>NC_080832.1:12923515-14173515 GCF_030435755.1 Ochotona princeps | reverse complement strand
CCTCCCTCTCTGTTTCTATAAGTCTTTCAAGTAAAAATGAATCTCAACAACAACCAAAAAAGTGTACCCTTTTTTCCCCCAAAGAGTTGAGAAATTGACACGTAGATTATTAATAAAAATAGAATCAGCATTCCGAGATACTTAAAGGACAGTTTTCAGCAGCATGGCCAGCTGCTTCCTCCCAGCCCTGGCGTGGGGGCCACAGCGGGCCATGGGGCACAGAGGAATGTGGTCCTTGTCCCTGGGCAGTGTTGTGTCTGGCTGGCTCAGTGCACAGCCAGTTAGAGGGACTCAGCCCAGCTGAGTCACCCCCGCCCAGTCTAGTTCCCAGTTGGAGTGGAAGCTGGCAGAGCCATTGTTCTCCCAGGGCCACAGGAAAATCCCTGATTTTGCTACTTTTTAGATCTGTGGAGCTGGGAACTCTTTGCTAGCATGCTGTGTTTGTGTAAGTGAAGAGTATCTCCAAAGAGAGAACCATTAGGATCAGGGCGCTGGGGAGAGGCTGTGGATACTGTTTCTGGGCTTCGTTGGTTAACAGTGCTGGGCCGCCTTGTGAGCCCTTCTTGTCTTCCTGTCCCCACACAACTAGTTAAAAACTCTGATGACTTCTTAACTCTTGCCAACTTACCCAGAGTGCTCTTTTCTTTTCTTTCCTTCCTTTCTTTCTTTCTTTCTTTTCTTTCTTTCTTTCTTTCTTTCTTTCTTTCTTTCTTTCTTTCTTTCTTTCTTTCTCTTTCTTTCTTTCTTTTTCTTTCTTTCTTTCTTTCTTTTTTCCCTCTCTCTCTTTCTTTCTTTCTTTCTTCCTTCCTTCCTTCCTTCCTTCCTCCCTCCCTCCCTCCCTCCCTCCCTCCCTCTCTTTCTTTCTTTCTTTCTGCCTTCCTTCCTTCCTTTCTTTCTTTTTTTTTATGATTTGTTGTTATTTCAGTGCCAGATTTTGAGAGGTCTTCCATCTGCTAGTTCACTCCCCAAATGGCCACAATGGCCAGAGCTGAGCTGATCTGAAAATCAGCTTCTTCCAGTCTCCCACAGGAGCCCAAGGACTTGGGCCATCCTCTGCTGCTTTCCCAGGCTGTAAGCAGAGAGGGGGATCGTAAGTGGAGCAGCCCTGATAGGAACCGGTACCATGTATGATGCCACACTGCCAGGTGGAGGATTAGCTTGCTGTGCCACTGTGTCAGAGCAGTTTCTTTCAGTTCTTTGGGAAGTAGGCAAGTCTGGATGTTTTGGGGATTATGACTATCTGGGGGAGTGTTTTAAAATCCAGCTAGCTCTATGGCACAGGAAACAAACAAAAAGAACAATTAGAGGGGAAAAGTTAAGGCATCTCTAGAATATACGTAGTGATGAAGAGGTAAGTTCATGGAATCTAAGAGGAAGGCTCATTATGTCGGTCTGGGGCAGTATTTCCACTTGTGTTTCAGAATTATTGGGATGTCTTGTCTACACTACACCTTCCGGGCCCACCTGGGCTTTTTCTGAGCAGCCCTCGTGTACACCTGCTGCGGAGCTGCAGTGCCTTCCGGTTCCGTTTGTCATCTGGAAAGCCTGGGAGAAATGCCCAGGGCCTTTCAGCTAGTGTGACCTGGCTGGGACTTCCTGCCCTTGAGTATTTGAGGTCTGCTAGGTACGTGCAAGGCCTTATGGGAGAGTGAGACAACGTAAAGTTGGTCTCAGCACTGAAGAGCTTGGGTGCAGCCACTGGGGCCTGGCCACGGGGCTGTGGGAAGAGCGGGAAAGCCGCCCCTTGCATGGCTGCTGGGGATGTGGGTGGTGAAGTCACACGTCCTGGGCAGTTCAGGAAGAGCCTGGCTCCCCCTCCGGTGCTGTGAAGTCCCTGCTGGCCTTTTGTAGGGGGTACTGGGTAGGCAGTCCCAATGCAGAGGCCAGAAGAGTGAGGTCTTACTGAGTAGCATGGAAAACCATGAAGTCCCCGCTTGCCCCCATCTTCTCTGTAGCTTCCCTTCCCTTCCCAGTCTCCACCTTTCTCAAACCCTGTGGCCTGGAATTTGCCCTGATTTCTTGTCCAATGACAAGCCCCTTCCTCAAAGCTTGCCCCTACTCCCCCATGCTCCCCTATCCCCCATGGATCCCAGACTCTTTGTGTGGGGGATGGCGACTGTTAGTTAAAATAGAAACCTTGTTGTTTTATTGAGTCCATTTAATAAATGCAACAGAAAAACTGAACTCTAGCAGATGGTTGCCAGGGTCACGTCCATTTCCCTCTGCCTGCTTTTAAAATCCGAACTTCTTGGCCCAGTGTGGTAGCCTGGCGGCTGAAGTCCTTGCCTTGAATGTGCCAGGACCCCATATGGGCAGCAGTTCTAATCCTGGCAGCCCCACTTGCCATCCAGCTCCCTGCTTGTGGCCTGGGAAAGCAGTTGAGGACAGCCCAATGCATTGGAACCCTGCACCCACGTGGGAGACCCAGAAGAAGCTCCAGGCTCCTGGCTTCGGATTGGCACAGCTCCAGTCATTGTGGCCACTTAGGGAGTGAATCATCGGACAAAAGATCTTCCTTTCAGTTTCTCCTCCTTTCTTTATATCTGCTTTTACAATAAAAATAATAAATCTTTAAAAAAAAATCTGACCTTCGCATTGTCCACAGGGGGCACACTCCACGATGCGGGCACACTCCACGATGCGGGCACCATTCTGCTTCTCCTCTTTGTGCGCTAGACTCAAACGCCTGCCCTTGTGTGATTACTTCAGGAGTGAGGCGTTTTCGAAGGACGAGGTGCCAGGCGTCGTGGTGTGTCCATCTGGTTTGCCCATTTACAGTGAAGTGACAGTATTCTTTTTCTTTTCCAATGTAGAGAAGTCATTCAGAATTCAAAAGACGTCCTGAATCTGTTGCAAGAGAAAAACCCTGCTTTTAAACCTGTTCTTGCCATTATTCAGGTAAGCCGAGGGTGTGGTTGAGTCCTGCTGTTTTAGGGTGCCTGTCAGTTTAGGAAACGATTGTATAAAATAGTACCTGTTATTTTTCCTGTCCAAGAGAAGATCCTGTTAGAAGTGTCCTCACCTTCCCCCCCTGGGTGTTTGCCTCTGTAGGGTTCCAGGTTAGAAACTGTCTTTGAGGAGTCTTCCTCTCTGAACGTGGGTGGCTTTCAGAGGGCAGGAGGTGGGCACCCACGTGCATTGCTTGTCCAGCATGCATTGCAATCTGAATGCTCGTACATGCTTTCCAAATGAGGATGAGAGGGGGATGCTAGGTGACAGATGCTAGGTCTTTGTCATCTTCGTGTCTTTAAAGCCTGCTTTAAAGCTTGTCAGAAGTCATCACCATGTCAGAAGAACTGTATGCAAGTATGTTTTGGGGGCTGCAGCCCCATAGTTCTGAATGGCGCTCGGGACTTGCTGTCCCTCTTGGCATCCTTTGTATGGTGGCAGGTGTTGGGACATAGTAAGGCCAGAATACTGTCCCAGTCTGGCAGGTAGACAGCTACAGGGCTGTTTGGCTTGCACGTCTCCTGTCAACATAGCAGGCTCCAGTTATACCAGTGCTGTCTCTCAGGATGGTTGAGCTGCTGTGTTTTCACATGTGCTTACAAAGCAAGGCGAGTTAGGACAGCAGAAAGCAAGCTGGGCTGGGGTCCTCATCAGGAGGGGGATGCTGGCTGTGGGACCGTGTGTGCCCTGTGAGAGGAGAGATGTGACTTCTTGAGTGACATCAGTCTGCTAGCCTGAGAAATAGACACATATGAGCCATTTATCCCTTTTTCTCCCTCATTAATCAGTGCCACAACGGCGGCCTCTTTTTGTGCTGTGAGGAGACGATTTACAGTCACGGAGCCGGTGACTGTGTCCTGTGCTCTGTGTTTGCAATATGTTTTGATGCCATTACACTCTCCTCACTGTCTTCTAGGCGGGGGATGACAACTTGATGCAGGAGGTGAACCAGAATTTGGCTGAGGAGGTGAGGACTATTGGCTTTGACCTTTCTGTGTTCTGTGCCGTGGGCCGTGGTGGTGCCTGACCCTGTGCTCCCTTTGCAGGCCGGCCTGAACATCACGCACGTTTGCCTTCCTCCGGATAGCAGCGAAGATGAGGTAAAGACCACAGAGCACGTTACTCGGCACTTGTTTTCCCTTGTGCACCTGGCAGGCCCATTAGCATCTTCTTGGGGGATGGAGCAGTCCTCACCTTTTACTTGTGGAGGATGGCGTTCATGTTCCCTTGAGTTTAAATGCCCAAGCCCTCTGTCCTATCTCTGCCTGAGCCATAGTGGGTTTTGGGTTTCCTTCGGCTGTGGCAGCAGTGTTGTCTGGCGGAAGTCTTCAGGCCCTGGGTGTTTGGAGCATTGACTGTGCACCTGTGTTGGCAACGCCCGCGTCGCCGCGTACCCCGAGCCGAGCGGAGGGGCTAGGGTTACAGACAGACAACACATAAGACAACACAAGACAACACGCAGTGGGTCACTCTTGTACACAGAATGCCAACTTTATTTGGGGTCCACCTGCATCTTATAGTCTGCTTAGCCCCTCCCAGTATTATCCCAATGTTCAAGCAACACCTAAGCCCCCCTGGGGCATCTTAACAAAAGGGAGGTAAGGAAGAGGGAACTTGCAGTCAAGCCAGGGGCTAAATGCATTAGGCCAAGATTTCCCACTGTGTTACCTCTTAGAAACAAGCTAAGCTGTGGAGTTAACCCTTGGGAGACCGGGGCCCACACACCTGTTCTGTTTGCAAGACTTGTTTGACCCCGGGCCATTCCCCCAGCCTCCCTGGGTCATAGTGACCTCATGGATAAAATAAATGAGTGGGTCGTGATGACCTCAGGGTCCTTTCTGTGGTTCCCTCAGTGATCCCTTTTTTGAAAGGATTTATATTTATTTGAACGGCAGACTTACTTAGAGAGAAGGAGACACACAGAGAGAGGGAATTTTCCATCTGCTGGTTCACTCCCCAGATGGCTGCAGTGGCCAGAGATGAGCCAATCCTAACCTGGGATCTTCCCCCAGGTCTCCCACGCAGGTCCAAGGACCCGAATGCTTGACCCCGTCCTCCCTTGCTTTCCCATGCCGTAGCAGGCAGCTGGATTGAAAGTAGAACAGCCGGGATGCAAACCAGTGCCCATGTGGGATGCTGGCACCGCATGTGGAGGCTTACGCTGCTGTGCCATGGTACTGTCCCCATTCAATGAGATTTTTAAAAATTGAATGTATTTTCACAATTTACTGAATTTTTGGTATTTTATTTAAGAGAGAGAGAGAGAGAGAAGTCTTCCATCTGCTGGTTCATTCCTCAGATGCCCACAGCAGGTAGGAGTAGGCTAGGCCAATGCCAGCAACTGGGAACCCAGTTGAGGTCTCCTACAGGGGAATAAAATGTGGGTACCAGCTGCTGCAGCACCTGAGCTGCCACCTGCTTCCTGCCAGGGTGTGTGTTAGCAGGAAGTCAGAATGGGGAGAGGGGCCAAACACACCTGTACGCAATGCAAGCGTCCTAGGCAGCACCACAGACGCCAGGCCAAACGTCCACCCCTTTGGAGTGTTATGGGAGCAGCTGGTGAAGAAACACCCATTGGTCCTCTCTCTGCTCTGCCTGGTAACGTGGCTGTTCCTGCCACAGAGAGCAGCTGCCTTGCCTAGCGTCATCTCAAGCGTGGGAGGAGACTGGGCCAGAGGCCACAGGCCCCTTTCTTGGATGGCTTTTCTTGCAGGGCATCTAGGATCAGGTTGTCCCCTGTGAGACAGAAAGCTGCAAGGTCTGGGGTCTTAAATAGCATAGAAGGAAGTGTGGGAGTGGGCAGACCCTGGGCAGCAGCGTTCTCTCAGAGTCCCTGGAGCCTCGGGCTGCTCCTCCAGCTGTCTCCTCTCCCTGTCACATCCACATTCAGCCTGCGCCAAATAAAGAAGAAATGGTGAGGTATTGAAAAGGATTATTTGCAGGCAAGGAGAGGGACTGCTGTGGTGGGGGCAAGGACATTACGGCAGTCACCCCGTGTCCACAGGGAGCTCCTTCCAGCCCCCTCAGTGGATGCCTGAGCCCGGCACAGCACTGGGCCCCACGTGTCCAGCACTTCACAACTTCCCTTTGGCGTATTCCACTGGCCAGCATTGCTGCTCTTGCACTTGAACCCCAGCACATTCTAAGACAGGTGCTCTGATAACTGAGGTGGGTCCTGAGGGACTGACAGGTGGGGAACAGGTAGGGGATGCACCCCGGAGGCAGCGATTTTTCTTGTCCAAGTGGGACAGAGCAAGACAGTGCAAGACTTTGTCATGTAGTCAGAATAGCATGCAATGGAAAACATGGTTGCTTATTTCTGGAATTTTCTCATTGGCTCTTTTAAATATTGACCAAGGGTGACAGAAACCATGAGAAGTGATACCACAGGTCACGTTGTGAGTGTGCAGACAACCAGCAGACTCTCCCGGGGTAGGCAGTGAGGATTTTTCTTCTACGAGGAGAAGGCAGAAGGAGAAGAGGGGTGTGGGGAACTGGTAGGAAGAGCCTTTTTGTGAGATCACTGATTGTTCTAGCAACTTGTGCCAGCTTAGCCAGGGTGAGGCAAAGTTCAGAGACCTGGAGGAAAGAGAGATGTGTGTTCAGAGTTTCCTTGCCAAGCACTTTGTGCTGATTGGTCAGCTGTGACCAACGGTTCACCTAATCATTAATGAGACAGCACTGACATTCACAGTGACGTATCAGGCTTTGCCCTAGGAAAACATAGGGACATCCATAACTCCAAAGGGGAGTTAGACCGGGAAGAACTCTTCCACACTCTGGATCATTCCTCAAGTGCCCATGACAGCCAGAGCTGGGGCTAGGCCACATGTCCATGGGAAGCACCCAGTGACTTCACCCATTCGTTGCTGCTTCCCAGGGTGCCTGGTGCCTGTGAGCAAGATGCTGGACTTGGGAACAGAGCCCAGACTGAGCCCAGGTGCTCTGAAATGGGTAGCTGGTATCCCAGGCAGTGTGTTAACAGCTGTTGTCCTCCCGAGAGTGACCTCCTGGGCGTGTTGATCACCAAGCTTTACTGGAACACGCCATGTTGGGCTTAGCTGGGCCAGGCTTGGACTGCTAGCGTTTCGTGCTTCTTGGCGTCGCTCAAAACCCATGTGTGTAACTTAAAAATATGCTTATTGACAGGCAATTGTCCTTGCTGTCTTTAATGTTTAATACCTGCTGAGTTCTGCTTTGGTTTGGTGTGCTTGCTTTCTGGCACAGAATAGAAGGATAAAAGCTGCAGAGAACTCATAAAAAAAAAGTTCAGCTAAGTTTCTGTGCTTTCCAAAACATGGTGAAAAGAGGAAATGGAGTTTTTCACTGTGCTGTCTTCCAGGTCTTCCACAAGGAGAAAGAAGTTGTAAAACTTTTATCAGTCTGTTATTCACGTAGCTGCTGCTGAGGGGCTCCTCATCACAGCCTCAGTTCTATGTCTTGTGCCTTTTCTCTTTAGATCATAGATGAGATCCTGAAGATGAATGAAGATACCAGGGTGCATGGTCTTGCCCTTCAGGTCCCAGAGAATTCGCTTAGCAGCAAAGTCCTCAATGCCTTGAAGCCAGAAAAAGATGTGGATGGGTAAGAAAATGGAGCAGATAGCAGCCTTAATTGTTAAGTCATTTTTCTACAGTGATTTCTTTCTTTCTTTCTTTTTTTTTGAATCCTTTCGTTTGTTTCAACTGTGTCCATCACTAGGTAATGAAAGATGTCATTGCAAATACTTCAGGAGTTTGAAGAACTTTTAAGATTGATTGATTTGAAAGAGTTACACACAGAAAGAGATCTTCCATCTGCTGCTTCATTCCCCAATGGTTGCAGTGGGTGGAGCTAGACCAGGCCAAAGCCAGGCTCCCCAGTGGTGGGAGGGGCTCAGGCCCTAGGATCTTCTCTGCCTCTGGTTTCCCGAGTCAGAAGTGGAGCAGCCAGGACATGAACTGGCTCCTACAGGTGATGCTGGTGTCACGGGCAGAGGTGGACCCTGTGACTACTATGCCTGCTGTATTACCTGCCATGCCTCCAAGCTAGCCCTTAATAGCCTATGGTATTATGTGAAATTTTAGGAAGGGCAGCGTAAATGTCTGGACTCTGATGTCAGGCTCTGCTTTTCATCATGATATAACCTGAACTTTATAGGACAAAGGATACTAATACTGCCTCTCTATCCTGGGGGGGTTGGTATGTTTCCTGGGGATGAAAACCACCTCTGCTGTGACACAGAATCATGAAGAAGCATTTTCTGTTGTGGCCCAAAGTTACGAGGTTGTTGGCACGGTTGTGTTGTAGCACCACAGGTTCAGCCACCACTTGACACCAGCATCCCACATGAGAGTGCCACTTTGAGCCGTGACTGCTGCCGATCCGGCTCCCTACTTCCGTGTTTAGGAAGGCGGCTAAAGGAGGATAGCTCAAGTACTTGAGCCCTTGCCTGGCTGGGACAGCCTGGCTGGGGTCCCTGGCTCCTGATTTCTGCCTGGCCCAGAACTGGCCGTTGAGGCCACTGGGAGAGTAGGTCAACGGATGGATGATCTCTCTGTCTCTCCCCCCTTCTCTGTTGCTCTCCATTTCCAGTAAGTAAGCAATATGCATTTTTCAATAAAGCAAGGTGATATGCCAGTTTACAAAATGAGACTCTTAAGTCCTTCAGGGCCACTCACTGCCGCGGTTGGGCCTCTTGTCTTCTGGTCCTTATGGTGTCTTGGGTATTGCCAGCGTGGCTCAAGAGTTGTCCCGGACACCTGCAGTCCTCTGGCAGGTTCGTGTAAGCGCTTGCAGGGCCTCCAGGTAACAGGCAGTCATTTCAGATCTGCCACTGAGAAGTGAGGATTAGGGCAACTTTTCCAGATGTCTCCATGTTGCTATTCTGAAAATCCAAAAGGAAAAACTGACCCAGACTGGTTTCTCCCTGTCGCAGCGATGGACTTGGTGCACGGAGCCGATAGTAACACGCATGGACCCTGACTGATGGTCAAAGCCGAAGTTTATTATTGGCATCAGACTTTATACACTGAGGGGCAAATGGGATAAGGGAGGAAGTATTGAGCTTATCAACAAAACCCATCAACTGTTTCTGTACTTTTGTTTGGAACTCCTTTTGTTTTGTGTATTCTACCAAGTGTTCTCATTCACATGCTGTCCACACAACTGTTCTCATACAAATGATATCCAATCAGTTATACAAAAGCTATCCATTCGGTTGTTATACAAATATTATCCTATCGGTTGTAATCCTGTGCTCTAGGGTCACAATGTCCTTCTTCATCTCCCACTTCATACTTGCAACCCTGTATAAACACAAGAGGACTTCAAATAGTTCAGTAAAAATGAAAGAAAAAAGATTTTGAAATTCCTATGTATAAGGAGTTCTCAAAATGTTGATGGCTAACACATGTTATAAAAACAAAACAAAACCTTGTGTGGGTTTTCTGGAAGTGTCCTTGTACTTCTACTTCCCAGCTTGCAAGACAGAGGCGGAGATGCTCAAGGTGGGGGCTGGGGGTTGGTGCCTCTCTGGACCCCCCCCTCCAGGACCCTCCACCTGGTCGGCCGCCCAGAAGCTCACTTGCCCTTCTAGGCTTCTGTGGAGACCCATGGCATAGACAAGATCCCTGATACCCTGCAAGAGGAGTCCTGGTGACCCCCACCTCAGAATTCTCTTGAGGGCAAGGGACATGACTCCCCGTGGAGTGGGTTGGCCTAGGACCTACTGTCCTGAGCATCTGTGGCCGGCCTTGGGGAGGGCAGCGTGCCCAGGAGCCGTGATGAAGTGCCAGACGAGTACTTTGGTACTTTGGTGTAGTACCACGGGGACTGCTCCGGACTGAGAGCACCACTGCAGTGCGGGTGTTCTGTCCTGTATGTGAATGAGATAAGGCACCGCGAGCCTCCAAGTTGGGCGGTGGCACTGTGTTTTCTCTTCATTTCCCCATGATGCAAATACTGAGATCAAGCAATCAGGTTTCCGAATCCCAGGTCTCACTGGGTCACCTGAAATTGTGCGATGGATTCTGGGTGTGGGGGGCCAGACTTCCCTCCAGTGGTGTCGTGCCATTCCCTCATAGGCTGTTCAGAGTGCTCTCTGATGTGGCCTTCAGCTACATACTGCTGTGTGGGCAGAACTGGAATGTGCAAGGTGGGCACCGGAGTGGAGTGTCCTGGTGGGCTGCTTCCAGACTAATGCTTCTTGTCACTAGTCTGTTGTGTTGCTGTAAGCAAATGCCTAAAGCTGAGCACTTCATATGCAAAAGCGGCTTATTTGGGTTGGTCTCATGTCATCCCCCTGGTGGCTGTCATCCAGCCCCGGGCAAGTCACAGCTCAGAGCAGGCAGCATCGATCCATGCATGCACTTCCTACCCTTGTGGCCACATCACCTCATCGTGGTCCCACTACCTGAACAGCCCACATTGGCACCATGCTTCTAACACGGGATCCTCTAAGTGACATGTAAATTATCACACCACTTTTTTAACACATACATAGTATGTCCTTCCAGACACGGACTTGGCTGTTAGGGGGATTACAGCCTAACGACTTATGCCTGTGTGGTTTCTGCTGCGTGTTGGCTTAGCCTTTCTCTTGTTTCCTGTTTCAGGGTAACAGACATAAACCTGGGGAAGCTGGTTCGCGGGGATGCTCATGAATGTTTTGTCTCACCTGTCGCGAGAGCTGTAATTGAACTTCTTGAAAAATCAGGTAAGATGCTCCTTTCAACAAACCACTTTTTGTTATTTATTCGTATTTGTTTTTCCAATAAGAATTTATTTCTCAAGGATTCTGATGGAAGCAGAAGTGATCATTTATATCTTTTGAGAGGTACAAATGAATGCAAAAATTTTCTAGGAAGACTGTAATGTGACTTGAAAGAAAGTGGTAAGAGTAAATGATTAGTGCATTTTGCGTATTCTGTTTCTCTTGGGAAGCAGTAAAAACCACACTGAAAAACATTGGCCTGGATAAGAGGAATTTATTTTACATTTACACGAAGAAGCTACAGTATGCTCTAGGATAAAGAAAGCTAGGCAGATTTGTTGACAGAGTTTCTTTTCAGCCATCAGTTGCTGATTTTCAACACTCTCCCCTTATCTTTGCACTTTTATGTCAGTAGACAGAAAGAAATAAATTCTCCTCCTTGGTTATTAAATGTAGTTAGTGAATTTCTGCCCAGCTTCTTATAGATGATAGGCCTTCAGAAAGTTCATAGAAGAAGCATGCTTTGAAAAACCAAAGCAAGAACAAATTTTTTTGCACCAAAATAAACTTGTCTTAATTCTATATTCCACAGGCTTTTTGAAGTACCCTGTTACTTAAGAGCTTTGCTGCTGAGAACATAAAAAGTTGACTAGTGTTTTCTCTAGTTTGCATAGAAAAGGCAGCAAATGCCCTTTCTGTACCCTTAAGAATTCCGACAATGAATTGCAAAGTTTCACTAGAAGGTAGAGTTTCAGCTGGGGACTAGGCAGTGGGCCTAGCAGGAGAGATGCTGCTTGGGACACCTGCGTCCTGCCTGGGTTCAACTCCCAGCTCTGCTTCTGAGTGCAGCTTTCTGTGCGTGAGCTCTCGGAGAGGCAGCAGCTGACAACTCAAGAGTTCGGGTCCCTTCCAGCACACGGGATACCTGGGTGGAGTTCCCGGCTGCCTGCTCCAACCCAGCCCGACCTTGGCTTCTGGGGGCATTTGAGAAGTGACTCAGTGGAGAGAAGCTCTGTCTCTCTGCCTCTTGAATAAAACAAAGAAATAAGTAATGAAGTTTTAGTACTTCTCGTTGATCTATGTGTTTGAAAGATGGGAGGTGGAAGGAGAGACAGAGATGTTACATTGGCTGGTTGACTCCCCAAAGGCTTGCAATGGCCAGAGCTGGACCACCAGGAAGCCAGAAACTTGGAACCCCAACCAGGTCTTCTCATGGGTGGTAGAGACCCAAGTATATGGGCCATTTCCGCTGCTTTCATGAATGTGTAAGCAGAAGGCTGGATGAGAAGTGGAGCAGTCAGGACTCAAAGCGGCGCTCCGATAGGGGCAGCTGGCATCACAGAGGGCTGTACCAAAGCGACATACTCAAGATAGCTCCTTGAATGAGTAAGCAGTGAGTTCAACTTTCTGCCATAACCCATAAGATGTACAGTTTTATCGTTAGAAGGATTGTCTAGGTCAGACATCTGAGCCATGTTACCGGAAGACTCAACAAGAAAGAGTCAGTTATGGTCAAAAAAAGACAGCAATGCCTTTTAGAAAGTTAGTTGCCTGGCGCTTCCTCTGGCTCTCCCACGTGGGTGCAGGGACCCAAGCACCTGGTGAATCTCCTGCCTTCCCAAGCCATTAGCAGAGAGCTGAATTGAAAGTGAAGCTGCTAGAACTTGAACCGGCGTCCATGTGGAGTGCCGGTCTCACAGGCAGTGTTACCCACTATCCCATGATGCCAGCCCCGAAGGTCAGGCTTTAAAGAGATGTTTTCCCTCGAGATCAAGTTGGAGAGGCAGACCCTGAAGTTCTGATTGTTTGGTTGGTAGGTGTCAACCTGGACGGGAAGAAGGTCTTGGTTCTGGGTGCCCACGGAGCGCTGGAGGCCGCGCTGCAGTGCCTGTTCCAGAGGAGAGGTTCCCTGACCATGAGCTCCCGGTGGAAGGCGCCACAGCTGGAGAGCAAGGTAAACTTCCCGTGGAAATACATGTCCTTGGATGCTCCTATTAGGGAAACAGAAAGGCTGGGGATGTGTGAGCCAAGGGTGAGCTTGAGAGATAAGAAAGGGCAACACAGAAGACCTCATAGTGTGGAAATAGATGAAAATAAAAAAAATGAACTAGAAACCAGATACAAGTGAGTTATTAGGAAAGTCTAGTAAAATAGACGCACCACCACCCAAAAGAATTCAAAGAAAGTGTCAGCAATACTAGGAATGAACAAGCGAGCATAACCAAAAGAGAATGTGCATAACATTATGCTGGTAACTTGAAACGTGTGTGAAGTGAGCACTTTGCTTGGAACATGTGACTCACGAGAGGACCCAGGCAGAACGGAACAGGCTGTATCCATCAGAGGATCGAGGGCTGGGGGGTCACGAGTCGGCTCCACCAGACAATGAGCAGATGGAGTTTATCACACAGGGAACCGACCGTGCCAGTCTGGCCATGCCCCAGCGGGCAGAGACAAGAACCAGGTCCTAACTGGTCTTGTGAGTGCCGGGACCAGGCAAGGTCAAGAAGACCAAGGGTGATCACTACTTCTGTTTCACCTGTGGCTGTGGAAGCCACCAGGAGCAGAATCTAAAAACATCTGGATACAGCAGCAGGTTGGGTTTGTTTAGAATCGGGCTCCATTAGTGTAGTTTGTCACATTATCAAGACAAAGAAAACTATTCTTACCAGTATAGAGGCAGGAAAAAAAACAAACCAGCATTTGATTTAGAAAGTCAGGGACACTGAGATGAGAGTGAGTTGCTGCTCAGTGCCCACACTGGTCAGGGTCAGACTGGGGCAGAGCTGGGAGCGGGGAACTCAGCCCGACACTCCCATGTGGGTGTTGGGGACCCAACGACTTGAGACGTCAGTTGGTGCCTCCCAGGGTGCCTGTCAGCAGAGGTTGCCATCAGGAACCCCAGGTAAGCAGTAAGCCCAGCACTCCACTGAGAGACACAGGCATCCCAGGGCCTTACCCACCTCACCAAGTGTGTGACCTCTCTGTAAGGATTTAAATACATTAAAAAAAACAACAACTTTCAAACTGGGAAATTAAAGGAATGGTTTAATCAAACCAGGCAGTTACAGAAATATGTAGTAGATTTTAAAGTAACAGTGTCATAAACGTTTAAAATCAGGAAAGAAATGGGTGCTGGTGACCAGTAATCCTACTCAGCATTTACTGTGGTTCCTGAATAATCCCATAATAAAAAGAAGAAAAGGTATATAGTTATCAGAAAAGAAAGGCACCCTACTGTGCTTCATCCCAGGTGATAGGATTGCAGGGAAGACCAGAGAGAAGCCATTAAAACACATAGGAGCATTAGAATTTGCCGACATTAAGGTCAACATGCATTTTTAAACAGTAGCAGTCTAAAGTTGCCATGTTAAATGTCTTAAAATAATTTCTGTTAAAGAAAATGAGAAGGTACCCAGGAAGAAATGAAAAAAAAAAAAATACAGCCCTTTGAAAGTAGTCATTTAATTTTGATGAAAGTCGTTAAGAAGACCTAAAATAAAAGAGTTATTATGTTGATGGATGAAAAAAATATATCAGCATCTTAAGAGATAAAGACTCTCCCTACATTAATGCATAAATTTGAAGTACCATTCAGGCATGATATGTTTTGTATAATTTGTTAAACCGATTGTAGCATTTTTATGGAGAGCTGGACACTTCAAGTGGCATTGAACGCGCTGCCTGGGACGTTTGTGTCTCTTGTCTGAGTACCTGGGCTTGAGTGCTGGCTTGCCCTCCAGTCCCAACCTCCTACTAACGCACATCCCAGGAGGCCGCAAGTCCTTGGTCCCTGCCACGCATGGGAGACCGCGGATCCTGGCACCTTGCTTCGGCCTGGCCGGGCCACAGCCTTTGCAGACATCTGCGGAGCGAACCAGTGTACAGAGGAGATCTCTCTTCTCTCCCTTTCAAATACATAAATATTTTTTATATGAGAAAAATAATACACAATAAGTAAAATTCCTTTATCATTTTTGAAAAGGCTTATTTTTGTTTATTTGAAAGAGTTTATAGAAACACACTGATTCACTCTTCAGACGGCCACAATGGCCGAGGCTGGGTCAGGCTACAGCCGGGATCCAGGAGCTTCATCCGGGTCTCCAGTGTGGGTGCAGTGGCCCAAACTCTTGGGTCGTTTCCTGCTGCCGTTAGCAGGGAGCTGGATTGAAAGTGGGTCAGCCAGGACAGGAGTGAGTGTCTGTACGGGGTGTGCAAGCATGGCCAGTGGCAGCCTGACCTCACCACAGTGCCGGCTGGCCCCAGGTAACATCCTTGAGGAAGCACAGAGGACTGACAGAATCAAGACAGTCTTATAGAATAAGTACCTGCGACACTCGGCCGGCCACGTAATGTAAGTTAAACATTTACGGTAATCAGGATCGTGTGGGAGACACAAGGACAAGTGGCACAGAAGCAGCTCGGAAGCAAATTCAAATGTTTCTAGAAGCTTCAGGACACATGTTGTTGATCAGCAGGGACAAAGAGGGCGCGTAGAAGTGCCAGTCTGACACTCCGTAAAAATCTTTCCTAGGTACAAGTGTGCAAGTTACCTTAGAAAAAAACAAACATAGGAATATACTCTTCAGAGAAAATGCAGTTTCACCACTTTGCTATTTAAGAAGCAAAGCCGGGCTTGTTCTTGTGAAAAGGCAGCTAGCTAATGGGCCGCGAGCGCTGGATTGGTGTCTGAGTGAGAAGCCAGGCTCCGTGAGGCGAGTGGGCTGCTGACACGCACAGACCAGGCATGCCGCTGTAGCCCCTGCTGATTTTGCTGTCAGATCTACTGGCAACAGGGAAAAAAGTATCGGTGACAAACATTGCTCGAGATAGGGAGCTATCTATTAGGAGAAAAGATTGACACGCACACACTCTGGAGTTTGAGGCCCTCTGACCAGGGATGTGACTGGTGCTAGATCGTGGATGAACCTGTGGGTGCGTTGATCAGAGCAGCATGTTTGCAGTGCAGACAAGCACTGCGGTCGGCGAGCTACATGCCCGTCGGGGTGAATGGGCGAATCGGTACAGTTGTTGTCTAGAGTGTGTAGACACTTGGTCATAAACCGTAACGATATACACATGGTGAAAGCGAAGCAAGGAAGAGTTTCAAAACGTGGCTTTCAGTTTTGAAAAAAGTCACAGAGCACTTAAAGCTGTATTTTATACTATATACTATGTAGTACATACCATGCCACTCCTAAAAGCCACACTGTGTTGTTATCTATTGTATAGAATTGTTACTGTGTATCCAGTTGGGATAGGTTCCAGTAAACACACATCCTGTAGCTACTGCAACCTGCACATGTTCAAGTGCCTTATGTAAAACGTCATAATCACTTTTCTATCACAGTCCCTCAAACAAATTAAATGCTGTGTGCATAGCTGTTGTGCCATATTATTTAGGAAACAGTGACACAAATGTTTAATACAAACTTAACTCTTTTACTGAATGTTTTCAGCCCTCATTGGTTGAATCCGGGGATGGGCAGCCCATGTCTGTGAGTGCGTCTTAAGGCTGCATGGACGCTAAGTACAAGTGTAAACACATTGAAGCGATGAATATCTTCAGAAAAAAAACTTGCACTAGAGCAAAAGATGTGGCTGGAGATGGAAACGAAGAGGTGGGAGATTTGCACACTGGTTTGCTTAGTCTGGGCCGTGAGTTGGCAAACATGTGCATGTCTGAGCTAGTGAATTCGTTATGTGAAAAAATATAGCATAGCGCTCACAAATTTCCAAGTTTACTAAAATGATCACATGAAGCACAGTTAATTACTGCAAGTCAAGACCTAAAAATACTCCATTATGGCTCTCGGGTTGCAGCCAAAGCCGGAAATGAGCAGGTTGGAGTTACTGGGTGGGACAGGTACCTGGCCTTGACACGCAGGAGGGTGTGTGGCCTCGGGAGTGTGTTCTTGGAAGTAAACCTAATCCTTTGTGTGTTCTCATGATGACCACAAGGTGGCACCCTATTCAAGCAGATTTGGAAACAAGGGGGTCAACGTGTTTTTGCACTTTGGAGTTGCAGATTTTTTGTTCTGAGGCTCAGCGGACAAGGACACTAAAGCTGACCCTGGACAGAACAGCTGAAGGAGAAGGAGAAAATACCTTCACTGGCAATTGTTTTCACAGCTGTCATGCATACTTTTGCTAGTTCTATCTGTATTTTTGAAAAACAAAGATGTTTTCAAACTGCTTTTTTATTATGGGAATAAATCACCTTGACTCTGTTCTTTGAGATGAATCTCATGCTGATTTTAAGGATGATTTAATGGCATGAATTTCTAGAGAACATAGGAATTTGGTGACTTTCTGCTTCTGCATAAACAAAGTTTTTTTAATGCTTTTTTAAAAAAAAGATGTGTTTATTTTCATTGGAAAGGTAGATTTACAGAGAGAAGGAGAGACACAGAGAAAGATCTTCCATCCGCTGGTTCACTGCACA
Source organism: Ochotona princeps (assembly GCF_030435755.1). Lineage (NCBI taxonomy): Eukaryota > Metazoa > Chordata > Mammalia > Lagomorpha > Ochotonidae > Ochotona > Ochotona princeps. The sequence goes on along the minus strand of NC_080832.1, from coordinate 14,156,428 downwards.
AGTGGCCAGAGCTGAGCCCATCTGAAGCCAGGAGCCAGGAGCTTCTTTTGGGTTTCTCACATGGGTGCAGGGCCCCAAGACTTTGGGCAAACCTCCACTGCTTTTCCAGGATATTAGCAGGGAGCTAGGTGGGCAGTGGAGCAGCCGGGACATGAACCTGCACACATGTGGGATCCCACGCTTGAAGGGGGAGGATTAGCCAGCTGAGCCAGTGCACTGGCTCCAAATTCTTGATGTTGCGTACGCAGTAGCCCCAAGTCCTGGTATTTGTAGTAACTCCACTGTGTGACTTAGAGGTTGTCCACTCTTTTTTCTTTGTTAAATTTTTATTTATTTGAAAGACAGATGAAAAAGACACAGACCTTTTGTCCACTGGTTCACTTCCCAAATGCCTGCAGCAGCCAGGACTGTGAATGGCTGAATGCCAGAGCCCGGGACTCAGTCCAGGTCGCTCCCGTGGCTAGCAGGGACTCAGGCATTCCGCAGAGTGGAATTGAAAGCAGAGATGAGACTGGAATTCAGGCACCTCAATAGAGGATGTAGACATTTCTAGTGTCATTTAACCACTGTCCCCAAGAGTCAGCCTTTTAATCATCTGTGTAACCAAACACATAGAAAAGGTCAGGTCCCCCAGCCTTATGCTTGAGGTGTTCGGTTCCCTTGCCTGGCCTTCCCATAAACCAGCTGCCATCCTACCCGCCTGACTGCCGCTATGTCCGGGTTTTCTTACCAGCAGCTGCCATTTCTCCAGCCACATGCCTCCATATGCTATACCTCCACACTTGCGTGGCGCATGGGAGTTGTAACTTCATGGTTCTTCGACAAGAAGAAAACCTCCACCACTTGTTTCCAGAGGCAGCATTTTAGCCTTCCTTGAGCTCAGACACTAAGGTGGCTGTGTCCCATGGGGAATGCCTTGGAGCGGAGAGCACTTGGGGGCAGATGTTAGGGTCCAGGGGTTTAAGCCCCGCTGTGTGGGACACCTGTGTTCTCTATCACGGTGCCAAGGATGCTGCCCTGCTCCACTTGTGATCCAGTTTCCTGCTGGCGCACACCCTGTGGGCAACTGGTGATGGCCCAGTGGTGGGGTCCTGCCACCTATGTCAGATTGAGTTCTAGGCTCTTGGCTGCACCTGCTGTGACCATCTGGAGAGTGAACCAGTGAACAAACTATGTGTGTGTGTGTGTGTGTGTGTGTGTGTGTGTCTGTTGCTCTGTCTTTCAACTGAATTAAGAAAAAAAATTGTGAAGAATTTTTTAAAAGTCCCTGGGCCAGCACCCTGGGGCACCTAGTGTGGACCGGCGTGGAGCACGCTTGCCACACCCTTGGAGAAGCCTCTGTGGGGACACTGAAAGTGCACATTTGGCAGTAGATTGGGATTTTTTGCTGTCCAGTTTATTTGTAAATGTAAGCAGCAGAGAGTAAAAGCATGTTTTATCAGCACTGGTAGAAGAGTTGGGGAGAGAAGAGGTCAGGGATAACGAGGATGAGGGAAAGGACGTTACTGCTGAGACGGAGTTTTTATGCGGTTGTCATCATGTGTTATATAGATAGGGAGGCCTGCTGGGAAGGCATTGTTGGGCACATGTGAACACTCTAGGCTTCACTATGCCATGTAATTCTTTTTTTTAGTAAGTGAAAGAATCATAAAAAGAGAGACAGTGAGAAGGAAATCTTCATCTGCCAATTCGCTCCCCAAATGGCCGCACTGGCTGGGACTGGTCCAGGCTAAAGCCAGGAGCCAAGAGCTCCCTCCAGGTTTCCCACATGGGTGGCAGAGACCCCAGCGCTTGGGCTGTCATCTGCTGCTTTGCCAAATGCGTGAGCAGGGAGGTGGAGCAGCCGGGACTCCCAGCAGCAGTTAGATGCCGATATTGGAGGCAGCAGCTTTGCTCTCTGTACCACAATGCTGGTCCTTAGAGTGCTTGTCTTGTAGGGCCACTGTTCTATGCCAGCCCATCACTGATGGAAACACCGTGATGCAGCACAGCCCTGTATTGGCCTCAGACATGGAGCACGCCCCCCTTTGATATTCTGAGGGGGAAATTCCTAAGCTGCAGATGTGCAGAGCTGGGAGTCAGCGTCCGATCTTCGGCCGCCTCATGTACTGGTAGTCTTGGAAATGTGGTGTGACCTTCATGTTACCACACAGCCTCAGCACGGCAGCACCTGCCTTGGGTCTGGAGCTTGGCACACTGGTGGCTCCTCCCGAGGCAGTAGGCTTAGGCTTTGGGCACAAACAGCCCTGGACTCAGGTCTTAGCTGCACCTGACTGTCCTGAGCCCGTGTGCTCCTATGCAGATTGGAGGCTGCTGTGATGATGAGCTGAAATCATCGGGTGGATACCCAAGTAAGACAGAGTGGCCCTGCCTCTAGCCTGTGGATGGGCCAAGGAGGATGCAGACCCTCCCAGCGGTTGGTTAGCACAGGGAGCCCTGCCAAAAGCAAAACTGAGAGGAAGGATGAGCATTCCAGAGTGTGACCAGAGGCCCAGACCATTTGAGCTAGGCCTCCTGCTCTGAGTCCAGGAAGTCCCTGCCCTCCAGGGCTTGCCTGCTGGCGACTGCTACCCGACCCCTCACTGCTCCTGGACCCTATGACACAGGAAGAGTTCCACTGAGCTTACTACAAGTGGTTCCTCTGCCTGTCCAGGGATGTTCTCTGGGTACGAATGTGGTCTGAGCTCCAAGGAGCCTCGGCGTGGACTTAGGACTGGTCTTCGTCCAGTTCCACAGACAAAGGCCTGCTGGTCACTGGAGTGCCTCGCTCTGCGACGTATCCTAAGAAACGAACAGCAGGCTGCCTGCTTTCTGAGTGTTGCTAGCAGGCCTTGAAATGCGTTTTCCTGGTGTCTGGGCAGGAGTCTAGATTAGTCCTGTGCTGTGGGGTGTCAGGTGTCAGTAAACCATGGCACTGGGTCAGCTGTTCGGGTGGAGCTAAGCAGCGCCCCTCTTCCTCCATGTCCCTCCACTCCAACCCAGCAACCACAGTAGCTTCCAGAACACAGGCTCCTGCACACAGGTCCCCAGCCCCCACTTCCACCCACCCCCATTTCTATTCTTGGTAATGAGTTTGGGTTGACAGGTGCCCTCTCTCTGGCTCAGTACCCAGAGCGGCATGAGGCAGGGGCATTGTGCACGTGCTGTGATGAGGCAGTGGCCAGCAGGCAGGCGGAGAGTCCCCTGAGGGTCTCCACTGGGCCTGTGGTTAGGGCACAGCTGGAAGATGGGCCTGCAGCAGCCTCCAGCTGGGGCGAGTTAGTAAAACCCAGCTGTGTGTTTGTGTGTGTGGGAGGAGGACCTGGGGGGGGACAAGCTAGAAGTGAGAAAGCTGTTTGGTTCTCAGGGGATCTTGTGTCTCCCTAGCGCTGGCCCCCTTAGCACCAGCGCTCGAGGGAGGAGGAGGAGCAGGAACTGTGGGGTAGAGGGATCTGCCCCCAGTGCCTCTGTTTTTCAAAAAGGCCACATTATCACAGAGTCCTTCAAGTTTGCATTTAGCACATAGCGTAGCTTGTGGAAAGTTTTTAGAAGTGCATTGGTGAGCCTGGCATAATAGCCTACTAGCTAAAGTCCTCGCCTTACATGCACTGGGATCCCATTTCTAATCCCAGCAGCCCTGCTTCCCATCCAGCTCCCTGCTTCTGGCCTGGGGGAGGCAGTTGAGGACGGCCCAAAACCTTGGGACCCTGCACCCATGTGGGAGACCTGGAAGAGGCTCCGGGCTCCTGGTTTCAGATGGGATCAGCTCCAACCATTGTAGCTGCTTGGGGAGTTAATCATTGGACAGATCTTTCTCTCTGTCTCTCCTTTTCTCTGTAGATCTGCCTTTCCAATAAAAATAAATCTGTTTTTTAAAAAATGAATTGGTAACTTCTAAGTGTCTATATAATTATTTTTAGAAATGTGTTCCCTGTACCACCCACTGTCAAAGCCGATGGACTTGCGTTGCTTTTTCCCAACTGTTGATAGCTCCAGACACTTGTCATTACTTTGTGTTTTTTTTTTAAGATTTATTTATTATTTTTGTTGCAAAGTCAGATATACAGACAGGAGGAGAGACAGAGAGGAAGATCTTCTGTCCGATGATTCACTTCCCAGATGACCACAGTGGCCAGTGCTGTGCTGATCCCAAGCCAGGAGCCCAGATTCTCTTCAGGGCCTCCCATGCGGATGCAGGGTCCCAAGACTTTGGGCCATCCTCGACTGCTTTCCCAGGCCACAAGCAGGGAGCTGGATGGGAAGTGGAGCTGCCGGGATTAGAACCGGCGCCCATATGGGATCCCGGTGCATTCAAGATGAGGACTTTAGCCGCTAGGCCACCACACCGGGCCCTGGACACTTGCTTCAAAGAGGAGCATGCTGCTCTCTCCCTATGGCCTGGGCCTTGTCACAGGTCATCCAGACTGCTTCTCTGAGGATGGTGTGCGCTGCCTTTCCGGTTGTAGTGTGGATGCTTGGGCTGCCGTGTGGACACACAAAGGTGGGGTGGAGGGGATTCCTGCAGACCCCTGGACGCTACAACCTCATGGTGAGCCAATACCACAGCACTGCACGGGTGGAGAGGTGGAGGCCCCTGGGCTTTTTTGGATGTGTCTGTGGATGTCATGGCCTTCAGTGTCGGCTCCCCCACCTTCCTGCTCTTGCCTCTACCTGATCTTTGTGTTGTTCTTCAGCCCCAGAGAAGAGGTAAGTGGAACTGTTCAACAGCCAGAAAAATCAGGCCATTGTATTTGGCAGTGTGAGAAAAGCTCTTGTGAGAGATGGTGTTTTGAAAATACTGGCTAGGAGACCAAGCGGAGGCCATAAGTGAACATTTTTGTTGTCCTAAATGATTTAAAGTTTAGACTGAGAGATTGGAATTTGGGAGAAGTGATGTCTTCTTAAGTATATAACATGTAATTAAAACACAGCCTGGTTGCACCTTCCCTTCTGCTCCTGTTCCCTGTGTGTTAGATGTCCTGGCTGTGTATTCAAATCTCAGGGTTCTGTGATTTGAACCTGACCTTCATTTTCTCAGACACAAATGGTGTTGGGTTCATGGGACAGTGGAGCAGCTTAACACAATGCCACGTGGTTGTACCAAGGAGCCTCCTCTAAGGTAACACTCAGGGGGGTCAGGTCCAGTCTTGAGTGACCTGTGATGACCAACGAGGGGTCCCTGCAGTCATCGGGACCAGATGAGGCAATAGGGGTCTGACGCACAGAAGAGCTGCCGGCGACCCAGGAAGCAGTCTGCAGCCTGTTCCAGGGAACTTGATTGTCGTCTCCCTTGGACGTTCTGCACCTTAGAGCTTTTTCTCCCATACGGATGCTTTGTAGGGCGGTAGAATCAGAATCTTTACTTGGGACAGCCTTGACAGTAATGTGTAGGAATGAAGCCCCTGCCTTCACTTTGAAGGTTTTATGCGAGTGTTCCCTCGTTCATGTCACAATCTTGTGAACAAGACCTGGTCATTGCCAGCCCTAGCATCATCAACAAGCCGTGGAGTCCAGGTGTGTGACCACCTGGAGTGCCCTCTAGCCCCGCATCGCCCAGGCTCCTTGCTTCTCAGAGCAAGCAGCCTAGGCCTGCAGAGGTACTCCGAGCAGGTGGGATGCAGGAATCTGCTGATGTGCCGTGGGAGGGACAGCTGTCGAGCAGTGCAGAGCTAAACACCCATGTACACGCGTGTGCCTGAGCCTGCGTTACACTCCAACACAGCCATTCCTGCGTGTGCTTATGCTGCTCTGGGAGCCATACATCTAGCGTTCCTTCATTCTTGTGCTCTGTGCTTCCAGGTCTTGTCACGTACCAAAAGATCCCTCTTCCAGAGCAAGGCACGGGCTCATTGCTGATGAGATGCTAGGCTGGAAACGGCCTTTTCCTTTTAACATCCATCCTGAGTTTTGCAAGCATCAAGCTCTCTTCAAGAGGGTTTAAACTGTCTTCCCTAGGATTTTGGATATGACCGAGTATCTTCTGCATTCTCTTCTCGTCCAACAGACAGTTGAATGATGAAGTAAGAGGTGGATTTAGAAGCAGTTAGAAAAAGGGAGGTCATTTATTATTCTTTGGGGGAAAAATGGTAGATTAAGACTGTAATCATTATTTCCCAATTGTCTGTTTGGCTCGTAGTCTCTCTGATTTATGGAATAACCAGAAGAAAGGTCTTAATAGCTCTAAAAGCCAATCATCTGTTCTGCTGATTACAGATGAGAGTGGAGAAGAGAAATACACTCAATTCCTGAAAGGACACAATCCTCCCAGGATGAGATCATTGGGTGGATACGGAGTGGGAGAAGATACCTTTTGCTAACAACTGTTTTGTAATCTTTGCTTGCCACAGTGAATGAAAATGCTTTGTCGGTTTCGTTTCAGAGTAGTCATTTCAGCATTCCTATTGGATAGTGTGCTTCTTATGGCAGGAAAGCGTGGATTTTGATTCACAGGTACCACCGATAACCATATGGTAGAGGTCCAGCTCACTTCTAATGAAGAGCTGGGCACTCGAGGTGGGAAGGTTTGTGATGAATCAGGAGCTCTGCTGAAGATCACTTCTGCCCGGTGATGAAACGGCTGTCTGGGGAAGACAGACTGCTCAGGGGCCAAGGCTGCCGCGCAGGCTTACTAATGTGCGTGTCCATGGGAATGTCACAGGAGTTGCTGGCTGCCAACAGTGTGTCTTTTGCTTCAGCTTGCTTGGCCAGAGTGTCACTGACAGCTGTGACCACACCCTTTCCGCTTAGCCCCTTCCTCGATCCTGCCGCAGACCGGGGTCTCCATTCCTTACTCCCCTTCGCTCAACGTTTAACACAGTGCTCCCCAAGGACTCCCCTGAACCCCTCTCCTACCTGTTATTCTGTCTCCCCTGGAGACTGGCATCCAGGCCTCTTTGTTCTGTTTTTTAAATGATTATTCATTTACTTGAAAGGCAGAGTTGTAAAAAGAGAGGGAGGATGGCAAGGAGTGTCACACCCACTAGTCCTCTCTCCAGATGGCCAGGCTGAAGCTGGGAGCCTGGGACGCCATCCAGACCTCTCGTGTCTGTGACAGGGGCCCAAGCGCTCAGACCATTTTCCACCGTTTTCTCAGGAGTATTGGCAGGAAGAAGCAGAGCAGCTGTGACTTCAGCTGGTGCTCCAACGGGAGCACTCCCCTCTCCCTGCTCTTGTCTAAAATGTTTATTTTCATCCTTTTTTTTTTTGTTGTTCTCTTTTATTTTTGTTTTTTTTTTTTAAAGATTTATTTATTTTTTATTACAGCCAGATATACAGAGAGGTGGAGAGACAGAGAGGAAGATCTTCCGTCCGATGATTCACTCCCCAAATGAGCCGCAACGGGCCGGTGCGTGCCGATCCGAAGCCGGGAACCTGGAACCTCTTCCGGGTCTCCCATGATGGTGCAGGGTCCCAATGCATTGGGCCATCCTCAACTGCTTTCCCAGGCCACAAGCAGGGAGCTGGATGGGAAGTGGAGCTGCTGGGATTAGAACCGACGCCCATATGGGATCCCGGGGCTTTCAAGGCGAGGACTTTAGCCGCTAGGCCACGCTGCCGGGCCCTATTTTCATCCTTGAAAGGCAGTGACAGAGAGAGTGAGGGAAAAGAGATCTTCCATACCCTGGTTTACTCCCATAATGCCAACAGCAGCCAGGCTGGACCAGACGAAAGCTCAGAGCCCAGAAGTCCATCTAGGTCTCTCATATGGGTGGCAGGAGCCATCACCCACTGCTTACCAGTCGCAGTAGTGGGGATGCCGATTGGAGGCATGGTAGCTGATGTGGATGGAGACCAGTATTCGGATGTGGGATTCAGGTGTCCCAAACAGCAGCTTAACCCACAGCACCACCAGCATGTGAGCTTCTGCTTTTAGCTTCGATCTGCAAGGCTATTTCAAAAAGTGTTGAGTTGGGCCTGGTGTGGTAGCCTACTGCTGAAGTCCTCACCTTCTACACTTGGGATCCCAAATGGGTACCGGTTCTAATCCTGGCAGCCCTGCTTCCTTGTGCATTCTTTTTGATAATACAGATTTCCATGATATTTTTCTTTAGGAGACAGTATGGGTTTTGATTTCAACTTCATTTTCCATGAACTTTTTGATGTTCCCACACATGTACTGACAAACCCCAGCCTGCACCCTGAGCACCGCCTCCTGCCCAACACCTCCTCCTGCCGGTTTCCTCTAAGCCATCACCTTCTCTGCTTTCCAAGGAATCTTCCAGAAACACATCTGAAGGTGACAGTCTCAAGGAATGGAAACTACAGCTCCCAAAAACAACCACAAAACCCTTCTCAACCTTTCAGCCTGTCGTTCATTCACTCATGTGCTTGTTGATTTCGGAGACAGAGGGCTCCTGTTAACTTGTCTAATCCCCCAGTTGTCCTCACGCTGGGCTTGGCTGAAGCTGGGAGCCAGGAACTCAGTCCAGGTGTCCCGTGGGGCCACTCGCTTGAACTGTGCCCATTGCCTCTCAGGATCGGCCTGGGCAGGAAGTTAGAGTCAGGGCTTCATCCAGATGCTCCTTCGTAAAAGTGGGCCTCCTGCCAATGGCTAAGCACCCATCGCCTTCAGCCTTTTCTTACCCTCCAACTTTTTCTTTATAATAAAAAAGATTTGTTTATTGTTACTCTACAGGCAGATTTAGAGAAAGAAGGACAGACAGAGACAAATATCTTCCTTTCATTGGTTCACTCCTCAAGTGGCTGCAACGGCCAAAGCTAAGTTGACCTGAAGCCAGGAACTTCTTCCAGGTTTCTTCCAAGGCTTCAGGGTCCCAAGGCCTTCGGCAGTATTCTACTACTTTCCCAGGCCACAAACAGGGAGCTGGATAGGAAGTCGAGTAGCCAGGACATGAATCTTTTTATTTTATTTATATGTTTTATTTATATTTTTCCATGAACTTTTTGAATCACTCAGATATACAGATCCCTAACATGAAATTCTCATAGGCCCCTTTTCAAATACATTGAGAGCAGAAAATGAAGTGTCTTCTATAGCCACGAACTTGCATTTTATTTGATAAATACAAACCACCATATTCTCTACAACTTTACAAACCACAGTTTTCCCAAATCTGTCCTCTCGCTCCTTTCCCCTCTTCTGTATTCTGATGTTTGCTGCCCCTAAAAAAATCCCTGTCTTGGAGAAAGATGGATTTTTGCTATCCAGGCTCTGCAGCAGCCCCCTGCCCCGCTGCTGTCCATCAGCATAGCTGTGCCTTCCTTTTGTTTTAACATTTGGTCCCTTGCCTGGGGAGTGGGTGGTTCACACTGCTCTGCTCAAGCCTCAGCAGAGAGAGCAATATTTTGTTACGAGGTAAGGTTTCCAGCCAAAGCTTTTGGCCAAAGCCTTTCCAATGTGGGAGGAAGAGAGTAGGAACAGCCAGGGGACGATCATTCTCAATTGTGAGCTCATTAAAATCTCCCCTCATCCTCAGCGGATCATTTGTTAATTTAAGCATCTTGTACTTTGCCTTTCCAAAAAGAGTCCACGTCTACGGTGTGGTCATCACTATGGGGACATATTTGTCTTTTCTCTGTGGGGTTTACCGTCCCTGGTTGCTCATTAGCACAGGCCCCTTGAGAGCTGCATGTAGGTCCGGAGTACAGGGGTCAGAATGAGACTGCCTAGACTCACAGACAAGGAAAAGAACAGGTTGAATCCAAGACACCATGTGGAGGAAGTTCATGACCTGACAGGGTTCTCCAAGGTGCGCTTTTTGGCCTCATTCGTGAGAACTGAATCTTTGGTGGTGTTGACGATGCTTGTTTTGGAATTGTTTCTATTGTACATGAAAAAAGAAAGCTAAAACAAGCAAAATGGCGATTTTTAAGTGCTAATCTGCAGCAAGCCTTAAACGTTTGCATTTCCTTTGAGGAATACTAGGGTAGAATTTGTGGTGACAGTATATGTATATGTAAATGAAGGCAGACTTTTTTTTCCACACAGATGTTTAAAATTCTCTACCCATCAGAAGACACTTTTCCCTGAAATATTAACACCATGCAAAAATCTAGGTGCTGTGCAGATCCATACATAAAGGTCACATGCAGTTTGCCCGGCCCAGCTTGCTGGGGACCTTGGCTGCAGACTTAGTGACACTGCATGACGCAGGAGCCCTGTGGCATGAAAGGGGAGGGGTGATAGCAGCTGCAGGATGGGCTCTTTCCCATGTGAGCCACACAGCACATTCCGTCTGACACTCCACTTCCGGAGCTGTGATAAAGGCAGTAAAAAGCCATGAGCACTGATTGGCGTGAGCACGCCTGAGCAGGCCCGATCAGATGGGATGAATGATTCCAAGGTGTTCACATTGAAAATCTGACTTCACTCTGTCAATGAGAAGACTCCTGTCCTGTATCAGAAGGGCGGAACTGCCCTCAACCCTATGGTTTCTACTCATAAACTCAAGAGGATTTAAGGGATAGGTTTGTCCCATCTCACCTCCATCTTGTGTCCTGAGATTTCAAGACGTTGGCCAGTGCCTCTGCTTGGCCCCACAGGGTTCGAAAAACCAGGCAGAGGAAGTGGCTCTCTGCGCCCAGGGCTGCAGGGGTTTCCATGTGTAGTGTGCATTTGCATTTGGGATGCTGGCCTGTTTTGTGGTGGTTGTGGTAGTAGCTCTGGGGAGTGGCACCTTGGATGATGCCAAATACAAGCTCCGTGCAGGCGTCCCACGGTGGTGCCCTTGTCCCGGCTCTGCCACAGCATCACCCCTGTTTGCCTTCCAGGTCACTTTCCTGGCCGTCTTTCTGTCCCTGGCTGCCATCAGTATAGATTCTTCCCTCCCGCCTTTCCTGTCCTTGATTCTCTAGTTAATTAATAATCTTGCACACAGTTCTGTATTGCTGGAATGACCTCACTCAAGACATTGTTCAAATATCTTTTTTTTTTTTTTTCTTTCAAGGCCATGGTAAGGAGTGTTCTGCTTGTATTAACATGATGTGCTTTGAAGGACTAGGACAGATTCTGCCCAGGCCAACAGCTTGGAGCAAAACTCTCCATCTGTGACTGTTGTGTCAAAGTCAGTAGTCACCTCTGTCCTGAGGCTGCAGATTAAAATGGGTGTTTTTTGTTTTGTTTTTTTAGCTTCAAGAGGCTGACATTGTGGTCTTGGGCTCCCCAAAGCCAGAAGAAATCCCCCCTGCGTGGATTCAGCCAGGAACTACTGTTCTCAGCTGCTACCACAACTTCACATCGGGTAAGAGCCTCGGTTTCAGGGCCAGGCCACAGGTCGATGCTGGGTGAGGTTGCCCACCACCACATCAGCCTTGCTTGCTCTCGCTCCGTGAGCTGACACAGTCTGATGAACTTCCCCATGGTCCTGCCAGGGGCCACCTCCCCGTCCTCCCCCTGCTGGCCTCTAGCACCAGCAGTCACATGTGCTGTGACCTGAAGCCGATGACAGGTGTGTGTGAGAGAACCCGGAACTGGTTTCTCGCCATCTTTTACAAAGTGCTGGAATCCATGCTTCCTGAACAACGTTGGAGTAATCTCAGTGTTTCAGAGCATGGTGTCTCCCTGGCTTGCTTGTGCCGTGAGCTCTGGTGCACTCCCTGGGAACTCAAAAAGATACCTCTAAGGCGTGTAGAGAGTACCACTGCAAACAATTTCAGGACTGGGACTGGATGCCCTCGCCCTTGGAAGTCCACCTGTGGGACAACTGTGCCCACGTTAAGGGCTCCCAGCTAAGGGCATCAGCAGCAACTGGTCCCCATGGGTTGCTTCTTTCTAATTTACTGAAAGACTCACTTAGCAACCCCCTGTGTGCAACAGGTGTGCTGGAGTTGGTGGTGAAGGGAGGCCAGCAAACCACCTGCCTTGCCGTCTTAGGTCTTGGCCTCCAGACTCCAGGGTGGGCAAGAGGACTGGGCTGAACTGGGCTGAACTGGGCTGGAGCATGGATGGACAGCTAGAGCTGGAGGAGGTCTCTTCTCTCTGTTGAACTTGAGTTGGAGATCTTGAGACCTTGTGAGCCCCACACTCCCACACATGAGAGTGAGCCCAGTGGCCACAGGCTGACTGGGCCTTGCTCCCAAAAGTGACCAATCAGAATAACCCTCTGGACCTAGACCTGAAGCTGGTGGGATGGAGAAAGGTTGCATGGGGAGTTTCCCAGCCATCCCCACCATCCTGTTCCTGCTTCTCTCTGCCCTTGCATTCAGAGCTCATGGATGAATGAAACATTAGAGGCTTGTGTGATGTGTGGCTGTTGTTAACCGAAGGTGGTTGCCCAGTAACTTCATTTTTACAATATGAGTTGTTTGCATATTTCTGAAAATTAGTTCTTGGCTCACCTGAGGTGATGAAACAGAAGGGCTGCTTTGCTTAGAATCCCTGTTAAATGAAGGCACTCAGCAATGCCATTTTGTCTCCTTCTAAGTGAATGCTTCTTTGCTGTGATAATATTGCTGTGTTTCATCACATTTGATATTTAGAACAGTGTTGGCCCAATTGTGACTGGATATAGGAGAATCTACTTTAAATATCCTTTTCATCTCTGCCTCATATATGTGTATACACACATACACATATATATGCATACATATATACACATCTATATTTTTAATAGCATGTGGTGTTTGTTTTTTTAAGGATTCATTTTATTTATTTGAAAGGCAAAGTGATGGGGCCAAGGTGGGCGAAGAGAGACAGACCAGAGAGAAAAAGCTATCTTGCTATCCGTAGCAGCGGTTGGCTGGGCTGATTCAGGCCGAAGCTGGGAGCCTGCAGTTCCGTTGGAGTTTCTCACATGAGTGGTTGGGGCTAGAGTACTGGGCCATCTCCTGCTGCATTCCCAGGTCTGCTAGAAGGAAGCTGTGTAGGAAACTAAGCAGCCACGACTCAAACTTCACCCTCAAGTGGGATGTTGGTGTCATGTGCACGTGTTAGTTTTAACAACATTGCCACAACACTGGCCTCTGCCTTATTTTTAAATAAGATTTGTTTTTAAAAGAAGATACTCCGGAAAACATTAGATTCCATTGGAATGAGTCTCTTGGGGGCGGGGGGAGGGAGGCAAAAGGCCAAGGCATTAAATGTTGATTTAGCAGCACTGTGAATAGACCCATTGCACTTCATTTGTTTTAAACTTATCTAGTCCAGTTGTGGCACTTTCCTGACTCAATGTTGCATGCCCAGTGTCTGGAAGGAATGCCTAACCCCCGCACACATGCAGTAAATGCGGAGAGTTGAGGGAGTGTGTGCACATGGACTCAGGAGCGTACTCTGATGGTCGTTCCGAGTTAGTTGTAAAGTTAGAAGTGTTTGGGCCTGTCTCCCACGGGCAAGCAGGTGACAGGGCAGCTGTAGAGACAAAGATGACAATCGCTGTGTTGACGGAGTGGATGGTCGTTTCAGATGTAACTGGAGCAACCTGAGTTTATAGGAAAGTTTATCCTGTGATTGAATTAAATCGAGGCTTTACCCACCACCTCTTTTCTTTATGATCTTGCTACTTGAAAACAAATGAATAGGACTTTTTGAAATGGTGTTAAAAAGGAAGTTGCTTTTGTTTAAGCTTGAGACCAGAAGGAATATTTTTTAAGACATTTGTGGCTGGGTGCAGGCAGTGTTTTATAATGAAATTTTCATTCTCTGCTGTAATGGCGCAGGGGTCCTCCCGCCCCCACATCCCCACCCTGTAAAATAGATGGGATATGGTGATTTATGATGAGGTAATTCTGTAGGGCTGTGTTATTTAATACCCAATCCTAGTAGAGATTTTCCTGATGGCTGATAGCCCAGAACCACTGCGCAGAAAACAATTACACCTCACTTCTTGGGGCTGTTCGCTGTCCTGTTGCTTGAGTCCAGTGTTGAGATTTCAAACCAGGGACTCACATCCTTCCATTGACTGGCTCTAACCTTTGCCATGCTTGCCAAAAGAGCCTAGAGCCGAGTTTACCCAAAGCAAGACCATCCTGTACCCCAACTTTTAGGACTTATCGATGTACCAGATGGCACAGGGAATGTCCAGTCAACAGGATCGCAGCAAGGTCCACAGCATGATTTTCAGCCAGCGAGCTTCTGTGTGGTGTGGAGTGGGAGAACTGCGGGCTACACCACTGGGTTTGTGCTCCTGCGAGAGGGGGCCCCGGGAACTTGGCGAGAATCAGAGTGCGTGTCTCAGAAACCAAGCCCGGCAAAGGAGGAAGTCTGATGAAATTCTGTGAGCGAAGGCAGGCAGCTTTGGGAAAGGTAGGCATGCCTGGACATTTAGATTTAAATGAGCATACAAACATCTGTTTGTGACTTTCACAAACCTGTTGTAGCTTACCTCTTTTTACTTTTTATGTTTTCCGTGGCCATCCAGATGTTTTGAGTATATCCCTGAGATGTACTTCAGAGTTTTAATTCTTTCCCAATATAATGAGTTCAGTTTTGCTTCTTTTCTAAGTTTCGAACCATTTAGAATATGCAGCCTGGTTTTAATTCGTTCCTAATTTCGTTCCAATGATTTCAATAGGACTTCCATGTAAATTCCTAATAAAATTTGTGTACTTCTTACATTCATTTGAATAGCTGTGCTTTTCTTCCATTGGTAATGCAATTCAAGTGACTTCCACAGGAGTACCACTCTTGAGAACATCATCACAGAAGTTAATCATTTAGGCTGATTTCATTCGTCCCTTTTACTTTGACGCTTATAAAGCTAACAGATACAACTTAGACAAAGCTAGTCACTAGTGTTTGTGAAAATGGTTTTCTCTGATTGATGTCTGTTCTTTAGCTCTTCCTAATTTCAAAACCTGACAGAAATTTTTGGAGTAGCTTGTTCTCCTAGAAGGATAAAAGAATATTGGAGAGTTTAGTCTATGGTGGCAACAGGAAGGATATCCTAGGCCATGCGCAGAGATGTGGCCCGTGGCAAAAATGAGGGGAAAGCCATGAATTTGCTTTGTCCTTGTCTCTCGTTATTGTTCTGGCAAAATTCCCAAGGTGGTGTCACACAGTGTAGGTCAGGGAAAGCTCTTTAGCCTTCAATGTGGTTATTGCAGGAAGTTTGGTTATTGTAAGCAGTATCATAAACCAAAGGCCTGGCAGTGACTAGACCAGGGGGAGTCCTGCCTTCATACAAGCAGGATGGAATAATGGTTTCCTGGTTCTAGGCATGTTAGCTCTGACGTTTGTTAGGAATGTATTTCTGATTCACTCAGTTACCAGGATACTTGCCACAGTCTCTCTGGAATCAACTTTCAGTTCAGTTTTAAGATTGCATTGTTTCTTCTACAAAAGCAATACTACAGTATTCATGGTAGAAATTTTGCAAATGGAAGAATAACTCAGTAATAAAGCAATAATAACTTCAGATCCTATCACCTTGAGATAATTGCTATTCAGATGTAATAAGAGAAGAAAGTGATACACTAAAAGTCTTATTACTAAGACTCAGCTAGCTATCTTTAAAAAGGAAAAAATGGGACTGGCATAGTAGCCCAGTGGCTGAAGTCCTCGCCTTGCAAGCACTAAATTCCTATATGTATGCTAGTTCATATCCTGGCAGCCCTGCTTCCCATCCAGCTCCCTGCTTGTGGCCTGGGAAAACAGTCAAGGATGGCTCAAAGCCTTGGGATCCTGCACCCGCATGGGAGGCGTTGAAGCAGCTCCTGGCTCCTGGCTTCGGATCGGCTCAGCTCCAGCTGTTGCGGCCGCTTAGGGAGTGAAACAGCAGACAGAAGATCTTCCTCTCTGTCTTTCCTCCTCTCTGTATATCTGACTTTCCAATAAAAATAAAATAGATCTTTAAGAAATAAAGGGGTGGGGGAAATAGTGGATCCCTCTGGGTTCTTATAAAATTTTAAATATGTATGTTTTTGTGTGCTCATCTGTGTGAATAAGTAAGAGGCTGTGGATTTCGTGTTGTGTTTTAAAATCTTTTCATCTTTCTAAATTGTGTTTTGAGTGGGTCAGAAGGTAATTTTGCAGGTAGTAAGCATATCCTGTATGGAATCAGGGGGCAGCTCTGCATAAACAAAGCCAGCTTTTCTGGGGGCTGGTGGGTGTTCCTCCCCAAGATGGCCGCTTTATTCACTGCTGCTTTTGCTATCTGTTGACCTGGGGTTTTGGGCTTCTCCTTGTAACAACTGTTGCCATTTGGGGTTTTAGACTCCTCTGCATTGGTTTCTCATCTGCCTGCTCCGATTTGCTACTTTCTTCCACAAATTTCTCAAGATTTCTGATTTGTTCCTGATACCTGCTTAACCAGTGTGGCCATATTTCCTTTCCATTTGCCTCCAAAAGAGTTTGGTTGGAAGGAGAGATTAGCACCCTGTGTGCTGCTGGCTGCCTGGAGACGGACCCTTAAGGGCCTTTATTCTGTTTTGTTAAGTGTCCCTTTGCTTCCTATAGCTCATTTCTCTTGTTGCCATTATCTGCAGAGGGGTGGACGTTTGCTGCCGTCCTTAAGATGCTCCTAGCAGGGCCACATCATTTACCAGAGAGCTCACCCACACTGCTCCTCATTCTAACTTCCTGCTTCATGCACTGGGAGGCAGCAGTGTGGTGGCCCAAGTAGGTGGGTCCCTGTCATCTACCTGAGGTCCCTGGATTGAGTTCCCAGCTCCCAGCTTCAGCCTCATCCCAGCCCCAGCCATTGTAGGTGTTTGTGCAGTGAACCAGCATTGTGGAAATTTCTCCCTCTCTCTACTTTCCTCCTTCCCATCTTTCCTCTTTGCCCCCACCTCCTCTCTCTCTCTGTCTCTTCCCCTCAAGTAAAATAAATGCATGATATAGATGAAATTTTTAGATGAAATTATTTGTAAGATGGGGTTTAGGTGTATTAATAATTATACAGTTTTCAAAAGAACAAATCCTTAATATTGCTCATGTCCTGTGTTATCCAGGTGACATGAAAGTGAAATATCTTTTACTCTCATAACTGTGATTATACTCTGGAAACTCGCGTTTATAAATTGACAACAGTTCCTGGAATGTAACTTTGTCTTATTTTTCCATCACTTAAAGATAGAATGAGAGAAGCATTTTTCTATCGTAGACGTTGGACAAGATCAGATCTCTAGTGGTTAAAACAAAATAAAACAGATCTCTTTTATCCTCTGGCCTCTTGGCTTTTGCCTCAACACAATTTATAAAAGTGAAGTGTTGCTAATCTTTCAACAATGCCTAGGGGATGTGATTTCCCAACACCCTAACACATTTGACAACAGAACATCTCACAACACATACTCTTAAGTGCTTTGTGCTCATTCTCACAAAAGACTGTCAGCAGAGTCGATAATTCAAGAGAAAAGTGGTCCAAAAAGCAGAAAATGGTTTATTTCCAAAAAGTTGCTATTAGAAACACTCTTTTCTGTAAACTATTTTTGCATGTGTTTGCCTCTTGTACATTATGTGCATACTAACTGAAGGAGTAAGAAGTAGAATTCTGTTTTGTTTTTTTAAAGATTCATTTTTATCTTATTTTTATTGAAAAGTAAGATATACAGAACAGAACATCTTCTTTGTCTGGAGCCGCGCCAGTCCGAAGCCAAGAGTCTTTTCCAGGTCTCCCATGCGGTCACAGGGTCCCAAGGCTTTGGGCCGTCCTCGACTGCTTTCCCAGGCCACAAGCAGGGAGCTGGATGGGAAGCAGGGCTGCCAGGATGAGAACCGGTGCCCATATGGGATCCCGGGCCGTTCAATTCGAGGACTTTAGCCACTGGACTACCATGCCAGACTTAGAAAAAGTAGAATTCCTATCCATGCCTTTGGAGTTGGAAGACCTGTGGGCTCTTCAATATCCTAAAATGGAATTTCTTAGTTTTGATCGAAGTTGGGTGTATAGCTTGTATGATAGGGATTTCTTTGTAAGATTTGTTTCCTTATTTATTTGAAGGACAGAGAGTGAGTGGGGGTGAGAGAGAGATTATCTCTCTGGCGAAAAGCCACATCCAGAAATCCCATCCAGTTTCCCACACAGTGGCAGGGACTCAGTTACTTGAAGTATCATCTGCTGTGTGCTAGGCGTGTCAGCAGAGAGCTGGATTGGAAGGTGAGAAGGCAGGACTCGAAGCAGCTCTCTAAGATGGTATGCAGGCACCGCAAATGGCGCTTCACCGCTGTGCCTAATGGCCACCTCAAGAGATTTTTTTTTTTGAATGATCAAAGCCATCTTGATCTCGCATGTAACACTTAGGCTGGATATTATACTCTGTGTTTCCATTCTCCATTTTAAGCCTGGTGTTCACAGGTGAGATTGCTGTCCAATAAAGATTGCAGATGCTCCTCAAAAAAAAGCATCAAAGACTTTAGGGTCCAGAGTGATTCTGACAGGTGCCATGAGGAGCCACCTTCTTCCAGCAGTGCCTTCCCTCTGACAGTTTGGAGAGGCTGAGTCTGTTACCTGCCATGTCGCACTTCACTTCCGCCGGATTCTCTGTGGCTGTTGCCACCTCGGTGAACGAGCAGGCCCAGAGTCACCACTGTTAACTGAGAGAGGAAGGCATGATTATAATCCAGGTCTGACTCAGAACCCCCCCGCCTGAGCTACGGGCCCTGCTGCCTCCTGTGACACCTTGCAAACATTCCCTGTGGCTTGTCTTCCGCACCTAGGACGTTTCATTCTCTAAGGACATCGTATGTGAAGGACTGGTACTTGCGGTTGCCTGGAGAGACTGTGTGTCTAGACATTTCCCTCTAATTCAGGGTGAGAAAGGGTTTCCCAGAGCATAGTGTATTTGAGTGAATTACACTTCCCGTTACCCCAGGCAGGTAGCATGATAAACACTTCTCAGATGTGAAAGACTGATGCTTCTGCTCAGAGACCCAAGGCAGAGCATGGCATCCCGACTTCCCTGATAGAGCAATGAGAGCATTATGCAGGTTCTAGCTTTTTTCAGAAGGCAATCGGTTATGCATGAGAACATGCTAAAAGTCTTGTTTTCCCTCCATCCCCCCCACGCCCTATGTTGTCCAGAGAAGCTTGGCTGTGATTCTCCCGCGGTACAACTCGGTGGATCCGTTGCCCAGGATGACGTGAGCCTCCTCGCAGCAGCGCTGAGGATTCAGGTCTGTTTAACCAATTTTGAGTTTGAAGGTTTGCTTGAATAGTTGCTCGCATTGTGCAAGGGTTCAATTTTTTTTATTTATTTATTTATTTTTAATTTACCCAGATATAAATTTAAACACTTCACATGCCTAGTGTTAGTCCCATTTGATAAATAAGGAAATGGAGACTTAGGGGGAAAAAAGTCAGTTACTTGTGTGTGATCTTATGACATGTATCGGACAAGGACCCAAGTCAGAATCTGGGTATTAACTATCTGTTGCTATGTAAACCCTTAGCACCAAATGTGGCAGCCTGAAACAGCAAGCTGCTGTGCTGTCCCGGCCTGTGGTGCTCAGTGGTTTGGGAGCGGGGTAGTGCTGCTCTGGCTTGGGATCTTTTATGCAGGAGACATCAAGAGGTCGTCTGGGATCACAGTTGGCCGCAGGCTTGGCGGCGGCTGGAGAAGCTGCTTCCAAGGGATTCACACACCTGGCCCCAGGCAGGGGATGTTTAATTCCTCGTGAGTCCTATGAGGGGAGCCTGTGTTCCTCACCGAGTGGCCCTTGTCACGGGGCTGCCCGCCCCTTGCTCCTTGCTGCAGAGAGTACAAACGAAGCTCAATGTGTGCCTTGCTCTGGCATTCATGAGCAGTAAGGAAGACTGAACTTCCAGTTGCCACCACCACAGTTAACCGGAAGTAGGCTTTAGTCCATTTTATTTTTTCTTACATGATATGTTTCATATTAAGTGATACACAATTCAAGCTTCTCACCTCTTGAAGGGATGTTGTCCATTTTGCAGGGCTTATAAATGACATCTCAACTAAAATTAAACTTCTATTTATTTTAATTCAGTGCACTAAACAGTTGTTAGGTACATCTGAGGGTCCTCAAAAAATGTATGAAGATCGATTTGTGAAAAAGCTCTGAATGTATTTCAAAAGCCTGCACCAAAATGAACTTCTCTCTTAATTCCATTTTTTCCATTTATCCCTCTTCCCTAATTCAGTTTACTTGGCCTTTCTACCAATTACAGAAGGGTGATACTTGACATGGTGTGGCACCAAGCCGATTATTCATGTAGTGTCATGTTTTCCTCATTTTTCTTTTCTAGTTGGTATGAAGAGCGCACTTAGTTATAATTTGATCCATGTACTTGAAGTCCCTGGTGAACCCTTAGTCAATTGAATAATACTTATATCTCACGTTTTCCTTTTTAAGAGAACTCTGTGAGCCGAACTACAAGTGCACAAATTATTGCTAGGGTGGAGTGGAGGTCTTGTGATTCTCTGTATGACCATGGCTGTCACGGAACACCCTTGTACACTGTTTGAATGTATGACTGTGCCCGCCCTGGTCAGCCTCGTTTTCCTAATGTGCGCTTGCCTCTCTGTCCCGGAAGAACATGGTCAGCAGTGGTAGGCGATGGCTCCGCGAGCAGCAGCACAGGAGGTGGAGACTTCACTGCTTGAAGCTGCAGCCCCTGTCCCCCGTGCCCAGGTAACACTGTGCCTTTGCTTCTGTGGAAGGCAGTCCACCTTTTGCTGTCTAGACCCGGCGTATTCCCCTTTCGACTGGGGCCTTGGCTGGTGGTATTTCCATTTTGATGGGAGATGGCTGTCTCTGATCATCATCAACTGGCCAGATTTTATTCCTAAATCCTCTGAAAGGAAGCCACACTGAACTGGTTTCCTATAGTCCCACAAGTCTACGAACGTGTATTTGTCACTCCATTTCAATGGCAGTGCTTCTGTTCAGTGGTCTAAAGCAATGGTTTTAGATTTCACAGCTGCAGAAAGGCAACATTGGACTATGCTAGCCCATGGTCTTATGGGCCATGTCGGTTTCCGCTATCGGGGGTAAGTGGCCAAGCAAAGCAGGCATCATCCCACATGGGAGCTGAATCTTGTTGCCTGGCAGCTGCAGAGTGACCGTCATGCAGATATTTTCTTCCAAATTTCATGGGGTCCAAGCCAAATATCCTCTTGGTATATATTTGGAAATGCAGGCTGCCGGATGTGACGTCAGTGCTTGACTGGGATGCCTGAGCGAGAAGGACTTTCCAGGCTCATGCTCAATTGTCTTGTCTGGCCCACCACCTTCTCCTAGGTGCGTGCAATCCAGGGACGTCCCCAGGTCATCGTGTCCAACAATGTTGGAATGCATAGTGGATAAAGTAGATAAGCCCCCCAGTGATGGATTTTTTGCTTGATAACCAGTGCTTTTTAAAGGTGACCTCTGTCCTTTTGGGCAACTTGTTGACCCTGTGGGTTGAACTCACCCTCCAGATTGGCAGAACTGTTGCTTTTACCCTTGTCTTAGACTAAACATCTTAGTCACCACGTGCTCATTAGCACATACATTCATTCAGTGAGGAGTGTTTTTCCTTGTAACATTATCCCTGAAGTTGTGTGATCTGTTTCATGCAACATCTTCATTTTTGAAGCTGTGTATGTTACTGAAGGACCCTAGATTTTGTTTTCTTTTTTTAAAGTAAATCGATGTATTCTGGTGATTGAGAATGAAAAAAGTTAAGCTAGATTTTACTAGATTGTGGACACGCGTCTTTCAAGAGCAATGCTAAATTGTGGGGACAGAGCACTTGTTGATTTCTGGAGCCATTTTGAGGGAAGGGTGAGCTGAGTTGTTTATTAATCACTCAGAAATCAAAATGATGTCACAGTGACTCTTTGCTAGTGAAGTGGAAACCTGAGAGGTTATCCAAGATGAGGCTACTTGATGTAGGAGACTGTGAGAGAGGAGAAACAGAAAAAAAAGGTTCCCGAGGAAGCTGGAGGAGGGACATTTGAAGCTGGGAGATTTGAAGAGGGAGTCAGCTGGAGGGAAGCCCCAAGCTCAGCCCACACCTGGACCCAGAGCCTCTTGGCCCTCTCCTGGCTTATTTGATGCCTTACAGAGAAGTCTAGTTAAAGTGTTTTTATTGATGTCTCAGTCTCAAACCACAGCAGACCCCTGCAGTCACCCGGAAGAGAAGGTAGCGTGGCATGGGGGCTGAGAGTAATTCATCAGGACCAGGGGGATAAAGGGCAGCATCAGAGATGCTGTGGCACCTGACCTTGCTCCAGGGTGAGCCCTGGAAAGGTGGGCCTCCTCCATGTGTCCTGGAAGAGCAATTCGTTCATATCTACCCTCTCATGCTCTGTGGCCACGGTAAGTCTTGCTGCCTGGAGAATAAACATACCCTTCTGTTCTCACCGCCAGGCACCTATTCAGTTAGATGTGCGGCCTGAGCCCCCCAAAAATGAAAGTGGCTGGGCACTTGAATCCCCAGAGACTGGCGCATTCAGGCCACTCCTGGTGGGCGAGCAGTGGCGTCCTCGTCTGGCCAGTTATGGAAAAGAGTTTCAGTTATGAGACTGGCCATACTCCAGAGTCCCTAAGTTGTCCCCTGTCCGGAAGTTGAGCTGTGAGCACTTGGTCCTTCTGCCAACAGTTACGTAATTAATAAAATATTTTGAAATACGATTCTGGACTAGAAGTAGGAAAGAGAAAGGCAAAGGATGGACAGGGATAAAAGAAAATAGTATTTCCACATTTTTGGATAGCCAGGAGACACATGCGGCCAGCCCAAGCGGAGGGCCTTGTGCAATAACCCCTGATTCAAGGTTGCCACAAGAGAAACGCTTGAACACGCCATCGTAGCCAGTTCCCTGCTCCCTGTGGCATAGGTGTTAACTCTGTGTGCCTGGACACAGTTCCAGAGTCTTGGAGAATTTTTTGGAGCAGCTTCTCTGAAAGCAAAACAAAAAGGCATCATTTTCTCATGCACATTAATTGTTAGCAGTCGTGCTCAATGCAGCCTGGGAGAAGGGACCACAGGCGGTTGGGTTGAGTTCATCATTGTTGGCGGGGACACAGACTCACATCTCCCTGGAGCAACGACCACCTAAGCTGACAAGCCGCTTGCCTTCTTGTGTGTTTTCTTTTCCTCCACAGCGATATCGAGATCTCAAGAGGACAGACTCCAAAAACCATGGATGTGCTTGCCAAGGAGATAGGATTGCTCCCAGAGGAAATCGAGATCTATGGCAAAGGCAAAGCCAAAGTCCGCTTGTCCCTGCTGGAAAGGTTAAAGGATCAAGCAGATGGAAAATACGTCCTGGTAGCTGGGTAAGAGTCCGTGTGGAATCCGCAGAGAAACGCTGTCTGGTTAGCTCCGTCCTCTACCCTGCAGTGCCCCTCCAGGCATCATCCCCTTCACTTGGCACAGGGCAGGAAAAATGAGACTCTGCCTCCAGGCTTAGAGTTCAAGGAGTTGCTCATCAAGTGCCTCTCATGTTGTGATCAGCCCTCTCCCCTCAGGCTCTTATATTTAGCTTTTCTTGATAAAAATCAAAATAGGAATTGAAAGAAGAATTTTATAAGATCTTTCTCTAGTTAGAGCGAGAGCATTCAATCCTCCAAGGCTTACAATGAGCAGGACTGGACAAGACCAACAGTAGGAACCAGGAACCCAAACCAGGTCCCCCGTGTGGGCTGCAGGACCCCGGTTACCTGAGCCATCACCACTGCCTCGGCTTGTCTGTGTGGGCAGGAAGCTGAGGTCAGGAACCTGGCTGGGTATCAAAATCCAGGTTACTCTAGTATGGAATGAAAGCGTCTTCAGGCATTTTAACTGCTGGACCCACTCCTGCCTGTAGCAGTAACAGCATTTGGAACTGGGCAAAGGTTTTTATTGTGTGTTGTACTTACATTATACAGATAATTGTTTTAGAATTGTATCCTTGATATATACACATTCCAGAAACTCATTGTTTCTCTTATATTTCAAAACTAAGGTTGGGCCAATTTCATTTGTGTTGATTATTCTATAATGAAAAGTGAATTTGTATTTTTCTGAAAAGTGATCTCATTGCATCATCCGCTTTGCTTGCTCCCCCCCTCTTATTAAAAGAAGACACCAGCTGAAAAAGTGAGAGAAAGCAAAGAATTTCAAGTATTTACTCCACATGACCTGAGGAGCATCGGGAGACTTTATGCTGAAGTCTTTTGTTGTTTACAGTGGAGAGGCCCAGTCTTGAGGTGTCTGCTGTGTGGAGACATTCTTTGAACAGGACTTGTAGTTTACCTTAGTTTTACATACTCAGTTATTGTCTTAAGTGCTTTTTTACTTGTGTCTTTTTCTCGTTATAAAAATAATGTACTCTCCCTGTTAGATAAGTTACAAAAATAATAAAAAGTAGAAACAAGAAAGTAAAACATCTCTAAATTTTACTTCTCCCAGAGGAAGCACCTGCTCACGGTTGGGGACAGTCCTCACATGGATAGTCTGTTGTGAGATCACGCTAGATGCGCTGCTGTGTGAGTCACTTCAGTGTTCAACAGTGTACAGACGTACCTTATTGCAAGTTAAGAAAAAAATTTATAAACAGCAATGGCACAGTGTTTTATACCTAGGTCTATACAGTGTAAATACAGTTAGAGCAGTTGCCATTTTCACAACTCTATGCTATGATGTAGCTCTCCTGAGATTCTTAAATCTGGTCTGCAGTGGATAAGCAGTGGCCCCCAAAAGAAGGCAGAATCCTTTGTTGCCCATCTTTCCAGCACCCCAGCTCCACTGAGAAGGTTGCAATGGCTCAGCCTTGGTGGTTGAGCAGAGGTAGTGTAGCGAGCTTCTAACTCCAGGGTGTAGAGGCCTAGCAATGATCTGAAAATATGATAGGGCTATTCTGTAACTTATTTAAGTAGCTCTCTACTGATGGACGTTTAAAACGTAATGTCTGGTGATAATATGGGTGTTAAAATCAACAACCTTATTGTTCAGTGAATCCTTGGAATAAAGATCCTTAAGGGTTTTTTTTTTTACTACCCCATAAAAAACCAAAACAAAACCAAATAAAACAAGGTCTCATCCAGTAATATCTCCTCTTAATAGTACCCCGATTTCTCCATGATACCTCCTCCTGCCTTTCCCCTCCTCCCCCTTTTTCTCCTCTGTTCTGTCCTTGTGACAGGGGCACACAGAGCCTTTCAGAGCCTCTGGCAAGCTGACATTTTCAGAACTCAGCTGTAGTTTGTCATTTGCATGTGGCTTTAAGCTCCTCCTTGGGCATCCTGGCGCCCTGCGGTTGAACCTCCATGCTGCTTTCTGGCCGAGGACCCTGTCCTAATCCAGGTTCTGTCCTTGGAACAGAACACCTGAGACTAGGTGGTTTATAAAGAAAGGAGGTTTATCTTGCCTTGTGTTTCTGGAGGCGTGGCAGACAGGACAGAGGGCCAGGGGTACACATAGAAGAGGCAAATGCAAGGGACAGGCAGCCTTTGTCGCAGCCCTGAAGCTAACCCAGTCCCTAGAACATCAGCCCAGGCCCACAGGAAAGGTCCTCCTAATGAGCCACTCACCTCTTAGAGGCTCCATTTGCTAGGATCGCCACCATGGCAATCAAAACAAAAAAGTTAAATATTTATTTTTATTCTAAATGCAGTTTTATAGAGACAAAGTGAGAGGAAGATTGAGAGAGGGATCTTCCATCCACTTCTTCACTCCCCAAATGGCCACAATGGGCTGGAGCTGGGTCGGTCTGGAGCCAAGAATTTCTTCCTGGTTTCCCACATGGTTTGAGGGCCATCTTTCATTGATTTTCCAGGCACATTAGCAGGGAGCTGGGTCAGAAATGAACTGATGCCCATATGAAGTGCTGACACTACAGATAGTGGCTTAATCTCTGCATCTTGGCAGTGACCCCTTTGCTAATCAAATTTCAGCATCAACTTTGGAAGGGCACAAGTACATTCAAGGTATAACAAGTGCAGTCCTCATGCAACCAGAGGTGACCTACTGGCACCGATTTGTGAAAGGAGCCAGGAACTTGACTGAGAAGAGTACAGTTATACCTGCTCCTAGAGTTCTGGCTTTGGAGCACCCAGCTGAGGATGGCAATGATAGAAGTGTGCTTGAGGCACATTGGTTTGCAGTGAATAAGTAAACTGTTAAACAGTAAAGATCTTTCAAAGCACCTTCCTCACTGATTTGCCTCGCTTCCTCCCGGCTGTCAGTGGTTATCCCACCTGGCTTAAGATAGGAAGATTTAAGGCAAATTCTAGAGGGTGTGATCTCAGTGTTTAAAGGAAGGCCCATGCAGCAGTTTTTCTTACGGAGTTTCTGGCTGTAATTTGCTCCATTTGAAACTTGTCAATACTAGAAAAAAAAAGAAAACACAGATCTCAGCAGAACCCTGCCATGAACTGGGAATGCCGAGTGGAATTTGTGAAACAAAGCTATGGTGGTAATATGATCAAGTTTCTGACTTGGAGTCAAGCCGTCCATCCTGCTAGAGGGTACTAGGTAATAACGCAAACTGGGGTACAAAGAATGTCAATCCACTCCTTGAACAGCCCACTATTTTTACTAGTATTAGTATCGCTGAGTGAAGCCACATGGTAAGTGAAAACAAAACATAAATTCTCAAGTACAAACTTAATACCAAAAGATCAGCTGTTCTTTTCCTAAATCTGTGCTATAAATTCCCTTCATTTATAGAGCCTGCTGATGGAACAAAAGATGAATGGCTTTCTATCTAATCATATTGGAAAAAAAAAAAAGCTGAGAGAGTAGGAGTTTGAGGTCTACCAGGGGACTTGAGGAAGTTTGCATTAAAAAAGTGGATGTAAAGAATCCCTGTAGAAGGAGGTATCTGGTGGAGTGGCTAAGCTACTGTTTAGATAGTCACCCCATGTTGGAGTGTCTGAGTTCTAATCCTGGCTCTGTTCTGCACTCCAGCTTCCTGCTAACAGGCATCTGGGAAGCAGCAGCTAATGGCTCCACTGTTTGCATCCCTGCCGTCCAGAAGGGAAATCCAGATTGAATGCCCAACTCCTGGCTTCAGTCTGGGGCAGGCCTGGCTGTTGCTGCAGTTGGGGAGTGAACCCGCAGACTGAAGGTCTCTGACTCTTTCTCTCCTAGCCTCCCTCCCTCTCCTTTCCAATGGGTTTTTTGTTTTTGTTAGTTATTCATTGTATTTGCTGGGAAGGCAGAGTTGGAGAGAGAGATCATCTATCTGTTGATTCACTCCCCAAATAGCCACATCAGCTGGGGCTGGGCCAAGCCAGTGCCAGGACTCTGGGATGCCATGCAGCTCTCCCACTTGGGTGCAGGGACCCAAGCACTTGGGTCAGCATCTACTGCCTTCCTGGGCACATGAGCAGGGAGCTGGAGTGGGAGTAAAGCAGCCAGAATTCAAACTGGCACCCAGGTGGAGGGTTCCCATCACTGTCAGAGGCTTCACCGGCTATGCCACAATGCCTGGCCCTCAAATAAATTTTACAAATAAAAATTTTGGGAATGATAAGTTTATTCTGGTACAGAAAAATTTTAAATCTATGCTGAGTTTTTTTTATAATGTGCATTTTGCATGAACTTTTTGAAGTCTAGCCTTATATACATATATAACATGATGGTGGATAGGACAGACAACACCACACAGTGTGAGAATAAACGGCAAGCCCCCAAACAAATCATGTGTTTTAACACGTTAATTAGCCTTTAATTGCCAGATGATTGAGGTCAGTTTAAAATACAGATACTTCAGTTGTAATCTAAAATGACTCATGACTTTGAAATAAAAATTCCCACTGGAATTTTACTTTTGCTCAGGTCAGAAGCTTGAGGAAAGTGATGTCTAAAACTTTTTAAAAATATAAATGACTCCTCCACTTACTGGAGAATCGGTACCTTTTTCTGAAAGTCTTTATCTGAAAATAATATTGGCTTATTGTACAGAAACTTCATGTGAAGGAGAGTAAAAAGAAAGAAAATAAATTCCTCGTAACTCAGAAGTGTTAGGAATGTTTATTATTTCCCTCCAGAACTTGATGTTCCCACCCTTTCCTACTCTTGGAGGTCATGTTGGGAATACCATGTTGTGCCTTTTCTCTGAACGCCATTCCCTCAGTCCCTTCCCAAGCTTCAGCAGGTTTCAGACACCCAAGTGGTTTTTCCATAAGCCTGAATAACAATGCATTTGCTAGTGTACATTTGAATTTATCTTTAAATGGGATTAAAGTGTACCAGCAGGAAGATTAAAAGATAGGCCAATGGGATTTAAGGGGGAAAACCCATTACTAATAACCCAAATGCAGAGCGGATTCTTTTCCAAAAACCAATCTTCCAAACTTGAGGATTTCTTACTCAGTCAGACTCATCTGCACTTCATCAGCTACACATCGCATGGTATTTACACCTACACATCACTGCATTTGCTTTGCCTGACAGAATGAGAAGGATTGGGAATTGCTCAGGGAGATATGCCAAAAGATCCTAGGGCCTCTTGAGTTTTACATATTTTCCCAGTTACACTAGTGAAAAGGAATTTTGTTTGAGAACTTGGTTCAGAGTGCAGCTGCGGGGCATTTGAACATGCACTGGGTCTCCACTGGGCCTTTCCCCATTTCCATGCAGAAGTTTCTAGAATTTCTCTGAATTGCTTGGACAGAGCAAGTGAGAAGGGAGCCCAAGCCGGTTTCTAAAGAGAATGAATTTCACATTAAAGAAAAATCAAAATCATTCATGTCACTTCATCTTTTTGTCCCTGCAGATTTCCAAATCCCTGATTTTTTTTTTTTTTTTTAAACTTTTCAACCAGTTATCCTGGCACAGTGTCAACATAAGCTCTACTGGGCTTTCTTGTATTCTGCCTTTACTACTTAACTGCGAGTTTTGTTGTGCCATTTGCTAAGCAGAAGAGTGAATGTCAGAGGAGGCTCCGTGTGTACCCTGAACAAGCAAAACATAACTGAACAGACCAGAGGGAGTTTGTCACTTGATAATGAAGAGCTGTAAAAGACCTTCCAAACATTAAGAGGCCCAGGACGCATGATCCACATTCCTGTGCTGTTTCCACATTGCGTTTTGGAGTTCCTGGGTAGGCTTATGGCTAACAGCAGTGATACTCTCAAACAAGACTCTGGATTTTGTGAGTGGTTGTCTTAAATAAATCTCTGGATAACCAGGCTCTTTAGCCTTTGAATAAATAGTGAGCATCTTTCAGATTGTGTCCAGATTGTCACAGAGTACAAGTGTTTGCTGTAGTCCATCCTGAATATATCTAATATTGAACCTGTTTTTGCTCATCTGTGCCATGAACAGGTGATCGAAAACTTGTCCCTCCCCTTTGTGAGCTTGTGTCCCCGTAGGCCAGACAGATACATCCCAAAGCATTATGCCGACTGTTGTCCTTAAGTAGTGTGTGATAAATGTTGTGGGGGAGTAGGGCAGGAGTGCGTAAGTTGGCTTGGAAAAGTAGGGGAAGTTAATATATTTTTTAAAAAATCACAGTCCCATCTCTCTGAACTCTGAGAAAGAAATTAGATTAACTTGGTACTCATTCTTTTCTAAATCAACTTGATGATTTGGAATCAGAGCTGAGGATCCTGGGGAGAAAATTAAACCAGATTTTGCTCTCAATTGCAGGAATGGGGTAAAATAAATGTTTTATCGTAGCTCTCCTTTTATTGCTCCCAGTAAATACTTCCTACTTTTTGATTTCCCTGAATTGTATTCGTTGGCAGATGGCGGAGCAGCCCTGTGTTTCTCATTAAGAATTGGATGGGTAGTTGAAGTTTGAGGAGGTCATCGCTGGGCGTGTCGACTTTGGGCCGTCTCCAGCAGCTCTGTAGCACAGCCTTGGGATATGAGACTGTAATCCTTCATGTGACACCAGAGGAGTCAGCCGCTTCCTCCTTTGCAAGCCGGGAGTGCTCCGGTCGGCGCCTGCCCTGTGCTGTTAGATACCCCTGCTGCCTTGGAGGCTGGGGTACAATCGTGAGGCCTGTCAGCTGTGAGCTGCTGTGGCTCGTGCTGCAGCTGAGGCGGGAGAAAGCTGGCTCACAGCGTGAATATCTTTGCGTAACCTGGAGTCTTCTCTGTGGACCCCAGTGTGTGATTTGCTATTGTGACGGATGCAGAAGCCATTGATAAGGCAGCTTCGGGGAGCTCCATGTTTATTTCATTGAGTGCTGGCTGGAGTGGCTGAATCCCTACTCTAGGGGATGCCAGCTACCTACGTGTTCCTGAATCTGTGGACCACTTCTTGGTCTACACCCTGCTTCCAACCCCCAGTGACATTTGATTGCCTTCACCTGGAACCACTCGTCTATTGGGCCTTTTCTGAGACCTCTGTTAACCGATTTCCTCTAGTGGCTTCTTCTCCTTTTGACTTCGTTTCCCCCTCTCTTGGTTCCCCATGAGTCTCTTCTTCTGACTACTCCTTAAAAGGGCTATACTCAACCATTGTGTCTCTAGCCCTTGTCTCACCCTGTCTGCTTTCGCTGGGTGTTTGTCCATGGCCCTGTGCCTCAAGTTGCTTGTGATAGCTCACTTTGCATCCACAGAAATAATAACCTAGTTGAAGTCACACCACCTGCCTGGCTGGATTTGATTTCTCACCTGTACTGCCTAATCGTAGTGTGACATTGAACAAGCTACCCAATCACTGTGTACCTCAGTTTCCCCATCTTTCAAATGGGACTACAAACAGAGAACTCACTCAGTACAAGGCAGAGTACTTTGGCTGCTAACTCACCCTGAACCACCCTCGATGTTATCTGGCTAGCATCTGTTTATCAGATGTTGGCTTGTATGTTGTGTGCCAGGGGACCCTGTCCATCTGTATGCTCGCCTAATGCGATAGCTAGTCCATTTGCTATACTGCCCTGTCTCAGTGTCTCCCTCATGGTGATCAGTGATTTATCCAAATCTCCCACCAGCTGGGTCCTTGGGAGAGCATGGATGGCTGACTTGGTTATCGCTGTGTCCCGTCTTCCACAGGGTCTGGCCCCATGTAGTGTTTAGTAAATATTTGCTGAGTGAATGGCGGACTGAGATTGCAGGAGTGGCTCTGAGCAAGCCAGGGATGACAGTTTGTTTCCAGGCATTCCGTCTATGTGGTCAGTCTATGTGGGCACGTGGCTCGATTCTGTTGGTGAGACAACTGATTCAGCTAGTTGAATATCCTAGACGATCTGGTTCATACCAGTTACTTCAAAGAAGGCCAGAATTGGACTTGGGACTTTATCTTTCCAAATATCTGAAGATCTGCTGTACAGAAAAGGATTTAGGCTGAGTGTGTAGGATCCTGAGAACCAGGAGCAGTGAGAGTGCAGATGTTTCCCATTTAAAGCCAAGCTGTCAGGACAAGCACTGTGGGGCAGTAGGCTAAGCACATATGGGTGCCGGTTTGTGTTTTGGCTGTTCTGCTTCCAGTCCAGTTCCCTGCTTGTGGCCTGGGAAAGGAACAGGGATGGCTCAGGGTCTGGGACACCAGCACCCACATGGCAGACCTGGGAGAGGCTCCTAGCTCCTGGTTTCAGATCAGCCTAGCTCCAGACATTGTGCCCATCTGGGGGAGTGAACCAGTAGATGGAAGAACTCTGTCTCTCCTCCCTGTAACTCTGTCTTTCAAATGAAAAGAAAATAAATCTTTTGAAAAATATACATAAAACAAGCTGAGAGGGCCAGCATGATCATGCCAGATGAAGCGACATCATGAGCACATGTTTGAGTCCTAGGTGTTCACTTCCAATTCAGCTCCTTGCTGATGCATCTCGGAAAAGCAGTGGAGGATGTCCCAGATGCTTGGGCTCCTGCACCCATGTGGGATACCAAGCTGGAGTTCCTGGCTTCTGGCTATTTAGAAAATGAGACTGCTAGTGGAAGATCTTTCTCACTCCATCTCTGCCTTTCAAATAAGTAAATAAATCTTTAAAAAAAAAAAAAAGGAAAGAAAGAAAAATCTGTCTGCAATGGAATAGGTCAGCTGGAGCATGTGAAGTTTCCACTCCTGTTTGGGTTGGAGCATGGTGGAGACAAGCCCTGGACAGGGACAGACTGTCAATCCTGTTCATTCTGAGAGTTTGGCTGTGTCCCACGCAAAGACCATTAACCTAGGTCCAGGGCCAATATGGAACTCTGAAAGATGACAACCAACTAGCAAGAATCAATAGCATCTTCATTATTGGACCCTTAGTCCAATGATTCTTGGCCATTGTTTGAAACTGCTAATAGTGTTAGCAGCACTGCCTATTTTTTTGGTCTCTTGGTAAAATTGTATCTTGTTTCTTGACTTGCTTACGAGGGATGTGTGTGTGTTGTGGACAGACAGTAAAGGTGGAGAAAACGAGAACTTTGGAGTGGCTCTAGGCATGACGTTTGTAGCTGCATGTCTCGCTTTGGCTTCTGGACCTGAGGTTGGTTTCCTGTGGGAAAGTTCATTCAATCCACCTTTTCCAGGATCACGCCAACCCCCCTTGGAGAAGGGAAGAGCACAGTGACCATCGGGCTCGTGCAGGCGCTTACCGCGCACTTGAATGTCAATTCTTTCGCCTGTCTGAGGCAGCCGTCCCAGGGGCCAACTTTTGGAGTGAAAGGTATGCCGGCTTCACCACCGCTGTCTTTTTCAGAACACAGTTCTGAAGGTTCCATCAGAAATGAGGAGAAAGGTCCCATCATGGATGCAGAGTAAAAACTTCAGAATCATGCGGACGTGGCATCGGCACACGCAGGGCACAGAGGTCGGGCCTTCTGAGTAGGAGGAACTGCAGAGGAATTGCAGTTCGTGGCTCCGCAGCTCAGGCCTCCCTCCAGGAGCACAGCCATCTGTCTCCTTGGTGTCCTGTTGGTGCCATCCACACTCATGGTTTATCCACAGACAGAGTCTTTCCCTCTCAGCAGCTGGGGAGCCATGAGGAGGCCTGGTCTCAGCTCGGGAGGTGCTGGGTGGGGCCCGAGCTGCTCTTGGAGTTGGAGAGCTCCAAGGCATCCCAGTGTTGGCTCAGGAGGTGCCAGGTGGGGCCTGAGCTGCGCTTGGAGTTGGGGAGCCCCAAGGCATCCCGGTTTAAGCTCTCAGAGTTACCATATGGGGCCCGAGCTGCTTACAGAGCCACGCTGGCTGTGCGTCGCAGGCGGTGATGTGCGTGACACCTTCACGCCCATGACTGTCTTCCCGATTTGTTGTGAAATTGTTTGTTAGTTCACTTTACAATGGCATTTATTGCCACAGCCACTGTGTGTTCTGGGCACCTGGTGGTTTTATGCAGTGTAATATTTACATTCTTATAACACATTTTAATAGCAACTAACTTGTTCAGTACTGATAGTATACAGAGCATCTTACGTTAGGTGGTATAGTGGAACGAACGCTGAACTGAGTAAGGAGGCCGAGGTTTTTGTCTCAGCTCTAGTCTCCTACTGCTGTGTGACTTGGAGCCAGTTGTAATCTCCTGAGTCACATCTGTGGAGGTGCAAATAGCTCATAGTACCAGGCTCCCCAGGTGGGCGTGGGGTTCAAATAGGACAGCAGAGAGTAGGGGGTTGTTTAATGATGTGCACTTGGGTGTTGTTATTGTAGGACCGACGACGAGTCTTTGTAATATAACTTTAATGTTTTGATGAATAAGCAACATGACAGATCTTACCTAGTATTATCTAAAATAAATTAACGAAAGTTTACCATTTGTAGGCCATTGTTTATAAAGCTGCTTGATATCTTAGTGCATGTTTGATTTAGATGAAACATAGTCACATAAAGCTGATAAATAAATATTGTCCTATCCTGATAGATGTCTAACAGTAACGGCATTTGCTGTATTATTTTTACCTCTGAGTTTCAAAGATTTATGTATTTATTTATTTGAAATACAGAATTACCAAGGGAGGGGAAGATTGAGTGAGAGCAAGCACACACAAAGAGGTTTCTTGTGCTGATTCGCTTCTCAAATGGCCATAACTACCAAGGCTGGTGCCAAAGCCGAGAGCCATCTGGGTATCCCGCATGCGTGGCAGGGGCCCTTGAGCCTGCTTCCTTGCACTGCTTTCTCAGGTGAAGGAGCAAGGAGTTGGATCAGAAGTGGATTGGCTGAGATTTGAACCACTGCTCATATGGGATGCTGGCGTTGGCAGGCAGTGGCTACGCCACGCTAGTCCCACCTTTGTTATTTAAATGACAAGATAGAGTTCTTAGCGTTGTGCAGTTGTGTGCTGTGTAGACTTTTGTCCCTCTGCTTAGGCTGAGCTTGTTCTTTCATCTTGGATGTCACCTGTTGGGTTGGGGAACTGTGTGCCTCAAGCTCCAGCCATCTGTGTAGCTGCACTCAGTGACTCATTTACATGCCAGTTACTCTGTTTTTCAGGAGGAGCTGCCGGTGGCGGATATGCCCAGGTCATCCCCATGGAGGAGGTAAGGTCGTTCCCATGGAGGAGGTGAGGTCCCAAGAGAGACACGTCTCCTCCCAGCAGCTCTGTCTCTGTGCCCACCAAGTGCACAACCCCAGAGCTGAGACGGTCTGCTACTCAACAGTGCTTATACAAGTCCATTGGCAGAACCTGACCTTGACTCTTAGGCGCTACCTGTGGGTTTTGTTTCTGCCACTTGATGTGAATATTCCTGATTTGCTGTAGAAATATGATGGTTGCTTAACTCAGCTGCCTGAGATGATTAGCAAACTATATGTATGTCACTATTTTTCTAAATTCCAAAATATTTTTAATCCCAAAATCGTATCTGGCCTGGAGCATTCTGGATAAGAGGAGGTGGGCTGTATCCTCTGCTCTGCTGCCAAATTCAGGAAGACTCGGATGCTTCCAAGACGCAGAGAAAAATGGGTGTAGAGAGTAGATGGTTTCTTGTCTCTTCACCTCCTTTCTGCATTGCCTCTCGTTCATCCCCACGTTTGTCCAGGGGTCCCTTCTCATCTGGCTCTCCTCTTAGTCTCCTAGGTCAGGTCCTGAGCATCCTTCCTGAGCCCACATCTGAGGGGTTGCCTTCCCACCTACTGCAGCCTTCCCACACCGCATGGGAGGCCTATGTGGGCTCTGCTCCATTGTCTGCAATGGAGATCCTCACCTCCATGTCTCTGGCCACCGTAACAGGCTCCTTACAGACTCCTGGCCTGCAATGTGAATGTTCAATGTTCCAAGAAAACGAAGAGATGTATCTTAAGATACAAATTTTTGGGCCCAGTGCAGTAGCCTACTGGCTAAAGTTCTAACCTTGTATGTGCCAGGATCTCATATGGGCGCTGATTCTAGTCCCAGGGGCCCCGCTTCCCATGCAGCTCCCTGCCTGTGACCCAGGACCCAATCTGGGTGTCCCCTGGGGCTGGCAGCTATTCAGGTCATTCCGTGCTGCTTCAGATTCTGGGATAGGAAGCAAAGGTACCAGGCCTTGGCCCAGGCGCTCTGACATGGAGTTGAATATTCTAAGCAGTGTCCTCACTGCAGACCTGGAGTGTTTAGATAAAGAAGCTTCCCAGTTATAAACATGCTGGTTCTTCCAGTACTCATCACCTATGCACGTGACACTAGAACGAAAACAGCAGAATCAACAGAGTTGTGATGGTGAGGTGCTTTGTTTCTTAAGCTTCCTGTAGTTTTCTTATAATATTTGTTGTCTGGCCCGCCACATTCCAACAGATACATGGTTTTCATAATTGCAAAACATTGCATACAGGTAAATTGGATCAAAATAAGGAACTCAGTCATTGAGTCTACTTGAGTGTTTCACCCCTAACCTGAGAGTGGAAAAAGACACCGTTGAGATCAGTGGCTCACATGAGCTGTGTTGGCAAGGGGCCGACCTTCCCCTCAACTTTGAGTTAGGAACTCGGAACGTTAGGAGACTCAACTAGCATATGACTGTATCTATTCCGACAGGCCTTGCATACTGCCATGCTGATCTGAAACAAATAGATGTTTTGCTTCATTTACAGTTCAACCTTCACTTGACTGGGGACATCCATGCCATTACTGCTGCCAATAACTTGCTGGCCGCCGCTATTGACACAAGGATTTTGCATGAAAGCACTCAGACAGACAAGGTGAGAGGATCCCTTGTTTATCGTCATGGGTGTCTGAATCCAGCAGTTCCTGGGCCCTTCATGAGTAGGTAGAAAGACTTCTAGAGCTGTCCACTCTCTGAAATGTGAATCAGAATATTTTGCATTTCATGGAAAGTCTTTTGTTTGCTGGAGAGAGGATGCCATACTTTGGTCAGCTTCTCAAATGGGCTTATGACCAAGCACTGCCATATAAAATATTCTTTGAGCCGTGTCATTAGTTTAAGAACACTTGGTGGATCATTTCTCTTTATCCTGGCCAAGATACAGTCCCTTTTCTGTGCTTAGGGGAGTTGGACAGACAGGTGTTGGTTAAGATGGGCGTATCCTGCAACTGTCTGAGAGAGCTTGAGAGACGCTTGTGGCTTTACACAGGAACCCAAGAGGTCAGTCTCACCCAAAGGGAAAGAGTAGCAGGTGCTAACTCCTTTCAGATGTTGGGTGTGGGTGAAAGGGTACTTTTGGCATGATTGGCAGCAAGGACACTGACTTTATTTTAAAAAAATAGTAACTCTTTAGGCTTTTAAATAAAAATCCAGATAAATCCTACTAATGTGGTTAATATAAGGTCAAGAGATAAATTATACAAACTCTCTGCAGTGTGCACTATTTCAGATCTTAGTAATTCTTATTAAAATGACAGAATTTAAGTCCATATTGTGTATATTGGCCCAAAAATCTTAGTAGAATCTGTAATTTCAATAAATGGGTTAAGTTATAAAGATAATGGATCTTGTCATATTGTGTGAATTCTCCAAGGTCATGGTTGGATCTTAAACTTTTATGGAGTTTCATAATTGTTTTGCTTTTTTGTTTGTTTTTAGGCTCTGTATAATCGGTTGGTCCCTGTAGTGAATGGTGTCCGCCAATTTTCAGAAATTCAACTGGCTCGGCTGAAAGTAAGTTTCTGTTCAGGGCTTTTTGGAAAGGAGGCATTTTAGAAGCACATCAGGAACACGGTTAAAGTCATACAGTCTGAACTTGCTTTGATTTTGGTTTTTAGATTTTGGTTTTTAGATTCTTTCTTTTGGTTATGTAACTCCCAAGTGACAGAATAAGGTGTCAGGCAGAGCGGAGCGTGGAGGCTGCAGCCTGGTCGCTGCACCTCATCAGTGAGCCTGCTTTGGGACTCTGCTGCTTCACCTGTGGATTGAGGAGGCTGCTTTGCTCATCAGGAGTGGGCTCATCCGCTCAAAAATGAGAATTCTTATCAGTTCTGTTTCTAAAGGTATCTCATGGCATTGGTGAAATCCTAGCAGATGAGAAGGTGGCCTGCAAAGATTCCTGTATCTCAGCCTATGTTGCAGAAAGACATTACCCTTGTAGTTGTGAAAGTCAACTTCATTGTATTTTTAGGACTTCTGCATCTGTTTGCTAGGCAGAGTTACAGAGAGCAAAAGAACTTCCATGTGCTGGACCTTTCTCCAAATGACTGCAACAGCCAGCGCTGGGCCAGGCCTAAGCCAGGAGCCTGCAAATCGATTCAGTTCTCCTGTGTGGGTGGCAGGGTTCCAGCTGCCTGGGCCATCTACTGCTGCCTTCCTGCTCACATGAGCAAGAGGCTTGGTCAGAAGTGTAGCAGCCAGAACTAGAACTGGCACTCATATGGGATTCCAGTGTCACAGGCAACAGCCCTACCAATGTCACCACTCTAGCCCATACAAAAGAATACAGCATTCTTTTATATGTTGTCATTGTTTTAATGCTATTTGCTGCTGGGTCCTACTTATCACTTGCATTACCCTGGTTCAGATTTTTAAAAAGAAAAAGTTTAAAAGTATCATTTACAAATCATAAAATGATTCTAAAAGTTCACACCCCTATAATCCATTCTACCATGTTCGGCTTGTTGAGAATCACCAGTGGTTCTGGGTAGCTGTATGTGTATAGTTGCTGCTTCCTAAATTCTTTTTTGATATTTTTTTCTTCCTGGGGCAGGTGTTTGATGTGGTGGTGAAGCCATTGCCTGGGAATACCTCCATGTCACACGGGAGCTGCTGTCCCCACTTCCTGTTAGCCTCCTACGGATATGCACCTGAGGGGCGGCAGAGGGGATCAGATACTTGAGTCCCCGTCCCACCACGTGGCAATCCTGGATGGAATTCCCAACTCCCACTTCTGCCTGACACAGCCCCAGCTGTCATGGCATGTGGGATGTGAGCCAGTGGATGGGAGATGTCTGTGTACTGTGGTGTGTCTTGCGGGCTTTCAAATAAATGAAAATGTAAAGACTAAAAACAGATTTGAAGATAAAAATAAGTTTAGTAGGGCGGTTTCTCATGAAAATAAGATGTATTTAAAGTAACTTCTTAAAAATTTTTCTCAGAAAAATTAGGAATAACTGGTTTGGAAGCATAGGCAGGAGCCTTACGTGAGTTATTGGTGTTCATATTTGAAAAGAAGGACTAACAAACCAGAGCCTCAGCTGATGGGCAGCAGTGTGATGGCCCTTCTGAGTGCAGTGCCCAGCCGCCATACAGGCCAGCTCCACTTCCTCCCCAGGCCATGAGCCCCGGGCGCCATCGCTCAGTGACTGTTATCAGCCACAGCAGTTACTCATCTGTGGCTCGAAAGGCATGTTGCACATCCATTTTTTAAAGGCTCTTTCTAATCACAGAGAAGAGATCAGTTGAAAGGGATTATTTTGGTTACTTTTGCCTACTGCCATTTCTTCTTAAACTTATACTTATTTTTTTCCTTCATCATCATCAGAAGCTGGGAATCAATAAGACTGATCCTAGTGCACTGACGGAAGAGGAAGTGGGGAAATTTGCCCGCCTCAACATCGACCCCTCCACCATCACGTGGCAGAGAGGTAGGGGCAGAGGGAGCATGGAGCTGGGGGCTGAAATGAAGTGTGTCTGTGCAACGGCCAGCTCATAAATGCACGTTTTCCTTCCCTTTGGCTTCCCTACCTGGCCGTCCTAATCCCACCATCTAGTCAATGACTAAGATTTTATCATCCTGCCTCATGTAGGCCAGCTGCATTGTCTAGGCTCAGGCCACCCTGCTCCACATTTCCAAAGGAGACTACGTGGTTTTTTCCTTTTGTGTCTCTTCCTTGACCCCTGTCTTTGCATTTTAAAAATGTTTAAAGGCTGTCTCTCTCCACGTCCTTCCTCCCTGTTGACTCTGCCTTGTTTCCAGCTCTGAGCTTTGAGAGCCTGGTAAGTACTTGACCACAGTTGTTGGCTGAGTGTCCCCTTCATGCTGCCCACAGTTGCCATGCACACACATGCACTCATGTTCCCCCAGTGCCCTAAATGTGGGCTTAGGCACCTTGAACAAGGTGTCTGCCCAGCCTCTGACTCACTGTGCCCCTCGTAAGTCCTGTGGGTGTTGTAGCCCCAGTGTGTTAGATAGAGATGGGCCTGGAGATGGCTGTAGGTTTGTGCGTATGTGTGACGATCAGACCTTCTGCATGCTAAGGAGTGTTGGGGCACGATGGGGATTGTTTCTGAGCCATCGCACTGTTGCTGCCATACCTCCTCGCTGCTGGCCCATACTTCTCAGATGCCTCAGTGGCTGAAGGTGCAGTCTCATCGATTCTCTGACATCCGTTTCTGTCAGCAGTGCTAACAGCAAGCTGCTTGTCACTTCCATGATCAGAAGCCTCCAGGGCATGCCCTTTTCTGAGTGAAGAATGTGAGGGATGGTTCAACCTCCAGGACCATGGCAGCGTGGCTCCCTGTCCCTTGAGACCATCTCCCTTCATAGGTCCAGCCCAGGGCAGTCCCTTTCCTGTGCATTCCCCCACACATGGGAAACTGGACAACCAGGACTTCAGTGGTTTCCCAGCCCAAGAGGTGGAGAGATGAAGTGCAGACACCGAGGGAAGCTGGACCAGTCCTACAGTGCATCTTTTGGGTAGAGCAGGCTGCTGGCTCCGCTCTGGCTGCTGCCCTGGAACCTGCGAGTCCTTTCCGGACTCCAGGACACTGCCCAGAGGATCATGAGACCTCCCTGTGGCCATAGCTGTACTATGTAGTTCTCTGCATATCTTTGTCTCCCAAACAAGGTTGGAATCTCCTTAGAAACTCTAAGGATCTGTTTTTCATTTTAAAATAATGACATTGTTGAGATTTTGGAGTTGTCTCAAAAGTATAAGAAACATGGCCTTGTATTTATACAACTTCTCATACTAATTTTTTGTGCATCCAGGTTTTGTGTATAGCTATATCCTACTAGTCTCATGTGTGTCATCAGCCTTTCGTTAGCTCTTTGTTAACATGATCACTTTAAGTGGCTCTAGAATATTCCTTTGTGGATGACCCACAATATACTTAACTATGCCTTTGATCTTGAAATGACCGACAGAATTGTTAATAACTGACATGAATATTTTCAGTACTTTATTGGAAAGCCTATATTTTTTATTTTTTTTCTTAAAAAGATTTTTTAAGAATAGGAAGATGAATTATTAAGATGTCATTATGTCCAAACATATAGTTAACTTTTGCAAGGCGTTTATGAGTCTGTGTTACTCTTCAGGGGTGTTTGCTTTATGAAAGAAAAGTCATGGGTTTGGAAACTCATGTGTTTTAAACCAAGCGTATGGATTTGCTGAAAGAAGGGCATCTTGACGACTGGCCTCCTTCCACGTCTGCTTGGGGCTCAGCCCCGGCGACAGCAATAGGACAGGGGCCCAGTTGTGGGTCTTGGAACAGAAGGGCCATGATCTCTCCTCCACCTGGGGCCAACATGAGACTCTCTTTTCTTGGAGGAGGCAAACAGGACTGAAGCTTTCTTTAGTCACAAATCAATTTTAATGAAAGTGACAACTTTAAAAAGCTATTCCAGAAAAAATACTAGAATTGTATTACTGTGCAGGACACGAAAGTGAAGAGAACTTTATTGATGAGGACAATCCACCTGGGTCAGAGGAACTTGGAATGACATTTGATAGGTAGTTTGGCTCTCACTCGCACAAATTAGTGTCAGCAATAAGACTCTGTGTGAGATGAGATGAGGATATGTAGTCATGGGGTTTGTGCTTAGATCTAGAACTAGCATAATGCCCCAATCTGATCAGATCCTTATTTGATAACTAGAGAGGGGTACGCAAGTCCCCCCGTTGCATCAAAGCCATGAGTCTGAAGCCATGTGAGTGCCATACTACACTAAAGGTCACAACCCCTTCCTGGCAGACTCTCGTTCATGCAGTGTTTCCTATCAGATGCTTCAAGGTGTCATGTGGTTGATCACAAGGTGGAAACAGAGTCAGTAGAATATTCCAGCAACCTTCAGCACAGGCTGAGGCGTGTAGTTATTCCCAGGCAGCCATGAACATGACAGGCTCCTGTGTCTGAATGTCCGAGGCCCACAGTGGCTCACGGGCTAGCTCACTTCCCATCTCTCTCATGTGTCTGTCTCCAGGTCACAGACAGCTGACAGCCTCAGTCTCCCTCAGCATTAAGTTCCTGTTCCACACTGCCCCTAGAGTGTTGTAGCAATTCACTATCATGTCATCCACCAATGCTAGAATAACACACTGAAGATGGTGCCTGGCACAGTCCAGGTGCTTAGCCGATGCTGGTTATAGCACACGTTATTGGGCACACCAGGTGTTTGCAGGACAGTGCTTCTGCCACCCCAAGGGACTGTCTAGAACAAGACTGAACGTACAGGTGTGCCTCCCAGATGCCACACCTTGCACACTCCATGGCACTCCCTACATCTCCCCCTTGGCCTGCTGAGACCCACATCAGAGACTTGTATTCTTTCCCCTTGACTCCTTGGGAGGCTAGTGTAGTGCTGGGTACAAAATCAACTCTCAATCCCTATTTTCGGAATGGATGGATACGTTACACATTCCACCATCGGCTGTGTTGTTTAGAGGCCAGGAATGGCCTGCCTGGATTTGCCTTCCTGTGTGTTGGGATGTGCCATCGTGTCTCTAACTGGTACATCACTGACACTTTCCCAAAGATGAGAATCCCAGTGGGCATCAGGCGCCCTACCCCGCCAGGCCATGCGAGAGACTCACATACACTTTGGATGCTCCTGAGGATAACTGATCTTGCCAACAAACCATTTTTTTTCCTTGCTTCCTCTCTGCTAAATAAAAAACAGCTGAGTTTTCATGGTTGACTTAAATAGGTTGTATGAAAAGATCATGTCAATCTGATGCCAAGATACTACACAACAGAAAGGAGATGTTTTTATTTTATGCAACACACACTGTACATCTTTGGAATACAAGTAGTGGCAAGCAACCGTATCAAGAAACAGCCCCTTTGCTTTGCATGTCCTCTGCTGTCTCTTCACAAGCCATGAAGCAGGTTTATATGTGTGTGTGAAAGATGGAGAAGTGTATTATAGGGAAGGACTGAACGGCCAGGAGGGGTTGGTATTGCCATCCTATGGGTGCTCGTGGGCCCCCAACACATAATTTCCATCACCATCTTCCTCAGTGTCCTCTTACACATTTGGTAAATCAAATCTTAGTTGTCAGAGGGAGTAGTTTGTTATTTGAAGCATCGTAAGTTATTTGGGGAGGTCTGTGTCCTCCGTCCTCCTGGCTTTTATTTCTGGCATTGTAAAGTTGGTTTGCACTAAACCATATCGAGGTTTCACAAACAAAACCTCAATTACAACCCCATGAAGAAAATAAGCGAACTGATGCATGCTTTAATCATGATTGGCTCCCCCCCCCCGAACAATATTTGATTCACTTTTATTTTTAAATTATGGTAAAATATATGTAACATAGCAGTTATTTTAACCACTTGTAAGTGTGTGGTGTGTGGCATTAAATACATTCACAATGATTACACTGTCACCACCATGTATACCCAAAAACCTTTTCATCATCAGAAAAAACATCTCTGTGCCCATTAAATAACTCCCCCCTTACCTGTGGTTTTCACTGTCATACT
This sequence comes from Ochotona princeps, assembly GCF_030435755.1. Lineage (NCBI taxonomy): Eukaryota > Metazoa > Chordata > Mammalia > Lagomorpha > Ochotonidae > Ochotona > Ochotona princeps. Next base: position 14,113,732 of record NC_080832.1, on the reverse strand, counting down.
TTCTATGTTTGTGTATTTGGCTCTTCTGGGTACCTCACATAAATGGAACCACACAATGTTTGTCCTTGGTTTCTGGTTTATTTAGCCATACGTAATATTTTCAACATCCATCCAAGGTTGTATTCAATCTCCCTTCCTTTGTATGGTCACATAAAGTACAAACTACTTTGTACTTATCCTCTTACTATTGCTGTACACTTGGTTGCTTCCACTTTTGAGCTATTGTTAATAATGCTACCATGAATCTATAAGTATTGGAGACCCTGCTTTCAAGTCTTTTGAATACTGTGTAAGAATGGAATTGCCAGGTCCTAAGGTTGTTGTACAAGTTTGTCCAATCTTTTGAGTAATCAGATTGGGTTCTTCTGGTCCTTCGGGCTCCAGAAGGGCATGTCTGCCTCACCATTACCTGACATACACTATTGTATCTCCTTGGGCATTTAGCATTAGGAGGTATTTTCTGGTCTGAATCCTTGGGGGAAACGTGCACCTTGTCTCTGTTGGTCTCTGCCAGTTCCCTGGCATCAGAATAGTGTCCAAATATAGAGAGACCAGCCCATCCTCATCAAGTGGATGAGAAATCTGTTCTCGTCTCTTTCAGTGGTGGACACCAATGACCGATTTCTCAGGAAAATAACCATTGGGCAAGCAGGCACGGAGAAAGGATGTTCCCGGCAGGTAGGTGGCGCTGCTTGCCAGGAGTAGCTGCGTTTGTCTGGCCTTGGTTTCCATGGGACCAGAGAGGGCCCTTTGCTCTTCACTTCCACAGTTCTTCAGCAGGACCAGGGTTTTGTAGGAGTAATGGGAGTGGGAGCTGGTGTGGCATTTGTGTCTTCTTACCATCCTGTTCCTGGTTTTCGCTTGTGTTTGTGGGAAAAGCCACTCACAGGGTCCCTTGAATATAAACCCTTAAGCATCTTATTGAAAAATGACCCAGCTAACACAACATCTGCATGACAACTTAAAAATGAAAATCTCAGATGCCCTACTCAGATTTCATAAGCCAAAGAATGAACACTTAATTATTAGACTTAGTAGCATGAACTGTTTTATGAAGGACACTGGCTTATTACCCAAACAAAGAAACTTACAGGAGAAAAATTATGATGCCTGCCTTTATTTTACTAGATTACTGATGTGGGTCAGTGGCACTTAAGAGAACATAAATTTGCTCTATTATTTTTTATCTGGGCACAGCAGACCTCTGAGACTTGGTTTTGGGAATAATATTTACATTTTAGGAAAAATTTAGATATATTGCCGTTAAGTCTTTATTAGTGGGGGGAAAAAGATGCACATTGACTGTAATAACCATTGCTTGTGCCAAATAGACTTTGGTCTTGTAAAGTACAGTGAATTCAGAATTAGATTGAATCAACTGTCAGATGAAAGCCACACATCTTCCTTGTTCTCTAAATCCTGGGACTGGCGCACCCAGAGGGACTTGAAATAACATTGAGCCTAACAAGCCAGGCTCATTGTCATGTCATTTGGGGAAGTTTCTGAAAGATAATAACTTGGATTGGGTTGGGGGTAGCGCGGAAGCCCAGAGTGTGTGGCAAGTGTGTCCTAAGGAGCTCCTCAAATTCAGAGGCAATAGACGCCCTACTTCCTAGACAGAGGCGAGGCTGGTACCCAGCTCAGGGTTCCTGGTTGGACACAGCTCCCAAGAAGCAGTATGATGGAGACCTTTCCAAGACACAGACTATACATGCGTTTGTGACAGCCCAGGGCCTGAATGTGGTCCCGAGACCACCAGGGACAGTGTCCACACCCAGGCTTAAGGTTGTCACCATGGCGTCATCAGATTTTATGTATGCTGTGCCTCTTGTCTAGAAGGTATCAATGGAAACAAAAACCAATATGTTGTGACAGTTTGGGCAGGCAAGGACCACCTTTGGCCATTTGCAGTCGAATTTGCTCAGAACTATGAGTGGGTCCAGTGAGTGGCACCAGGTGGGGAGCCAGCAGTGTAGGGGATCCTGCCCTCCTGAGTTAAGACAAGTCAGGGATGGGCTTCCATAGACAAGGAAAGAGAGTGTGCGAAGCCAGGAGTTGCCCAATGTTGAAAGTAAGCCTGTGTCATGAAGCCCGACACCAAATTCAGTGTCTGTAGATGAGATGGCCAGGATCTTCCACAGCAGTTTGTCATTGCATTCAGTGCACTTAGGAGCCACTTCAGAAAGTTTGTGAAGAAAATCCTGTAAACAGAACTGTAATCATCAGACTCCAATTCCTGGACTGCATAACCAAGGAAGGCACAAGTGTGCCAGGGAGGGACGTCTAAACCAAGAAACTTTGAGAACATAAGCATGAAGTGACAGAAGATATGAAAGACAAATTCATGAGACAGAGTGCATTGGAGAGTTCTAACAGATATACGACAGGTGTTGCCAAAGAAAGTAATAGAAGATGGAGAAAAAAATGTCTTTAAAGAAAGAATTAAAAGATTTCCTGAATTGAAAGAAAACATAATTTTTTATATGAACAGAATCTAAGAAGTGTAGAATGGGATGAATAAGAAAGACTTACACCCAGACTACAGTATTGAAACTTCATAATAGAGGAAAGTGGGCCCAGTACGGTGGCCTAGCAGCTTAAGTCCTCGCCTTCAACATGCCGGGATCCCATATGGGCACTGGTTCCCATCCAGCTCCCTGCTTGCGACCTGTGAAAGCAGTTGAGCATGGCTCAAATCCTTGGGACCCTGCACCCATGTGGGAGAGCTGGAGGAAGTTCCTGGCTTTGGAACAGCACAGCACTGGCCATTGTGGTCACTTGGGGAGTGAATCACTAGACAGAAGATCTTCCTCTCTGTTTCTCCTCCTCCCTGTATACCTGACTTTGCAATCAAAATAAATAAATCTTTAAAATAAAAAAAGAGGGATTTTAAAAAGCAAACAAACCAAAAACTCCTAGCCATGGCTACAGAAGAAAGGCCCTGTGCTTTCCCAAAGGAAGAAGTCTTATGGACCATGTCCCATTCCAGGCAGGAGATCTGGGGGATGAATTCAGAATTCTGAAGGACAGTGATGTTTTAGCCAAGTCCTTTAGCAGAGAGGAAGACAATAACAGCAATGGTGAATCACATTGGCAAGGAAAAAAATCTGAAACTGGCTGCAGTAAACCAGAGCTGGGAGCAGCCACTGTCGATTGAGCCAGTCCCCAGGGATGCTGGAGCCAGTCTCTGATGGTGATGGAGCCAGTCCCCGATGATGAGGAGCCAGTCCCCGATGATGAGGAGCCAGTCCGTGGCGTCAAATACACAGGGAAGAGATCATTTCAGGGCAATCCACACTGAAGAGTCTTCACACGCAAAAGTGTAAAGAGACCAGTGACAGCTTGGGAATTGAATGTTTGCAACAGCTACAGCAAAGGAGTAATGTGCCAAATGTAAGAACTTCTGGAACTTAATATTTAGTGATCTCTCAGCAAGGCTGTTCCTGGCAGCTTCTTGAGAACTACAACAGCCTTTCTGAAAACTCTGCCCCTAACCTGCCTCCCTCCTTCCTCTCCTGGAAGCAGAGCACATGCCTGCTTGTCTTGTTGGCACAGGGGCTTTGCCTTTGTTGTTCACTGCTGCATCCCCCCACGCTTTGAATGGGCCTTTAGTTATATAGTAGCAATGAATACTGATTAAAATTTTTTTAATAAATAAATGCAAATTTTCAAAAACATTTCACAGACAGAAATAAAATATCAACTTGAAAAGATTCTTCAGATCAGGCACCTGTCCTAGCTGTTAAGATGCTGGTGAAGGTGCCACATGCCATGTGAGGATGCCAGGGTTGGAGCCTAGCGTGAGCTCCTGACTTTAGCTTCCTGCTAATGCAGGCCTTGGGAGGTAGCAGATGACAGCTTGAGGAACTGGATTCCTGCCACTCATGTGGGACACCCAGGTTGAGTTCCTGGTTCCTGGCTTGAGCCTGCAGGCGTTTGGGGTTTGAGCCAGCAGATGAGCACACTCTGTCTGTCTCTTTCTTACTCTCCCATCTTTATATGTGTGTCTCAAAATTCTTTTTTGAAAAAGAAAATTCTTTTTTGAGAAGTTTTCCACCAGGAATCAGAAGCCTGCTGATTAAGACAATGAAGTAGGGCCCGGCGGCATGGCCTAGCAGCTAAAGTCCTCGCTTTGAAAGCCCCGGGATCCCATATGGGCGCCGGTTCTAATCCCGGCAGCTCCACTTCCCATCCAGCTCCCTGCTTGTGGCCTGGGAAGGCAGTCGAGGACGGCCCAATGCTTTGGGACACTGCACCCGCGTGGGAGGCCTGGAAGAGGTTCCAGGTTCCCGGCATCGGATCGGCGCGCATCGGCCCGTTGCGGCTCACTTGGGGAGTGAATCATCGGACGGAAGATCTTCCTCTCTGTCTCTCCTCCTCTGTGTATATCTGGCTGTAATAAAAAATGAATAAAATCTTTAAAAAAAAAAAAAAAAAAAAAAAAAAAAAGACAATGAAGTAGCATTTACCTGTGAGCTTATTAAGATATACATGGCACTAAGTATGCATGAGGATGCAAAGAATTGAAGGTTTGATTTTTTTTTTACAACATGATTTGGATTTGGCAAAGTGTACATGTGCCATGCAAATATATGCACCTAAAATGGAAGCAGGACAAACATTCAGCAACTTTTGACATTAACTACCTCTGGATTGAACAACATATGTATACATTATAAATTCTACTTCTTGTGTAACATTACAAGAATATTTATAGTCTCATATTCTGTACCCCCAAAAAAGAAAAAAAAAACAATATTGTAGTCACTTTCTTCCAATGACTGTGTGTAATGGAATGGAAGGAGCCCTCAATCTCACACAATGAAAAAATCACTTAAGACGTACATTGAGTGTATAATTGAATATGATTGCATATGACTTTTGGGGGAGTTTTTTTTCTCTAAATCAATGACTAGTACGATCTCAGCCAGGAAGGAACCAGAAAACACTGAATTAGCTTCTTTTCCGCATTTGTCAGCGATGGAAATGGACAATAGAATGTCTCATAAGGCAGTCCTGCAGGGCACAGCCCCATTCCCTCTCTGTCAGCTTGCACTTGCCTGGCTCACACTTCCCTTGAGAAGGAGAGAGTTAAGCAAGAGTATAGTGAAGCCGTTTTAACCAGAAGAACTTTCCTGGGGGCTGAAATACGGGATGAGGAAGTACACATTTCTCACATTCCTTCTGGCTCCTGTTGGACTTTGAGCAGCTTGGGTCAGAGCCAAGCAGGGGTAGGAATTCCTGGGAGGGTTTTCCAGAAAGTTGCTGCTCTCTGCCTTTCATTGCGTGGAACTTTAAGGTGTGTGACATGGCCACATGCTCGGGGCAGCTGAAAGCTGGTTTTGTGACACACATGACTTTGAGTGTGTCTTTTCCTGTATCGAGACCTCACCGTGGGGAACTGGCTTCACACACAGGAAGCCAGGAGAGCCATCTCCTGCAACCATCTGTCCCTTAGCGCGTGGCTGCCCAGACCCAACACTGACTGTCTCATGTACTGAATGAGTCCTGGGGTCATGATCAGGCCTCCCTGCTGGGGTTTCCCAGGAGGACCCTCCAAGTGCGGCTCCTGCCTCCATAGCTCTTACAGTCCAGAGGCAGAGATATGTCTCAGATAGATACTGACATTAAGAACTAATTACTGCATTTTGTTTTTTTTAATAGCTGAGTAGTATTCCATGGAGTAGATGAACCATAGCTTTCTTTTTTTTGTTTTTTTAAGAAGGTTAAGCTCCAGGGGCACTTTTATTTTTTATTTTTTAAAGATTTATTCATTTTATTACGGCCAGATATACACAGAGGAGGAGAGACAGAGAGGAAGATCTTCCGTCCGATGATTCACTCCCCAAGTGAGCCGCAACGGGCCAGTGCACGCTGATCCTAAGCCGGGAACCTGGAACCTCTTCTGGGTCTCCCACACGGGTGCACTGTCCCAATGCATTGGGCCATCCTCAACTGCTTTCCCAGGCCACAAGCAGGGAGCTGGATGGGAAGTGGAGCTGCTGGGATTAGAACCGGCGCCCATATGGGATCCCGGGGCGTTGAAGGCGAGGACTTTAGCCGCTAGGCCACGCCGCTGGGCCCGAACCATAGCTTTCTTACCCCAATCCTCTGCTGATGGGCATTTTGGCTGCTTCCATGTTTTTGCAATTACTGATTGTGCTGCTATGAACATAGGAGTGCTTGTTGGTTTCTCATAAAAAACAAGTGTTCTGGATATATTCCTAGGAGTGCTATTGCTGGATCATACAGTATGTTGAATTTGAGTAGTTTGAATGTTCTCCATACTGATTTCCATAGAGGCTGTACCAGCCTGCAGCCCCACCAGCAGTGGAGTAGGGTTCCCTTATCCCCGCAACCTCGCCAGCAAGTGTTGTTGGTACTTTTATTCATGTGGGCCAGTCTTACTGGCGTCAGGTGGTACCTCATTGATGTTTTAATTTGGATTTCCCTTATTGCCAGGGAACTTGAGCATTTTTTCATATGTTTATTTGCCATTTGGGTTTGTTCCTTTGTGAAGTGTCTGCCCATTTCCCGTGCCCATTTCTTGAGTGGCTTGTTTGTTTTGACATTTTGGTTGTTTTGTAGCTCTTTGTATATGCTGGAGATTAGCCCTCTATCACCTACGTAGTGCGCGAAGATCTTCTCCCGTTCTGTGGGTTGCTTTTTTACTTTGGGAAATGAGCCAATCCCAAAAGGTTAAATACCACATGTTTGCCTTAATTTAAGATGATATGATGTTATGTATAACATGTTATGTTATGTATGTGATATGTTGTGTATAAACTAAAATTGAAATGTCAATGAGGTGGTCACAGAAGGTTGTTAAGAACTCGCATTTATTTTTAACATATTGGCTACTCATTACTATGTCAATTAATTCCATAATGATGTAAATTTTTACTGATGGTATGTTGGAGCTTTTAGTTGACTGGGATGATACTCTGCTGGCTCTGCCTTCAGACCAGAGAGGGTATACCTAAGAAGGCATTGAACTTGACTGGACAATAAGATGCTGGACTCTGTGTTTGGTATATGCTTGCAATGAGGGAATCTCAACTGAACTTGAGCTGTGGTTATGCAACAAGGTGGAGGAATCCACCATGGTGGGAGGGTTTGGGGAGGGGTGGGGAGAATCCCAGTACCTATGAAACTGTGACACATAATACAATGTAACTAATGAATAAATTAAGAAAAAGAAGTAAAAAAAAAAAAAAAAAGAAGTAATTACTGGAGCCAGCACCGTGACTGAACATGCTTAAACCTCCATCTTGAAGCATCGGCATCCATATGGGCACTGATTCATGTCCCGGCTGCTCCACTTCCCATCCAGCTCTCTGCATATAGCCTGGGAAAGCATTGAGGATGACCCAAGTCCTTGGGACCCTGCACCCATGTGGGCAACATAGCAGAAGCTCATGGCTTCAGATCATTTCAGCTCTGTCCGTAGTAGCTGTTTGGAGAGTAGTGGATGGAAGATTTTTCTGTATCTCTCCTCTCTGTAAATCTGCCTTTCAAATTAAAAATAATTTTTTAAAAATTGCCAATTCACAGTAGAGAATACATGGAAATAACCCAGATGCATATCAACAGATGAATGGATAATAAATTGTGGTACATTTACTCTGTGGAATGCTATTCAGCCATAAAAAAAAAAAAGACTGAAATCTTATGGTTCACAAAAAAATGATCCCAGCTGGAAATCATCATGCTTAGTGAAGTAAGCCTATTCCAAAAGAACAAATATCACTTTTTCTCTCTGATATAAGACAACCAATACATGAAGTACAAGAGCTATATGTATTGTGTATATATGCAAATAAATATATATATAGATATGTATGAACTGTACAAGGGAGATTAGCATACCAGGAAGTAATGGTACTATATAGTATGCATCTCTACTTCCAAGTAAAATAGGAATTCCAATGTAATTTACCCCTTTGCATTACAATATTAGGTTTTTTACCTTTTACCATGTCATGACACGTTTAAATATGAGAAAGTTAAGCCTGTGATGTGTACTACAGGACAGTTGTGATGATATGGAGACAAATGGTTGGATGGGAAAGGGGAGGGGGAGGAATGAACTGTCATGCCTGTAAAACTGCATTGTACAAAATAATAAATAAAAAAATAGCTAGAAGTATTTTAAATAGAATTCATTACAGATCTGAGTTAGGCTACAGCAGCAGCCACGTGTTGCTGTGAGCAGGTGCTCTGGGAGACCTCACTGTACCCACCGCTTCTCAAAGAACACGATGAAGAGTGTGGGTTCTCTGGGAAGGCTGCCCTGCATGTGCTCCCACCCCTCAGAACTTAGGAAGCCCCCTCAACCTGCAGGCACGTCAGTGCTGAACCCCACTGTGGAAGCAGCCATGGCCGTGGTGCTATAAGTGACCCCTGCCTTTGCTTTGTTTGGCTCAGGCACAGTTTGACATTGCTGTGGCCAGTGAGATCATGGCGGTGCTGGCCCTGACTGACAGCCTCGCCGACATGAAGGAGCGGCTGGGAAGAATGGTGGTGGCCAGTGACAAAGACGGGCAGCCTGTCACGGCAGAGGACTTGGTGAGTACTGTCCAGTGTGGAAGGTGCACTCACTGTCCTTGCTGTTTGCTAATCAGATTTTCCTCCACTTGTAATGGGGATTCATAAAACACACACACATTTTCCCCCTCCTAAGACTGTTTTCCTCACTGCCTCTCCCTGTACTCACAAGCACTTGTGACACCATCACACTTGAATGCAGCTTTGCACCATGCTTGCCAGTCCAGGTCTCTGTCTAGGCTGGCATGGCGTCACCCCCTGCTTCCCTTAGCCTTAAGATGTCTGGTATATACCCGCCTTGAATTGACGGCCAGTCTGCTTTCTGAGGAGTGGATTAGGGGACCCTGTGTTTGTGAATGGAAAGCGGAAGCCAACACTGACACATTTTGGCACCTGCTCCCTAGGCACTCTGGCTGATTGGATTTTGTTCGTCAGATTTGGGTTTTGCCTCATGAGAGCACATCTCCATCTCGGTCACTCAGTCTGCTCTCGCTTTAGAGAGGAGGGGATCTTTGTGCAAATGGAAGCCTGCCATACCACTTTTTGTTCTAATCCAGCACCCTCGTTTCTGTGGTTCTTTGTAATAACCCTATTAATAATAACAACTACTCAGCAGTGCCATGCTTAGAACATGTTTCAGAACTGTACAGGTTTGACAGACCTACCCAACAAGCATCGCTCCACATTTGTGCTTGCTTTCCGACTTATGAGTCCTAGACAGAATGGGACTAGAAATTCAAACTGACAGTTGAAACCTGGCGATGCAAGAAAATAGGCAAGTGTGTTCGATTCATTCCAAGGGCTTCGTATCCTGATTGCTTTTAGGCTACGTTTAAAGAAGTGAATGTGACCAACTCATGTCATGGATCTCATCCAGAAAATTGAATTAGACGTGTTTGTGTTGCTGGCCCCACGAAGTGCTTAAAACCTGTAGAGAAAGCCCAATTCAGTGTGCTGCAAAAGTGCTGCTTTGTAGAAAGTGTGTATTTCTCACCATTTCTGTCGAGGCTAACACTACAGTTTCTGTGTACATACATTTTCCTATAGGATACTAATCGTAATGCAAACGTAACCCTCCAAAATTTCCCTAATTTAATTTCTGTGTGTGAGAGTAATGTCAGATTCAGAATAAATCTAGAGTTTAGTCTTTTTTATATCTATTATTTGTGGACGGTAATTCATTTCTTTTCTTTTCAAGATTTATTTATTTGTAAGTTACAGCAGGAGAGACAGACAGGTCTTCCAATCACTGGTTCCCTCTCCAGATACACACACACACCTACCCTTGCTGTGCCTATGTCGCTGCAACAGACAGGGCTAAGCTAGGAACCCGGAGCTTCGTTCCGGTCTCCCATGTAGGTTACAGGGACCATCTTAATTGAGCTGTCGATAGTTGGTCATCAGTAAGACACTGAAGGAAAATTTTAGGAGCTGCTGATTTTCTTGTAGTTCCGATTTGCTTTGGAGGAGTACTCAGGTGTCCAGGCCGTTCCCAGCCCTGGAGCATGACAAGCTGGCAGTGCACATCAGGGGCAGAGCTCACACAGAATGCAACAGCCACAAGAGCTCCCTCCTAGATGAAGTTCTCATTGCATGAGTTTCATGGCACTTGATGTACCTGGAACAGTGAGAGCTGAGATGTGTTGGAAAAAACAGCAGATATAGCAGCCTACCTAAGGCAATCCAGCAACATTGTCCTGCTGCCTTCACTCCTTAGCAGGTGTCTTAGTCCATTTTCTGTTGCTAATGATGGTTTATTCTTGGATCACAGTTCTGGCCCAACATCAGGGGGCCACATCTGGTGATGGCCTTCTTGCTGGCAGTGTCCTAGGGCAGCACAGGGTTTTAAAATCACACCCACTCTGGGCCCAGTGCGACAGCGTAGCAGTTAAGGTCCTCGCCTTGAACATGCCAGGATCCCATTTGGGCACTGGTTCTAATCCCGGAAGCCCCCCACCCATCCAGCTCCCTACGGTGGCCTGGAAATGCAGTCGAGGACGGCCCAAGACTTTGGGACCCTGCACCCTCATGAGAGACCCTAAGGAAGCTCTTGGCTTCGGATTGGTGCAGCACCTACCGTTGCAATCACTTGGGGAGTGAAACATTGGATGGAAGATCTTCCTCTCTGTCTCTCCTCCTCTCTGTATATCCGCCTTTCCAATAAAAAAAATAAATAAATCTTAAAAAAATCATACCCACTCCTCAAGATTACCCATTAATACTTTCATCACGAAAGTGGATTGATCTGCTTGTGAGGGCCAACCCCTGTTACCTTTAGGAGATCCCAAATGGTTCCACCTCCTCATGTCCCATGATTCAATCTCAGTGTGAGCTTCAGAGGGAATAAGCCATACTCAAACCCTTGCAGATAGCACAGAAAACTTGGCTGACTCCTTCTGCTTCCACTTGTTCTGTGTTAGGGAAAAAGGATTCCCTTCCTTGGGCCCTTGCCCTGCACCTTTCTTTGGTAAATGAGTGGGTTATTAGAGTGCATTTTCTTATAGATTTCAAATGACTAAATTGTGTGGTAGAATTAGGGGGAGGAAGTATACCCTCTGCCCTGTGGAAGGTTCTAAAGAACCTGTTGTGAGATCTGTGAGGACTGGTGTGCCCAGGGTGAAGTGGGACTGCATGTTGTGATGCTGTGGCAGCGAGCGATGGCACCATTCCCATGTACTGACTCAGTTATATGTAGTCTTACACTTGGTTGATTTGCCGAAAACAACACATGGCCCAAGCTTAGCAAGGAGAGACAAGACTAATGAGAAAGGAAAAATGAATAGTGTCATCTCATTTAAAACCAAAACACGCCATCAGTTCTCAGGTATCACGACTGTCTTTCTCTCTTCCTTCTCTCTTTTCTCTAGAGAAAAGTGATTTAGAAAAAAGCCAGCCCAGCGTTTCCTAGGCCTGGAAGGAGACAAGCTTAGGAATTTTGGGGAAAATGGGATTGAAAAAACAGTAAGCTTAGTACAGGCATTCGGCACAGTGTATCTGGTATCTGGTATCAGAGAACTTGGGTTCAAGTCCCAGCTCCCCTTCCACTTGCAGTGTTCTGCTGATATGCACTCTGGGGGATAGTGAGTGATGGAATGATTGCTCCAGTAGGTGGGTCCTTGACGCTGACAATGCAAGACCCAGGTGGAGTTCCAGCTCCTCGCCTCAGCCTGGCCCAGCTCATACAGCTATAGGCATTTGGAGAATGAACCACAAGTAAGAGATCTCTGCCTCCCTGTTTTTCTGCTTTTCAAAGAAATGATGAATTCAAAAGGATTGATTTCTTTGATACAAAAGATTTTGAAATCCATGCATTGCTGCTTTTTATATATACATTTCCATGAACTTTTTTTTTAAAGACTCCATTATATGCATGAATTTTAAAAACTTGGGGCAAAGGGCAGAATAACTTAACTCTGTTTTCCTTAAATGTTTGAAATACCTCATTCTGGGCGTGGAAGGTTTAGAGAAGAACAGAAACTGAGTGGGCATTGTGTGACATTGCCCCTGACGCACCTCACTTTGTCTCTGTCACTAGCCCTGTTTGAGTTCTTTGTTGGGTTTCTTTGAGTAATAGTAAAGCTCCGTGCAACAAAAATATAATGTGCCTAAATTGCCAGAAAATTCTGTCAAATGGATCGAAAGACCTATTTACTGCAAAACTCCTTTATACCAGCAAGGAAGACTTGGGAAGAGGAGCAAGGGATGCCACTTGCCTGTCCCCAAAATGGCTGCATCCGTGCCTGACCCCGGTTGAGTAGATGGGGTGGCTGTGCCAGTCCCCTTTGGCTCTCAGGTAGAGGGCAGCCATGAGGGCAGCCACGTTGGAAGCAGACTGGTAGGAAGCAGCCAAGACTCGAGCGACACTGCCTCACGTTCAGTTGCCAGGAATCTAAATTGTTTTTTTCCCTCTCCTTTAGGGGGTGACAGGTGCCTTAACAGTTCTGATGAAAGATGCAATAAAACCAAATCTGATGCAGACCCTCGAAGTAAGTGGTTTTCTTGTTACAGTCGTTGTTTATGGAGTTGGCACTGAGCAGGTTGTCTGTGTGTCACTCTGGAATGTGAGTGTTGCCAGCCATGAAGAACCAGGCTGGGGCAGCACGGCGATTTTGGATCATGAAAAAGAGAAAGAAAGGACAATAAAAAAAACATTTAAAGTGTGTTAATGGAGTATTTGCTCGAATTCGTTTCTTGACCAGAGTAGAAAATTAAGAACCCAGTGTCTCTCCAATGTTCTAATTGATTGTACGATCAAGTTTATTTTCCTGTTTTCTTCTTTTAGCGTAATATCTCGTGTCATTACATTTTAGATTTGGGGGGTTTGTTTTATTTGCTTTTCCCCAAGCAAAATATAGTAGTAAATGCCAAGAAGCTTTTTGCAGGAAAGCAGGCTGTGCTCCACTTTCATAAGGAAGTTATTTTTGTCCATGGCTTACCCTGCTCTTGCCTTTACTGGGTCCCATCGTTTCCTGAAGATCTCTGTGTCTTAATCTAATTTTCTAGTGACTAGTTGTCCTCACTTGATTCAGCGAATGTCTAATTGCTTCCTCTCAGCTAATGAGACCCCAGGGTTTGGGTCCACACAAGGAGACAGGATCTGGGTCAAGCTGAGGGAAGGGATAAGTGGGGGTGATGAGGGGAATGGAGCAAGGGACACGGGGTACACTGCAAAGTGTTGTACAACCCGTTCCTTGGAGGAAACCAAGCAAGCTTTTAGTCCCTAGGCTGCAGAGGGACAGAGGCAAGTGGGGAGGAAAGCAGAGGGTGAGTGTGTCCAGGACACAGCAGAAAGAGAGCAGACTGTCCATCCGTTCCTTCCTTGAGCAGAGAGGCAACTGAGGCAGAGGTGATGCCATGCTGGGTACCAACGTACTTCACGTCTCAGCCTCTGTTATTGTGAAGACTTCCTATGTTTCCAACACATAAGCTGGGCCAGCAGAGCACAGGAGATGCTATGGACACAGCAGGGAACAACCCAAGGTCCCTGCCCTCTCATCAGAGTCCTAGGTTAATAGGAGAGGCAGATAATAGCTAACTGAGTAAATGTATATCCTGTTGCCAGCTGGCATTAATGCTGTGGAGGGGCATCAGAGTGAATGAGGAGATGGAGATGTGGGGTGGGTAACTAGGAGCCCACCCACCTGCCTGTTCAAGCCCTGCTTGGACAGAGGTGTGGGCAAGCGAAGGAGCCAGCCAGAGAGGGGGTGACCTGAGTGCAGAGACCCTGGCACTGGGATACGCTTCGTGCTGTGAAGGCAGAGTGAGCAGGGATGGAGTTAGAGGACAATGGTGACACCAGACATAGCTGGAGGGACCAGTGGGGGACAGAGATGTCCCTGGAACTGAGCAGGGCAGGTAAAAGAATGTCATCCTTGGGTCCTGCAGCTGCAGGTGAGGGAGAACGGGATACCTTGGGGACCCACCTGCTGCAGCACTAGGGTCTGCCTCCCCATGGCTCATCCCATCAGCAGCGTGCACACACACTGTGGTGTAGACCTTCTAAAAGCCAAATGAAAGTATTTCTAAGACCTCCGACTCCCTGAGTTGCCACCTGGTACTGCTCTGACCTCAGGAAGACTCTTAATATCTATAACGGGGTCTCCATGTTAGCTGGCCTTCAAATCCACCTGATGACATGTCCCTCTGTGTGGCTTTCCCTGCGGAATGCTTGCTGCTCTGACTTCTTAGGCTCCTTGCTTGCTCAGGTTCTCTCCCTGGCCTCTTCGTCCCCTTTGCCTCCTCCTCTTCAACTCACCTGTGGGTATGGGAGACCGCGCTCCGTCCCTCTCTGGCCGCACACTGGCTCTCAGCCTCCTAATCTGGGCTTGCAGACCTGCTGGCCTAGCTAACCGAGAACCATGGCCATTTCCATCAGTGATATGGAGCTCCTCCTCCTTAGATTCCCACCCACTCCTCGCGTGCTGCTTGTTCAGAAAAAAACCAGGAATCATCCTGGGGCCTCTCCCCGCCATCATCCCTTCTCATCCCCATAGCCTTCCTCTGCTATGTACTGTCCACCTCTCTCCCTGCCCCTCTCTAATACAGCCCCCACAGCCCCCACCTGTACCCCTATAGCAGCTTCCCACTTTCCCTCTGTTTCTGCTCTTTACTTCCAAAATCGTTTTTGTGCTCGGAAGCCAGAAAGCTTGAAAACCTCATCCAGCCACCTTCCCCAGTTCCTGCTGAGCATCCTTCGGTGGCTCATGCCCAGCCCCATTCTAGTCTGGAAAGGTCAAGGATTTGGTGGCACTCCCACCCCCTGTGGCCGGTACCCCCTCTCATCCTGTCCCTTGCTCCCTGCCCAGGCTTTTTGCATGGCAGGCACTTGGAGTGCTCTCTCTGATCTTCAGGTGTCCGGCTCCTGCAGGTCTGCCCAGGTGTGATGCTTGGCCAGGCTGCTGGTGCAGAACAGCCCCGGGCACTCTGTAGCCCTGTGTTTTCTTCTCTCCACAGCAGAGGATGCTTTTCTGTCCCCTGCAATTCTCTTTCCACCACAGCAGAATCTTTCTGTCTTGGTCACCACTGTGTTCTCAGCTCCTAAAAGTATCTTATGAGGTGCTCACTAAATGCTTATTGAATAATTTAGTAGATGTTTATTACTATACTTGTTAAATAAATATATGAATGTGAAAGAAAAACAAGATACAATACTACTTCATAACACTGCTCCCTCAAAAATAAACACTTATTTTATGGGAAAACCATTGTGTTGTTTTTCATAAGGAAAATAACTTGGGGCTCTCATTATAACACAGCATATAAGCCACCACCTTTGACACCCATGTGCATATCAGTACCAGTTTGAGTCCCAACTGCTCCACTACTGATGAAGCTCCAAGTGCTTGGCTTCTGCCACCCACTTGGGAGACCTGGATGGATTTCCTGGCTTCTGGCTTTAGCCTGGTCTACCCCAACTTGTTGTGGCTATATGGGGAATGAATCAAGGAATAGACGCTATTTCTGTCTTCCTGTCTCTATGTAACTCTGCCTTTCAAATAAATAAATCTTGAAAAGAAAAACGGCCTGCACCTCTAGGTGTTCTGCACTCTGAAATTCTGATTTCTGCTGGAGGAATGAATGAGCAGGTTGCCTCAGTCTGGTTCCCATGCTTTGGTAGTTACCACACCCCTGTCTCTGGTTTCAGTTACATACAGTCAACCACAGTCCAAAATATAAGTAGATAATTTCAGAAATAAACAATTCTTAAGTTTTTTTAAGGAATTTATTGATTTATTTGAAAGGCAAAGAGACAAAGAAGAGAGTGAGCTGTAGATAGATCGTGTCTCTGCTGACTCACAGAGACATGGAGACCATCTTCCCACTGGCTTCCTGGGCACGTTAGCAGGAAGCCAGATCAGAAGTGGGACAGCTGAGACTTGAATCGATGCTGTGCTGTGTGATGTCAGCATTCCTAGTGGTGGCTTAACTAGGTGCACAACAACATCGACCTAATTAGTAAGTTTTTAATGACTTTTATTATAACCTTTCATTACAGTTGTTCTGTTATTGCTGTTCATCTCTTACTATGCCTCATCTGTAAGTTATACGCTTCCCATCTGTATCATGGATATGTTAAGTAGATACAATCTATATAGATTGTGGTACTATCCGTAGTATCAGACATCTGCAGCGTGTCTTAAGAACATATTCCGCACACATCAGGGTCACCACTTTGGTGCATTTTTCATGTAAACCCTTGGTTGTTTTATGGCTGAAGTTAATGGATTATGACTCTTGTTTAAAAAATGAAACACAGAATTCAGTTAAAGTATATGCATGCCTGGACCCTTCTGTCTTGAATCTTGCATAGCCACTCTGATTGATGTAGTCAGTCGATGACACTAGGGAGTCACGCCAGTGGACAGCCAAGACTTCACTGATTAGCTTACAGAGTGTGCTTCCATGCTCATTGTTAGCTCTGTTATAGGTGAGCTTACCAAGCCGTCATTAGTGGATATTCATTTGCAAAATGCTGGATCAGAAGTGGAGAAGCCAGGACTCAAACTGGGCACTCAGACTTGGGATGTGGATGACCCAAACAGGGACTTAATTACTGCCCCTGAAGCCTGCCTCTGTCCTTGTCTTTATGCTGCTGTGGCCCTAGCAGCAACTTCTGGAAGTTGCCCCAGGGACGCTGAGCTGTCCCTGTGTCTCATTGCAGCCCGGTGGCCACAGACTGCAGGCATATGTATCTATTGGCTGCTGCTAGCTTCGTAGCCACACACGTGTGTCCTTGTCAAGGCCCTGTATTCTTGTCCCTCCTGAGGACCTGTGGAGGAGAATGTGGATAGAAAACTTCATATAGTGGCTTTGAGAAACTCTTTTTCATCTTCAGCGGGGACTCTTCTTTC
Organism: Ochotona princeps; assembly: GCF_030435755.1. Taxonomy (NCBI): domain Eukaryota; kingdom Metazoa; phylum Chordata; class Mammalia; order Lagomorpha; family Ochotonidae; genus Ochotona; species Ochotona princeps. The sequence continues at coordinate 14,096,834 of NC_080832.1, read as the reverse complement.
ATTTCCTGCTTTTGTTCAGCTTTCTCATCTTTGAGAAGTGTTCAGCTAATAGCCCGTCATGGTTCGTGGGAACTTTCCGTGGCTCCAGTCCCCTGGCCCCCGGCGTGGCTCCCTGCCTCTGCTCCCCACCCCGCCCTGTGTCAGTGAAAGGGCAGCCCGTATTTTCACAGGTGGAGCCCAGCTTGGTATGCACAGATCCCAGTGGCCTTGGCTGGGCTCTGAATAACGCTGAAATACATCAATGCATGTGGATAACTAGAGCATGTGTGCTCTAGTCTATTGTCATCAATAAGGAAAAGATGTAGAAATCACATTCAAAATGAAGGAAGATTTTGTTTAAAGAATTAAAATTTAAAGCTTTTGATGATTGGTTTGTGTTACCTTCTCATCCTTTTTATTAATAATAGTCTAGCATTTTACTACGAGTGAAATTTTTCTCTGCTGTTGTTATCTTGATGGTTATCAGATTTCCAAGATATAAGACAAGCAAGGAGAAACAGTTAAATAGAACTTTGAAATGTCAGAATTGCAGTTATTAAGATGCAAACTGCCTGTACTCAGTAAGTCAATATGTGTTTGACCTGCTATGACTTAATTCATTGATTGAATTGATTTTCGAGCATACTTTGGGTTTTTCTTAAATAGGCCTCTTAAACCAATAGAAAGTAATTCCTTGCTGTTAAAAATTACAGTGCAGAGCAATATAAAACAGGTTACATAGTTTATTTCATGGTCGCTGAGGTGGCGCACGCACGGTAGCTTGGTAATATTACAGTTAGAAATGACTCGTATTGGTTTGGCATTAAATGCAAAATTGTAGCAGTGTTCTAGAATACTCAGGGAATGTCCTTTGCATACATCATGTGTTTTAACTCTGATTATGTCTGGTAAATGTGCAGTGTAAGTAAATGTGAGAAGGAATGCTTGAAGCCCTAAAATACCCTGCAGTCTGTCCCATCTTGTCTGCCCCAGCTAATCCTGGTTTCGAGGCTTCCACTTGTCTCTTGGGATTAATTTGTTCTTCTGCTCTTTTAGGGAACGCCTGTGTTTGTACATGCCGGCCCCTTTGCCAACATTGCTCATGGTAACTCTTCGGTGTTGGCTGATAAAATTGCCCTGAAACTGGTTGGTGAGGAAGGATTTGTAGGTAAGTCAGTTTATTTACATTCAGTTGGGACAGTGTATAGCATATACATCCTCTAACAGAGGATGACTGGAACAGATTGCTTGGACGCTGATGTGAAATACATTATTTTAGACCCATCTGTCATAGATCGTCTCAGTATTAGAAGAACTCAAAGGTCTGTTCTATACTTATGAAATTATTTTGTAGTTGAACTATAGGTGATCTTCGAGTACAAATGGATCTGAATATTAGTTCTGACATCTGACTTGAGCAGGTGATCCGGTATGCTTTTTAATTACCACAGAGTGCCAATTTTCTCTTCTGTTAAATAGTGCTCACAATAGGGCTGTCATGAAAACCAGATTGCTCAGTTGCCCAGCAAATCTCTGTGAGGAGCATGTTACACAGAAGGCGTGGTGTGTGGAGCTGAGGATGCAGCACTGCGCACAGCCGACCAGGCGTGGCCTTGGGGAGCAGGCTGGTGCTCGCTGGACAGCACCCAGTGTTGTTGGTGACATTAATACTAGTACTTGTAACTTGAAGTTGGTTTTCTCTTCCTGGAATCCTGGTGTGTTCTTGTGACCTAGCAGTTGTAACTGGTAGGACTTTACCCTTGCTGCCTCTGTCAGATTCTCTGTGATGCCTGCACCCATTTAGCTTTTGTTACATATTCCATCCAGAGTCCTGCTCAGTCAGGCTGAACCCTGAGCTTCCGCATGGTCATACAGCTGGGAGGACAAGATCAAGCAGTCAAGGAATGGCCACAGGTCACAAAATCAAGCAAGGACTCCTGGAAAGGACCTGAATGTGGCATGAGAGGGATTCCACTGGCAAACTTAGCATGACAACAAAGAATTCTCTTTAACCACATGCAGCTCTATCAAGAAGAGTATCAGTCACTTCTTTTACTTATTGTCAACCTTGTATTCAACTGAGAGGTGAGTTATTCTAGAAAAGATTCTGCAGACAGAAAGACTGTAGCGCTGCTACATGAAGTTCATTGAACATTAAGGAGACGGAATTCTCTATAGGCACCAAATCAGGAGCAAGTGAGGATTTGTGAAGTTCCATTCCTCAGAGGTCTCTGTACAGTAGGCCTGAGCGTGGCCTTCTCAGAGCCAGACCCACCGCCAGAGTGGGCAGACGTGCTGTCTGAGTGGCTGCGCTTGATGGATCGTGCTAATGGAGGAGACTGCACAAGGGCCAGCACTGAGAAGTCTGGTACAGAAATGAAATAATGGCTCTAATGCATCAGCTGTGCAAATACAAGGACTGCTGGGGGCAGGGGGCTGGGGAGTGCTCTGCTTTCTGCTGACAGAGCTCTGCCTGTGCAGCAGCCCTTACTTTATCAAACATCTGTATGGCCGTGGCAAAGAGCCTTTAAAGGTATGAGTCTGTGTTGAGGTCTGCACACTAGCACTCTGTGTGACCCTTGGATGAACCCTGGTCGTCTCGTCTCTGTGTGTCCTTTGTAGACATTCTCATCTGAGAAATGAGGAGTTGGGTGAGCTGGGGAGCTGGCTGTGGATGGCTGAGAGGGAGCCACAGTCAGAAGCTGAGGGGCAGAGCCTTATCTGACAGTGTGACCTGTGGCCATTCGTTGACTGCTCCAGAGCTCTTTGGATCAAAGGAAAACACTCTATAGTTTAATGAGTAGTATCCAGTGAGCCAGGACTCTTGCTAAATAGAGAACTATGCAAATGGCAGTAAGTATTCTGCCATCCCTTCTGTGACTGCTGGGGATTTTTGTCAATCAGCTCTGTCCACTGCCAGCTGGCTCACCTCCTTTCGTGTCCTCTAATCTTGGCTCCACACTTGTGTGCCTCGGTCTCTATCTGCAAAGCAGAGCTTGCCCCATAGGTTTCAAATGAGGATTAAGTGGGATGCTACATGCCAAGCCCAGGCAGAGCACCTGACATACATGGAGACTCGGTCACACTGGCGATTCTTCCTTGTTGTGTTCGCACATTATTGATGAGTGGCCAATAAGCATTGTTTCCTTTTTCATTTAGTTACTTATTTCTAAATAATGGTCTTTTAAGTGTAAAAGACAAATAACTTGAACTTTACCATCTTAATATATAAGCATACGTTTCAGTAGCGAAGTGTATTCTCACGGTTATGCAATCAATCTCCAGAACTCTTCAACTTGGAAGAGTTTCCTTTCCCCAGTAAACATTCTCCTGTTCCTTTCCCTGGACCCTATAACCACAACTTCTTGTCCCAAGTGCGACTCCTTTGGATTCGTCATACAAGTGGACTCCTCCTGTGTTTGTCCTCTGGCAGCACAGTGCTGGCGTCCTAGTCCAGTTCCTCCTGTTGGATCAGGTGGCAGCGTTTCTTTACTTTTGTAAGGCTTTGTAGTGATCCCCTGCAAATACCTCTACCACAGTCTTTGTGCATGTGCGGAGCACAGGACTCTGGCCCCGTGCTGTGACATGCTCACGGAGTGGCGTACCCCTGCCACAGCTGCGTTGATATGTGTGCAGCAATGCCCTGGGGACCAAGGCACCATCAGCAAATCGCATCCTCTCCCTGTTACTTGGTTCATCCCCTGTCCTCGGATGTGATTCACAGTAGCGCCTCTTGCTCTAGGTAATATGTAGATTTCTCTACCATCTGTGTATAGTCTAATTTCTCAGGCCTGGTCATTGTCAGTCACAAAACTAGCCCGTTTAAGTACAGAATAAGAGTGCCATTTTAGCTAAATCACAAGCTCTATGTTCATTCGCATCCACGCTCCTCTCTTCCTCCATCAGGCCTGCTCTGGCCCAGCCTCAGGTTGTCCTTGGCGCCTCCAGTTCTGGTGCCTGGCATTGGTGGTGCCCAGCCAGCCTCCCGCCATACAGGTGCCATCATCAGGTGTGGCAGAAGCACTCCTGACAGGGTCCCTCCGACACTATCCTGTGGGCCCTAGTCTTGGTTCTCAAGTGGGGACACGAGCCTTTCCATGTTTGCCTTCTGCAGTCTTACTCACCCGCTCTGCATGGTGGGAAGGAGTGGACTTGGCCCTTCGTTTACTTTCTTTAGCAAAATCCCTTCCGAGGTTCTAGCCTGGTCAGCCCTTTGGGAACCTTGAGGTGACTGATGAGCTGAGGGATCCTCCGTCAGCTGAGCAGTCCTGCAGATCAGCAGGCATCCTCCCTCGGCCTGTGAGCGTTGGGTCCCGCTGCAGGCCTGCAGCAGAAGTGAGACCCAAAGAGCCCCATTCGAATGCCCTGCCAGAGAAGATGAAAGCAGTAAGTATAAACATCGGAAAATAATTAGTGTCTGTCAAAAAGTACAAGATCTAGGCAAGTGACAGATTGGGAGGAAATGTTTACAAAGACAGATGATTAAGAGTTCTTAAAACACTGCAGACTAGGTTGATAGGAAAAAGATGAATAACCCAGAAAAAAACTGGGCAAAAGACAAGAAAAAGCAATTTGGCAAAATTTCTTAGTAAATAAGCAAATAGTGTAGTAATTCCACTTCTGTGTATGCTCTAGAAAAGAAGTAATTGAAAATGCATTTTTTTAGTACTTTGAAACGCTTGAGTACATACCTGAGGAGCCTTCTCTGTGTCTATGTTTAGGCGCTGGGTGCCAGGAGGGGGCGCTATGTTTAGGCGCTGGGTGCCATGGTGAGTGTAATGCAGCTCTTGTGTAATACAAATTGCTACCTTGTAGCGATCTGTAATGTGTGAGAGAGCAAGTCAAGCAGAAGGTGAGCAGGCTTAGGAGGCTATGCAGTAAATTGGTCTACTTAGCGCTAATGAGCCTCTCTTAGAACTTTCTCCAAATCACCACTTTCACTTAGCAATATTTAGCCTAACTTTTTGTCCTAGCCTAACACATATTAGGGAGGAACTACTTTGTGTACTCAGAATAATCGTTCCAAGATAATGGGATCAATAGTGCATTTAGATTTAAAGCAGGGTGGTGTTCATTTAACGAGCTGCAGGACCTGTCAGGCCAGAGGGAGGCACTTGGTAAGAACTTTGAGCAGAGTGCTGTAGTCACCATGACATTAACATCTTTCTCTCATGAGTTGGTACCCTCGGAGGAGTCCACCTAGTTTCCATTTACTGCTGTAAAGACAAACACTTTTTTTTTTGGCATCAAACCTTAATCATGTGCTATTGGGGAGGGGGGGGATAAATGAAAGAAAAAAACAACTCTTGAGTTTCTCTTAGTTTTTTTTCATTTAATAATCTCTCATTTAAACTATTTGAAGAATTTCAAGCGTACATGAAACCTAGTTGTTTGATTTATTTTCAGTTGTCTTAATTAGCTTTTTGTCCTTGGGAACAGAATCTTGCCATTGTGGGTGGTGAGTGCTGCGTACTTGCGTGTTGGTGCTTTCTCAGAGCCAGGGCTCTTAACTAAGGGTGACCCACATGAGGATCCCTGGGGGGCTTACAGATCCCACCTACACTTGTGTACAGGCCTACCCATGTGGGCCTTGAGCGCACAACTTCACCACGGAGTAACTTTACCTTCTGCTCGGTTCTAAGAGGGGACCGTGGAGCCCAGTGGTGCATGTTGCTCAGCCTTGTGGGTATTGTGGGTATTGTCCAGCCTCACCCACCACACCATTCCTGGGCTTAACATTACTGGCTTTTTCTGTGTTTGTCCTTGTTTGACACCCACAGTGCTTGTCCAGTAAAGCAGCTCCTAACTAACCCATCACAGTGCCTCCTTCCACTGCTGTGGACAATCACCCAGGTGGCGCTATCTCCCAGGTGTATGGGAGTAAGTACCAGACTTGACCCCCCCCAAAGCACACGCAACCTTGGATGTGCTGGGATTAGGGTTGTGAGATGTGAGAAGCCTTGTAGTTCTAAGAAGGGGAAGCAAAGCTGTGTTTGTTTTTCCACTAGAAAGATCCCTTTTCCCGAGTCATTCCCGGGTGTTATTCCCACCCTATCCTCACCCCATCCTGAATGCAGCTCTGTGGGTCAAGTTGTTAATCCGGACTTCCAGGTGATAGAGCAGAAGTCTAGCGAGAGACCCACATCCAACCATGACACCTGCTTAGGACATGGCAAAAGGCGTGGTTGAGCCCAAGGACTGCCTCTCCCCAAACTGGGCGATGAGCCCTCGGCTCTGCCTTCAGTGACTCTCCCCTCTTTACCTGGTTCCCGCCCAGTACCACTAAAAAGCAATTTCCACTGATCTGCCATAGCATTTCAAAGGATACTGATACAATTGCATCTTCGTTGTCCCCGTGTTGATGGAGTGCTTTTGCTTCCTCCCCCCCCACCACCACTTGGTTCCTGAAGCGCTTGTAAACAACTGACCTTGCTGAATCTCGCTGCCCATCACTTTCTCCCTGCGCTGTCCTGCAGGGACTCTGCTGCTGGCCGCACAGGCTGTCTCTGTTTTCATTGCCGTGAAATTTTAAGTAGTCCTTCATTATGGTAGAACAAAACCAGACCAAATCAAATATTCCTATAAGTTTATCCAACCCTTCAAAAAAATATGTGGGGGTCACTCTTAAGTTGCTGCTCCCAGGCCTCCCTCTGTACTCTTGGCCCGCTTTGTTATGCCACTTCCATTTTTTTTCCCCTTGATAATTGTGTTTATGATTAAAGCAGATGTGACAAGTGGTGGGTCATTTGCTACTCCAGCTGAAGTGCGTGTGCTAACTCAGCAAAGTGCTTGTCATAGTGCTTTGTGGGGGCAGAGGAAGCGGGTGATGGTTTATCTGTTTGTTAGGTAGAGTTCCAGATAGGGAGAGGAAGAGAGAGAGAGAGAGAGATCTTCCATCCACTGGCTCACTCCCGAAATGGCCACAGTAGCTGAGGCGGGGTCAGGCTGAAGCCAGCAGGGCACCAGCACTTGGGCCATCATTGCTCCTTTTTCACGCATATTGGCAGGGCGCTGGCTTGGGAGTGGAGCAACGGGGACTCAAACCAGCACCTGTATGGGATGCAGGCAGTGACTTTACCCACTAACACTAGCCCCCAGAGTGATATTTTTTTAACCCTATATTTAGGGAAGCCTAACTCGAGGGGGAGACTGGTGATGTGCCCAGAGCTGTTTTCTCTTGTGTAACAAACATGGCACCGGTATCACTCCTCCTCACTGTGTGGCCCCCCATTCCCTCCCTGTGCTTTTACAAAGTTGCCCCTTTAGCGGTTCCTCTGCCCTTTACAAAACAAACAAACAAAACAAAAGCAAATGAAATGTTCTGCTGACTGCCCTGTTTGGGATAGTGTGTTTATTAATATGGAAAATGCCCACATTTCTCCCACCCAGTGCCTGAACATTGTTGCTGTATGTGCTGGAGGGTTTTTTTGTTTGTGTTTTGGTTTTTTGTTTGTTTTGTTAAGAAAGAAGCACTGGAGATGTGGTTCTGGCTGCTGTGAATCCCTGTGCCATCTGCTTCAGTATGGTTTGTCTGTGCCAGACACTGTGGTGAGGCTGTGTTCCTGGGTGCTGGAGGTTTTGGGTCCTGGAGGCAGAGGCCCCACGAAGTGCACTGAAGCCATTGCGCAGGCCTGGATCTGTTCCCATTGGAGCAGATCACAGCAAAGCAAGTAGCTGCTCGCTTTGCCTCTTGTGCTCCCACTTGCTTATCCCCACTCTGCCAGAAGGAGAGTTGCTGCTGGCCCCACGCTCCTGGCTCTGTCACCCATCCCAGGGGCTATGCTGCAACAACAGAGCATCGATTAAGAAGGCCCACATGCCCCACTGCTTTTTCTGATTCTGCAGTGGGAAATCTTCCTTGGATGTGAAGGGCTGTCATTTCTGGATGTGCATTTATTTACCACATAGGTTTGTGTTCCAGTGGGATCTATATCACAGGTTCCCGAACCTTCCCCCTTCCTGATGCTCCCTAGTGGCTTTGTACAGTTTTTCCAATAGCACCCAGGCCAAAAGAGATACTCTGAGCTACCTGCATTTATTCAGTAGTTAGGTTGTGACAACTTAGTGGTTGAAAAAAATAATACATGTGAGAGGAATAAGCACTGTACCTCATTAACAAGATGCGTGTCCTCCTTGGCCACTGACCAACTCGTCAAACCCGGGAGCCGAGCCAGGCCTCCAGCCTCGTTTCCTGGCCCCTGTCTGTTTTTCATACAGGTTTTGCTTTTACTGCAGCAACCGCCACAAGGGTAACAGTGTCACAGAAATCTCGTTGAAAGGAACCTAGGGTGCAAATGCTGGCCGACCAGAGATTCATGCACCCACAGCATCTAGCAGATTTCCCTAAAGTTGCAGCTATCCTTAGCTCCTCCGAGCTCGCTGCAGGGGCTCTTACTACCTCAGATGCTTCCTTGGGAATCGTCAGTGTGCAACTTTTTCCTTGTGTTTGTTTCAGATTGTATGTATCAGTGTTACTGTCAGTATTGATCTATAACAGAGTTCAGCACGTTGTTTCTGCAAAGGGAAAGATAAGATTCATTTGGGACTTTGTGAATCATCTTGTCTGATACAAGCACTGCATCTAGGCAGCAACCACAGGTAAGATGTTAATTCAGAAGATTCATCAGTATTTATGACTGACAGTGACTGTGTCCAGTGGCTCTGATTTGAATTTTCTGTAATTTTTGCATGTGATGAATGCCATCCTTATGCATGGTGTTTTTTAAAAGATTTATTTTATTTTTATTGGAAAGACAGATTTCACAGATCGGAAGATCTTTCATCTGCTGGTTCACTCTCAAGTGGTTTCAACAGCTGGAGCTGAACCAAGCCAAGCTGATCCTAGGAGCCAGGAGCTTCTTCCTGGTCACCCATGTGGGTTTAGGGTCTCAAGGCTTTGCGCCGTCCTCTACTGCTTTCCCAGGCTACAAGCAGGAAACTGAATGGGAAGTGGAAAGCTAGGATATGAACTGGCACTCATGGGATTCTGGTGTGTGCAGGGTGAGGATTTTAGCCACTGGGCCATGAGTGGTAGTTTAAGATGGAAAATTGCAGATCCTGTAAGCCAAGAGGTGTGCCAACTTCTTCTCTGTTCAGCTAGGTGTTTTGGCCAGCATCACCTTTTTGCATCCGTCTGCACAGCTGCAATGAGAGAGGCCTCATTCACCTATTGCGTCCTCCCCCTGGACATGGCTGCAGCACACACCTTTGCACCTTTGCTGCAGGCCAGTTACTTGGCTTCGGTGGTTGTGCTGTTACTGATAATGCTGCAGCAGCATCCATGTTCATGTCTCTGAGACTAAGACAGCAGGTGCTCTGTGATCTACAGCCAACAGTCAGAACGTACGCTCCACATCAGCTTAACAGATAAGGCCAAAGCATTACATAGGACTCTGCCAGTTTATTTTACTAGCAGTTGCTTATGAGATCTCTGACTTCATTTGATAGATTTTTTTTTAGCTCAAGTATCTTGGTAATGGAATGACACTTCACCAGTGAGAATAAACATACTTATGAATGTTTATGAGTATTTGTAACTTAAGTTTTCCATGTGCTATTCGTCTTTTTGTCATGAAATTGTAGAAATCTAGGGCAAGCAGTTAGCACAGTATTTAGCATGTCACTCGGGTTGCCCACATCTTAGAACCCACATCACAGTCCCAGCTCCACTTTCAGTTTTACCTTCCTTCTGAGGCACCACGTAGTGGATAGCAGGTGTTGGCTGAAGTACTTGTGTCCCCACTGTCCACCTGGGAAGCATTAAGTTTCACAGCCCTGGCTTTGGGCTAGCCCAGTTGTGACTGTTACGGACATTAGGGAGTACATTGGCAAATGAAAGATCTCTCGTCTCAGTCTCTGTATCTCTGTCTTTCAAATAAACATATATAAATAATTTTAAAAATGAAACTTTTAGAAAGGGCCATCACTGCGAAGAAGAGAGAAACCAGAGGAAAATATTCTGAAAAAATAGAGGCGCTAGGTAGTTTACTGTGTAACTCAGCCAGGTTTGTAGAATTTACATGTTTATATAAGGTAACAAAGTGGTACCCAATAATACAGAACGCAATCAGGCAGCTATTTTTTTTTATAAGTGTGTTTCTTTTTTTTTTTTTTTAAAGATTTATTCATTTTATTACAAAGTCCGATATACAGAGAGGAGGAGAGACAGAGAGGAAGATCTTCCGTCCAATGATTCACTCCCCAAGTGAGCCGCAATGGGCCAGTGCTGTGCCGATCCGATGCCGGGAACCAGGAACCTCTTCCAGTTCTCCCACACGGGTGCAGGGAAGTGGAGCTGCCGGGATTAGAACCGGCGTCCATATGGGATCCTGGGGCGTTGAAGGCGAGGACTTTAGCCGCTAGGCCACGCCGCCGGGCCCCATAAGTGTATTTCTTTTGCAACATATTTTCTTAAACCATAATGTCATCCATCTATAGCCACACTTACATTATTTCAATTAAAAAAAGAAAATATGGGCCAGGCACAGTAGCCTAGTGACTGAAGTCCTCACCTTGCATGCCCGGGATCCCATATGGGCCCCGGTTTGTGTTCCAGATGCTCCACTTCCCATCAGCTCCCTGCTTGTGGCCAGGAAAAGCAGTCGAGGACGACTGCACCCATGTGGAAGTTCTAGAGGAGGCTCCTGGCTCCTGGATTCAGATTGGCATAGCTCCAGCCATTGCGGCTACTTGTGAACAAGCAGATGGAGGGTCTTTCTCTCTGTCTCTCCTTCACTCTATAAATCTGACGTTCCTGCAAAAATAAATACATGAATGAATAAGAAACAACTAAGTTATAGAAGAGGTTCAAAATACTGATGGAAGATGCATATTATGAAAAAACTGTAGATTTCAAAATATTTTTTCACCAAAATGAATAATTTTTATTTTTTTTATTTATTTATGGCTTTGTTTCATCTCTCCATCGGTGTTTTTTTTTTTTTTTTTTTTTAAGATTTACTTATTTATTTGAAAGGCAGAGTGAGAGAAGAGGAGACAGAATGAGGGAGATCTTCTTCCTGTTGGTTCACCTCCCAGGTGGTTGTAACAGTGGGGGATGGCTTATGCCAAAATCAGGAGCAAAGAGCTTCATCCAGCTGTCTCAGGGCTAGCAGGTACCCATGCACTTGGGCCGTTCTCAGATGCTTTTCCCAAGCCATTAGCAAGGAGCTGGAGAGGAAGTGGAGCAGCTGGGACTTAAACCAATGCACGTAAGGAATGCCAATGTTGCAGGCTACAGCTTTGCCCGCTACACCCAACACCAACCGACCCATGCACTTTTTGAACTGTTTATTCAAAGCCAGAGAGAGAAAGATCTGCCATCCACTGGTTCACTATCCAAATGAGCACAATGAATGGGCTGGGTCAGTCTGAAGCTAGGAACATAGAACTCCATCTGCTTATGCTATGTGGTAGCAGGGGACTTGATCTAGCATGCATTGCTTTCCCAGGCACATTAGAGGGAACTGGATTGGAAACAACAGCTGGGATTTGAACCAGCACGCTGATCTGGCATGCTGGTGTCTCAAGTGACAGCTTAACTTACTGCCTCATAATGCTGGTTCCATGCCAAATGTAGTTTCTTTCTCATTTTTTAAATAATAGGCAAAAAAATTTTAGTATTACAAAATATTATATTATATATCTTCTCTATCCTGCCTTTTTCATTGAATATTGGATTGTTCATCTTCATCCATATGTCCTCTTGTCACATCTAGCAGCTTATCCATGTATTTATCAATGAATACATGGTTTACATCAAAATGCTATAATGAGTGAACACGCTTGGTCTGGCATTGTGCGAGAATATCACCTAAAAATTTTTTAAATGTGGTTGACAACATGCTACAGTTGTGTTACACACAAAAAAATATCAAAAATGACTTTTCTTCTAATTATTCTGTATTATGGAAGAACCTCTGTAATAACTCCATTGACCGATAACTTGTATTTGTCCTTAAACTGCCATACCTCTCCTGTATCAGTCTCTTTTTTCAAAAATAATATTTTTATTTTGTTTTGTTTTGTTTTTTATTTTTGAATGTTCGAGATCTAGGCAGAGTTCTTCCATGCAGCAGTTTACCCCCTAGTTGCTCACCACAGCTGGAGTGAGTCCCAGTACAAAGCCAGGAACCTGGAGCTCCATCCAGGTCAAGGACCCAAGTACTGGAGCCATCACCTGTTGCCTCCTAGGGCACACATTAGCAGGAACCAAACTAAAAGTAGAGCTTGGCTCAAACCCATCCAGAAGTTCCCATCTCAGAATCAAGCCAGGCTTTTTAACCTGCCATTTTCTGCTGCACAACCCTGCAGCGTTACCCCCTGAGCCCTGGTGTGGCCCCAGCAGCCTTCCTTTCCCATGTCAGGGCCTTTGCATGTGCTGCTGTCCCTTCTCATCACTGTGGGATGTGCTGCCTCACTCCTCCGGTCTCTGCTTGCATCTCGTAAAGGCCTTCTGACAGGCGCACCCTCTGCCTCCTCAGCACCCTGAGCCTCTGTGATCTTAACACCATCAGACACATTTGCCCTTGTTTGAATACCATCTGACCCTCCTCTAGGTTATAAATCCACCTGTGCAGTGGCACTTTGGCTCCTTTGTTCTTTGATGTTAACAGGTTTTCTAGAACAGTCCTTGGCCTTGAGTAAGCTCTGAGTAAATATCTGATGAATCACTTCTCAGTTCAAAGAATTCCACTGAGGCATTTGTAAGAATCATAAACATCAGGGCTCAGGGTAGCCATGGTTCAGATCCTGGCTGTGTTCCCTGTCAGCTCTTTGGGCAGGTGCCGGGACCCAGTGTGTTCTCAGACTTAATTCACTCTTTGCCCTTGTTGTTGATGATCACTTGAACACTTGGTGATCTGGAAATGAAGCAAGTATCACAGGCTTTTCTGCATCCTTTTTTAAAATAACATAATGCAGTGATTGCTGTATGAACTAATTATAACACACTGTGTATTAGTTGGAAGAACTGTCTTAGCTGCACTATAAGATCCTGATGGTTCGGTGCTCACACATCTCCAGTGACTAATGGAAAGGATCAGCACAGATGCAGAAGTGTCACTGTGCCATTGGCCACTTGGGCGCCCCTAGCAGCTTTTTGTCTTGGTGGTGCCCGTTTCTGAAACATCCAATGCTGCTTGGCCAACCATCCTTTCCTCATGTTCCCCCTTGTACACCATCCTCAGAGACTCACACATTCTGTTCCCTAGAAAAGTATTTTGTATCTTTATACAGACATTGGACTGAGGGGGTCTAGGTTCGTATAAACCTATCCTTCAACTACAGGAATATATTTCTGATAAGGAAACCTTGCAGTGTGGGGGACATGTCTGTGTAAGACTGCTAGGCATCTCACCCAAAGTCTGGCATCCCTTGTCCTAGCCACGAATCAACACATGATGGAGGACCTGCAGAAAGTTTCTGGAAAATGCCTATCAAAGAAAAAAACGCTGTACGTGGATTTCAAGATTTATTTCACATCCTAATTGATCTCTTAACTCCATTTTTCCATGAGACTTTAGAACTCTAATATAAAGCATGTGGTACAATTCCTGGTATGAGTTTGCCTTTCCTGGAGTGCCTGCTGATGTGCTAAGCACCCTGCCATGTTGTGACTCAACCAAGTGTTCTAAGAACCCAGTAAGGAAGTTCCCAGCTTACAGGTGGGAAAAGCGAGGATCAGAGGGAGTTGGGGATTTTCCCAAAACAGAAAAAGGGGAGCAAAGATTGGAAACAAGACCCTGGCCACAACACGTTACCTGGAGCTCCTGAACTTTAGCCCCTATGAGTGTGTGCTGTTTCACGTGACTCTGTGCATAGCAGATGACCCCACTACCTGGTGCTTGTGAATGGAATATTAGTGATGTGGTTCAAGTAATTAGGAAACACATCTCCAGGTAAGTGAATGTGAATTGCCATTTCACTTTTGCTGGTGAGCCCATGCATATTTGCCCTGTGGCTTGTGGCTGCAGTAATTAAATTAAAAAGCTAAAAGAGCAATTAAGTTCAAAAAAGTTTGGAAGGAGCTTTGAACTTTAGAAATGTCTAACCTGACCTTGACTGCTTCTTGTTGTGCTATAAAATGCAAATTTATTGTCAATGAGACATGCAGCCCGGCTTGTGATTTATGCATAGTGTGAGTAATGTACTCAGAATGCTGCTCTACTTGCCCTCGTAAAATGTGCAGCTCCAGTAAAGCCCTCATCACAGTATTATCATGCAGAGGTTGGGGCGTCAGCATGAAATGATCCTGAAATGCTATCCAGAGGTTACACTGTAGTTTCAAAATGCACAGGATACATAGACATTGTAAGGGATTCAAAATAAATAAATAACCATTACACAGTGACTCTTCACATTACATTATGAAGCTACTGTCCTGCCCCTGTTAGCCCAAGAGCATTCAGCCTGGGATGCTTTCTCTATATAAACTGTAGTTTAGCAAATTGCAAGTGTCTGATGTCGTTTGAACGAACTACATTGTATTTACACTAAGAAAACAATAGGATTATAAGCCAGCTCCATTAGGAGCAGCTGCTGTAAGACTGTGTCATGGAGTCACCCTTCGGTGGACCATCTTACACCTTTCTGGAAGGTTGGGAAGAGGAAGAAACCAACAGTTTTGCTAAAAGTCCAGACCTCTTGCTGGCCACAGATGTCAGTGTCCTTTCATACCTCGCTGCAGATAACGTCAGTTAAAAGTGATAGGTCAATTACAGTGGAGCCGAAAAGAAACTTCAGGGATTAAAGAAATTTGACCATGAAGGAAAACCACATGCACAGAAGAAGCTTAAGTAAAATGGGGGGAAAAATGGAAATTAACAGCATCACAGAGAATAGCATGCCCCTCAGGGCACACATGACGCAATCAGGTCCGTGACAAGAAATGCTTGTAGCCAACACTTACTCATCGTTATTCCCAAGTCCTGGCCAATGGAAGAAAATGGAAGCATTTTAAAAGCATAAATATTGAGGAGGAAGAGGCACAGTTTTCATTATTTATGAACGGAATGATGGTGAAGTAGAACATTCAAGTGAGTCCACTGAAAATTTATGTTAAGTAATAAACAATTGCATTCGCTGGTTAGGTGCAATGTAAATATGTAAAAGTCAATCATTTTTTAATAAGCATTAAAAAGATATTTTAATGGGAAAGGTAGTTCTATATATAAATGTTCCCAGAACTCTTAAATAACTCAGGAATAAATTTAGCCAGAAATGAGTCCATAGTAAGAAAACTATAAAATTTTATTGAAAGACGTACAGCAAGACCTAAATAAATGGTGAGACATGTAGCGTCTTCTCAGATGGGAACAATTAATATTAACAAGCTCCATTCCTTCGTCAGACTAACATAAATTACTATAAGAACACTATACTTTGCAATCTTGTGTTTACTAAAAAAGCTATGAGGCAAGATGAACTTCATTAGACTAATAGAAATGTTTGTCTAGTCCTGAACAGGTCATGAGGATACAGAATACTTATAGAGAATAATGAATAACCCACCTAACCCTATGCAGTAAAACAGGGTAATCTGACACTACAATAAAGATAGAGCTGATATCAAAAAAAAATCTCAGAGTGTCTGAAATAGACCAATTACACTAGATGTAGAAAGGAATTTGACAGAAATGACATTTAACCCAGTCGAGAGTGGCTAGGTTAGCCATTAAGCGATGGTGAGTCATTCAACCTCTGCCTCTTTAACCTGAGTGTTAATGTCCTGTCCCAAAAGATAGACAAAGAGTGATTCGATTTTGAATAGGAAGATTATAGTATAAAACTTCAAGAAGAAAGAGAACCAAAGCACACTATCAGCAGTGTGTTAGAGATTCTAGCAGCAGTGTGACATCAGGGCTGCCAAACAGAGCAGGCTCGTGTACCTGGAACATGCAAATATATCCATAGTGTGTGACATCAAGGAGCATTGAGTTGGAAAGCGGTATTGAAATCGTAATTTCAGCTGACTTATGTATCTGCATATGCGAGGAAAGCTGGAGAAGCCCATCCACGTGTGAGGTATGTCTTCCTGCACAGGATGGGATTATGACTTGCATGTTAGATTCTGAATCCTGGGGTCATGTGATGTTTCTGTAGTGAGTATGTGTCTGTTGTGTAGTTTTGACTCAGCGTGTGTACCTGCAGAGAGAGGAAGGCCTTGTTCCATCAGTGTGCATAGGAGTGGCTGAATAGAGATGGAAATGCTGAGCTTGAGCACTGTTGTGGGGTGCAGCCAGTGACAGTGGGCAAATGAAATTTGGTTGGGTCCCCTATCCTCTGTCCTGAAGGTGGGTCCTAACAGCAATGGAATGATAATTCAATCCTCAACCACTTCCCCCATGTCCTAATTTAGCCAGGATATTGGATGCAGACAAGTCCAATTAGTCTACACGTTTTCAGCTACAAGCCCAGTTCCTGTTCCTGCCCATCCCAATGAGCACTAATCAACTCCTTAACTCACAACACTTAGGTATTCGCTCCTGCCCGCCTGTGACTCACCTATCAACTGAGAGGGGACGGTGTTGCATTGTCGTGTAACCACTCCCCTCACAAGCCCCTTTAAAAGGCCCAGGAAGCAGGGGCTCTCTCCGGCTCTCTCTTTCTCTCTTTCTTTCTGGCCAGGTGCTTCCATTACGCTAGTACCTCGACTCTTGGCTGACCCAGGACAGATGATCCCCTGAGCATGGTCCCTGTGTACTACTTAGATGGAGCAATGGTTATAATAATGTTGTTTCTGCTTTGTGTACTCTCTGGAGTTCCAGGAGGGGTGAGGCCTAGCAGTAGTGGAATGTGGGCAAAGAAGCCAGGGAAAGGTGAATGTCTGCAGCTTTGTAAGTGTGTCCAGGTTCTTTGTGTGTCCAGGTTATTTGTTGCATGTCTCTTAGGATAACTTATATTGCTGGGGAAGCTGGGACATAGGTCTTCAGCTTAACGGATGGACTTAAGGATAATGACCATTTTTTCCTTTTGGGATTATGATTGGTTGGATTATGATTGGTTGGATTGTTGTATGGACTTGTGATTTGCTATTGTGCTGATTTGCTATTGTGCTCTATTATCACCAAGCTTGGTTATTAAAGACTCTTTAATAAACCTTAGACATGTCTGGTGTGATCTCGCTCGCACCCTTCAACAGCACACGGTGTAAGGAGAGGAAGATCGTCATCATATTTGGGGGAGGACTAAGTGCCCATGTGAATTATTTGTGGTGGTGGAACACTCTGGAAGAACAACTAAGTTATGTGGGGTGGAAAGGGGGATTGGTTTGTGTTCAAGAACCTCCAGTACGCCCAGTTGGCTCAGCAGTAGGGCCTAGGAGACAGGTTGGAGGTGCACATTTGCTATCTTTACAGGTTCCCAGGTACGCATCCTTCAGGGCCTTCTGAGTGATCTTCCAGAGATGTTCGTTGTTAACAGAACTCCACTCTAAGAAGATGCTCCTCTCCAGTCCCCCATCACACAAATCAGTGTACCTATCGGTCATAGAAGAGCCAGTGAGTTATCCAAAGGGGCTTCCTCCCCAAGAAGATCTCCCATGATAGCGATCTGTGTGCTATACACCCAGCAGTACTGCTCCTGGGAGTGTCTCCAGGCTGGGACTCAGAAGGGTGGCGTGACGAGGGCGATGTGACAAGGCAGGCTGAAGTGGAACTGCATGTACAGGTGCTCTACATACTGCCGTGTAGCAGACTGAAAGTGTTGCAAGTAGAAAAATGCAGTGAATACACAAACCTATGGAACAGCACCGGTGAACAGCACAGTGCTTTACAGCATGTTGTTGGCTTCCCCTCCCTGCCACGGCACTCACTGGAAGCTATGCTCACCACACTAGTCAGCATCACCAGAGAGGATCTGACTACACGTTGCTAACCCAGGAATTGACCACATTCCTAATTCCCAGTGCAGCTTCTGCTGAGTGCATATTGCTCTTGCACCATGTTGAAATGCCATACCTCAGGAGCCTTCTGTACACTGCAGTGCATTTCAAGACATGCAACAAAATACCATGCAGTCACACATGGCTCAACAACGGGCATGCATCCAGACAGATACATCCTTGGTTGAGCTCCTTATTGCATGAACATTGTAGACTATACTTACCTCAACCCAGGCAGGAGTAGCCTGTGCACCTGCCTATATGGTTTAGCCACCTGTGTGGATGTGGCTTCTCATTGACAACATGTCTGAGCTCTTTGGGCACATGTTTTAAAAAGTTAGGAAATCGTAACCTAGATAAGTTCTGTGTTCTTAGCAGTTGTCAGTGTGGGAAGTGAGGGCATTGGTCCAGGATAGACACAAGGGAATGAGATGTCGGCTCCTAATTGGGCAGTTTTATTTCTGAGGAGAACGGAAGCTCTTAAGCAGTTGGCAAAATGATGATAGGTGCTCATCGTGCTAGTGTAGGGGATAGGATGAGGAATAAGAGGAAACTTGGCTGTGGAATTTTGCACAGAGGCTGTGGCTGGGGCCAGCTTGGTAACTGTGAGCAACTTGTGGCCGGGTATTCACTCTCTTTCGGGGAGCTGAGTTGGGACATTAACAGCCACAGTTGGTGGTCCAGGAGCTGGTTCCATCTGTGCTTGTGCATGTCCCTGAGGGTGAAGGGTAGAAGTGAGGGCCAAGCTAACCAGGGTAAACCTGGCCACCCCGAGCTGAAGTGAGGCTTTCTGTCTGTCTGCGGCTTATTTTGTGGGGTGGAGAAGATGGCTGCCTCACCCGCACAAACTCGTTGCGTTGTGGAGTTCTGTTTTCTGTGTATGCATGTCTATGCACATGCGTACACAAACATGCTGAGTATCAGATACCAGCGGTCTGAGCCAGTACCTTCATGTGCCCTCCCCCCACACGATTTCATCCATTTGTGTTTGTTGATAACATTGCAGGCTTGTTCAGGAGGACTGTAGATTGTTTTTGCTTTTTAGGGGCAAACAAGAATTTTGTGATATAACATCTCAGCTGTTTTAAAATACAACTGTAAAATAGCTGATTGCCTCCCAGTAAACATTTCTTTGTTTAGCATACATAGTACACAGAGGGTGTAGGATTTAGAGGGAAAGCCTGCTTTTCAAGTCAGAGGAACAGGAAACCCTCTGGAGTCCTCCGCATGTATTTTCAGGCTGACAGATGTACAGGTGCCCGCCATCTTGATTTAATTCCATGTCTGGCATGGGCAGTCTGTCCTCTCCCATCCTGGCCGCATCTCAGTCTCTGAAGGTTCAGCTTTCTCACCAGCAAAACTTTGAACAAAGCTCACATCTCATGTAAATCAAAAGTGTAGCCTTGACTTCAGGCCTGGAGTTAAATGTTGTACAGAGAGAGAACACTGCCTCGTGTTCCAGCAATGTGCTAACCGAAAGGAAAGAGACGAAACAAACGCCGGGCTGTTTCTAAGGAGGTTTTGTTTTCACATATGGCTCGGTTAGGATTAGGCGCACCCACAAATAACAGCAACAGTGGGAAAAAGGGACCTCCAGCTCATACAAGTTTGCTTTCCTCTCAGAGAAAGGAAGATAAAGGCAGCAGCCCCTCAAGTGAAGTTTCTAATGTGTCCCGGTCTCAGGAGCTGCAAGAGAATAGCTGTGCCCTGCACCGTCATCCCAACCTCCAGGCTCCTCGCTAGGACTTGGAGTCACTGTCGTTAGCTGAAATCTTAAAGGTTAAAGATGGTCATTGTTATGACATGGTGTGAATGCTCAAGCTGCCTACAGGAACCTGGAAACTATCTGAATAATGCAGCCTTGAATTTTAATGCAATTGAATTTTCATAAGGGAGGTAAAAATAACATACATAATTTAATTTACATCTAAACATTTTTCTGACCACAATTAAATTTCACTTTGGTCGAAATCATTTTAGAAAACATGACTGATCATGGTTCCATGTAAAGTGAGCCAGTGTCTAACTAATTAGCTCTCCAGAGGAAGGAAATTGCAGGTCCTGCCACCAAAGCACGTCAGAATGACATCACTGGCGTTTTCTAAGTGCTTGTGGCTCTGCCACCCTCATGTGTGTACATATGTCCTCCTGTGTGCCACCTGTCACCAGATCTATGCGCAGAAACTTTCTCATGCCCTCTGCACCACTAACAGTCGTCACCTGTCATGTATGCACATCACCAAAAAATTACAAAAGAAAAAGGCAGATACTGTTGTTAACACTGGGATTTTTGCTGGTTTCTATTTCCTTTTGATTGTCTAACGTGCTCTTTGGAAGTCTCATCCTGAGACATTCAATAAGCAAAGAGGATTATAGAGCCGAAAGGTCAAAAAGATTTACTTTTTAGTGAGATTTCATAGATTAAGATGCATTCACTCTCCCACGGATTCACTTCCCCAGATGCCACAGTGGCCACAGCAGGAAGGCTGCATTCCACCCCAAGTGGGTGCAGAATGTCAGGTACTCAAGTCATCTCCCACTGCTTGCCCAGGTTTGTTAGCAGGGAGCTGTATGAGAAATGCAGCTAGGATTTGAACCTGCACTTACAAGGATGCCAGTGTAACAAGTAGCAGCTTACCCCTGTGCACGGTCACTCCAGCCTCAGACTAGTGTGTTCTAAGTCAAGTTCAGTGTTGTAACGATGCTAAGCTTTCCTTGAGTTAATATAATGATTCATCTTGATTTATTTAGTTTCCTTCTAGTCACGAAAAATTTAAAAAAAATGGTTAAAATCCTCAAAGGTTATCAGAGTTTGAGTGCAGGTTCAAAAGTCCTGTGCTGTGATAACTTTGAACCCAGCTTGTCCTGAGTTCAGCTGCAGACAGCTACAGCTGAAGAGTCCAGCTCCCATGGGCCCGGCGGCGTGGCCTAGCAGCTAAAGTCCTCGCCTTGAACGCGCCAGGATCCCATGTGGGCGCCGGTTCTAATCCCAGCAGCTCCACTTCCCATCCAGCTCCCTGCTTGTGGCCTGGGAAAGCAGTGGAGGACGGCCCGCAGCACCGGCTGTTGTGGCTCACTTGGGGAGTGAATCATCGGACGGAGGATCTTCCTCTCTGTCTCTCCTCCTCTCTGTATATCTGACTTTGTAATAAAAATAAATAAATGTTAAAAAAAAAAAAAAAGAGTCCAGCTCCCATATGCTTCAGCATGGCTTAGCAGTTATAACCCAGAGTGCTTCAGCCTGAAATCCCACCTGGCAGATCCCTGGCTTCTTCCTGTAGGGAGCTTTTATGTTTATTTCTCATTTGTTGCGACAACATATAGAGTGCAGACTGAAGGCAAGCTGCAGTATTATTTCCCACTCTGCTTACAAAATTTTTTTTCAGGATTAAGTTAGCTAGGTCTGTCCTGTGTAGACATATTTCTTAACTGACTTTGGGCTGAGCAAGTTAGACTACTTTTGTATGAGACCTCTAACAGTCCATAAATTCAAGTTTATGTCCAAATATAATGGGGAACTCAATATGTTGCATTTTGATTTAAAGGTTTGTTGCATGCATCAGGGAGAGAAAAAAAAATACTGCTACAAAGTAACTAGAAAATGTGAGGGTTCTAATCTCTTTTTATCTTCTGAGTACAGAAAGATCCAAGGAGACTTAGTGATGTAACAGAGCAGAAATTTGTTTGCAGTTCCATGTGACAGCACTGTGCTATTTCAAGTAGCCAAAAACCAGAGGAAAGGCTCTCTGGGTGCCTCACTTTAATTCTAGGTCAAAGACCAGCAATGATATTCCCCAAGATGAAGGTGAAAAATGAGGGTTTGTGGACTAAATCGTCCAGAAAAGATGGCTGCTTTTATTTCCCCTACCACATGCACGTGGTGGTAACAGGAAATGAGGTCAAGAAGAGAAAATCCAAGCTGAGCTGTTGGAGTCATTTCCTCTGTGCTGGGAGGCCTGGCTCCTGACTGGAGGCTGTGGGGGAGGCAAGCTGGGGTCTGTCCACTCAGTGGGGAGTTGGGGGAATTCTGCCAGCAGGAGACCCACTGGGTTCTCAGGAAGCCACACTGCAGTATGAGAGCTCTGCTCACTACACCTGTTTCTGCCACCTTTTGGGTAACACTAGCAGGTGGGATTCCTGCTTGGAGCACTCGCTTGCTGAGGTCTCTGTTCATTCAAACCCAACCAATGGGGTGGCATCCAAACTGCCACCCATTTGGCACAAAGACCCAGGGTGACAAACCCTTCCTACTGCCACCCCAGTTGGCACAGGGACCCAAGGTGACAAGGGGAGGATCTCGGTAATCCCTACACACACTGGACTGGGAGGGTGAGCAGGTTTCTCAATTCAGGAAAAGCAAGAGCAAAGAAGGAATCAATGTAAGAACTATATCACAATATCCTGTTGTTATCGCAGGACCATATTACAGAAAAAAGAACAAAAGAAAATCAGGATCCACTTAACCTGCCAGCTCAAGAAATTTAAAATTGCTTTTGACAGAATGAAACCTTACTGAAGTAAAAAGTGTTAGGATTTTCACTGATGTGGAAACTGAGCAAGCTACTCAGCTGAAATAGGGTTGCATGAATGGTTACTGTATCCACATGATAACAGGTGGCAGGGCCATTGGTGCTGTATGGAGAGGGAGGTGTGAAGAGGGTACATTGGTGCTGTATGCATGGGGTGGTCTGGACCAGGTACATTGGTACTGTATGCACAGGTGGTCTGGACTGGGTACATTGGTGCTGTATGTATGGAAAGATATAGACCGGGTACGTTGGTATTATATGCACAGGGTGGTGTAGAGTGAGGATGCTACAGCCTTGTGGGTAGTGTGAGGCAGGACATGGCAGAGACTATGCTCATATTGTCCTTGTTTCCAGTCTAGGCTCTTGCGCCTGATAGTTGTGGCCTTGAAAACATTATTTACTTTTCCCAACGTTTATCATCTAGGTGTAAGCAGAGGAGAATGTCAAGCCTGTCCATGTTATTAAAGGATGAAATGAAGCCTCCAATGCCTTAGACCGTGCTTGGCACACAGCAAAAGCTTAGCAAATAACAGTTTTGGCCCCTCACCCCATGGCACTGTCTCTAAGATGTGTTTTCTCCCTTCATTCACATTTTTAGCAATGAGACTGACACCTAGACTCCCCGTGATGAGTTTTTTCTGTCTCCCACAATTCTCCTTGTTCTTTGTGCAGTTAATTCAACAGTTGCCTAGAGAGGCATTACTTCTCATGACCAGAGATCCCACGCTTGGTGGACACAGTGTTGAGGCAGCACATCCAGAGTGACAGCTTGTTCACTGTGCTGCCTTGGACAGCAGGCTCTTGGAGAGCACAGGGCAGCTCCTCTTAATCGGCTTGTGCAATCTTCCATGTAGTACCTAGTGCATTCGTGTTACCAGAGGGAGCCTTGGCCAGGCTCTTGGGCCCACTTGAACACGGGACGCAACCTGGCACTACTGGCATGTGGTGGATTTTCTGTTGGTGGTGGTGATGTGTTGTAGGGGAAAGGGATGGTTGGCTGTGCTACACCATTACAGGACATATTGTAGCATGTCTGCTACATGCTTGTTATAACAATTAAAACCAGATGTTGATGAATGGTCCTGGGCTAGAGCCATCCTGGAAACTGGAGGATCAAATTGCCTCCTGTGGAAGAGGCAGGAACTGCACTTGGGATTTGTGAGTCTGTGGAAGTGAGTATAGTTCATGTATACTACAGAGCAATAGGAAACAGGAGTCAAATTTTACCTACCTATAAGTCAATAGATTTGAGGACCCAGCAAGACAGCTCAAGTGGAAATCCTCCCCCTACAAGAACCAGGATCCTATATGGACACCTGTTCGTATCCCAGCTGCATCACTTCCCATTCAGCTCTCTGCCTGTGGCCTGGGAAAGCAGTGGAAGATGGCCCAAAGCCTTGGGATCCTGCACTGGTGTGGGAGACCCTAAAGAAGCTTCTGGCTCCTGGCTTCTGATTCCTGGGATCAGCTCAGCTCCAGTCACAATGGCCATTTGGGAAGTAAAGGTTGTGACTGTATTCTGTAATGTGTGTGTTTAATCAGGAGTGCTTCTGAGTTAAGTAGCAAGGGGCAGAGTGCACCTTGTGTGGTAGGGAGAGCTCCAGGCTGATAACAGAGAGATCTGGCCCACCACCGTGGGCTCCATCGTACCTGGCAGCTTGCCTGGTGCTTCAGAGCCTGGAGAAGTACACTGGCTTCTCTGGTCCCCTCATAGCACTAGGATTTGGGGAGACCTATTTTTTATGAGCTCCCTACCATGTGCTGGCACTCCTGATTTGGGGCATTTTGGTATGCTAGCAATTCTGTGATAGAGTTCAGTTATCACCACTTTCCTCTGTTCCCGACAGTTAAGTTGGGATGTGACAGAATATAGGGAGATACAGAATTCTCTTTCCCTCTCTGAAGAATTTTGCAGATAGCACATGTGCCTGCCGGCGGTGTTTTTTTGTTGGTATGTTTTTGTAGTTGTCATTGTTTCTGTTAGACAACACAACTTGGGCAGCCCAGTGGGTCATCCCGGTCAGCCAGCTGCCTAGCTTTCCAGGGCTGATTTCTGCCCTTTGTCTGAACCCAGAGCTCTAGTTCCTGGGCAAGTCGCTCCCAATCTATTTGTGCAAACAGCCAGTCCCTCCCCAGCCCCGACCCACTGACCGCCCTTAGCATCTGAGTCAAGCTGGGGTGCGGAATCACTGTGCAACCTCTTCTCTGCTTTCACAATAAGTATCCCTCAGTGTTTCCTGTTTTCATTCATGGTGTAAGTTGAGTAACTATAACAAAAAGAAAGGAGATAGCCAAGACAAAGAATTGTGGCTTGAGCAAACACTGTATTGCAAGCCTTATTAAATATGCAGATATGTGAAGCCTGCCTGGCATGCTTTTCAGGAAAGCTAAATTGTACGAGGTGGACTTGATAAATCCAGTCTTGTGTCTCTTTTTTATAAGTTTCTGAACAACAGTGGATAAGGAAATACATTTGCTGATTTGGGATCACAAGGAAAGCTCCACTCAGAAGGAATGCTTTGCCCTCAAAGATGGTCTTCATAGCAGGTTCCAGGGATCCTGGGGCACAGAGCTGGAGCAGCTGCCCAGTGTCAAGTCATCAGTGTTACTTTACTAACAGGGTTCTTGCTTTTCAAATTATTCCCTGCACATCAGCATACCTTTTCCATGCTGTTTTCCTTGGCAGCCTGATATTTGAAAACAAACAGCCTGAAAATGATTACATGCTGTATTTCAGAACAGTTTTCAAAGTATGAGAATTTGGCACTTTCTTCTGTTTTCTTCACACGATCTGCCTCTGTATTTCCTTTGCCTTTGGAAGCCTTTGTAACTACATCCTGTTTCCTGCCCCCAACTGAAATTGTCTTTATTGCCGTGTGTGTGTGTGTGTGTGTGTGTGTGTGTGCGCTTCCCCCAACTTTTCTAGTGTGAAATCAAGCTTAACTAGTTTAAGTAGACATTTGAGACAATTGTATCTTATCAGATACAGCATGTTTAACCTTTGATTAAAACTGTTTTGGGATTGTAAGTCATCAGAAAGACAAGTGTAATAGGGAAGATTAAGAACTTAATCTTCATTCTAAATTCTGTTTTATGTGTCTGTCTGTTTCTAGAATTATGGTCTTATACCCCCATGGGTTCCCAAGTCGGCTGTCTTCCATTACTCACACATGCCAGGTTCCAGGTTGGGCACTGAGCATGCCAAGGTGGATGAGGCACAGTCACATCTTGCCAGTGGGAGGTGGCATGTCTGACTCCTTATGGGGCTGTGTGCAGCAGGTGCTGCAGGACTGGGAGGGTGGGAGAGGTAGCAGAAAAATGCCAAGACATTGCAGAATTCTACACATGCCTAAAAGTTGAGTCTGATTTCTAGCCACTGGGAGGCCTGTCCTTTTGGTAATGACAAGTCCCCCGCCCTCATGTTTGTGAGCTCAGAGAAACAGTGATGAAGACTTTACATGGCATGAGTTACCTTGCTTGATCCTGCTGATGTGTCATCAAAGGGCGCTGAGACTTGGGTGAAATTACCTAAGGGTCGCACAGCTGAGAAGGAATCGGGACCCTGTCCAGGAGACTAAGGCACGGGCCGGTCACCCGTGAGCCAGTCCCATCCACACTGGACCTCCTCTTCTCCCCCAAAACCCCCATAGCGAAAGGCCTTTGCCAACTGTTTTGTTCCTCTTTTGGGATCCTACACGATTAAGTTAATACTTGCTCTAGATAAGTGACAGCAGTCTTTGCTGTCTAATAAAATCCCAAGAATTGTCCCAAATATGGTGTAAGAAGGAATGTCTTTTACTTCTTCAAGCTGTTCTGCTCAATTGTTCAAAAATATATATAATAAAAGATATAGTGGCTTATAGTTATACTCGTTGCCAATTAATCATTTTTAAAGGGATTTTTTAAGTTTGTCAAAAGTGTATCAATGGTCATAAATTTTTATATCCTCCAGTCCTATAGCCTAACCCTTGGAAATTTATTCCAATAATATAATTTGAAAGAAATTAAAGCTCATATGCCTAGATCTTTTCCATATCACATTGTTTACATTGGGAACAAACCAAATACTCAGTAATGGGAGAAACATTTTACAAATCTTGGTGCATTAACAATAAAATCATGCATTGCCACTTATAAATTTGAAAGTTTGTTGTACACAAGGAATCTGACCCTTTTCCAATCAAAGGGCAGACTTCAACATCTTGCCTGCATACACGAGTTATCCTGACTGGGAAGTCCAAATGAACAAGAAGAACTAATTAATCTGTTTAGAGTTTGAAATAACATAAAGATTTATTGTATTTATTTTGTGCTAAAATGTGTGTATCAGGGAATGTTAGAAACAGTTATGTTTATTTGTTCACATTTGAAATGTTTTTAATTTATATCCTGGAGCTTTTTAAAAGAAGAAAAAACAGTGAATTCCTTATTTGTGCCATCGGTCATGCCCGGGTACACTCTCAGTCTGTAAGAGGCCATTTCAGGATTAATTACTTTCGATTCCATCCTTAGCTACCTGTCCTAGCCCATGGTGCTTCCCAAGGTGGTCTTCTTGCTGGGATTTTGTGAACATGCTGGCCCTGATGCCATGGTTCTCCCTGGAGGCCCCGACGCCACAGTCCTCAGTTGCTCTCAGTGCTGCTGCCTGAGCCAGCTGTGGGGCACCTGCTGGTAGCAGCATTGCAGAGCATTTCTTGTGGTGTGAGAACGCTGCTGACCCAGTGTCCGTATTCCCTCTGCTCCCTGCACGCTTGCCATGCTTACTCCCCTATGGTTGTGGAACCGCGGGGCTCTCCGTATTGGCTTTGGTAATCCACACCCAGAAGCCACTCAGCTAACTTCAATTCTATCTTGGTCAACAGGTGACACTGAAATAAAGAATAGGAAAGGACCTCCTGCAGTAATTAAACTGTCATTGTCCTTTGATACGCTTTGGAACCTGGTCACAAATCCCATGTATTTTAAGAAAAGCTTTGTTTGAAGTTAAAATCTGGGAGGAAAAATGTTGGCCTTGGTAGTGAATTCTTCAGGCCTGGTGATGGGAATCTGGGCAGGGAGGCCTCTGTTGAGGGCATTTAAGGAAGCAGAACGTTAGCCATGGCCATGGGAAGATTAGTTTACCTTTTCTGCGAGCAGAAGGTCATGGTGTGTGGCAATCCAGAAGTGCTGAGGCGTCGAAGCTGTCCTCTGAGCTTACCTTATGATGATGAGGCCAAAACTGACCACAGTTTTGGAAAATAACAGCCCCTTTCTTAACCTTCCCACAGTGACTGAAGCTGGATTTGGTGCCGATATTGGAATGGAGAAATTCTTCAACATCAAATGCCGAGCATCCGGCTTGGTGCCCAATGCAGTTGTGCTGGTAGCCACAGTGCGAGCACTGAAGATGCATGGGGGTGGACCGAGTGTAAGTCCTAACTGATATATCTAAAAAGGGGTGGAGGGTTGATTGACGTGATGCAGAGACTGGCCAGTTGGGCAGTTGTCCGGGGCGCCTCCTTGCATTACGAGTGGTGCTGCCAGGCCCTGAGGGTCACTTCAGGTGCAGGATCAATCCCCAGTGACGTCTGAACAGCCTTTAGATTAAGCACAATAGAGCCACTTCGAAGGGCTGGCTGTCTTCAGATCTGTACCTGTATTAAGCCAGCGTTCTATAACCACATGGTAATGGGAGGACAGAGGCCCTTGTGCCTGGACGAAAAACACAGGGATTAAGGCAGTTTCTTTGATGCCTGCGGGTTTTCGGTGTTTACACAGATAGTTTTTGGGTTCACTGGTGCTCCAGTTCATCGGATTTCATCTAAAACTTTTTTCCTTCTGTTTCTGTTTATTCTGATTTTACCTCGTGACTCTGTTATTGCCTTGGAATATTTCTAATTGAGCTTTATGTGGAAGACACAAATTCTGTTTTAACATTTTTTAAAGACTTTTGGTAGTTATCCGTTTCAAGATGGTAACAGGAAAGGTGTGTGTGTGTGTGCTTTGTTTTTGGCATATTTGGTTGTTATTTTTTCATTTCAGAAGTTTCCAAGTGGAGGAAAAGAAACCTTTTACTGATTAATCACTTTGAAATGAAGTAATTCATGGTTTCTTTATCATTACAATGTAGACATATAGGACAAACTCGCCAATCTGATTTCTAATTGGTATGCTGTGTACACAAGTCATGTACTCAGCAGTTATTACCCAGTCAGCATGATAACAGATTTGCAGTCAGAAAACACTGTAACATTTGCTGTTTGATCATTCTAGCAGTTGTTTGTCCTGAGTGAGGCAGACGTTATTTCTGTACCATTTTCCAGGTGAAGAAGCCGGGGTCTTAACAGGTTTAGGGCATGTGAGAGCAGCCATCAGGCAAGCAGAGGCAGGTCCAAAGCAGAGATCTTCGCTTCCTCATCCTCTCTGCCATGTTGAATTTATTATTAATGGAAAACGCTCTAAATTCCAAATGCACTCTTAATGCTGGACACTGAGACCTTTCATCTCCGCCTAGAGCTTCTAGCATCATTTCAAAGCAAGATGGCTACACTGTGCATTCCAAGGTGGTAACGCTTACACAATTCTGATTTTGCTCCAAACACCAGCCGTGATAGTCATTCCTGGACATTACACTTTGAATATGCAAACCGATTTCCAAAGGGGATTCCATTTCTGTATGTCATACGCATGTGAGTGTCTCCCTTCGGGTTCCTATGGGATTATAAAAGCAGGGCGCTCTGACATGGGACAGGGCTTAGAGAGCCTCTGGTCTGGCTCACTCTTCACAGAGAGGAAGTCAGTGAGGCACAGTGAGAGGCAGTGGCCTGGCAATGGCAAGAGTCTGGTTAGATGACGACTCGGACCTAAAGCCAAGGTCTTTGCACTTCCGTTCCAGTTTTCACCCAGACTCTGTGAAACTGCCCAACTTGTCTTCAGGGTCCATCTCAGGGCAGATGCTGTGTGGCATTGAATGCTTTCTGCTTCTTCCACTGCCACACTGAGTCCTGGTTTTACAATGGCCGTGATGAGGCTCCTGTAAGATATGGAGGCCTGAGGAAGCGGAGTCCGTTCCCTGGCCTCCTGCGGTTACTCTGCCTCATATTGTTTTACAAATGTCTATTTTTGTGTTTCCTGCTCAATTCTGAATGCTTTGAGATTAGTAACTGTGTCTTATTAATTGGTTTGCCCTGGTGCCTGGAGGAGTCTGTATCCAGGAAATGTTTTCAGTAAGTGGATGATAAGTGAACTTCCATCTCCTTAATCCTTTGTTTCATATTACCCTTCTCTGTGTTCCTTCATCTTACTTGAAATAGCTCTGTGATGTTTTTGACCCATTAGAATTTCTACTTCCTTTTAATATCATTACACAAATAACCAGCTCTGTCTCTTAGCTTATTCAGCTTGTATGTTTTTTCCCCATAATTTTTGCAATGGAAAAGCTCCTGACCCTTGAACTTGCCCATTTTAGCCCCAGTCATTTAAAGTCACATCCTGTCTTCCAAACAGCTCACCATTCTTGGCATAATACGAGCATTAATATTCTATTAAACTTTGGGATCCATATAGCCCTTTACAACTGATTCTTTAAACCTACTGTTGGGGCCAGTGTTGTAGCACAGCAAGTTAAGCTGTTGCCTGTGACATTCCACATGGGTGCTGGCTAAAGTCCCAGCTGTTCCTTCTGATCGAGATAGGTGCACTTGGCAATGCAGCAGCAGGTATTCCAAGCACGTGGCCTCCTGCTCCCCACGGGAGACCCTGTGGGCCTCCAGGTTCCTACTTTTAAGGCCTGGCTGAGTCCCAGGCATTACAGCCAGTTGGGGAGTAAAACAAGAGGCGGGGGGATCTCTTTTTCTCTCTCTCTTTGAAATAAACAAACAAATCTTTCAAAAATAATAAAATACAAATAAACCTGTTTAATTTACCAGGGTTCCCCAGAAAAGCAGAACCAGTGGGGTGTATGTGTGTAATGGAATTAGGTCACATGATTGTGGAAGTTTCAACCACGTTTCAATTCCATTTTCCATCCACTTTGTGTAATCCCTTCCTATGTGATACATGATCACATCTCAGTTTCTTTCTTTTTTAATTTTAGGTTTATTTAAAAGGTGAGGCGTTCACTGATACATGAGGGACATGTTCAGGCGTGGAGAGGATCAGGAGGGAGAAGGGGGTCTGTGGAAGTGAGCGATCACCCGACCACGTGCCAGTCTACATATGATCTTGGGAGGGGAGTGAGTTCCAGAGAACTACTCCAGATCCCCTGTGAAGGGGAGTACTTCCTGAGGGAGCAGTTAATGGATTAATATAATAGATAGGTGGGTGGGATTTACAAAGAGCAACAGTGTGGCTTCCAGCACATGACCTACCTGTCCCATTTTGTTCTTCCCAAAGAAACTTCTGACTCAATCTAAGAGTTCCTCAAGGGTGCAGATTCGTGATATCTTCTGTATTTACTTCCTGCTGATTAGGGTTATATGGTTTGCCTATCCAAGATTCAGAACTCTGTCTCATCTAATTCATCCTTCTCCGAAGCCAAAGGCTGTGGCTGTGGCCCCCACATCTTCATCATTCTCTGAGATGTTGTTGGATTTCTTCACCCAGGAGTCAACGACTTAGGTGACCTGATCACGCAATGTGTGCACTCAAGCCAGACCACACACCCACTGGTTCTAGTCCCTGAGGTCAGAGATGCTGACATGTCTGAGGCCAACATGAGATGAAAGGACAGGCTATTTGCCAATGCCAAGACCCTTTCATAAGCCTTCCTTTATAGCAGGTGCTGTGGCCTAACCCAGCACAGCACTGGTCCTCTAGGTATCCCTGACCTGTCTGCCCCAACCCTAGTATAATTTCCTTTTTTCTATATTAATAAGCAATATACCTATCACTGTGTATTTTAATCCTTTGTTTTCCATTGCTGGTGACAGGCAGGTGACTTGTAAAGATAAGAAGCTTAAGTAGCCCACAGTTGTGCAGGTTCAAGGGCTCACATCTAGTGGTAGCCTTGCTGACGGAGTCCCTAGGCTGTATCACATGGCAAGAGACGGAGCATGTCCATCTGTGTGTCGATCCGGGCTTACCTCCTGTTCTTATAAAGCCATCAAGATTCAACCCTAAAAACCTGTCTGGTCGTAATCAGTTTCAAGGCGTACACTTCTAATCACTGCAGATTGAGTTCCCACCCTCTTAATACCCTCCTCACAAGGGGAATTAGCGTTTGACACATGAAGCCTGGGGGAACACTCAAACCATATCCAATCCCTTACACCCTCTCTCTTCCCAGTCTTCAGGCTGAATGCCCTGTGATGAATCAATTCTCCACACATGTGTAGGTCTTCTGGGTTCTCTGTCTCTGATCTGTTTATGTATTACTGTGTCTGTACTGCAGTGACACCCCGTACTGCACGCTTCCCCATTTTTCTCATGCATGCCTGACCAATTTTACATCCTTTTCACTTTCACATGTAGGATTAGCTTAGGAAGTTCTATGGATAATTGCTTTGGGAATTTTATTAGAATGGCACTAAATCTATGGATGATATTGGGAAATTTGATTGCTTTCTATCTAAGGATGTTGAATATTTCTTCATTGAGTTTGGCATATTAAATATATCAAAACATATTTAAAAAGACCTAATATTTTAATAACTATTGAATTAGGTCCTTTTAAATATATGCTAATGAAAGCTTGTAGTTTTTTTCAATAAAGGGCTTGTACAACTTTTCATAGATGTTTTCCTATGTACTTTATATGTTTTTATATTTTAACAGGTTATTTCTATTCCTATACATGGATTTCATATCCAGCGGCCTACCTCCATTGTGTTATTGATTGCACTAGTTTAACTGTAGATATTTCGGGAGATTCATGGAGGCAGTCATATCTGAAAATGATTGATTTCTTCCTCTCCAGTCTGTGTACTTTATTTTTCTGATGCCAGACACAGTATATCACTTTCTTATTCCCGGTCTGAAGGAGATGCTATTAACAGTTGAACAGTAAATATGATGTTTGCTGTAGTTTTTGTGGAGCTATTTTTTATGAAGTTAATGTCATTTCCATCTAAGGCTGCCTAGCTATAATACTGAATGGATTTTGACTTTTCTTCATCTGTTGAGCGCTGATGTGGGATTTTTTGATTGTTAATATTATAAGCTGCATGTCACTTTGCTTTCAAATATTATGACTCTTACATTGCTGGAATTAATCTAACACGGAGATAGATAGATAGATCGATCGACCGATCAATCGATCTTACAAATAGCTGAAGTACTGATTTGAATTTTTACATCTAAATGAGTAAGATGTTGGGCTCAAAATGAATTGAAAAGGACTTTGTGGCAGAGTCGGTTAAGCTGCCAGTTGTGACACTGGCATCCCATGTGAGCCCTGGTTGTAATCCTGGCTGCCCATTTTCCCATCCTCCTTGCTAGTATGTCTGGGAAAGCAGCGAATGATGGCCTAAGTGCTTGAGTCGCTGCCAGCCACTTAGAAGACTTGCATGGAGTTCCAGATTCTTGGCTTCAGCCTGGCCCAGTGCTGTGGTTTGCTGTCATTTGGAGAGTGAACCAACAGATGAAAGATGCCTCCGTCTCTGTCTTTTGAATAAATGAACCTTTAAAAACAAAAATGAAACAAATTGATTTGAAGAAGTAGGTGTTTGTTGCATTGGTTAGGATGCCACTTTGCTTTTCCTACAAACTGCCTGCTTTCCACATCCCAGGCTACTTCTGATTCCAGCTTCCTGCTAATACGCCCTCTGGGAAGCAGCAAAGGACAGCTCAAGTTCTTGGGTTCCTGCCCACCGTGTGAGAGTGTGAGGGACTCAGATGTTCCCAGCTGCTGGCTTCAGCCTGGCCCCGCCACAGCTATTGCAGGCATTTAGGAATTTAACCTCCTGATGGAAGACACAACTCTCCTCGGGCTTTCAGACAAATAAAATGATTTTTTTAATAAATGGAAGAAGATTCTTTCTTTAAGGTGGAACTTATCTATAAAATTGGCCCTCTTGCTCATTGGTAGAAGGTAGATTTCTTAAATATAAATTAATCTACTTAATGAATATTGGACCATTTCACTTTTTATTTCTTACATTAGTTTCAATAAAATTGTACTTTTATAAGTTTCACTTTTATATCCATCCTTTAATCATTTTGCAGTGGAGTTGGTCACAATAAGCTGTAATTCTTTTGCATCCTTTTTATCGTCTCATCTTGGAACAGTTTTGTCAGTGTTGTTACTTTTTTATGAAATTAGCTTTTGACATTGACAATCCCCTGGCATCTGCTTACAACGTATTCTTCCTGCTTTTGCCTAGTTCTTGGATTCTGTAGAATTTTATGTGTATGCAAGCCTGCATTTAGCCACACTTGTTATTAGGTGTCTAATGTAGCATTTTTCTTATTTCAACGGAGAGCTTTCACTTGGTATTTTAGTCTGTTCTATCTCTGGAAACCATTCTGTCCCAGTGGTATCTCAGAAGGATTTCTGATGGTCTCAAGACTTCTCCTGAGAATAAAGTCTTTATGTCCTCATGAATCAAAATGTTCTCCAGTGCTGCTCAACTAAACCAGTAGCAGGCTACAGATAAAAGCAACATGGACTGGTGAAAAGGCACTAACGTGGGGTTTCAGAGCTCCCTGTGACTTGTGTGTGCATCTGCCTCTCATTTTGAGCAGCACTGGGCGAGGCACCTGCCATCCTTCAGCTCAATGTGTTCATCATTGCACTTTCTCTGCCCACCCCTTTGGGTTTTGTGAGAAACTGGACAATGGAAAGAAAATGTAGTAATGGTGACTTTGCCATGATACAGGATTGATTTAGAATGATGCTGCAATGTCTGTAAATCAGGTGCTAAACATGTCATCAGTTCCATTTTACACCAGGCTAACAGGCAATGGTAAGCTCTCAGCACGGGCTCACGTTAGATCACTAGGGAGTCTTTAAACATTACTGATACTGGGTTTCATTTCCAGAAATCCTGGTGCTTCTGATTAGTGTGGAGCCCAGGCATCTGAACGCTTCCTGCACAGCTTGCTGTCCAGCCCACACCACCAGGGACTGTTATCAGTGCTCAGAATGTAAGGCTCCCTTCCACAAAAGTGACCATGGCTTAGTTTTCTTGGAAAACTCTGTCAACTAGAATAAGTATTTTTCCAAGATCATTCCTAATTTTGGCCTCTTTGTGTTTTAGGTAACTCCTGGTGTCCCTCTTAAGAAAGAATACACCGAGGAGGTAAGTTGGGCTTTGTCAGATGCTTGAGTGAAGGAATATCTAATTCTGCTGAGCCCCTGGCTTGTGGGTGACAGTCGGTTTCTAAGGAAATTGGTGTGATGAAAGAAATAAAATATCTATTAGGTTGACATAAATCTCAAGATAAAACAGATTGTGTGCTGTTCCCTCCATCCAGAGCTTTAGGAGAGCTCAGGACAGGGGCACATCTGATTCCTAACACCTGTATCTATTAGTGTGGGAAATACTAACCTTTGGAGTAAATACAGTTTTCTTTATTGACTTCTGTAAATAGAGTTGGGCTTACTGGCAACAGTACCTCTTAGCTCCTACAGGTGGCACCAGGGAGTTGAGGCAAGCATAGCTGGGCAGGGATGCTCTCACCCTCCCAGGGCCTTGTGCCTTGGGGGTCTGTGGGGCTGCAGAGCCTGGGCACAGTTCTTGTGTCCTGGCAATTTCCAGATTCAAAAACCACATTTTCAGTAGATCCAGAATCCTCGTGGACGTTGTTTTGAAAATGAAGCTCCTCCTGTGGTAGCTGCCTGACTTGGAGGAAAATGTGGTGGATGGTCTTCCCTCTAAGCTGGGAGTAGCTCAGCCTTGCTGGATCTGATTTCCTTGCAGAACATCCAGCTGGTGGCCGACGGCTGCTGTAACCTCCAGAAGCAAATTCAGATTGCTCAGCTCTTTGGAGTTCCCGTGGTGGTGGCGCTGAATGTCTTCAAGTAAGTCCTGCCTCCTGCTCCCCCTGTGGTCCCACCACGGGGCCACCCTGTGAAGTGTGCTCATGTCCGGAGGCTAGCTGGTCTTCCCAGCTCCATCTCAGAGCAGGAAAAGACACTCAGCTGTTTGTGTGTTTGCTTTGGTTTCGTTTTAGCGGATGCATTCGCTAAACGTTATTAGGGAAAGGAAATTTACATAGTAAATTACCATTTATTTCTGTGGCTTTTGGTTGGTGGTGGTGGGGTTTTTTTATTGTTTTTATTCCACCAAGCACGTCTGTCGGAAAGACCGGTCAAAAGGCTTGGTTGTGGAATTTTCTCGATAAAACTCAACAACTTGAAATACTTGAGTTTTGTTAGAGATTTTTTTCCCAGCCCTTTCTTTAAGAATGATTTATTTAAACACGATATGACCACTTTTGATGTTTAAAATATATTCGGTGTTAGAGAGTGAAGTTCCACATAAACGGTTAGTCTGTCTTTAAAAACATGGCTAAGTGAATACAGATGCGAAGCCACAAACATTCTCCTCCCCAGGACCGAC
The DNA here is from genome assembly GCF_030435755.1 of Ochotona princeps. Classification (NCBI taxonomy): domain Eukaryota; kingdom Metazoa; phylum Chordata; class Mammalia; order Lagomorpha; family Ochotonidae; genus Ochotona; species Ochotona princeps. The sequence continues at coordinate 14,060,964 of NC_080832.1, read as the reverse complement.
ACCCGTGCAGAGGTTGACCTGGTATGTGAGCTGGCCAAGCGAGCTGGTGCCTTCGATGCGGTCCCCTGCTATCACTGGTCGATTGGTGGAAAAGGGTCGGTGGACTTGGCCCGGGCCGTGAGAGAAGCTGCAAATATGAGCAGCCATTTCCAGTTCCTCTATGATGTTCAGGTAAGATATGATGGCATCACCTAGTTCCTGCACACCCCGACCCTGTGCCAGGCCTACTGTGAGACCTCTCTGGGCCTCCCCATTCAGGCTTCATGATATCCTGTAGGTAAGGAAGCTAAGGATGGCAGAGAGAGGGGCCCACTGACAAGGATCCTGTGCCATGAGCAGAGCCCAGCTCCCTGTCCCAAAGCTGTGCTTCCATAGGGGGCCCTAAGTGAGGAGGTGCCCGGGCCACCGGGCTGTGCAGTTCGTACCAGCGGGACTGCATGGGGGTGGACTGCTGAGCAGATGCCTAAACCTGTGAAATCATGGAGTCAGTTTCTCTTCTGCTTCTCCCCTGGTTCCTTTCTCTCCTAGAGCTCCCTTGAGTAATCTCTAGTAAATATAATATTTATGATAAAATGCATAAGGCTTAGCCATCTCAGCTATTTCTGAGAACACAGTCCATGCCTGTGAACTCCATTCCTACTGTTGTTCAAGCAATCCTTAGATCCCTGTTCGTCTTACACTATGAAGCTCTGCACCTGTTAAACAGTAACTCACTGTCCACAGCCCCACCCCAATCTCTGGCATCACTCCCCATCCACCTGAGTCCCCCCTCAGTCTCTGGCACCACTCTCCGATGACCTGTGCCCCCCATCCCTGTCTCTGGCATTGCTCCCCAGTCCCCATCTACCTGAGCTCCCCACCCCAGTCATTGGCACCACTCCCTGTCCACCTGAGCCCTGCCGTCTCTGGCACCCACCGGTCCACTTTGTATCTCTGTGATTTTTGACCACTGGAGCTCCCTCTTTGAAACAGGTTCGTGCAGTATGTGTCTATTTGTGACTGACTTATTTCACTTAGCATTATGTTCATGAATGTTGAAGCACATATCAAACTTTCTTTCTCTTTGAAAATTGAATAATACTCCATGGAAACCATGCATCACGGTTTGCTTATCTACTCTGTAGAAGGATACTTGGGTTGTTGCTGCCTCGTTGCTATACTTAATAATGAACCTGTATGAACCTACCATGAACCTGTATGATCAGAGCATTTATCTTGTCAAGACCTTGTTTATAATTGTTTTGATGTAGTCAGGAATGGAATTGCTGGATAATTTTACACACACACACACATAAATGCACACACGCCTTTGATTCAGAATAGAGATTTGTCCTCATGGACGTCCATCACTTGCAGAGTGCTCAGCCTGCAAGACTGCAGTGTCTTCTGTTCGTCTGTCCTTCAGATGTCACAGATGGTGACAGCCTTCCTCTTTCCTGTTGCGGTGGTGTGATTCAACAGCACAAGGAAAGAAGAAAACACTCTAAATACAGGGAGAACTTAGCAGCTCAGCCTGTGAGACTGGAGTTTATCAACAGAGCTAGAGGTTTATTTGGCTGTTGCTTTAGGGGGACTTCCTAAGGGCCACCTAGATGGGCACCTTGCACATATTCACTTCTTTTGTGTGTGTGTGTTTATATGCATGTATGTGTGTGTGTTTATGTTGTTGTTTACTTATTCATTTAAAACATGGAGAGTTCCCATCCTCCAGTTTCCTCCCCAACAGCCGGGACTGGGCTAGGCCATAGCCTAGAGCTGGGAGCAAAGTCTGTATCTCCCACAGTGGTGGCAAAAATCCAACTACTTGAGCTGCCTCCCATTGCCTCCCACAGTGCTCCACAGCAGGAGACTGCAGTTAAGAGCAGAGCAGGTACTATATCCCAACCTCGGCAACCAAATTTGCCAGGCCAACTGCCAGCCTCTTATATTGACCTCCCTAGTCCTATATCCCTTCTGGGTCTAAACTGTTGAAATTCTTCCATGTTCAGAATAAGAAAATGAATGCTCAGTGATGAAGTAACCTGCCCACTGTCCCCCAGCCAAGGAGAGGTGGATAGGGCCATTGCCCAGTTCTGTCCTTCCCAACTTGGGACTGTTGGTCTAGGGGAGGTTGCCTAGGAGATGCGTTGAGCTTCAGAGGATAGTGATAATTCAATCTACCTTAAGAAGAAGAATGATAACGGGGCCAGACACACAGCCATGTGAAACAAAGGACGTTGTCAACACAGTGTTTTTCAGAAGGAGAAACACAAGGAGTTACTGGTATGGTTTGCCCAGGAAAGACATGTCTTGTTGAAAGGCCATTTCCTTAGTAGGGCTTTGGACTATCCCAGCTTATAGAGGTCAGCAACAACAGGAGGAAGGGACCAGCAAGAATGTGGTCATTGGAGATGGCACCGGAGGCATTAAGAATAAACCAGACAGTGCTCAGCATGTGAGCAGACCAGAGCCGGTACCGACTCAGACGGCAGATGGCTGGACTGACCCTGTGTTCCTGAGCAAAGGAAACAGGGCATCAACAGTGCCAGCGCAGTGCCCTGTTCTGCTCCAAGTACCATGGACCTTTGCCTGCTGCAAATCGGAAAGGCCCATTTGTAAGTGAATGATTTTATAAAAGTTGTTCTTTATTTTTATTACAAAGTCAGATATACTGAGAGGAGGAGAGACAGAGAGGAAGTGGAGCTGCCGGGATTAGAACCAGCGGCCATATGGGATCAAGGCGAGGACCTTAGCCACTAGGCCACACTGCCGAGCCCGCTCTTTATTTTTATTTACAGTGGCTTTACCTACTGTGCCAAAACACCAGCCCAAGCATGGCTTTTTCCAAGGCAGACATCCCAAGAGAGAGAAGGACCAAGAAAGTCTTCCCTCTGCAGCTAAGCCCTTTTCCACCATTATTTTGTTTCTTATTGCATATTAACAAATTATAATTTTAGAAAGAAAGGGACAGAGAGAGCATGCGAAGCAGCCTTTGAGATCTCCTCTGCGCGGTATTGAGGTACATGGTGCTCAGCCATGACCCATAAGCACCACAGTGTGCAGATCTCAGCAAACATTCAGTTCTTCCTGTTAGCTGAGGCCTTGTACTCTGGCTGGTTTCTCTGAATTCCCATTCTCTGTGGAGGTAACACCATTGCTGTGTCGCTGTTCTGCAAAAAGAGGGGAAGTTGATAAAAATGTGGTCAAAAATCTCTGTGTTTGGCAGGCTGCCTCAAGGCCAGAATTCTTACCTCCCATGCAGTCTTCTGCCTTTTCTTATGACATGGACGTGAAGTCTAAGCTGCATGGTTGCTTGCCAGGTGTGCAGCACCTGGCCTCTGGTCATGTGACCCCTCGAGGTAGGAGCCCTCCGTGCTCTGCCTGATAGATGTCTCCTTGAGTTGAAAGATTTCCAACAGTGCGTTGCTGTTGACACTCTTGCCCGGTCACCGTGTAGAACTCTGAACTCACTGAAGGAGCCAGTAATGGGGGTCATACCATTTCCTTCCTCTGTTTTCTTGCATTACTCAGTGCTGGTAAAACTTCATAGGCTAAGTCACGGCTTTCTGGAAGGCTTGCTTTTCCTCTTTGTACTCTTCCCACCTGGCTAAACCGTGAATGCCTAGTGTGAGGCTGCTCTCCAGGTGGGAGCCGCTAAATCAAGGTTTCAGATGGATGGTCCACTGCCCTCACTTTCTGGTTCAGAGTTGCTCTCCACAGGCCTTTTTTGCTCTTTCCTTAGACTTTCTTTCCTTAAGAATATATTCAGTTGAGGATTGCTGACTTTTTATTTACTGCTGTGCCTTCCACCCAGTCTTGTGTTACAGAAGAGAACCCTCCTGGGATCATGTGGAGGGGTGCAGAGTGGTATCAGACCCAGGGTAGTATTGCTTTGTGTGTGCTGTGGAAGCTGTCTTAGGTTCCTGTGGAAGGAAGACACAAGCGTGTGTGTGACTTGTACGTTTCCTCTGGCCCTTACACATGATAGAGTTAAGCATCTGTTCCTCTCTGGAGGAATGACACATAGGGAGAGGGAGAAAGAGATCTTCCATCTGCCATTTTATTCTCCAGATGGCCAAATGATTGCAATGTCTAGGGCTGGGCCAGGCTGGAACCAGGAGTCCGGATATCCCATGTGGATACAAGGGCCCCGACACTTGGGCCATCCTCTGCCTTTCCAGGTGTATTGGCAGGGAGCTGGATCAGAAGTGGAGTGCCCTGTTGTAAGCAGGAACTTAATTCACTGCACAACATCAGCCCTTTCTGTTTGCCAGAGTAGCTTCTGATGCTAGGATAAGCAGTTTTTAATTATGGTACCCAAGACAGCAGTTTACTGTCAATTGAAAAAATGTGATCAAGCTACAATGGCCTAATCAGTCCCTCAAAATGAGTTTCTCATGTGAAAGTTAAAGCACTAAAAGAAAACACATTGAACCATTCTGCTGTCATTGCTCTAAACTGTGGAGTCTATCCCCAGTTCATCTTCCCTGTGACTTTCCTTTTTTCTCATTTTGTTTTTGACAGTTAGATCTTTACATCTGATCACTGATATATACCCCCCATTTGCAGGCGTACAGGGAAATACTGAAAGCTGTAGAAAAAGCCAGTTTTACTTAGACCTCATGAGCTTAGAAATCCCTCCTACAAGCCTTCTTAGCACAGGCCTTCTGGGTTTTGTCCCGTGACAAACAGATGCAATGGGAGAATGAATGTAGTTAAGAAGCCACAGCTTTACGGCGACACAGAAGTGAATTTGAGTCTCGCAAGTGTAAATTTGAGCAAGCTGCCTCCTCGGCCTGAGCCTCAACCCCTCACTTGTTGATGGCATCTGACATTCACCACACTGCTGTGAGGACCGGATAAAGAGTCTCAGAGAACGTGCGGGACTGAAAGCTGGCCGGCAGTGTCTGCTCTTCTGCCACACTGTTCCTTTTGGAGAATAGATGTCCTGCGTTAACCTTGAGGTATTCTCATGTGACCGGTGTGCTCAGTCTCTGCCTGTGACGCCAGCATCCCATCTGAGCACCCGTCCCAACTGCTCTAATTCCGATCCAACTCCTTGCCAATGGTGAGGGAAGATAGCAGAGTATGGCTCACAACCTTGGGCCCCTGCACTTATGTGGGAGATCTATAAGAAGCTCCTGGTTCCTAACTTCAGACCAGCCCAGCTCTGGCCATGGCAGCCATTTGTGGAGTGAACCAGCAGATGGAAAATCATTCTGTATCTTTCTCTCTGTAACTCTTTAAGTAAAATAAATAAATCTTTAAAAAAAAAAAAAAAAACTGCACTTGGCAGTTATTTGGCACAGCAATGAAGATGCTGCTTGGGAGGCCTGCACCCCACATTGGGTTGCCTGGGTCTGAGTTTTGGCTCCACATTGAAGTCCAGCTTCCAGTTAATGTGCACCCTGAAAAGCTACGGGAGAAGGTTCGAGTGGTTGGATGCCCCCCTCATGGGAAAGGTGAGTTCTTGGCTCTGGACCTTGGTCTGCAGTGGCAAACATTGTCACAGTGATTCTATCTCTATGTATAGGTGTGCTCTCTGTCCTCTTTCCCTGTCTCTCTTTCAAGTAAATCAGAAATAAATATATAACTTACTAAGACACACACATAAACAGAGAGAGAGCCTGGATTTAGAATTCACTGCTCCTAATGCTCTCCCCAAATTAAACCAAGACATTTGCTTTTTTTTTTTTGCTTCCTGTTGACAATTAGGAGTCATTAGTAAAATCATCGAAAGCTATTTCTGCAGAGACGGATGTGTGGCACCCAGGAGTCAGCTTGAAACAGCGCCACTGCTGTCTGAATCCGGGGGCAGGCTGGGAGCTCCTCCCCGTATCCCGTGTCTAACCTGGCAAGCGTGTGGAGGTGTAACCTTGACAGCGAGGCAGGATGGTGTTTGTTTTGGTTGCGGGGTCTTTCCCTGTGCTTGCATGAGGTCTTCTCTTGTTCGCAGTGGGGACTGCAGGAAGAAAGACCAAAACACACCACGGGGCTCCAGCCGGGCCACCACCATCACCCCACCCTACCCGGATGTTTAGACATGGTTCTCTCAAAACCCCACAGTCTTTTTTATTATTTTTATTTTTATTTTATTTTATTGTATTGTATTGTATTGTTGTTGACAATCTTTACATAGTTAATTGCGGTTAAAAAAAAAAGGTTCAGGGGGTATAGGGAAGTGGGTAATACTATTATGTCCATATTGTTTCCATCATGTATCTGAGGTAAAGGGGGATATTGAGGGAGAAGCCCCACCCGGTTTCCCGCCCACCCCGAGTCCCGGATGTGGGGCATGCTCTGAGATATTTGCTCAAGTGGTTTTAATAGTTCTCCAGTTATGAATCGCTGCCAGGTTCGCTTGATGAGGTCGTCCACTGATTGATATGGTCCATCATAAAGTCTCCGTTTGCCCCATATTTCGCTGCCAACATATAGCTGAGATGAATGATTGACCTGTTCTGTCTTCTGTCTTTTCTTGGTTAGAGTTCTGAGTCCAGCAGTTCGATTGGGGAGATCCCCAAAGAAACCTTGAGGTATTCCCAGACCAGATTCTTGTATGTTCTAGCAAGCACAGGGCCTGGCACAGTCCATCACCCCGATCAGCTGGTGGTTGCAATTGCTGGGTTGGTTCTGTTTTCAGTCCCAAGTTGCACTGGAACCAATGGGTGTTGCAGTCCAGTCTGGTTCGGCCCAGCACATACTCGGCCCTTCAACCAGTGGGAGCTGCAGCCTAGTCGGGGCGACCCACAATAACCCCCATCAGGCCCAACCCCTACCCTGGTTTGCCAGTATGTGTAGCAGTAGACCAGTCTGTCCCCCATCCCATTTGGCTCTTGTACTTGTCAGTGGGTATTAAAGCTTAGTTCCATCTAACCAACTCAACCATCCAGCCCTCACGGATGTTGTTGAGTGCCTCTCTGTCTAGCTACCCCAGCCCCCGTCCTAGTTTTCATGCCCTCCCGCGGGACTAGTGACCCAGGAAGGGGGAACCCTTTCCCTCCCAGGTCTCTCTCAGTCCCGGTTTATGCACTCTTTAGGTGGTTCTGTGATTTGACTTGACAGAATTAGTCCCCAGTGCCAGCTTCTGCCAGCTGATGTTGCGGCCAAGCCCAAACATCCCTCACCCGCTCTAATTTATGCTTGCACCCATAGGAATAATCAGCCCAGCCTGGCTTTTCCCTGATCTAGTCCACATGCAGCGCACAGGTGTTGCAGCCTTGCTTAGTCTGGTCTGTACCCATCCCAGCCCACGCTCTCCAGTGGGAGTAGCTGTCTGGCGAGGGGACCAGGCCCTTAATCCTCCTGCCAACTCTGTCCCTCCCTTCCTGGATCTCACGTGTGCTGGTTGGGTGCTGCAGTCAAATCCAGTACAGGCAACCTCACCCTGGCATTCCATAATGTGTACTGGTTATGTCGCAACCAAACCCGGCTCAACCCACACTCTGTTCTATTATTATTTTTAATTACATTGCATTATGTAATGGGCCACAGTCTTCTTAAAGGCCGGCTGTGTGTTTCTGTTTTGTTTTGTTTTGTTTTGGTTTTTTGTAGTCATTAAGAGGTTATTTTATATTTCTTCAAGATTCAAAGTTGAACCTAGACCAGCTGTGGTAATTTTGTGAGTCCGTCTTCTGCTGGGCTTAGGGTGTTTACAACCTGAAATAATATGTGCATGTGTCCAGAAGTTGGTATCTATGTGCGTGTAATGGAGGAGTTTTATTGCAGTGAAAAATTTAAAAAAAGACACAACAAACACCATCTTAGCCATTTTTAAAGTGCAGTTCTGTGGCAGTAGGTGTATTCATATTATATACAGAAGATTTAGTTAATAGTTTTAATTTTTAAAAGGACATGCATATCTCTACAACCTTTATGTGTCCCTGTCCATCCAACCCTTTGTCCTCAAGTTCTGCATCCACAGATCTGACCAAATACAGATCAAAAGTATTCCAAACAAGAAAAATTGGCAGCTGTGATCAGCGTAGGTGGACATTTCTCTTGTCACTGTGTCCTAAACAGCACACAATTCCAGAGCACTGACATCGTATGAGGTAGTGTAGGAAAACTCGAGATGACAAAGGGTATGGGGATTTAATCACAAAATTTAGCTTAGAATGTGAAATGCCGCCAACAGGACAGTGTGCATGGATGATCCTGCAAAATCTATGCCATTTTTTTTTATTTTATTTTTATTACAAAGTCAGATATACTGAGAGGAGGAGAGATAGAGAGGAAGTGGAGCTGCCGGGATTAGAACCAGCAGCCATATGGGATCAAGGCGAGGACCTTAGCCACTAGGCCACGCTGCCGAGCCCCTATGCCATTTTTATAAGGGACTCGGGCAGCCAGTGATTGTAGTGCCCAAGGGGTTGGGTTGTTCCAGCAAGCAGTTCCTGGAGCTGATCCCCGCAGACAAGAGAGCTGACTGCAATAGAGCAAAAACACTGTGAGGAGGGGGAAGGAGGGCCCGTCTTCGTGTCATACTTGTCCCCTCAGAACCATGAGCATTTGACTTCCCCTGGCTGTTCCTCTCTTCAGACTCAACACTTCCCCCTCTCCCCTTCCTAGGCATGAAGGAGCTTGGTGTGTTCTGTGCGGTACAGCCTCTACTGTGGTTACAGTCGGTTAAGTGTCTCATGGATGAGTCAGACTGCAAGAGCTTTCTTTAGTCGGCAGTGCCTGCATACACCTTTTCTCTGACCACCTTGCTGTCATTCAGCTGTAAAGTCCTGCATCCCCTCCCACCTGATGATACCCACTGCCCACACACCTCACCTCAATCTCAAAATTAGATTTTCCCTCCATGCTTGGCTGCTAGGTTCTGTAGTTTCCTCTTGCCTGCAGTTGGTAACACCTGCGCAGACCACCTGGTGTTTCACAAATCTGTAATCAATGATGTCAGGCACCTGAACGTGTTGCTGGAAGCAGCCCAGCTTACTGCAAACATCCCACTCTTGTGGGACTCTGGCAAAGCATGCCTCAGCTTTTTCTTTGTTGGTAGGAATGAGAAAGAAATGGTGGTCTCTCTGTTTCACTTCTGCTGTGCCAGAAGGAACCCTGTCATGATGATGGAACTTTCTAGAAATGCATTATAAGAGATTATATTACAATTATGAAATGATGGACTGTCAAAGTCATACAACATGTTGGCCAGCCACTCTCCACCTCCTGCCCCCTCCATCTTAGGCTCTCTTGGTTGCAGTTTGAATGAGAGGAGAGCATTATTAGAACAGGGCAAGTCTCCATTTTTGCAACTTAGAAACAAACGCTCCAGGAACGTTGAAGAGACAACACCTTGAATTGCTTTCAGGGAAAAAATCATGGCCCCAGACTGGAGGAAAATATATTCAGATAGCGCAGGCTCCCAGTCCCCCAGTGTGCAAGCTTGGAGATTTATTCTGAGTAATGACGTTGGATCAGAAGATGGTTTCTTTGAGTTTCCTCTTGAGTGAGACATTTCATCTCAGAAACATTCCTTTTCCCTTGAAGCACCTCTCTGAAAAATCAATGTAAGGCAGGGTTTTTCTTTTTTTTTTTTGTACATCAGGGAAAAGAGGCGGTGTGAAGGACAAAAGCACCATCCTTGCACGTGAAAATGGAAGCAGAACTGTACCTGTGCGTTCAGTCCTATTGTCCCTCTAAGAGGCTGACGTGCCTGAATCATGTCTGCAAGGGAGGCGTGCACATATCGCAGCGACTGTTTCCGGGCAAGCCCAGTGCTCGGCAGCCGTCAGCCCTTGACCCTGTGTGCGGTGGGAGATCTTGACCTCACCGTTTGCACATCACTTTCCTTGGTCGTTGCTGTAATGTTATTTGAGGGTCATAAAAGGTTACCCCAGGAATTCCTTCCTGTCCTCATTTCGCATACACAAATGCAGATTTTCCGGCAGTGAGTCTTGCACCCCAATTATCTCACTGCACACCACAGTTCCCCAGGAGAATGAGATTCTTCTGAGAGCCTTCACAATTAACCAGTGCCCAGGCCAGCAAGCCAACAGGGGCTGCTTCCTGGGGAGCAGGCTCATGGAGGTCGGCGTGTACACCAGGGCTGGCTCTGGGGTACTGGTTTCTTGCCAAGGATGTAGTTTGTACCTGTTGTTCTCAGTAATCAGGCCAAGGTTGCCCCATGGCACCAGACGGTGGCTTTGTAACACAACCCCTGCATCTTGTGGCCTGTGTGAGTGTGAAACAACATCCATCATTTCATGTTGTTGTTCTTTGTGAAGCTCAGGAAGGGCCGTGTGCCAGACTACACTTGTAAATCATTTAAACTGCATGCTTCATTTAAAATACAAAATGCAAATTAAGAAAATTGCTGTGCGCTCAGAGGTTTCTGTTCAACTTACAAGTTATAAAGTTGATCCTCCCACTATCTTATGGGCGTGGAGATGTGTTTTGCTGATACCACAGCATAGCAATATTTAACCTACATGAATTCAACTCTTGCCTTTGTAAGCAAAAGAACAGTGTCTTTCGGGAGGACTCCAGAGATACACCCCAGACTTCCTTTGGTGCAGTTGCAAGAGCATCAGTGAGCTGCAACCACTGAACCACGGTGTGCCTGTAGCTATTAAGAGAGCAAGGCATTGAGAGCCCAGCATGATATCGTGTTCTTCAGGGTCTCTGACTTGAGAGTGTGCCTTCTCAAAAAGATGAGGCAGCGCTGCGTCTTAAATCCTTCGTATGTCTTTATTTGGAGGAGCTTTTCTTTCTAAACTTGTTCTACTTCACTTTCTTTTGTCCACCTGTCACTAGACAGTAATTTAACATTACGTTGTAATTTAAGTTACTGCTTTTCTGGAATCAATGCCCAAGTTCCATTATACTAAGTGGGCCTCCAGAACCTTTTCAGGAGGAGTATACCAACCAAGCAACTGCTTCCTGTAAGCTGGATGGTCACACCTATAAGGTGAATAAACAATCAGGCTTTGCCATTTCTGACTTTTCTCCATGGTATCAGTCACTCCCACGTGGCAGAAGTTCCTCTGCACAGTGCTGTTCTGGGGGACTTCAGTCTCCTGAAGATTCTCTTCAAAAGGAGAAGGCAGAATTACTGGAGAGCATGTCTGGAGCTGTATTCTTAGTGAATATGCAGATCTAACATTGTTAGTTAAAAAATGATCCAGGATCCTCATGCAGATGCCATGTTTTGTGGAAGAGCTTAGGAATGTGTTAAGCAACTGTGCATAATTGTAACAGAATATTCTCTGTTTCCCGGATGAGTCTTGTGTTCGCCCTTGTCCACACCTTGGCCTGTGCCTTTCTCTCTGTGTGGACAGGTCTTCCCTTGGCTTGTTGACATCTTTCCCATCCTTCCTTCAAGGTGTTGAGTTCCTTTTCATGTCCTGCCAGCTCTTGCCAATTTCCATGCCTTCCCCTATAACTGTAGTCCCCTAGCTTTATTGGTCGTGTTTATGCCAAGCCCCAGTCTCTGCCATCATCTTTGTTTGTTGGGTTTCATTGTCTTTGTACAGGGATTCCCCGGTACTCTGTGTACAACACTGTGACATCTTGAAAGTACTTGCCTTACAGGTTGGGTCATTCACCAGATGCTTGCTGGAAGCGCACTGTGTTTGAGCCATTGCTCTAGACCGCGGGGCCATGAGGGTAAAGGATGTGACTAAATGGATTACTCAGTACCTACAGAGCCAAGAGAAAGCCACTGATGATTAATGCCTACAGACTCATAATTTACTTTACCATGATTTTATTTGTTTTATAAAAGCTATCATCTGCCATGGAGCATTCCAAGTGAATATCAAGTTTAGATTAATATCATTGGACTCAGCCTGAATTTTTTCCCCTTTTAAAGATGACAATGCTCCCAGAAGTCAAGCAGGGAGACAACAGGAAGTTCCTTGCTTGCTGACTCAATGTAGATAGATGCAGGCACTGCGACCTTCCTGTCAGAGTAGGTCTGGGGTTTTATACCAAACCCCTAAAAGTACATGAACTGAGATTCTCATTTATTTACTCACCTGCGAGTGAAAAAAGAAAATCTGCAAGCAGGGAGTCCCCAGAGGACTTGGGCCTTGGCTTTCCTGGACCAAATTCAGGATGTAGACAGTGCATCCTCCAGGGACCATGGAGATGGCATTGGTGCATTAGAGCTGTCAGGAAGCTTTTTCATCTTCTCTAGCAGGGACCAGGGTGAGGTCAGGGCATCAGAAGCGCAAGATGCTAGGAGACAGGTGGCAGTGTCTGCCAGAGCCCCATGGCTGCTGCAGGGAGTGAAGGGCAATGAGACAAGGCTGCCCCCCTGGGACCCCCTCACCCCACAGCACCACAGGGTTTGGGTTGTCTGTCATGTGTGAGTGGTTGCAGTCCCCCCAGACACTGCAACCACACAGCTCCTGAAGTCAGGCTGGTGCTTACTTGGTGACCTGAAAACATTTCCTAGTAAGTATTAGAAAGGAAGATAGGTTCATGGTTGAGAAAAGATACTTTTATGCCCCAAAGAAGTGGAAGCTGGACCTCAAAGAGATCCTTGTGTCCTCAGGTTCCCACCGTGGGTGAGTGGACAGGGTAAGTGTGGCCTTGCATCCTTTGCAATGTGACAGCCTTAAAGGCAGGAAATCTCTTTTTTTGTTGTTTCTCAAGAAAAGCAGATGTAATTTTTTAAATTTCTGCTAAAGGAACAAGCATTATGCTGGTTTTTTTCTCTTAATTTCTTTCCTGTTTTAATTTTTTTTTTCATGACACAGTTCTGTAGGCTCAGGGCTTGCCCCTCCCATTCTCCCTAATTCTCTATCCTCACTGTTTACCTCCATATTATTACCGCAGTATCGCCAAGGAAGGAAGTTCTGACATCTGCTACGACACAGATGAAGTAAACTTGAGAAATAAACTGGATACAGGACAGATACTGTGGATGGCACCCCAAGGAGTCTGACTCACGGGGACACAAGTCAGCTGAGGAGTGACTGTGGCATTGGGGGTGAGGTACCTTGCGGCCAAGTGGGTGCAGAGCTACATGAAAAGTTCTAGAGGTAGGGCAAATAGCAGTATGAAATGTCCTTAGCACTACTCAACTGTCCATTTAGAGAAGGTCATGATGGACAATGACATGTCACGTGGCTTTTACTGAAATTTAAAATATTTAATGGGGCCAGGACAGAGGTGTAGCACGCTAATTCTCCATAAGCAGCGCCAAAATCCTATGTGGGTGCCAGTTCTAATCCTAGCTGCTCCATTTCTGATCGAACTCTCTGCTTATGGGTTGGGAAAGCAGCAGAGAGTGGTTCAAGCCCTTAAACACCTACATCCACGTTGGAGATCCAGCTCCTGGCTCCCAACAGAATAGTCCAGCCCTGGCCAGCGTGGCTCTTTGGGGGTTGAAGCAGTGGATGGAAAACCTCTCTCCATCTTTCCCTCGTTGTTTCTGTAGCCCTGATTTTCAAGTAGAAGTAAACACATTTTTTTAAAAAGGATGTTTTAAATGGATACATATTTTTTTTAACATTTATTTATTTTTATTCGAAAGTCAGACATACAAAGAGGAGGAGAGACAGTGAGAAAGATCTTCCGTCCGATGATTCACTCCCCAAGTGAGCGCAACGGCCGATGCTATGCCGATCCAAAGCCAGGATCCAGGAACTTCTTCCAGGTCTCCCACACGGATGCAGAGTCCCAAGGCTTTGGGCTGTCCTCGACTGCGTTCCCAGGCCACAAGCAGGGAGCTGGATGGAAAGTGGAGCTGCCAGGATTAGAACCGGCGCCAATATGGGATCCCGGCACGTTCAAGGAGAGGACTTTAGCTGCTAGGCCACGTGGCCGGGCCCAGCCCATGGATACGTATTTCTTGATAGAAAACATTCACACGTTTAAAAATAGGAAATCAGGGACTGTCATTGTGGCTTAGTGGGTTAAGTTGCCACCTAAGCCACTGGCATCCCATATGAGCACCAGGTCAATTCCCAACTGCTCCACCTCTGAAGCAACAGAAGATATCCCAAATTCTTGGGCCTGTGCAACACACGTGGGCAACTCAGATGGAATTCTAGACTCTTGCCTTCAGTCTGGCACAGTCCCAGCCATTGTGGCCATTTGAAGAGTAAATTAGTAGGTGGAAAACATCTCTCCCTCTCTGTTATTCTGCCTTTCAAATGAATAAATATTTAATAACAGTAGTAGTAAATAAAAAGCCTAATCCCACTTACAGTAAAGCCTATAGTAGTCATCCATTTGCTATTGCTTTGCTCCCGTGTCTTTATTATCTTAATTGGAAAGTCATAATCTTTAAAGTGTACTAAAGAATGCATTTTGTTCATTCAATATGTTTATTTTTTTTTTTTTAAGATTTATTTATTTTATTACAAAGCCAGATATACAGAGAGGAGGAGAGACAGAGAGGAAGATCTTCCGTCCGATGATTCACTCCCCAAGTGAGCCGCAATGGCTCGATGCGCGCCAATCTGAAGCCGGGAACCAGGAACCTCTTCCAGGTCTCCCACGCGGGTGCAGGGTCCCAATGCATTGGGCCGTCCTCGATTGCTTTCCCAGGCCACAAGCAGGGAGCTGGATGGGAAGTGGAGCTGCTGGGATTAGAACCGGCGCCCATATGGGATCCCGGGGCGCTCAAGGCGAGGACTTAGCTGCTAGGCCACGCCGCCGGGCCCCATTCAATATGTTTAAATGGAAGCATCCCTTCTGGCATTTTGTTGTGCTTACAAAGAAAATCATTCCTTTGGTCAATCCTCATGCCCTCACTCAGTAATAGTAATACGTAAAGTTTGTACAGTATGGTACTTCCATCATGGTTTTCTCACCTAGAGGTTAAGATGTCCACATCGCATATCCCAGGACCTGGGTTTGATTCCCAACTTTGCTGCTGCTTCTTGCTTCCTGCTAACGTACACCCTGAGAGGCAGCAAGTGATGGCTCGAGATGCCTTCCACCGATGTGGGAGATCTGGATGAAGTTCCCAGCTCCTAGCTTTCCTTGGCTTTTGGTGGCATTTGAAGAGTGAGCCAAAAGATACAAGAGCTCTATCTCTTCCTCTGCCTCTCCCTCCCTTCCTCTCTCCTCTCCTTCTCTCTCAAATAGATAAAATTTAGAAAAATAATCCTGCTTTCGCAGGCTTGCTTCCATGCCTGCAGTACACCGTGCAACACCATGTTTCCATTCGCATCTTAGGGGCAATGAAACGCTGAGCGGTCACAGGCTGCAGGCAGGGGCTGTCTTCCCTAGCCAGTTGCAGCCACCGTGCTCCCTTATTTCGGAGCCCACAGAGATACTGGAGGCTGTGAGAGCATCACCTGTTTCCCAGCAACTGCAGGCATGCCCTTTTTAGGGAATGCAGGATCCTCAGCACCGACTTCAGCTCAAAGGCATGGTCCTGGCTCTCGCTGGGTGACTTCTTCGCTGCTAGAAGTGCCTTCTAGCATCCCATGAACTTTTATTTCTTCAAAGGGTTGCTCCTTCGAAGCACAAAGCAGACAACAGTGGCTTCGGTGTAGTGCCCACAGTGAACCCTCCAGTGCCCAGCGCTGTACATCCTGACGACTCAGAGTTGCATCTTCTGTCAGAAGACCTTTCGTTATCCTGCAGCCCATCATTGCCTCAGAGTCTTTTACATTACATGTTATCCAGGAGAGGGTATTGGATGGAGCAGTGGGGATTCTGGAGAGGACACTCAGAATCCCTACCAGAGTCCCTGAGTTCAAGTTCTGACTGTGCGCCTGCTTCCAACTTTGTGCAGCAGGGCGTAGACCAGGGAGTTGGGTCCCTCCCACCAATGTGGAAAGTCAGAATTGAATTCTTGCCTTCCAAGTAGTTGGGGAGTGATCCAGGCATAGGAGCTTTCTAACTCTCTGCTGTTCCCATAAATTAAATAAGAAATGTGTGAATTATCTGTGAGCTCACAGCAGTAATTCTGTCTAGTGCCTTCCTGGCACTCTGTCTTTGCAGTGAAGTCTCCCAAAATGGACAAGTCTTTACTTGGCTGGGCAGCTTTGATTCGGTGCTTCCTTAAATTACTTCCTTCCAACTTCTGTTCATCCCTTGGTTCACATTGTGCCTTCCTGGAAAACAATGGTGATTTGTTTCAGGCTTGCCCCTTCAGGTTTTCATGGCTTCCAAAAGTTCCTGCCCTCTGGGTGAGTTTGGGCTCAGAGTGTGGTCTGGCCCAATGCTCTGAGCCTTGTCACCCCTTGAGGTCAATCAGGGCAGCTTCAAGTGACTGGAGCTCTGCCAGGCAGCCCTGGGAAACTCCATCATGAGTCAGCAGGTGGGAGCACCACACGGACATCTGGAGGGCAAAGAAAGCACTGGGCAATGCCTACAGGGACCCCCAAGAAGTGCTCTGCAAAGAAGGTGACCCCTGAGAAGGGGCTTGGAGAATGGGATCAGAGAGCTCAGAGTGGGAGCAGAGGCTGGCTGACCTTTGAAGGCTATGTGTGCAGGCCCAGAAGCAAGAGGTTAGGGGAACATTGAAATGGAGATGTATCCACTTATGGGCTGCAGAGGTCATGTTGTGCAAATGCATGAATCCTGTTTCATGCTTCCATGAAAGGCATATTGCAGCAGGGTGGAGGCCGTGTCTGCACGGAAGAAACCACTCAGGCAGCTTTCCTTGGGCTAGTCCGTTCACTTCACAGTGAAGAATCATTTTCGTCAAATGTGTCTTCTGTGCTTGATACTATCATACCTTTCAGTTCTGTGGAACCCATGGATGTGAACTTTCATTATTTTAATTTGCGTTTTCCTGATTACTAAGGAGATCAGCATTTTTAAATACTTCCAATAGATGGGAGATTTGTTTAAGGTTCATTTTTAGTATTCATCTCTCGGCTTTACAGTCCCTTACCCATTTGGCTTTTTTATGTCTTTTTTTATTACTATGGTGTCAAATCTATAAGTCATACCCTTTATGGCTTACTCTATTGTTACCTCATTCAAGAAATCCTTTCCTTTCTTATAATTATAGAGTTTTCTAATATTTTTTGCCAGTAATTCCAGTTCTGGTTTGCAAGTGGAGCCCTTTGTTCCACATTGGATTTATTTGGGCTTGGTATGTGATAGGAATCTACTATGTTTCTCTGCGGCCAGGCCTTGGGATAGTCGGTCCATATTTATTGTATTCTGCTTCACACCTGCTGAGGTCTCTGTCTGAATTGTTTGTTCTCTCCCATTGCTTACCTCATTTATTCCTGTGCCAGTACGGCATGGAATTAATTAACATATTTTTTTGGTATGATTAATACTTTGTAGGGAAGTGCTTCTTCTTTGTTCTGTGGTTTTTATGTATCTTTGAAGTTATCGTACGTATTTGTGCCATTATTTTTCATTCTGAGTTTGAGAACTAGTTGGCCAAGTTTCCCAAAGAACCCTTGAGATTTTTATTGGAATTGCATTGAACAGGAGAAGTTTAAGACAGTTGATATCTGCACAATATTGAGTCTCTTCTTCCATAAACAAGTGTTTTTCTCCATTGCTTCAGACTTTTTCTGTTCTCCAATGAAAGCCTAGCATGTCCTGTACCTTTGCTTCGTTTTTATTTGTTGCTTGTTGAAATGTCCAGTGTTTAAGTTCCAGACCACAGAACAGCTCTGCAGAAGTGAAAGTGTAGCAATGAAGAATATGTGTTGCATTGCTCTAGGGTTATATTATGGCTACATAGTAAAGAGAACTGTCTTTTCTCTTGGGTAACTCTCCTGCCTCTAGCAATGGTGATTCATAAAAATATACACTTACCATTGCCACACAAAGTTCTTGAGGCCTCCACAAAAAGTGGAAGGAAGATATCCATGAGGAATATACACCATTGGTCATGTGGTCCTGTCCGTCAGCACACAGTTCAGCAGTCATTCATCAAACACTAAATCCACTGACTGCATTATGCCACTGTTTGTCAGACCACATTAAAATTAGAAATGGCTTTGTCAAAGGTTTGGCTTATATTGAGACATACTTTCTATATTCCTTTTCTGTTGAACTAATCTAATTTATTAACATGGCTCTCCATATTTTACTGATAATCTGCCTCCGAGTTTTCCATCTAGCATTACGGAAGTCATGCCACTACAAACTTATTTGCCCATGCCTAATCTTCTCACATTTTCTCCATGTTGTCTGATTTCTCATTATTTGCTAAAACAGAATAGATCCAGCCATGGTCTTTCCAGTAGAGTTCAGTCACATCGACATTTATATGAAATTCTCATGCTATTCCACCTAACAAAAAATGTACTTGTTCTTTAGTATTGCTGCTTTCTCTGGTGTAATCTCATGAACCCGTGTTTAGACCTACATAAAAAGCAGCAGTAACAATTCCATTAGGAGACTGCTCTTCTAATGTATCAGACTGCTAAAAAGCATGGTATAGGCCACATTTTTTTAAAAAATATCTACAAAGGAGGCTTAATGTTGTGGCATAATATGTTAAACCACCATTTGCAGCATCAGCATCCAATATGGTGGCCACAGCTACTCCAGTTCTGACCCAACTTCTGCGAATAGCCTGGAAGGGCAGCACAGCTACTGCCCACATGGTAGACCCAGATGAGACTCTTGGCTAGCCTGGCCCAATCCTGGCTGTGGCAACCAGTTGGAGAATAAACCAGCAGATGGAAGATCTCTATAACTCTGCCTTTCAAATCAAATAAATCTTTTTTAAAAAATGCTGCAAGAGATAAAAATAGCTAACTAGATAAGCAGCTTCTAAAATGAGTGACCATCTGAGGTTTCTTGTTTGTAGATAACATCTGATCTGGAATTTTTGGTACTGTAAGAATGGATATTGTACTTGAGGTGGGACTTGGTAGTGAATTGTAAGCTATTCTGAAATCTCATTAAGCTACCCCTTAGTTCTCTAACTAGGTTAAAGTTAACAATGTTGTTATTATTTGTGTTCTCCAGCTTCCAATTGTGGAAAAGATAAGAAAGATTGCCCAGGCTGTCTATGGAGCCAAAGATATTGAACTCTCTCCTGAGGCCCAGTCCAAAATAGATCGTTATACTCAACAGGTAAGAGTGGCACCTGAGGAAAGAATCCACCTCAGGCTGTCAAAGTACTTTCTCTGACTTGAGGACCCATGGTCAACAGGGGACTTCAAAGAGTGGGTGGAAATGGAATTTAGAAATAAGCTTATTTGTGTGCAAAGGGCTTTGAAATCTATACATACAAAAGGATTTTTAAAAGTTCATGGAAAATGTATATCATGAAAAAAGCCAGTGGCTGGCTTTGTGGCACCACAGGTGAATCCATCACCTTTGATGCCAGCATCCGGCATGAGCACTGGTTCAAGTCTAAATTGCTTCACTTGTGCTGGTGCGCTTGGGAAAGCACTGGAGGCTGCCCATATGCCCGGACCTCTGCCACTCCCCAAGTACGTGGAAGGCACAGATGGAGTTGCAGACCCCCAGCTTCAGCCTGGCCTGGTCCTAGCCACAGTAACCACTTCGAGAGTAAACCAACAGATAGAAGATCTTGCTCGCTCTCTGTAACTCTGCCTTTCCAATACATACAAAAAGAAATATATCTTTAAAGAGAAAAAAACTCTCATGGATATACACACTTTTTGCCCCCATGTAAACCTTTCGATTGGATTTTTCCACAAACTTTCTGAAAGTATTCTCATCTACCTCACCAGCTGAACTTCGCTTCATTCTTCTTTGTAGCCAACAGAGATTGAAGTAACAGAATATTAGCTATATCCAGAACATGCTGGCGAGGTGAGGGACATGTTCTCCCCTAGCTGCATCGCCGGCTTGTGTGATTGTGGTTGTGGATGGCGTCCATGTTTGTATGTGATGTGACATCTGTAATCTCTTCCCCCTCAGCCAGAGATATGGAAATTGCCATGCAGGGTGCAGCATTGGGACCCAATTTAGATGATTTGTGATATTTCACTACAGATCTTTTGGTACCTTCTGAAAGTTAGCAGGTGCCATGGTAGTCAATTAGGAACACAGCCTGTGCATGTGGGGAAGATTTGCTTGCTTCCCCTGCGGGTGGCTCCTTAGTTGTTGCTGGATTGTCTGGCAAGGCCAAAGGCTCGGTTACATTCCACATGTAAGGGGTGACACAGGCAGGTGAGCCAGCAGCCATTATGGTGGCTGTGATCTGGCCCATCGTGATCCTGGGACGCCAGCTCCATCGTGGGCTGCTCAGCCACTCTGACCACAGAAGGCCATCCAGTTTGATGAGATAGGAATCAGTCCTTGCCACCTGAAATGACTTCATGATGAGGAGCGTTACTGTCTTGGCCTATAATCCCCCAACATCCTAATCCTGTTTCTGTTGTATATGACCAGTCCCACGGCGAGCGCAGGGTGCAACAGAATCTCTCTGTGAGTTTCCCATCAATGCCCTTGGCTTATTCTCCTGTCAAAGGAGCCCCACACACTGCTCCACACTCTGGCATTGCTCCCTGGTGAAATGTTCACCCCTGGGCAATGAACCACATAAAAGAAGGATTGCTTATTTGTTTTCCTACATGAGGAATGCAGTGTAGGACTATCGTGTCTTCTGCTGGTAAGTCATTTCTCCTGCCTGTGTGTGTTAAGTTCGCCTTTTATGAAGTAAGAAGATCATAGTATGTGGCTTTTTTAAAATCAACATTATTCATAGAAAATACTTCAGTGTTTGATTTTCAATAGCCAAAACTCTGGGCACCATTTCTGTAAAGCAACTGTTATTGTTCCTCCCTCACCCCCTGCCCCATGCACACAGACACACCAAGGAAAATGCCTAGGAGCATCCTCTTAGCATCCAAACGCAGGGATTTCAAGAAGAACAAGGACCCCGGTACTGGTCTGAACTCCTCCAGATAGTTTGGGGTTGAATCATAAGAAATTCTAGCCTGTGTAACTCTCTTTACTCTGTGCCCACCGAGGGAATATTCCCTAAAAGTTACATGTCAAGTGAGCACTTGCAGCTCACTAGTACGGTCTCTGAAGGAACACTGTGTGCCATTTCATCAGAACCAGGCTGCCAGGACACTGTCCTTTGTGTCGGACACCACATGGGACTTCCCGCCCTTTCACCTCTGGCACTCTGGGTCAGGCACAGACTTTGGTCCTTAAAGAAATAACAGGCTTAAGCACTGACCTCATCTCAGTTCTTATAATGTAATCACAGATCAAGTAACTGTGACTCATAAACCAGCACAAAGGAGCCCTGTGGGGTCTCGACGGATTCCAAGAATGAGTGAACCACGGAACCAAAAAGCCTCATCATGACGGAGCCTTGCCTCCAGCTTACCTTTCTGCATCCCAGATATTAAGTCTTAATATCTGCCACCACCATGGCTGTTTGGTCCAAAAATGCTGGGCTTTCCCAAAAACGTGCCCTTGACCCTGTGCCCTCTCCTACAGACCCTCCAGAGTCAACAGCAGACCCCTCAGCCTGCTCAATAAGCCGTGGCCACGGAGTAGGTTCTCTGCTTGGCTGCTTGCTCATGCCTATGCATAGTAGCATAACAATCATCTGTGGCTTCACTTTATACAATTTCAGTTATGCAGGGTCCACCACAGCCCAAAAATATGAGATGGAAAAATCTGGAAATAATTTATGAAGTTTTACATAGCCATTATAAGAGAACATTATCAAAATGGGTCTATTCTGTGTGATTACTTACTGCTCTTATTACTTCATCTTGTACTGAACCCATTTAGGAATTAAACTTTCTCCCAGGTATGTTGGTACCACCTGCCGTTTCACACATGCACTGGAATGAGCCCCTGTGGGGAAGGAAGGGCTGTTTAACAAGTAGTGACTGTGTGTGCTTGGAGCCATCATTCAGTTGCCACAGCGACTGCACAATTGAGACATGTCCATCACTGCACGTTTCTTCTCCTTTCCTACAGGGTTTTGGGAATTTGCCCATATGCATGGCGAAGACCCACCTGTCTCTGTCTCACCAGCCTGACCAAAAAGGTGTACCACGAGATTTCATCCTACCCATCAGTGATGTCCGGGCCAGTATCGGGGCCGGCTTCATCTACCCTTTGGTTGGAACGGTAAGTGACACTGTCCCGACGCCCTCTGTCCTGTGAGCTCGTGATGCCTGGCCTCAGGTTCTCTGCGCACATCACCCATCAGGAAGTAATGAATAGGATCGCTGCTCTGCCGCCACTGCACCTGCTGCCATGATGATTTGGATTCTTATTTTTGTTTGGTTGTTTTACATCAGTGTCCAGGATCCATAGAGTCCTGAGACAAGGAAAAGTGGGGGAGTGACTTGAGGAGTTCTGGTGTTTGCATGGCTCAGTGCTTCCCTTGAATGATAATATGTGGCTCAGAGTGGGAGAATGGGGGTGGCTTCCCACTCCAGACAGGACCAGCCCATCCACACCAAGCATGGTGGGAAGCTGCTTCTTACTCCTGCCTTCTTGCTCAGTATGTCAAATGGGAAGCTCTGGCTTAGAACATATGTGAATATCGTTGTAGACCTTGTCATGATGGGGCCACTTTTCTATTCTATGATCGTTGTGTTCTTCAGGGTGGGAGGGGAGATCCATGAGATGATTAGAGACACAAGAGCTTACCAAAGGACTGACGGTCCATAATGGTGAACTCTGCACATACAATACGTTCATAACAAATTGTTTGTCATGAACTATGTATCTGCACTATGCAAACAAGTAATGGTTGGAGAAGTGCAGAATTGTTTCCTTGATATTTATACAGTTTGTCTCAAATGGGGCAGAGGGTTTGCAATAAGCACTTTGTAAATGGATTCTCTCCGAGTGTGAGGCGTGAGGATTCTAAGAGTAGCCCAAGTGAGAAGTGTCATTCTGATCACAGAGGCTTCTCTGGCTGTCATTGGGAGCCAGGGAGGACAGCAGGCCAGGTGTCATAGGTGGAAGAAGAGGACACAAAAAAGTGCTTCATGAAGAGCTCGACTTAGGAGCTAGACAAAGATTAAGCTTCTGCTCCCAGGCACAGAAGCCTGGGAGTCCCTTGCTGGAGTGGGCCCGTGTGGCTGGAGCTGGGGAAATGGGCTGGGGTAGCAGTGTGTCTTAAGGAGCTTGGATTTCCTTCCATGTGCACAGCGGAAGCACCAATAGGTAAGGAGGCCTTTCCTTTCTTAGTACGTTTATTTTATGTAAGAAGGAGAGAGTGGGTCTGAGAAAAGAAGCTGTGGAGGCAATGGGTAGAGGAGTTAGACGAAAAAGAACTAGACCAAGGAGAAGAGTTGCATCAGCTCGGGCCAGAGGTGGTCAGAGTTGGCATCACTCTCCCAGGAGTACAGAGGGTGGAGGTGATTCCCTAGGGTAAGCTCGTTCAGCGGACTGGGTAAAGGAGCCATGCTTGCTTGGAGAATCAGAAAATGATGCCATCCGTTGTGTAGAGAGCACAGGAGGGTGGCAGAATTGGCACAGGCAGAGAGATTGTAAAGGAGGAGAGCACCACACATGTACACAACCCGCTGCAGCAGTGGTCCTCAGGCCTAGCGATGAACTGGCAGGCACAGGGCAGGCAGAGGCTGCAGAAGTCCAATGGCAAGTGGTTGAGAACTGCTGGCTGGAGCCAGGGCTGGGGATGGTGCTGATACAGGGAGAGGGCATGCAATAAAACAGGTCCACTCTCAGGCCTGTGATTCGGACCAGAGTGCCAGGGTTTGGTGGGGAAGAGCTGACCACTAAGAGCAAGGCGGACACTCTGGGGCCACAGACATAGTGTCTATTGTGATCGTGGCAGTGGGTCCATGACCAGGTGCGTTTGTCCAAACTTGGGGCCTGCACCTGCGCGCTCTGAAGGCTGAAGGTTACTGTTCATAACCTACATGTGCACCTCAAGGCCCATGCCTTCATGCCTAAGAGCACTCTCTGCCATTATGCTGTGGCAAGAGCCCCCACTTCAGCACCAAGATAGCCCAGCAGTGTGAGCCCAGAGAGCAGGACCTGCCCAAAATAGAGCAGGAATCTGCTGGCGTCCAAGAGGAGAAAATTCACCCTGTTCACACCTGGCCTCTCTTGCCTGTACACATGTGGAATCTTGCTGCACTGGTTCACCCAAGTTCACTCATTCTGTTCTTTCTTTTTATTTATCTTCCCAAAAATTTATCTGCTTATTGGAAGGGCAGAGTTACAGAGATGGGGCAAAGAGGTTTTCTTTCCTCTGGTTTACTTATCAAATCGCTTCAATGGCCAAGGCAGGGCCAGGCCAAGGCCAGGGGCCTGGATCTCCATCCACGTGGGTGGCAGTGGCCCATGCACGCAGGCCATTCTCCTCTGCTTTCCCAGGTGCACTAGCAGGGAGCTATATCAGGAGTGCAGCAGTCAGGACTCAAACCAGTGCCCACCTGGCATTCTGGCATCACAGGGGGTGGTTTAACCCACTGTACCATAATGCCAGCCCCCCACTGGTTCATTCTGAAAGTGCATAGAGGCTCTGTGTTCAGAGGTACAGGAACTTCCTAAACATGAAGTCACAAAAGCAAATGGTTTGGTGTAAAAATTGTGATTTGTGTTGGTACCTCTGCTCACTTCTGAGCACTTCATAGACACTTAATAAAAGTCACAAAAGAGCTGAAAACCTTTGGGATCCCTATACAAGCACATTGGATGTACTTCTTCCCTCCACAGTCAACATCATCACATGCAGCCCCAGGTAAGGGCTGAGACAGTTCTGGAAAATCCAACCTCTGTCCACTTGCTGCATCTGGGTGCTGAGCCGTCCCTGAGCCGTGACTGTTGGGAAATGAATGTGTAGAATAGGCCTGCAGGAGCAGCTGCTGCACTTCCCCCAGGCTGTTATCTCGTCTCTGCAGCGCCCAGCCAGGTTCCTCCTGTGGCCACACACAGGACACCGTGAGCGTCAGCAACTGTGCTAAAATCCTCCCGAAACAAGCGTGCGCTAGGGGTCAGGAAGGAAGCAGTGCCGGGCTGCAGGAGTTCCTGAATCTCAGGAAGCCGACCCTGGGAGACCGCTTTCTCTGACAGAGCAGGAAGCCGCGTGTGCGTGGGACAAGTGTACTGCCGAGGCCAGGATCTCCTAATAAGGGCTGGTATTTACTTTTACTTCCCTGGACCCCGTTCTGGGCCCTGCCACGAGCTGCTGAAGTGCTTCCAAGATTCATCACCCATGTGGGAGAGAGTGTAGCAATTTCCTGCCAAGATGACCGAGGGAGCAGGAATGGGGACACTGCAGGTGGGAAAATCGTAGCGTAATGAATCACTAGGATGCCTAGTCACTCAGTATGTGCTAATTAGAGTGCCCTTGAAATATGCAGTCATCTGTCCACTCCAGAAGGGCCGACCTGACACCTCAAACCAGAAAAAGCTGCACTTACTCATTCATGCAGCAAATGATGATGAAATACCTTCAGCATTGCAAGGTGGTAAACCACATGGAAAACAAGAATCAGTGCTTCCTTCCCAGGTCACACGATAGACTCTAATAAATAAAACCATACAAGTAGAGAGTGCTGGGGGCTTTTAACAAAGGAATGATATCCCCCACCCCAGGTAAGTCCTTAAGCGGGGCAAGGAGTCCTTTCCCCACCACACAAGCAGGACTCTCCTGGAACAGTGGCTACCTTCAATGTGGCTAACTTTGGGGGGGAGGGGTCACATAGAAAAATGCTGGAAAGTTCAGTTTTCTAAGCACTTAATTTTCTCCATCTTTGTTTGTAGGCCGTTGCATGGTTTCATCCCGTTCTTTTTAGTTACTGCTTTATTTGGCATTGGTCCACACAACCAAACCACAGTAATGAAAGTCATTAATTGGTGTGGTGGCTTCGTGAGTACATTCTGCTTCCCCATGCTGGTGTCTGGAGGTACCGCATAGCTAGGTCCCTTCGCTGTGGCATCTAAGACCTCAGGTACCTTATAGCAATAAGGAAAATGCTGTAACGTACGTGCTGGAAGGAGTCAACATGCCCTCCCAGAAATAACTTGCTGCATTCCTAAGAAGCTTTTGGTGGCACTGGGCTTAGGTATTCTTTCCAGCATATTCATGAAAGCCACAGCATAGTAGAAGATTCTTGACTAACACAGTGCCACTGGGTGCATCATCCTCTAAGAAATCATTCATCAAACATGGATCATCAAACTGGAAATGAAAAGCAAGTTGTTTTTAAGATTTTTTTCCAATGCTGTATTCATAAGTCGCCAGTTATGATGCATTTCCAAAGTCCTCTCAAAGCTTATGATTTACCTAATAGCTTTATAAAAAATAAAAGTTCTTTAAAAAGCTAAAGCTTCCTCTTCCCCTCCAAGGAAAGTTTAGCAGGTGGTCTTGGGCTTGTGATCCCATTGTTTTGATAGCATCCTTAAGTTCCTATAATTTACAAGGACTATTTAATCAATTGACATAAATTTCACAGTGTAAAAATACTAATGTGTCAGCAAGATATGTAAGGCAATATTATTGAGAAATCAATTACATTCCACAAAGAAAAGGACTAGAAAGGTAACACCGCAAGCCTTAACATCAGACTGTTATATGATGGACAGAGGATTTTCTTGACTTCTCTCTAGAGTCCAAATTACCGCACTGGGCGTCTTGTCACCTTTACAACAATAGCTGAAGTTGGGGGTAAGGGGGATGATGGGCTCCATCTTGGAGGAGATGTTTACCTGGGGCCAGATAGTTTCAAGAGTCCATGACATCCCTGGGATGTCGACTCCTTGAACCCTTGAAATCTAGGAGAAGGGACAAAAGAGCTAGAGTATCCCTTTGGGAGTGGCATCCTACGGATTGTTAGTCTCATCCTGTCCAATGTGAACTCACCCTGAGTTCTACCAAGGAACTGCAAAGATCTTTTTTCATGTTAATTTGTCCCTGAGCCTTTCCTGCCTATCATTCCAGGGGTGGGAGGTTGAGAGGAGGCAGGTGGCTTTTCTTTAGGGATAATGTGTTTTTCCAAAACAGTTGGCCTGGAGAGGCATCAACCAAGTTTGGATTCTTAGCAGGTGTTCATTTGAAGTTAGCTTTTGGTGCACTTCACTGTTTCCTTTGGCATCACATGGAAGCTAAGTGAAGTCCTGGCTAACTTAAAAGTAGCAACCCTCTTTCTGAGACGGGCAGGGGAAGCAATGTTAAGCCTCAGTGGCTATTTATGATAACAGTCTGAGCTGGATTGTTGGGGTTAATCAGGATCCGGGTTCACCCAGAAGGGGCCAAGCTGCAGCTTTATGTGGTGTGTGTGTGTGTGTGTGTGTGTGTGTGTGTGTACCAAAGTGTGGCCTTCTGTATGGACTATTGGTGCTTCTAACTGCCTGATGGATAAGGAGAGGTGGACAGTAGGCCTGGAGCCACTGCAAGAGCCTGCTGGTCAGAGCCCTGGGGTCTGCCTGCACTGAGGTCATCTCTTCCCAGTTTCCTGGCTTCTGTCTTCCCACAGCTGTCCAGCTTCGGTCTCTGAGCTCATTTTGGGGCAGACAATGATAAGGCAGCACCATAGGCCTGCACACCAGTTTTACCTACCATCAGGGCTGACCTGGGTTGCACCCCGCACAGTGGGGAGGCTGTGCAGGGACAAGGGACTAAACAGTCAGTGGTTAGTCATGCAGGTTTTGTAACTGGCATGGTCTTTGTGTCCGTTCTGAATGACCTGACCCTGGCCACGTCTCTGGCCAGGTGCAGCCCTGATGTCACTGCCAGACTGAGGAAAGCAGGAAATTGTTAGAGGGTGTTTGAGGAAACCTGGGATGTTACCCACAACCAGCCTGAAGAGTTCCCGGATCCTGGGTGGGAGGGAGCGGGTGGAAAAGGAAAGCTGTGCACACCCAGCCACGGCTCTGCTGCCTTGTACTCTCTGGGGTTTCACTTATGCTAGCTTTGTTTTCCGGGCTCCTCCCTCCACTGTCAATTATGTATCGAGCTTCCTGCTAGGTCTGCCTCAGGTCAGTGCTGAGCGCATCTCTCCAGGCTCGGGGAACTAGCCCTGCTGGGCATGCGTGGGCACACATGTGCTTTCCCACGTCAGACCTGAAATGCAGGACTGCACATACAGCCAATTACGTAGGGAGACAGCAAACACGCATCCTGCAGTCATGCATGCTGGCAGTGACGCAGTAAGGGCCCGCCATGGGGTCAGTCCCGATGGGGCTCCTGGGCCCCAGGATGTCCCTGGGGAGCCTAGGGGCAAGTGATTCTATGGAATTGCCTGCAACCCCCCCTCCCCTCCCCGCTCGCTCCCATCCTCCCAGAATAAACAAAAACTTCTAACTGCTTCTGTGGAAGTCTGCAGGTCATCTCCCCATCTTTGGGGGCTCCCGGGGACTTGGTTATAAATAAATCTGAAGTCTGTGTGGTGGGATTGAATCAGCCGGCATGGGGGTGGGCCTCACCTCTGAAACCCTGTGCTCCTGGGTGCCTCGGTGGCCCTCCCTCTCCCCCACCCCACCCCCTCCTGCCCAGCCACTGATGTCTGCATCACAATTTCCTGCTTTAGCAGCCTGGACATCCAGGGTTTCCACTTAGTGCAGGTCCCCACAGCGTGTTTCCTGATTTCTTTGGGCCACGCCTTGCTGAGGAAGACAGTCCCTCCACCCAGCTGGCGGGAGGGGGAGGGGTGTCCTTCTTACCTTTTCCTCTCCGGGGCTTGTGCAGGGAAAGGAAGGGGACCAGCCTCACGCTTGACTTCTGGGAGCTCTGTATCACCCACCCTGTGACTCATAAAGTGATGTTCTCTTCTCTGACACGGAAGGTCGTCCAGGTCCTGTCCGTTCATCTGGAAGATCTTTTGTTGCGTATTTGTCTTTAGGATAAATGTAAAGTGACTTTAAGTGAAACAGTCCTCCACCGGGAAATGCGCTGAGTAATGATGGCGAGGATGTGTGTTCTGTTGAGCTGCGCGTTTAGCCCACGGCTACTGAAGCCTGGGTATTGGTTCATAGTTTCCTCTCAGCTTGCCTAGAAAGAGGCTCCAAATCCTCTTGTGCCTAGACTACAGTTAGCACACTGATCTCCTGTTTTTTCTGTGGATTACTGGAATATTGACTCATTCCTCTTCCATTTCTCTTGGTAGCCTACTTGTCTTCTTTCTCCCATTTTTGGTTTGGATTCATCACATGAAACTGATAGCAGAAACACCCCCACCCAGCTCAGAAGTTCTGAAAGTTGCCTGGCACTCATGGAATCTTTTTCTTCTGCTATGCCTCTTTATACTTTGATATCCCAACGTTTGCATAGAATGAGGCAGCTAAGCAGTTTATGTAAGAGAAATAAAACTAATACAATCCAAAGTGCCAGTCTTGCAAATGGAGTATCCAGGCCACCTCACTGTCAGATTGAGGATTTAGAGGAAAAGATGCCCAATACAAGACACTGAACAAATGGTTATTTTTTGGAACTGGACCCTTAACTTGAAAGGATGTACAATTAATCCTATCTGGAACTCCTGCCAGTTTGCGAGCTTCAATTAGCCATCTATAGATATCAGCTTGCATAAAAGTGGTTGTAGTAAATGCTTTTGGGAAAGTTCAAATTAGGTTTAAGAAAGTCATATGTGTTGGGTTGAGTGATCAAGTGAAGGAATGTTGTGGTGTCTGTAAGACCCCAGGTTGAAACTCCATAGCCACATTGCAAAACAATTATAAGAATGTTCTAGATGTCTCCCAGGTCATTGGAATAGCAATTCCACAATCTGCTAAGGGACACTTGGAGCCTAAGGAGCTGAATCCGTCATGTACACTAGTCTCCTAAAACCCATCTCAACCCCAAAAGGCAGTTGCGTTTAGGACCTATAAATCTCACCTGCCATGCTTCCCTGCAGTTTCTACAATCTATCATCCATTTCCCAAAGTGAGCTGTGCTCCCCTCTGTCTGTGCAGTTACTCAGGCCCCCAGGCCTTTCCAGGACTGAAGTGAGAGGAATCATGCCCTATCACACTCTCCGGAATATCTTTACCCACCTCTGCATATGGGACCACCAGCCTCACCCCACTAAGTGTCCTCTTGCTTTGAGAACTGATCTTACCTAGCGGTGACAAGGTCTTCAGTTCTGTTACCCATCCCACCATTGGAAATCTAGAACTTGTTGTGAGAAGTGACCAATTGAGAACAGCATTGCCAGTAGTAAAGGAATTTACCAGAGTACTCAGATGGAGTGAGCAGAGTTAAAATTATTAAACACACTGCCAAGGAGCAGTGGACGGGACAGCTAGAGGCTGCCTGCTACATGGAGACTGCCACCCAAAACAGCATACTTGCAAGTACTGTTAGTAAGGGTGAGCTTTTCCCCATGATCCAACAGGCTTTCCCGGGTGAGTGATTTGCATTTCTGGGTAGGGCTGAGGAACCTACAACCACCATTAGCTTTGAGATTTTCTTTTTGGGTTTTCCTGGGTAACCCTCCCCAGAACCTCCCTTAGGAACTGACTAAAGGTACCGGTGGCCAAGCTGGTCTTAAATTCAGCCTTTTAGGACCAGTAACCGGGCCCTTCCTTCTGAACCAGAAAGACTTTCGATCCAGGTCCTCTTTTTTTTTTATTACTAGTAGTAGCCTTAAAGGTAGGCTTGCAGATCCAACCCCACTTTGGTTCTCTCAAGGGAGAACACGTTTGTTCTCTCACGTTTAATACGGGCACTGCTGTGACTCACGATGTGATGGTTTTCCCTACACCCTAAGCAATTCCCCAGTTGATGCCCATCAGGCATCCTGTTCTGTCTATGGAGTCAGGTCCCCAGGTTGAGGGTTCAGTCCCATAATGCTCCCCAACATCAAATGCCAGTCACAGTCCTGAGCCCCTTGTTCCTCTTTTCAGTTGGCTAAACAAAATGGACTTCCCATGACTCCTTCCTTGGTTTCAGTTGATTTGCTAGGATGGCTCATGAACTCAGGAAGAACATTCCTATTTACTGGTTGGTTCTACAGCCTGCAGATGGAGAGGTGCCTGACCCTGAGAGACCCTGTCTCTCAGGGTCTGGAAAGGCTCCCTATGTCCCTGTGAAAACCATCAGATCTTATTAAAGAGTTCGGTAGAGCTCATCTCATCTCATCTCTAGCCCTTCCCCCAACCTTGCCTATAAGTTAGTGGGAGAAACCCCTCATGGAGTCACTGAACTCCTTGGTGACTGGCCCCATCTTGTCACCCCCTTGGTAGACATTTAGTGTTATCTGATGAGCTCATTGTGAATCACAAGAGACATTCATCACAACCAAATGCACTTCACACCTACCACAGTTGACTAGCTTGGTGGTGCATCCAGTTGTTTGCACATTGTCAGTGTGTGTCCCAATGTATTATAGTCCTCATTCTAGGTGGTAGCATCATCATCTTCATCATCATGGCCTTTTCCTCCTGGCCAGACTCTCCCAAATGCATGTGGCAAAGGAGCTCATGGTTCCTGACACCAGCACTGTCAGCCTGCACAGGGTCACAGTCTTCTGAGATCTCTGCCTGAGGATAAGCTACAATTGGGACATCTTGGTATTTTTCAGTAGGTCAGTTGGTGTACGTGCAGAGCTGTGAGGCCCAAAACCTGTTGTCACCTTCAGGAGGCAGCAGGATGGGGGATAAATAAGTTGTAAATATGTGAAATTTTAAAGCAAATACAGTCAGAGCAGTTTGCTTGCCAAAAGGAAGGTATACATGAGAAGTGCAGGAGGCATGCAAAGGGAGCCAAGACCACCAGGGGTGTTTTGCCAAGGAGATTGGGGCTTTGGAGACAAAGTAGAGCAGTGCTTTCTGGAAGCAAGGACTGCCAGGCAGTAAGCTCCAGCAGGAAGGAGGGACTGAGTTCAACACCTTAAGGGGCTTATGCCAAGGCCAAGGTGAGTAGGATTGAGCCTACTATGGGGGAGGGGAGGAAGTGTTAGGTGAGCTGGAGACTCAGCACAGTGCAAGTCAGCAGAACTGACAGTTGACAGACTGATGAGACAGCCCGGGGATGTGAGGGAAGAGCCACGGCAGCCAGTTGGCCTTGCGGTGATGTGATTGGCGGGCAGGTGCCATGTTGAAGCAGGTGCCTGTCTGATAGTTATGTCCGTGTGAGCCACCAAGACAGAGAAATTTGTTTCTGGAGTTCAGGAAGGAGGCCAATTCTAAAAACAGGAGGGGCTTTAGAATATTCTTGAATGTCTAGTGTGGACTGAGACTATTAAGATGGAAACCTTCTGTCCTTGCCTTGGAGACTATTGCTGGTGTAAGGGTGGAGGAGAAAGGGGATTGAGGACTAATCTAAGCAAGCAGAATGCTTCCAGATGCAGAGGGACACAGAGGAGGGGGACGTTACCTCTCCTGTGTCCACAACCTCACCCAGAAGTGCTCCCAAAGTGTCCCTGTGGGGAGTATGGAACTGGGTGATGCCTTTCAAACAGGGCAGGGGGCAAGAGCCTGACCCCAGAGCACACTGGAGGCCCTAGCTGGGAGTTGCACTGGACCCTAAAGGCAGTTTGGTGAGGCTCAGAAGCACCTAACCCAGGCAACAAGGGGATAGAAGCATTGCACAGCTGTGGTCTCACCATTAAAGCAGGCTGGGAACTTTGGCATCACCTGTCAGGGAGAAAGATGCTGGCTGCTGTTTAATGTGGTTTCTGTGTGGACTGTTGGAGCTTTCTCGTGCTGCATCACACTAAGAGAGGCTTGCCCTTCAGGTCAGTGGAAAAATCTTTCCCCTCACTTGAGGCTCCAAGCGTTATTTGTCTGCCTTGGACAAGTATTTGTGGTCTGCTGTGGTCCTCTGCTCTCAGCATCCTTTCTGCAGTATCTTGAGTGTTGTGTCGCCACTGGGACCAGTAACCTGAGTTTCCATCATCTCTTTTTTTATGACACAGCTGGTGCTATTTCCAAGTGACAGAGAATAAACTTGTCATCAGTGCTATTAAACCCCAGTGAGATGTGAAACGTTCTCCTTTGTTGCTTTGCATCCATGAGAGGTGTAAATCCTGACCATAATGCTCATATTAAGACATATCCTTTGTGCCAAGAGACACCTCTCCTTCCTCTCCTAGGGACTTTGTATAAAATCTCAGTCCCCCAAACTGGAGGGCTTTCCATGCAGCATCTGGTAAAGCTGGCGCGTCCTCCACACAGAACGCAAATTTGAATTTAGCGAAGTACTCCTTAGTGATCCTTTATGCCACCCAAAGACAGGCTAGTTAAAACTGCTTTTCACTTGGATAAAGATCGTTAAGAGGTAGCTGTGAGTTCTTTTGGGTTTGTGATCACTACGGCCGATTTTTCCTCGTAATGCTGTTGGACAGCCGGGCGAGGTGGCATGAATTTTGTTAAGTGTCTCATAGAGAATGGGCTGTGCTCCTGTTGAGCAAGGAGTGGAGAGAGACCCCGGTCCACCTCTAAAGGGGATCCCAACAGGAAAGCCACCCAGCTTCTTGAAAGCACTTTCTATTTTTGCTCAGTTCCAAATCTTTATTTGAAGCAATAAGTGTTTCAAACAGAGTAACTTGCTGCAGCCACATCCCTAGAGAAAGAGCAGATAAGATTTCACAGAGAATTAACACAGTAAAGTTTGTGAATCCCAACTTCAGATGGAATTCTTTGGGCAGTAAGGAGTTAAAGATACACAGAGACCACAGCGGGGAAGCCATAGCCCTGACCTCGTAAGTCCTTCCCCAGCAGTCTGCGAGTACACACTCGGGCCATGGACAGTGCTGCAAATGTTCCAGTTCATCCAAAGTGCACACGTCCCCCTTGCAGCTCGCTCCAACATCCTGGCTCCCTCTTGAGTGTTGTCAGTGTGCAGACACTACGAAGTCATTACTTTCCAAAACTCCACCAACCCCACAGCTCTTCCATGGTGAATTTTTCCCCCTGTATCTTCCTTGTTGAGTACAGGAAGCGACATCTCTAGCTTCAACTAATGAATGCTTTTTCCCTATGTGG
This sequence comes from Ochotona princeps, assembly GCF_030435755.1. Lineage (NCBI taxonomy): Eukaryota > Metazoa > Chordata > Mammalia > Lagomorpha > Ochotonidae > Ochotona > Ochotona princeps. Next base: position 14,027,238 of record NC_080832.1, on the reverse strand, counting down.
AGTGTGAAATCCAGAAGAAGACTCGTGGCAGAGAGGGCTGCAGATAGAGATGTCTGCATCATTCAGACCAGAATGATGGTCCCCAAATGAAGTCCTCCTGTGTGTCTACAGTGCTTTAGTGGCTTGGAGAGATAAGTGCTGTGTTTTGCAGGAGAAGAAAGGGAGAAATCAGATGTTATCGAGCATAATGTTAACAGTGTAAAAATTCACAGGAAAGCAAGCAGGAATAAAAGGGTGTTTAAATTAAAATGATAATAAGAATTGAAACGGTAAGCAGAGGCAACATTTGGTGACAGGTGGTGCTCTGAGCACTTTTTGATGCTCACACTATGCTTCCATTTCATTGTCCTTGTTTGCATACGAGGAATCCAAGGCATGGATGGCTAGGTAACCTGCTCTAATCATAGAGCTAGAAAATGGCAGAACCAGAAATATTATGATGTCTTTGTACCGATTGTCTGATCTTATTGTCAAATCTTGTGACTGCTCACCATCTCATTGGAAAGGGCAGCTTGGAATGATCATCTGTAAAATGAATACTGGTATATTGACAGCGGCATCTAAAACCTTATTGTTTAATAGCTATTATTTCCCTATAGTCTTTAAGATATTTTAGTACCAGCGTACATTTTCCCTGTTTTTGCTGCCATTACCAAAAATGTCTTGTCCAAAAGGGAACATTTTAATGGTGTCTTGTTGAGATGTTACTACACTATAGCCTTTACCCTTGGCCAATGACTCTTGCTCCGTGACTTGTCTAAGCCACAGAGATGCCAGGCACATTGGATGGTGTGGATCTTGGAGCTCCCAACTTTCATTGGTTCATATGCTCTGGGCAGGGCTTGAACTGTTTTTTGAGAACTCTGAATGCTGTCTCTGTTTGGGGAAAGTCGATCATCTGTTTCAGTGAGAAATTTGATTTGCTTCCTGGGTTTCACAAAAATATTGTCAACTTTCCACCTCCACTCCCCTCATCAGCCAAGTGATTGATCTGCCAAGCTTGAGAGCACACTCCCTCAGCCTGGTGGAGAGACTGACCCATGCCCTCACCAGAAAATGTAACCTTGAACTATTGGCTGCCTGGCTTTCTCTCAAAGACTTGCTTAGGAAATGGTGTTTGTGCAGAACTACCTCAAGAATCTGTCATCTGTCCATGTCCTCTGGAGACAGCTTTGCTTTGTCCCCAGCCCTGCCTGAACCACAAGGTGCTGTGTGCTTGCATCATTCAGTATTGCTCTCAGCGACTTGGCCTTTGTAAAAATATTTACTTAATTCAACTTGAAAGACAGAGAGGTGGAAAGAGGTCTTCCAGACATTGGCTTGCTCCCCAAGTATCCCCAACAGCTGGGGCTGGACCAGGACAAAGCTAGGAACTGGGAACCCCATCCAAGTTTCCCGTGTGGGTGGCAAGGACCCAAGGACTTGAGCCATCACCTGCTGCCTGCTAAGGAGCACACTAACGAAAGGTTGCTGCAGTCTGGGCCTGGAACTCTGATAGGAGACATGAACTGCCCAAGCAGCCTCTTAACCACTGCACCCAACATCTGCTTTGCCATGTGCTTGTCCCCCTTTGAGAGACAGTGGTGCCACAAGGCAGAGCTTTACTGGTGTGCTCCTGCAAGGTGTTTGGCGTCCGCCTGGATGGCTCACAAAAGACAGTTCCCTGAGTTAAGTGGGCTCCAGACTGGGTACTTTCCTCTTTCTGCTGGCTTGCTGGGTCCTGGGAGGGCAGGAATGAATCCTGTTCATCCCTAGGACACAAATGTCAGACCCAACATGTGGCAAGCAGCAGGTGCCAGCTGTTGAACGAACCATAAAGTGTAAGCGTGTTTCACTTGGTTTTGCCTCTGTCTGTAGGAAACAGAAATGCCCCTTCCTGTGGACAGGTCACATCCTGGGGCTGGTTGTGTTTTAAGTGTTTGCTTTGATTACCAAGCAGCTCTATGCTTGGCAGGCATCTCAGGGTGAATCTTGACTTGTATTCCATTTGTGTTTGTGTGAGTGTACTCCTACCAATCTAATTTTCAAAGCTCAGCCTTCTCACCTTCTTGGCTGAAGCCTTTCCTGTTCTGGAACAAAGACATACAGGAGAATAGGGGACAAAGTGTACATGATGCTGCCACCTCCAAAGCCATTGAGACTTAGACCTGGCCTCCACCCCAAGATATCCACACACACACAGAGTCAGGAGCCCCTGTTTGTGGGCGCAAACTCCTCTTAAACATCAGAGGAGAGCCAGACACAGAGTCATTCTTTTCATTGTTACTTAGGGATGACCTGGTGCTGATGGGTCAGGGTTTGGGTTTTGTCCTCACTTCTCCTTTTGTGTACCTGTTCAGCTGACTGACCACATTGATGTCTTCAGGGAATATAAAAGGCAGATGTGGATTTAGAACCCAAGATTGAATCGTCTGGGCAGATCACGCCTGTGCCGTGGAGCAGAGCAGGGACCATAGGGACCCTGGTGCCCCCACTTGTCACAGCTGTTCTTGGCCTTTGGCCTGACAGGGGCTGCATTTCTGATCTCACGGAGAGCATATTGGTAAGCCTTGCAAAAGCCATTTTGTTATGCCTGCTTTGCAGGATGACCTGTGGGCTGATGGCCAGCCAGCATCATTAATTCCATCTTGCATCTGCAGAATTTTCAGTATGATAGATGATAATGAGCTCACAGAAGCCCATTTAACCTTCGAGTCTGAGCCATGTCATGCAAACAGTGATGTATGGGAGAGTTTGTAATTCGCTCTGTTGTGAAGGAGCAGCCGGGATTGGGCCTGACCAGGCCAAGCGAATGATGTATACATGTGTGTCATCACCTGGGGTACCTGCATGTCCCTTTCGTGCTGTTTAAACTTACTTGGTTTCACCTCTCCAATACTATACTTTTCGTAAAGCATCTACAGGAGTTTAAACTGAGACAGCACCTTACAGAAGGGCAGGGTAGTGCCTGGGAAGCAGAGCTGGCTTGATATCCTGCCTCTGCCACAGGGCAGCTCCCTTCACTCCTGCTGGAATGATGCCCAAATTTGGAACTGGATGGAATTGCTATGTTTGTAGAATCAGGATATGAAAGAAGAGAAATGGTGACTACCAAAGGAGTAGAGGCTAGAACAGCCATCAGGAACTTCCCTGATCATCGAGGCTCTGCTCTTCCCATGTTGTTCAGTACATTTTCTTCCTGAAAACCCTGTAAGATGTTCGGCTTGTGTTTTCCGGCCCAACTTCCAAAACATCTGTGATACTGCATCCCACTGTGGAGCCTGAAGCTAAGCTGCCCTCAGCTCAGTGATGGAGTGCATAAGGAGGACACGTCCTTGGTATGTTACCTAATGCCCTAGAGAGCATCCATCCTTTTTAGAAGTAAGTTGATGCTTTCAGTGGACTTTGATTTTGCTTTGTTCCTTGCCCCTATCCTTCCTGTAGTGTAGCAAGAGAACTTGAAGGACGTTAGAGTTCCAGGGAAGAGCAAACCGGGCCAATGTCAGTGTCAGCAAGGAGGCATCTCCTAAGATGAGCAGCCCAGAATTTGTAAGAAGTAATACTGGAATTAAAAAAAAATGCGAAATGCGTTGGAAATGAGTCAGGTAATGTAAAAGTATTGCATTGTCTTGGGGTTGGGTATGGAACACCAGCAGGTTTAGGACAATGTGGAATTTAGAAAAGGGAGCACTGGAGAATGAGATGTTCTCACCAAGATAGTCCAGTTGTGAAGATAAAATGAACTGGATTCTATGAGCAGAGGAGGAAGAGAGAATTCAGAAGCAGCTCTAGTTTCCGGCGTGTTCCCTTGGTGAGCAAGGTTGTCGTTTACTTAGGTGACCAAAGGAGGGAGCAGATCCAATTTTAGAAGGAAGAGCATGGTTCTGAGCCCAGCATGATGGCCCAATAGCTAAATCCTCACTTTGCAAGCACCAGGATACCATATGGGTGCCAGCTCATGTCCCACCTGCTCCACTTCCTATCCAGCTCCCTGCTTGTGGCCTGGGAAAGCAGCAGAGCACTGCCCAAGGCCTTGAGACCCTGCACTCATGTAGGAGACCTGGAAGAAGCTCCTGGCTCCTGGCTTTGGATCAGCTCAGCTTTGGCCATTGCAGCCATTTGGGGAGTGAACCAGTGGTTGGAAAATCTTCCTCTTTGTTTATCCTTCTCTTCATAAATCTGATCTGCCTTTCCAATAAAAACAATAAGGTTAAAAAAAAGAGAATGCGTTCATGGTTCTCTGATTCACTATAGGACTTACAGACCGATAGCTATGTGATGGTCCGGCAGAAGGATAGGAAGAACTTGGGGGTGAATGGCAGAGGAAACCAGGTATGTGGTTTCTATACATCCTTCCACTGGGGAGTATCAAAAGATTTGCCAAATCCCTCCAGCATCTAGTTGTTGCAACACTTGACGTATCTGTTGTCCACCTAGTGAGGACCATTAGAAACTCAGTGCCCGAGGTTTTGACTGGGAGCTGATCCATAGACACCCTATGCTGGCACATTGTACATTCAGACTGCCAAAGGGAAAGCCAAGGATTCAGCATAAAGCCAGTTGCTTATGCAAACAGTTTGAGTGCACTGAGACCCTAGCATTTAAGGAATGGTGGAAGCCCTCCCGGCAACCCCAGATACCACCCTTGCAAGCAAGTACTTCTAAGGACAGCACTTGCATACCTGCTGTATGAATCCTCTTCTGTACAATGATTTTGATGCATGGCCTTAGTCTGGAGTGTTTGTTAAGTTCAAGTGAAGATACTCACTAGATAGTTGAGTATTAGGTATGAAGTTCGTGCAGTAAATTAAAGCTCTGGAACATATTAGCACCTTAGATTTTCAGCTCCGTATCCCTTCAACACACTGGGCTAAGATCAGGTTCAACTCTGCTCACATAAGAAAGTGGAATCCCCAGCCAGGTGGCCTGGTTCACTGTGTTCCTGTTTGAAAGCTGTTGCTCTTTCTGTCCTGACAGCTGCCTCTCCAAAGGTCAAAGTTATCCACAGATGAACGAGGTGATATTTAGCCTTCTACATTTCATTAATGTAAGTGATTTCCCCAAGAGTCCAATCCACAGGCCCACAAAAATAGTTGACCACATTAAAGGCTCCCCCTGCCCTACGAGGAATCTCCAAGCAGTTTCTTTCCACCATGCATGTTCATTCATCCTTGATTATCAAAATGCTATGCATTATGAGCCAACCTTTCTCCTCTTCTTGGTTCTATTCAACAGATTCTTACACGGCCAGATACTCTGGTAGCTATTATCAATAAAATAATCGTTGTGTGACAAAGTCTTTGCCCCCTATTTGCTTACAGTCACAGTCAAGAGACAGATGAATACGGGTTGGGATCCAGTCGTGTGTTGAGGGCAGGAGAGGTTAGACTGACCACTTGGGTATGAGAAAGGAAAATAAAGGTGTTTTGTATGTTTTGTTTTTGCTTAAAGCTCCGGTAAAGGGTAAAGTGGAGCTTGGAAACTGTCAAATGGAGTTGCTGCATATTTATCCAGTTTGGGATTTCATGCTTAGGTGGCCTTTCACTTGGATGGGGAATACTTGGGAGCCATATGGCCGTGGTACCCTGGAGATGTCAGTTTTCACTCCTCACATGGAGCTTGGCTTTGATGATCTTTGGCGTTCACTTTGGTGCTTCCAGAAGTGACCTCCTCCTCTGCTCACTGCAGCCTTTCTGGGGGCTGGGCTGGCTGCATTTGCTGCTGCTTTTTGTGAGACCATGCATCCTCCTGTACTAATAATAGGCAATTTTGTATTATTCTAAGCTATCTCGGGGGACGTCGTGAAATATGTGCCGTGTCAAACATAATGGTAGAATGTAAATTTTAAAAATCAGTTGGGGGTCATTTATGTGGTTTCAAAATATATATTAAAAAGAAACAAAATTCTCCCCTCCTGCATCTTTATTCTTATCTCGGCTTCATTTGCTGCCTCATTTGTCATCCAAACAGTCTTTGTTCTTTCAGCTTTCCAACATGATTAATAGATGTTGTGCAGTACAGCACAGGGAAAGGCCGAATATTTTGTAAGATGAGTAATCCAGCTAAATGCCCATCTTTTTTTTTTTTTTAACTTGACCAACAAGTATGGTTTATGCAGATGCAAGGGCAGTTTGTTTATTTCCCTGTTCAGAATTTTGTGCTTTTAACATAGCATGTTTCCTTTCCATTAAGCTTGCCAAAAATAATATTGACAAATTCATGAAGGCTTCCATCTGATACGGTTGCAAACTTATGCAAATATATTTAGACAGTGAATAGAATAATTAAACATCCAAATGCCAAGAAGGGGATGGGGGCAGTAATACCAACTGTCATACAATATTATCGGGCCTTCAGTTGGAAATTCATGAAGCATTGGAAAATGCACTTTTGAAACCAAAGGTCAGAATTGTGCTAGGTTTTGTCTCTCAGATTTTCCGGAGGCACAACATCTCCTCATTGCAACAGGAAGTTATACACATTGCTGGGCGTGCTCATTTTCTGCATATTGCTACTCAGAATTTGAGAAGACATTCTTGTGTCTTTGTCATGAATCTTTCCCCTGGGACCAGGCCACTCCTGGATGAACTCACAGATTGAGCTTCTCAAAACACAAAATCAAACTGTTTGTCTTTACAAATATTCTATTTTAAAATCCTGAAAAATCAAAGAATGAAAATACACTAATACTTGGCAAAAAAAAAAAAAGTTTGAGGAGTTGTCTCTTGTAAAACTCTCATTTCATTTGAAAAACTTGTTTCCAAAGAAATTGCCGTTGTAAATCTTAGAAATCTAAAATCTTCTCTTTGTGTTTCCTTCAGTCCTGATAAATACCCTTGAAGTGTGAACATTATTTTTGACTTGATGGGTAGCAGTTTTTCTTACCTAGTTTAGCAAAGTTAGTTTAAATCTTTGCTATTATTCAAAGGAAAAAAAAACTAAAAAAAAAAATGTTAAACCAAATCATAACTTATAACTATGCAGATCTTGACTAATCTTGAAAGGGGTGTAAATATTCCCAAATGAGCTCCTGCCCATCCCTTCAGTTTTGTGCCTGTGGTGTCATTTGAGTTGGAGTATCTGCAATGCCAGCCAGTCCGACCACCAGGAACAGATTAGTACAGCAGGTGCAAGGCCGAGAAGGCGAGGGGGTAAGGATGATGGTACTAGTGGAGCCTGACAGGACCCAGCCCTGCCCTTGCCACCTGCCACCCACCCTCAGCTGCCTCTCTCTGCTTCCAGGAACTTGCCAGCATTTCCCTTCTGCTGACCGAGGGTCATGGCAGGTTTGGGAAGGGGCCCGTGAGGCCTTCAGTGCACTGTGGTTAGAACTCTGTTGTAGCCACAGAGAAGAGAAGCTCAGCTCAAACTTTGGCAACATGAGGGAATAGATGGACCTGGTTACAGAGACGCTCTGGGGTTGGTCTGGCCGTAGCTACCCCTGAGTTCAGACTTACGGCTTTCACTCCCCCTCTCCATAACCCGACATCCAGGGTAGGGGGTGCCTTTTGTTCGCAGAGTGACTGACTTCAAAATCAAGACTCCCAGTGGACCCTGTGTGCCTTGTGTCCAGCTGTGTTCAATCCAGGGACCGACCGGCACACGCCGCATCCTGTGGTGAGGCCAGGCAGGCCCCATTACACCATATAAAATGACCTCCATGGTCACGAGGTCCCAGTGGCCCTGCCCAGGGTATGTCTGGTCTTAGAGGGTGTGAATCGATCAATCCTTGTGGACCAGAACTACTCTGTTTAATTTAGGTGGATGCTAGAGTGTACAAAATCCAAAAGTGTCTGAAAGTATAACTCAATTGGCAGTAGTGTCTTTTTGTGTATTTCTGTGCCAAGTGGATTCTGCCCTGTGAAAACTAAAAAGAGGATGCTACATTGAAAAAATGTTGGGTAGCATTGTTGCCTTTGGTTTGGCTTTAATATTTTGGCTTTTCTAAAGGATCACTGGTTGTCATTCAGTCTTTCTGTCATGCTTTGATGATCCCTGGGACCTAGCACCTCTCAAACTTTCTCATCTTCATCTTATTTCCTCAAAATTCCTACAGCTCCTCATCTTACTAAGAGGAAAGTGTTGTCTTCAATTTGTTAAGGTCATGTGCTGCTCTTTGTACTTCCAAGAGTTAAAAACAGATCAGCTGGATTATTGTAAAAGGCTAAAGACACATCAATTCTGGTATTCTAAAATCAAATATTAGCTTGAGCAGTAAAAATTACAAATGATATTATCATATTCTACATCACAATTTTTCTTGTATCTGTAACAGATACCAGCACATAGCCTGAAAAAACCATGAAATAAAACTGTGTGCTCTGTTGGAGGCAGAAAGATAGCTGCATCTAGAAACACGACCACACACACATTCATGGAGGGAAATCTCAACTGAGTAACCCAGGCTTGCTGCATGCTTGTTTTTCCTCCAGTAATTGGAGTGTGGTGGCCACCTACCAGCTTGACATCGATGCTAGTTCCTCTTTTTTTGCTGACGTCGTGGTTTTAGTGGCCAAATGGACTCTGGTGTTTCCCCTGTGTTGTACGTGGACCCAAGACTACCTAGAAGCAGTGGTTGTTTACCCTGGATAGTGCATTTGCAGTGAGGCTCAAAAGGAAACGAGGAGGACTTGAAAGCTGCATTTGAATAGGCAGGACTACTTGAAAGAGATGACTGAGTAATGCTAAACAGATAACAAAATTCAGATTCATGCCATTGGCAAGAGAGGAGACTTCTGGCTAAACACACTGAAAATAACAGCTAGAATGCAGCTCTGATAACAGCCCTGGGTTTTGCCTGAACCTAAAGGAAAGCTGATGATTGTCCTTCCATCTGCAACAGCTCCGGGCCAGGCTACTTGACCACACTGAAGGAGAAGAGCCACCTTGTATCTTAGTGGCACCGATGCGTTTCGCCCAGTGACCCAGTTAGAGGAACTGGGGCCCGAATCTCATCAGCGATGGTGATGAGGGCACCTCAAGATTGTCCAGAGTCGGTTTTCACTTTTTGCTCTGGGATGTAGTTAATAAAACTCCCAGATCTGTCAGCTGCTGAGGCATTTCCTCATGGCTCCAAGGAGCCGCTCCAGGTCAGCTTCTTGAACTGAGGCTTTGCTTACAGCATCCATATGCTTCCCAGCCCACTCGCTGACCTCCCTTCTTTCTCAGGCTTTTCATGTTTCCACCCCGCATCCCAGGAGGCCCCCGAAATATTCTGAGGACACAGTCCAATTATTTTTGCAAAAGCTCACTCAGTAGTCACGGCTTAAGGTTTGTATGAATCGAATACGTTTTTTAACTTAACAATCATTTACTTACAACCTAAAGCAGTTAACCTTGACAGTATATATAAACGCTAGTAAATCTGAGAACATTCTGAAGTGGCCAGAAGCGTTATCATTTCCCCCACATGTAGCATGGTCAACAATGAGACATTCATAGCAGCCATCATCGACATCTTTCAGAATATCATCAATACTTGTCCACAGCCTGATTCCTTTTGAACACAGCTCCGTGTCTTTGAAGCATGGATCCTGGGATCCAGCTTTGATTCCTTTCCTGTGGACTTGTGCCAGTGTGCCTGATTTCATTAAGGTTTTGGAAAGGACTGAAGCTATGGTATCGTTTTTATTGCAGTCCTCGCATCAATCATAATTTAGGGTGCCCTTGGTGAAAGATGAAGAATTCCAACGGGGGAGGGGTGCTGGGTGGAGGCAGGTCTGGTGGGCTGGGAGAGTCACTAAACTAAGTGAGTGCTTATTGCATACAGTAAGTGCAGCCACCTCAGCTGTAGCTGTGAGCACAGCCTGGAGGCCCAAACCAAGGTGCATGGGTGCCTGGAGACCACACAGCTTTTAATTAGGTGCTTATCTTTTCTGCCTCCCTCCTCTGCATTCTTCCTCTTCCTCTCCACGGGGAGCCCCTTGGTGTTCCAGGTTGTAGAGCCAGGGAGTGGAGGCACGGTTAGAAATAAGTGGGTTCCTCTCTTATCATAACAAAGGCTGCACACAGATTCCTCACAGCAGATCCTCCCCACTCTCTGCTTTCACCTTCCCCACTCCTCAGCCAGGACTTGGTGCTCCAGATTTCCCAGTGCAATCCTCTCCCTTGCACTTATAACTTTTGAGTTTTCACCTTAGGAAAGTGCCTGTCCCCTCATTAGCAAAATCACATTGCTCTTATGACTTCCCTTCATCCCCCACCCCTCACAGTTCTCTAGTTAGCATCCTGTGTCCTTGACCTGTTGGTCTCCAGATCCCTCTAAGGGCTCCTTGCCCATCCCTCTTGTCTCAGACATCAGCAGTGCTGCTTGCCATGCAATGCCTTGGGCCTAAGGGACATGAGCAAGTAGTAGGTCGCCTCAACCGCATTGTAGAGTTGTCACACCACAGATCTTTCAACAGCCCCACCAGTGCAAAGAACCTGCCTGGGAGGCTGCTTCCTCCTTCCCGTTGATGCTCAGACACGCCTCCTAAACAGCAGTGACAACATTCCACTTATAGATGGGCACAGAGGACCCAATTCTGTGTGGATTCCAGGGTTTCGCTCTGCCTGTCTTCAGCCAACACAGAAAGTGCTAGGGTCTCCACCTCGGGCCCAGATGGAGCAGGTGAGGTGTGCCCTCGCGTGTGGAAAGCAGCACGTCACTCAGATGTTTCTTGCAGCCATGGAGAATTAGACTCCAAGTAAAACTTAAAGTCTACAAGTTAGATTGTATAAATTGTATTCTGCAAATTACAATCTGTGAAGTAGATGCTGAGTAAAAATACTATAAAGTAATATAACTTACTCCTAACCTGAGGATGACTCGCTGAAACTGTTCCCCTAGAATATTATAACTGTGCTAGGTTGATACCCTTGACCTCTTATTTGGGGACATCTCATGGAACCAGTCATCTAGATTCAAACACCAGCTCTTGCCTCTCACTTTCAGCTGACTTCTGTGCTTATGCACTCGGTAGGAAACTTTTTTGGTGTCTTTAGGAAAAGCTAAGAAATACCCACATTTAAGTTCAACTCCTAATTTTCAGTCCAGGTCGTTCTCTTCACAACACCTTTTCAAACAGAGGCCAACACGCACTCTCCCCGAGGGCCGGAGAGTGGATGTTGAGGCTTTGTAGTCTGTGGTCTCTGTCCTCTCTCCTACTCAGCTCTGCAGTAGCCATGTGCAGCCGGCTAAGGCTGGGTCCCAGGGAGCCTTCACTTGTGCAGACAGGCAGCCGGCCAGATTTGGCAAGTGGGCTCTAGTTTGCCAGTCCCTGATTCAGACAAAAAGAGAGGTTCGTGCAATTTTGTGTATAGGTAATAAAGTTACCAAACCGTTTCAGGGGCTCCCCAGCCTCTTCCTCTTTGAGACCTATTTTTGCTTTCCTCAGTTTCTCCAAGTACTGGTGAGAAAGAGGAAGAGCACCAGGAATGCCTTTCCCTAATGCCGAGAGCTGACCCGATTCCTTTCCCTGTGAAAAGCCCCACTGACTTCAGAGAGGAGAAGCAGCTGGTGTGGCAGGCCCCACCCAGCCAGTCCCACATTACTTAGGATATTCTAAGCCCTGTTCCAAGCCGCTTTGTCTCAGCTCCTCAATAATCATACGAAAGCAAATGAACTAAATGTTTACAGTTTGTTCACATGTAGTAGATGTATGTCCTCGGAAATTAAGTTTTCATGCAGGCATCAGATTTCCAGGAAATTACATTGTGTTGGGTAAGGGGGTTGTAAGGGATGGGAAGAGAGGGAGGAGGAAGTAAAAGTGATTGTTAGTCCAGATTGGATGCCACCGTAACACTATGAGAAGGGTGGCATGCTGGAAAGGTTTTCTGTTGTACAGTGCTTCTACGTTGATGGCTTTGTGTTTTATATACATAAGAAAAATGTAGCCTTTATAAGCTTGGTTTCTATGGGAAAACAGCTAATGGGCTGATGGTATCGCTCTACTTCAACATGCTAGAGAATTACTCAGATGCTTGTCAGATGCCTGAACCACATATTTATTTGAGAATGTGCCATCATGGGAAGCTTTCACTCACCAAGGTCACGGGGAGGGCAATGGAGGGAGGCACTCTGAACTTCAGATGGTCCTTACTGCCTGTGTCCATAGCAAAGCGATGAGTGAAGAGCTGGCTTGCCAAAGGAAAAAAGGCTTATAGAGAGAGCTGCTTTGTTCTGTTTGCAAAAGGCAGATAGCTGAGCAATAACTGAACAGGCTTCTTCTCGTTGGTGTTCATTTTATAACCCTAAAAAGAAGAATGTGTTTTATAAGATTGCAAAAATTTTTTTCTGTATTTATCTGACATGTTAGTAAATGAAAGAAATTTTGGCCCTAGATTTAAGAAAGTGGTTTTGTTGTAAGCTCACTGTTTTGTGCTTTGAGTTTTCTGGGTATATGAAAATGATTTACTTTTGAACTCCTTTTACTTGTCTGAAAGATACACACAGAGATTTCCCATCTGCTGGCTTACCTCCCAAACGCCAGCAACAAGTAGAACTTGTATAACCCAAATTCAAGAGCCAGGAACGCAGTCCAGGTCTCCCTTGTCAGTGGAAGGAACCCAACTGTTCAGCCATCACATGCTGCCTCCCAAGGTGCACATTAACCAGGAGCTGGAACTGGAAGCGGAGCTGGGACTTAAACCAAGCACCTACTACTTTCTCTCTCTCTCTCTCTCTCTCTCTCTCTCCCTCTCCTTACTCCCCCCACCTTTAACTCTGCATTTCAAGTAAATAATACAAATCTTTAAAATAATGAAATCTACAATGTTTTAAAAGAAATTTGTATCTACTAAAAGAAAGAAAAAAGAAAAATACCAATAATGATAGCCACTTAGGTAAATGTAAATATTTGTTCTTCTTTTGGTTATTAGTAGTAAAGCAGCTTCAAAAACTACATATAAAGAAGTTCTGTGTCAATCAGAAAGAGCAGCAATCTCTTTTTACTGCTGAATAATGGACCCAAAGTGAGCATCTCGCCCAGAATGTGGAGTGCGCACAAGTCTCCTCTCAATGGGCATGTCTGTGTCAGTGAAGTCAGAAAACCTGATGGCCAACTTCAGGGCTCTAGGAGGTGGCCCGTCAACTGATAGAGGTATCCCCAAATCTAGGGAATCAGTAATGAAAGCAGGTCTATCACTATAGCCTCAGCTGCAACATCTCCTCAGTTACACTGTACCTGAGGTGTGGAGATCTCAGCCAAATTTAACAGGTGAGGATACGTTCAGTCAGACTTGCGCGTAAGCTCAGTCTTTGCCATCCAGTTTTGTGCTGGTTAAAGCTTGGGTCCAGGCATAGACTCGGTGAGAGGCCTGAAACCAGGGAAACGGTCTGTGCTAAAGCTTCAAGACTGTTTCTTGAATTTGACTCACCTACCAGAGGTCCTTCATCAAGTTCCTCTCTTCCACCATTAGTTTTTCCTGCTGGAGATGTTGATTGCATTCTCCGTGCCAGCTTTATTTTGCAGGAAGCTCTTGTGGCTTTGCATTGAGTTGGTGGAAGTGCAGACCTGAAACATGTTCTGCTAGCAGAGAGCATTGTAGTCCCACCTGACTGTGGAAAGTGGGCCAAACCATACTTCATTCCTCCTTTTTATACACCCACACACACACACATGCTCACTTCTCAGATACCTGAAAATAGAGAAACCTGCAAAGAGAATGTTGAGCCAGATTGTTCATTTAAAAAGTAATTTATGAGCTATTGCCTGATGAATTTGCCTCTTCTACCTGTTAGAGTGCAAAACCTTTTGAAATGCATGGGTAGTATGTGCATATAGGAGCATTTTATTCTCATTAAGATGATGTATTGTGGGATAAAATGGCTGATTTTGTTTGTAGCATATAATTTTAGAATGAGAGTGAGGGAGTTGGAAGACAGAAGCGGTGAGAAATCCCCCTACCTGTGCAGCTAAAATCCTGTGGTGTGTCTGTGCTGTGGGTAACATGGCTCATTGACTCAGTTGCACAATTCGATATTTAGAATTATATATACCCAATGCTCAACCTTTCAAATAAATATTGTTTAGAAGCACTCCACCTAATGGAGACGGAAAAGGAAGAAAGAGAACAGATAGGACAATGAGAATAAGAAAACAAGCAATAGATTCAGTAATCTCATTAAATGTAAATAAACTAAATATTCCCTCACCCCATTCAAATGTAAAGACAATATTTTACTTACAAATTAGAAGGTAAAAATAGTATTAACAATTATACCAATATACTATAATAGAAGTTCTGTGGATACAGCCTGTCTCTCAGAATATCTTATTGTAATTGTGCTTTTAGCTGAAACCTTGGAAGACAAAACCATGGATAAGGGAAGCTTCTCCCAGGTTCAAGGTAGAGTGATATATTAATAGCAAGGCAGAAGCAGAGGAGTTGACTTGTTCCCTGGTTGCTAAGCTACTTACATCACAGGACCCGGGTTTGACTCCTGGCTCCAGCTCCTAAATCCAGCCTCCTGGAAAGCAGCAGTGTTGACCAAAGAGGGAAGGCCTAGATTGCATTCCTACGTTTGGTTTCAGCCCCAATCTCTCTGTCTCAAATACATCTTCTAGGTAGAGGTAGAACAAGGTGGTTACGTCATAATGATCAAAGACATTTCATCAAATCATGATCCTACAGGTCTGCAACAGATCTTCAACTTACATAAAACAAACAACATAAAAAAAATAAACTTCAGGAAAAAATAGACAAATCCATGATGATACTCAGGCTTAAAATCCTTCTCAGAACAAATAAACTTGAAAATCGATAGGAATTTACAAGGGACCTTCATAGTTTATGGAAAAAAATGCATATTAAGAAAAGCAATGTTTAGGTTCTAAAAAAAATTTTTTTTGCTTTAAAATGATGTTATCTTTTAATTCAATTTTCTGTGAACCTTTAAAGTACCTCATAGGATACTTGAATAATACCATGATCCAGCTTGACCTAATTGGCATGAATGGAACACTCCACCCAACAACAGCAGAGCACACATGCTCTGCAAATGCACACAGAATGTTTGCCAAGATAGAGCATATTCTGGACCACCGAACAAATCTCACTAAATTTTCAAGGACTCAAATCATACATAATATGCTCTCTAAGCCCAGTGAAATTAAATAAGAAATCAGCACTGGTGGATATCTGAAAAACTTCCAAATATTTAAAAATTCAATAAGCGTTAGAGTAAGAGAAAACATTTGCAAATCATCTATCTGAAAAGCATTTATATCCAGAAGATAACAAGGACTCTCAACTCAATAGTGAAAAAAATAAACAAATCTTATAACCCCAAAAGAATGAGTAAAATATTTGAATACACATTACATCTGAAAAAAAAACATGTGGGTGATCATCACATAAAAATATGCTCATCATTGTTAGTTAGTAAGGAAATGCAAATTGGACCCGCAGTGGATACCACCACATAGCTATTAGTCTCTCAAATGAAGGTTGACCATACCAAATGTTGAAGAGGATGTGAATGAGAATGTACAAATAGTTGAACAGAAAACCTTTTGGAAAACAGGTTGAGAGTGACAGGTGTAATACACACCCATCATACAGCTGAGTCATTCTGTGCCTCTTGACTCGAGAGAAACAAGATTTGCACAGATTTGCACCTAAACATCCACAGTTCTCACAATAGTGCGCATTAGACTTTATACTTCAGTGTGTACTGTGTATCACACACAAGTTTACCTCAGTAAAACTGTTAAATCATGCGTTTGTTCAAAAATAAAGTACAAAAAACAGAAAAATAAAAGCAAAAACTTCGCAAAGATTAGATGGGCAGTCCAGAGGATTCAACATCCAGTAATTAGAGTTCATCATAAAACAAGAACAATAGGGATCCAGAGAAGATCCTGGAAGCTTTCAGAGCTGGAGGGTAGAAATGTATTGACATGCAACTAATCCAAACTGAAAATGGAGGGGAAGGGGAAGAAACTTCGCAGCAGCACTGGAGTGCACTCTTCAAAATGCAAATAAAATATTGTACCCAGAGAAGCCATTAGTAGGGTGAGCTGAGAGCAGAGACAAAGCTAGTGTTTTCTTTCTTTCTTTCTTGGAAAGTCAGAAAGAGAGAACTAGAGTAGTGTCGTCTATCCACTGGTTCACTCCCCAAATGGCCTTAACTCACCAAGTTGCCAACCTGGAGCCAGGAGCCAGAAACTCTATCCAGGTCTTCCACATGCATGGCAAGGACCCAAGTGTCTGGACCATCCTCTGCTGCTTTCCCAGGTGCATTAGCAGGGAGCTGGAGTGGAAGCAGAGCAGCCAGGACTCACAGTGTACTCCAGCATGAGATGTTGGCATCGTGAGCAGAGGCTTCATGTGCTGTACCAGAACTCCAGCTCCATGATGAGACATTTTAGAATTGCCCTCTGTAGCCTTTTGCTCAAGAAACTACCAGAGTCATCATCCAAATGAGCAGGTCATGAAAGAAGAAGATGCATCTATTCATTTTAGTTTTTCTCTGCTGTGTGGCAGAGTGCTTCTAATTTGGTGGCTTAAAATATTGCAGGTTTATTATCTCACAGTCTCTGCAAGTCAGGAGTCTTTTCCGAACTTAGCTGAGTTCTCAGCCTCTGGCTTCTGGCAATATTGGTGTCACCTAGGGCTACCTCACATCTAAGGCTTGGGGGTCCCTGGGGTTACTTGCAGAATTGGTTACTTGGTGTGGTACGACTGAGGATGGAGTCCACATGTGGAATCTTTGAATTCGTCTCACTTGCAGCATAGAAACGTATTCCTTGAAAGCCAACAAAGGAACAATCTGCTAAGACAGAATGATATGCCGTCCCTGTACCATGTTCTGTTGGTTCAAAGCGGGGGACTCATCCCACACAATACGATCCCAGGGAAGGGAAGCTAAGGCCACAGGAAGGAGAGAGCAATACCTGGGGTCATGGTGGAGGAGCCTACCAAGCAGTTTGCTAGAAGAGTAATCTGTCCCTGAACCTGTGAAGGCATGACCTGCAGGAGTGTCAGAGTGTGCCAGAATGTGAGGAGCAGGTGCATGGGAAACTAAGCACAAGGAAACACAATTGGTAACTCCAGGAGAGCAGATATTGCACAAGAATGGGAACAAACAGTGTGCAAACTGGTCCCCCAGTCCTAACAAATCCTGCTATGACCAACAGCCTGATAGCTCAATGTTCAGAAAGTGAAAGGGGGCAGAGAATATGTCAGGCTATAAAAGACCTAAATCTAGACCAGGCCTTTGGCCTAGAAGAAGAACCGACCAGGTCCTGGCTTCAGCCAGGCTAAGTCCTGGTGCCAGCTATGTTGAGCTGTGTCTGCTCCCCCCCATCTGTCCACCCATCAAAAGTAATAGTAAATGAAAGCTAAATTTTTACCTTCTATATTAGAAAGCCAATGGGTAATATAAAAAGCTGCACAATAAGACAGCATGTGATGGATGGGGAAAAGAATGGTAGTGCTCACCTCTTAGGAGCAGAGGTGCTGGGAGATTTGGGGGCCAAGATGGGGGGCAGGCATGGTAGGCAGGAAACTGTCATTTTTCATGCTGAGCCCTGAGGAATAGTGTGACCTTCTAAGCTGTGATTTATATTGGTTAAAGTTAAATTTGAAAAACAAAATAAAGAATCCATCATGTTTTTTTGGAGCTTTTTTTCTGTTTTAGTGTGCATGTGCTTGTAGCAAAGCGGATGGGAGGTGACTTACAAATGACTTAGAAGTGCATGGTTTTCTTCTGTGTCCATCTCTGAGACTAGCCTGGGAGAATGTGCTCTGCGCGATGCTGTGTTCCAAAGTGAAGAACCCATGGGAGCACTGAGATGGGGAACAGCAGGTGCACCTCCTCCCAGCCAGGGACCGCTCACTGAGCCTCCCAGGCTTGTCCATTCAGGCAGGAGGAGGGTTCTGCTCATTGAGGCCTTTGCAGACAGTCCAGCAAAGTGGGAGGAAGGCATTTGTGAGAATCTCCAGTTGATGTGAAGGCACGTGCAGTGCCTCTGTCTGCTGGGGTTGCCCTAGCGGAATCCCACAGGTGCAACGGCTCACAGCAAAGCTCAAATTCAAGTCCTGGGGATAAAAAGTCTGAGATCGAGGAATCAGCAGGCTTGGTTTCACCTGAGGCCTCTCTGTTGGGCCTGCACAGGCCTTATCTCTATGCCAGACGTCCCTGGTGTCACTTCCTCTTTCTATAAGGATACCAGTCCAACCCTCATGACTCTTACTCAGTCACCTGTTTAAATGCTGGATCTCCAAACCTACCAAAGGGATGCATGGCCTCAGCAGAGGAGTTTTGAGATGAACACTGTCTAGTGCATAACACAGCAAACCACTGCTACACCCAGTTTGAAAACCTGTGCATGGAGCTAGGATCTGGTCTGGATCACCTGGGAGGAGAAAAAAAGGTTGTGTGGAACAGGCACGTAGCCTGGTGGTTAAGGTGCTGCTGGAGGTCTCCACATTCATGCTGGAGGCCAGAGTTCATGCTGCTTCCAGCTTTCTGCTACTGCGCACCTGGGAGGCAGAAGGGATGTCCTGACTAGTTGGGTTCCTGCTACCACATGAGACACAGATTGGCTTCTGGGCTACACCATCTCTCTGGCCCAGTGCCGGCCAGTGAGGGCATTTGAGGAGTCAACTGGCAGATGAGGCCTTTTATTCCCTCTTCTGCTTCCTCATGCCAGCTCTCTGATTCTAAAATCTTTAAAAAAAAAAAAAAAAAAAAATTTTTTTTTTTTTTTTTTTTTTGCAGATTCGCAGCACAGTGTAAGTTTCTAGTATTTGGAAGAGTTCACTTAGGTCACAGGGTGGTCCTGAATTCTTTCTTAGTTCAGCAAGTCTTGGCCAAGCCAGGTGTCCAGCTAGCGAACTTGAAATGAGGCCACCCTCTCTCTCTCTCCAGGCTTCCCCAGACCACTGCTTTGCCACTGTCCCAGGAGTAGCATAACAGGGAGTTGAAGTAATAGAATTTCCCCGAATCTTCCCGGGTTTGCCTCTGGACTAACTCAGCATCTCTAGGGAGGAGCCTGCAGAGCCAGTCAGGGCAGGGTGAAAACTCGGTGCTCAGCGCCAGCCCAGCCCACTGCCTCCATCTCAGCTGTTGGAAGGCTCAAGGATTGTGATTATGGTGAAATGAGGCAAGGCAGGGAGGCAGCCCTCCAGTGGAAATGAAGTGAATGCAGTGTAAATAATGAGACACCTGAGTAGTGGGTGAGATCCCTTAGGTGTCATTTTGGTAATGAATCAAGGCAGAGTATGGAGTGGGAGAGAAATGCGCGGCTCAAGCCACAATGGCACTGCTTTGGAACTGTCTGGCTTGGATGTTGCCCACATACTGGGACTAGTTACCGAAGCAAATATCCAGCGTAAAGAAGAGTGACTGATTTTTCCTTGAATGTAATTCCTAAGTGGATAGTAGTCACTCCTTACACTTCTTGGAAGAGTAGTAAGTATATTATCTTAAGGGAGTTTTGCCTTAGGTCAATTACAAGATCTGTATCATTTATGGAAAAATTTTTTTTTATAATAATAAGTATTGTTTACTAACTGCTGTAACCACTTTAAAGATACGGTTTGGAAAAGTAGCATCCAAAGTATAGTCTTAAAAATTCAGAAGAAATCAAAACTAAACTTTTCAGACCAAAGTGTATTGTGATGAGTACTGTAGCTGGCAGATCAGTAGCTCAGTAGGTTGGTTAGGCTCCCATTGCAACGATGGGGAATCTGTGACATTTCCTGGTGCGAATCCAGCCCTGGTGAATCCATCCCTTGCTCTGCATTGGGCGCACAGGGTGGCAGTAACGCTGGAAACCACGATGCAAGGAGGGCAGTGTTGCCCAGTAGCTAGGGCCCCAGGCTGTGGCGTCATACTGCCTGCCTGTGAAGTCCACCTGCATCAGGCACTAGTCAGGTGCTTTTCGGCAAATCACTGTTTCACTTTCCTAGTCTACAAAATAGTAATAGCTGAGGTAGTCGTAGTCACAATGCTGCCTTTGCAGTAGTGTAGGAGTTAGATGAAATACTCATATAGTCTACGTGAAGCACCTGCTGCCATTGGAGATGCCAGGACGCCTCGTTACTACTTTACAGGGGAAAGCCTGTTAGCCTAAAGCTCCTAGTCCTGTGTGATTCCTGCAGTCGGTAACTTCTGCCTCGCTTTGTTTGCACCTGGACAACCAAACCCTCCCGTTTCATTTACACTTCTTTCCCTCTAAAAGAAATATCCCTGATCTCTGATGTTGCAAGAAACAGGCCCAGAATGCAAGTGGCAGCTCTACTTGGCTCCAATGCCTACAGCAGCCTTCCCCTTATTTAGAAATTACCCCAATTATCAATTTTATTTCTTTTGTTAAGACTTTTTTTTTATGTGAAAGGCAGAATTACAGAGAAGGATATCTTCCATTGGCTCACTTATTCTCCCACATGGCCACAACAGCTAGGGCTGGACAAGGTGAAAGAACCAGAAGGCCCACGTGCTTGCACCATCTTCTGCTGCTTTCGGGGCATTGGCAGGGAGCTGGATCTAAAGTGGAGCAACTAGGGCTCGAACCAGCACCCATATGATATAGGCTTGGCAGGGGATTTAACCCACTGCACCACAACCCTGGCTCCCCGATTATTACTATTTAAAAATAGTAATCTCCTTGAAAATCAAATACCAGAATTGTACATGTAGAATGACCTGATTTATGTATGTAACTAGTAGTCATTTTACAAGGGTAATCCAACGACTCAGGTAAATGGAATTGAAAGGTTTAATTTAAAAATTTGAAACCCAGTTTTTTGGTTGCTTTTTTTTTTTCATGATACTCATTCTCCATTAACTTTTTTTTTTAAAGATTTATTTATTTCTATTGGAAAGGCAGATATACAGAGAGGAGGAGAGACAGAGAGGAACATCTGTCTGCTGTTTCACTCCCCAAGCGGCTGCAACAGCTGGAGCTGAGCCAGTCCAAAGCCAGGAGCCAGGAGCTCTTCTGGGTCTCCCATGCAGGTGCTGGGTCCCAAGGCTTTGGGCCGTCTTCAACTGCTTTCTGGGTTTGTGACTTCAACCTGGTTCATTCCTAGTCATTTGGGGGGGTGCATGAGGGGATGGATTATTTTCTTTTTTTTTTTAATAAAAAAAATGCAGAGAGGAGAGACAGGAAGAGCTTCTGTCCGATGATTCACTCCCCAAGTAACCGCAGTGGCCAATGCTGCGCCGATTCAAAGCCAGGAGCCAGGAGCCCCAAGCCTTTTCCGGTCTCCATGGTTGCAGGGTCCTAAGGCTTTGGGCCATCCTCAACTGCTTTCCCAGGCCACAAGCAGGAAGCTGAATGGGAAGCGGAGCCACTGAGATTAGAACCAACGCCCATATGGGATCCTGGCGCATGCAAGGCGAGGACTTTAACCACTACACTATCGTGCCGGGCCCTCCATTAACTTTTGAAGACCTCCCTCCCCCTTATAGTGGCTTGATTGGGTCTTGCAGTGCGGGACATGGAGAGAGAACACAGCCATTTACTGACTCACCTCTCAAATGCTTGCAGTGGCCAGGACTAGCCTGCGCAAAAACCAGGTGTCTGGAAGGCAGTCGAGGTCTCCCACCTGAATGGCAGAATCCAATTATTTAAGCCATTACTGCTACATCCCAGGGTCTGTAGGAGCAGGAAGCCGGCGTGAGGAGTCCGGGCTGACTGTCAGACCCGGGTACTCCTTTCTCAGCACACAAGTCTGAACTAGCTTCCTAACTGCCAGGCCAAATGCTAAGCCCTACCTGCGAGCTTACACAAGACGTTGTTTGTGGGAGTCACCCCCGTGGGACTTTATTTTCAGGGACAGATATCCTCTCACTGAGACTTATACACTCTCCCTTACAAAAAGGGAAAAACGAAGGCAACTGTATTTAGTCTATTTTTCAAGGCCACTGAAACAAATTGCAGTAATTTGAGCTGTCTGCTACTATCACAAAATGTGAGCACAATGTGGTAATTTTTATAGTAATTGAACATGACTTCCATCTTAAAAATTCAAAAGTTAGGAATTTTTCTCTTCATTCTTTTTATAGATATAAAACCATTTTTTAAATCTCAAAAACTAAAGAAGGATTTTACCCAAATGTTTCAGTGAGGGGCTGTCCCGCTAGGAGTGAAGCCAAGGACTGGTCTGCTAGTGTCCTCGTTGAGAGCCCTTAACCACAGTAGCTGAGTTAACTGAAGCATCACTGTAGCAGACACTCAGGAGATTCCATGCCCTGAGTATCCCTGACTACTTACTAAACACAGAGCACCTTTTGAATACTGTGCAGGTAGAGAAAAGAAAAACTTCCAGAACATTCCATGTCTGTAGAATCAAGCCAATAGAAATCCCAATTGCGGCAGTGCCATCTGTTTTCATTAAAAGGATTTCTCACTCTCTCCTTCCCTTAAATCGCTTGACTTTTACACTGGATCGTTCTTCTCGTGCGTCATCCTGGAGTCACTTGTATCATTACCTGAATGACAATTGAATATGAAGAATTCTGTCTCTCACATCCGAAAGAGGAAAAGGGAAGAAACCAAGAAAAGGCCTAGTTCCTTAGAAGTTGTTTGTGTGTGCCTTGTTCTCTAATCATCCTCTATCTTTGCGCATCTGTTTTCAAAAATATTTACTTGGAACCCAGTACTGCCAGGCAATGTGTTAACAACTTGGAAAAAATACTCTTGCTTAAGAAAGACTTTAAAGTTTTGAGCTATTTCATTAAAAAGAAAAACTGTTTTTGTTTACATCACATGATGTAGTGTTTCAAAGATAAGCTGAAGCTCAGTAAAATCAGGGAGTCCACACAGTGACTCGAGAGGCCCAGCTGTAAGTGTCAGCACCTCATGTTGGTGCCGGTTCTAGTCCCAACTGCTCTGCCTCCAACCCAGCTCCCTGTTTGTGGCCTGGGAACGCAGTGGAAGATGGCTCAAGTTCTTGGGATCCTGCACCCAAATGGGAGACCTAGAAGAAGCTCTTGACTTCAGATCAACTCAGTTCTGGCCATTGTGCCAGGAGCTTCTTCCAGGTCTCCCACATGGGTGTGGGGTCGCAGGGAGCTGGATGGGAAGTGGGGTAGCCAGGATAAAAACCAATGACTATATAGGATCTTGGTGCTTTGCAAGGGGAGTATTAGCCAATGAAGCCAGTATGCTGGGCCCACCCCTCCCCCAAAATTTTAGAGCTTGTTTGAGCAATGATTCATCAGTTGGACTGCTCCAAACCGAAACTGGTACACAGGCTCAACAGTGGATCATCAGTGGGAGGTAAGGAGACTTCTGTGGAATAAACACAGATATAAAGCAGAGAAAACATTAGGTACAATTCTATCTTGTCGCCTTTAGCTTATCCCATTAAAAAGCTCTGACAAAGCTTAATGGCTGATTTGGATTGACTGAACTTAAATTCTGAAATATGGACATTTACAAGAAATAGATCTGTAAGTTTTATTGAGCTTGCAACTCATGGAAGATTTAGGTCACTGGTATGACCATGTCTACTCAGTAATTGTTCAGGCCTGATTTCCATTTCAATTTACTTTTTTAAAATATGTATTTATTGGAAAGGCAGAATTACAGGGAGAAGGAGAAACATAGAGAAAGATCTTCCATCCATTGGTTCACTCCCCAATGGCCACAGTGACAGGAGCTGAGCCAGGAGCCAGAAGCTTCTTCCCACCCTCCCACACGGGTGCAGAGTTCCAAGCCTTTGAGCCATCTCCTACTGCTTACTCAGGCCATAAGCAGAGAGCTGGATGGGAAGTGGATCCTCCGGGACATGAACCACTCATGGGATGTCAGTGCCTGAGGCATAGGCTTAGCCTACTGTGCTATAGGACCGATCCCATTTTAATTTGCTTTACATCTGTTGGCTAACATAGGTTTGTTTGGCTATTGGTATTTTTTAAGCAAGATAATATGAATTGGTTGTTGGGGGGATGGGAGAAGCCGTACAGAAGGACTTCTTTGGCTTTGGATCGTGAACTACAGAAACAAAATAGTTGCATTAAGTGCTGTTTCTTTTCTGAACCAAAATAAAAATGGGTGACTCATTCAATAGGAAAAGGTGGTGAATTCAAATAGGAATAGAAAATAAACTTCCACAAGCACAGTATGCTTAATACCTTTGTATTGTGTGTCATAATTCTAGCACTTTATGAGACCATTTTTAATAGCAGTTCTCATCCAGCAACACTCTGTTACTTCTCAGTGATGGGTTTGCAACACAGGACTTGGTCTTTACTGTCCATAAAGGCTTTCGTAAGAACTCACAGTAAGCTCCAAGTTAACCCCAAATCCCAAATGATCTGGAAGATTCATGGTCCTGAAGGGCAAAGGCCAGTGATTTGCACTTTGGTAAAAGAATCCATTAACGTAACAGACGAGGAAGTAGATTTTAGTGCCTCCTTGGTTATTTTAAGCAGGAGGCCTCCTCAGAGGGCACACAAAGTCAACAGAGGTCGCCACTGACCCTGGCGTGTGGCCAGAGGTCAGCTACCCAGGGCAGCCTGGACCTTCTCTTCCTGTGTGCTCTGCTCACTCCTGTCTGAGGACTGCCTGGTGGCCTTCAGTCACAGTTTTTGTCCAGAAAGAATTCAGTATAAACTACAAGTGTGGTGAACAAAATTCTACTTTGCATTTGCTCAGCGGGAGGGGCTTTAGGAGTGAGGCTTGTCTGTGCACAAGTCAGAGAGTCCCTGGGTCCCACGGTTTCTTTGAGTGTCTGTCCTGTTGCTGCTGAGCCCAAAGAAGCCAGTGCAATTCTTAGAAGCAGCTGGGAACATGGAAATCTTTGGATGAAGTCATTTTTCTCCCATTTGTAAGAAATAAGTTGGAACTAAAGGAAAGATGTTGCACTTTTCCCGGTGGACAAGGTCTTAGCTGATTTGAACTGCCAGTTCGGTGACATCATGGGCAGGAGAGCAGCTCCCAGCACCACAAGTGTCTCATCCTACCTTGGCCAGCACTTGTCTTTTATCATCTAGAGGCTGATGTGGACTTACTGGACTTAAAGATTGATTGATTGATTGATTGATTGATTGATTGATTCAGTTCCTTGAAAGGGAGACAGTCCTTCCAGTCGCTGCTTCACTCCCCAAAGTGGCTGCTATGGCTGGGCTGGGTCAGACCAAAGCCAGGAGCTTGCTCATCTCTCCTGGTCTTCCACATGGGGCTCAAGTACTTCGACCATCTTACACAGCCTTCTGGGAGTATTTGTGTGGAGCTAGATCAGTAGAGCATCCAGGAATCGAACCAGCAACATGAGATATCAGTGTCATCTACTGCACCACTAACACTGGTCCCAAGCGTTATATTTTTGTGTCTTTAAAAAAAAATGTGGGGCCTGGCACAGTAGCCTAGTGGCTAAAGTCCTTGCCTTGCACGTGTCAGGATCCCATATGGGCACCGGTTCTAATCCCAGCGGTCCTGCTTCCCACCCAGCTCCCTGCTTGTGGCCTGGGAAAGCAGTCGAGGATGGCCCAAAGCCTCGGGACCCTGCACCCGCATGGGAGACCTGGAAGCAGCTCCTGGCTCCTGGCTTGGGACCAACTCAGCTCTGGCCATTTCGGTCATTTGGGGAGTAAATCATCAGATGAAGGATCTTCCTCTCTGTCTCTCCTCCTCACTGTATATCTGATTTTCCAATAAAGATAAATCTTAAAAAAAAAAAATGTGTAGAACAGACATGCAGTGTGATGTCATCTGCAGAGGAATCTTGCACTGGTAGCCCTGGGTACATGGGCCTGTGTTCCAGGCTCCTGGCTTTGACCTATCCCAGACACAGCTGACACAGGCATTTGGGCAGTGAGCCAGTTGATGGAAATTTTTCTCTATATGTTTCACTCTGTCTTTCAAATAAGTAAATCTTTTGAAAGCCAAAAAAACACCCAGCTCAGAGCAGGTTTTCAGGCCACGCACTTTGGCTGGGATGCTTGGTGTCAGAATGGGCCTTCTGATCTAGCTCCCTGCTAATGCACCTGGGAGAGCAGAGGAAGACAGTCCAAGTACTTGAACCCATGCCACCCACGTGGGAGACCCAGAGGATGCTGCTGGCTTCAGCCTGACAGCCCTAACCATTGTGGCTGTTTGGGAAGTGTACCAGTGGAAGATTTCTCTCTTTCTCCATGATTCTTTCAAATAAGTAAAACAAAAAACAAAAGAACAGGTCCTACCCACATGCCTCTTCAGTGCGAGGAGCTCATCTTTGCTGGGGTTCACCATGATTACTTCATTTGGAAGAACTGTTTAAAGAACTGCTGTGTGTCTGTAGGATGTTGGGAGACCAGGGCAGAAGGTAGTGCTCTGGGTTTCTAAGAGGCTGATATTTGCCTTTTCTATTTCATTTCATTGACTAGCACAGATGATAAATGTAGATCTATCTCCTAAAGCTACATGAGGCTGATTGAGCTGTAGGATCCATTTGCATCATAGATAGCCTGTAATCACTGTGAATACTGGCTAGCATTTACTGACATGTCATATTTTATATCCTCTACTAATATATACTAACAGTATTTTTATATTGCTTACTAATACTTACAAGAATGCTTTATGTGTTATTTATCCTTATTTAGCATAATTGTATATTATTTACTAATTACTGACATAATACATTTAAGCTATTTAATGATGTTTATCAGCATAATTGTCGTATTACCAGTATTACCGACGTCTGTTGCTTGGTTCTCTTGCCCAGATGAGCACCATGCCAGGGCTGCCCACTCGGCCCTGCTTCTATGACATCGATCTTGATACAGAAACAGAGCAAGTGAAAGGTTTGTTCTAAGTGGACAGGACTATCGCGGGACCCAGTGCTCAGGTAAGCTGTGGCTTTTAGTTTTTCTTTTCTTCTTCTTTTCTTTTTTTCCCCCAATTCAAACCTTTTTTTGTTCTGTTGTTTTTCTGGTCTTTACTGCAAAAGTGATCTGCTAAGTAATTTCGTCCTTTGGCTGTTGTGTATTCCTCCCGTATGACTGCCTTTCCCTTGGGGTCTTCTCCTGGGACATGCAGTTGGGTAGTCCAAGCAAAGACTCTCAGTGTGCCAGGCCTTGAGACCAGAGGAAAGTCACATCACATCATCTTGGGATATAAACTGATTTAAAATGGCTCTGGACGTGACAAAGGAACCAGTAATTTTTCTCCTTCCAGAATTAAAACCAGTATCTGCTGTTAATTTCTAAAGAGTCACGTCCTGCCTTCCTACCGTATGTGTGAAAAAGAAATCTAAGTGTGTTGCTTTCCTGGGGCCCCTCTAAAGTCTCATCAACCGAGCAGCTTCGAAATTTGATCTCCTGCAGTTCTGAAGGCCGGAAGTCCAAAGTCAAGGTATTGGCTGGGCTGTATTCCCTCTGGGACGCTGGGGAGGATGTGTCCTGGCCTCCGCATAGCATCCCCAGCTTGCAGGTGCCTCAAGACAGCCTCTGGCTTTGTGGTCCTCCCTGTGCCTCTGTCCTCATGTGGCCTCCCATTCATATTGGGCTTGAGCCCAGGCTGTTGGTGTCATCTCAGTTTCAGGATTCTGCAAAGAAGCTGTTCCAAAGTTGGGACTTCCCTATCTTGTGGGGCAGACATTCAACATGGCATGAAGAATATGCTAAGACCTTCTGCCATTGGAGAAACACACAGACACAGGACCGATTCTGTAACCCAGATCACCCCAGGAGTCATGAGGACAGGACAACAGAAATCTTTCCACTTGACAGGTCTTGATGTTTGATGTTGGAGAGGTGGGGCCTCATTTGAACCTGCCGTAGACAGCCCTGCGTGGGGACTCCCAATCTTATTCGTATCTGCCCTTTAGTTGCAGCCACACCTGATGGCTTCCATCCTACCTGCTCATGACAGAGAGGAGTGGCCACACTCCCCGAAAAGCCCCCAAGCAGAAGTGAAAGGCTTCAGCTGCGTTTGCCACCCCATATATCAAACATGTCCTCCCAGATTACCAGACATATCCCTTCTTACAACACCTCCAACTCCTGGTCCACAGCCCCCTCCTTGCTGCCAGCATATTGTAGGCCTCCCAGATGAGCTTGCTCTCCAGCCGTTCCTGGGCAAGGGCCCTAAGCCAGCCGTGCTGGGTTCTCACACTCATTGACCTCACTACCAGCAGTCAACGTGGGATTTCTTTGTAAGACAGTAAAAGACCCAGATTACAACAAGGAAGTGAAACGGCCACTTGAGTTATTTGAAAGCAAGGTGTGGAACTGTTAGTGCTGCATGTGTGTTTGCGTGGTGGCTGCTGAGAGCTAGGAGCTGTCCTAAGTTTAAGCCATACCCATGTGGTTGCCTCTTCATTGTTTCTGAGAAAGAAAATGAAAAAAGGATGTTAGCACAGAAATCCATAAACTTGAGCTTTGAAAACTGTTATTTTGGTCTTCTCAAATGACTTTGTGTGCTGCAAATGTCTTCCTAGCTAAGCCTTGGGAAAATAACAGTACCATTCCTCTTAAACCAAAACTTGACCCTCTTCATGTCAAGAACCCATTATGCTCAGTTTCACATTTGTCCTTTTACTCCACAAAAATTTCTCTCCTCTCTCTTGGATGGTATTTTTCCAGCCATTTGATCAATTCTCATTTGCTCTCCAAGTAGGTAATGTGAGCCTGATTATACCTTAGTTATTGCCGCTGAGACATAAGTAATGCCGAGAGATGTATCATTGCCTTTTGCTTATTTGCTTACTTATTTTAATCCTTAAGATATCTGTCCTGTGTAAAGACTGAGTAGGCTCCTGCAAGTCAGGACGCTGGCCTGTGGTAACTAGAGTTAGCCTTCAGTATTCAGAGTTTCCACTTCCAAGGACTTGGCCAACCATATCTGAATTATTTCGGGAAAAAAATTCTGGAAAATTCTAAAAAGCAAAAACTTTCATTTACCACGTCCTGAGCACAGTATGAGGTCAATGAGAATGAAGTAATACACAAGCATTGTGCATTCAGTATTGTAAGTAATCTGGAGGTCATTGAAAGCATACAGAAACCGTGCTAAAAGACGAGCTATTTTATATGAGAAATGTGAACATCCATGCATTTGGCCCTGGAAGCAAGCCCCGTGGAGACCAGGGAACAGCCCTACCCACAGTGTCCCAGATGCCTCAGTCAGCAGGACCTACAGGACAGGTGTTGTCACCATCCCCTAAAGTTTCAAGAGAATCAGTCCTTCTCTCTGGGTACCAAGAGGTGGCATCTCAGGCGTGACCCGGACATAGCAGACATGGAGCTGCCCTGCCTCTCTGCCCCACTGCCTCTCATGATTTTTGCTCCTGTCACCTGTCATGTTAGCATGAACCCAGTAAAATGGCTGTATTTTTACTTCAGAGCTGCAAAAGCCCAGCCCAGAGAGATTAAAAGCATGCTGACATTGACACAGCAAGAAACTGCAAAAGCTGAGACGCCAGCCAGTCCTGCCTCTTCCTCTCCCCCATCCTTCATGCCCCAAACCAAAAAATGCTCTTTTAATAAATTCACTTACAGACAACATGACCTTCAGCCCATACCAGAGAAGTGCTGGTAGCTAGTGGAACATAGATGTATTGGGGGACGATAATGGTGACTTCGAAGACAATTTTTTGTATTAAAAGCTGTGACTGTCAAAGTCTTATTAGTCGAAGTACAATAGGACTATCCTTACCCTTAACTGCATAGCGTTACCTGAGACTGCTTTCTTCTGTGCCCTGCAAAATGCTGTCCTGGGACCGTGGGCAGCGGCTCAGAGCCAGTCATTTGGCCCTGCAGGAACAATCTGAAACAGATCCTGCACCCTGAGATAAGACACCGAACAAAACCAGCGTCCTCCCTCTGTGACTCCTCCATGTCCTGATCCAGCAAACGTTCTGTTTCCTGTGCCTCTCACAAAGAGTGGTCAGGACCCCATCCCTGCTAAGAGCCAAAAATTTGTGCCTATTAAAAATGCATAAAACAGAAATGGCAACCCTTGGATGGCAGTCAGTTTGCACCAATGTAGGCAGTGGAAGCAGAAATGTCTGGTCCAGACTATATAGAGCTACGTCTCCTCGAACACAGCAGGCTCTTTCCTGGAGACACACACACCTGCCCCCATGAGCAGAGAGAATCATGCCCAGTGGTGACGGCCCTCCCTCCACCTCCCCCTCCCCTTTCCTACCATCCTCTTCCTGTGAGGCTGAATATGAACCCGAGATGCCAGCAAGGCACCAGAATGGGAACTCTGGCTCCCTGATGCCAGTACTTCCCTTTGGACTTTCACTGCTGTTGGGAAAAAGCCAGGATTCTCACACACACACACACACACACACACACACACACACGCTATAGTGTGTGTGTGGGGTTCATGCCTCAAATGGCCCATAATGGCCAGAGCTGATCCAGGAGCCAGGAGCTTCTTACATGTCTCCCTTGTGGGAACAGAGTCCCAAGGACTTGGGCCATCCTCTACTGCTGTCCCAGGTCACAAGCAGGGAGCTGGATAGGAAGTGGAACAGCCAGGACTTGAACTGGCACCCATATGATATGCCAGTGCTGCAGGTAGAGGCTTAACCTACCATCCTACAGCGCTGACCCCATAATTCTTCCAAATGTTACTAAATAGAACAGGAAAAAAGTAACTTACTTGTTCAGTGAAATTGATCCTATTTAGTCTCTTGTTTGAGGATGATTGGGTTTGGAGCTTAGTATTTTTTTTAATGCAGAGGAATCCAACTGTGTCTAAAAATGTACTTTAAGTATTTGAAAGGCAGAGTTATAGTAAGAGAGCTCACCAAGTGGCTGCAATGATTGGGGAGCTTCCTCCCTGTCTCCCATGTGGGCCCAAACACTCGGGCCATCTTCTAGTCCTTTCCCAGGCACATTAGCAGAGAGCTGGATTGACAGTGAATGGCCAGAACATAAACCAGTGCCCTATGGGATGCCAGCATTGCAGGTAGCTGCTTTGCTTGCTATACCACAGCACTGACCCCAACAATCACAAATTAAGCTTAAGTAAGGTGGTACACGAGTGCCCTTCTGTGAACAAGGCAGATTCAAGCCCAAGTCACAGAGCACAGAGTTGTCACGTGCCCTGGCAGGACGGCTGGGCTCTGTGATTTTGGCCCTGAACTGCTTTGCAAATTAGCTCATGGCCATTGCGCTTCAGTGTCTCGTCACCCGAAGACATCCTTGAAGTAGAGCCCGCCCCCTTCCCTTTCCCATTTCCAGACAGGATCCAACTAGGACGGAAGTGCAAGCTCCTTAAATAACCCGCCTTGGCTTCTGAAAGAGGATGGCAGTGAAATCTTCCCTTATCTTAATGAAAATGTCATGTTTTGAAACTTAGGTAATAATTGTGAAATTCTCCTCCCTTTAGAAGAAACTTCTTCTGGGCAGATTTGGATTTCTTACTATTTCTATACTGAAAATAGATTGTAATACCTGCTATCCCCAGGACAGCTGCCTGCCGAGTGGACATCAGAAAAGGTCTTCCACTGAGCAGACGGCGTGTTCGCTTTCACATTTTAGCCTTAGCTTTCACGCCTGCCTTTTGTCCCTGTCTGTGTTCAGACTCTCGGCTGCTGCCAACGCTTCCGGTTTCCTGAAAACACAGGACCAGGGACCTTCATTTCTGTAAGCACAGCATAGGTGTGGAGTGGCCCTCCCCCTGCCCATCTCTGCAGCCTGGCCGGGCCACCCAAGGCCATCGGCCACCTGCCAAGCCCACCTTCCCATCCCCAGGGTCACTGGCCCTCGCTCAACTTCCCCAGAACCACTGAAGTTAGACTGGCTGTGCCTCCGCTCTGAGTCCCGGGGAGGGCAAGTGATGCGCCAAGCAATCCTCCCTTCGTAACCTCTCAAGTATTTTCATCTTGTTCCCAGGGGTTCTCCCTTTTCTCCTTCTGGTTCCTCCCTGGCCTTCAGTCACATGGTAGGGGCAGTACAGGAAGTGCCTCAGCCCCCTGGTTTTGCCCTGGCAGAGCCTCCTCTCTGGCTCCAGCCATCCGGGGGAGGCCGACTCCCTGCAACCGTGCCCTCCTGGCCCAGCAGATAAATCCCTGCCTGCTCACACTTACAATGTTCCCAGAACGGCAAGCAATATATATAGTTTATGTGCTTGTAAGTTTTTTTTTTTTTCTAATGCAGTTTGATTGCTACAGGATTCAAGAACAGCATAGAATCTTAATATTCTTTCTGGGTAGCAAAGCTTTAACCACCATGAGACCCTCCAAGTCCTCTCACGCCTGCAGTGCCCCGGGTGTATTGGTTTTCTGTGCCCTACTACAAAAAAGAGAAACAAAAACCCACGATGTGTACTCATTCCTGCGGATGTTAAGAAAGTTGATTGCCACAGGGAAGCACAGTGTCCAATAGAGGCTGGAAGGGAGAGATTGGATCACAGCTCCCTAAAATTCGTTTACAAAGAAGGAATCCGCTGGAGCGTTCTCTAGCCTGAGAGGGTGGTGGCGGCAGCACGTGTTTGAGGACATGGAAATGCTAGTCACCAGATTTGGTCACTACACATAGTGAATGTGTATCAGATTACCGCTTTGGACCCCATAAATATGCACAAATGACAAAGAGAGAAAAACCTAGGGGGCAGGGGTTCCTAGTCTGAAATTCCTACACCTTCTCCCTGCACAGCATCCTTAGACTCTGAGGCCCCAGGGATTGAGGCACAGGTACCGCATGCCGCACGCCGGGACCATGTGGCCCCTTGGTCACAGACCAGAACCGGAGCTGCCTCTCTAGTCCTCAGAAGTAGAGGAGCCGGCTGAGGTCAGCCTGCCTCTCTCTGCAGAACCACTTCACTGCTCTCGAGTTTTCTGTGCCCTGAACTTCAGGGCTATGACATGTGAGCACTTTGCACAGAGGAAGAAAGCTGTTCCCCACCACTGAGAACGTGCTTGTCCTGTTTCCCAGGCTCACTCGGACACACACTGCGGCTTGCTTCTTCGCTACAGTTGGACAAGAAAGCGGCTCTGAAATATGCTGGCGAGGTGATGCAGTGCCGGGGGAGTGCTGAACTAGGCCAAAGGTGTCGCCTTCCTTCAAGATGGATTCCATGTGCAGCACGGCCAGCGTCCAGCAGAAGGATTCCACCGTGTCTGAAAGAAGCTAATTTATTTTCTGTTTCTGCAGAGTTTACATGATTTACTGCTGTTTACACTCTAGTGTGTCTATTTTCTGGGGACTAAGGGATGAAAAGAGTGTGGACCAAAAGGTAACATTTTTCCACTCTGGAGTTTTCTATCTTGCCTTTGAACTGAAAATAAATGTGTATCCATAAATGCAAGTTACGGCTCTTCATGCCAGACACACCTCTCCTCAGTAAAGGTGGCTGTGCTTCCAGAGTAGCCGGGGAGCCAGGACTGTTAACTGACACTCATTTCCTGGATAATGGAGAATGTAGCCAGGGCTTGATAAGCATGGAAAGAAAAATACTAACACAGAAGTGTCTAGTCAATTGTGAAATCTTTGCAGTGCTGGAGTATTGTAAGATTATATAAGTACACTTCAGAAAGTTCCTGGGAAATTGAATTAAAAGAAAATCTGATTTTTCCCCCTAATTTGAAAAGCACAGACACTGAAGATAGAAGAGAGATCTGCTGTCTAATTGGTTCTCTTCCCAAATTCCTGCAACAGCTAGAACTGGACCAGGTCAAAAGCCAGGAGCTGAGAACTTTGGGTCCCAAGCACTTGACATTGCTTGGTGCCTCCAAGGGTGTATATTAGCAGGACCCTGGACTCGAAAGCTGAACCAGGACTCAAACCAGGCTCCCTGGTCTAGGGTACAGGCACCCCAAGTGGCCTCCCAACCACTCTGCCAAATGCCTGCCCCAACAATATGAATTTCCAGTGTTTCAGTGACAGTGAAGTTTATGTTCATTTGCTTATATGGCGCGTGGGTTAGTACTTTTTCTTCCATCCATGAACGAGTCTCTGCGACCACTAAACTTTCTGTAAGACCCACTGACACTAGGAAAAGTAACTCATAAAGGTCAGGCATGTTTGGCAAATGTTTTTCCTTTTGCCCAACCCTTAATTTGTAGTAGAGAATGTTCCGTGGCCTGCACCCCCCACCCCCACTTCCTGGGAGTTCTTGACCCTTCTTTGTTTCTAGGCTTTTCCTATAACAATATAAAATTATATAAAAGTTAAAACAAAACCAGAGATTCAGGAACAAACAAGAAGCGATTGTTCTGCAAACTGTGTGAGTGCAATAGGACCCATAAATACGCGAACGTGTCCCCAGGCACATCCTGCAGGATCCTTCCTGGGTACTCCTGCGTGGATCCCCCTCCACGCCCCGCCCCAGTGACCCTGCTCATTAACTGCATGGTTTAATTTGTTCCAAAACACTGTTTATCAACTCCAAGGCCTCCCCATTCAACGATGTTACTTCACTTGGCAGTTCCACAGTGTCTCTCCCTGTCCCTGGCCTACAGTATACTTATTCTCCAAATATACAGTTAACTAAAAATGTTAACATGCAAGTCTATTTGAAGAGTAGAACCATTCTCAGTAAGTTTGCACCCTACACTTGGAAAGCAGTCTTTCTCATGAATGAATTTTTTTTTTTTTTAAGATTTATTTGCAATCAGAGTGATAGACATGGGGAGAGCTTCCATCTGCTGGTTCACTCCCCAAATAGCTGAAAAAGAGCTGTGCAGGTCCGAAGCCAGAAGTTAGGAAATCCATCCAGGTGTGCCATGTAGGTGGCAGAGGCTCAAACACTTGGCCATCTTCTGGTACTTTCCCAGGTGCATTAGCAGGGAGCTGGATCTCAAGTGGAGATTGCATGGGCTGCTGGCATCCCAGGTGTTGACCCAAGGACTGATTTGTGAGTGGTTTCCCTCTGACTGTTGAAGAGTTTTATTATCCTTCTCTCACTTTTTTTTTCTAGTTCTTAAAATGCTTTGGGACAGAGAGCATCTTAGAGACAAGCATTTGCAAGGCTCATCTGGGAAGGTACAGTAGCAGGCAGTGACCTGAGTCCCACAGGGTGTTCCTGCTGTGTGGGTGAATGTGGACATCTCTGGGCTTGCTTTCTCACATCCACTGCTCCTGCTGGGTGATCCGCAGCCCCTAGAGAAGGCGGATCTTCAGCTTAATGGGGGAAGACTGGGAGAAGTCAGTTACTAACTCTGCCTTCTGAGGCCACAGCAGAGGGAAAAATCTTCTTTCTAAATGGTTCTCTGAAATGGCAGAACCGTTGGCAGGGTGAGTTTCATTTCCAGATCTTCAGCCGCAGGGCAGAACCTGATTTTATTCTATCCCTATAATTGAAAAGTCAGAAAGACTTGCAGGGGTCCCTGTGGTGGGGGCCCCATGTACCTACCTTGGCACACTCCCCGCACACACACGTGCCCTCTCTGAAAGCTGTTGAAGATCACACTGTAGGGCCCACAGTGGCACATCATCAGACAACCCACACTTGAATCCTCATCGAGTTTCTCTAGTTTCAGCTGACTCCATTAAAGCCATACAGGAATATGCTTCACAATAGTGAGTTTTGTTTCCGTTTATTTGAAAGGGAGAGACAAAGAAAATGGGGAGATCTTCCATCTACTGGTTCATGTCCCAAATGTCCACAATAGCTGCTGCTGGGCTGAGCCAAAACCAGGAGCCGGAGACTCCAGCACGTCTCTGCTACCTTCCACTAGCTAGACGGGACAGAGAGTTAGTGCCAGGCACTCTGAAATGCGATAGGCACAGCCCAAGTGGCAGCTTACCTGCTACAGCCCAGTGTCCGCCCGCACAGTAGATGCTTGGAGTCCTTGTTCACTCCCTCCCATCCAACATTAGCCAGGGTTGTTGTCATTCACATAGTGCCTGCAAGGGATGTGTCTACCAAAGTTAAAAGAAAAATCCACATGCACAGCTTAGATTTTGAAGGCACACAGCAGTAAAAATCGTAAGTCTATTTGCATAGTGTTTATTGGAACCCTATAATCCACAGCCTCTGAAAAGTGGAGCATTGCAACAGAACCGTTGGTTAGTGCACAGGTCCTTATGTGGTGCCTTCATTCCGGAGGCGAATTTGCACATTGAGATACAGGCAAGGCCCTGATAGCTGTGCTTCTGAGGCAGACAGACAAGAATTTAGTGGTTGGGGACCTTGAATAGGAAGAAGGGTTGGTATCTTTATTTTCACCGTCCTGTAACATTTCCGTCCATCAGGAATGTTCTCACTCCCCGCAGCAATGTCCCCAGTGACTGTGTCTGTCCCCAGTGGAGATCTGTGGCGTGCCTCCAGACATCACATGGCAGCTCAGTGCACACAGCAGCACATGTGCTCATCCCCGCCTCGATGGTCTGGTGGCCATGACATCTGCCGCTTTCCTTGTTGTTTCTGCAGTCAGAGGCATGTAGTTCGCTTACCCTCTCAGGATGCTAGTCATTGCACTTCACCATCCTGAGTTTGCTTTACAGTCCTGTGCTTTGCTTTAGGCTTTTGGAAATATTCTTCCAAGAAAAGCTACGTGGGTTTCTAGCCTGCTCAAAGGGACCCAGGACACAAAAATGGCTATGATCTCTGGACCAGATGAAATTCCTTTTGATTCATTTATGGCAAAAACAAGCAGATCTTCCATTCATTGCTTAACTCCCCAAATACTTGAAACAGCTGGGGCTGAGCT
Organism: Ochotona princeps; assembly: GCF_030435755.1. Lineage (NCBI taxonomy): Eukaryota > Metazoa > Chordata > Mammalia > Lagomorpha > Ochotonidae > Ochotona > Ochotona princeps. Next base: position 13,990,725 of record NC_080832.1, on the reverse strand, counting down.
GGAGCTCCAGCCTGGAAACTCCAGGATGGGGTGTGGGCATCCTAAGCACTGTCTTAACCACTGGACCAAACATCCGCCCCTAGATGAGACTCTGGCTGCCCAAGTCCAGGCGATATGGCCCAAGTCTAAGAGAGATTGCATTCTGAGAATACCAGAGGCAGCATCCCTGTGAGCCACTCTGCCGAGTGCCAAGTGCACAGGGCAGGGTAGGCAGCAGGCCACCCCTGAACCAGCTCCTGAGCTCCTGGCCAGCTGCTGTGGTAGAGCTTCCCTCCTGGGCTGGTCCCCCTTCAGCTCACACATGGCCTCAGCTTGGTGTTTGAATTCTGAAAATAAAGACTCAGGCTTATTAATGCTATTTTCGTGGAATCACAAGGCTTATTCTACAGCTTTCAAGTAAAAGATACTGCTATTATCATATAACATTTTTTAATTGCATAAATTTTACTTTTGATTCTTCTTATATATTTGATTAGAGTGAGAAGGGTCAAGGGCTAGAGGAAAATGGATGAGATCATTGTTTTGACATCCTCTTTTTCCTTCTTCTATCTAGGGGGAAGGGAGAAAAAAGGGAGAAAAAAGGGAGAAGCCACACCCAGCTGCCCAACCATTCCAGAATCCCCGACGTGGGGCATGTTCCAAGGGTCCTCCTCATGAGATTTTGATAGTTTAACAGTTCTGTATTGCTGACAGTCTTGCCACTCCAATCACAATGAAATCTCTCCAAACACCACTGGCTGACATAGTCCACCTTAGAGTCTCCATTTGCACAGGTATATTCACTGCCAGTTCTTTGCTGGGGTAGTTGATCGATTTGTTCTGTCATCCACCCTCTGTTATGGTGTCCTCTGCAGGCTCCAGTGTACTGCCATATCCTCTATGTGCATCTGGATATGCTGTTCACGGCTCTGACTAAGCCACTGAGGAAGCCCAGCTCTGACACATGCACTCCACAGTCAGACCATGGAACCTGCAATTTCCTCCATGGTTGGAGTTCTGAGTCCAGTGGTTCAGTTGGGGAAATTCCCAAAGAAACTTCATCCTCTGAGGTTATCCCAGACCTGATTCTTGTGTGTACATGCCAGTACAAGGTCCAGCACAGTCTGTCGTCCCAGTTGGCCTTCACACACACTGTTAGTTGCACTTGCTGGGTCAGTTGTCTCCAGCCCTGTCTTCTACGCAAACTAATGGATGTTGCAATCAAGCCTGATCCTGCCCACCACACACTTGGCCCATACGCAAACCAGTGGGAGTTGTAGCCTAGTTGGAGAGACCCACAATAACCCCCACCACGCCCACCTCCTGCCTTGGTTCATGTGCTTGCCAGTAGTACAGCAGATTGGTCCTGTCTGTGCCACATCCCATTCAGCTCTCATATGTGTCAATGGGCATTGAAGCCTAGTTCAACCCAACCAACCCCACTATCCAGCCCACACATGTGCTGGCAGGTGCCACTCTGACTAGCTATGCCTGTCCCAGTCCTGGTTCTCTTTCTCACCAGGATAAGTGGCAACCCCAGAGGGAGGTACCCAGTGTTTCCCTACTGGGCTACTCTCACTCCCAAATCTTGCACCCTCCAGGTGGTACTAGAGGTGAGCTTGACAAAGTTCTGCCCCCATGCCAGCATCTGCTAGCTGATGCTGTGGCAACCCTCACACACTCTGATTTATGCATGTACCAGTAGGTACAGTCCACCCAACCTGGCTTGCCCCCGGTCCAGCTTACATGCAGGCCAGCAGGTGTTGTTGCCCTGTCCAGCCTGGTCTGCCCCAAATCCCAGCTCTTATGCTCACCAGTGGGAATAGTGGCCTAGCAGGGGATCCCCCTGCAACCCCTCTACTGGGTTTGTACTCTCTCCCAGGTCTTGCGTGTGCTGGTTGGTGCTGTGGCCCAGTCTGATACAGCCTGCCTCACCTTGGCATTTGCCAGTGGATGCTGTAGTCTGGCCCAGCCCAGCTTGCCCCAGTTCCAGCTCATGCTTGTGGGGACTACAGCCTGGTCCAACCCAGCCAGCCACCAGTCCCAACCCTAGTGTGAACTGGCCTAACCTGATATGACCCACACCCATTCTGGCTCTTGCATTTGCCAGCCGGTGATAAACTGGCCCAGCCTGGCTAACCCCAGACCTAAGCCAAAGGTAAGCCTGTGAGTACCATAACCTGGCCTGGTCTGGGCTACTCCCTTTCTTGGTTCTTGTGCTCACCTGCAGGGACTGTGTCCCAACAGACTAGTTGCCAAGCTCCTCCATCAGAACCTCTCCCAATACCAGATCTCGCGCACACCGGTGGGTCCATGAGCCAGCCCTTCTTAGTCCACCTCCTGTCCTAGCCAGAACATTGGCCTTTCCTGACCAGCCCTCATCCATTCCGGTTCTTACTGTTAGGTGCTACAGCCTAGTCAAGCCTGGTCCACACTCAGATGTAGGTCATGCATGGCTCAACAGGGACAGAGACCAGCCCAACCCATCTTAAACCCACCCTGGTTCTCATGAGCTCCAATGAATGCTAGAGTCTAGCCCAGTCTCGCACGCTCCAGACCCAGTCTATACCCATGCAGAGTCCAGACCAGACTGCAGCCACACTCACCAGTGGGACTCACAATATCATATAACATTTTTAATATATATATTTAAAAGGCAGAGTGACACGCACAAGGAGAGAAATCTTCCATTCACTGGTTTACTTCCCAAATGGTCTCAACAGCTACGATTAGACCAAACTAAAGCCAGGAGCCCAAAACTCATCCTGGTCTCCCACATGGGTGTCAGGGACCCAAATACTTTGGTCATCTTTCATTTCCCTCCCAGGCACATTAGCAAGCAGTGTATCAGAAGAGGAGCAGTTGGGACTGGACTCAACACTCCAGTATAAAACACCCATATGCCATATTGAGTGCTGGGGATTGAATTCCACCTCTACATCCAATCCAGCTTCCTGTTGTGGTACCCAAGAGGCACCAGATGACAGCCTAAGAACTAGGGTGTGTACCACCCACATGGAAGACCCTGATGGAGTCCCTGGCTCATGCCTTCAGCTTGGCCCAGCCCTGGCTGTTAAAGGTATCTGGGAGTGAACCGTGAGTAGAAGGTCTCCATCTTCCCTTCTCTCTGTCCATTTGTTAAATACATAAATCATTTTAAGATGAGATTAATTTTTAGTTTTAGCTATTGGTCATTTAGGGGATTTGTTTTGATTTCCTAAAAGAACATCAGTGTCCACTCCTGTGGTCAGACACTTCCAGTCATGCTAGAAGGGACCAAACACAATGGCCAGTGTCCCTTCTGCAAGTCCCGAGTCCCACTCCTTGGCAGCTGTTTGTACAATGGCTGTGGGTCCACCATATTCTCAACACTCACGTCCATTAACAGAGGAGTCAGAACATCATCCAAGGAGCCGTTCTTCATGGTGCCTGCAGGTTCATCTCGGAGTTCTCAGAAAGAGGTTTGATTTGTAGGACAGCAGATAAATGGCATGACGTGTCATGAAATCATACAATTGAGCTTTCAAAAATATAATTTTTAAAAAATAAAATTTTTTTCTTCCTGTGAACTCAGTCTTGGCAGTCTGAGTCATCATCCTAGGTCAGTAAGCTTTGTTCTTGTGCTACTTAACCTCTGGGTAAGCAGCTTCTCCAGGTCCTAAATGAGGCCTTTGAACCTGAGGCCTTGGGTGCCCTCTGCCCCCTCAGTGTCACCATCATGGGCCATACCCTAGCTGGCCATGTGCCCGATATTCAAGTTAACCTAAACCCATGTAAGATAGTTGGACATAGACATCCACTCTGGCCGATTAATAGCAAGTCACTAAGCATTTAGTCTCATTTCCCAAAGCCTGCAGTAGAATTACCTGAGATGCTCATTAAAAATGCCACTTCTCACCTCACCTGAACATAACCTGTTAGACTCTGGGGGAGCTGATCCTGGGACTCTGTATATTAGCATGTTCCCTAAATTATTCTGCATACTGAAGTTTAAGAATTAACCTCCACTTTTAAAATCAGAGTTGTGCCAGGCACAGTGCTAAACCTCATAGGAGGTTCTAAGCAAGTAAGCATGATCGCAGCCAGTTTCCGGGCCAGTGTGCTCCCCCGTGCCTCAGCCTCCCCTGCCCTCTCTTCCTCCCCACCCACCCCACCACGTACACACCTGTGTTAGGACTCCACGTTACCATCACAGCCTCTCAACCCCCGCCATCCTTTCAAAACTAAGGAACCTTTCTCTGCTAATGCTTTACTAGGTTTGCACACCTCCCAAGTTCAACTCTTATGCCTCATTGGCAAACACAAATCTGTTAGGCAGCTTCACACTGATGTAAGAAGTAGGGACAGCCCAAATTATATTGTAGGGATCAAAGGCCCTGGCTGGGCTCGGGGAGACCCCAGCTAGATATGGTCCAGATTCTTCCTGCATGCAGGAACACAGTCAAGGGAAGAGGGAACTTTGTGGTACAGCAAGTTAAGCCACCACCTGTGATTGTGGCATTTGTGTGCAAACATTGGTTCAAGTCCTGGCTGCTCCACTTCCAGTCTAGCTCACTGCCAAGATACCTGGGGAGGCAGCGGAAGATGGCTGCATTGCTTCTTGCTATCCATGTGGGAAACCCAAAATGGAGTCCCAGGCGCCTCCTGCCTTCAGTCTGGCCCAGCCATGGCCCCTTGGCCATTGCAACCAACTGGTGGAAGAGTCTCTCCCTTTGTCACTCTGTCTTTCAAATAAATCTTAAGGAAAAATGCACAACTGGGAGACAGCAGCTGAGCAGAAAAGCAGGATTTATGAAAAGACAAAAAAAGAGTACTCAGCACCTGGGAGTCTGGGGACCCTGGTGAAGGAGAACTGTCCCCCCGCCCCCCCCCCCATGCAGCAGGGCTCACACTTTGACAAGATAGCTGAAGTGCTCAGGCAGGGCTGCTGAAGAGCCAAACAGCAGGGTTTGGAGTGGAGCTGCAGCACGCACGGTGGTCTCCTAGGACTGGCGTGGTGGCTGGCCCCTGATGAAAGGGAAGGCTGGGCTATGGGGTGAGGAGCAGGTGGGCTGGACCTCCAGCCGGGTGGAGGTGATGGGATTTGGTGGTGTGCTTGGCTCGGGTGTTGGCTGTCCTCAGCTTGTTGTTCATCACTGACTCCCTGCCTCGCTCCATCAGCATGACCACAAAGTGCATTTCTCCATCCCAGAGTCTTGTCTGATGATCCTTCGTGGGCAATGCACCGCACGAGGCGGGGGAAAGGAAGGTGCGGAGGCTATTCAGAGGGTCCTGTGGTGACCTGGGCTGGCAGCAGTTCCTGCAGACAGCATGAGACTGGTGCTGGAGAACAGCTTTCCACCCATCTGTGAGGTGGGTGTGATGGCTTAGCTGCTTTTTAGCACCTGAATACTTGAAAAGTCCAGAGTTTCACCTCTGGTATCGGCCCTGCTGCACCCAGCAATGCGATGAGACTGGAGGCAGACTGGTGCTGAAGGTGTCTTGCCCTTTGTGTTTGGACGGGATTGCAGAGGAGAGTGGGGTAATCGCCCAGCCTGTGTTTGAGGTTAGCCTGTTGATGCAACAGATCAGCTTGGCTGAAATGTTTTTCGTGATGAGGTCACGGCTGCACAGCCTTGCCTAAGTCACCAACAACAATGTTCTCTGTTGACTCTGCGCTGTGTGGGCACCTCCACGTGCATGGAAGGCCCCCGGGCTGCTTAAAGCTGGTGACTGTTTTCAGCATATTTCACAGGAAGGATTGGGAAGAGACCGTGTTTCAGAGCCGCCAGAGTGGATACATGTGTGCATGCGCGTATGAGCGGACACATTGGATGAATGTTCCTTTAGCAGAGCCTTAGGATGCAGGGATTATTCTGCCTCCCGGTCTGCCTCCTGCATGCCTCCCCCTTGACAAATAATGCCTACCAGATGCATGATACCCTGAAGGAACCGTCCTGGCTCTCCAGGGACCAGAACGCGCCAGCTCCACTGCCAGGGCATCGGCCTCATCAGGAGCCGTGAAATGGAGGCTGCTCAGTGATGGACTGCCATGTGCATTGCCAGACGAGCAGCCACCCCAAACCCCTGTAGGAGCACAGAAGCCTTCCCAAGGCAAAAGCAAACTGTTTCTCAATCATTCATGCTACCTAGCTTGCCATTCAAACAGATGATTGAATATGTATAAGTACATACATATAAAGGAATAGAACTGTGTACCACACACTCCCGAGGCACAGAGAAAGCCTCTCAGGACCCTAATCATGGAGGAGGGGCCCTGGGAAAGGTGGGAGGAAGCAGAGATCTGGCCCTTAGGCAGACAGGGGTGTGACAGCTGAGCAAGGGCCACTGGGAGAGCAATTTGTAGTGGGCTCTGGTTTATGGCAACTCGGAAACAGCGAGGCTGAAGTGACAGATGGAGCCCCCAGCTCACATGGAAAATGGAAAGTACACAGCACAGGGGGCCTTCAAGATCCTGCTGGGACCATGAGACAGGCACAGAGAAATGGATCGCCCCTGCAGCCTTCTCTCATGAGGGCCCAACCTCTATAGAATGGACAGTGGGGACCATTTCAGAAGCCATTCCCTTGTAGCGACAAACCCTGCCAACGTGGGCAGGTGACCTGAAATTGAAAGTCCAAGATTAGTTGGCAATATTGACTGTTCTTCAGGGACACAATCCAGTGTGACAAGTCCAGCTCTGGGCAGATTTGGAAGTGGGGCAGGGTGTCACCAGATGGCCCTCTTTTGTACTGCCAACTGATGATGCTCCGTGCACCTGGGAGCTGCCCTGGTCACAGAGTAGATTCGGGAGCCAGACTTTTGGCATCGTAGTTTAAGAAGTTAAGCATCTCTTGAAATATGGACTTTTCATATCCAAGCAGTGCTTCAGGTCCTATCTGCTCCCCACTTCCCATCCAGCTCCCTTGCTATGTTCCTGGGAAAGCAGCAGAAGATACACAAGAGCTTAGGACATGCCACCCACGTGGGAGACCCGGATGAAGTTCTGAGCTTCTGGCTTTATCCTAGCCCAGCCCTAGCTACTGTCACCGTTTGAGGAATGAACCAATGGATGAAAAATCTCTCTCTCATTCCTTCCCTTCCCTCATCCCTCCTTATCACTCAGCCTTTCAACTAAATGCCTTGAAAAAGAAGCAAATTCAATGAAGGCTCGGAGCAGCTGTATAACAAGAACAGAACATAACTCAGTAGGACAAATATCTCTTCATTTAACATTCTGCTACCAAAAGATGACTTACTACCCAGAAGTAGCCATGTGGTTTTTGTTTTTCAAGATTTATTCATTTTATTGGAAAGGCAGATTTACAGAGAGAGGCAGAGACAGAGAGAAAGAACATCCATCTACTGGTTCACTCCCCAAGTATCCGCAATGGCCAGAGCTGATCTGATCTGAAACCAGGAGCCAAGAGCTTCTTCTGGGTTTCCTTCATGAGTTCAAGGTCCCAAGGGTTTGGGTCATCCTCAGCTACTTTCCCAGGCCACAAACAGGGAGCTGGAAGGGAAGTGGAGCAGCCAGGATATGAACTGGCACGCAAATGGGATCCTAGTGTGTGCAAGGCAAGGACTTCATCCACTAGGCTACCACGCCAGGCCCCGATTTTGTTTTTGTTTTTATAGCTAGGGAGACTGGAGCTTAGAGAGCTAAAGGGACATGCCCAAGGTGTCACAGTTGGCAAGTGACACATCTGGGACTTGCAGCCCATCCCACATGACTCCAGGGCTGCTGAGCACTTTTGCTGATTCTTGGAAGGAGTTGCTACAAAGCAGGGTTGCAGTCCATTTATCCCCCTCTGTCTCTTCCACACTTGCCGTGTTGATTTTCTACTTCTCTGCGGTGTTATGATGAGCACACAACGCTCAACAGACGGGACCCCCTGACATGGACTCCCAGCCTCCAGAACTATGAACCAAATAGACTTCATTCTTTATAAATTACCCAGTGTCAGTACAGCATCTCAAAATAGGCCAACACAAGAGGGAAGTCGCTTCTGCAGTTGATGATATGGAAAATGTAATTAATAAAACATGGAGCACTCAGTACAGTGGCTTTCTAGGCCACCTGGTAGAGCAGGCATTTGGCTTCATGGTTAAGACGCCCACATCCTATGTTTGAGGGCCTGAGACAGAGTCTGAAGGAGCCCAGGAGAGATGGGGATGCTGCCCAGATGGACAAACCCTGGACCAGAGGGGGAGGGGCAGTGATGGAAAGGGTCTGTTGATGCTAGGATGTCACATCACTTCCCTGCCTGCTGGATGGGGCACGGAACAGCTGAGTTTGCTTTGCAGCACCTGCTTTCCTGGCTGCATGACACACAGCAGTGTTCTCAGCCTCCCTGAGCCTTTCCTATGGTATCTCACAATGCAGGTAGTCACAGCACCAGCCGTCAGATGTGTTGTGAAGGAGTGGCTGTGCTAGCAGAAAAGGCTTGGGTTTGGCATGGAGTGCTCAGTGTGATTATCACCACGTTGTCGTTGTTGATAGCATTTCCATACCTGTTCAGAGGCCAATGGTGGCTTCTTAAAGAGTTTTACACTCGATAAATGAACTCACCAGTTCACTGTCACATGTCGGTTGCTCAAGATAGCAGCAAGAAACTGGACAGAGAAAGAACCTGCCAGACAAATGCCTACCTCTTGGCTCAGAGCCTGGTAGAGGAAGACAGTGGAGAATGCGCACAGTCACTTCTCACTTTCTGAAGCGTGTCCGGGACTCCACAGTACTTAAGGAGCACGTGAACTGTGAAAGGAACAAGACTCTTCCCTTAGAGCCTCACTCCATGTGTCTGGAATGGGAGCCAGATTGGAACCTGCCAACCAAGAGGCAGACCCAGCAAGCTCTGAGGTCTGCACGGTGGGAGAAGGGTTTGCCCCAGGAAATCCTTGGAAGCCAACCCATCAGTTCCACTCTCATTTGACTGAATTTACAACACAATTCCACAACAATCCAATGATTTCTCGTTTCTGAGTTACAGGATTAAAAATATAATGTCAGAAATATCATCACCATTCTCAGCCACAAACAGGATCATTTTGGGTTTTTTTTTTTTCATAATAGCAATAAATTTACCACATTACAATTTCAGCATATCACCTATTTTTAAAACTTATTTCCACAAAAAAACAGAATTCCTCAAAAACTTAGACACAGAATTACCATATGATCTAGAAACTCCACAGCTAGGGATATACCCAAAGAACTGATAAGCAGTGCTCCACGTGATGCGTCTACACTCCAATTCATGATATACACTATGGCCAAAAGGCAGAAACAATCCAATTGTCCAGACAGCATTCGTGAGAAATGAGTAGATGTGCAAAATAGACCACTGGTTACCTGACTGGGAAAGAGGAGAATGAGGAGTTGTTACTAAGTGGGTACAGATTTTTCTTTGGGTGATGGAAGATCTTGGAATTGCATCATGGTGATGGCTGTACAGCACTAAGATCCTTAAGGCCATTGGATTGTACATTTAAGAATATCTAAAATAATCAATGTTATGTACCTTTTCACACAAAAATTTGGGAAACTTTATAGACTTTTTGTTATTATTGTAATCTTTGGTGACTAGAATAATCGTTTTTATTAGATGTTATTTATTTTTAAGATTGATTTGTTTATTTGAAAGGCAGAGTTAGAGAGAGAGGGAAAGACAAAGAAAAAGAGATCTTCTGTCAGCTGATTCATTCCAAAGATGGTTGCACTGGCCAGGCTTGGCTGAAGCCTAAATCCATTGCTTGGAACTCTGTCCAGGTCTACCGGTGGGTGGCGGGGGAACTTGGACTGCCTTCTGCTGCCTTCCCAGGCTCATTAGCAGAGTCAGAAGTGGAGCAGCCAGGATTTGAACTGGCTACTGTACGAGATACTGGCATCACAGGCGGCATTTTAGTAGTTAAAGATATTGTAATGGCATTTATTTCCAGCACATTCCTGCATTTCTGTTATCTTTAGTTCATGGCTGATGTGACCAATCTAACAGTGACCATGCTTGCCTCATACCCTCTCTTTATTCTTACAAAGTTCTAAATGTAAAAAGGCCTCTGTGGCATTTTTATATAGATAGAGGACAGATGATAGATGATTGAAATGGATAAATAGATGATAGATTTCTGTGTTCACTACTGTTCGCTGATAGCCAAGATCTTCTACCTGGAGCAGGTAATTCCAAGCAGCAAGGTATGCATTAGCCATCACTGCCTAACAAATGCTCCAAACCTCAGTGACTAAAGGTGACAGTCCTTTACCACCTGTCCTGTTTCCTGGGCGTGGGACATTTGGAGAGGCCCGGAGGGAGCATACTTTGATCTCGGCAGCACATGACTGGGCTTTAGTTGGGAGGCTTGCTGGGTGGGAGCCCTGATGAGTCTGACAGCAAATGCTGGTGGTCAATTGAGGGCCTCCCAGGAACCGTGGGTGGGGAACCCCTACGAGGCTTCTCCATGTGGCCTGGGTTTCCTCACACCATGGTGAAGGCAAATAGCCCAAGACAGGGGGCCAGCCAGAAGCAGAATCCTTGCTCTGGCCTCACCTGGAAGTCTCACTGACTGCCTTGTCTCCACCAGGATCCATAGCTGGGGCTGATCCTGAGCCTTCACCCAGCCGGAAGGAGTGGAACGCATACCCGAAAGTCCGTGGGATGAATACCGGTCACGTATTCTGATCACCGCCATCATCATCGTTTCAGACAGGGAGAGACATCTCATATCTGTTGGTTCACTCTGTCAAATACCCACAATAGCCAGGGCTGGGCACGGCCAAAGCCAGGAACCCGGAGTTCAAACTGGGTCTCCCATCTATGTAGCAGGGACCCAACTACTTGAGTCACCACCTGATGCCTCCAGGGGCATGCATTTAGCAGGAAGCTGGGGTCAAAGCAAAGGCAGCTACTCTGACAGGGGGATGCAGGCTTCTCCGCCCATCCCTCTTAGACACTGAGCCAAACCCCTCCCCCATTAAAGCCAGTTGCTGTAGAGACGTGCTTCTAGTCCATGCCTGTACTAGAAATCCCCAATGGATCCCAGCAGGTAAATAGGGAGCATGTGGTTTCTAGTAACATAATGGAGGATGAGGCAGGAAACGTAGATTAGAACTAGATTTCAGAATGTCTTAAATGGCAAACTGAAAGCATGGACTTTACTCTAGGGGGAATAAAAATATTTTCAGCAAAGATTGCCCTCATGGTACTGGGCAAGGTAGATTGGAAAAAGAAGCGCCAGGAGGCAAGACAACTCAGGAATTACAGTCTTCCAGGTAGGAAGTTCAGGAGTCTGAAAAATACTATTCATCTGTACCTCCGAGCCCTAGCCACAAGACTGTGCCATCTGTGGATTTTTGTTCCTGGCTAATTATAAACTCAGCCAGGACCCAAATGGTTGCAGCATTTAATATTAATAAATGATAGGTCTTAAACACATTTGATGTTGGACATCGCTGGCATCTGTGAGAGAGAGTTTCCAGAAACTTCTACACAGATGTCAAAATGCAGGGATGCTCAAGTCCCTTATGTAAAATAGCATAAAATTTGCATAGAACTGGTGTATACCCTCCCATATGCTTAATCCAGCTCCAGACTACTTACAATACCTGATACAGTGAAATTAGTTGCTTTATTACGTTTATGGGACAAAGACAAAAGGAGAAATTCTGTACCTGTTCAGTATTAATGTGAGATTTCTTCCTGAATATTTTTTTTTAACTGAGATTGGTTGAAACGAAGAAGCCATGGGCACGGTAGACCAGCTGCACATCCTTGTGTTGGTGAAAATCCTACACATGCAGTCTCAAGCAGTTGGTGTTACAATTGCATTTACTTCAGTGTGACATTTCATAAAAGCATTGAGTTTGCTTAGACACCCCATAAATTTCCCCCTCAGCCTCTGCGTGGACTTGTCATTATGTATCCCTTAAATATATGACCTTGATTCCTCTGTCCTCCTGCTGACTGGCTTAACCCTCAGCATAAGCCAAAATCATTGAGCAAATTGTGTCCCTGCTCCTCTAGAAAGCTTGACTGATGGCTGACCTGTGACCCAGGAGTTCAAAATACTCCTGGGGAGGGGGCTGGGCTTGTCACAGACATCTTGGAGAACCTGACAAAAATCTGGGAAACTCACAGCTGGCGGTGCCACTGCCAAGTGAGCTTGCCGGCTCGTGAAATGGGGACAAGCTTGGGAGTGCTGGCTTGAATCAGTAAGGTCAAGTGAGTCGGCTATGAATCGTCACCTGGATGGGTCAAAACGGTCGTCCCAAGATAAAGGCTCTGGCTGACTTGGGGCAGTCATTTGTCTCTTGAGCTTCCCAAGGTGAGAATGCCGAAACCTATTCCCTGGAAGTGGTGTCTGGAAGTGCTGGCTGTCTGCCTGGGAATCTGCATTAGGCCCTCCTGAGATGCTTTTACAACTATGACTTGGAATTTCGTTTACTCTTGGATGGCTTTATTTAAAAGCTAATCTAGTTATATAAACATACCTCCACACGATTTATAGGCTTGCAATTCTTCCTATCATGGCTGGCCTTTTTATTATTATTATTATTATTATTGAAACTAACTCTTGAGTCTAGACTTTGTCAGGTTGATACATGAGTTTGGGGACTGTTTATACCAAAGCCATATACACATTCCAGCAGCCTGCCTTGTTACCAAGGTGAACTAAAGCCGATGAGCCTTTGGTCCATAAAGAGTTACCCAAGAAAACGTTTGAAGCACAATCCTTGATCTGCCAAGAAGGGGCACCAGGAGATTCCTCAAAAAGTGCTTGTAGTATCAACAAATGGGTGTTAGAGAACCAGCAGCTCTAGGCCAACAGCATTCTCTGACAGACTGTCAGCCAGGAAAAGGGCTGGGGACTCTTGCAACAGGGACTGTCCCATTGTGGCAGGACTGGCTCACTTACTCAAGGAAGGTGGGTTTGATTTTTCCGATTTAAATGTCTTAGAGCTCTCTAGTCAGCCCATGAACACAGGGTCTGTTAATGTTTCAGTCCTGAAGAACAGAACTTTATAAACAGTGAATGGGCCTTCCCCCATCAGTAATGCATATCTAATGTAGGATGCGTACATGGTGGTCCCTGTGTTTCCAGAACACAAATTGTTCTCAGTAAATCTGAGAGGAACAGTTACAGAGCGGGGAGTGGGAGGGAGATCTTCCATCGGCTGGTTCACTAACAGCCAGGGCTGGCTCAGGCTGAAGCCGGAAGCCTCTTCGGAGTCTCACACGTGGGTTACAGGGACCCAAGCACTTGAATTGTTTTGCACTGCTTTCCAAGCCACATTAGCAGGTAGCTGGATAAGAAATGGAGCAACTGAAACTTGAACCAGCACACACGCGATTCTGGTGTTAAAAGAGCAACTTAACCCGTTTGCCAGGATGTGGGTTCCAGCACTGGCTGGCTTTCTACCACAGAAAAAACAAAGTCAGAAGTGGCAATTTGCCAACCCATCACAGACCGTGGACTATGGGACAGGAATCTCAAAGTCAGGCCTGAAATCAGAGAGAGGAACTGGAGGTGTCAGTCTTTCGGAATGGACTGACCTTCACAGTAGGGTGGGAGTCAGACTGGTGCTGTGGACATGGAATGAACCTGCCTCTGCAGCCTGATCATATATGTTCATTACTAGCGAACCATGACCCGACTCTGCAAAGTGTCACATGGATCGGGATCTGAAGCTTGAGAACATTCCAAAGCTGTGTCTTCCAACAGTAAGCAGCAAATGCATGTATACACATACAGTGCTTCCCCCAGCGAGTGTCCTCCTCTCTGAGCCAGCAGTGAAAATACGGAGCCAGCAACTAAGCTCGCCTTGCTTTCTGGGTACGGCCAGCTCACATTCGGGTGTGAGAACGCTTCAAAAAGGCCACTGAAAAGAGAAAGGAAAAGATAGGTATTTTTTGAGTGCACAAAATTTTGTGCTCCACCTATGACTTGTTTTCCATGAACTTTCTGAAGACCCCTCATATGCAGCAGACGTGTTCTTTTAGCCTCCCACCCTCCGTGACGGCTCAGTAGGAAGACCCCAGTCCCGGCCCCCACAGTGCGCATGCTCCGGATGGAGCCGGATTGCCTACAACGAACGCAGGGGAAGCTGCAGCCTCCTGAGACTTTGCAATTCGTGCCTTAAGCCTTTCTTGACCAGGATTCAAACAGACAATCATATCTTTTAAAATATTATTTCCTTTCCACTTAGAAAGACTCATGAATCACTGAGAATGTAGACTCTTGTGTGACTTTGGGAATGTAACTAGTCTAGAGATAACTCAGGTACATCCTTGTGGATTAGCATTTCAGAGAAAGCATAGTTTTTAACAATTGATTATTAGTGTTCTTCTTATTATTTTGCATTTGCTAAAGTATAGCTAGCTTGCCTAATCTCAGAAGAATTCGGTTAGGGCCTGGGATAAACATTTCTTTGTCCTGTGCTAGCTTGTGCTACAGTGGGTGTCTCCCATCTCCATTTATGATGAAATATGTGAAACTTATCAAAATTGTCTCATGCTGAGTCTAAAGCAACTCGGCCGAACTGAAGGTTTGCAAGTCTGTTCCCCGGGAGGGACAGAGGGAGAGTAAAGTTTCCAAATTCACTTTACTGAATATGCATATTCAATTTGCATTCAATTAGAGCAGCTGGCTAGAACCTGCAGCCCTAATATTAATTCATCAGTTCAGGCGTCAATGTGGGTGGGTATGCACTGGCATCACCAGAGTGAATGCATTCAAATTGCTCCAATCTACAATTCGGAGCAAATTCTCTACAGTGAGAAAGACTGCGAATGTTCCTGTGGCAACACACTCTCTGAAATGCTCAGAACTGGAGTGCCCATCCGCATTTCAAATCAGTCCCGCTTTTAGAGGTGTGCTTTCCAAGCACAGGAGCAATGTGACAGTGCTGTGCTGTGCAAAGATCCTCTGATGCAACCCGGGGGTGACTAAAGGCAAATGTGTGAGGCAAGGAGGCAAGAGTTAGGACAAGCCATCAAGAGATCACCACCGGGCGATCCAGGATAAGCCAGCAAGAAATGACCATGGGGCGATCCGGTTGTGTGGCGGAGCCTCTCCGAGCTGTACTTGGTTAAGTGCCTGTTGTGTATCGCGTAACAGCTCCCTAAGAGATATGTCCAGCCAGAACTTGTGAATGTGACTTGATTTTCAAAAAGGTCTTTACTTACTGATGACATGAGGTTATGGACCTTGCCATGAGATAACCCTAGATCTAATGGCAGTGCCCTTACAAGAGAGAGAGGAGGGCCACAAGAGGCTACAGACAGAGATGGGAATGATATGGCTACAAGAAAACAATGCCAGCGGCAACAAGAGAGGTTGGCTGTGAGCTGCCCAGACCCTTTGGAGGGGATGTGGCCCTGCAGACCGCCCCACCCAGACTTCCGGCCTCCGGAATTCCGAAGGGATACGCTTCTGTCATTTGAGCCACCAAATTCCTGCTAATTTATTGCAGCAGCCATAGAAAACTATCAAAGGGACCCCCCAGAGGTTACATTTAGGTTTCTTTCTCACCTTGGTGCCTAAGAGGGAATTCAAAAACACCAGCTTAAAGCAGATCTGTCTCATTCTACAAAGAATGACTTTAACTATAGAGAAGAATATCCCCTCTCTGACTTACAGGAAGAATGTAAGCAAACCTTGAGGGGTGTGAGGAAGGAGCCAGGAAGAGGAGCTTAAAAAGTGCTTTACCCTGCTAGGATTCAGGGAGGTGACAACGCACTGATTGGGAGAGGTAGGGAGATGGTAGTTCTAGGTTGCACACAGAACCCACAATCATCCAGACCAGATTATTACATCTTTTAGGACGCTTTGGGCTGTAAGAGACACAAAATTTGACAGTCTTAACTAACCAAAGGAATGTGTTGGCTCATATGTTTGAAAAATGCCCAGGAAGGACGGGCTTGATTCAGAAGCAGGTCTCTAGAACTCGCTTCTCTGCACTGCTCTGTCCTGCCTTGTTCCATACAAGGGTTCTGAACAATGTGAGTATAAATTAGACTGCCTGTGAGATTGTAGGCAACAGAGAAAGGCGGTGGGATCATGAGACACATCATCTCCTAAGGAGAGGTAAAGGGAGGGGAACCAGCAAAGGAAAGACGGGTCATGCAGCATGTCTCCAGAGGCGGGAGAGGGAAGGTCCATGAAGGAAGGAGTGGTTAGCAAGGACGAGAGTGGCAGAAAACACCTGTTGATTGGGTTTGAAAAATTAATGTTGACTGATGGGCGTGGCAGGAGCTGGTTGATAGTGATGGAATCAAAAGACTCAGTACATGGGCTGTGGACTGAATGCAAACAGCTAGGACAGAGCATCTATGGCCCAAGAAAGTAGGGGGTGGGTGGAGAGAGAGGATCAAAAGCAAGAGAGGGGGAGAGAAGGGAAGGATTAGACAGACAGAGCAAGGCCTTTGGAAGAGATGGAAGAGCCAGTTGGGAAGAGAAGTAAAAGAATAATCTTGAACAGGAAAAATATCTCTTTATGAGTCTCCAAAGTAAGAAGGGAGTTGAAAGGATGGGCAAGTATTAGATTAGCTTTTTTTTTCATTACTACAACAAAATGCCTGACACAAGCTACCTATCAATTAAAGATTATTATTTGGGCTCATGGTTCTGAAGGTTTGCACTCTGAGATCAATCAGCACAGTTGCCCGGGCACCTGATGAGGCTGGAGGATGGTGGTGGTGGAATGTGGGGTGATCCAGAAAGTAGAAAGCAGGGGACTGGCCCAAGAGCACTTTCACAGCCAAAACTCTCAGCAGAACTTTCTGAGGGCTCACTCCTAATAACTGTAGGACCTCCCACTAGGTTTACCTCCTGAGTACCATTATGGGGGTAAAGTGTTTACATTATGGGGTAAAGTTGCTTTAATTTGTGACTTTGGAGTTTCAAGTCCTCTGTGAGTTTGAGAGTCAACATGTGTTCAAACTGTAGCAGAGGATTTGGTAGACAATTTGAGATGGGAAATGTGGATTATCAGGGGGAAGGTACCAGAATGTGAGAGATTGTGAGATTAACTGTCAATTTTTACCCTCTGTGAGAGAGTATATTGGTTTACAAGAGTTGTTACAGCAAAGCATCACACACTCTTGCTTTAAACAATAGAATTTTATTCCCTTATAACTTCTGAAGGCCCAAAGTAAGAAATCAAAGTGTTGGCAGGCCATGCTTCCTCTGCAGTCTCTGGAGAGAGTCCTTCCACTTCCTCCCAGGACCTGGTGGCCTGAGCTTTCCTTGGCTTGTGCACCACTTCACCCTCTGTCTCCATCCACACATGACCATCTTCTTCCATGTATGTATGTATTTACATGCATGTGTGTATTTATGTACATGTATGTGTGTTTACATTTTTGTGTGTATGTATGCATGTGTGTGTGCTCATTTGAAAGTCAGAGTTACAAAGAGAAAGATCTTCTCTGCTTGTTTACTCCCCAGATGATGGTGGCAGTGCAGGGATTGGGCCAGATGAAGCCAGTGAAACTAGCAGTCAGGAACCAGGAGCTTCTTCTAAGTCTCCTCTGTGGGCAGTAGGGACCAAAGCACATGGCTATCGTATCCCATTTTTCCAGGCCACTGAGAGGGAGCTGGATTGGAAGTGGAGGACCTGAAACTCAAACCAGCACCCATATGGGTCGCCAGCATTGTAGGTGGTAGCTGTACATGCTTTACCACAGTGCCAAGCCTCTTCCCTTCCTGTTGTTAGGATACCAGTTTTACTGAGTTCAAGTTACCCTGATAAACTCATCTAACCTTTTTCATCATGTGACTGCCAAGATCCAAAGTACAGCCAGGTAGCTTTTTGTTTTCCCAGCCAGGGAAAGATTTAAGCCCTATGGGCTTACTGGTAGTCACCATCAACAGGTAGCTACTTAAAAGAAAATTAAAAGAGCCCGGCTATATCTTCATCTTGCATGTACCAGCTTCCAATATGGGCACCAGTTCATGTCCCGGCTGCTCTGCTTCCCATCCAGCTCCCTGCTTGTGGCCTGGGAAAGTGGTGGACATCGACCCAAAGCCTCGGAACACTGCAATCGTGTGGGAGACCTGAAGGAGGCTCCTGTCTTCAGATCGGCTCAGCTCTGGCTATTGTGGCCACTTGGGGAGTGAACCAGTGGTTGGGGAGTCTTTTTGTCTCTCCCCTCTGTAGATTTGACTTTCCAATAAAAATAAACAAAGCTTTAAAGAAAAAAAAAAAGAAAAGTAAAAGTCCAGTTCCCAAGTGTCAAGTATATGATAGCCACATGTAGCTGAAGGCTGCTGCACTGGAGAGCACCAATTAGAAAGTGTTTCCATTAGAGCAGAAAGTTCTTGCGAGTTCCATGGAACCTTCATGGCAGTCCTTTGAACTCATCCCTCATGACCTCGCATCAGGTTAAGTGCGTAAACCCAAAAGCTTAGTTTCTTCTCTTGCATCCCAAACACGAGACCCACAGCCGCCAGCCTGGGACGTCCACTCCATGCTGCATAGTCCCGCACCCAGGCCAGTACCCTGCAAGACTCCGCCCTCCTCACCCATGAAAACAGGGAGAACAGCAGTCCTCAGAAGCTGGTTAAAAAGCTTAAGTGAGGTGGGCTTGGCAGTGTGGCCTAGTGGCTAAGGTCCTTTCCTTGATCCCATATGGTCGCTGGTTCTAATCCCGGCAGCTCCACTTCCTCTCTATCTCTCCTCCTCTCAGTATATCTGACTTTGTAATAAAAGTAAAAATAAATCTTTAAAAAAAAAAAGCTTAAGTGAGGTAAAGCCGTAAAATGCTTCATATAATGCTTGATAAATTTTGGGTCTCTTAAAATTATTTTTATTTTAAGCAGCAGTTGGATCATCATGCTGTTTTAACTGGTTAGTTAACTGATCCTTTGCTGGTTAGTTAACTGATCCTTTGCTGGTTAGTGGTGACTCCTCTTCCCCATTTCCCTCAATAATCATTTCAAGCTTTTTGTCATTTTTGGGTCCCCTTTCTGTCTCTCTGCTATGGGCTGAATTAGATCCCTCCCCTCTAAACATTGCTGTGTCAAAGTCCTAACTGTGGTCCCTGTGGCCGTATTTGGAGAAGGAATCTTCAGAGAGGCCGTCCCAGTATGCCGAGGGGTCGGAGCAGGCTCTACCGCACCAAGGTTGCGTAGTCCTTATCGAGGGGAAATGTGAGGCTGGCTGCATGGCATAGCAAGTAATGCCAGTTCAGGCCCTGGTTGCTCCTCTTCTCATCCAACTCCCTGCTGACGGCCTGGAGAAAGCACTGGAAGTTGCCGCAAGACTTTGGCTTCTGACACCCACGTGTAAGACCTGGGTGAAGCTTTGGGCTTGGGCCTGGCCTAGTCCTGGCTGTCACAGCCACCGTGGAAGTGAACCAATATATGCAGATTTCTCTCTTCCTCTCTTCTCTCTCTGACTTTCAAGTAGATAGGAAAAAATAAAATAAAATAAAATTTCAGAGGCCAGCACCATGGCATGTAGGTTAAACCTCCGCCTGTGGTGCTGGCAGGCATTGGGGCTCCAGTTTGAGTCCTGGCTGATCTACTTGTGATCCAGCCCCCTGTTTGTGGCCTGGGAGATCTGCAGAGTGGTTCAAGTCCTTGAGCCTCCGAACCTACATGGGAGATCCAGAAGAAGCTCCAGGCTCCTGGCTTTGCATCAGCTCAGCTCTGGCTATTGCAGCCATCTGGCAAGTGAACCAGTGGATGAAAGATCTGTGTGTGTCCTTCTCTCCGCAACTTTGTGTTTCACATTTTTAAATAAATGTTAAAGAGGTAGGGGGAATTGGGAGACATCCACATACACAGGGAGAGAAGGGAGAGAGACACAGGAACAGATGCTGGACACAGGCCCCGCTGGCAGCAGCTACAGAACTCCGTGCTTGACTGAAAAACACTTCATCGCGAGAACACTAAAAGCAAATGTCGAAGGTCAAGTCTTCCAGTTTCTAATCACTTGTTAGCGTCACTGTAGCTAAATAATAAAGTTGGCGTTTGTTCTAGATCCCAAAACTCACAGACCTTCCAGTTCCTTGTATGTAATGGTGCAATATTTGCATATGATCTACGCATTAGTTATTGTATCTCTAGATTACTGATCATACCCAATGTAATGTAAATGTATGTAAATGACTGGTAAACTGTTGGTTAGAGAATGAAGACAAGTAGACCAAGTCTGGGCACGTTCAGAAAAGAAGCAACTCTTTTTCTGAATATTCTTCATCTGCAGTTGGTTGAAAGCTTAGCTATCTGACCCTGGAATTCTGTAAGAAACAAGGGGCTACCAACTCACCTGGGAAAAAGAATTAGCTTGAGGCAAGCAACAAATCTGATTCCCATACTTCCACCGTGTTCTTTTTGTCAGCTGGCAAATGAAGAATTGCACCCAGTGAGCCACCCAATCATTAAGGAAGTCGGGAGGGGAGACATCAAAGCGGAGACCATTGGCCAAATGGTGTTGTTATTGCAGTAACAAGCTTCAGGCTTCACTCCCCAGGCCTCCCGACTAAGGTAGCACTTAGGGCCTCCACATTCCGTTTTGAAGTGCCTGGGTTCTAATCACAGCTTTGCTTCCAAAGCCAGCTTCCTGTTAATGTGCATGCTGGGAGGCGACAGGTGATCAATCAAATACTTGGGTTTCTGTTACCCATGTGGGAAACCCCAGCACGTGACTTCTGCCTGGCCTAACCCTGGCTGCTGTGGGCATTTGGGGAAGTGAGCCTGTAGACAAAAGATCTTTTTTTTTTTTCTCTTTCTCTTGTTATCTCTTTTTAGCTTTCTCTCTCTCTCTCTGTCAATATTTGCTTATTTGAAAAGCAAACTGACAGAGAGAGGGAGAAACATAGAGAAATCTTTTATCCCTTATTCACTCCCCAAGTGGCCACAACAGCCAGGCTGGGCAATTCAAAGCTAAGGAACCAGAAACTCCAGCTGAGCTCCCGCACGGTGGCGGGGCCCAAGTGCTTTAACCATTATGTGCTCCTTCCCGGGTTCATTAACAGGATTCTGGAACAGAGGTAGAACAGTGGAGAGTCAAACAGGTACTCTTAAATATATATATATATATATATATATATATATATATATATATATATATATTCAAAAGGCAGAGTTACGGGGGAGGTGGGCGGGGGGTTAGACAGTAAGACCCAGTTCTTCCATTTGCTGGTTCACTCCCCAGATGACCACACTGGCTAAACTGAAGCCAGGAGCCTGGAGCTGTGTTGGGCCTCCCAGGATGGTGGCAGGGACCCAGGAATTTGGAAAACTTCCTTCTGCATTCCCGGGAGTATTAACAGGGAGCTGAATGGGAAGTGGAATGGCTGGGACTTGAACCTCAGAGCCCATAAGGGATACCAGCACTGTAGTCAGTGGCTTAGCCTACTGTGCCACTGTGCCAGTGCCCAAACAGGTACTCTGATAATGGAAGCCAATGCCGAAAGCATCAATCAGCCCACGACCACTTGCTCTCTCTCTCTCTCTCTCTCTACCTTTCAAATAAATGGAAAATAAATCAACTTTACAACATCCTTCTATCTCCCCAAAGAGCCAGAGTGTCTGCAGCTAGCTGTGCCTGGGGCATGTTGGCAAGGGCCATGGTGGCATTTCCTGCTCTGGATGTGCGTGTCCTAGATCCTGATTCCAGGGCCACCTGTGCTGCTCCTGTAACCTGTGACAGCTTCCTCCACCCTCTACCCCTGTAGGCAACGCCCACGTCGCCGCGTACCCCGAGCCGAACGGAGGGGCTAGGGTTACAGACAGACAACACATAAGACAACACAAGACAACACGCAGTGGGTCACTCTTGTACACAGAATACCAACTTTATTTGGGGTCCGCCTGCATCTTATAGTCTGCTTAGTCCCTCCCAGTATTATCCCAATGCTCAAGCAACACCTTAGCCCCCCTGGGGCATCTTAACAAAAGGGAAGTAAGGAAGAGGGAACTTGCAGTCAAGCCAGGGGCTAAATGCGTTAGGCCAAGATTTCCCACTGTGTTACCTCTTAGAAACAAACTAAGCTGTGGAGTTAACCCTTGGGAGACCGGGGCCTACATACCCCCTTGCACCAGCTTCCGGTCTCCCTCAGGAAAGCCTGCTTTGGGGATGGCTTTGGACAAAGCAAAAGGCCCCAGTCCTTGCAAACTTGCGTTTTCCATTCATCCTTCCACCTAGCCCTGCCCTCTCCCTCTTCCGGTCCTGCAGCCTTTCCTCTTAAATTGAGCCTCACTTTCAAATCTCAGAGGATGAGAACAGGCATGGCCATCAGAACACAGTCCAGTCACCCCTGGCCACAGACAGGAAGTGAAGCTCTGTATCATTGTGGCACTAGGAAGCACATTTTCATCTGATGGATCACTGCATAGCATCCACTTAGGCCATTATTTGTTCATTGATTTTTCTGTTGCTAACATCACATAAACCATCAAAGAGTTACCGGAACATTGATCAGTGGAAATTAAAATACACTTGTGGAGACCTGAAGTTCTACATCAATTGTGAATCGTTCTTTCTAACAGATGTTGCTCCTCTACACAGCTCTGGGCCTCTCCCGTGTCTCATGTCTGTCATTGCACAGAGCAGACCGTGCAAGGCTGTTCTCCCCATCCACATGAGAAGGTGCAGCTAGGGGCGCTGCACCTGCGGAAGATGCAGGGGACTTTGGAGTGTTGTCTCTCTGTGTACCTTTCTTTCTGTGTGTCCCAAAAAAAAATCAAAGGAGGGGAGGACTGATTTGGGTGCTTGAGCAAAGGGTTAATTGCATCTTGGTGAAGCAGAGGCAATTGATTCTGAAGGAACGTGAAGTGAGCCTGGGCAACTTTGAAAATGTCTTTTCTTGGTGGTTTCCTGTGGTCCTCAGGTAGAAATAAGGTTCAGGGCCTGTGTGTTAGTGAAACAGCACTTAGTGGCTACAGGGCAGGATGCATCCCCAAGACTAAGAGGGGGAGAATCCAAGCCTTAAAGTTTAGAAAGCAATCTGTCCCTGGAACCGGCAGTTAGGTGCCTCAGGCAGAAGTAAAATTGCTGCTGCTGGAGCAGAAGGAGGAGGAAGAGAAGAAGACTTTGACAGTGAGGAAATGGAAAAAGCTCCATGTCAGAACTTCCAGCCAAGAATGCACAGAGGTCAAGCTAGAATGGAAAAGAACCTAAAGCATCAGTGCGGGGTCTCCCCCACAGATTCCTCTAGTACCCCGTTGCTGGAGGGGATGAGCCTGCTGCCCACCACCCAGCCTCCCGGCCCGCGAGAGACAAACAGATGGACAAGCGTTCTGTCTAAACAGTTCCAATTTATTGGGGAAATTCAGTTTCTTATATAGGGTAAGGGATAGCCTCAGGCTAGGAATTTCAGAAATTTCAGAAATTCCAGGAGGGAAGAAACTAGGAGCGAATAACTAGAATGACTGCGGAAGCCACCTCCCATAGGCCAGGTAGATGAGCAAGATGGCCCTGGTCAATCAATATTTTCTTGGAGCTACGTGACTCCTTCCCTGGCTCTGTCCTTGGCTGCCATCTTGCCTGCCATCTTGCCTGCCAGTGATCTGGATTGTTAGTCACCATGTTATTGACTAAGTGACCTCTTTGCCCCTGAGCCCCACACACCAACAGCAAGATCAGAAAGTCCAGAGTTCTTCAAATAAACAAGCAAAAACTCCTAAAACAAAAGACCTCATTTGGTAGAAGACATTAAAGCAACACTGCAGGGGTGCTGGGCAGGGACATCTCCATGCTCGGGTCCCTGACTCCAGCCACCGCATACATGTGGTGAGCTGTCCCTGGGCAGCCAGCATGCCGTTTGGTGCCAGGCTCCACCTGCCAGCCGCCCAGCCTGCAACTGTGGGGTTTTGGTTCTTTGAATCGCTGCTTAGGTGGCTCCACATTGAACCCACTGTGCTTCTGGGATGTGAATCAGTCCTAAAGAGTCCCAATGACAGTAACTCTTGCTTTGAAGAATTTGTAATCATTGAACAATGCTGACAACTGAAAACCCAGTCCATGCAAAAGCTAAGGCTCAGGGCTTGTCCAGCAGGATCATATCCTATTACCTGACATGATGATGGATCAGGACACGGATCACATTAGGCAGGGCCATGACATTAATTAACACAAGACAGAACCATATCCGGGGGTAGATTCTGTGGGGGATGTGAGGGTCAAACCCTGTGGAAATACTAGGCCCACTGGTTAGCTCAAGAGTTGGGGTGGTGATGCACTAAGCTAGGTGTGACCAAGGAGCCTGCCATCAATCACAGTCTGGACTGGTCAAGGCAGCAGCACCTGAATGTGCATCCTGAATAGGGTGTGGGGTGGGCCAGGCTACAGCATTCACCAGTTCATACAAGGCCAAATGGAAGGCCAGACTTCGCCGAACACTGGCCTAAAACCCACTGGCGTGCATGAGAACTGGGTGTGGGAGTAGGTTAAGTGGAGGAACTTGGGAAACTCCCCTGGTAAGTCATAACTCCTGCTGGTGAACATGTGGTCCAAACCTGGGGGTCAGACAAGCTGGGCAAAGTAGCTCCAGTGGCTGGCTAATGTATGAATTGGTAATGGAATGGGGTGTAGCGGGCAGGACTGAGCAAACCTGAGCCCACAAACAAAACTAGAAGCCAGGATGGAGCACAGG
Source organism: Ochotona princeps (assembly GCF_030435755.1). NCBI lineage: Eukaryota > Metazoa > Chordata > Mammalia > Lagomorpha > Ochotonidae > Ochotona > Ochotona princeps. The sequence continues at coordinate 13,966,165 of NC_080832.1, read as the reverse complement.
TCATGCCGAGCTAGGCTGTTGCACTTACTGTTCTGTGTGGGCCAGGGACACTAAGCCACAGCATCTAAGGCAGGGGTCAGGACAAGTGAGGGGCTGTGCCAAGCTGAGTCAGAGCAACCACTGGCATGTGCATGATCTATGGCTGGGAATAGGCCCGGTTGGGGAGCTAAGGGGACACCCTAAATGGGTTGAGGTTCCCACTAAGGGTTGCGTGGGCTGGAATGGGGGCTGTATTCTGACCAGGATATGGTTGTAGTCTCCCTTGGCACTATGTGGACTGGGACTGGACACACCAAGCCAGGCCAGACTCCAACACCGTCTGGTGTTCTGGAGGACCAGGGTAGATGTGGGATGGACTAGACTAGGTCTCAATCTCTACTAAGCCATGCTGTATGTGGGTATGGACAAGCCGTGGCTGGGTTGAAACATCCAACAATAAGAACCAGCTTGGGTTGAAGGCCGGTCAGGAAAGGCCACTGTTCCTGTTAGAAAGGAGGTGAACTGAGTGGTGTGGGCTCATGGACCCCCTGGTATGTGCGAAATCTGGCATTGGGAGAGGTTCTGAGGGAGGAACATGGGAAACTCCTCTGGCAGGACACAGACCCTCCTGGTAAGTGCAAGAAGCATGAAAGGAAACAGCCCAGAACAGGCCATGGTAAGTTTCCCACTGGCATACATTTGGCATGGGTCGGGGGCAGACCAGGCTGAACCAGTTCACATCATCCACTGGTAAATCTGAACACCAGAACAGAGTGTGGGTTGAGCCAGGTTCAGTTGCGACAAAAACCAGCGCACAATACGGAATGCCAAGGTAAGGTTACTTGTACCGGATGTGGCCGCAGCGCCCAACCAGCATGCATGAGAACCAGGGAGGGAGGGGGCAGAGCCGGCAGGGGGAATATGGGGGGATTCCTTTGCTGGACAGCTACTCCCACTAGAGAACATGAGCTGGGATGGGGGCAGGCCAGACTAAGCAGGCTAGAACACCTGTGGGCATCATGTGAACTAGATCAGGGAAAACATCAGGCTGGTTCCTCTTGGTGCAAGCATAAATTAGAGTGGGTGAGGGTTGTTTGGGCTTTGCTGCAGCATCAGCTGGCAGAAGCTGGCACTGGGGGCTAATTTTGTCAAGTCAAACCACAGAACCACCTGGAGAGTACATAATCCGGGAGTGGGAGTGGCCTAGAAGGGAAATAGTGGGCTCCTCCCTCTTGTGTTACCACTCCCATTGGAGGGCACGAAAACCAGGACAGTAGCTGGGGTGGCTAGACAGAGAGACACCCAACAACATCCGTGAGGGCTGGATAGTTGAGCTGGTTAGATGGAACTAGGCTTAAATACCCATTGACAGGTATGAGAGCTGAATGGGATGTCGAACAGACTGGACACGCATACACTCTCTTGATGTTGGGGTTTTTTGCTACCACAGAGGCCTTTGCCTGGGGTCAGGAGGGTCACCCACCTCTTTCAGTGCCCAGGCTGGGGGAGGCAGTGCCAGCCACCTCCTGGAGCAGCAGCACTCGCAGGTGTAGAGTTCTGCAGTGGCAGAACTCTACTTGCCTTTGCCTGACTTGCGGTTTCCTAGGTGGCCATGGGAAGAGCAGTTTTGGGCGTGGCGGGAAGCGAGACAGGACCACCCGTGCCTTATGGCGAAGCGGCCTGTTAGCTGTGTAGAGCCCAGGGGCAACCTTGGCCTTGGGTCCCCACACAGGGCTAGCAATGCTGCTGTGGGGCTCATCCCCTGCCCCTCCTCCGCAACACTCACAGCCCCTCCCTGCCCACGAAGAGGCCCACACCACTGCCCTCCCGGGAAGCCTGGGAGCAGCAGGTGAGCCCTCCCCTTGACATTTGCTGCTTTGTCTGCTGGCTCCCCCCTCCCCATCGCCCCCAAAGTGTTGAGAAGGGCAAGCAGCCTGTGTGTGGTTTGGGGTTGAACTTGGAGCCAACTGCTGCCTTAACACTCAGCCCAGGTTCAGATTGTAGAGGTGACCGCATGAGAACTGTTGTGCCGTCCTGGAAGGTCACCCCAACCTTTGATCTCCATCCTGAGGGACCTTCACAGGGCCAAAGGCGCAGGCAGGTGGGACTTTCCCAAGCCTTCTCGTGTGGGGTTGTGGTCCAGGGGCAGGCTGGTGGGCAGCGGGAATCCCACTCCAGGGTGACGCTGGCCGCCAGCATCGGGTGTGTTAGAATACTTTAATCTGAAGGATGATACTGTAAGTTGTCTAATTAGCTTTTAATTATCAATGGCTGTTTTATTTAATTGACTCCTTTCCTCCAGTACCGGGGATGACTGTCAGCTTGTCAGAAGTCTTGTATTTTTATAGCGCCGCGAAGTTTTATTACATGCCTACAAAGAAAAACTGTACCTACCTCCTTTTTTTTGATAGACATAGTCTAGAATGCTTTTATTCTAAGAAAAATGTACACATTGAGTTGTTCTTGTAGCTTGGGTATCAGCAGGATTTTAAATTCAGGTGAGAGCAATTTTTCAGGCTGATGCTTTTCAGAGAAGCCATACAGAGAGACCAAAAATTTCTCTGCAAAGTTTGGCATATAGAAAAAGTTGGAGGAGATCAATGTGTGTAGCATTTTGTCCTTTTCCCTTGTAATTGCTCACATCCTACAGGTCTCAAAGTATGTCGGTCCTACGTGGTTTAAAACTTTAAACAGTTTACACCAGGGCCATTTGTTAATAGCCTTTTTAATGAATGGAAACTAGATGTTTGGCCTCGTAGGTTTAGTTAAGGTCAATAATTTTAATTTGTAAGGGAGCAACTCCAGTCGAAGCCTGCTGAAGATTCCACATATCAAGCTGCCTTGGTCAGCAATTTCTTAAACAGGGAATCCATCTACCAATTTAGCAGCAGAACCATACTGTGACTCTTCAGAATAAAACAGTGACTCAAGACTATATGGTGATGCTTTAAAACAGAATCATTAAACTCAACAGTGTGTTACAATGATCTAGAATAGTTCTATTTAGGGGTACCATGCTACACATACTGGCAAACCAGGGTAGGGGGCGGGCCTGGTGGGGGTTATTGTGGGAGGCTCTGACTAGGCTGTAGCTCCCACTGGTTTATGTGAGGGCCGAGTGTGTGCTGGGCAGGACCAGGCTGGACTGTGGCACCCATTGGTTCTAGTGGAAGTCAGGGCTAAAAACAGAACCAACCCAGCAATTGCAATCACCAACTGATCAGGGTGTACTTGCTAGCACATAGAAGAATCTGGTCTGGGTTCACCTTAGACAAAGTCTCTTTGGGGATCTCCCCAATCAAACTGCTGGACTCAGAACCCTAACCATGAAAAGACAGAAGACAGAACAAGTCAATCAACCACCTCAGCTATATGTTGGCAGCGAAAAACTGGGCAGAGACTCTATGATGGATTATGTCAATCAGTGGATTCTTCAATGACTGCATCGAGCTTGGAGTGGTGAGATTGGCAGCAATTCATAACTGTTGAACTATCAAAACCACTTGAGCAATCTCGGAGTATGTCCCACATTCGGGACTTGGGGTGGGTGGGAGACTGGGTGGGGCTTCTCCCTTAATATCCCCCTTTACCTCAGATACATGAAGGAAACAATATGGAAATAATAGTCTTACCAACTTTCCTATAGCCCTTGAACTTTTTACCCTAATTCACTAAGTAAAGGTTGCCAAAAATATAATTTAAAAAATGGAAAAAGTTAAAAAAAAAAAAAGCAACACTGCATACAAGTACAGAAAAAAGATAATTTTCCTCCCAAAGTAGAAGCTAAGTTCTTCATTTGGGAGAAGAATCATTGCCGGATATCTAGGCAGCCATTCAAGTCCTCTGGTAGCGGAGAAAGTCTTTTGAATAAGGTGGTCTCAATTGTTTGCTAAAATGTTATGTCTTGGGGCCAGTATTGTGGCATAGCAGCCTAAGCTATCATGTGCAATGCCAGCATCCCATATCCAAATGCCGTTTAAGGGCTGGTTGCTCCTCTTCAGGTCCAGTTCCCTGCTCTTTGTCTGAAAAAGAAGCACAGATGACCCATGTACGTTGCCTAATAGAAGACAAGGTTGGAGTTCCTGGCTCTGAGCATTAGCCTGGTCTAGCTCTGGCCAGCTTGGGGGATGAACCAGAGGTTGGAACCTCTCTCTGCCTCTCTCTGTCGCTCTGCATTTCAAATGAAAGGAAAAAATATTTTAATCTTTTAAAATTCTCATCTTATTTTATTCTTGTGTCAGTTGATATCTGACTGTCCTGTTTAAAGAATATCTTTTGGGAACCGGGGTGGCAACCCAGGAGCTAAATCCTTGCCTTGCATCTGCTGGAATTCCATATGGGTGCTGGTTCCTGTTCAGGCTGCATCCAGCTCCCTGCCAGTGGCCTGGGAAAGCAGTTGAGGATGGCCCAGAGCTTTGGGACTCTGCACCTGCGTGGGAGACCTGGAGGAGCTCCTGGCTCCTGGCTTCGGACAGGCTTGGATCCCACCTTTGTGGCCACTTGGGGAGTGAACCATTGAATGGAAGATCTTTCTGTCTGTATCTCCTTTCTGTATATCTGCCTTCCCAACAAAATAATGATAAAAATAATAAATCTTAAAATTTTAAATAATACCTTTTGGTCCTCTTGAAGGAGAAATATGATGGGATCTTCTTTACTGAGACTTCGCTTGCCGTGCTCACGTCACAGTACATATACTGAAATTAGAATAAAATGCAGTTCACAAAGGCTTGATTGAGAAGCTGAGGAAGAACCGTGTTTCATCACACTTTGTTGGATGCAAAAAGACACAAAGCCCAAGTACAGCAAACAGATTTGGCTTCTAATGGCTGATTAGAAGCCCTTGAAGTGAGTAAGAAATTCGATTTCTTTGAGGCTCAGCATTCCTTTGTGAACACGCAAGGATCAGCATTCAACATTTGCAAATGGACCTTAGGACTGCTTAGAGGGGATGCCCATGTAAATATCATCTTTTTCCTTTTTTTTTAAAGTTATCATTTAATTTGAAAGGCATATTCTACAGGAAGAGAAGGAGAGACACAAAGCGAGGTCTTCTATTCATCGGTTCACTCCCCAAATGGCCACAACGGCTGGAAATGAGCCAATCTGAAGCCAGGAGCCAGGAGCCTCTTCGGGTTTCCCACGCGGGTACAGGGTCCCAAGGCTTTGGACTGTGCTCTGCTGCCTTCCCAGGTCACGAACAGGGAGCTGGATGGGAAGTGGAGTCCCAGTGCTCATATGCTTTGCAGGCACTGCAGGCGTACCGTTTATCTTTTTCAATGACCATTCTTAAGCTTAAAAATGCCAGAGCTCAAAATGATTTCCAGCGGGTGCTGGGAATCCGTATGAGTGATGACTCTCATCTCATTCTTGAATCTAGTCTTCAAACAAACAAACAAACATTTGTCATAACCAAGACACTGAGCTAAGGCTGCACAAATGTGAAAAAAAGAGTTGGGCTACTCCCCGAGTGGCTAACAGCCCCAAGAATCAGCTCAGTCTAAAAGAGAAGGGATGAGAAACAATGTTGAGGATCAGCACCTGGTGTGGGATGCTTTGGTTCAAAAAGTTTTAATCTGCCGTCAAACAAGTTTCTTTTCTTCTTTTTTCTTTTACTTTTTTTTTTTTTTTTTAATCTTATGTCTGTTGATTCACTCTTCAAATGGCCGCAATGGCCGGTGCTGCGCCAACCCAAAGTCAGGAGCCAGGAGCTTCTTCCAGGTCTTCCACATGGGTGCATAGTCCCAAGGTTTTGGGGCCATCCTCGACTGCCTTCCCAGGCCACAACCAGGATGAGAAGCGGGACTGCCAGGATTAGAACTGGTGCCCATATGGGATCCTGACATGTGCAAGGCAAGGACTTTAGCTGCTTGGCTACTGTGCTGGGCCTGAACAAGTTTCAAATACACCCATCACATAGGCATTGGGTCCTTAGCAATATTTAATATGCAAAATTCAGAAGCTATGAATCTGCAGCCCAACAGTCGCAGTACTGGGTTAAACTGTGCCTCCAAGAAATCCGCAGTGTCCACTGGGAGCCTGTGGACGTGCCCTATTTAGAAATAGTGTCTTTGCGAAATGATCAGATTAAACCAGCATGAGCTCTCAATCCAGTCTGTCTGGTATGGTAGGAAGAGGGGAAGCTGGCCACAGACACCGGGGAGCAGGCCATGCAGGACAGAGGCCAAGAGCACAGCATTCCATCTCCAAGCTAAGGAATGCTAAGAATGCTGTCCCCCTCCCCGGGGCTAGGACGAGGCCAGCAAGAGCCCCCACCCCCACCTGCACCCCCAAATACTGAGAGTCATTCTCCCCACTGGCACCTTAATTTCGAACAAATTCTTGTCATCTTCAGCCATTTAGTTTCTGGAATCAGCTTGGGGATCCTGACATAGTCATTCTTCCACCTCCATGCCGTCTTCCCAGAAACACCCCTGTCATTGTCTTCTCATCAACTCCTTCAGTAGCCATTAAGACAGTTCTGCACCCTGCTTTTCTCCATAAACTTTTTCCCTTATCCTCTATATCCTTGGGAAAGTCCACTCTGGATACTGTTAAAGACGCAGAAGCTTCGAGGAACAACAGGCTTTAGCTGCCTTCTGTTGCTATAACTAAACACTTGACACAGATATTTTATTAAAAAAAGAAAAGAACTTTATTAGAAGTTCAAGACAAAGGGGACTGCTTCTGGGAGGAACTTCTTAATGGGGGGACACTGTGCTGAATGCAGGGCAGGGACCTCACAGGACAAGAGGGAGGCACACAAGAAGATGAACCAAACCATTTACGAAAGATGACCCATGAGTCCACGCCTAGGGACAGACTATGACCTAGTCGCCTCTTCCCCCAGCCCTTGACACTTTACAAGGTGGCTTGGGTTCTACTATGTATGTTGGCAGACAACCACATCTTAACAGCAGGTGGTGGATGAAGAGGGCCTGGTTATGGCGTACACAGGAGGGAGGAGTGTCTCTAGTCAGAACAACGCATGCCACCATCACACCTTTGGAGGTCATGGTCACACAGGATCTGCAGCAGTTTCCTAGGGCTCCGGCTACAAGTCCAGAGCCAAGCTGTGGTGGGCATGCTGTCTTCAAGGGCCCTCGGGAAGGATCCTGCCTTGGTCTCTGGGCTTCTTGAGATGCTGTGGGTCCTCGGTGCTCCTTGTCTATTGGCTGCACAACAGCGACCCTGCTTTGCTTGTCACAGGACCTCCTCCCTGGGTGTCTGTCTCTGTCTCTTCCTTCAAAGGACAGCTCACCATGGCAGGGTGGCCTCAATTCAATTATGCAAAAATATTATTCCCCAAAGGGATCCCATCCTGGGATGCCAGGGAGGATATGAATCTGGGGTGACCCTGAGTCTTGGTCACAATCATCACGTGGAAGGGCAGAAGTGAACTGAGCAGAGGGAGAACAAGTCTGCACGTGGAACCCCAAGAACATCTTTGTTTAAGGGGTGCAGGGAGGCTGCAGAACCCATACTGGGGCCTGAAACTGGAACGTGGGGTGGCCTAGAAGCCACCCAAGGGCAGGAGACAGGTGATGTCGATGCTAAGCGGTTGCTCTAGAGGGAGATGACAGTGGATTAAGAAGTAGGTGGCAGACAGGGAAGATGAAGTGAGGACCAACCTCCTTTGGCAGCTTGGCCGAAAGCAAGGCGAGAGACAGAGCATCAGTCGGGGTGTGTGTGGGATCCACTGGGCAGAGTCGAAGTACCTAAAGTGGAGAGGGAGGTTAAAGATACAGGAAACGGGGCGGGCCTTAAGCCTCACAGTTCACTCACTGCATCCCAGATCTTGGTGCCTGGTTTCCAGGCCTTGCTGCAGCCCCCAACACTAGCCCTTGCCACGCAGGCCCAGAGAGACAGCAATAAGGGCTCAAGTCAGCGGGTCCTGCCATCACCTGGGAGGCCTGGCTTGGATTTCCAGCTCCTGGTTTCAGCCACTACGGGTCTTGGAGAATCAACCAGCAAATGGGAGCTTACTTTCTCTATATGTGTCTATAACTCTCTCTCACACTGTACCCCCACCCCTCCCTTCTCGCTGTCTCTCAAATGGCGAAAAAAAAAAAAAAAAGGTACTGAAGGAGACAAGGAGGAAGACCCCAAGCAAACGGGGAAGAATTGGCACGTGTGGGGACCACACCACCCTGGAACACGGGGGAGGATGAGTGTTGGCGCACATAAAGGACGGCAGGCTGCAGGAACGCGGAGTCCCTGGTTTGCAGCCCCTGTTTTCTCTCTGGGGCATGGGGAGGCAAGGTGAGTCAGGCACCGAGAAGGGATCAGCGGGGAGTCGGAGAGGCCTGGAGTTGTGGGAGAGGAGTAAAGGTTTGGAAGAGGGCCAGTGGTGGTGGAGGCAGAAAGCACTCCTAGCTCCTCCGTGACTGTCGGTGTTCTTGACTTCCTGTGATCTGTGAGGGTACCTCTTGTTTTATGAACTTGTTCCCGTGAACGGTGAAAAACGTGCCTGGCAAGAGGATGTCGGGGCAGCCCCGTGGATGTGTTTGTGGAAGCCTGTGACTGGGTGGTCAAGTGCAGCGAGACACAGCACTTCCTGCTCCCTGCCCCTCACTGGCCCACCCCGTGCAGCCACCTGATCCCTGACCGGCCTGGGCAGGCCACTCGATGGGGCCTTGCATGACAAACGAAACTTCCAGCCCCAAATTGCAGACTGGAATTTGGAGAGCTGTTCTGGGAAAATTCTTGTCCTGGACCCTTCAAAATGATGTTTGTAGTTTATGTTATGTATTTTTATAGCATTTTATACACACTGGTTATTTAAATTCATCGATTCCCCCCCCTTTTTTTTTTAATTTTAAAGACACAGAAAGAAAGATATTGTGACAGAGAAAAAGAGAGAGAGAGAGTATAGCTCCCATCCCTTATTTAGTCCCTTCACAACTGGCGACTATCCAGGCAAAAGCCAGGAGCTGAGAACTCAAGCCTGTTTCCCTTGAGGGTTGCTGGGAGTTAACCATGGAGCCACCACGGACACTCGCAGGCTCTGTCTTAGCAGGGAGCTGGGGTCAGGAGCTGGAGCAAGATCTAGACTGCATCGTCTTCAGTGTGGGATGCAGGTTCCTCACTGGTGTCTTACTGGGCTGAACATCTGCTCTCCAGTGTTCCTTCTTTTTTCCCTAAAGGCAGAATTACAGAGACGTATTCCATCCACCAGGTCACTCTCCCAAATGACCACAACAGCCAGAGCTGGGTCAAGCTGAAGCCAGGAGCCAGGGAATCTTCAGGGTCTCCTACATAGAACAGAGGGGCCCCAAACACTGAGACCAACTTCTGTGCCCTCCTCCAGGCACATTAACGGGGAGCGAGATTGGAAATAGAACAGCCAGGACTCAAGCTGGCATTCCATGGAATGCTAGTGATGCAGGCAATGGGTTAGCCCACTGTGCCACAGCCCTGACCCCAGAGGGTTCTATTTTAACTTCCCCACAAGTTTGCTGGTTCCTAGAATTGACCTCATTATAAAAAAGCTGGGAAAAAGAATGCTCCAGAAGGTACTTACTCGCTCAAAGTCAAGTAGAAAATTGAAGTGGGAACTGAGATGAGGCCTGCATCTTCCAGGGTCACACTGACACTGTCACTTGAGGTGACACAGCGGACTGAGGTGGCACGAGGCAGCACAGCCAGCCCAGACTGGACAGGCGGAGAAGGCTTCCCCGAGCAGCCACATCCAGGCTGGCAGGTGGATGATGCTAAGGGGAAGGATCCAGGATGAGCCATGGCGAGCCCCAGACACCATGCTCTGAGGACTCCAGCCCCAGCGGAGCACGGGCACAGACAGAACCTCTTCCACAGCAGCTCCTTTCCTGAGTGCTGGCCTCTCCAGCTGTGACGTCAGGGGGTGTGCTACCCGCAGAAAAAGGCAGTTGAGACTGCAAGCCCACATTGTCCAATACATAAGGCCCTGGTCTCCCGGCCTGCTGCAACATGCTCAGGGCAGCACCCAACTCACCCAGAGGAAGAGTGTGCAGGGGCACACCCTGGCTTCGACACAGCCAGGGAGGACCAGCAAGCTGCCTAGGGGAAGGACGAGGCCACCCATAAGTGGTTTTTTTTTTTAATTTATTTTATTTATTAAATAAATGAGGACCTTTTTTCCACTGTAGGACACTTATTCATTTATTTATTTGTTTGTTTGTTTGTTTGTTTTTATTGCAATGTCAGATACACAGAGAGGAGGAGACAAAGAAGATCCCCCGTCTGATGATTCACTCTCCAAGTTACCTCAATAGCCAGAGTTGAGCTGATCCGAAGCTAGGAGCCAGGAACTTCTTCCGGGTCTCCCACATGGGTGCAGAGTCCCCAGGCTTTGGGCCATCCTCAACTGCCTTCCCAGGCCACAAGCAGGGAACTAGATGGGAAAAGGGGCTGCTAGGGTTAGAACTGGTGCTCATATGGGATCCCTGTGTGTTCAAGGTGAGGACTCTAGCCTCCTCCAGGCCACTGCACTGGGCCCCGTAAGTGGTTTTCACATCAGAAGCACCCTTGGTGGAAGCTCACAGTCTCTCACCTGCCTCCTATTTTGTATGTGGTGAACAACTGCCTTGACACCAAAATTTTCCCTGGCATGAACCTGAAAAATCAACGATGGGCTAAGCTGACTCAAGAAACAGGATCCTCAACTTACCCACCAAATGGAGTGCCACTGGCAAAGAAGGAATGTATTAAAATCATAATTAACCAACCAGCAATAACTGACTTACAGGGGTCTGCATGCCATGTTGGCATCTCTAAAATAGAATGTGTGTGTGTTTTGGGGGTGAGTGATCGAGGGCCATAGTGCTGTGGTACAGTGGGTTAAAACACTGTGACACTGCCATTCCCTAGTAGAGCACCAGCTCCAGTCTTGGCGGCTCCGTTTCTGATCCAGCTCCCTGCTAATGTATTTGGAAAAACAGCTGAGAGAACCTGAGAGACACAGGTGGAATTCCTGGCTCCTGGCTAATGTGATCCTTTAGAAAGTGAATCAACAGATAGAAGATGTGTGTGTGTGTGTGTGTGTGTGTGTGTGTTCCTCTGTTTACCACTTTGCCTACTGAGTAAATAAATAAATCTTTAAAATAAAATGAAATGCGAAGTCAGGCTTCTTTTATCTTTGGCAAATCCCACACGAAGAGGGCATTGTGCTTTCTTTGCGTGGCTTTCCCAACACACCAGCTTCTTCTGTTGTAGTGCTACTTGTGTTGGCCCAAGTTGAGCGCCAAAATTGCTCTGGTTGGGAAGGGAAGGGAAGGGAAGGGAAAGGAAGGGAAGGGTTTCCCATCCAAGTACTAACCCTGCTTAGCTTCTGAGATCAGATGAGATCAAGCGCATTCAGGGTGGTATGGCCGTGGACAAGGGAAGGGAAGGGAAGGGAAGGCAAGGGAAGGGGAGAGGACATTGTCCAAAGGCCAAGCCTACCCAGGCTGGCTTAGAAGCTCCAGATAGTTCTCTAGACCAGCCCAAATCCCAGAGATTGGCCCACATGCTGGGCGTTGGCGCCTCCTGGCAAGCTTGCCCACATGGGGTCTCTTCTATATGCCTGTAACCCTGCAAGGTGGGGCCCTATTTAGAGACACAGCCCTGGGCCCAGAGCACCTCTGAGTGGTAATATTCATTGAACACTTACTGTATGCCAGACAGTCACGCACTACACAATCCTCAAGGAACCCAATTTTTCAGATGCAGACACGCAAGCCCAGACAGCATGAGTCACTTGCTTCTGTCTTGCCAACACACAAAACAAGCTCAATCCACGGAAAGCGCCTAAGGTCAGCCTGTCTGGTCTGTCAGTCTAGAACTAGAAAATGCAGAGGATTCTCATACATGGTCCCTGTGCATCCATATCCTCCTCCTTTAGATGCTAATGCCCATGTGAGGAGCTCAGCACGGGACCAAGAGCTCTCGAGGCCTGAGACCCTCCTTACCCGTCTACCCTGCAGAAGCTCAGTAAGTATTTAGTGAATGAAATTTGTGGCAAAATTAATGGCTTTGTGTACATTGCATGATGAGACAAACATGCTTGGAGTGAGATTGTCTTGACTTTGTGCTCTTTTAGGCCTATATAGAACTGAGAGCAAAATCTAGACCCTCTTGAAGAAACCACCAGCCTCCTGGGAGAGAGCAAAATCTGGTTAAAAAAAAAAAAAAAGATGGTTACAGAGAAATGAAGCCACAGGTAGGGCCCATGGCCTTATCTACGGAAGCAAGGACAGCATGGCCTAATCCAACAGGCCCCAGGCCACACTAACTGAAAAAACTTCAAGCAGTCCAGGCAGCCTGAAATCTATAGCAGGGGTGCTGGGGGACCCCAGAGAGCCTTTGGAGGAGGTTGATGAGGCAAGGTGCCTGGATCATAAGGAACCCTGTTTCTCAACATCGTTATCACTAATGCCAGCCCCCTTCATTCACGGAACAGTCCCATTTGGATAGTCAATGATACAGCCACCTGCTTATAGGGAGGTTTCTGAGTATTCCTAAGGGAAGGGTTCTTAGGATCCCAGGGAATACCCAAGGCCTTTACATAAAATGGCCAAGGTTGAGCATGTGAGCTGTGCAATCTTTCCACATACTTTAAATCAGGTCTAGGTTACTGATAGTACCAAATACAACGTAAAGGCTATGTCAGTATTTGGTTACAATAGAATTATTTAGAGAATAATAACAAGGAAAAAGTCCAATTCAGATTCAGTATCAATACATTTTTCTCACTGATATTTTTGATCCATACTTTATTTTTATAAAAGATGTAATATATGAAAGGCAGAGTGGTAGAGAGAGCTCTTTCATCTGTTAGTTCACTTCCTGAATGGCCAGGATAGCCTGAGGCTATCACCTGGCGGTGGAGGCCCAAGCACTTGGGCCATTCTGTGGTCCTTCCCAAGTGCATAGGCAGTGAGCTGGATGGGAAGCAAGGCAGCCAAGTGAGTCATTGACCATTGAGCCGGCACTCTAACGTGGGATGCCAGTGTCATTAAGTGTCAGCTTAACTCACTGCATCACAAAGCCAGCTCCAAACCATAGCTGCCTGACTCCATGCATGAGGAACCCCGAAGAGCACACCGCAGGCTAAGGGTTGGGAATTTATCCAACCAATTACATAGGAAAAGAAGCCAAGAGGCCATATTTGAGAAATACTAAGACCTAAAATATTGATCAGATTTGAGTTCTGTCCTGGATGAGAAGGGAGGACATTGGAGCCGACCACTGCAGGCATGACGGATGACAGCCTATTGTCGGATGCAGGATCACTTTGGGAGTTTCAGAAATAGAGGTTTGTGACCTCTCACTGGATCAGATTCCTGGAGGAGGAGCCGGGGATACAGCAGGATCAAAAGCTGTCCATGTGGTCTTCCTGCCCTTGGAGTATGATGAACCACAAACCACAGCCTGAGACAGGTCTACAGAGCAGGGCCTGAGTGAGGCAGGGTGCTGGGGAGGGACAGTGACTTTGCTCCCACGTGGGCTTTTCTGCACCTCCAGCGACAGAGGCACTCACTTCCTGGAGTACAGACAGAAAGCAGGAGCACAAGGGTCAACGACTCACCAGCTCCTTTCCGCAGCACCTAGGGCCGTCCTGGCATTAACTGTTCTGTGCAAAGAGACAGGAAGGAGAGAGTGTGGAGGGCAGGACAACAGGAAGGAGAAAGGCGGTGAAGGCCAGGCAGAGGGTAGTTGGTCTCAGGGCCGGAAGTACAACTCCAGGGTGTCCAGCGACACAGGATGTACTACCGCATTCCTGTCTGTAAAGGGCACCCAGTGGGGAAGTGACCTTCAGTCCCTGTCTCTTCACTACTGGGCTGCGGATCTACAGAGCAGGTGTCTTGATTCCTAAAGACGCCTTCTGAGGGGGAGGAGCAGGAGGCAGCTGGGGTGGGGGATAGAAAAGAAGAGAGAGAAGAAAAAGAGATGAAAGAAAGAAAAAGAAGGAAGAATGAAAGGAATGAGAAGGCAAAAAAAGAAAGTTTAAAAAAAGTATGGGGGAATTAATTGACATAGTATTGAGCAGCCAACATGTTAAAAATAAATGCGATTTCTTAACCCCATTCTGTGACCACCCCACTCACATTTCCATTTTAGTTTATATACTACATGACATAACATCCATAACATAACATGTTATGCATAACATCATATCTTCTTAAATCAAGGCAAACATGTGGTATCTAACCCTTTGGGATTGGCTCATTTCCCTTAGCATTATGGTTTCCAGTTTGGCCCATTTGGCCACAAAGAACTGCATTTTGTTTTTTTTAATAGTTGAGTAGTATTCCATGGAGTAGATGAACCATAGCTTTCTTATCCAATCCTCTGTTGATGGGCATTCTGGTTGTTTCCATGTTTTTTCAATTACTGATTGTGCTGCTATGAACATAGGAGTGCATGTTGGTTTCTCAGAAAACAGGTGTTCTGGATATATTCCTAGGAGTGCTATTGCTGGATCGCATCTATTTTTAACATGTTGGCTGCTCAATACTATGTCAATTAATTCCATAATGATGTTAATTGTTGCTGATAATATGTTAGTGCTTTTATTTGATCAGGATGATACTCTGCTGGCTCTGCCCTCAGACCAGAGAGGGTCTACCCAATAAGTAGTTGGACTTCACTGGACTATAAGATGTTGGACTCTATACTTGGCATATGCTTGCTAAGAGGGAATCTCAACTGAACTTGAACTATGGTTACACAACAAGGTGGAGGAACCACCGTGGGGGGAGGGTGTGGGGAGAATCCCAGTTCCTATGAAATTACAACACAATGTAATTAATGAATAAATTTAATTTAAAAAAGTATGGGGGGCATAGCATGCTAGTCCTTCACCTACAGCACTGGTATCCCATATGGGCCCTGGTTCTAATCCTACCTGTTCCACTTTTGATCTAGCTTTCAGCTAATGGCCTGGTAAAGTAGCAGAGAATGGCCCCTGAACCCACATGGGAGACCCAGAGGAAGCTCCTGGCTCCTGGTTTTCAAATAGCCCAGCCATGGTCTTCGTGACCATTTGCGGAGTAAAACAGTAGTTGGAAGATCTCTCTCTCTGCTTCTCTTTCTCGCTCTTTCTACAATTCTTTCAAAGGAAGGGGAAGGAAGGAAGGAGGGAAGGAAGGAAGGAGGGAAGGAAGGAAGGAAGGAAGGAAGGAAGGAAGGAAGGAAGGAAGGAAGGAAGGAAGGAAAAGAGAGAGAGGGCCTGGCATAGTAGCCTAGCAGCTAAAGTCCTCACCTTGCATGTGCCAGGATCCCATATGAGCTTCAGTCATAATCCTGGCAGCCCCGCTTCCCACCCAGCTCCTGACTTGTGGCCTGGGAAAGCAGTCGTGGACAGCCCAAAGCCTTGGGACTCGGAGGAAGCTCCGGGCTCCTGGCTTCAAATTGGTGCAGCTCCAGCCATTGCAGCTGCTTAGGGAGTAAATCAACAGGCGGAAGATCTTCCCTTCTGTCTCTCCTCCCATCTCTATGTCTGACTTTCCAATAAAACTAATAATAATAATAAGAAAGAAAGAAAGAAAGAGAGAGAAGGCATCTCAGTTTTGGCAGGAAAGGGGAAGCCAATAATCTCCCTGAGACGTCAGCAGCAGCTGGCCACGCTGCCCCAGGGACACTCTGTGAAGGCCAAGGTCACCCCTTGGCCCCCAGTTCCAGGAAAGGTCACTTTTCTCACCCACCCGAAGCCCCAGTGTCCAGCTGCTGACAGTTTCCTTTCATGAGCACCCACCCTAGGACATAACTGAGTCCCAGCCTGCTGGTGTTCCCAGAGCCCTGCTGGTTTTCGCCCTCCTCCCCAACCTCCTGGACCTGTCCATGGCCGCTGCTCCAAGGACCCTCTGTGAAGTACCTGCCTTCCTTCGGGAATGTGATGTCCAGGCAGTGACAAGGATGCACTCACGGCGGACTTCTGCTTCTGACCCCCAGCCCCTTAGCATGGTTCAGGGATCCTGTGGCCTGCATTCCAAGGATGGCTCTCTGCTGCTTTGTCATCCGTGCAAAGCAGCTGGCGTTTCCTCAGCCATAGAACGAGCCAAAAGCATTCTTCCTGGTTTTGTATCTGGGGAGTTTTGTTCTTAACTCAGCTGCACTGGCTTTTGTCAAAGAGTATTCCACAATGTCCCAAACTGTTTCTTGTAGGGCAGGAGCTGTATAGTACATTCCTGGCTCAGCGATCAAGCAAGGTGGGAGAGACGCTGCAAATCCATCCATCTCTTGGAGATTAGCCATGACGTGAGCGTGCGGAAACTCCGGGGTTTGCAGTGGCTGGCTTGGTGCCCCCTGCTTCTGGGCCTCCTCCTGACTCTTCCAACCTCTCTTACTGGCTCATGTGACCCCCAGTGAGCAAAGGCTTTCTTGGGGCTGCATCCAGCTGTCCCCCAAATCCTCTGTGTGACGAAACCACAGTCCCCACATTTTTTGGCTAAATGACAAATTTCCAAGTTGTTCCTTCTTCAAAAATAAATGTCTTTGGAGTGATTGATATTATTACAAGTCCTTTTCATTATCATCCTTAAAAGTCATATATCAGTTTCAGACAACACACAGAGCAACAAAGGAACACAAAATCCTCATCCGCTCAAGGAAAACGTTGCCTTCCAGATTTTTCTTTGATATATCACAATAATGTATTTTTAAAATGAGGTTAGTCATAATGTATTTTTGAACAATTGGGCTGTTAACATCTCTCCACATCAGTAGTTGATTTTCGTAAAGTTAGCTTAATGGAGTCTGTGTGGCTGCACCTTGAGGAACGTAATGACTCCCCTATCGTGGGACATTCACATTCCTCCCAGTTTTCCTTCCTTCCTTCTAAACAGCTCTAGGCTGAACATTTCCAGTTGTGTCCTGGCATCCTGGCACGCTTTCTTGATTATTTCCTGGAGAGGGATTCCCAGAGGTAGAATTACAGTCTTCCCTTTGCCTTGGTACTCAGAATCCTGGTGAGCACCGGGGTGCACAGCCCCCGGGAGGGCTTAGGCAGGGAAACAAGTCGCCCTTCCCACGCACACCGCTAAGACATTTCCCCTAGCTTCCTGTGGCTTCACTGAAACAGCTGAAGCCCAACACATTGGCAGGCCAGGCTTTCTTGGGAAGCCCCAGGGGAGTCTGGGCTGGCTTGGTAGCTGCAGGCGTCATTGGCTAGGTGCTGTGTCCCATGTGTTGGCCCTCTCTTCACATTGGAGTCTCTGCTTCTTCCTGCACTTTCTCTTCTCTCTCTTCCAAGGACACTTGTCACCACATGTGGGGTTCGTGGGACGGTACAGGATGAGCTGAAACTCAAGGTTCCTTGCTGAGTTACATCTGCAGCGGTGATTTCCACCACTAAGGTCACAGCAGAGGTTCCGGGACTTAAGGTCAGAGGGCACCATTCAACCCACCCAATGTCCTTCCAGATCATAAGGAGTTGTTGTCAAATCAGCTCATCACACAAAGAAACAACTGACTCTCCTATGAAAATACCATCTTCATGCAGGCATTTGGTGTAGCCATTAGGGCGCCACCTGCTTGAAACGCTCATATCGTGTATCTTAGTACCTAAGCTGAGTCCCAGCTCTGTTTCCAAGTCCAGTTTCCTGCTAGTGTGCACTCTGAGAGACAGCAGGTGATGGCTCAAATAGTTGGATTCCTTCCATCAAGAGAGACCTGGGTTCAGTTCTGGGCTCTTGGCTTTAGCTTGGCTCAACCCCAGATATTGTGCGTGCTTGGATGATTAGCCAGCATATGAGAGATCACTACATACCCTCTTTATTTCTCTCTTTCAGATAAGTTCAAATAAGTGTATCAACAGATGTGGCATGAAATCTTCATTGACATCCGCGCGCTGAAGCAGTGAAGTTGACTGGCAGAGAGGATGTGCAGGAGAACGGTGCATGCAAGCGTGTGCTAGATCCAGGGCACACTGGAACGCAGCAAATGCAGCACCTCAGCTTAGGAAGGAACATGATGTTCCAGGAGAGAACCTCCCAGAGGCTCCCTTCCTGGGTCTGATCTCAGCCTGTGCCCTCTCTGTGATCACAGGGAAGAATAGGGGCCCCCGAAACCTTACACATCATCAGTGGGACTTGGGCAAGATCCTGATTTACAGCTTTAGCATTTAAAAAAAAAAGCAGAGCACTCACATATCCCAACAAGTGTCCTTAACATTCCTGAGTTGCAGTGGGAGGAAAAATGAGTTGCTTTATGAGCTCTTGCAGCATGTTTCTGGACTGCTGAATGTTACAGTCTGCTGCGATGTCCAACCTTATCTGCAAAAAAAGGCCTGAGTGTCAAGTAGACTGTCCCTGAACTCACAGATCCTGCAAGTTCACGTGTAGGTGAGTGGAATGCCCCCCAGAGCATCTCCCCATGAATGCTGGACTGGCAGCCCCACAGCCTGCTAACTGTTGCTGTGCACAAGCTCGACGCTGGACCCCCAGAGCATACCTGCACATCATCCTGGGTAGCACTGGGCCAAGAAGGCAAAAAGAGCAGCAGTGTCCCAGGGGTTCAACAGCCTTGGGCATCGCTGGGGAGTAGGTGTCTCGGGTGCAGACTGTCACCGTGGGGTGGCTGGAGAGGGCCAGATAACTGTGTGTGTGCCCAGATCACTTTTCCAGCAAGCCTGCCTTTGCTGCTGCTATCTGCCCAACAGGGCTGCAGAAGCTAGGAATGGCAAGATTTGGATGTATTCATCTCCTAGGGTTGCTGTTACAAAGCACCCAAAACCTGATAGCATAAAACCACAGAGAGGTGCTCTCCCCGGTTCTGCAGGTGCCAGCCAAGCCATACCTGCCCTCTCTTGGTCTCTCGGTGTTGCCAGCAATCCGTGGCATTCCTTGGCTTGCAATGGCAGAGTTGTACTGTCCACCTCTGTTGTCACATGGCCATCTTCTTGTGTCTATGTTTCCACCTGGCCTTCTCTTGTCCATGGTCTCATCTTACAGAAGCCGTAGTCACAGTAGATTCAGAGCCACTCTAACGGTCCCCCTGTCGTGTGATTGTTTCTGCAGAGACTTTCCAAATAAGGTCACATAGATTGGTATCAGGGGTTAGAACAATTCCATCCATCACAGAGGGCATTTAATCCATCTTCCCACCCAAAATGAAGTTGTAATCCACAATGACCAGGACGTGTAGTCATAGAACCTCCATAATTGAAGTTGTCTTCCATTGGACCATATAGAATAAGTCTAATCAGTCTCAGCTCACTCCAAACCCATGTCGCCCTCTCAGGCAGCCTCCAAATGTTTTCAGAAGGATAACATCTCCGGATATTCCTATGATGTGGCGTTGAGACCCTTCTAGGCCTTTGCACCAATATGGTACCAAAGCAAAACATTTATTTATTTTTATTGGAAAGGCAAATAGAGAGAGAAGGAGATACAGAGAGAAAGATCTTCCTTCTGCTGATTCTCCCTCAAGTTGCTGTAATGCTAAGCCATTTCAAAGCCAGGAGGCAGAAGTTTCTTTTTGGGTCTCCCACACGGATGCAGGGTCCCAAGGCTCTGGGCTGTTCTCTATTGCTCTCCCAGGCCACAGTCAGGGAGCTGGCTGGGAAGTGGCATAGTCAGGACACGAACCAGTGCCCATAAGGGATCCGAGCATATGCACAGTGAGGATTTAGTCACTAGGCTACCATGCTGGGCCCCTTGCTGGTTATTTTAAGTGAATGTCTTTTAGCCCTTAGGACCTGTTAAGACCCTGGTCACAGCACTCTGTACATGGATATTGGTCTAAGCCCATTCTAAGCAGAAGTTTCCATGAATGTCCACACAGATACAGTTTGATGGTTACAGATTTGTGCAATATACCCCTAATAAAACCTAGAATATGCCATCAGAGTTCTGTTTCGTTCTGGTTTGGTTTGGGTTTATTTGCCTGTTTGTGTTGCAGGAAGGTCACAGGGTTTAACGGCCAAGTTAGACTGTTGACTCAGAGCAAGTCTGCAATCAGCTGAAATCTTGTAAGCTTTTTCAAAATAATTCCTCTTCCAACACATCTCCCACTCATCACTGCTGCTATTTCCTTTTGAACTTCCTGCATATTGACTTGTATTGGATTTCATTTTATGGCTGTCAGTACTTTAATGCAGCACGAAGAAGCTCATATAAACGTTGACCTGTCCTTCCCGTAGTAGCCACCTGACCCAGCTCTGGTCATCCACCTACTAACAGGAAAAGACCAAGAAGAAAGAGAACCAATATTTATAGTGTTAAAGTCCCACTAAGCTGGAATAGACAATTGTCTCCAACATTTTAATTGACGTCAACACACATACAGAAAAGCATTCAAACATAAACACACAGTTCCACGAATTATCACAGAGCAAATACCTGTGTAGCCACCCGTGTCAAGAAAGAGACCATTGGTCTGGGAATGTTTTAATAAGAGTTTTTCTCATTAAATTCTCAGAACTGTTTGGTAATTATTATTAATACTAGTTTACAGAGGATGAGAATGAGACGTTCTTGCCAGCATCCTGCAGCTGGGAAGTTACAAAGCACACAACGACTCCCTACAGAACGCGGTTCCCCCTGTTGACTCTGGACTTGCAGAATGAGAACGTGGCCACCTACCCAGAGGAGAGTGGTAGAGGGCCAGCCTAAGCTGGGGAAGCTTGGGAAAACAGACACAAGCATGCAGGAGGCAAAAACCAGGGCAGGTGGCCCAGTTTTCCTGGAGTGTGGGTTTCTTGTGGGAGTGTAGTATTTGGAATGCAGGCTAGCTTTGGTAACCAGGCTCACAAAGGAGGATTTTGTTCTGTAACCAAGGGAGAAAGCCATGGAAGCTTTTAAGAACTCTGCTTTCATATAAAATCTTGCCTTTGAAACACCAGTGGGCTGGGGCAGGTGTTCAGCACTGTTTAAGAACCACTTGGGTTGTTCATATACTACATGGGGGTAGCTGGATTTGAGTCCTAGCTCTGCTTCCAATTCCAACTCCCTGCTAATGCACACCCTGGGAGGCAGCAGGTGGCAGCTCAAGTATCTGGATCCCTTCTCCTCCTCTGAGAGAAATGAACTGAGCTCCAGGTTTCTGATTTCCACCTGGCTCAGCCCTTGGCTGTTACAGGCATTCAGGGAATAAACCACAGAAGATCTTTCTTCTTGCCTTCCAAATGATGAAAATAAAAATTCTTGATTTTTTTTAAATAAAGGAGATATCTATCCAAATAAAAAAGGACAGCAGCCCCAAACCTTCAGTTGTACAGGTGGGCAGGCTGTTCAAACTCTACTGCTCAATCTGAGTTTCTAGGGTCTTCAGAAATTGACATCCTAGACTTCAGGGAATCAGACTTACAGGCATTCAAGTGAAAAGAAGGAAATGACAAGAGAAATCTTAAGATGCTGGCCCAAGGGGCAGGAAGTCCAAGGGGCCGGAGGAGGTGGACTGCGGGTGGCTGGGCTTCCTGCTGGGATTCTACTATAAGCTGAGAGCACACCACATTGTTTGACCCTTTGCACAAATGAGTGAAGTGGTACAATGATATAAGATGTGCACTTAGAGCTAAATAAGCTCAAATTAATATCAATAACATGGTTGGGGAAGAGATGAAGATGTATTGCAGCAAAGTGTTATAAAAAGCACACAGGTAGCTTTTGGGATAACAGTTAGGCCACCCCTCGGAACACTCACAACCCCGTAGCAGGCTGTCTGAGTTTGAGTCCTTACTCCACTTCTAAATCCAGTCCCTGCTAATCCGCTCTGGTGGAAGAAGGTGGGGTGCTGTGTGCATGGGAGACTTGAATCAGGTTGTGGGCCCTTAGTTTTGAATTAACCCAGCCCTGTCTGTCATGAGCATTTAGGGAGTTAGCCAGCCTGTGGAAGATCTCTGTTTCTCTCCCCTGTCACTCTGGCTTCCAAGTAAGTTGAACAAATAAGTTTTAAAAAATTGAAGAAATGCAGAATGATCCAAGAAGGCGGGTATAGACAGGGAGAGAGGGAGGATTCTGAGCCTCTACTTTGTGGAGGAAGAGAGGCGGTACTGGAGCAGGCACAGGCCAGGTGACAGGTGCACATGAATATTCAGATGACAGTTTCTCCGGCAGACAGACAGACAGACTGGGACAGGAGTCAGACCAGGAGCTCAAGAGAGGTATCTGTCCTGCGGACTTCGACACGCTGATGTTCTGTAGGAAAACATCATTTCCTGAGTCACCCCGTTTCCTATATTGAGCTGGAAGGAGGGGAAAATTCCCTTTACTTGCTATGATTGACTCAGCCAAACAATCAATAGTGATGATCTAGAAATAGATAAGCACATTTAATATACTTGTCTTAGAGGAAATTAATGTTTGCAGAGTTCCCTGCTTCTCACAGTTAAACAGTTACTGCAACAGACATTAAATATCTTCAATGAAATACGCACTTGAAAATGGTTGTTTGGAGGGCCCAGCCTGATGGCGTTGCATCCTCGCCTTGCATTTGCCAGGATCCCATATGGGTGCCTGGAGAGCAGTGGAGGACGGCCCAAAGCCTTGGGACCTTGCACCCGTGTGGGAGACCCAGAATGAGCTCCTGGCTCCTAGCTCCTGGCTTTGGATCAACTTAGCTCTGGCTGTTGTGACCACTTGAGGGGTGAGCCAGCAGATGGAAAATCTTTCTCTCTGTCTCTCCTTCTCTGTATATCTGCCTTTCCAATAGAAAAATAAAATACATCTTTTTTTCAAACAAATGATTGTTTAGCCAGCAAAGTGGCAATATGCTAATCTACATGCTGTGCCAGTTTGAGTCCAGGCCGCTCCACTTTTTCTTTTTTTTGAACATTTTTATTTATTTTTATTGGAAAGTCAGATATACAGAGAGGAGGATAGGCAGAGAGGAAGATATACAGAGAGGAGGATAGGCAGAGAGGAAGATCTTCCATCTGGTGATTCACTCCCCTAATGGCTGCAACGGCTGGAGCTGAGCCAACCTGAAGCCAGGAACCAGGAGCTTCTTCCAGGTCTCCCATGTGGGTGCAGGGTCCCAAGGCTTTGGGCCAATCTCCATTGCCTTCCCAGTCCACAAGCAGGGAGCTGGATGGGAAGCGGGGCTGCCAGGATTAGAACTGGTGCCTATATGGGATTCCAATGCATGCAAGGTGAGGACGTTAGCTGCTATGTTACTGCGCCAGGCCCAGCCACCCACTTTTATTCCAGCTCCCTGTTAGTGGCCTGGAAGCCCAGCAGAGTATTACTCATGGCCTTGGGCTCCTGAAGGAGACCTGGAGGAAGCTCCTGGTTCCCAGCTTCCAATCAGTCCAGCTCTGACTGTTGTAACCATTTCGGGAGTGAACACACAAATGAAAGATCTCACTTTCTGTATCTCTCCCTTTCTCTCTCTGGAACTCTTTCAAGTGAAATAATCTTTTTTTAAAAAAAAAAACACTCATGTTTAAGCTCCCACGGATGTTAGTAATTGACTTGAAAGTCTGTTGTCACGAATAAATCCTGCATCTATGATTAGATATTTGACCCCTTCCCTATCCCACAAAGGGCAGAAATATGTCTGCAAAAGATATCTGGCCTAATCAATTTTCAAATTAATCTGCAATTATTACTTAAGTTCAAATTTAGTAAATGTTATAGGTCATTGTCCTGGGGACAGATGTGGACTTGGTTTATTAAATGACACAAAATAGCAGAGCCATTTCTGGTGAATACACATCAGCATCGGAGGCCACTGGATAATTTACATAAAAATTGGATTTTCCTCTGTTATATTATCTTTTTACAGTGGACATCTAATAGTGCCCGTTCAGCTCTTGGGCTCCATCCTGCTAGTCAAAGCTCACTGGTCCATGTTGCCCCCTGCCCTTCCCTCCAGGGCTGCTGGCTGCCCCCAGGGACGTCTGTACAGGGGGACTGTATTGAAGGCAGCCCCCTTCTAGTGCTAGAAAGTCCCTACGGAGTGTGGGGGCTGCCAGCGCCGTGTTGCTTCCCTCTGCAGCCAGTCCTTCCCATGGAGCTTGAAGCCTGAAGCGGGGAATGAGGCCGACCACCGCACTAGCACATAGGCTCTGCAGAACAGAACAGCCGTGGGGCGATGTGTGCTTTGCAGCGTTAGGACTTCTGCACAAACAAGATCATCTGGGCTTGGGCCTCCTTCCTCCAAGGTTGACGTCTGGAAGCTGAGATAATAGACCCTCCAATAAATCCCTAGGCTGCCTGTTGAAACACACCTCACTGTGTCCCCACTCTCTGCATGTATTCACTCTGAAAAGGCCTCAGCCGACAGAGGCTATGTCAGGGCAAAAAGTTCCTTCACATCGAGGCTAACAGTTTGATGACAGTTTGGACCCATTTGAATGTTGCCTCTAAGTTGTATATCTCTGTAGGACCCTTGTGAACATTTTTTAAGAGTTACTTATTTTTATTGGCAAGTCAGATTAAAGGAGAGAGGGAGACAAAGAGAAAGATCTTCCATCCGCTGGCTCACCCAAAATTGGCCACAACAGCCAGAGCTGAGCCCATCCGAAGCCAGGAGCCAGGAGCTTCTTCCAGGTATCCGTCAGGTTCAGGGTTCCAAGGGTTTGGGCCGCCCTCTACTGCTTTCCCAGACACAAACAGGGACCTGGAGGGGAAGTGGAGCAGCCGGGATATGAACCAGCACCCATATGGGATCCTGGCGCAAGCAAGACAAGGATTTAATCATTAGGCAACTGCGCCAGGCCACACTCTAAACATTTTTCCTTAAGATTTGTTTATTTAAGTGAAGAGTGAGGGAGAAGTAGAGATCTTTCATCTGCTGATTCACTCCCATGTGGTTGCAAAAGCTGGTACCAGCCAGGCCGAAGCCAGGAGCATACAGCTGCATCTGGGTCTCACATGGGTGTCCAGGGCCCCAGCACCTGCGCCATCAGCTGCTGGCTTCCCAGCTGCCTCAGGAGGGAAGAAACCAGCGAGGGAGAGAAACCAGGAGTCAAGCCAGTGCTCTAATATGAAATGCTGGCACTGCAGGCGACAGGCCAGCCGTCACTGTGATCGTCTGAGTGTCGCATTTCTCCCATGGATGCCTGGTGCTAGTTCCTTAGTGGAACTCTGGGCTTCATTGACTTCCTTTTAGCTCTCTTTTGGCCTGTATTTTCCTATATCCCATTTGCTTGTTTTGATTTCTGTGTGCATTGCAGTAAACTGATTATTTCAGGAACTATCTTTACCTCATTTGGCTTGTCATTTGATCACGGGAGGAAAGGACATGCTGCTCTGGGAAAAATTATAAACCCTCAAGCTAAAATCGTTGCTAGGTGTTTGGGGATCAGGTCACCCCACCCTGGCTGGTCCAGCGTGACAAGCAGTTAAACAAACGAGAGGAGACAGTCTCCGTTGCGGGATAATTGCATGTCCTGAAAAGAAGCATTGAGCAATAACCAATTTTGGAAAGAAGTCATTAGAGATAGAATTAGTTCATATGAGAACACATTGGAGTGGGGTGGGCTCTAAATCCAAAGCAATTGATGTGTTTTTTTTTTTTTAAAGAAATAAGATACAAAGGGAAGAGAAAGCAACTTACTGGAGAGTGGGGTGATGCTTCTAGAAGCCATAAACGCCGAGAACTGCTGGCCAACACGGCAGCCAGAGGAGGCCAAGCAGGGCTCCCCACTCTGGTTTCAGAGGGAGTGCTTGCTCACTGCTTGGCTTTAGAACTGTGAGACAATACTATCGGTTGCAGGTCACCCTGCTCACAGTTCCGCCTTTGGCAGGCCTAGGAAATGATTCACCTCTCAGATTTGTTGCATCTTCAGTTATACAGCTTGGGTGCTCTTGGGTAGCTGGAAGAGGCAAAATGACCCAGTTGTTTTCCTTGCTGTGTTTCACCTAGATGAATGACAGAGGGGACCAGGAAGTGGAAGCAAAGGCCATGTGATGGTAGACTCTTAGCCTCATGCAAGATCCAGCCACTGTCAAATGGAGGTGTAGACGAAGAATGGGCTAGGGAGTGCTTTGGTTGGTGCCTAGCACGGAGCAGCCCCTCTAAGGAGGTTGTCATCTGGAAAGTATTACATAAAGAGGAGCTGAATGCTCTGAGCCTCACTGCCATGGCCAGCAGCCCCACTGCTCATGCTGGCTCCATGGAGCTGCCCTTCACTTCTCTTTCAGACTTTTGCCAAAGTGTCAGGCTACACAGACTTCCTTGATGAAGCATTTGTTCAGAAGTTCTTGCTTTACCAGAAAACATGTACATCCTTCTCAGTTCATGCTGTTTCTTTTCCTCCTCCTTCTTCCTCTTCTCCTCCTCCTCCTTCTTTTCTTAAGATTTATTTGTTTTTTTAAGAGAAGGGCATATTTGTGGAGAGGAGAGGAGAGGAGACAGAAAGATCTTCCATCTGCTGGTTCACTCCACAAATAGCCACAATAGCCAAGTTGAGCCCATCCAAAACCAGGAACTAGGAGCTTCTTCTGGATTTTTCACGCAGTTGCAGGGTCCCAAGGCTTTGGGCCATCCTCAATTGCTTTCCCAGGCCACAGGCACGGAGGTGGATGGGAAGTGGGGCCACTGGGACACGAACCAGTGCCCATATGGGATTCTGGTACTACAGGCAGAGATTAGCCTGGTATAGCACCGTAACAGGCTCTGTGCCGTGTTTCTAAATCAAGCAATCAAACAAGCAAGAAAGAAACAAAGAAAGGAAGAAAGGAAGAAAGACTAGAAAGAAGAACTGCACTGTTGCCACCCCTCATCCTGAGGGTCAATTGTTTGCACATTTGCTAGTACTCAGAGACTATGTGGATGTGATCACAGGTGGATTTTCACACAAGGTGAGAGGACAATGATTCATCATCCTGTGAGTGAGTCTCCACACCCACGCCTTTCTTTTACTCTAAGAAGTTAACTGTGTTTGCACAAGATAACGCTAGATGCTTCAGGGCATCTTAATTTGTTTGTGTTAATCAGGAGTGGGCAAGAAAGGAGTACACAAGATCTCAAAAAAAAAAGATCCAAAGTGAGAGGTTGCTACACCGATGAACTTAGTCGAGCTCCCCTTAGGGACTGTTTGCTTTCCATCAGGGACTTGAACAACAAAGTGCCTTTGCAGGATAGGTCTGAGGTCACTCCCCTTGGCTAGCAGACACCACCTTCTCCCAGCTTCTTCACATGGCCCACCCGCTGTGCCTAACCACCTCTTACAGGACACAGTCTTGCTGACCAGGCCATTGGAGTTCAGGAGAGGCTGGTTTGGGCTGAGTGCCAGCACTGTGTTCAGCAGATCAAAACACCAGGCATGATAGAATCAAAGTGAACACTGATGGGATCCTGTTTAGAAAACCAAAACAAATCCAACCACACAAAAACCTGGGAGATTCCATTAACCTAAATCAATGCAATTGGGAAATCTGGGCCACCCCTCTCATTGCTTTAACCTTTACAAACCTCCCCCACCCAAATCAGCCAAGGAATCAATCAGTGGTTTTGCCTGTTATTTTTTTTCTTTGTTTCCAACTTACAAAACCCACTTCTGTGCCATTGCCCCCTGGGGGTTCTCATTCTGTTTTGTGGAATGGAGGCTGCCTTGAGTCCTGAGTCAAGAATAAAACCAGTTAGATCCTTAACTAAATTTGTTGTAGTTTTGTCGTTTGGTGGGGGTCATGCCAGTGACCTCGTCAAACTTAATCACTTCTTCAAAGACCCTAGTTCTGAACCCCTCGCTATGGCTCAATCGTCCTCACTTGCCATGTGCTGGGATCCTATATGGGTGCCGGCTGCTCTACTTTCCATCCAACTCCCCACCTGTGGCCTGGGAAGCAGTGGAGGATGGCCATAAACCTTAGGGTCCTGCACACATGGGAGACCCAGAGAAAGCTCCTGGCTCCTGGCTTTGGGTTAGCTCAGCTCCGGCAGTTGCGGACATTTAGGGAGTGAACCAATGGATGGAAGATCTTTCTGTCTCTCCTTTTATCTGTAAAATCTGCCTTTCTAATAAAAATAAATCAATCATTTAAAAAAAAATACCCTAGTTCCAATTGCAGCCAGATTGTGAGGTACAGGGACTTATGACTTAAACACGAAGATATGTAGCAGGAGAAGAGGGTTACATAACCCAGCTCATCACAAAGATCTAGTGGTAGTCAAAATTAAGCTCAGCCTCATTGACCACTCACAGACTACAACCCAAATAAGCTTAAGCAGAATACAACTTCCCGTCTTCCACGAAGGACAGGTGTAAACAACTGAGAGCTGGTATAGCAGCTCATCATCAGAGAAGCAAGAGTGTGCTGTTCCCACTTAATTGTCCCACTGCAGGATATAAGAAAAATATTCAACCTTCAGCATAATCATATTTTTTAAAGATTATTTTACTTATTTGGAAGACAGAATGATAGGGAGAAAAGACAGAGAGGTCTTCCAATCCCCAAAAGGTTGCAACGAAGCCAGGAGCCAGGAACTCCATTCACATGAGTGGCAGGGGTCCAAATACATAAGCCATCCTCCAGCGCCTTCCCGGCATAGTATCAGGAAGCTGGGTTGGAATCAGAGCTGCTTGGACTCAGTAAGGAATGCCAGTTGCACCACAGCACTGGCCCCCAGCATGTGCATTTACCTTTAGATCTGTGTTGGAGCCAGACTGAGGAAGGGAGCTTGGGAAGAGGGTTGACTTTTCTTTTGGAGGGAGACTTCCTACAAATCCTTCTGCTTTGATCTCGTTGACCAGCCTAGCTGCAAGGGAAGCTGAGAAATGGAGACTACTGTGCAGCAGTGTTTCCAGGTGAAACAAATTAGGATTAATTTACTAATTAAAAAGAAGAGACCATTATGCTCAGTGAAATAAGTCAATCCCAAAAGGACAAATATCATATGTTCTCTCTAATATAAGGAAATCATCATGCAAATTAAGCTTTTGTGTCTTCTTCTCATCACCCATGCACTGGTTAATCAGTGGCACGTTTTTTCAACTCCATGGTGCTGTAATTTTGTTGTTGTTTTTGATGTTTTAACTTCATACCTGTTGTTGACCTTAGTTCATGGCTTTTCATTGAAGGGAATATATAATGACGGAGTAGTAGAGGCTACTATATTCAGATGTGAAGATATGTTGCAATATGAATCCCTACTTCCAAGATAAATTCTCAATGAAACTTTTGGTCATATCTAGACAAGGGGATGCTGGACTGTCTGACACTGTACCAGCAATGTTGGGGCACACTTAAACAACAGACTGATGGAATTATAACTCCTTATGAAGGACTATACTATTGTAACAATATATATACATTGAGAAAATCAGTTGGGGGTGGGAATTTGGTGGGGGGAGGGAAATTCCAGACCCACAGAATTGTACCATAAAATTCAAAATTCAAAATAAAAATTGAAAAAAGAAAAGAATGGGTAGACTGAATATTAATATGAGTGAGTGGATAAAAGTTCTCTGCTATACGTTAAATTCTTTTTTAAAGTATTTATTTATTTTGTTTTTTTTATTATTTTATAGGTTAAATTCTGGCAATGCCATTTCATACTTCTATGTACTCATAGCATTTACTACAGATCTTATTTAAATGTAGTATTTTATTCATTTATCTGTATGAGTACATTTTAATTATATAATCCTGCATGAGGATATTTTAATTGTGGGAGGTCCAGTGTGGGGGCAGGCCTAATCCCTTTGGTCAGTAACGCCCCGGGACCCATGATCTCCCCTGGATGACTGAACTAGCCTTGGAGGTGGCCCAGCCTCACCAGCCTGTCCTCTCAATTCACCGCATACACACAGATCTAGGGTATTTGCGACCCTTCTCCTGCCTTGGTTTAGTATTCTCATTCCACAGAGAAAATCATCCCCTCTGCCCCATTTCCCCGAAAAACGCTCAAACTTCCAGCCTCTGTTACTTCTCCCCTCCAGCGGAAAGTGTTCTGGCTCCTGACCCCAGCACAATCTGCTCTGAAGGCTTTTCATGCTACTTCTATCCCTTACACATAACTATCAAACTTAATGGTGCTTTTCTGTTTGTTTCTGATGAAATCACCTCCATTGAGGTTGTGAACTTGTTGAAATTAGGGACTATATCTTAACCATGATCTTTCCCTCAGCCTGTAATGGTTGAAAAGCGAGACAGTCAGAACTGGAAGGGATCTAGACATGAAGCTACCCTACCAGGTCTGTCACAAGCAGTGGCCCGGCTGTGCCTGGATGCCAGCCGTGACAGCACGGGTCCACCTGCCTGTGTTAGGCCAATGAACAAAGAAGCCACGTCTGCTGTGTCTCCACAGGGTATGTGACTGAGGATTCCAGTTGTATGAGCACATCGTTTTAGGTACCCTAGAAACCAACCAATGTTTCATCCAAGTTTTTGTAGGATCAAACCAAACAAATGGGTTGCTGTGCCTCCCATTCCTTGTTTGGTTCATTCAGTGTTCATGGAGTGCATTCAAAGCATGAGCGAACTCCATTGGTGTAGGAGGTGCAGGTGCACTGCTCTTGCTCTCAGAGTGCGTGCAGTCTAATAGAAAAATCAAGACAAGACATGGCAGTTACAATGTAAGACGTGCGAGACTGTATATGACTCAGTGCCCAGAGAGGGGGCAGACTTTCAGTCCAAGAGAATCTGAGTGAAGGGAAGAGAGGAGGTGAGACTTGACCAGAGGGGTGAAGAAAGGTTCTGTTCAGATCTACTGCAGGGGGCCCAGCCCCATAGCGTAGTGGTTAAAGTTCTCGCCTTGCACGCTCCAGGATCCCATATGGACACCAGTTCTAATCCTGATGGCCCTGCTTCCCATCCAGCTCCCTGCCTGTGGCCTGGGAAAGCAGTCGAGGATGGTCCAAAGCTTTGGGATTCTGCACCCATGTGAGAGACCTGGAGGAAGCTCCTGACTTCAAATTGGCTCAGCTCCAGCCATTGTGGCCTCTTGGGGGGTGAATCATCGGATGGAAGATCTTCCTTTCTATCTCTCTGCCTCTCTGCCTTTCCAATAAAAATAAATCTTTTTTAAAAATCACACTATTTGAAAGCACATTTTTATTTCTTTGAAGCAGTTGGGAAGACGTCTGGCTCCTGCACTGCTCCAATCCCTCCACCAGCCCGGGTCAGGCTCAGTCAAAGCCAGGATGGAGAAACTATCCAGACCTTCCATATGGATGGCAGGGACCAAGTACTCACGTTATCATCTGTGGCCTGCCACATTGTGCATTGGCAGGAAGGTTGATTGGATGTGGAAGTAAAGGTCTTTCCCAGGCACTTGATGCGACATGTAAGAGGGCCTGGGAAAGCAGTCCTGCACCACGCAGGAGACCTGGAGGAGTCTCCTGTCTCCTGGCTTCGGATTGGCTCAGCTCCAGCCATTGTGGTCACTTGGGGAGTGAACCATCGGATGGAAACTCTTGCTCTCTGTCTCTCTTCCTCTCTGTATATTTGTCTTTCCAATAAAAATAAAATAAATCTTAAAAAAAATAATAAAACAAAACAGATCTACTGCAGTTCAGAAACAGCATTAGCAAAGGCAGAGGCAAGAGAGAACCCTGGGTTTAGGGAAGAATAGAATTGAGAATTTCAGGAATTAAGATCTTGGGGCTGGCACTGTGGTACAGGAAGCTAGGCTTCCACTATGATTCCAGCATCACATATGGACACCTGTTCGAGTCCCTGCTGCTTCATTTCTGATCCAGCTCCCTGTAAATGCTCCCAGGAAAGCAACGGAAGATGGACCAAGGACTTGAGCATCTGAACCAATGTGAGAGACCTAGAAAGAGGTTCAAGATCCTGGCTTTGTCCTTGCCCAGTCCTGGCCTTTATGGCCAACTAGGGAGTGAACAAGCAGAGGGAAAATTATCTCTCTCTGTGCCTCCTCCCTTTCAAAACAAAGAAGGAAAGGTGTTTTGTCTATTAAAAAACTCTTAATAGATGGCCTAATGAATGTCAAATTTCAGAGCCCTTTTTTTTGAAGGGTTGCCTAGAGATAATTGATCCAATAAACATTAAGTGGTCAATCAAGGTAGGCCCAAAGTAGACTGACAATGAAAGATATGAGAGACCCAGATGTACCTTTCAGAAGGAAAATAGAAAAATTGGAAAATAAAAAATTTAGGAGCACAATAGGATAAATGGGCACAAATTCTGAGCCCATGGGTGGAGGAATGTCCACCATCATTTGATTGACTGATATTTAACACAATTGCAGCTCAAATTGCAATGGAAGTTTCATAGAACTTTCTTTTGTTTTTCAGAAAGAAGATTCTAGAGTTAGGGGAATAACTTTAACACTAAAAAGCATATTGTAAAGCTGTAGCAATTTATATCCAATATACTTTATAATACTATAACACTTTCTAATAGTATGTTATTAGATTTTATAATATAGAATAGTCCAATAATGGTTTTCAACCAGGCAGCAAGATCAAAGAAATATTAGATGTGATCTACGGATAAGTTTTATTGGATGAGAAATGCTAAAAATATAAATATATATGATTAATATTCATCATAAAAATCAAAGGGAAAGATAAAGAAAAATGAGGTTTTCTTTGGGAATAATGGATAGGTCATCTGGAAAAATAAATTCCAACAGCTACTCACCACAAACTCACACTAAAATAGGTTCCAGATGACTATAAGTTTTAATATATCTTAAAATAGAAAAAGAATTGAATATATAGTAAACGTATGGGTAGAAAATGACATGACACACTTAGAAACAATGAAATCAAAAGATGAACAGATTTTTAACAGATATGATATTAAATTGTTCTAGGTCAAGAATAAAAATTAAAAAAATAATAATAAAACAACCAACAGACTGAAAAATTCAAATACATATGATAAAAAGTTAACAGTTTTTAATAAGCTTATAAAGTAAATGAGAAAAATCAGTAAGACCAGCTCCTAAAAATAAGTAGGCAACCCAGGAAACAACATTAACGAGCACATACATAGAAACATGAGTAACCGCTGACAGACTCTTCTCACCACTCTAGCAAAACAGCCTTGTCTCGACCAATTATGAAATTAAACATCTTAAATAGTCATCCCCAGTAAACAAGAGAGTGTCCAAATGTGAGAAAATCCAGCTATACAAAAACTTGGGGGGATGAGCAGTTTTATTTACAACAGCACAAAGTTCATGGGTAAATGAATGCATGACTTAATCCACAGTGGAAATTACGTAGAATGGATATCACAACTTGATGGCATATGATGCATGGCCTTAAATATTTTTGTACAAAAATCCACGTAAATGGCTCTTCTGTGGAGTTGAGGCAAAGCCCACAGCGTGTTGCCCTCTTGTATCCCCAGGGCGTGGCACAGTGCCGACACAGAGCACTGCACTACGAACTTGCTAAGTGAAGGGACACTGCATGCATGTAGTGTAATTCTTTTATTTTTTACCATATGAGACAAAAATCCATGTACAGAGAAAAGAATGAAAAGAAAAATATAAACAAAGGGGTGGGCCCGGCGGCGTGGCCTAGCGGCTTAAGTCCTCGCCTTGAAAGCGCCGGGATCCCATATGGGCGCCGGTTCTAATCCCGCCAGCTCCACTTCCCATCTGTCCCGACCTGCAGGACACGATGCTCAAACCCTGAGGGTGGACTGGGAATGCCCGGCCTGGTAGCCCCGGGCTGCTGGCCCAAGAAACACATGGACACTCGTACTTGGTGGAAAAGAGTGCCTCTCTCTTTATTTTCACTCCTCATATATATACCTTCTTCTCTAGGGGAGGGGGAGAAAGGGAGGGATTTCCTGGGAGTAATTATCTTCACTGAAGCAGGGAAGGAACTAATCAGCTATATTGAAACAGGGGAGGAACTAATTATCTGAACAGAAACAAGGGTGGAGGTTCTATTCTACTTGCTCTACAGAGGATGTTTTGGCCTAATAGCCTGCTTGCTGTAGCCCTGCTTGCAGGCTTTTGCAATGCAACAGGCTGTCAGGTAGGCCAAGTCTAAGGCCCATAAGTCTGTGGCTCCTAACACCATCCAGCTCCCTGCTTGTGGCCTGGGAAAGCAGTCGAGGACGGCCCAATGCATTGGGACCCTACACCCGCGTGGGAGAGCTGGAAGCGGTTCCTGGTTCCCGGCTTTGGATCGGCGCGCACCTGCCGTTGCGGCTCACTTGGGGAGTGAATCATTGGAAGGAATATCTTCCTCTCTGTCTCTCCTCCTCTCTGTATATCTGACTTTGTAATAAAATAAATAAATCTTAAAAAAAAAAAAAAACAAAGGGGTATAGGGACCACACGTCTTTCTATTATTGTATTTTTTCTTGGTCTTTGCAAAACAACGAAGCAGGCTATGCTTCAAGCACGGCGCTGGGAGAACTTTTTGTTAATTTTCAAACTTTGGGTTGAACTGAGTGCCCTATGTTTTTATCTGCCGAACCAAGGGACTCTAAAAGCTATTATATCTGATCTCTTGAGAGTTAATTCTTGAAGTTTGCTGAGCAGAGCAGTTCTTCTGCTGAGCACTAACAAAATGCATGGTTATCTTTCTCATAGACATATTTGTATATGCGAATATTTTTTCTGTATAGGAAAAGGATAAATAAAGGAAAAATCTCCTCAAATCCTGCTGCTAGAAATAATCACCGTTTACATTCTAGGCAAGACATTCTATACATCCATGCTTCTAGAACTTTCCATATGTAGTTTTCCATGCCTAGGCACTCATGCCAAGGATGCTTTGCCATAACCTGCTTGCTCTGTTTATGTTTTTCTTGACTGCCAATTCCGCTGCCTGTTCGGAGGTCTGACTTTCATAAAAACCATTAACTCACCATTCCCAAGGGCACGAGCACATGGGCCACATATGCAGATGATTAACTAGTAGTTTGCCTGTTATTTTTATGGTAAACCACACAGCACAGGCCCTGTTTATGAAGACAAGTCCAAACCCAGCTATCTGTGTCCTTGAAGAGTCTTGAAAAAAATACACAATTTTATGAGGCTTGCATTCCTTCTGACTGGTATTTACTAAGCTTTATTTCATCTCACTTTATTCATCTTGTTCCAGAAAAATGCTAAATAGCTTCAATAGGAATAAACAATGATTCTAGACATCTGGGATAACACTGATCACCCGCTGCAATCTTAGCTGAGTTCAGATTTACTAAGCTACTAGTATCGGCCAGGCACAAGGATAGGCATGCAAAGGTGACGTAGGCCAAGAAAACACGTTCCTGCCTGGAAGAAGCTGGATTTAGACAAAATAAAAAGGAAGTAGATATCCATCCATAATCCCATCACTCGGAAACACTGCTATTAGAATAGCATAATGCATGTTATTCCAGATATTATAAAGCTTTGCTTTATAATATCTGAGGAGTCCTTGCTGCATCCAGACTGTTCTGGGAGTTTTGATAGTCACGCAACAAAGTTACATGGTAAGTTCTATTTGTAGTTCTTGTCCGTGGAGATGAAGAAACGGAAGCAGAGAAATACTATTTAATTTATCTTGAGTTACACAGCTTCAATGCAATGGGAATAGGATTCAAAGGCAATGCTGCTTGACAGGCAATTAATTGACAGGTGATAGGTGAAAAACATGTGATTGACAGACGACAGAAAGAAATAGAGCCGTTTCCCTGCTGGAAACCAGATTTTGAAAGAGAAAGAAAGAAAAGTTTGCATTCTTTTGGACTCTAGATTTTGATAATGAGTAGTTGATAGAGCAGACAAGTTGACAGGTGATAGCAGACAGATCAATAAAGCAGCTGGCATTCTAT
Organism: Ochotona princeps; assembly: GCF_030435755.1. NCBI lineage: Eukaryota > Metazoa > Chordata > Mammalia > Lagomorpha > Ochotonidae > Ochotona > Ochotona princeps. The sequence continues at coordinate 13,930,586 of NC_080832.1, read as the reverse complement.
CAGAAACAAGGCTTACAGACAAAAGCTACACAGCACTTCCTGTTACCACTCACAGCTCTAGCTATCCTACATATGTTGAGAAAGCTGGCATGCAGTATTTATTTTACCCAGCTGTCTTAGCGACCAGGAACAACTTCGTAGACTTTGCAAGGAGTAGAATGACAAGGAGAGCCTGGGCTGGCTGCTCTGCCTTTGGTCAGAGCTCAAGGTCAGTAAACTCAGGCAGCTGGATCTCACCTGAAAAGCTACATTGTCTAAAAATGGAGTCTTTCAAGTTTCCCAGCCTCAGGTGTCCTGTCGTGGTCATGCCCCAGTGAGTTTATCTCTGGTCCCTTCTCTAGTAAGACCCAGGCGGGATGGATTGATAAATGCCCAGGAACAGGTGAGCCACTGTCTCAGCCCTTCTGGTGTATAATTGCTGCCATGGCCACTAAAAATATGAACAACTTCCCTCCAAGCCATGAGGAGGTTTCATAATGAGGTGACAGGGTGGGGGAGTGGCGGGGGAGAGTCGTCTTTGGCTGAACCACGGCAAGTCTCTGAAGAAGTGCACCCCCAGATTGCCACCTGTCTCACTGAGACTCCCCCAAGAAGAACGAACCAGGGCACAGCTTGCATTTCCTCTCATTCTTCTCTCCGTCTTGGACAAAAAGAATCATAAAGTTTATATTCACTTTAGTGTGTACATTTCAAATAGACCCTGTAAAACCACAGGTGTAATGAATTCAAGATGCCCACTTCATAGCCGCTCTGCATCTACCCTGGGCTTTACGACTTACGATCCTGCCGTGTTAGGAGTTTTCAATAGGGACAGACTTCAGACTCCTGGAGAAGGATAATGGTGTGCCGTTTCAGGTGACTGCTGGGTTAGAAACACTACTGTCCTGGATGCTGGTGAATGCCAGAAGGTAAGGAAGGAACTGAGAGCATTTCTTTGTCTGCAGGAGCCCAAGACTTCCTTCGCACAGGGAGGGAGGTAGAGGAGGGACGGGTGAGCTTCCTATGTGCCTCCCCCTAGCTCCAGATGGGCCCTGTGACTGGTGACTGATCTCTGGGGTGGCCTCGCCCTACAGGTGCACATTCAGCAGCAGAACCCAGGGCTCTGCTCAGACTGAAGAGGAGAGGTGCAGGTGCCAAGGTGCGGCCCCAGTGTTCTGGGCTCCAGTTCCCAAAGCTATTGTAGCAGCTTGCTGTGGTGACACTCCCCATTCCCTCCCCTAGTTCCACCATGGGCTAGCCAGGGGGCAGCTGACCATGAACCAGGCCATGGCCATCTAGAAGTCTACTCACTTGCTCCAAAGCAAGACAGTCTGGTTGGTATGGGTGGATGGGGGCGCAGTGTAAGACACAGGGGCAGGGAGGTGGCTGTGGCTTCCTTGTGCCTGCAGCCCTCTGTCGGGCCAGGGTGGCCGCAGCCCATGCTTTTTGCTCTGGGAGCTCACGTGAAACGACGGGCTCTCCCGTTTCCTGTAACTGTAGACAAGGTTTCAAAATACAGAATCCACACGGGAGAGGCCAGGCCAGCAGTGGGAAGTGGCCTGTTCTCAGAGTAGAAGGAAGGATTGGGTTCATGAGTCCCTAGGGTGAGACAAAGGGCAAGATGTGAACCCAGGACCACCCAGGGAAAATGAAATACAAATCAACCGGTGATGGCTTCTTTAACAAAGGGGAGACTTTGCTCTTGGAAAAAACAAGCATGGCAAACTTGGCTCATTGTCACTGCTTCTCACACCCTGCCGCAGGGTGGCAGGGTCTGCCGAGGAGCACAGACACACACATGGGTTTGGGGGCTTCTGTGTCTGGGGCCCTTTAGGCTGTCCTTTGTTAGCTGGGGAGTGGGGCCACACCTAGGAAAGGGGCTGCGGGGCTCCCATATGCTGCACCAAGAGGAACAGAAGGGTCCTCCAGCAGCCAAGTCCCCATTCTCAACTCCAGAAGCGGGACCCCATTCTTAACTCCAGAGCCAGGACCCGAGGCCAGATGGTAGACCCTCTCCCTGCCCTGGCATTGGGGATTGCAGGTGGAGCAGACCACGGTTAATGACAGTGCTGCTAACCCACATTTGTGTATTCCTGTTTTGTGTCCCCACAATTCTCCTTCCCATCCGGCTCTCAGCTTGTGGCCTGGGAAAGCAATCGAGGACAGCTCAGGGCCTTGGGATCCTACACCCGTGAGGGAGACCCGGAAGAAGCTTCTAGCTTTCGATCAGCTCAGCTCTGGCTGTTGTAGCCATTTGAGGAGTGAACCAGCGGATGAAAGATCTTTGTTTCTCCTTTCCGTAAATCTGCCTTTCCACTAAAAAATTTTTTTTAATTAAAAAATAAATACTAAAAAAAAAAAAAATACTAACTGCTTTCCACCTCAGGCTTTTGTCAGTTGCTCTTTTTGTTTTTTTTAATGTATTGAAGTTTTGAACATACTTAGAAGTAGAGGGATCTCACATTTAACAGCCACCAAGACTGACTGCCTTTTTTTACCTAATTCAAATTTCCTCTTGCTTAAAACCATAAAGATATACAGTGGGATTCAAGAGCGATCCTGACAGCCTCTTAACAGGAGTCATATGCACAGAGCAGGGGGGGACCCCAGAGTGGAGCAGTAAGACAGGAGGAGGCTTATATCCCAACCCTGGAGACTCCTGGATCCTCACCAAGGACTATCAGTACGGGCACCAAGGACTACATCCCAACTGCCAAGGAGACCACGAGGAATTGGAGTGCCCTTGTAGGCTGAGAACTCTGAGGTCATCCATTCCCTATCGGATCTCCCACACAGGATGGAAGAAGCCCAGATCCTTCCTCATAGGATCTAATGTCATCGGAAAACAGCCGGGAGCCCTGAGCGGTCCTCAGAAACAGAACAGTAAACTTCCTTCCGTACTCAGGAGAGGAACTTTCTCTGGTCCTTACTTAGTTCCAACTTTGGGTCCCCACCTTCTCTTGCAATGACCATCAGGGTAGCTCCGTAGTCCCCCCCAAAATTAGATCAGATAGACAGAGACCAATAAGGAAAGCTCAGAACAGACAGGAAATAATCAGTTTGGACTCCCATATACCTTACTAGGTAGGACACAAAGATTAGTTACTCCTCACTAAGGTATTGAAGATTTCTCTGCACACCCCTCCTAAAACTGTTCTGCTCCTCAATTGTTAGCATATGGCATGTTTGAGTTATAAGCCTGTTTGGACTATCCTAAAATTCGTGAAGTTCAGTAAAAATCATGCTTGAATACTATAAACTGCTAAATATAAAATGAAAATAGACACAAGACAGCTGAATAGTACCCTATAATCATTTAAGGTGTATAGCAGCCGGTTGTATATAAACTAAAATTGAAATGTCAACGAAGTAGTCACAGGATGTGGTTAAGAACTTGTATTTTCTAACATATTGGTCACTCAGTACCACGTCAATTAACTTCATGATGTTGTAAGTTGTTGTTGAAGTTATACAGTGGCTTTTTATTGGACTGGATGATATTCTGCCACCTCTACTTTCAGACCAGAGATGGTCTCTCAATGAAACTGTTAAATTTATCTAGACAATAAAATGCTGGACTCTCTGCGTGGTTCATACCCACAATGAAGGAATCATGACTGGATATGAACTGTACTACTGTAACAATATGGAGGAATTGGGGAGGGCTTGCGGAGGGGCTGGGGGAATCCCAGAGCCTATGAAACTGTGTCATAAAATGATATAAAAAATTGTATGCATTGTGGCAAGCCTTGTTAAAATATAAATATAGTATTTTATAGTTACAACTATTTTGCATACATTAGAATTTATTTTGTGCTTACTCCTGTAAGAGTTGTTACGAGTGGTAGCTCATGTGTTTCTAAATGAAAATTTTTTGGTTTGTTTTTTAATGTATTTATTCTTTTTTTTTTTAATTTTGCATTATGTGACAGTTTCATAGGCTCTGGAGTTCCCCCCCACCCCTCCCCCTGCCCCTCCCCCACGGTGGACCACCCCTTCCCATTGTATCGTTACAGTTCAAATTCAATCAAGATTCTTCCCCTGCAAACAGATGCCAAGCATATAGTCCAGCTGCTCATTGTCCAGATGGATTGAACAGCTTCTTGGGGAGACTATTTAGCTGCGATCAATCCCTAGTGGTTTTAATATTTCTCTAGTTATGAATCACTGCTAGTCTCATAAATGAAAATTAACAACCATGCATCCAGAGACTTAAATGAGGTAAGAGATTAGCACACACACAAAAATTCTGATCCACAGTTGGTTGAGTCCACTGACAGACATGGCAGGCTGACTGTATAGACATTTTCTTAAATAATTAAAATGCCATTGTCACTCCTTAAAATTTTACAATAGTTTCTTAAAATTCCCTGAACCACCGTGCATCTCCGGTTTCCACCAGCTCATGAGGCTGTCTCTTATTCGACGTGTTGGCATCAGTAGCCAAGAACTCTGTCATTTGACTATTATGCCTTTTAAGATCCCTTTCACTGATATCAGTTTCCTTGGAACTGTTTAAACTGCCAGAAACCAGGAGAGTCATCCCTGCACCCTAATCTTCCAGCCCACCTCTGGGGTCTCCATCTTTAGCTCCTGTCCTCTCACAGGCAGTGGGACTTGAACGAGGAGGCATTACTTGTGCTGTGCAAAGATAGGCCTGCTCCAGATCAGAAATGTTGCTCTTCTGGCCCCAGCTTACCTTTACCAAAATAGCTGGGCACTTCAGAAAGCTAATAGAAAATGCGTATTATCATGTGCGTCATCCATGGAGCCTGTGTTGACAGGCCCAGCCATGCGCACTCAGTGATGCTCCAGGTAGTCCATTGCGTTCTTACCATCCAAGTGGAAGCCTTTCTCTTCACACATGCAAATAAACTTCCCATCTGATTCCATTTTCCATGAACTTTCTGAACTACCCTCGCACAGAGCACAATCATCCATGCACACACCTTGTACGTTTTCAAATTCTTAAAAATTGTGATGACATGCGGCACATGTATGTTTTTATGGGACACCAGACCTTTCATTTTTCCACAGTCATCAACCAGGTCTGGGCCTCCAGCCCCTCTACCCTCTCTTTCTCCTAGAACAGGCTTCTCTGGTCTTTCTACGTTGTCTTCCCTCCTGAAACCGGTATTCTCCAGCCTTCTCCTTGACCTTCTATTTCACTCCCTGAACAAATCCCGCATCTATTCACCCGTCTTCTCTACTAGTCACACACTTAGAAAAGGAGTAAGAAGACTGTCACCCCTGGACATAAGTAGCTCCTCCTCCTCTCTGACCATATTGTCACCTACAACTCCTTTAGCTCATCCCTGGGCAGCTCTTGATGTCGTCTTGCTCATCAGCTCCTCGTTAACATACACAGAGGAGCACCAGTCAGGTGCTATATGGATTCCTGCTACTGGGATCTGTCCAAGGTATTCCTCAAGGTGAGACGGAGAGGAGTCGTCACTGGACTGAGCGTGTGCACTCAATATGGACATAACTTGTATGTTTTATGAATTACAGAATGATGCTCCACCTCTTTGAAGCACAGCATCTATATAACTTACTGGAAATTCATCTGCATAAGAGATTCATGTCTTCCCCACAGTAATTCTTTTCATTGGTTATTAGTGGACTTCTGTATTTTCTGTTAGGTATTTTCTAAAAATGGTTTTATTTATTTTATTGCTCAGACTATTCCAGTTTTGCCATTTGGAGTCTCTCCATTGAGCCACTGTCCTCTTGGATATATGTTTTCATTTTCTAAATCACTTTCTTATTTTCTGGCACTACCAAATGCTTCAAGTTCAGTTTGAATATTTTCTGCCTCGGTGCCCACATCAACCATTTCTTCAAGGAGCCCTGCTTCCTTTAATTGGTGAATAACGTTAAAAATCAGGATCAGGGGCCAGCTTTGTGGTGTAGTGGGTAAAGCCACTACCTGTGATGGTCGCATCCCACATGGACACCGGTTTGTGTCCCAGCTGCTCCACTCTAATCCAGCTCCCTGATGAATTTCTGCCTAGAAAATGCAGTGGAAGATAACCCATGTGTGTGGGCCCCTGCCACCCAGATGTGGGAGGCCTGGATAAAGCTCGTGGCTCCTGATTTTCTTCTTGCGCAGCCCTAGCTGTTGTGGCCTTCTGGGGAGTAAACCAGGCAATGACAACTCTGTCTCTCTCCCTGTCTCTCTGACTTCCAACTAAGTAAATGAATCTCCCCCCACACACCTGCCAAATCAAGTTCCGGGCTGTAGATGTGATCAGTTTAATCATGGCAGTGTAGTTTCTAGACTCTCTAAGATGAAGAGCAAGGAAACGTGTGTGTATTAACCCGTGCACATAGATATCCCAAATATTTTGCTATCAATCATGAGTGCATATTCAGGACTGGCACTGCAGCACTGATGGTGACTCCAGTGGATCCTGGGAAGGACAGAGCAAGCACGTGCTGTAACTCTGAACGAGCCTGAGGGAGGGGGCACAGGAGAGCTGGGAAGCACGCAGTCAGCCAGAGGGAACCGACTGGGCACTCTGCACACCGCTAGGAGCACGGGTTACTCCAATGTCAGTTCCCTGATTGGCTCACACATTATGCCTCATTAGCATACACATCAACCTTTCAGGGAGAACTGCTTTAGAGAAGCATGAACGTTCAAGCCAAGAGCAGGGCCTTGGGGCAGTCAGCCCCTTGGGGCAGTGTGCATTTCAGGGCAGGCCTTCCCAGCTGCTGGAGAGCTTCACTCACCCACACTGGAGCTAGCGGAAACAGCAGGTGCACCCATAAAAGAGAAGCTAAGAGCTGGTTAAGATGAAATGATGTGCTGCCCTGAAGCATGGGATGAGAAGAAAACTCCCACATCTCTATGAGACAAGACGCAGACCTGGGTGTCATGACGATTTCTCCTTCCACTATTCCTGAAACACCCACTCCAGCACTCCCGCCACCTGTAAACTGGAGGGCGAGTGAAAGCAGGCAAAGGCAAAGTTACTAACCCGGTCGCTGATTGGTCGCTTTTCTGGCCTCCTGATTGGTTGTCACTTTGTCCTGATTGGTTAAATCTGTACTCACTTCTCAGAAAGGGATTAATCAAAAGGAGAGAAAAATTTGTATAAAAGAGCCAGTCCTTGCAGATTTCTTGGCAGCTCCTGGGGTCCCCGCCTGCCACTCTGGCCGGAGGTCTCCTGCTTTCAACCAAGTTTGCTTTACCCATTGTCCTCGTGTTCTGGAAGTCTTTGGGTGTGAGACAAGAAGCAAGATCGGAATGTCCCTCAGTGGCACAGCAGGTTAAGCCCCTGACTGTAACACCAATATCTTATTAACCAAAGCACCAGTTACAGTCTCGGCTGTTTCAGTTCCTAGTCAGCTTGCAGCTGATGTGCTTGGGAAAGCAGAAGAAGGTGGCTCAAGGGCTTGGGCCCTGCCACCCACGTGGGAGACACCGACCGGAGTTCCTTACTGCCAGCTTCGGTCTAGCTCAGACCTAGCTTGTTCAACCATTTGACTGAACCAGTGGATGGAAAATCACTTACTCTCTGTGTCTTTACCTCCCTCTCGCTCTTTCTCATTTTGCCTTTTAAATGAATAGTTAAAAACATAAAAAAGGAAAGCACATCTCTGTCTGCCTTTGAAATAAAACGTAAAAAAAAAAACCACAAGTGTGGACCCAGTGTGGTAGCCTAGCGGCTAAAGTCCTTGCCTTACACACACCGGGATCCCATATGATGCCAGTTCTAATCCCGGTGGCCCCACTTCCCATCCAGCTCCCTGCTTGTGGCCTGGGAAGCTGTCAAGGACGGCCCAAAGCCTTGAGACCCTGCACCATGTGAGAGACCTGGAAGAAGCTCCTGGCTTCGGATTGGCTCAGCTCCAGCCATTGCAGCCACTTGGGGAGTGAATCACTGGATGGTAGCTCTTCCCCTCTGTTTCTCCTTCTCTCTGCATATCTGACTTTGCATAAAACAAACAAACAAACAAACAAACATGAGTGCATAATGCTATCTCCCATTTGAGTCCAGTGCCACAAGCATCATCGTGGCCTCCTCCTCCTCTCTCCCCATCCCAACGGCAAGAAAACTGGGAGCTCCAATCCCCCATTGTTGACCCCTGAGTTCTCCTTAACCTACATGTCCTCCCCGCCAACCCCCACCCCTCACCATCACCAAAACTGCTGCAGTTCTGATGTCGGCGTCGCGGGGGTGGCAGCGTGAGGACCTTTGTCTTGTCCCAGGTTCTAGTTCCTGCTGAATTCCTGGGTTACAGTGCTCGTGTCCCAGCTCCTCTGTGCCGGATTCCCCGAGGAGTGCACAGCCTTGCACGTCCCTGCTTCTATTCTACGCTGCGTTCTTTGTTTTGTGATCATGAGAAATGAAGCACACAGATAATGAAGGAGTGAATGAAGCAAAGGATATTTATTGAAAGAAGCAGAGAAAGGTATTGGGCCGATGGCGGGGGCTGCCCCCAAGGGAGCTGCCTTCTCTATAGCACCGTTTAAGACTGCCTGTCTGACTTCTGTGTGTTCTTAAAGCAAGAAACGCTCCCTGATTTGTTGAAGCATATGTTACTGAGGTAGTCTTTATGAACCAATCAGGAAACTGATATTGGAGGGACCTGCTTGGCCTGGTAGGTTCACAGATTACTCAATCGTGTCTTTTGAGCAGATGCAACAACATCTGAGGATCACCTTGTGTGCTGTCCTGGCTCCTCTACCTCGCGGCTCCTGGAGGGGAGTCTTGGATATTTCTTGCCTTCCTTTCCTGGGGTCCCGATCAAGATTACTACAAAATCAATTGTGGTTATTTAAAACAGAGAAGGAAATCTGTGACATGGAATGAAGAAGAGTACTGCCAGAATTTCTGTGCGAGTGTAGCAATCAGCTTTGGAGGTTCTGCAGTTAACTGTAGCTGTTGCAAACCTGCTGCTGTCCCAGGCCAGGCCCAGCCCAGGATGGAGGTCAAAATCTCCCTCACCCTTGCTCTGGGACCAATCAGCCACATCATCTCTCCACCACCACCCCTGCTCCAGGGCCAAGCACCCACACCACCTCCTCACCCCCGCCCTGCCCCAGGACCAGGCAGCCATACCACCTCCTACCCTCATACCCGCTCCAGGACCAAGCACCCATGTCACCTCCCACCGTCACCCCTGCTGCAGAGCCAAGCACCCAGTTCCCTCCTCCCCTCACCCCTGCTTCAGAGCCAAGTATCCACATCACCTCCCCACCCCACCCTTGCTCCAGGACCAAGCACCCACCAACCTCCCCACCCCCACACCTGTTCTAGGACCACGCACCCACATCATCACCTCCTCACCTCCACCCCTGCTGTAGAGTCAAGCACCTGACCACATCCCTACCCCATCCCTGCTCCAGGAACAAGCACCACATCACATCCCCAACTCCACTGCTGTTGCAGAGCCAAGTACCCACCGTACCTCCCCCACGCACCCAAAGCCAACTCATACATTATGCTCTTTCTATTAATGTCTTGGCTGAACTTTTGTGCTTGATGGAGATGGGTCAAATTCTGAACTCTCTGGTCCCCAGGAAGCTGAGAAAGCGAGTTTCTGGCCTGCCTCAGTGAAGGCACAGGGCAGCAGTTCCCCCACAGGGACAATCGCTGCTCACAGAAATCACCAATAGGGCTTTATGGCAACTACAACCATTCCCAACACAGAAGCCACTCCCAAGTCCCTTGGGCATTCCTCAGGCTTGTCCTATAGATCCCTTTGCGTAGTTGGGGTTCAGATGGCCGCCATCTGGCTGGAAGTTTCACGCTTGACTGCTGAGACATGCTAATGTCTCCAAGTATGACTTCTTATCCTCCCTCTCCTTCACACACTTTCTGTTTCTAAAAACAAGCCCAGTGCAATGGCTCAATGGGTTAATTCTTCACCTATAATTCTGCACCAGCATCTCATATGAACACAGGTTCTAGTCCTGGCTGTTCTACTTCTGATCCAGCACTGTATGGAAAGCAACAGAGGATGATCCAGGGCCTTGGGAACCTGCCCCCGCATGGGAGACTCAGAAGAGGCTCCTGGCTCCTGGCTTCAGATCAACTCGGCTCTGACCAAGGTAGACATTTGGGGAGTGAACCAATGTATGGAAGAAAGAGTTTCCCTCTCTCTTTGTCATTCCATCTTTCTGAAGATCCACCTTTTTTAATATAAAATAAGTAAATCTTCAAAAAATATTTGTCAGTGATTGAATGAATAATACACACATGATAGAAAACAGAAGGTAAAAAAGGGTGATTAAAAGTAAAACTCCTGGGCCCAGCGGCTAAAGTCCTCGCCTTGCACACACTGGGATCCCATGTGGGCTCTGGTTCTATTTCCCGGCGGCCCCACTTCCCACCCAGCTCCCTGCCTGTGGCCTGGGAAAGCAGTCGAGCATGGCCCAAAGTCTTGGGACCCTGTATCCACGTGGAAGACCTGGAAGAAGCTCCTGGCTTTGGATCATCTCAGCTTCAGCAATTGTGCTCACTTGGAGAGTGAATCATCGGACGGAAGATCTTCCTCTCTGTTTCTCCTTCTTTCTGTATATCTGACTTTCAAAAAAAAAAACTTGCGTTTATCTGAGAGGAACAGAGACAAAGAGGCTGAGAATGAGAGACAGCGCTCGTCCACTGCTTTATTCCAGCATGTCTGCGAAGGGAAGAGCTGGGCCAAGCAGCAGCAGGAACCCTGTCCTCACTTGGGTCTCCCCTGCGGATGGCAAGGACCCAGCTACTGGAGTCAGTACCTCTGTCTCCCAGGTATCCACTAGCAAGAAGCTGGGGCCAGGGTTGGGACTTGAACCAAAGCCCCAGCAGGAGATGCAGGTGTCCCACAAAGCCCATTCAAATATGTGTATTTCAAATTCAGACACACACCTTCCCTAACCATCTTACTAATGCATGGTTCCATCACCAACATCTTATGATAACATCTCTTCCCTGACCACCAACAACCTAATGCTTACCAAACTTTTATTTGAAAATCAGAAAGAAAGTGGAAGAGAGAAACAGAGATCTTTCATTTCTGGTTCAGACTGGACAAGGTCAAAATCAGGATCTCAGAATTCAATCCAGGTTTCCCACATGGGTGGCAGGCACCCAAGTTCTTAGACATCACCTCCTGCCTTCCAGAGTGCACATCAACAGAAGTTGGAACTTAGAGGTAGAGCTGGACCCGGAACCCCGGTTCTCTGGTATAGTCTTTGGGAACCCCAAGCAGATTGTCAATCCCTGCTTTAAACACTGATCTCCGTAGTGCCATCCATCCATCCATACAAATATACATATATTTACACTCACAGATATGATGACATGATAAACATATTACAAATTGTATATTATATTGTATATTGTATTAACTTCTGCCAGTCTAAGAGGCAAGCAGTTTCATTTCATTGTTTTTAGTTTGCTTCAGACCACAAGGCAGGTAAAACCCCGTGTCACGGGTAAGGACCCCATCCATGAGTTTTTGTCTTCACATGCACTATCGTCTTCTCACCAGAAAATTAATCTTTCATGTTGACTTAGCGGAACTCTACACAATAAAGGTACTCAGACATAAAACCTTGGCATCGGGGTATCCCCCTACTCAGACATAAAACCTTGGCATCGGGGCTGGTCCCCATGTGCTTGTGGGCTCAGGCCACGCAGAGAGCCTGGGAGGTAACAGACCTTCCAAGAACACAGCCCTGCTAGGGGGCTTGCTCGGGGAGTAGGCTTTCTGTGCACCTCGCCACGTAGACATGGACGGGAACAGGAATGTGGGGTCTCAGGAGAGCAGAAACCAGAGCCAAAAGCTCTGTGAAGAGCCCGGGGACCTACTTGGCCGAGGGTGCTGTCTTAGAAACCGTCTTCAGTATACCAGCTCTTTTCCTTCACCATCAAACACTGGAGAACTAAAGGCCTGCCACAATCTTCCTGGTGTCAGAAAACTCTCAGATGGGACAGCGCCAGCCAGCCAACCAGCACAGTAACTGGGTAAGGCCCAGCCATTAGCTGGTGTCTCTCTAATTGCCCGTTTCTCTCTTTCTCTCTTTTTTCTTTTTCAGCTACTTGAAAGGTGGAATGAACAGAGAAAAAAATTCCACCTGCTGGTTCATTCTGGAAATGTCCACAAAAACCAACGGCTGGGCCAGGCCAACACCTGAGACATGGAGCTCAGCCCAGGCCTCACACCTGGGTGGCGGCCTCAGCACTTGAACCATCGTCTGCTGCTCCCAGGGATAGCATGCATTAACAAGAAGCTGGCTCGGTAGGAGAGTGACTGGGATTTGAACTGGTACCCTGAAACAGTCATCCCAAGTGGCATTTTAGCTCAATGCACAGCACCTGCACCATGGTGGTTCTTCATCTTTTTGAGGTCACATTGTGTGTAAATTTGATGGCAAGTCTAGACTCTCCCTACAGTAGTATTTACACACAGTAAAGATGTTCTCACCTATCTCATGAGGTTTGCAGGAAGCCCGAGGCCCATTTATATGTCAGCTGGCTAAGGATTCCTGACCTGGGTTCATGGATGAGGTTGCTACTCATCTCCTTCATGGCCCCTGGTGCCTAACTCTCCTCCCTAAGCCTCCTCGGAAGCAAATAATATCATCTGGCTCATAGACTGTTAAGAGGATCAAATGAAGCCACTAACACAGTATGACTCTCTCTGTGGCAACACTTGTTTGGACTCAGTAACATCACAACTGCTTGTTAATTGCACCAGCTCTCCAGGCAGACAGCTGTGGGTCACCAGCAGATCTTCAAAGAACACCAGGCGAAGAGAAGCAGCAGGCTGGGCATTTGGCACAGTGATGAAGACATGCTTAGGACACTACAATTCACAGGGGAAGGTCTGGGTCGGGTCCCAACTCTCATTCTGACCCCAGCTTCCTGTTTAAGTACTGGCTCTGCAGGGTTCGGCTTGCACCTCAGCCCTTAGCCCTCCAGCCTCCTGTGGCCAGCTCCTCTTTGTGCAGACAGGAATCCTATCACAGGGGCAGGAGGAGTGGGGTTAGGGAGCCGGTCATCCTCTCCCTGGCACCCACTGCAGACAGCAGGGAAAGACAGGCAGCTGGTTCAGTGCTCCAAGGGTTGGCTGTAAGTGCTCAGGGCATAGGGCTGTAAGTAGGCTTTCTTCATTCTTTGGAGCTGAAGCACAGCATTCTCTCCTAAAGTTGTATTGCTGCCTCAAAGGGCCCAAAGCTGACTTTTCCCATCAAAAACAAGTCCTCTGATACAAAGTGACAATAGCAGGATCATTTGGTACATTGCTGAAACTTAACACTTTAAGAGAAACCGTCCAGTTATTACAGAGGGGGCTAGGAAAATTCTTTTAAAAAACAAGTAGAACAATAGAATAGCAACAATGTTTTCATAGCCAAAATTTCCTGTAAACTGCTGAAATCTCAGGATACGTTTCTCTTTGAAGGCACAAAATTATCTCAAGACCCAAAAATAGCTGGTCTCAGCATTGTTTCTGCAGTTTCCTTTAAAACAGAATTTTGTTTTTCTTTTTAGAGCGTCATGATCTGCATGATTCTCCAGAGATCAATTCTCTCTCTCTTTTTAAACACCTTATTTATTTGAAAGACAGAGTGACAGAGGGAGAGACAAGGAGATCTTCCATGCACAGGTTCACTGCCCAAATGGCTTTAATGGCTAGAGCTGAATCATCGAAAGTCAGGAACCTGGAACTTGTATCAGTGTCTCTTACATGAGAGGCCCCGGCCCAAGCACTGGGGCCGTCTTCCAGATGCATTAGCAAGGCCCTGGATGGGAAAAGAAAAGCCAAGACAATCAGTGCTAGGCTATGGGATGCTAAGGGCCGGTGTGTTGGCTCAACCCGCTAATCTTCCACCTTCAAGTGCTGGCATCCCATGTGAGTGCTAGTTTATGTCCTGGTTTCTCCACTTCCCATCCAGCTCTCTGCTTGTGGCCTGGGAAGGCAGTAGAGGACGGCCCAAAGCCTTGGGACCCTGCACCCATATAGGAGACCCAGAAAAACTCCTGATTCCTGGCTTCAGATTGGCTTGGCTCCAGCCACTGCAGCCATTTGGGGAGTGAACCAGAGGATGGATAATCTTTCTCTGTCTCTCCTTCTTTCTGTAAATCGACCTTTCCAATAAGAATCAATAAGCCTTAAAAAAGAAGAAGAAAAAGAAAATATATGGGAAGCCAGCTTCATAAGCAGCAGGTTAACCCGCTGTCCCACAATGCCAGCCCCTTCATTCTCTTTACAAAGCTTATCCCTGGAATAAAAAACAATTCTGTGAGTTAAGAAAAAAAATTGAAACTTTTTGGTCAATATTTCTGGTTTCTTTTAGAAGTGTGACAAGTGGTTGAGGGTCTCAGAATAACTCCCACTGGTTACTGAGGGTGGGTGGACAAAGGGCAAACATTGGACTTGAATTCCAGAATCTTGGGATCCCAAGTTCACGGCTTTTCACATGGTTGCTCATTGACTAGTGTGACACATTTCGGGCCATACTGACTTTGGAGTGGTGGGCATATTTTTCTTTTTTTTTTTTTCATTTTCTTATGATCCTTACTGCATTTTAAAGAAATTAATGATTATAAAATATTATGGTTTATTATCTTACATAGTTCAACTAAGATTATACCATGAGAACATCTTCAAATCATTAGAACTGCTTAAAATATTGTTAACATCTGCATTATAGTCCATTAAATAGATTTACAATACAGATTTTTCTTTCTTAGTTGTTCCTTCTTTTCAATCTTGTCTGCAAACTTAGACCTCAAATACATCTTAGGAGGGTGCTTCCAAAAGTACATGGTCAGTGAAATTAAAAGATAAGATTTAATTTTGTCCCCAAAGTTAATATCTATGTATAGGTTTTATATCAAATACAATTTTTATGAGCCTTTTGAAATGCCCCACATAAGCATGAATTTTTTTTCTTTTTTTTTTTTTTTAAAGATTTATTTATTTTATTACAAAGTCAGATATAGAGAGAGGAGAGACAGAGAGGAAGATCTTCCGTCCGATGATTTACTCCCCAGGTGAGCTGCAACGGGCCGGTGCGCACCGATCTGAAGCCGGGAACCAGGAACCTCTTCTGGGTCTCCCACGCGGGTGCAGGGTCCCAAAGCTTTGGGCCATCCTCTCCTGCTTTCCCAGGCCACAAGCAGGGAGCTGGATGGGAAGTGGAGCTGCCGGGATTAGAACCAGCGCCCATATGGGATCCCGGGGCGTTCAAGGCGAGGACCTTAGCCGCTAGGCCACGCCGCCGGGCCCAATAAGCACGAACTTTCATTGTTTACCATTAAGTCACCTTGTGTTTTAATTCCATTGTCCACAAAGTTTTTGAAGTAGGATGTAGTTTTCATGTGTTTTGTCCCTTAGCCACAAACATGACCTTTACGGGGCCACAGAGAGCTGACCTGTGTGTTTTTCTGCTTGCTTCTCTCTTGCTTGTTTGTTTCTCTCTAGAACCTTATCTGCTTTATACTTTTCAAGGTTTCCTATTTTTATGATGGGAGGTTTTTATCGATGCTACATGTTCAGTTTTCTCTTGGGAGTTTTATATTTTTAAGTTTGCTTGTTCTGAAGGTCCAAAGGCAAGATTTACAGATATAGAGAGAAGTCTCTTACCCATATACTCACTCTAATCCCTGCAGTAGCTGGGGGGCTGAGCGAGGCCCCGTGTGATAGTTCTTCTACAATACAGCTCTTTTCAGCAGTGTTAGCTCTTTCAGCTTGCCACCACAAGCCCCAGACACCAGACACCATGCAGCATCAGAAGCAGCGAGAAGTGAGCCTGCTTTTATAGGGGAAGGGAGAGGGGGGCAGGCCTCAGGGAAGGCACCACCGGGATTGGTGGGTGTAGTGGCCCCAGGAGACTGGTGGACAGGGAGGACAGGCACAAGGCCATGAGTGGCCGGGCATTGGTGGAATCAAAATTATGGGATCACAGCGGATTGGCAGGGAGCAAATTTCGAATCTAAACAAATTTGGAGTGGTAGCCTTTAGGAGGCCCCATGTAATCCAGCAGAACACCCGAAAGTCCCAGCTCTGATCCTCATTCTAATTTCCTGCTGATGCATGCCCTGAGAGAGCCGCAGGTGATGCTCCAGCACTGGCTTTCTGGCCCCCAGGGGACAGGATTGAGCTCCAGACTTTGGCCTGGCGTGGCCCCCCAGCTGCTGTAGGCATTTGAAGAGTGAATAGGAGTATGGGGGATTTGTTTGCATGTGTCTCGTGCTTCCATTCGGATAATAAAATCAATTCATTAATTTTGAATATACACAGTTGAACAGACTACAAATCAACGGCTAGGTAATTATTGGTTTCATTTCTCCCTCTCAAATTGTTGTCCAGGAGAGAAAGAAACATCATGATTGTGAAATGACTCATGGTACACACTTCTTTGGATTTTTTTTTGTGTGTGGGAAGATAGCTTATCTAGCTCATTTAGATTCTCTGGGTGATATAAATCAACATTATAAAAGCTTTTATAAATGCATTCTTTTCTGCTGAGATCAGGAGTGAGGTGAGAATGGGCCCTGTGGATACACGCTCAATCACTCCTCTGGAACCCTGGCCAGTGAGCACAGACCAGGGAAACAAAGACACGTGCATGTAGAAATGGAAGAGACCTGGAGACAGCCATTTAAACATGGGATGGCTGCCGAGGAAGTCTGGAAGAAGCTTTCTATTTTAGACGGAAAAAGAAGACATGTCTAAAGTGGGACCTTCAAAACTGCAGAGGAGGGGCAGACATCGGGCATGGCTCTGAAGTTGTCCACTGCGATGCTGCATCTGATACTAGACTCAAGTTGCTTTTTTCTTTTTCTTTTAAAAGACTTATTTGCTTTTACTGGAAAGGTAGATCAGATTTATGAAGAGAAGCAAAAACATAAAGATCTTCTATCCACTGGTTCTCTCCCTAAATGGTCACAATGGCCAAAGCTGAGCCAAACTGAAACCAGGAGCCAGAAGCTTCTTCTGGGTCTCCTATGTGGGGGCTGGGCCATCCTCTACAACTTCCGCGGGCCATAAACAGGGAGCTGAATAGGAAGTGGAGCAGCTGGGACACGACCTGGCACCCATGTGAGATCCCAGAGCTTGCAATGTGAGGATTTAGTCATTGAGCCATTACACCAGACTCACCAGGCACAGCTTTCTGTTAATGTGCACTTGGGAGGCAGCAGGTGAATGCTGAAATTCTGAGGATGCTCCACCCACCTGGTGACCTGGATGGAGTTCCAGGATCGTGGCTCAGCGTGGCCCAGCCCCGGCTGTTGTGGGTGTTTGGAGAGTGAACTGGTGGGTCACATTTCCCTCTCTCTCCCTGTCTGTGTTTGTCTCTTCGCCCTTCAGATTTTAAGAGAAACACAAAACAAAAATGATCTGTAACTCCTCTAACCAGAGGAAGCTATCTTTTCAAAAAAGTGAACTATTTGGTTTTATCTTCCACTGTGATTTTTCACATACATGTGGATGTTTATGTGTGTAATGAGTAATGAATTTATTCCAACATACTTACTTACCCTGCCATTGGCTGTCAGGTGTAATGTAAGATCCTACGGAGGGACTTGTGAGCATTACCCTGAGCAAAAGCCCTGATCCCTGCTGTGAGAACGTGATGACGAATGAGCAACCACATAGAGCGCAGAGATACAGAACATTCCAGAACACAGGCAACGCTAGGTGACCCCATACGACCCATGCATTAGGGGTGTGACTTCCAAAGCGTGATATGGTTAATGACTCAATGTGAATGGTTAATGGATTAAGGGTCAAGACTTAATCCACTTACACTGATTTAAAAAGGGGTGATCCAACTGTGGCTGCTCAAGATGGGGTCAGTGGAAAATGATTGGATTGGTTTCAGTTGCAACTGCTGAGCCTGTATTTGATACACGGTGCCTTTATAAAGACAGCCATGCCACGTGGACATGAAGGACAAAGGTTCTCCTCTCTCTGTCTCTCTACAGCCTGACTCATCATGGGATCCTGGCTCTGCACGTGTTGGCATTCACCATCCTCATCCGAGACCACACCCACAGTCCATTGTTGGTCTGCGAAGCTCCAAACCTGGGAGCCCCAATTACCTCCCTCCCTTCTAAGCAGCTCCTCTCAAGAAGTGCAACTCCTGTGATGAACAGCTGACTGACACAGCTGCAGAACACAGAAATGCTTTCAAACCCATTGGCGGGAAGCCACAGCCTTAAATAATTCACATCTTTAGGACCAATGCCCATATCAATGGAAACACACCAGTGTTATTTCATCACAGGGAACTACTGGAGAACCCACTGCAAGAGTTTGATACTCTGTTTCTTTTTAAAAGCCCCAATATTCTTTGTTCTGAGAAGAGCCCCAGAGGTATGGGTAAGGGTCTTGAAGTATCCAGGGGTGCCATGGAGTCCTTACATGTATCCATGTACTGTATACACTACAGTCCACGAACTCACAACCAACACTGAGATGGAAAAATGCATGCCCAGGAAGCACTTTAGATCTTTCAAGTAAGCCTTTATGCAAATGCACAATCCTTATCTGTATTAAAGTGAGCAGACAAGCCCCTGTGCTTCATATTTTGCATCATGAACACGTGAAATCTAATTTTCTATAAATAAAATTTTTTAAAAAGAACTTTTAAAAAAGGAAAAGATAGTAAACAGATACATAATTTTTCCTATGAATATTTACAATGTGAATGCCTAGGGGCCAGCACAGTGGTCTTGCCGGTTAAGCCTCTGTCTGTCTCACTGATATCCAGATGGACGTTCCGTATCCAATCTGGATGATATCCAATATGGATATCCAAAATATCCTGGAGGCTCCACTTCCCACCCAGCCCCTGCTAACAGCTTGGGAAGGCAGCAAAAGATCGTATAAGTCCTGGTGCCACTGCACTCGAATGGGAAACCCAGAAGAAACTCTTGGCTCCTGACTTTGCATCAGCCTGTTACAGCTATTTGGGGTGTGAACCAGCAAATGGAAGATCTCTCTCTCTCTCTCTCTCTCTCTCTCTCTCTATCTATCTATCTATCTCTCTGTAAACTCTGCCTTTTAAATAAACATGAGAAAAAGAATCCTGAGAAAAACATATGTGAATGCCCCCAAAATCATGCAGGATTGTGTGTGATTGAGAGAGCACCAGCAGTGTGTATTTGACAAGAAGAGGAATGGATCGCTTCTCGGCCTTTTGGCTAAGCTCAGGTGAAGAAATGGAGTGGGTACTCACCCTCCCTGTGTAGTAGAGTTCTACCTGCCAGCACCGGCCATCTAACAACATACTTGGAGACAAAAAGGAATTTGCTGGCGCCTGTTTAGGAGAGGGCCAGGCTGATGTGAATACCTGATGTTGGCCACTCCCCTCCCTCAGTACTGCCTTCTCCTTTGCTGTGCCTTCCTCAAGCAGGCTCGCTTTAGAGTCCCTGCAGACTGCAATCCCAGAAGGCAGACACAGAGCAACCTCCCTCCTGCAGCTGCTCAGCCTCCCACAGCAACCCCACCTGGCCACGCAGGCGTGTTGGAACAGAGCAGGACAATGGAGTCCACTAATCGGGAATAGCCCCATCCTGGAGGTGAGAGCAGGCATGGTTTGTAACTGATGGTCCCACTCTGATCATATGGGATGGGAGAAGGGCAATCCCAATACCAGGGTGGTAGGGAAAACTGATTTAATTTGATTAAGATTCTTCTTCATTTTTTTTAAAAAAGCAGGGTTATAGAGAAAGAGGAGATATGGAGATCTTCCCTCTGCTGGTTCACTGCCCAAATGGCTGCAATGACCAGGCTAGCCCAGGCCAAAGCCAAGAGCCCTTGAGCCTATGTGGGTGGTACGAGTGCCTGGGGAAGAGACTCGTCTGCTGCTTCCCCAGTGCATCAGCGGGGAACTGGACTGAAAGCGATAGAGTCAGGACCCGAGTTTCACATGGGATGAACCCATTATAGGCAGCAGCTTAACCTACTATCCCAGATTAACTTAAAAAGAAAATGGAACAGCTGTTTCTAACCCCTCCCTAGCAATTTCCTTCTTAAAGAGACCTCTTTACATGCAGTGAGAACAGAGGATGAGGGGAATGTATGGGAGCCCAGCCACCCTGGTCCCAATGTTGGCGTTCCTACATCCATAAGGGAGAGAATATTCCCAGGTGGAGTCAGGAGAGATGGAAAAGGAAATGACTTTGGAAGTGGTTGGTGCTAGAATCAGTGAGTCCTAAGAGGATGTTGAAAGGAAAGAAAAGGATGCTGCTGGAAAGACTAGAAGAAATGTGGCCCAAACGGGAGTGTTGCATCTCTGTGAAAATGCTTTGCTGCTGGCTGCGTCTGAGCTGGAATGCGGCGAGCACTTCCTTCGTTGCTCTAAACATGAGGAATGTCATGAGGTTGGAGGCTGGAGGCAAGTTAGTGAGGACAGGTTCAACATCTGATGAATAGAGTGCTGGCTGAGAATACAGGAGAAATCTGCCTGACAGTGAGGGAAGCAGGGGCAGGCTTATTTATAATCCATATATGCTAAATTCTCCCGATTGCAAGCCTCAGAACTACCATTTAGTATGAGTTAGGCAAAAATAAATAAACACATAAAAGTCTACTGGCTCATTTATGGCAATGTTAAGAAACAGACAAAAACCCAGAACTGATTCTGCTAGAACTCTGGCGTCTGGGGACCAAACATGTCCTGTACTCCAGCTGCAGTCAGTTCCAGACGAGTGGCTGAAAGTCACCCAGAGAGTGATTTGTTGGTGTTCCAGGAGAGGGAGTGGCTGTGAGACAAAGCAACTCTTCCTGGCATTTTTCTGCATAATTGAGTTCCAGATGCTATTTGCAAGTCACTGCTGAGGCCCCTCCCAACAGAGGCTACTTCTCCAGTCACGTGTGCAAACCCAGATCCTTCCTAGGGGTGACATTGTAATTACATTCTGGACCAGCCTTTGTTTTTCACTTGGAGGACAAAGATGGAGTCTTCAAGGCAGGAGGCAGAGAAAAGAGGAGACACATTTGGCGTGTCCTGGGGTGACCTTCGTCTGCCAAGTCAGACAGCACCAGCTCCTGAGCAGCCCCAGCCCATTACCAGGCACTGGAGCCTCAAGAAGAACTAATGTGCTCTGTGCATTTCACACCACGCATCCTCGGAGTTCTCGGAACACTGAAAGCAAGAAATTATTATCCCTCTTCGAGCAGATGAGAGAGACGAGGCTCTGCGGGCTCTGGTTGTTTTCCATGACTCTCAGGTCTTAAGAGGTAAATGTCAGGATTCTAGAACAGAACTGTGCCGTTTTGAAGCTAGACCCAGGCTGGGTGTGCCTTCAAAAAACATTTTGCCACCACTCAGCCCCTGGTTTCCTTTTCAGCTCCTGGTCTCATCATGCACGGGATCTGTTATCACCAAGAAAAAATGTAAGCGAGAGACTTGCCATTCAGGACACCCTGGGGTGAGGGACCCCCAAATATCATAAGGAACAACCCCGTGAGGGATCAGGCTATATTGCCAATGCCAGCGACTCCCAGATGCCCCGTGCCCGCCTGCCTTTCTACTGCAATGAGCCGCTTCCTGCTGCCTACTGCGAGTTAGGACCGCAGTGCCTGCAACTGCCGTGGATGGTGCCTCTCCCAGCTCCGCTGGCTGCTTGCAGTCATTGAATTTTGTCCGGCACTGTCTTAGTCTGTTTTCTCTTTGTGTAGCAAAATTCCTGAGACTGAGGACTTGCTAAGAAATAAAAATTTCTTCGGCTCACCGTGGTGCTATGGGCTGGGAAATCGAAGGGCGTGGTGCCAGCATTTGCTCAGCCTCTGGTGAGGGCCTGGCCTTCCTGCTGGGCACTGCCTCGTGGCAGGATCACATAATGAGACAGAGCGAGCTAGCAGCATGGGCCTCTCTCTCTTTAAAGTTTGATTTATTTATTTGAAAAGTAAAGTTACAGGGCGCGGCGGCGTGACCTAGTGGCTAAAGTCCTCTGCTTGAACACCCTGGGATCCCATATGGGCGCCGGTTCTAATCCCGGCAGCTCCACTTTCCATCCAGCTCCCTGCTTGTGGCCTGGGAAAGCAGTGGAGGACGGCCCAAAGCTTTGGGACCCTGCACCCGCGTGGGAGACCCGGAGGAGGTTCCAGGTTCCCGGCATCGGATCGGTGCGCACCGGCCCGTTGTGGCTTACTTAGGGAGTGAAACATCGGATGGAAGATCTTCCTCTCTGTCTCTCCTCCTCTCTGTATATCCAGCTTTCCAATAATAATAAATCTTTAAAAAAAAAAAAAGTAAAGTTACAGAGAGAGGGAAAGAGAAAAATAGAAATCTTCCATCCATTGGTTCACTCCCCAGTTGGCCGCCACAGCCAGGGCTAGACCAGGCCAGAGCCAGGAGCCTAGAAGGCCATCCAGGTCTCCCACATTGGTGGCAGGGATTCAAGCACTTGGGCCATCTTCTGCTGCTTTTCCCAGGCCATTAGCAGAGGAGCTAAATCAGAAGTGGGGCAGCTGGGACTTGAACCTGTGCTCATTTGAGATGTCATTATGGCAGGCAATGACTTAAACTGCTACATTACAATGCCAGCTTTCTTCCTCTTCTTCTAAAGTTATTAACATCATCATGGGAATCCCAGTCACTTCCCAGAGGCCCTGTCACTGAAGATCATCAACAAAGGAACTGTGGATTTCCTTTTTATTAACTAATGTTTGCAAGGCAGAGGTCTTCCATCTGCTGGCTCATTCCCCAAATGCCCACAGCTACTGACCTGGGCTGGGCTGAAGTCGGGAACTGACAACTTAGTCCATATCTCCCACATGGTAGCAGAAATTGAAGGCCTTGAGCAATTACCTGCTGCTTCCCACAGTCCACGTTAGCAGAAAGTAGAAGCCACGGAGAAGCTGGGACTTGACCCCAGGTGCTCCATATGGAGCTGGGAACATTTAAACCATTCAAATGGTGTGAACACAGAGCTGACAAGTGCAGCTGCCTGCAAGGACTCTAGGAGAAAGAACCAAACACTCTTCTTTCTTGCCTGCTAGACTTCAGCAGCCATCTCCAACAGGGAGGGGCCTTGGCATGGAGCTACATGGCATGCATTGCCCGGTGATCAGCCTTGCCATGTCCACAGGGCACAGGCATGTCTCTGACTGCCAGCCTCCATCTGTCCTCTTAGCCAGAAGAGAGGTAATTGAAGCCATTGTTGTCTTGGATGTTGTCGTCCTAGATACAAGTTCTACAAGTTCCTCTTGCCGGATCCCCCACTACATGACCCTAAGCAAGTGATTTAAACCCTTCCTGAGTTCCTGGGAAACCCAACCAGGAGAAAGTACATGGGAGCTTTCAGTTGGCCTGCTGTAGCTCAGAATGCTTGGGGGAAAGGCGAAAGGCTGAAACACAAAACTAATCAACTCCTGCTTGGCTGCAGTGCTGAAGGAGGGGCAGGGATAGGCTCCTAGCCAAGACCTAAAGCTCTCTGAGGATTCAGGGAGGAGAAAGCCCGGGTACCAGAGTAGACAATGAGAGATCACATAGCTGAGTGTTTACAGAATGAACCTAACTTAGCTACGTTACAAAAGCCTGACCTACTGCTGCTGGAGAGAAAGAAAGAGAGAGAAAGAAAGAGAGAGAGAGAGAGAGAGAGAGAGAGAGAATGTGCAGGAGGGGATTGGTGTTTCAACTGTGTAACGAAAAGCAAGAAGTCACCCCCAGGGAAAGCTAGGTGGACACCGAATGATGTCATTAGCAGGTGGCTCTGTCTGCTTTCCTGAGTTCATTGTGCTTCGTGTGTGGTAGCTTAGGCTTATGCTCTGTCTGTTCAGTGACCCAGCAACCCCCTCCTTTGGGGCTGCAGAGCTGTCCCCAGCCTAGCTGCCCCAGTCACTGTAATGATGTAGATATGGGTCATGCTCCTCCGCCCCCTGGAGTGGGCAGCCTGAAGAAGATTCCTGCAGCCTCCATCCCACCCAGAGGCGTGGACTAAGGGTGTCAGAGAGGCGCTGTTGACAGGATACAGGAGGACCTATTGGCAGTAAAGCTGAGAAGGATGCTGGAAAAAAAAATTCCTCCAGTTTTACGACAAAGGAGAAAAGATGTAAAGTCTAGAATGAACCAGGTGGGATGGGCTGAATGGATAAGAAATCTCACAGTCTAGCAGGAAACATGCCTTCCTGCCTGGACTGGTTTACTGAGGGTTCAGAACTATACAGGTGGCTTTGAACAATCTTCATGCTTGAAACCCTGATTCCAGCCACCACGTACTCGTGGTGAACTGTCCCCGGGCCTGGCCAAACTCCAGAGGCTGCTCCCTTCATGGTGAGTACACCGAAGGGGGAAGTCTGGAGATCTGGGCGGACCCAGGTCCCACCCGCTGCCATCATTGCACCATGGATGAGATTGGGGAGGGGACGACCTTGGGGTCTGGGAGTTAAAACTTCCCACAGCCTGGTGACTGCTGGTGGGTGCCAGGCAGGGGCCGTCTTCATGCTCGGAGCTTTGATTCCAGCCACCACATACACGCGGTGAGCTGTCCCTGGGCCGGCCAGCGCTCCATTTGGCACCAGGCTCTGCCAGCTGGCTGCCTTGCGGTGAGCTCTGGGGTTTGGGGGCTTTGATTTGCTGCTTAGGTAGCTCCATGTTGAGCCAACTGTGCTTCTGGGATGTGAATCAATCCTAAAGATTAGCAACAATAGGGCCCGGCGGCGTGGCCTAGTGGCTAAAGTCCTCGCCCTGAACGCGCAGGGATCCCATATGGGCACCGGTTCTAATTCCGGCTGCTCCACTTCCCATCCAGCTCTCTGCTTGTGGCCTGGGAAAGCAGTGGAGGATGGCCCAAAGCTTTGGGTTTCTGCACCCTTGTGGGAGACCTGGAAGAAGCTCCAGGTTCCTGGCTTTGGATCGGCGCAGCACCGGCTGTTGCAGCTCACTTGGGGAGTGAATCATCGGATGGAAGATCTTCCTCTCTGTCTCTCCTCCTCTCTATATATCCACCTTTCCAATAAAAATAATAAATCTTTTTTTAAAAAAAGATTTGCAACAATAGAGTAACTTTTCCTTTGAAGGTAAGTGAGGGTAATGAGACCTGGTAGGTTGGAGGCGAGGGGTCAGATAATCTATGGATAAAACTGATATACCAAACTCCTTTAAATCCTGTGTAGAATTTGTAATCACTGAACAATGCTGACAACCGAACAACTGTCCATGCAAGAACTAAGGCTCAGGGCTTGTCCAGCAGGCTCATATCCTATTAGCTGACATGATGATGGATCAGGAGATGGGTCACATTAGGCAGGGCCATGACATTAATTAGCATAAGACAGAATCATACCTGGGGATAGATTCTGTGGGGGATGTGAGGGCCAAACCCTGTGGAAATACTAGGCCCACTGGTTAGCTCAAGAGTTGGGGTGGTGATGGACTAAGCTAGGTGTGACCAAGGAGCCTGCCATCAATCACAGTCTGGACTGGTCAAGGCAGCAGCACCTGAATGTGCATCCTGAATAGGGTGTGGGGTGGGCCAGGCTACAACATTCACCAGTTCATGCAAGGCCAAATGGAAGGCCAGACTTCGCCGGGCACTGGCCTAAAACCCACTGGCATGTATGAGAACTGGGTGTGGGAGTAGGTCAAGTGGAGGAACTTGGGAAACTCCCCTGGTAAGTCATAACTCCTACTGGTTAACATGTGGTCCAAACCTGGGGGTCAGACAAGCTGGGCAAAGTAGCTCCAGTGGCTGGCTAATGTGTAATGGAATGGGGTGTAGCGGGCAGGACTGAGCAAACCTTAGCTGATAAGCAAAATTAGAAATCAGGATGGAGCACAGGCCATGCCGAGCTAGGCTCTTGCACTTACTGTTTTGCGTGAAGCACGAAGCACAGCATGTAAGGCAGGGGTCAGGACAAGTGAGGGGCTGTGCCAAGCTGAGTCAGAGCAACCACTGGCATGTACATGATCTATGGCTGGGAATAGGCCCGGTTGGGGAGCTAAGGGGACACCCTAACTGGGTTGAGGTTCCCACCAAGGAGCACGTGGGCTGGAATGGGGGCTGTATTCTGATCAGGATATGGTTGTAGTCTCCCTTGGCACAAGTGTGGACTGGGACTGGATGCACCAAGCCAGGCCAGACTCCAACACCATCTGGTGTTCTGGAGGACCAGGGTAGATGTGGGATGGACTAGGCTAGGTCTGAACCCCTACTGAGCCATGTGTGAGCTATATGTGGGTATGGACAAGCCATGGCTGGGCTGAAACAACTAACAATAAGAAACAGCTTGGGTTGAAGGCCGGTCAGGAAAGGCCACTGTTCCTGTTAGAAAGGAGGTGAACTGAGTAGTGTTGGCTCATGGTATGTGCGAAATCTGGCACTGGGAGAGGTTCTGAGGGAGGAGCATGGGAAACTCCTCTGGCAGGACACAGACGCTGCAGATAAGTGCAAGAAGCATGAAAGGAAACAGCCCAGAACAGGCCATGGAATGTTACCCACTGGCATACATTTGGCATGGGTCGGGAGCAGACCATGCTGAACCAGTTCACATTAGCTGCTGGTGAATCTGAGTACCAGAACAGTGTGAGTTGAGCCAGGTTCAGACACGACAAAAACCAGCGCACAATACAGAATGCTAGGGTGAGGTTACCTGTACCGGATGTGGCCGCAGTGCCCAACAACACACGTGAGATCCAGGGAGGGAGGGGGCAGAGCCGGCAGGGGGAATATGGGTGTCCTACCCTGCTAGACAGCTACTCCCACTGGAGAACATGAGCTGGGATGGGGGCAGACCAGACTAAGGAGGCTAGAACACCTGTGGGCATCATGTGGACTAGATCAGGGAAAAGCCAGGCTGGGCTGATTGTTCCACTTTGTGCAAGCATAAATTAGAGTGGGTGAGGGTTGTTTGGGCTTTGCTGCAGCATCAGCTGGCAGAAGCTGGCATTGGGGACTAATTCTGTCAAGTCAAACCACAGAACCACCTGGAGAGTACATAATCCGGGAGTGGGAGTGGCCTAGAAGGGAAATAGTGGGCTCCTACCTCTTGGGTTACCATTCCCATTGGAGGGCATGAAAACCAGGACAGGGACTGGGGTGGCTAGACAGAAGGGCAGCCAACAGCATGTGTGTGAGCTGGATAGTGGAGCTTGTTGGGTTGAACTAGGCTTCAATGCCCATTGACAGGTATGAGAGTTGAATCGGATGTGGGACAGATTGTGCTAGTCTGTTGTACATACTGGCAAGCATGGGAACCAGGATAGGGCTGGGTCTGGTGGGGGTTACTGTGGGTCACTCCAACTAGGCTGCATCTCCCACTGGTTTATGTGAGGGCTGAGTGTGTGCTGGGCAGAATCAGGCTGGTCTGCAACACCCATTGGTTCCAGTGGAAGACAGGGCTAAAAACAAATCCAACCCAGCAATTGCAACCACCAGCTGATTGGGGCTACGGACTGTACCGGGCCCCATACTTACAAGTACACACAAGAATCTGGTCTGGGTTCACCTCAGACAAAATTTCTTTAGGGATCCCACAATGGAACTGCTAAACTCAGATCCCTAACCATGGAAAGACAGAGGACAGAACAAATCAATCAACTACCCCAGTCATATATTGGCAGTGAAAAACAGGGCAAACGGAGATTCTAAGATGGACTGTAACAATCAGACAATTCCTCAGTGACTTCATCGTGCTTGGAGTGGTGAGATTAACAGCAATTCATAACTGCTGAACTATCAAAACCACTTGAGCAAGACCCTCAGAGCATGCCTCACATCGGGGACCTCGGATGGGTGGGAGAGTGGGTGGCGCTTCTCCCTTTACCTCCCCCTTTACTCCAGATATAGAAAAGAAATGTGAAAATGATAGTCTTACCCATTTTCCTGTTGTGGCCTAATTAACTATGCAAAGATTGTCAAAAATAAAGTAAAAAATGGGAAAAAAAAAAGAATTTTAAAAAAAGAAATGCATTTCTCACAGTTCTAGAGTCTAAAAGTTCAAGAACAAGGTGTTAGTAGGGTCTCCTGTGGCCTATCTTCTTGACTTGTAGATGGTGGCAATTTACATGGTCAACTTTCTGTTCCCATGAGCCCCCCAGGCCGCCTCCTCTCCATGCAAGAGTAATGGCACCAATCATACTAGATAAAGCCTCACTCTCTGTTTTAACATTTAACATAAATGACCTCACTTTATGTGTTTAACATTTCATTTATTTGAGTGGTAAATGGAGATGATGATGGAGATGGAAAGAGAAAGACTCCTGTTTGCTGTCTCATGTTCCAAATGCCCCCAGTAATTGGGGCTGGGCCAGGACCAAGGTCAGGGGCGAGGAAGGCCCTCCAGGTTTTCAGTATGGATGTCAGGAATTCAACCACTGCTGCCCTTCGGGGTTTGCATTAGTGGAAGCTATAGTCAGGATGGGAGCTGCAATTGGATCTAGGTACTTCAATACGTGAATGCAATGCCTACCCCTGTTTCAAATAACCTCCAAGTACGGTCACATCCTCTGACATGAGAGGATGTACATTATTGTAACACCATTGTTTCATGAGCAGTAATAAAATGCAAGGATCTTGGATTTCTGGCGCAGCAGTGTTTAAAGAAAAGGCAAGTATTAAAGCTGAGTGGTGAGAGCAGTCAGTTCTGAGAAAGTTTTCCCTGTGGTTCTAAATCAGGGAATCCTGCCATCTTGAAAGGGAATTCTGTCCCCCATAGAAACCAGGTTTCAAGGACCCCCAGCCTTCTGGGCAGCTCTTGAATCAGGGCATGGTCAAAACCAAGCAAAACAAAAACACAAGGAAACAGAGGGGTCCAACCAAGAGCCATGCAACCAACATTGCACTTAAACAACGGCTTGGCAACTAATTGCTTTCCTGTGAGGAAGGGCAGAAGAACTCCAAATGACCTGCCTCTAGGGACAGAACCAAGGCTTGAGAGCCAGAATCTGTTGAGAGACCCAGCACCTAACCCAGTGCTATCTCCAGGAAAGACCCGAAACCATGGTGACACTGCCTTTGTGAAGAGAATCTGCAGTGTTGAACCGTTTTTGTTCTGACCAAAGACATGAAGTGGAACAAAACTCAACATCTAGGTCAGCGGGATGGGCATGGAGGGACAAAAGGCACCTGCATTTTGTTTCAAAAACCCTTGAAGGACTAGCTCAAGGTAAGATGCCCCCAGAAAATGCGTGCAGAGGATGAAGGGTTGGGAAGAGAAAGTGACACATTATGTCTTTGATGACCCAATCAAAAACAGAGGCGCCCTCCCCCAACTGGCCTCATTTCCGTCTCCTCCTGTCTCCTCCTGTTGTTTATCTTAGCCCTTCTCAAGAAATTGTCTTCTGTAATTGCATTGTTATTTTCTGAATAGTCTGTCCTCTTCCATCTCCAGACTATTAGCTCTGAGATAGAAGGGGAATTGTGGGGTTTCCCTGGGTATCTGGTACACAGGGCAGTACATAGCACCCACTGAGTGCTCCAAAACATTGTAGAGTGAAGAAAAGAGAGTAAAAGGCTTCTCTAATAAAATCGAGGTAACCATGTCCTAGTGATTACTCACTCTGTAAGTACTTGGAATCCTGAATGTGTCATCCCATGATAATTGTACAGGGTCAGTATATGCATTTTATATCAGAATGTGTGATAGCATTACAAATGATTCTTTTTGTTGCCTGTCCCCTTTGTAATAGTGAGCACTGGAATGGGACTTGCCAGCTGTGTTCTTGTCACCCATGCCTTATTTGCTCTATTTTGATGCTCTGCTGGTGGCCGGCTCGCTGACAGCCTCCTCGTCCCAGCCCAGTCCCTAGGCATGGTAAACCACTCACCCACAGGCACACTTTTAAAATATAAACCAAATAAGCCAGGCCCCATGCCCTATCCTCCAGGCCACCACCCTCTTACCCTAATCACACCAGCGCCAGGCCCCAAACAAGCACGGGTGGCCTCTGTCAGGCAGAACCCACAGGGATTACTCAGACGAGCCAGTCCTTAACCACTTACCCGGTCTCATTCGCCTCCCCCCCACAGAAACCACAATAAAGACTCCCTATCCCAGTTTCTGCCCACTCCCATTTCTGCCATTGAACTAAATCTGGGGGCCAGCACGGAGCTTCAATTGGCTAATCCTCCGCCTGCAAATGCCGGCATCCCATATGAGAACCAGTTCTGCTCTGACCCAACTCTCTGCTTATGGCCCGGGAAGGCACCAGAGGATGGCCTGAGGCCTTGGGCTGCTGCACCCACGTGGGAAATCAGGAAGAAATTCCTAGCTCCAGGCTTCAAATCAGCTCAACTCTGGTCATTGAGGCCATTTGGGGAGTGAACCAGTGGTTGGAAGCCCTCCCTGTAGATCTGTTTTTTCTCTCTGTAGATTTGTTTTTGCAATAAAAATACATAAATCTTTAAAATATAATCTTAAAAAACCTGGTCCCTCTCTGTGTGTTTGTCCTGGCACATCATGGAGAGATTCCCCACTGTTGGAACTGTGAGTAGCAAGCTCTTCCTGATGGCAATTGTCCCTGGATCTGTGGGTCTTAACACACTTTGGTTTTTCTGTTAATACACTGTATTTTAAATGACAACACACCAGTCAAAACACATTGCAGTGTTTAAGCAACAGAAAACCAATTCAAAGTGCCTGAAGGTTGTAAGAGCTGAAGACAGCCTGCAGGTTGGTTTATTTTGAGGCTTGGTGATGTGCTTGAGGACACTGTGTCTTTCAATCTCTTATCCTCACTCACAGCACCACATGCTTCCTTAGCTAATCCTGGCAAAGGAGTCGGAGCTCTTCTAGAAGTTCCCAAGAGCAGGCGGCTTCATTCCCAAGGGCCTCAGTAAGTTTCCTTGCAGAGTTAGAGCATGTCATCCATTCTTGGTCAAAAAAATTATAACATAGATGAACTTGGCCCTATGTCATCTGGAATCAGGAGCTATCAGAGAGCGGTGCACACACCGGAAGGGGCTCTGAATAGTAATAAACAAGAAAAGGAAAATTGTATGTCTGGGAGTACCATGGTGTCTCATGAAATAATGTAATAGCAATAAGGTATAAAAAAGAATAAATGGCATAAAACAATAATCTGGGCTGAGAAACAGTGCTTTAAGAAGAAGCAAGGGGAAGGTCAGAGGGCAGATATTTGGCACAAATTTAGCACCCTGCTTGGTACCCATAATCAGTAGAAGAGTGCTGAGCCAGTGTTTGGGTGCTGAGAGGCTGCGGAGTTAATCCACTGCTTCCATCGGGATGCTTGTCTTCCGGTCAAGTTCCCTGCTAATGTTCGGTATGCGGTGCAAGACACTGAGTCTCTGTCACGCCCGTGGGAGACCCAGGTGGACTCCTGGCTTTGGTCACGGCTACCATTTTGCGAGTGAATCTTTGAATCTCCCTCCCTCTCCCCGTTCCTCTCTCTCTGGAAAATTGTCTTTTAACTAAATAAATAAATCTCCTTTTTTAATTTTATTTTTATATTGAGTACATGGTTGATCAGGGTGAGAAGGATTGAAATTTAAGGAAAATTGGGTGAACTCATTGTTTCCAAAATTGCTATTTCTTCTTGTTTCTGGGGGGAAGGGGAGAGACAAAAGGGGAAACCACACACAACTTTCCAAAAAAAATACACCTACTGGGGTGTTTAGATTTGCATCCCAACTCTGCTTCCAACCCCAGCGTCCTGTTAGTGCCCACGCTGGAAAGCAGCAGGAAGGGCTCAGAGGCTTCCTGACACCCACATGGGAGACTTGAATTCCAGGTTTTTGGCTTCAGCCTGGCCCAGCCCTAAGTCTTGCAGCCATTTAGGATATGAACCAGCAAATGGGAGGTCTCTTTCTGTCCATTTCCCTCTGCTTTTCATATAATAGAAACAAATAATTTTTTAAGGAGAAAACCTACTTAGATGCCATAGCAATCATATTTGCATATAAATTTTTCTATGATGACTTCTACAAAACTGAAAGGAGATTTGAGATCACCTGAGATTTGACTCTCATTTCCAGATGGCAATGTGAAGAAAAAGTTATTGAATTTGTATTTTTCTCTTGTACCATACAGTTGAATGTTGTATAATTGATAGGCAAAGGGGTCTCCTATTCTTATAGCATAGTGGTATTTTGGGGGGGTGGGGTACTTGATATTCTGATAATTGTATTGCAAGTTCATTGCTTTCTTCAACAGACCCACAGCTGAAAGCCCCTCGCCCTTGCACACACGTGCTTTGTCCTAGGAAGGATATGGTGCCAAACAGGAAACACCATTCTTTACAGAAGCACTTCGTGAACAAGGCTGGTTTACTTAGAGACCATTCTGGAAGGAAAGCCAACAACATTTGGACTATGGAAAGGGTATTTGTGATCTACTTCTCAGAAAAAGTAAAATGTCACTTCCCGATGTTCACAACAATGCAGGCTTGCTCTCCTCTGCAGCAGACACGCTTCCAGTCACTGGGGTGTGGATTTACACGGTCTTCCTGACTGGCACAGGTGCCTGCCGCATCAGAGGAGGAAGAGATGATTGAGGGCCCAGCGCAGTAGCCTAATGGCTAAAGTCCTCACCTCGCACATGCCAGGGTCTCATATGCACACCAGTTCTAATCCCGGCGGCCCGCTTCCCATCCAGCTCCTGCTTGTGGCCTGGGAAAGCAGTGGAGGACGGCCCAAAGCCTTGGCACCCTGCACTCACATGGGAGACCCAGAAGGAGGCTCCGGGCTCCCGGCTTCGGATCAGCTCAGCTCTGGTTGTTGCTGCTCCTGAGGGATGAAACAACAGATCGAAGATCTTCCTCTCTGTCTCTCCTCCTCTCTGTATATCTGACTTTCTTATAAATAAATAAAATATATCTTACAAAGAAAGAGAGAGATGGTTGGGCATTCTACAAGCATAGATCATATTTATCACCAAACTGAGGTAATAGTGAACACCAATGGAAAATTTACAGAATACACTACTGATTAGTCCAACTACAATTACCTTGTTTTTTTTTTTTTATAAATTTAATTTTCTATAATGATTACATAGTGGACCACGGTGGGAAGGATAGAGGTTTAGGGAAAATTGGGTGTACTCATTGCTTCAAAAATTTGCTATTTCTTCTTGTTCCTGGAGGAAGGGGAGAGACAAAGGGGGAGACCACTCACTTCCACATGTCCCAGTACCCAGGGATGAGGGACCGCCACCTCACCCCAACCCAGAGTCTCGATGTGCACACATTCCGAGGGTTCTGTCCAGGTGGTTTGGATAGTTCTGAAATGCTGCCAGTTTCACTAATCCAAGGATGATGTCACCTTCCCCATGTCCATTTGCTCCATTCACCAAGATTTCTTGCTGTCATTGTCTGTTTGGGGTAGTTGTTCAGTTAGTTCTGTTCTTCTGTTACAGCACCAAATATGCTGCCATATTCTCCTTTTACGACAGAGCCTGTGTCCACTGCTCCACCTTTTTCACTAAGTTGTCCATGTTCGTCCAGGGACCCAGGCCAGGCTTCCCAAGCATTGCCAGATCCCTCACCCATGGAGCTCATGAACCCAACATCCACGTAGTAGGCGGGCCCCACGACCTGGGACAAGCAGACCCAAGCTCCAGTGGATCCCTCACCCCTGGGGCTTATGAACCTGACAACCCACTTCACATGAGCCCCATACAATTGCTTTTAACATTTGCATTTGCCTTCACTTTTGCTTTTGATGGAAGGAATATGTACTCTGAAAACAGGACTAGCAAGTAGTATTTCATTTGCTGCTTCTAACAAAAAGATAATGAAGGAGCTGCCATTTTGGCATAGCAAGTGAAGCCACCACCACCTAAAATGCCTGGGAGGCCAACATGTCATATAGACACCAGTTTGAGTCCTGGCTGCTCCACTTCCAACCCAGCGTCCTGCTAATGCACTTGAGAAAAGTAGCAAAGGATGACACAAATGCTTGGGAAATGTGGATGGAGCTCCTGGCTCTGGCCTGGCCTAACCCCTGCCATTGTGACCCTCTGGGGGGCAAATTAAGGCATGGAAGAACTCTCTCTCTTTCAATTCAAATTTTCAAATGAATTGTTAATCTTTAAACATGAGGAAGTAGATCTGAAAATACTTTGTAAATATTACAGCACTCTACAGAGCCGTGAGCTGCTCCTCCTGATTTCATTGACAAATGTTGCTAAGAAGAAAACAGATGTTCCAAGTCCTTATGCTCCTGTCACTTGCGTGAGAAACTTGGAGAGAGCGCCAGGCTCCTAATTTTGGTCTGAACCAGCCCTGGGAAGCAAATCAGCAAATGAAAGATTCTGTCTCTCCTTCCGTCACTCTGCCTTTCAAATTAATCCATTAAAATAGTAAATCATCAAAGGTACAATGCATGAGGCTGCTGCTGGAGTAACACAGCAAACTACCAGCCAGTAAACTTTTTGAAATATAAATAAGAATGCATTCCAGAATAACCACAAAAATCCAACTGCAGCAAGCATGTCAGTAGCACGGCTATCTACTGCCATGTGAATATTATACATTTGATATCAAGTCATTGATGGCTACCATGGTGGCCGGAGAAGAGTGGAGTATCCTCCAACCAAACCCGGAATGGATGGCGGAATTCTGGCCGGCCCCTCAGGCAGTGAGTCCACTGTTGCACCAATGAGGGGCACAAACCCACATCCTCCCACCAAGAAGGGCCAAGGTGACCCCTGTCTCAGCTTCCGTGTCAAGGAGAGTTTAACAGGGCCCCTTCCCCGTCTCTTTTGTGCTCTTCTTCACTCCTTCACGTCTGTCCTTTCTGCTGCATGGGGAAGGGAAGCCTGTGACCGTGGGTCCCTAAAATAAAGGCCATCTACATTCTTTTCAAATCCAACACTTTGGCAAGCGGCGAATCTAACAGTCATATTAGTAATTATCAAATATTTCTGCGTGTGCACAATATATGCTTATACAACTGGGAGTCGGTAGGTTTATTTACAGTGGCATCACCAAAAACATACAGTAAGAGGTCCTACCAGGACATCACCCTGGCTACCGTGTCACTGGGAGATGGGAAAACTGCAGCTCCTTTATCATCTTGGGAGACCACCTGAGTATAAACAGACATTGCCATGTAGGACATGACCACATATAAAGTACCAAGGCAAACTCAACTGTTTCTGCTGGTGCAGGTTAGAACAGCAGCTACCTGTGTAGAAGAGAGGACAGAGAACAGGCACAAGCAAGGAATGTTCCAGATTCTGGTCTGAAGGGCATTCACTCAGACAATGGTGCACTTCTCTTTGTGCAGGCCCCCTCCTTCAATTTGAACAAGAGGTGGGCTGTTGGGATGATCCCACTTCTTAAAAATGTAAGGCCACTTTATACTAGTGATGCTTTTTTCTCTCCTTCACCGCGTATCTATCCTCTGATTTTCATCACACAATTTCCCCTTCACACCAGAACACAAAACACCAGTGAATACTTTCTATATCGGATGCCCTGAAGGCATTTGCACCATCCGTGGCTGGCTGGTTCCCTTATTGACACACGCTTAAGTTGCTCCAGTCCTTAACTACTGTAAATGACATAGCAATAAATCTCCTTAAAATCCCATTGTTTTGCATAATCGCAAGTTACTTTTCAGTAAATTTACTTCAAATCAATAATCATTGATTAGAAACTCAAGGAATGTTAACAATTGTTTCTATTTTTCGAGTAAGCCATCTACTGAGCAGGGGGTTAGGATACTGATGTATATATTTTAGGAATGATGTTGTTCAACCCACACTAAATAATGCAGTCTAGTTTGTACGATTGGACCTTTCCAACATGTTCATGTATCTCTCCAAAAACAGGTGCATAAGAGCAATTCATGACTAGGTGGAGACTGAGGAAGTACCAGAGCGCTGTGGATGACTGGTGCGCTGTGGGATGCAGCAGATGTGTAATGACTGCTGTTCAAATGCCAGACCTTGGTCCCGCAGGCAGGGTAAAGGAAATAGGCAAAATTGTCCGTGGAGAACACAGACAGTAGATGAGTAAGTGAAAGGTACCAAGTGTTTAGATAGTAATGAGCACTAAGAAGGAAAAATAAGGAATGAAAGGAAGATGTGGACTGGGGAAATGACATCACCTTGTATAAAGAGAAAGCACCACGGAGTTTTCTTTGGATTGTCAGTGGCAGGTGGAATTGGAAAGTTCCACTGAGGAGAGAAAAGGGGTGGACATTTGGCACTGCTGATAGGATACCACGTGGTACACAGACATCCCTTACAGGGAGTACCTGAGCTCAAGCCCTGGCTGTACTTTCAAATCCAGCTTGGTGCTCCTGCGTTCCCTGGAAGACAGCTCAAATAGCCAGGACTGTACCATCACCTGGGAGACCCAGAGTGAGTTGCTGGCTGCCAGCTACAGCCTGAGCTAGACCCAGCTCATGTGGGCATTTACGAGTCAGCCAGCATATGGAAGATCTCTCTTTGTTTTTCTATTTCTGCCTTTCAAACAAACAAACAAACAAACACATTTTCACGAAGGAGAAAAGTTGTAGACTACTGCAGAAATGTAAGTGGGATGCAAGCAGAGCGGAGCCCACTGGATTTGATAATTGGGGGTTCTTGTTGACAATAGCACTCAGATTGCAGTGGATGGAGCAATGAATGGGAAGTGAGTACTAGGGTAATATTATCTGAAAAGAAAATAACTCCATCTTCTGACTTAATAACAGGCTTGAGGTTGATTAATCACGGTGCTGGCCGCTTGCTCCCTCCTCCTGTTTGGAGATGTCTGGCCCTCATTTACTGCTTCCTTGGGAGGACCTTGGCCTTCCGAGTCTGACTCTCCCAGCCCTGAGGCTGGGTTGGCCTCTGGAAGCCCTTGTCCAGGTCCAAATGCTACCTGCGACTTGGATCCTAAAGACATGGAAATCCTCCTCTGGCTTTCCCAGCTCCAAGTCATCTTTTTCTTTTGAATGTCTACAAAATTAATTTCTCTGTTATGGTCTCTTTGGAATCTTGGCTCCTTTTAGAGCCATTTCTGCTATTTTTGTCTTTTCTTCTTTACGGAACCGAAAGCTCCATGCAGGGCCAGCACTGTGGCTCAGCGGGTGAAGCTGCCCCCTTCGGTGGTGACATTCCCCATCCGAGAACAGATTGGAGCCCTGATTCCCTCTGACCCAGCTCTGGCTGCTATGGCTGAAAAGGCAGTGGGAAAAGACCCAAGTGCTGGGGTTCTTGCCAGCCATGTGGGAGACTCAGATGGAGTTCTAAGCTACTGGCTTCAGCTTGCTCCAGACGCAGCCACTGTTGCCACATGGGGAATTAAACACCAGGTGGAAGACCTCTTTCTTGCTATGTCTCTCCCTCTTTCTGTGTCACCCTGCCATTCAAATAAATAAAATAAGACATTTTCAAAAATAAAAACTCTAAACAGAATTCATGACTAATGTAGCTTGGAACTACAAAAGATAAAATATCTTTTACACATTTGCTCTTTTTTTAAAAAAAGATTTATTTATTTTTATTACAAAGTCAGATATACAGAGAGGAGGAGAGACAGAGAGGGAGATCCTCCATCTGATGATTCACTCCCCAAATGACCGCATCGGCTGGTGCTGTGCCGATCCGAAGCCAGAAACCAGTAACTTCCTCCGGGTCTCCCATGCGGGTGCAGGAACCCATCCTGGACCATCCTTGACTGCTCTCCCAGGCCACAAGCAGGGAGCTGGATGGGAAGTGGAGCTGCCAGGATTAGAACCGGCACCCATATGGGATCCCAGCGCGTTCAAGGCGAGGACTTTAGCCTCTAGGCCACCATGCTGGGCTCCACATTTGCTCTTGATCTTAACATCAAATATGCAACAGCTGTTCAATATATATCAAGCAAATGAATAAAGGGAGAAAACTGCACCTGACTGGGCAACATCAAATGGAATCCAGTAACCTGATTCTACAGGTGCACCTGGAGGCTGAGTGCTCAGTGCAGACAGAAATAGCTATCCTGAAGCCAGGAGATGCCAAGAGCTCGCTCCCAATCATCCACATGCAGAAAGTAACGCAGCAGTCAGGCAGGAAAGCAGGCAGCACTAATCTGTGTTGGGGACTATAGTGACATATCTCGGGCAGCTACCTTTGTCCACAGAGTTTATTTTGGCTCACGGTTCTGACAGGACAAACGGTCACCCCTGGTGATGTCATTCACGCTGGCAGAGTCCCGAGGTGGCACAGGGCATCACTTAGCAAGACACATGTCCTCCACCTGCGCATCCCCATCACCCAGGACTACTCTCACTTTCTCTCACTCCCTTGAGATAGAGCTACCAGGATCCAGACCTTGAGGCTTCTACCACCTCCGCGGCCTTATTTCATGCGATTCCTTCCCACACATCTAAGTATCATGGGGCTGAACTTCCCATTCCCCTACTACCTTGCAGTGCAGATGAACTGACAGCACATGAGCCTTGGGGGCACACTCACACGACGCTCAGACCGTAGCATATGGTCACAGCAAGCCCTGCACACAACAGAGATGGCTTTGAGAAGCACAGGCCAAGATTTGGGCACTTATGTTCTCTGTGAGTTTAAGCAGGAAGGCAGCTCTCCAATCTCTATACCAGAGATAAAATTTCTCTAGGATTGTCATGAAGAACATGCATTCCACAAACAGATTACCTGAAGCACAAGGAACACTTATAATTCAAACATTACAACAATTAGATGAAATAATAGGCAAACATTAAAGCGATTATGCTAAAGACATTAAGCAACATGTGTGTTCTATACTACTTTAAATATGGAATTTCCATTAATGAGTGTTAGTATGTCATTTAAGACAATAATATAAAAAATCTAGTAAGATCTAATTATCTAAATGTTAATAATACACCCTTAAATAAAAGAAAGCAGAATAATAATTACATAAAGCTCTTAGTTGGGCCCTGTGCAAAGGTTCAATTGGCAAGTTCTTCCCTTGCTAAAGCACCAGGATCCCATATGGGCACTTGTTTGTGTCCCAGCTGCTCCACTTCCCGTCCAGCTCCCTGCTTGTGGCCTGGGAAAGCAGTCCAGGATGACCCAAGGCCTTGGGACCCTGCACCTGTGTGGGAGACCCGGAAGAGGTTCTTGGCTCCTGACTCAGAATAGCTCAGCTCCAGCCATTGCAGCCATTTAGGGAATGAACCAGTGGACAGAAGACCTCTCTCTATCTCTTTCCTTCTCTCCATAGATCTGATCTACCTTTCCAATAAAAATAAAAGAAATCTTTAAAACAAACAAAAAACCAGCTTGGTTCTCTGATTTACCAGGAGGACTCAGACACACAGATGGTTAATGTGTAAAGGCCCTGAGTGTGGAACACCAGACGAGAATGCTATGGCATGAGCTGGCTCTGGCTCCGAACACGTGTAAATGTTTCCTCTCCAAAGTCCTGAGTTGGTGGTACGAAGAGGAGGGAACATATTCTAATGATGTTGCTGAGGATTTGAGAGGTGGACTCAGTAAAAGATCCATAAGCACTTGGGAGTGGACCCTTGCAAAGTAGCTAAAAAAAAAAAAAAAAGACTTATTTTTATTTGAAAGGCAGATGTACAGAAAGAAGCAAAGACAGAGATCTTTCATATGCTGATTCACTCCCCAAATGGCTGCAATGGTTGGAGCTGAGTCAGTTCAAAGCCAGGAGTCTCTTCCGAGTCTCCCCGGGGGTACAGGGGCCGTAGGACTTACACTATCCTCCACTGCTTTCTCAGGCCATAAGCAGAAAGCAGGATAAGAAGCACAACAGCCATGGCAAAAACCATATGGGATGCCAGCACTGCGGATGGAGGCCCGGCGTGCTGTGCCACAGCACCAGCCCTGGGAGCCAGTTTTTGCCAGAGGGTTGATTATGGAAGTCCTAGCCACATTCTGCTTTTGGGTTTGCCGCATGATTATGGCTCTGCACACACTCCACCGCTGCCATGCCCCAGCCTTACCAGCTTGCTGAGCCAACCAGGCCCAGCCAATCTCAGAAGGGAACCTTCAGTTCTTCCCCTCCCACAAGTAGCTTGTCCTATGCACTGAGTCACGCAACAAAGGCCTGATCTTTGCCAAGACTGCAAAGAAGGCACGTGGAAGGACAGTCTGCCCAAGAAGTAGTGCTGGGAATACTGGCTATCCTGAGAATACTGGATATCCATGGACAGAAGGATTAGATTAAACCCTTATCTCACACCATACAACAAATCAAATAAAATGAATCAAAGACTTAATGTAAGGCCTGAAGGACTGAAACTACCAGAAGAAAATGGAGAGTTTTATAACATTGGTCTGGGGGGATCTACATCTTGACATCAAAAGCACAGACAAAAGCAAAAACAGACAAGAAGGTCATCAAATCAAAAAACGTGTGCACAGCAAAGGCAACAGCAAACAGAGTGAAAGGATAATACACAGAGGAAACACTTGTCAACCACATTTTTGATGAACACGTAACACCCAAAATAAATGACACAAGGAACTCAATAGTAAAAAACAAAGACCTGAGACTAACCTTTAAAAAGTGGCGAGAAACCTAGGGCCCGGCACCGTGGCCTAATGGCTAAAATCCTCATCTTGAAAGCGCTGGGCTCCATATGGGTGCTGGTTCTAATCCCGGCAGTCCCGCTTCCCATCCAGCTCCCTGCTTGTGCCCTGGGAAAGCAGTCGAGGACGGCCCAAAGCCTTGGGACCCTGCACCTGTGTGGGAGACCTGGAAGAAGATCTGGGCTCCTGGCTTTGGATTGGCAAAGCACCGGCCGGTGTGGTCACTTGGGGAGTGAATCATCGGACAGAAGATCTTGCTCTCTGTCTCTCTTCCTCTCTGTACATCTGACTTTGTAATAAGAATAAATAAATCTTTTTTTTCACTTTTTTCTTTTGCATATATTTATATATATATTTTTAATTAATTACATTGCAATATGTGACAGTTACATAGGCTCTGGGTTTCCCCCTTCCTCTCCCCATACCCTTCCCCCATGGTGGATTCCTCCACCTTGTTGCAATATTACAGTTCAAATTCAATCAGGATTCTTTCCTTGCAAACTTATGCCAAGTATAGAGTCCAGCATCTTATTGTCTAGATAAGTTGAACAGTTTCTTGGTGAGACCATTTCTGGTCTAAGAATAAATAAATCTTTTTTTAAAAAGTGGCTAAAAATCTAAAAAGGCATTTGCCAAAAAATGTCACTTATATGGCACACGGGTCTATGAAAAGATGTTCTTCATCATGTGTGGTCAGGAGAATATAAACGAAAACCATATAAATTTATTTATATGAATATAAATGAATATAAAGGAAAGACAACCTTCTAACTGAGAATGACTGTTTCCAGGAAAACAAGATGTCACAACAAGTGTTGATGAGGACATGGAGAAAGGTAGACTCTTGTACACAGTGCACAGTGGGTGGCATTGCGGGTTGGCACAGTGAGCAGCCATTCTGAAAAACCAAATGGAGATGCCCCAAAATATCAGCAGATCTACCATATGATCCAGCAGTCCAATCAGAATAAGCACCCAGAGGAACCAAAATGATTGTCAAAGAGATGTCTGCCTCCCTCATCTATGGCAGCATTATTCCCAAATACCCAGGTACGGAGGCAAACCGAATTATGACAGATAAGGAAGTTGTGTTTGTGTGTGATCTTATATGTACAAGTAAAAACAGAGTAGTATTCATCAAAGGAAAGAAAGAAAGGAAGGAATGTAGGAACTGAAGGAAAGAGAGAGAGAGGAAGAAAGAAAAAAAGAAAGAAAGAGAGAGAGAGAGAAAGGAAGGAAGGGAGAAAAGAGAGAAAGAAGGAAAGAAAGGAAGAAATACCATTTGCAACAACACCAAAGAAGATGTGGAATAATATATTGAATGTAACAAGCCAGACACAAAAAGATAAACATGAGAAAACACCAGAAAGTTTATGGGAAATGGAATTAAAAGATGTTTATTTCAGTGCAAAATCCATGCATAGTTTTTCTATATGTGGTTCCTATGAATTTTGGAAGGCCCCTTATACAGCATGACTTCATTTTGTGTGGACTCTAAAACATTCCAACATATGAAAACCGAGCAGAATGGTGCTTGCAGGAATTGGGGTGGGAAATATGAGAGAGGTTGGTCACAGGATGGACAAGCCTTGGGCTTCTGGTGTACAGCCTCGTGACCTTAACAGCACTTAGCATATACTTGAAGTTTTCTAACAGGGTGGATCTTTGAAAAACGATTTATTTTATTTATTTGAAAGGCACAATGACAGAGAGAAAAGGACAGATAGATGATAGATATAAAGAGAGAGAGAGATCTTCCGTCCATTGGCTCTCTCCTCAGATGGTCTCAGTGGCCTGAGATACTCCAGGTTGAAGCCAATAGACGGGAAGTGGCCCGAGCACTTAAGTGATTTTCTGGTGTTTTCTCAGATGCATTAGTAGCGAGCTGGATTGGAAAAGCAGCAGCCAGGACTCGAACTGGTGTCCATATGAGATGGCGACCTTACCCGCTGTGCCACCCCAAGAGAGTGGCTCTTTTTTATTTTGGAGTTTGTTTTGTTTTTAGAATTTTATTTGAAAGGCAGTTGCGGAGAGAAAGAGAGGCAAAGAGAAAGAGACAGAGACAGAGATCGTCTCTGTTGGTTCACTCCCCACGTGGCTGCAATGGTTGGAGTTGAACTGATCCAAACCAACACGCATATAGGAGATGCCGGTGCCACAGGCAGAAGCTTAGCGTGCTACGCCACAGCACAGGCTCCGAGAAAGTGGATCTTAAATCTTTTGTTTACACACATATGTGCACCTACACACAAGATAACTGTGTGAGATGATGGATGGGTTCAATAGTTTGATTCTAAAATTTATTTCACAATGTATGGTATATCAAAACATCAAGTTGCACATTTTAATAATATAAAATGTATTCATGAATTATACAATAATAAAGACATATAGATATTATTATTTATTGTTGCATCTTCTAAGACACTACGTTGCTAAGAAAGGGAAGTGCGGCAGTGGATTGAGTTTGCAACAGTAAGCCAGAAAAGCAGTTTGTTTTGCTTTAGATTCCAAGGAGGGGCTGAGCAGTAAGGCCCGGGAACCTAGCTGGTCCGCTGAACATCTGGACCCAGAGTTTCCACAACTTCAAGGGTCTCTTCTGTCTCAGGGTCCTGACTTTGGCCTCATTTCCACTCAGAACAACTGACTTCGTCTACACAGAAAAGCACGGCTTTCTCAAATCACACCCTCCAACTTCCCTGCAAAGGGCCCCTGCAGCACGGTGTACTCCAGCAGGCAAGCTCTGCTGCACCTGCTTCCACTGTCTTCTGCTGATGTGTCCTCTGATTGGTGGATCCCACGGCCTCCCATGTTGTGGAGGATATTGCCAATTATCCCTGGCCCCAGGATCTCAGAGCTGAGAATCTTTGGTGTTGCTTTCCCTTCAGTCAAGTGCAGGCAAGAGGCCATGTCAAGCCAGAGCAGAGGCAGGCCGTTGGGAATTGCAGGGCTGAAGTATCAGAAGCAGCAGCTCCTGGAAGAAGAGCTGGTAACCGGAAAATAAAAAAAAAGAACACTTGCCTGTTCTAAATGTTGTATTTTCCAAAAGTTTCGAATATTATAAATTTTCAAACGAGAAGGTTTTAAAAATCGTTTTGGGCCCGGCGGCGTGGCCTAGTGGCTAAAGTCCTCGACTTGAACACCCCGGGATCCCATATGGGCGCCAGTTCTAATCCCGGCAGCTCCACTTCCCATCCTGCTCCCTGCTGGTGGCCTGGGAAAGCAGTGGAGGATGGCCCAGTGCTTTGGGACTCTGCACCCGCGTGGGAGACCTGGAAGAGTTTCCTGGTTCCCGGCATCGGATCGGCGCAGCACCGGCCCGTTGTGGCTCACTTGGGGAGTGA
Organism: Ochotona princeps; assembly: GCF_030435755.1. Taxonomy (NCBI): domain Eukaryota; kingdom Metazoa; phylum Chordata; class Mammalia; order Lagomorpha; family Ochotonidae; genus Ochotona; species Ochotona princeps. The sequence continues at coordinate 13,886,874 of NC_080832.1, read as the reverse complement.
ATCATCGGATGGAAGATCTTCCTCCCTGTCTCTCCTCCTCTCTATATATCCGGCTTTCCAATAATAATAAAATCTTTAAAAAAAAAATCGTTTTATCCCAGTTTCACTTCTATCCTCAGTTGTAATATCTGCGAGCGTCCCTACCCAATTTGTAGTTAAACATGGCGTCTCTCTGAAGCACCTCAAGGAGCCAGGACCCGGGGTGGGCTAAAGTCCTCGCTTTGCACACCCGGGATCCCATATGGGTGCTGGTTCATGTGCTGTCGGCGCCGCTTCCCATCCAGCTCCCTGCCTGTGGCCTGGTAAGGCAATCGAGGACAGCCCAAAGCCTTGGGACCCTGCACCTGCATGGGAGACCCAGAAGAAGCTCCTGGCTCCTGGCTTCGGATCGGTGCACCTTTGGCCATTGTAGCCACTTGGGAGTGAATCATCAAACAGAAGATCTTCCTCTCTGTCTCTCCTCCTTTCTGTATATCTGACTTTCCAATTAAAATAAATAAATCTTGCAAGAAAGAAAGAAAGGGGCAATTGTTGTCCAGCTGAGTCTCCCCTAGCCTCCCTGGGGTTCAGCAACATAGTAGCTCTCTCATTGGTGTTAGAACAGGTTCATGGTCGCTATGTTTATTTCCTCCATTAGGGTCACATTTTAACCATAGCTACAGGCACTCTGTAAGCCATCAGCCAAAACCAAAAACCCAACAACAACAAAACCTGCAGGCTTCTGCTTCTCCCACACACCCACCCACCTACACGGCCTCTTCCCTGGGCACACAGACATTTTGAACAAATCAATCTGCACGCAAATACAAAGACCCTAAGTCAAGGTCTGGTGTAACGTTCTCTAGTAGGATCATCCAAATTCTTCCTTTGGAATGTCCCAGAGCAGCAGGAGATATTTGGCTGCTGAGAGATCATTCACAGAAAAGACAAGCCCATTAATTTCTGAAAAAGTTTAATCATCATAGAATGTTAGGCTCGAAACTACATGGTCCGCTTCCAGTTTTTCCAGGTGCAAGCACACCATGGAGAAACGACTTTAAGAATGAAGACTTCGTGAGCATCTGACCTATTCAGACCAACACCCAAAACGCTCTCCATTTCCTGTGAAAAAGCGACAGATGTCCAACGTTCAGTGTCCCGGTAGGACACCTTGGGCTGGACGACATAATGGAAACTGCCGAGCGAAGGCAAACGGCCGGGGAAAGCAACGTCAGAGGAGTGCACACGAGAAAGTAGACCACTGCCACAGAGACAAAACTCACAGAAACTTCTAGAAGGTTTATCTTGCAGCAGAAATCCCTGGACCTTTTTAGCTTCCATCTTTCCTTGGTTCAGTGTGTTGGCTGTGGGCCTGCCTTCTCGGGTTCAGGCATCTTTTCTAAAAGCTGCTGGGGAAGTTCTCAACTGGTCCACGTGGCAGAGCCTGCCACACAAGATACTTTGTGTTTTGTTGCTTTAAAGGAAGACCATCCCAACCAGTGATCCAATCAAAAAGCAGAACCTACCAGGGAAGTGGGACCACATATGCAATAAGGAAGACAGCCATTGGCTTAAAATGTCATGCCTACATGACTAACTCTGGAGCTCCTGTTTCTTCAAAACTTACTTTTTGTACTACAGTGGTTCCAGTCTCACTTCCTACAGGGAACGGTGTCTTGAATTCTCTTCAGATGAAGCACGCAGATTTCAGTGAGGATGCGTCGTCTGGAGCTGAAGTCACTGATCTCTTCCTGCCTTCCTCTTTATCTTTCTTTCTGGTCGCAAGAGCCAAACACGCCAGGCTGGCACTGTGGCATAGCAAATTAAGCCGATGTCTGCAGCACCGGCATCTCATTTAGGTGCTGCTGCTCTGCTATCTATCCAGCTCCCTGATAACGTGCTGGATGCAGAAGACGGCCCTGGCCTGCGTGCTTGGGCCCCTGCACCCACGCGAGAGACCTGGAGGAAGCTCTGGGTCCCTGGTTCAGCCTGGCACAGCCTCAGGTGTTGTGGCCACTGGGGAGTGAATGCAGGACCTCTGTCTGTCTCTTCCTCTCTCTGTGTTTTTCTGCTTTCAAAATAAACCAGAATTTCAAAAAAAAAAAAAAAAAAAAAAGGCTCCACAGGCACAATGATGAACAATTCTAGCCTTGAAAAAAATGCAAGAATTGTAGCACAGCTGTGAGAAAACCGACAAATCTAGCAGCTGGAAGGCTCTGGTCTATTTTTGTTTTCCATTTAGTTGGCAAAACAAAACTCCCTTTGGAAAGCATTCTTACCCCTACTTCACTGCGCCATATCCATCCCCTCCCCTTCCTGCCTTTTTCTTTCTTTCTTAAACACTCTTGGGTTTGTGTGTGTGTGTGTGTGTTTTCTCGCAGGGAATTTCCTTGTTTTTTTCATTCATTTAACAAATATCCATTGCATGCCTAGTACAAGGGAAAGACTTTGCTAGGCACTGCGGGGCCACACGTGAAGCTAAATGAAACGTGAGTTCCGGCATCACGAAGCTCACTCTGCTCGTGGAGAGTGCGGCCTGTAGTGGCCCAAGTGGCAGAAGTGACAGACTCGGGACAGGGATTCCTTCCAGCTTGCAGGGTCAGGGGAAGTTCATAGAGGAGGTGGAAGGATCCAGGACATTCAGCCTGGGCACAGGATGGCAGCACATTGGTCCTCCCTAAGAAACAGGGAGGTGCCACCTTGGACTGCAGCAGTGCCCCAAGGGTGACCCTGACCATGAACGCTAACACCCCTGGGGAATCAGCACTATGTGACTCCCCAGTCCTCACCCAAACGCTCTAGTGTGGGACCCAGATTCTGGTCAACAAGCCTCCCAGAAGGTTGGGATCTGTACGTCTAAAACTCCTTGAATTGAGATACAGGAAACGGGAGTTTTGGAAAAATCAGCAAGTAGCTACATCAAAATTGAAAATCTTTGTGCATCAAAGGATCTTTTCGACAAAGCAAACAGTTAACCTACTAAATGACTGGAAATGTTTGCAAATAATATATAAGTGAAAGGTGGCTGGTGTCCAGAAAAAATACAATTTTTAAGATTTATTTTCATTGGAAAGTCAGATTTACAGAAAGAATGAGAGACAGAAAGTAAGATCTTCTGTGTGCTGGTTCACTCTCCAAGTGGCTGAAACAGCCAGAGCTGAGCTGACTCAAAGCCAGGAACCAGGAGCTTCTTCCAGGTCTCCCACGCAGGTGCAGGGGCCCAAGGCTTGGGGCCCTTGTTGACTGCTTTTCCAGGTCATAGGCAGGGAGCTGGATGAAAAGTGGAGGACCCAGGACACAAACCAGCACCCATGTGGGATCCCAGAGCTGAGGACTTTAGCCACTAGGCTACCACACTTGGCCCCTCAAAAAATATTTTAAAAGCACCTTTTCCCAAAGACATTATACCAAGGACCAACAAGTATATGATACATGCAAACAGCAACACTAATCCTCAGAGAAACAAAAGTTGAAACAATGAGATATTACCTCAAGTTCATTAAGACAACTTCTATTGAAAACAAATGCTAAGGGTCCAGCATCATGGCGCACTAGTTTAAGCTCCTGTTGGCAACAGCAGTGTCCTAAATTGGGGCTCTGTTTCTGATCTGGCTCTCTGCTAATGTGCTTGAGAAAGCAGGAAAAGATGGCCAAGTGCCTGTGTTCCTGCCTCCCATGTGGGTGACCAAGATGGAGTTCCAGACTCTTGGTGTCAGCCTGGCCCAGCCCAAGTCCTGGAAGTTAATTAGCTGATAGAGGATCTGCCTCTCTCTCTCTGCCTTTCAAATAAATAAAATAAATCTTTCCTTTAAAAAGATCTATCCGTTTTTATTAGAAAGACAGATTCATAGTGAGAAAGAGAGAGAAAGATCTTTACCTGCTGGTTCACTCTCTAAATGACCACAGTGGCCAGAGCTGAGCCGATCGAAAGACAGGAGCCAGGAGCTTCTTCTGGTTTTCCACATGGATGCAGGGTCCCAAGGACTTGGGCTATCCTCTACTGCTTTCCCAGGCCATAACCAGAGAGCTGGATGGCAAGTAGAGCAGCCAGGACTAGGACAGGCATCCACATGGATGCTGGTGCTGGAGCATGGCATCAGCCACAAAATAAATCTTTTTTAAGAAGTAGTTTACAGTGTTGCTTGATCCCTGTTTCCTCGCTGATGCCCTCTAGTAACTCTATTAGTGAAAGTGGGATATGACATCTCCATCTATTATTGTTGAATTATCTACTATTTCTTTCATTTCTGTCAGTTTCTCTTATGCATTGTAGGGCTTTGTTTCCATAATTTCACAATAGGACTTTAGTGAGGACACAAGTCAGCCAGTGAACCTGTGTGACCAGCGTGTCCCGATGGATGGCTTCGTCTCCGGTCTCTCAGTTACTATCTGCCGGTCTTGTCTTTTCCGGCCTCTTCATTGCCCACAATTCGTGTTTGTGTCTGATGTCTACTTCATGTTTCTGAATCATGATGGTGCAACTTATAATTTTTCAATTTTAGGGTGGAGCAAAAATGGATCATTTTTGTTTTTTGCTTTCCAGTATTCATTAAATTCATGGCATACTCAATATTTTCTCTATTTAAAGATTGATTATTTTTGTTTTAATTTTGAAAGAGTTACAAAGAGAGAGAAACTTCCATCTGCTGACCCATTCCCCAGATGACTTCAATGGCCAGTGTCAGACCAAGCCAAAGCCAACAGGCAGGATCTGCTCTGGGTCTCCCACGTGGGTGGCAAGTGCCCACGTAGTTAGGCTATCTTCCATTGCTCTTCCCAGGCAGACTGTCAAGGAGCTGGATTAGAAGTAGGACAAGCGACACTAGGACCAGCTCCCACATGGGATATTAATGTCACAGTGGTAGCTATACCCTCTATGCCACAACACGAGCCCCAACATTTTCTTTATAACATGGCCTTTGTATTTCCTAGTTATAGGTAAAATTCTGATAATTTTTAAGGAAGACTAAGCCAAGCTGCAATGGGGGTGGGGATTGGTCAGATGTTTGAAATGGATTTCCAAATATAACGGGTGGCTGGGACAGGAATCCCATACGTCTAAGATGGATAGTAAATCAGCTTGTTTTTTATAATTTATCTCTTATTTATTTGGAAGACAGTTACAGGACCCGGAGTGGTGGCCAAGCAGCTAAAGTCCTTGCCTTGAATGCGCCAGGATCCCATATGGGCGCCGGTTCTAATCTAGGCAGCTCCACTTCCCATCCAGCTCCCTGCTTGTGGCCTGGGAAAGCAGTGGAGGACGTCTCAAAGCCTTGGGACCCTGCACCCACGTGGGAGATCCGGAGGAAGTTCCTGGCTCCTGGCTCCAGATCAGCGTACCACCGGCCATTGCAGTCACTTGGGGAGTGAATCATCGGATGGAAGATCTTCCTCTCTGTCCTTCCTCCTCTCTGTATATCTGAGTTTGTAATAAAAATAAATAAATCTTTAACAAACAAACAAACAAACAAAAAAGACAGAGTTACAGAGAAAGGAGGAGAGACAGAAAGAGGGATTGAGATCTTCCATTTCTTGCTCACTTCCCAAATAGCCACAACAGTCATAGCTGAGCCAGTTCAAAGTCAGAAGTCAGGAACTTTTTCAGGGTCTCCTGCATGGGCACAAGAACCCAGTGACCTGGGCTTTCTATGGCTTTCCTTTCCCATGTGCTTCCTAAGCACATTAACAGGGAGATGGATAGGAAATGGAACAGCCGGGACATGAACTGGGACCATGAGGAATGCCACCACTGCAAGTGGCAGCTTTACCCACTATGCCACAGCACTGAACCCATGCCATGTTGATTTTTATTTATTTTTTAAATTATCTGAGCTCACATGGAATGTCATTTAACCTATGCTCAAGTTCAATGATTCTTCTGCTCGCTCAAATTAGCTTCTAATGAGTTGCTTATTTTAGACTTGTACATTTTTCTAAGATTATTTTTTTTATTGGAAAAAGGCAGATCTACAGAGAGAAAAGATGGGAGGAAGATCTTATGTCTGCTGGATCACTCCCCAAGTGGCCTGAACTGCACCGATCTGAAGCCAGGAGCCAGAAGCTTCCTTTGGGTCTCCCAAATGCGGGTGCAGGGTCCCAAGGCTTGGACCATCCTCAACTGCTGTCCCAGGCCACAGCCAGGGAGCTGGATGGGAAGTGGGGCAGACAGGACATGAACTGGTGCCCATATGGAATCTTGGCAAATACAAGGCGAGGATTTAGCCACTAGGCTATTGCACCAGCCCTTCAGACGTGTGCATTTAAACTTGAGAATTTCTATTTAACTCTTTTTGTAATTTCAGTATTTTTACTTTCTTGCATAGCATGCTTTTTATAGTTGCATTTAGTTGTTAGCACATGATTTGTTTTAGTTTTTGTACATATCTAAACTAGCTCTTGTAAAGTACTTGTCTACTAGCTAAAATACCTGAGCTCCCTCAGAGATGTTTCTATTGACTATTTTTGTTTCGCTATGCCTGGCTGTAGAGTCTCATTTCTTTACATGTGTCATCTAGAAACGTATAGTATGCAAACTCTGGAAATCAAATTGCACCCCTCCCCAGGATCTGCTGTTTCTGTGGTGTGTTTTCTGATCCTATTCTGTAAAGTCTGCGTCCTTTACTGTTTGTGGTCACTGTAGCCTTGGTTTGGAGAGCTTGGATGTCAGTTAATGACTGAACACAGGTTTCCTTAAGCAGTTAGAACAAATCGATCTTCCAGTCCCAACTGAGAGTTTCTCTGTGTTGTTGGAGCATTCTTTGAACACTTGCTGGGGTAGTCGCTAACTCTGCCCTAGTCTTAAAGTCCTCCTTAGAGCGCCGTAATTGAAGTGAGATACTGAACAAGGTCAGGTTTCCTTTATTTATTTATTTATTTATTTATTTATATTGGAAAGTCAGATATATATAGAGGATAAGAGGCAGAGAGGAAGATCCTCCATCCACTAACTCACTCCCCAAGTGACTGCAACTGCCGGAGCCGGGCCGATTTGAAGCCAGGAGCTTCTTCTGGGTCTCCCACGCGGGCACAGGGTCCCAAGGCTTTGGGCCGTCCTCGACTTTCCCAGGCCACAAGCAGGGAGCTGGATGGGAAGCGGAGCTGCTGGTGTTAGAACCAGCACCCACATGGGAACCCAGGGCGTGCAAGTCCAAGACCCCAGGCACTAGGCCTCTGTGCTGGGCCTGGTCAGGTCTTCCTGATCATTTGGTGTATATGCAGACTTACCCAGGAACTTGACTTCTACTCTTCCCAGGAAAGTGGTAATGGAGCTTCTTATAATCTCATTTTTATTGCAAAGGCAGATATACAGAGAGGAGGAGAGACAGAGAGGAAGATCTTCCATCCAATGATTCACTCCCCAGGTAGCTGCAACGGATGGAGCTAAGCCAATCTGGAGCCAGGAGCCAGGAGCTCTTCCCGGTCTCCCACGCGGCGCAGGGTCCCAAAGCCTTGGGCCGTCTCGACTGCTTTCCCAGGCCACAAGCAGGGAGCAGGATGGGAAGTGGGGCTCCTGGGATTAGAACCGGCGCCCATATGGGATCCTGGCGCATTCAAGGCAAGGACTTAAACCACTAGGCTATCGTGCCGGGCCCCAGCTTTCCTTTTAAATGTTTTGTTTGCCCGTTGTTCACTCAACTATTGTGCAACAACCAAGAACCACAAAGGTAAACAGTTAGTCTGACTTATTTTCAACAAACACTGATGAAGAAAGAGCTTTTTGACTTGGGACAAATTCCAAGTCAGACAGATCAAAGAGCAATGCAAATAAGGTCAAATGGCGGCTCAGGGACCCAGACTGGCTCCATCCTCCAGTGACTGCTGCTGTCTGCCTGTCACCTCATTGAGGGGGCTTTAGTTTTTTTTACTTCTTTTATTATTATTATTATCATCGGTTTATGATACAATTCCATAGGGCCTGGGGTTTCCCTTATCTCCTCCTCAAGTCCCCTTCCCCCCACTGAGTTCCCCTTTATCATTACTATAGTATAGTTCTTCATACACAGTCATATGTCCATCATTGTGGCATGGACAATGGCAGAGAGTAGCATCCTATTGTCAAGATACAGTTAATAGTTCCTTCTTTTTTAAAAAAATTTTACTTCTTTTTATCATTTTATGATAGTTCCTTAGATCATGGGATTTCCCTTACCCCCTCCTTAATTCCCTCCCCTGTATCATTACTAAAGTATAGTTCTTCATACACAGTCAAATGTCCATTATTGCGGGCATGGACAATGGCAGAGAGTCCAGCATCCTATTGTTAAAATATAACAAACAGTTTCATTGGGAGTCCATCTTTGATCTGGAAGTAGAGATGCATACTGCACTGTATCCTCACATCTGGCTATGATAGTCTCTGTTACACAGTTACTGTACATCCCCTTAAATGAAAAGCCACAGAACAGGATCAACAACAGGAAGAAAAAAACAAATTAGCAACACCATGAAGTTAAATAATATGCTACAGAGTGGTCAATGTGCTGCTGAAGAAATGTAAAAAAGAATCAAGAACGTTCTTGGAGAAAATCATGCTACAGTATGATGAGAAAAAATGAGAAAAACAAACTTTTGAACAGATGAAACTAAGTTAAAAACCAAAATCCATGAGATACAGTTTCCACTGATCTTTGTTGGCGAAGTATGTGTCCTGTAGGCAGCAAATAGGTGGGTTTTGTTAAGAGGAATAGCACCCAATAAAACCAAAGGCAAATGTGAAGAACATCCCAGTAAAATAACAACAGAAGACTAAATCAATGAACAACCCATTGCTAAAATGACAAGACCAAATTACCACCCATACATATTAACTCTGAATGTAAATGGATTAAACTTATCAATCAAATGGCATAGATAAATAAACCAGATTAAAAAAACAAAACCCATCTATTTGTTGCCTACAGAAGACATATCTCACCAACAAAAATCAGCGGAAGCTATAGCTTATGGATTTTAATGTTTTTTAGTTTCATTTCTTCAAAACAGTTTTTTTCTCATTAAATTTTTCACTGACTCATAGATCATACAGTAATATCATTTTCTTCAGGAAAATTCTTGATTTTCTTTTTCATTTCTTCGGCAACACATTAGTCATTCAGTAGCATATTATTTAACCTGATATTGTTTTTAATTTCTTCTTTTCTTCCTGCTGTTGATTTTGTTTTGTGGCTCTTCATTTAAGGGATGTACAGTAACTCTGTAATGGAGACTCTCATATCCAGAGGATACTTTATTTTGAAGGCTACTGAGGAACTGTAGAGGTGGGACTAGTGCAGGTTAACAGCATCCTGCTTGTATTGTGATTTAGGTACTTTTCTTGAATACATGTTTCATGAACTACTTCATGACTTTGATTAATTTCTAGAATCCTAACAGTTCAAACTAGCGATTTTCTGTTTCCTCATAACTTTTATGGAAGAGAGAATGCTCAGAGCTTCCCTCTTGGACATTTTTCTGGTATCTTTCTCTTTTTTTCTTGCATTTCGGACCTGAATGGGAGCTCTGCCATGTCTGCTCGGTGCTGTCCTCTGATGTTTTGTCAGAAGCTCACTGTGGAATGTGCTCAGGCTGCTGTAATCGATGGCCTATGCGCTGAGCGGCTCAAACAAGAGGCACTGAATTCTCACAGTTCTGGAGGCAGGAAAGTCGCTGCCTCCATGCTACCAAGCCTCCCCAAGGCGATGGATAAACTGCAGCTTCAACCTTGGTTTTCCTAACATCCTTAATTAAAATCTGAAAGGGTTTACCTGGATAGACCCCTGGCTTTGTGGACAGTACCAGGAAACTTGCCCCTATAAGTTCACTGTCAGGTCCTTTCTCTTTGTTTCTACTTTTTTCCTCACCCAATCCCTAAGAATAGCACGGTAGGGCCTATCTGAGATGACTGATTATACCCCTAGACTACACCTGAACTGATGGAAGCCATGGCGTTTGTGGAGACAGTGACAAAAGCATCAAGCGAATTCAGTCTACATCCAGCTGGGCCACTCCTGGCAATGCCACCGTCAGCCCTTCACCACCTGTTTATTTTTCTGTAGAATTTGAGTAGAAGTATTCGCACTGTAGGATTCCAAAAAAGACTAACTGAAGCGAAGAACGCATTTGGCCGGTCTAGGGCACTGCCAAGCTTCCAGCGAATCCTTACACCTCAACCTGATCCGTAGTAACTTATCCCTGTTGATAATTCTTTCTTAATGAGATAAACCTTCCTTCCCAAAAGTTCTCTCATATACCTGACCTAAATTCAGACTGACATTTCATTCCATCCTGTTGATCCTGGTTGGGCAAAAAAGTGGCTGCTGACACCATGGCTGTGACCACATGCTGCCCATTTGAAAAGCATCCCCTGGCGCTCCTTTGTTGAGGTTGCTCTGCTCTCCACCCGGTTATTTCCCCTTTGATATGCCTCTACCCATTCTGTATTGCTTTTTCTTCCGTGGATTCCTGTATGTGTCAACTGATCCATCACATAGGTCAATGTGTTATGAAGGTCAAGATCATTGTGTCTGAGACTTGAACTCAGCAGCCAGCCCTCAGCCTCCAATGTAACTCATGACAGGACTGAATGGCATTCAGGGCCTGTGACACTGCAAGGAGCCCAGGCCCGAGCTGGACAGACAGCAGAACTAGTCTGGGTAGACCGATTTTTCCGAGGCCAGAAGGGGAGAGTGGAGTGAAGAAGGGAATGTTCAGGCACAACCATAGATGCAGGCCAGATACACATGTGAAACACAGGGCAGAAAACCTCGAGCCTATTTCATTATTTTTCAGTCTCTTGCTGGTATTTTTTTTGCCCTAAATTCTATTCATTCTTCCTTCATTTGTTTATTTCTCTTTATTTCCCCTTCCTAATTTATTATTCTCCAAAGGATCAAATTCCTTTTCCTTATTAATTTCCTTGCCATCTTTCTGACTTGTCACCCTCATACTCATTATGGATCTTTCAAAGCCATTTGATACTGCAGGAAAAAAAATGAACTTTGGAATCGGACGGCACAGTCGCTGGAGATGCACAGCCTTGAACAAGTTACAGCGGAACTATTTGACAGTCACCTTTCATAGCTGTTAGGTTCCTGAAAAAGTTAAGCATATGCAAAATTGGGACACAGTAAAAACTCTAAAAAGTTTAGTGGTTATTGCCATTTGATCAAACTCCTACCTTAAAAAAAAATATTTACACAGAGAAGAAGACACAGAGAGAGATCTTTGATCCACTAGTTCATTCTTCAAGTGATCACAACAGTCAGAGCTGGGTGAGTTCAAACCCAGGAGCTTGAGATTCACATGGGTCTCCCACTTCATGCAGACACCCGAAGACTTGGCCCATGCCCTGGTGTTAGCCCATGGCACTGCACGGTCCTATCCTGACTTCACACCAAAGCCATTTGGAAAGCCATTTTTCCATTTCTCTTCTTCCTTTTCCCCTGCCCTTCTCTTTCCTTCTCTGTCTTTCAAGTTGTATTTATTTATGCGAAAGTAAGAGTTACTGAGAGAGGGAGGGAGAGACAGAGAGAGATCTTCCACCCATTCCCCAAACGAGCACCATGGCTAGGGTTATGCAAGGCTGAAGCTAGGCACCTGAAATATCCTCCACGCCTCCCATGTGGCTGCAGGGGCCCAAGAACCTGGGCCATCTTCTGCTGCTTTCCCAGCCACATTAGCAAGGAGCTGGATTGGAAGTGGAACAGCTGGAACTGCCGCCCTTATGGAATGCCAATGTGGTAGGCAGTGGCTCTACCTGCTATGCCACAATGCCACCCACATACAGAGTCCATGACCCTGGCCCAAGACGAGGCTCTGTGGCTTGGATTCTCAGCAGTTCAAGCTAGTCAGCTTTCCCGGGTTAGAGACCTTAGCAGGCCTCACTCCCAGGGCGTGGGTTTTCACCTCCACGTTCATGCACGTGTCCCAGCCTGGTGGTCAGCTTTAGTGAAGGGATTATCTGCTGCAGATGGCAAGTTCAACTGCTGTCCCTCTTGCCTCATATCTGTAAGTTCTTCCATCTGCAGTACAGCATGTTCTCAAGGGGAGGAATTTGCAACAAGCTTTGAGCTAAGCTTGCCTCTCCCAGGAAGCTGTCCCTGATAACACAGGCTGAGCCGTGATAACTCCTACATACTCCGAAAAAGCCCAGGTCACATTTCTACTTTTGGGCTTCTCCTAATTATATTAAGATTGTGTGTTCACAGTGATCGTGTCTTTTTCATCTTTGTACCTGTAGCCTCCGTGCATTGCTTGGAGCCCGGCAGAGTCCTCCCTCTCCGTCTGTTAAAGACCTCTGCTGCGAGCCAGGGGCTGTCGATATTCTCATATTCCCATGCAAAGCCTACGTAGTGGCATCTCACTCTTTGGCCCGAGGTTTCTAACCTGTAATCCACAGTGTTCTCCAAACAAGAAAACAACATCCTCCTGGGTTCGTTTTCTCCCTCCAGCCCCACATGCAACGGAACATGGATTGGCCTGTCTGTTCTGTCTCCTTGAAACCTTTCTCTCACTCAGTCCCCTCTCGTTCTGGCATCTAGGCCACTGTCTTTGTCTCCTCCCTCTGCTTAGAACAGCATAGAGTGTCCTGAGGAATCATTTGGTCAATTGTGGCATGTCAGTCCAGTGGCACATACCCTGGCAATGCCCAGAAGTAACATACCGATGCTGACAGCGACTCTGATGGGCAGCGAGGGCAGTGAGCTGAATAAAAGAAGCTCCCCACTTGGGGTGGGGGTGAGGGTCACTGTAGCAGAGTGGGTTAAGCTACCACATTCAATTCAAGCCCTGGCTGCCCCTGCTCATACACATGCGATGCAGCAGGCTATGACCTAGACGTGGCTTCCTGCTATGCATGTGGGAGATCTAGCTGGAGATCTCGGCTCTTGCCCTCTGCCTGGTCGGGACCTCCCTGCTGTGGCCGTTTGAAGAGTGAACCACCCTTCAAAAGCAGTCGAGAATATCTCCAACAGTTGGGCCCCTGACACCCACAGGAAAGACCCAGAACAAGCTCCTGGCTCCTGGCTTCAGCCTGGCCCAGCCCGGCCATTGTGGCCATCTGAGGAGTAACCCGACGGATGGAAGATCTCATTTTCTCTCTGTCTCTCCCTCTCTCTCTCTTCAAATCACCAAATCCTTAACAAAAAGATCTGTTACTTCTTAACTCTAATTTGCCTCTGGGACCTACCCTAAAGATGCTATTTGCAGCAATCACCCCCAAATGTCCCCACAAACACTGTGTGCTCCAACCCTATTTCTAGCACCAAGTTCCCCAGATCCTGCTCCGCCATTGCCTCACACCTGTGGCCCTGCCTCTTTGGATGACTTTCACATCCTTTGTAAAGCACTTGTGGCTTCTCAGTGTCTGCTCCGTTCCCTGCCATCCTTCTGGATTCAACTGGTCACCTTCCAGGACTCCTCAGCCCCAGTGCTCATCTTGCGAGCCTCTGCTCACAGGTGGGCTCCCTCCAAGGCAGGACTGCTGGGGGGCAGACGCTGGTGCGTGTGTGTGTCCTGTGTGTGGTTCATGGCTTGGCTGATGATTGTTGAACATCATAAACATGATCCAAACCCAGTGGAAGGGACCATGCAACAGTCTTTGTGGGACTCCAAAACCAGTCCTACCCTGAGGCTCCAGAGACAACGGCTTCCTCTGTAAGAGAAGCATGGGCCCGTTTCCCCTTACATCTGATGCCATGAAGGGAGCAGGCCTGGGAGGGAGGGTCAGAGACTGCTGGCCTCATGCTTGGGGGCTGGCCCCCTGCAGCACGCCAGCTCACGGTGATCCTGCCCGGCAGGCGTGAACAGCACCACCATACAATCACTGCCACGCTTCAGCAGCTCTGTCCAGCCTGTCCCAGTCACAAGGGGTACAGCAGGGACTGGAACAGCAGCAACGCCTGTGCTCATGTTCTGAGCTCGACGTCCTGCGGCCCTGGTCTCCTGCAATCTTTTTTAACAATGCTGTGTGTATCGGATTATACATTCCCGTGCCCCATCTGAGAAAACAGAAAATGAAAATGCGAAGTCATTCAGAAATTACTCTAGGGTGGGCATCTAAGATGCTTACAACCCATGTTGGAGTCCTAGGCTCAGCTTCCAGCTGCTGACAACAGCTTCCTGTTAACGTGGGCCCTGGGAGGTAGCAGGCAATGCCTCATGGGCTAAGATTCCTGTCACCCACATGGGAGAGCTGGATTGAGTCCCCGACTCCCAAATTCAACCCTGACCTGGCAGTTATGGGCATTTAGTGAGCCCATAGCCGGTCAGTGGGAATGCTCTCTCTCTCTGTTTTTGTAAAATCAATAAATATTGTTTAAAAATTTGTTTAAAGCACTTAAATAGCAGACTGATGCAATTGTAACTCCTTATGAAGAGTTGTGACATTATGGGAAAAATCAGTCGAGGGTAGAAATTTGGGTGAGGGGATCCCAGACTATATAGAACTGTCTGATAAATTTCAAAAATAAAAAAAAAATTTTTAAAATGTGTTCAAGGCATTATCACACAACAGGTTAAATCATTACCCATAATGCCAGCATCTCCTATGGGCACCAGTTCTAATCCCAGCCACTCCAATTCTGATTTAGCTCCCTGCTAATTAACCCAGGAAAATATCAGAGGATGGCCCAAGTCTTTGGGTCCCTGCAACCTGACTTCAGTCTGGTCCAGCCCTGGCCATTGAAGCCATTTGGGGAGTAAATTAGTGATAGAAGATCTATTTCTGCCTCTCCCTCTCTCTCTGTAACTGTTGTTCAAATGAATCAATATCATTCCAAGTGGGCCCAGCGTGATGGCTCAGTGGCTGGATCCTCGCCTTTGATGCGCCAGCATCCCCTATGGATGCCACTTCAGATTCCTGCTTGTGGACTGGGAAAAGAATAGAGAACTGCCCAAAGCCTTGCTACCCTGTGACCATGTAGAAGACCCAGAAGAAGCTCGTGGCTCCTGGCTTGGGATTGGCTCAGCTCCAGCTGTTGTGGCCGCTTGGGGAGTGAAACAGCAGATGGAAGTTCTTTCTTTGTCTTTCCTTCTCTCCATAGATCTGATCTGCCTTTCCAATAAAAATAAAATAAATTAAAAAAAAAAATTATTCAAAGTCCCATGGTGGCAGGGCAGGTCTTTCTGATGGTAAAATCTGTGTTCTTAGAACAGGATCTCCCTTGGTTTCAGCCGCCCATGGATTCTGCTCTCCTGGTACATGTGTGCCAAACCCTGAGACTCAGGACCCCTGACACAGGCAGTCCCTCTCCTTGTGAGTTCATGGAAGATGCAATTAAAAGATGAGTTTAACTTGGTGCCAAGCAAAACTGACATCTGTGCCTACTGCGAATCTCTCTGTTAGAGATTCCATGTTGCATGGAAAATCACTGTGCAAGGATATCAAACTTCTCACGCCAAAAATAAACTTATGTCTAAATTCCATTTTTCATGAACTTCCTTTTTTAAGGGTTTTTTTTTTTTTTAGTTTATCTGAGAGGCAGAGAGTACAACACTGCTCCACTGATTCCTTCCCCCAAAAGCCCAAAACAGCTGAAGCTGGCAAAGGCAGAAGTTGAGAGACATGCATCCAGTCTCCCACATTGGCGGCCGAGACCCAGAGCCCCGCGCCGCCACCTGCTGCCTCCAGGGTGTCCATTAGCAGGAAGCTGGAACTCAGAGCTGAGCCAGGGCTTGAATCCAGGTGTTGGACCGAGGCAGGGAGCCTGCCAAGCAGTGTGTCTGCTCCGGAGCGGACTGCCTGTCCCTTCCATGACCTCAGCCTAACGGGGAGGATGTTGGGAGACCTTCCTCATCCAAATGGTGCCATTCATAACATAGCCCAGCCAGAGTTCCTGATGAAGAGAGAAGCCTTCCACAAAGGAGAGCACAAACCAGGTGGTGGGAGCTGTAGTTATCCAGGAACGAACGCTCCTGCAGCCTTCAGAATATTTTGATTTAAGAATCACATTATTCAAAGGCAGTGCTTCTAGTTACTGAAACCACACAGGGAGTATTAGGTGTCTCTGTGATTATACACATTTGAACGAAATAACATTTTCACACAGTTCCAGTTTAAGAGACTTTTTTTAAAAAAATGCATAGCTAATATAATCAGTTAGAAGAGAGTTATGATTTTCTAGAACCCTTGCCATTTCCTTTTACCCTCTGCCTGTCCTCTTACTCATTATGATAATGCTTGGCCAACTCACCACAAACTTCGGCTTGAATTAATTAGCCATCTTTTACTTTGTCCAGAACTAACAGAGACTACAGAACAAGAGGTAAAAAGGAAGAAGTGCAGGGGAAAAGGAAGGCAGCCCTTTATTCTACATAGAAGATCCTTTTTCTTTCTTCTCTGTTTGTTGTTGTTATTCTGCTTTGTTTGAGAAGGAGAGAGACAGAGATCTCCTGTCCACTGGTCGCTCTCAGATGCCCACAGCTGCCAGGACAGAGGCCAGGTCTCCCAGGTACCTGGCAAGACCCAGGTGCCTGCCAGGGGGTGCATGTGCCCAGCAGGGTGAAGGCCTGCTCCCCACAGTCTTTTTCATCTTTATTGCAGACCGGGTTGGGCTAAATGGTAACTGAGCATGGCTACCAGCAGGATGGCTCCGCGAACCCAGCGGAGGCGGTCGCCTTCTGCTTTGTGCCACTGTGTGGTGGCCAGCACTAAACTGCGACGCAGACAGAGTTCAGGTTTGTTTTTGCTCATCCCCTTGCCTCCTAGCCTTGCTCGCAGTGAGCGCTTCCCTTGCTGGCTCGCTCCTTTTCCCAAGGAGCTCTGGGGCCTGACAACCTGAATCAGTGCTCCCTGGAGACCTGCCTGCTCACTTCCGCTCAAGGCTGCCTTGGGGTGTGTGTGTGTGTGTGTGTGTGTGTGTGTGTGTGTGTTTGCGCGGGCGCGCATGCGGCAATCAGCTTGCAGGCCCAGCTCGCGTTCCAGGAGGATCAGATGAGGATGCCTCAGCCGGACACAACAGGGACGTGTTCCTGAGATAAGGGTGCCCCTGTTCCTGAGGCCGGGCATAAAGCAAACCTCTCTGGGTCTCACAGCAGCAGTCAGCTGCAAACACCGCTTTCTACAAATGTAAATATAGGGGTGGGAGGGGAAATCCCTGAGCCTATGGCACTGTATCCCAGCTTGTCTTATAACACAGTTTAATAGGAGCTGGGGGTCTCCTCTCCCCCTCCTAGCACCCGCCCCTCCTCTTCCTCCGCATTGATCTCCCCCTCCAGTCCTACAATGGGTGTCTTTCGTGAGTTTTCTCAAGTCCATCATGCTGCCGCTGAGGTGTCTCCCAACAACGTAGGAGATTATCAGCCATTTCACTGAGTCCTTGCTTTACTACGTGCATGAAGACATACTTCTCTCTGTTTCCACTCATGAATGGATTAAGTTCCACTACCCTTCCATTATGCATCCCTTAATTACGGTGCACCATGGGAAGAAAAAATAGTGAAACTTCATCCACGTGCAGGTAATGAACATGTAACAAAGGTATCAATGTGATGCTAGGGTAGTGAAAAACAGTGTCCAGCATCTGCACATGGGAATATATGCCAGCACATGCCTCATGGAGCGCCGATGAGAGTACAGTAAGAACTAGATCATCAGCACTTACAGGCAATAGCAACAACAGTGATAAAACAGATATTAGCAATCTCAGATGATGGGCCTAGTGCAATAGTCTAATGGCTAAAGTCCTCGCCTTGAACGCGCCAGGATCCCATATGGGCACAGATTCTAATCCCAGTGGCCCGCTTCCCATCCAGCTCCCTGCTTGTGGCCTGGGAAAGCAGTAGAGGATGGCCCAAAGCCTTGGGACCCTGTATCTGCGTGGGAGACCCGGAAGAAGCTCCTGGCTCTTGGCTTCGGATTGGCTCAGCTCCAGACGTTGCGGCCACTTGGGGAGTGAATCATTGGATGGCAGATCTTCCTCTCTGTCTCTCCTCCTCTCTGTATACCTGACTTTGCAATGAAAATAAATAAATCTTTTAAAATATATTTATTTTATTTTATTTTTCTTTGAAAAAAGATTCGTCTTATTTTATTTTCTTAAAAAAAAAGATTCAGCTATGATGGTATCAAAGCGTAGCCCGACAAGGTCAAGTGTGAGCGTGGAGAAGGGAAGGGAAAAGAAGGCAGGTACATGTCCTGCAAGGCTGTGAGCCAGGTCACAAGTTGAAATTTTACTCTGAAGCTGTTGAGCTGGGGTGGAGAAGGTCACCGAGGAACTGCCTGAGAGGTTGACGTGACCTGATCTTCTCGATGGGAAGGTGGCTAAAGAGATTCAGCAGTCACCCGGACAGTCAAGAGCAACAAATCCCCTCCTGGGCAGCTCCCTTCCAACTGAGGTCCCAACAAAAGCAAGCCTTGGTCAACAGGTTCTCCAAAGGTACCTGTCCAAGAGCGATGGGCGTGGACCTGGTCATACAGCCTGTATTGGGAAGTGAAATCCTAGCTCTTTGTCTTCTTAATCTTTTGGGGCCAATGCGGTGTGGGGTATCCACAAGTCTTCCCGATGGAAGACACCATGCTTCTCTAGGCTAAGGAACTACTCAACAGGTTCTAGGATTCCAAGTGCTCATGGTTCTTGCACACATTAACGCTACAGGGCAAGGGGTCATGTTTGTTCTCTTCAGTAGTCTCTCTTCATCACCTCATTTACCAACTGAACATTATCATTAACATCCCTTCTGTCAATAAGTCCAACAGCACAAAGCGAACAAGGTATTTGACGTAGCTTTGTTATGGAACTGTGCATCTTCATTTTATTTCAAGTTTTGCCCCTACAGAGGTAAGAATTCAAAGTAGAGGCATAAAAATAATGTGCAGGTGAGTGTGAGATTTAGACAAAGTAAGAGAGTGGATAGGTATTTCATGTGTGGTGTGGGCAACACCATGTGAGGAGATGCCTGCTGTGAGGGGGTGAGAGAATTGGCTACAGGAAAGAAGCCAGAAAGGGACCCTAAAATAAGGGTCAGGAACCAGAAGCAAATGACTGCTTCCACGAGAGCTGCTCCTCTTTACAGGGTAGAGGTTGGGTCCTAATGGGAGTGAGCTGTTCCGGAAGTTTCACTGGGAGCTTAACTCCCCACATGACCATAATGGTGTCTCTTTCCTGGTCCCGAATGAGGCGTGGTGCATCGGGAAAGCGAGTGCACTGGATTGACAGAGAAGGGAAACTACGGGAAATCCAGGTTACCTATTTCTACCTAATCCTTCCTGCCTATGTTCCACCTTCACCTGCAGAGGGTGGACTTTTATATGAAGTCTGTTTTATTATTTTTTTTATCATTAAGGTAAGACATGTTGAGATGGCTTAGCATTTTGTGCATTTCCAAGTGTGCCGTTCAGAAGTCTGCGGCGCACTCACAGTGTCGTGCGCACCGTTGCATCTCTCCCCAGAACCTTCCCTTCCTCCCCAGCTGCCCGCCCCAAACACTGATGCCTCAACAACCCCTTGCTGCTGACTTCTGGAAGCCACCACTTGACTTTCTGTCCCCATAAATTTCACTATTCTAGCATCTCATGCAAGCAGAATCAGGCAAGATTGGTCCCTTTGTGTCTGGCTGACTTCATTTAGTACATTTTCAAGGCTAGGCGGTTTAAAACATGTATCCAAATGTCAGTCTTTATAAAGGCTAATGTCATGAGCAGGATCTTCTAAATGTCAACCAGCCTCCCTTAGAATGCAGATTGAAGTTAATCTACACAAACCTGCACATGACAGACTGTATGGCTGTGCTGCAAATGTCAAAGAAGACAACAAATGCAGAAGAATAAGGGTCTAATGCTGAAGGCCTATGGCACTGACCATGGACAGACTGCAACAAGAGCTGGAATCTGTTTACCGGATGCGGGGATGAGGGATGTGGGGCATTTTACACAACTTGGAGTTTTCTGGCATGGATATGAAATATAATATACAGAAAGAGTAAGTTCTTAGGGAAAAGACAAATTCATTTTGACGTATTGTCAAGGTAGAAGGAAGGATGATTTGTTCCGCATCAGAGAAAAAAGGGGGTGCTATGGTTTGGACGTGGTGTGTCACCTACAAATTCATGTATAGAAAACATGGTCCTGGGCCCCGGTGCAATGGCTCAATAGCAAAATCCTCACTTTGCAAGTGCCAGATTTCCATGTGGGCACTGGTTCATGTCCCGGCCACACCATTTCCCATCCAGCTCCCTATGTGTGGCCTAGGAAAGCAGTGGAGAATGGCCCAGAACCTTGGAACCCTACACCCATGTGGGAGACCTGGAATGAGCTACTGGCTTCAGATCAGCTTAACTCCAGCCATTGCAGCCACTTGGGGAGTGAACCAGCAGACGGAAGATCCTTCTCTACACCTCTCTTCCTCTCTGTAAATCTGCCTTTCCAATAAAAATAAATAAATCTGGGCCCAGCACAGTGGCCTAGCAGCTAAAGTCCTTGCATTGAATGTGCCGGGATCCCATATGGGCGCCGGTTCTAATCCTGGCCGCTCCACTTTCCATCCAGCTCCCTGCTTGTGGCCTGGGAAGGAAGTCAAGGACAGCCCAAAGCCTTGGGTTTCTGCACCTGTGTGTGAGACCTGGAGGAGGTTCCTGGCTCCTGGCTTCGGATCAGCACAGCACCAGTCATTGCAGTCACTTGGGGAGTGAATCATCCGACGGAAGATCTTCCTCTCTGTCTCTCCTCTTCTCTGTATATCTGACTTTGTAATAAAAATAAATAAATCTTTAAAAATAAATAAATGAATAAATATGTCTTTAAAAAAAATAAAAAGAAGAAGAAAACTTGGCCCCAGTGTAGCAGCGTCGAAGTGAGGGCACCTTGGAGGGTGTAGCCCTGATGGGAGGTGATGAGCTCATTGGGAAGATAATCGTACATGGTGGTCTTGCAGACTGAGTGAACTGTAAAACAAGACCACCCCTGGGCAAGCCCCTTCTGCCCTGGCTGACTCCCTTTTCATTCTCTGCCATGTGGTGCCACAACCAGGAAAACCCTCCCCAGGAGAATAGATTGGGCTATCCATCTCAGACTTTCAGCTTCTTCCTTTTATATATATATATATATATATATATATTTTTAAAAATTATTTTATTTTTATTGCAAAGTCAGATATACAGAGAGGAGGAGAAACAGTGAGAAAGATCTTCCATCTGTTGATTCACTCCCCAAGTGCCCACAAAGGCTGGTGCTGCGCTGATCCAAAGCCAGGAACTTCCTCCAGATCTTCCACGTGGGTGCAGGGTGCCAAGGCTTTGGGTCATGCTCGACTGCTTTCCCAGGCCACAGGCAGGGAGCTGGATGGGAAGCAGAGCTGCTGGGATTAGAACTGGCGCCAATATGGGATCCGGACGCATTCAAGGCAAGGACTTTAGCTGCTAGGCCACCGCACTGGGCCTGACTTTCAACTTCTAAAGCTGTGAGCTGATGAAACATCTTGTTCTTGGAGAACCCAAACCCGGTATTTTGTTATAGAAACTGAAAGGGGACCCATAGCGTGGGGGCTACGGGACACATGTGGACATTCTCAGCAAGGAACTGGCTTGAGAGAGGACCCGGAAGTGGCCACTGGGAACAAACACTTCTGTCACTAAAGGCTTTGGAGAAAAGGCTTTCTCTGGAGGTTTTGTTTGTTTGTTTTAACCTAAAACCAGGAGCTCCCCAAGGAGGAATGAGGACCATACCAAACTAGCAGCGCCAACAAAATTCTCACACCCCCTGTCTCTTCTCCCAGTTTTCCCATGAACAACCTTCTCCTGCTACCCTTCCTCTTCCAACATGACATAGAAGACCCCGATTCGAATAACTCCCTCACATCACATGTTTCTCCGAATGCTTATACGCATAAGTAGAAACCTGTCTTTTTATCGTGGTCAGTTTTATTCTCAAGCACTCAATGACTTAACCTGTAGAGGATAGAGGTACGGGCCCATACTGTTTCAGAAACTTGACTCTAAAAGACATGCAAGCTTTAAGGCATTGGACAAAGCATTATTTCTTAAACTAATCTTGATCGTTTTCACTTCGATTAGAAATGCAGACAGAGATCTTCTGAGTTCTGATTTACTCCCTGAATGTCCACAGTCCAGCTGGGCCAGGCCAAAGCCAGAAGCCCTTCTAGACACTTAGCAGGAAACTGGATTGAAAAGAGAGCCAGGCCTTGAACCCGGGCATTCTGGCATGCAATGTGAGCCTGCTAAGCAATGTCTTAAGCATTGCTCCAGATGACCATCCCTGTGGCTTACTGAAAAAAAACTAAACTGGATTTTGGCAAGAAATGAATGACATACAATTGACCATCTTAAATCTTTTGTTAAGTGTAGAGCTCAGTCATGTCAAGTACCTTCACAGGTTGTGCATCTAATATTTAGAACCTTGTTAGTGTCTAAAATCAGAACTCAATGCCTGCCACATCACTCCCTGCTTCCCTTCCCCTGAGCCCCTAGAAGCCACAGCTGATTGTCTGTTTGTGATTTAACTCCTCTTGACATGCCATTGAGATAGAATCACACAACACTGGTCTTGCGATGGCTTATCATCACTTAGCATGATGTTCTTAAGGCTCACCCACACAGTAGGAGATCTCAGAATTCCCTTCCTTTTCTTTTTTCTCCCCAAGATTTATTTATTTTATTGGAATGGCAATTTTTACAAAAAGAAGGACACACAGAGAGAAGAATCTTCCAGGACCCGTAATTCTATTTTTTTTTTTTTTAATTTCAGTGGTAGAGAGACAAAGGAGAAAGAAGGCTCCCAACTGCTGGTTCATGCCTCCAAACGCTTGCAACAGCTATGGCTGGTCAACTCCTGATGTCCCCATGGATGGCAGGGTCCCAGCCACTCAAGCTGTTACTGCTGCTTGCCGGGTCTACATTAGCAGGAAGCTGGAGTCAGTTATGAAAATCAGAGTATGCCAAGGTGGGCTGCTATTCACATAGTAACTGTACTTTTAATTTTTGTCACATGCTCTTCCACAGTGGATACACCATTTTACAATGTCTTTAACAGTGCACCTTTGCCAACATATTTTATTTTCCGTATTTTTAATGTTAGCTGTCCTCATGGATGTGAGGAATTATCTCATCATGATTTTGATTTGCAGGGGCGGCGCGGCTGAAGCCCTGGCTTGCACACTCCAGGATCCCACATGGGCACCAGTTTGTGTCCCGGAGGCTCCACTTCCTACCAGGATCCCTGTTTATGGCCTGGGAAAGCAGTAGAGGATGGCGCAAAGCCTTGAGACGCTACATCCACATGAGAACCCCAGAAGAAGCTCCTGGCTCCTGGCTTTGGATCAGCTCAGCTCCAGGGGTTGTGGCCACTTGGGGAGTGAACCAATGGATGGAAGATCTTTCTCTCTGTATATCTGCCTTTCCAATACAAAAAATTTTTTAAAGATTTATTTATTTCTATTACAAAGTCATATATACAGAGAGGAAGAGAGACAGAGAGGAAGATCTTCCATCCAATAATTTACTCCCCAAGTGAACACAACGGCCGGTGCTGCGCCAATCCGGAGCCAGGAGCCAGGAACCTCCTCCAGGTCTCCCACATGGGTGCTGGGTCACAAAGCACTGGGCCATCCTCGACTGCCTTCCCAGGCCACAAGCAGGGAGCTGGATGGGAAGTGGAGCTGCCGGGATTAGAACTGGCGCCCATATGGGATCCTGGCGCGTTCAAGGTGAGGACTTTAGCCACTAGGCAATGCCATCAGGCTTTCCAATACAAATTTTAAAAGTATTAACTTGAAAACAGTAACTCAGGTCCCCTCCGTCACCCAGGATATATGAGTAAAGATGAGAAATCACCCATATGGCTAAGTTGGAGTGTTAATGGGACCCCAAATACAAGGAAAACTAGGAGATAGTCTATTTGAGGCAGAAAAAAAAAAAAAAAGAAAAGAAAAAAGAAAAAATGGAAAACCTGTATTAACAAATCCTACCTGGGAGATGTTTCCTGGACACAACCTGCCACACAAACTTCCCACAGTAGATAAGAAATCAGTGTGGCTGACACGCTGTGTGCCAAGAACCACCATTCAACAGCCTCCTTTCCCTCTCTTCCTATAGAACACACCGTGGCAAAATACTAGATAAATCAAAGAGCCTATATTCACAAATTAAATAATAGTCAAATGCAAGAGATCTGCTCCTCAATTTTGCCATGAGAAAAATAGGGAGCAAGCTATTATTAAAGATCACAGTGCCGGAGAGCTCATGGAGCCACTGTTTTCACTAAATTAGAGGGGAATGTAATTGAAATGTCACATCTAAAAGCTAGAGTTTGAGGGCAGATATTTAACCAGTGATTAAGATACGCCCACCCCACATGGGAGTGCCTGGGCTCCATCTCTGGCTGGACGCCCCATTGCAGCTGCAGAGGCTGCAGTAATGGCTCAAGTAATGAAGCCCCTGGCACCCAACGGGAGACCTGGATCGTCCTTCCAGCTCCTGCCTCTGGCCTGGGCCAGCCCAGTCATTGCAGGCACTGGGCGAGTGAACCATTGGCTGAGAGGCATCTCTGCTTCTCAAGAAGCAAGAAGAATAAGCTGGAACGTGTCTTAAAGCATTTATTTCAAGCAAAAGGCAGCACCTCCGAGGCTCTGAGAGTTCACCTCAAATATCAGCATGTTGAAATGTCCACATAGGCGGAACGGCCTGCTGTGTTCACCTTCAAGTCAGGCCACGGTGTCCTTTAAGAATGAATAGTAGCGGGAACTGTTGCCTTTACAGTGCTTTCGACGGGGAATAAGCTGAACTTGGCCTCCCTCGCAGTCTCTCCTTCCACAATGGACAACCTAACAATGGGCCAGGTAGCTGTGTCGGTTGCTGGTACAAATGCTTGCTCAGCCCTGCTGGGAAGCATCTTCCAGATTCTTAGACTATTCTATAGTAAACGGTGATATTTAAGTTTACCTGTGATTTGCCACTGCAAATAAACAAATAAATAAATGATACTGTATTTCCATTCATAACTGAAGTCTGAGAATGTAGCATTTTAGTGATGTCATCCGAGGTTCTGCAGCCTCGCCAGCAGCCCCCATGGACAGGGACGAAGCCAGCACACCTCTGGGCCTCCTGAGGCAGGTCTCCATCGAGCATCTCCTGGCGTTTTCATTTGCTCGTGGGATTTTCACAGCTGAGCTCCTGTGGCCCCTGCACAGGTCTAGAGTAACATCTTGGTCGTGAAATTGTCCTGTAACTGTTAATCACTTCATGAATTCGTTTCCTAGTCATGCACCTGCCTGAGAATTGATTCCACTCTTGTCTGGGAATGAAATATCACCCCAGCTCACAGAGTGGAGCATTTGCCAAACCATGGCACAGGAAATACTGGAGCCTTAATTTATTCAGGGTTGGTACCCCTGGGTATATGTGCTTTCTAAAAAAAAAAATCCAAGAATATATTGCTCTCTTCTTCTAATACCTTTTATTTTTTTTAAAAGTTTAATACCTATTTTGAATACCTACTTTAATGCCTTAAATGTCAGACATTTACTGTTTCACAGTGGAAACAGTAGGAAGGTCCTGGGTCAGGGTCTCCCACGAGACTCCATTCAAGCTGTTGGCCAGGGTTGCTAGCATATTAGGGCTTGTTTGTGGTGCGGTTGGTCAAGTCACCTGCCTGTGACCTTAAGGTCCTACATCAGAGTCCCAGTGCAAGTCCCAGCAGCTCCACTACTGATCCAGCACTTTGCTAATGCCATCTTGGAGAGCAGCCGAAGTCCCCTGAGCCATCTCACTCCTGTGATTCCCGGCAGGAATCCCTGGCCAGCCCTGAGCATCATAGTCAGTTAGGGGTTGAACCAGCAGATCAAAAGGTCTGTTTCTCACTGGCTCTGTCACTCTGCCTTTCAAAAACAAGACTTGCTTGCACATGAAGAATCCATTTCCGAGCTTACTCTCATGGTTGTTGGTGGGCGTCAGTTCTTAGCTGGCTATGGAAGCAGACTTCAACCCCTCACCCAGGAACAAACAAACAACAACAACAACAACAACAAAATTAGAGCGCGAGAAAGAGGTGGAGAGAGAATATCCAAGAAGGAACCCCCACCTTCAATATCAGAAGTGTTACCTAATGTTTTGTTGGGCACATAGTCCAACTTTGGCAAAATAACACGTGAATTTTCCTTTATAGCACTAATGCTCAACACTGCAGATTAATATGAAGAATACGCTATAACTAAGTACAGATGTATGTGTGGCAGTGGAATGATCCACTTCAATTGATAGGGTCTCCGATCAGACAGGTTGGAGACTGTAACCCTGGGGCAGAGGAAGCCTGGCCCTGGAAACGTCCTGAAGGGGCCAGGCACTGTTCTCAGTCTTTCCTATATATCCTTACCACTACTGCTCAGGAGCTCACCAGAGAGGAGCAATATTTCCACTGCACAGTTCAGCAAACCAAAGCACAAAGAACTAAAATAACCTTCCCCAAATCACCCAGCTATTCATGCAACTGACCAAGGTTCAAGTCCAAGCAAACTCAAACTCGCTCTTGTCTGCCTCTCAAATAAACAGAACTTGAGTTTTCACAGGCCAGTGCTATGGCATAAGAATCTAAGTCTGCATTTGTGGCCCAGCATCCCATGTGGGCACCACTTTGAGTCCTGCTGCTCTACTCGCTATCCAGCTCCCTGTTAATGGCCTAAGAAAGCAGTGCAGGATGGCTCAAGTTTTGGGGACACTGCACCCAGATGGGAAACGTGGAAGAAGCTCCTGGCTTTGAACAGGCCCAGCTCCAGCTACTGCAGCCATCTGGGGTGCGAACCAGTAGATGGAAGATCTCTCTCTGTGTCTCTTCTACTCTCAGCCACTCTGCCTTTCAAAAAACAGTACATTTTTTTTAAAATTTTTAATTAAGAAAATATTTTTGTTAAAATATTTTTGTGAAACAGCTTTTAGATCCAGGATACATATTTATTTATAAAACTGTGGCACTAATACACTAGAAAGTGGAATAGAATGAAATTACACACATATATATAGAAGCGCCCGTTGTTGTCCTGTACCTAAGAAAGTCTTCTGAGAAGCTGTCGTTCAGGCGCAGCCCCATGTGGCCGCTGGGACCTGCTGCTCAGGGTAAACAGGAGACTCTCAGTCTCCAAATTCTTTTCTTTCTTTCTTTTTAATCTTATTAGAAAGGCAGAGAGACAGAGATTTCTTATCTGTTAGTTAATTCCTGAAATGCTTAGCACAGGGCTGGACCAGGCAGCAGCATGGAGCCAGGACTCTAGCAGGTGGCTATGCGCACGGACTCCAGTACATGGGCCATCATTTGTTGCCTCTCAGTGTGTGCGTTATTCGCAGGAAGCCGGAATTGGAGGAAAGAGAGCTGACCCTCACTCTCTATGCAAGGTGAAGGGCATCTGAGCCCCTGAGCCAAGTCTCAGGACAGTTAGGCGAGAAAAACTAAAATTAGCACACATTCAAAATACTACCCAGGGGTTATTTGCAAGGTACATCCCCGTTTAAGACAGAATAGTGGATTATAATTCCTGCTGTTTTCACCAGAGCTTCCTCACTGAGGAAGCTGATGCTGGCCAGACAGCTGTGGCTCCCAAGATCTCACAGCATTGGGGCATCGTGGTTTTTCAAAGTGGTCTTTGCTGGGGAGCATTATGGCGATTCCTGCTGTCCCCCTGGGCCCCTGAGCCTGTTAGCCTCTCTCCTCCAAGATAGCATTTTGGATTCCACAATTGCCAATGAAATCAGCTATGTTGCTTCATTTTCCTACGTCCTAGTCAAAAGGAACAATAACAACCAGAAGATTTAAAACATGTCAGCTTATCAAGGGAGTGAGTGACTTCATTGTCTTGGGGGCCTGTGTCAGGCCCCACATTCCCTCCACCCACAAAGAGAAGCATCACTGGGCCCACCTCCCCAAGGCCTAGGATGTCCCAACCCCAAGGTCAGGTAGCCCTGCTGCACCTTGCACTGGCCCAGGATTCTTAGGGCAGGGAGAAAGGGGACAGAGAACAGAATGGGAGCCGGGAGAGGGTGGAGCAGATAAGCACTTTACATAAAAACCAGCAGCTCCTACCAGGAATGTGAGAACCAGAAAAATAAATAAATAAAATAACCACAGAGCCCCTAAGGGGAGGACAAATGAGACTGCTCTTTGGCAGGAGCAGGTCAAGGTGTGAGCTGCTCCAGGGAGCAATGTCACCAACAGCTGAAGGCTTCTTTTGCCTGGCTTCCCTTGAGGTCCTGCCAGAGCAGGTGAATGTGGAAACGATGCTGACCAAGATTACAGGTGGACTGGCTGCTGCTTTGTTGGAAGCGAAGGAGATAAAGGCGACCATTCGCCCCACAGGGTCAGGAAATGCTGCCCTGCAATTCTGATCTAGTCTGATGGTTTCAGAGTTCACAAGCTCATGAGTAAAACAAAATGGAAACCTATTAATGCTGTGTTGACATCCAATTTGGCTTTTGTTTTAAAGAGTAGTGCAAAGGTGCTAGAAAGTTGGAGGAATCTATAGGCTGAGTAAAAACAGTTAACTTGGAGCTTTATTTTAGCATATATATATATATATATATATATACACACCATATATATTATTTTATATGTGTATTTCATTCGTTTAAAGAATAGTTACCCAGATTTAATTTTCCATGGTTAACTGAAGTCAGAAAAGATTAAATGGGAGATACCAGAAATAAATAATTTGTAAATCTTACATCAATTTTCTTGCAGTGTTCTATAATTGTTCTATTTTGTTGTCACTTGCTGGTCATGTCTACTGTGCCTTATTCATAAGGAACAGACAGCAGCCACACACACACACACACACACACACACACACACACACACGGTGTGTTCCTGCGCACAGTTGCAGCCACCCACTGCAGGGGGTGCTGAAATGCAGTCCCTCCAGCTAGGGCGGCCCTGCAAACTTTTTCATGCTAACTGCACCTTGCCATGTGCTTATGAGGAGTAGCAGAGAGAGCGCTCCAGATACCTCTACCCGTTTTTTTCCCCTGCTGAAATATCTTGCAAAAACTAGTACAAAATTGCAACCAGGATACCCACATGGATCCAAGGACAGACATGTTCACCCTACCGGGGTCGCTCTTGCCACCCTGCCACAGCCCCACTCACTTGCTGCCACCCCTTCTTGACCCTTGCCTACCACCAACCTCTAGGACTGTCACTCTATTATTGTGAGAGTCTTATGTAAATGGAATCATAGAATATGTAACCATGTAACCTTTAGGGGCTACTGGTCTTCTTTTTTTTTTTTATTTTGAATGTTTCATTTGTTTTTTTAATAATAAATTTTATTTTTTTTTTATAATGATTACATGGTTGGTCATTGTGGAAAGTATCGAGGTTTAAGGACGATTGGGTGAATGCATTGCTTCTAAGTTTGCTATTTATTTTTGTTGTTTCTGGGGGAAGAGGAAGGACAAAGAGGGAAACCACTCATGACCTTGCACACCTCCTAGTACCCAGAGACGAGGAACCGCCACCTCATATCCACCCGGAGTCTCAATGTGGACATGTTCTGAGGGTTCTGTCCAAGTGGTGGGATAGTTCTGAGAACATGTCCTACTTTATGAAAAAGGTGGAGCAGTGGACACATACCCTGTTGTAAAAAGAGAATATGGCAGCTCATTTGGTGCTGTGGCAGCAGCAGCAGAACAGAGCTAACTGGACAACAACCCCAAATAAACGATGACAGCAAGAAATCTTGGTAAATGGAGCCAGTGGCCATTGGCAGGGTGACATCCTCGGATCGGTGAAATGGGCAGCATTTCAGAACCATCCGGGCCACTCAGACAGAGCCCTCGAAGTATGAACACACTGAGACTCTGGGTTGATATCAGGTGCTGACTCCGGGTTTTCTTTCATTCGGCCCCTAGTGAAAATTCTCTATATCCGTGTTGTTTCAAGAATGAAGTTTGGTTTCTTTTTGGTGTTGAGTAGCATTTCATGGTATGGACGAAGCGCGGCTTTGAAGGATGTCTGGGTTGTTTCTGCTTTGGGATTGTTACAGAGAAAGCTGTGATTAAACACTCTAGTATGGGTTTTTGTGTGAGCAGAAGTCCAGGCAACTCTGGGAGTGTGTTGTGAGGTCAATGGCCCTTTATGCTTATATACATTTTTTTAAAAGGCTGCCGCAATTTTGCAGAGTGATCACACCATATTGCATTCTCACCAGCAATAGGAATGATTCTATTTACCTGCTGTCTAGCCTGAAGTTACTATTTACCTCCTGTCTAGCCTGACGTTACTATTTTTTTTTTAATTTTGGCCATCATGATCACTGTGTGGTGGGGATCTCAATGTTTTAATTTGTTCTTCCTAGAAGACACACATTTTATGAGTTTATTTGCCATTTCTAGGGAGATGCCTCTTCCAATTTTTTGCCCATGTCCTAACTGAAGTGTTTATTTTGTATTTTAAATATTTATTTTCGTTGTGCATGAAAGACAGAAAGAGGGAGATACATTTGGTCCATTCCCCAGTGCCTGCAACAGCCAGGTCTGGGCCAGCTCAGAGCCATGAGCGAGCTAAGCACTCAGTGGAGTTTCCCATGTGGGTGATGGAGACCCAAGCACTTAAGCATCATCCGCTAAGCAGAGGGGAGAGCGCCGAGTGCGCTGCCGTGACGACGGGATCCCAGGGCTGAGGACTGGGCCAGACACCTATCTCTGCCTGTGATTATTTTATTGTCAAGTTTGGGGAATTCTTTCCTTGTCTAGACTCCACCCTTTGTAGTAAATGTGGGCTCCAAATATTTTCTCCTAGTTTGTGACTGCTTTGTTTTTTTCTTCATCATGTTCATCGCACCTCATACAGAGCAAAAGCATCTAATTTTGGTTAAATCTGACTTATTAATTTATTTTCTGTCATAAATTGTGGCGGTTTTTTTGTAACAAGTCTAATTTTTGGCCAGTTCTAAACCCCTAGGCTTTCCCTCCATTATGTTCTAGAAGTTTTATATTTAAGCCTGTGATCCACCTGAAATGAGTTTTTCTGTGAGCTGTGAGACTTAGGTCAAAGTTGTTCTTTGCCTATGAAGAAGCTCCAACAACATTTGTTCAAAGAGCTGTTTTTCTTCATTGAGTTGCTTTTCTGCCTATATCAAAAACGGATTGGTCATATATGTATAGGTTTATTGTTATTAAAAGTTATTTTACATTTTAAAAGATTCATTAATTTCATTTGAAAGCAGATTTATAGAGACAAAGAGAGATCTTTATCTACCTCTTCTCTCCCCAAATAACCGCAATGGCTAGAGGTGAGCTAATCTGAAGCCAGCCCTCTCTGGGTCCCCCATTTGGGTGCTGGGTCCCAGGAACTTGAACCATACTCTGCTGATTTCTCAGATCCTAAACAGAGAGCTGGATCAGGAGTGAAGCATCTAGGACTTGTACCAACACCTGTATGTTGGCACTGCAGGTAGAGGCTTAGCCTACTATACCACTGCGCTAGCCCTGATTTCGTATTTTTTGAAAAGCGTTTAGCATATCAGCTTTAAAAAAAGCAGGTAGGAAATGAAAGATCAAATTATCTATCCATCCTCACTCTCTTCCCAGTTATAACATCTCTGTTTCATTATGGATATGTGTTTTGATTAACCAAACATTTATTATAGTTATTAAATTCTGTAGTTTTTTCTGAACAAATATTCAGGGTTTCCTAGCCATTTTCCTGCCTAGAAATGAGAAGTAGCAGATAATTGCATATCCTTTTTTGTTTCTCTGTAACTACATATAGAAACAGCAATCCTCTTTGCCATCTCATTAGGTGTCCCCAGTGCCCAGCACGATTCTCTCTGCAGCCCTTGCAGGTGGGCTCATCTCCTTGGAAGGACCAGGTGGAACATGACTGATTGTGATGCTTCAGGGCACAGTCAGCTTCCCCTAATACCGTTTTAAAAACCCCTATGCCCTATCCTTGCTTAGTTCATGGATTTGTTAATTCCCTTCAGGTGGAAACACCTCTTTGGTTAATCAAAAATTTTCTTACATTCTTTCTACTCTGTTGGCAACAATAATACATATTTAATGTAGAAAATCTGGAAACAGGGCCTGGCGACGTGGTCTAGCGGCTAAAGTCCTCGCCTTGAACGCCCCGGGATCCCATATGGGCGCCGGTTCTAATCCTGGCGGCTCCACTTCGCATCCAGCTCCCTGCTTGTGGCCTGGGAAAGCAGTCGAGAACTGCTTGGGACCCTGCACCTATGTGGGAGTTGCGGAAGAGGTTCCTGGTTCCCAGCTTCGGATTGGCGCAGCATCAACCATTGCGGCTCACTTGGGGAGTGAATCATAGGACGGAAGATCTTGCTCTCTGTCTCTCCTCCTCTCTGTACATCTAACTTTGTAATAAAAAAAAAATAAATCTAAAAAAAAAAAAGAAAGAAAATCTGGAAACAAACAAAACCAGGAAGGAATAATAAAGGTTGTAAATACAATTTGAAATTCTGTTACCCAGAGAGAATTAAAATAATATTCGTCTCTTTCAAGGCAGATGAACATGTACACATTGAGATTTCACTTAGTCTTGTTAAAAAGCATACACCTGGGCCCGGCGGCGTGGTCTAGCGGCTAAAGTCCTCGCCTTGAAAGCCCCGGGATCCCATATGGGCGCCGGTTCTAATCCCGGCAGCTCCACTTCCCATCCAGCTCCGTGCTTGTGGCCTGGGAAAGCAGTGGAGGATGGCCCAATGCACTGGGACACTGCACCTGTGTGGGAGACCCGGAAGAGGTTCCTGGTTCCCGGCTTCGGAAAGTGAATCATCGGACGAAAGATCTTGCTCTCTGTCTCTCCTCCTCTCTGTATATCTGACTTTGTAATAAAAATAAATAAGTCAAGGCCCGGCGGCGTGGCCTAGTGGCTAAAGTCCTCGCCTTGAAAGCCCCGGGATCCCATATGGGCGCCGGTTCTAATCCCGGCAGCTCCACTTCCCATCCAGCTCCCTGCTTGTCGCCTGGGAAAGCAGTCGAGGATGGCCCAATGCATTGGGACACTGCACCCGTGTGGGAGACCTGGAGGGGGTTCCAGGTTCCCGGCTTCGGATCAGCGCGCATCGCCCGTTGCGGCTCACTTGGGGAGTGAGTCATCGGACGGAAGATCTTTCTCTCTGTCTCTCCTCCTCTGTGTATATCTGGCTGTAATTAAATGAATAAATCTTTAAAAATAAATAAATAAATAAATAAATAAATAAGTCTTAAAAAAAGCATACACCTGAGTATTTCATATATAATTCAAGTGTTATCCTTTTGGAGTTAGGATATTATTCTAAATGCAGATTTATTAATGTTACTTTTAGATATATGATAGTCAGATGCAATAATTAATATCAATTGCAGAAAATTTGGAATTAGTATTACTCTAATTTTGTGAAGTGGCAATATTGTAGCCAATGAGATTTATTCAAGGTATAATTATTACTAATCAGAATCTGTGCTATTTTATAATGGTCCTAACCATAATTCGATAAACTCTGATCTCATCAATACACAGGTAAAAGCGATTAAGATAGACTTTTTGCTAAGTCCATTTTAAGCTGCTACCAAAAAATTCAGATAGAAGACTATATTTTCCAGAATCTTTTCACTGGAAGATGACAAATCATAGGCCCGGCATGGTAGCCTAGCAGCTAAAGTTCTTGCCTAGCATGTGCTGGGATCCCACATGGGCGCTGGTTCTGATCCCAGCAGCCCTGCTTCCCATGCAACTCCTTGCTTGTGGCTTGGGAAAGCAATTGAGGACGGTCCAAAGCCTTGGGCCCCTGCGCCCATGTGGGAGACTTGGAGGAGTCTCTGGGCTCCTGGCTTTGGATTGGCTCAGCTCCAGCCATTGCAGCCACTTGGGGAGTGAGTCATCGGACGGAAGATCTTCCTCTCTGTCTCTCCTCTTCCTCTCTGTATATCTGACTTTCCAATAATAATAATAATAAAAGATGACAGATCACTGCAGATATTTTTGCTCTTCTATATACATTTGAGAGTAGAGGTTAAAAAAAAAAGTACAGCATTCCAAGCCAAACTAAAAGATATAATGTAAAGATATTAAGTTTATCATTTCCGCTAAATCCTCCCCCTCCTCTGGTTAGGACATGGGATGATTACAGCCTCATTAGCTACAAAATAGAATTGCTCTCCTCTCTAATGAGACTCTGGTGCCAGCCAACTGTTTGTTCTTCTCTGAACTTAGCGTGAAGATGTATATACATGTATTAGCGAGCCTGTGTGCTGAATCTTTGCATTGCAGGAGAACAACCTAATCCATATTCATGAAGTGATAATTATTATTCAAAAGATTAAAAAAAAAACTTTGAGAAGCAGACAAAACTTCCATTTGTTGGTTCATTCCCCAAGTGC
The DNA here is from genome assembly GCF_030435755.1 of Ochotona princeps. Lineage (NCBI taxonomy): Eukaryota > Metazoa > Chordata > Mammalia > Lagomorpha > Ochotonidae > Ochotona > Ochotona princeps. Next base: position 13,852,608 of record NC_080832.1, on the reverse strand, counting down.
CTGCAGCAGCTGGAGCTGGGTGGAGGTTGTGTGGAAACCAGGAACTCAGTCCAGGTCTACCCTGTGGGTGGCAGTCACTGCCTCTCTCAGCCATCACCCCTGCCTCCTGCGGTCTGCACTGGCAGGGCGCCTGAGTCAGGAACTGCCTCTGGGAAATGGACTCGGGTATTCCAGAACAGGACATGAGCATCTTAGCTGTGAGGCCAAAATGCCCATTCCCAGTTATAGCATATTTAGAAATATGAAGAAGCAAGTAGATATTTTTTTAACAAGATGAAAGTCTCCAACAGTTGCTAAGAAATGTGGCAACATGGATGCAGTTCTAAATAATTATGCTGAGTAGAAAGAGCCAAAAGAGGTAGCAGCCACGGCTGTCTGTCAGTGTACCTGGGGATTTGATCCAGAACCCTCTCACTGATGCCAACATTGCGGGTGTTCATGTGCCTTGAACAGAATGCCATAATATTTATGTATGTATGACTGTGCACGTCCCCCTGAACACCCAGCATCTCCTCTAGGCTACTTGCATTACTTAACACAAGATTCTCAGGAGGGGGCCTCCTGACCAGAGGCACCGACAACCACCGATGGGATGAGGCGACGGTGTTCTTTAGCACGAACCACCAGAGACACTCTGATTGAGCATATCCGTTTGTTGTAATGGACAAAGAAAGAGGACAGCAGAAGGGCATCTTCCGACAGTCCTCCCACCCAACAACAACACTGTAATTGGCTAAAAGGCACATCTGTCACTCTAGACCCTCCAATCATGTCACAGGTCACATACAACACTCAAGAGGGGCAGGTAGGCTGTGGGTCACGTACATCAGGTAGGCTGGCAGGTAACATGGACCGCACCTGACTTCTCAGAGTTGCTTATCAAGGAAGTCCTAGCATAGCTCGTCCAAGGACGGAGAAGAGAGATTGGCGGTGCAGCCCACCGCCCTTGCCTGTAGGACAAGTGAACAGGTCAGGTTGAGGTCTCAGCTGAAACCGTTGTCAGGGGGTTCCTTGTGGACATGGTGTGCCACGTGCCTATGACCTCCTACATCAACAAAGCAGGCAGGGATCCAGGGGCAATCTCCCACACAAGATGAAGTCTAAGAAGGTAGTTGATTTTCTCTGTTGTTTGGGAACTAACAAAGGGGAGAAGTATGGAGATAGTCAATAATGAGGTAAATTTTTCCCCAAATGTTTTTGCTCTACAGTTGGCTGAAGCCTTGGATGTGCAGTCCACAGACATGGACTGTTGGCTGCATACCGTTGATCCTATAAAATTCTACAAAATAAAACAGTTTGCTTGAAAAGTCTGCATAGGACCAAAAGGTTAAAAGGATTGCAGAGCACACAGGGGAAATTTTCAGGAATTGATAGTTATGTGAAATTAATTGTCTTGATTGTGATGAATTCAAGAACATATGCATTGGTCAAAACTCATCAAATTTTATACTTTAAATGTATGCAAGACCTCTCATGCCAATTATACCTCAATAAAGTTACCAACGCTGTTCCAAGGAGTTATTTACAACCAACAATCCCAGAATTTGTTTTGTAGTGTTAGAAATACAGGAGGTTGGGCCTGGCACAATGGCTCAATTGGCTAATCCTCCCCTTGCAAAGAGCCAGGTGTTGGTTTGTGTCCTTGCCTGTTCTACTTCTCAACCAGTTCCCTTCTTGTGGCCCAGGGAAAGTAGCAGAGGAGGACCTAAGCCCTTGGGATCCTGCATCCACATGGAAGACCAGGAAGAAACTCCTGGCTCCTGACTGTGGATTGGCTCAGCTCTGGCTGTTGTGGTCATTTAGGGAGTGAAACAGCAGATAGAAGATCTTTTTCTCTGACTCTCCTTTTCTTTGTAAATCTGCCAAATTCAACAAAAATAAATAAATAAATCTTTAAAAAGATTACTGGAGATGGAGGCTCCTGCCACAGCATGGCGAATTAAGTTGCCACTCCAAGCGCTGGCATGCCATGTGGGCACCATTTCCAGGCCCAGCTGATCCACTTCCTGTCCATTTCTCTGCTAAAGTGTCTGGGAAAGCAGTGCAAGATGGTGCAAGTGTTTGGGCCATTGTATCCATGTGAGAGACATGGAAGAAGCTCCAGGCTCCTGGCTTTGGACCAACAGAACTCCGGCTGTTGCAACAATTTGGGGAATAAACCAGTGGATTGAAGCTCTTTCTGTCTTTCTTTTCTGTTTGTGCCTTTCAAACAAAAGTAAAAGAAAATCTTAAGATAAAAAAAAGCAAGAAATACTGGAGATTTCTGATGCTATTTTCACCAGCAAATTTTTTTCACTTGAGAAACAACTCATAATTTCACACTCTAAAATAATCAACCTTTCAAGTTCCCTCATAAAGAGTAAAATTCAACTAATTTATTTGTAATTTATTTCATAGAATTCTCAAGTATAAAATAAAATAACAACCGGCCCAAATAATGACTTGACTTCTTCTGCCAAAGTTTTCACTGATTTAGCAGCCTACACAGCTGCAGAATTTGGCGTCTTTGTCGTGTAATTATTTATGCGCCCAATGATGTTGTAATGAAGTTGGGAAGAGGCAGAGAAGACTTGAGTGGAGCTCTGCAATGGATTTTCTATCTTCCATTCTGATTGATCACAGTACCGCCTCCCACAGATACTGAATTCCTGCAGTGACAGGAAGTCATTAAGTGGGGGCAGGACAGGGGAAGCAGCTGGTAAGAGATCGGTCCTCCAAGGCAGACCCTCACCTGGACAGCAGTTGAGATTTGGGTGGGAGTGGGCGAAATAATCACCCTGTCCCTTACATAGTTTGAAGGGCCTTGTCTTGATCTTTTCATTGGGGGTCTTAATCACTTGCAAAAGAGTTAAGGTATTTTTTTAATGTCAAAAACAACGTGCCACAAATGCAAGTTTAGAGACACACCAAGAAATTTCAGTTTGTAGCGGAACATAGAAGCTCTTAATAATTTATAATACATGTCGCTTTTTGAGTAAGCAATGTTGAATTATGAAGCCAAAGTTTTCAACTTTGAAAAGTCCCAAGCATTTTGAACAAAACTATGGTAATTGTGTCAGATTAGTTCTTGGTAAATAATTCCTTCTATAAAGGCTTCCATAGTGATGGGAAAATATGATTTAAAAAATAAATATACATGTGGGCCCAGCACGGTAGCCTAGCTGCTGAGATCCTCGCCTTGCAAGCACCAGGATCCCATTTGGACGCCGCTTCGAACCAGCTCCCTATATATGGCCTTGGAAAGCAGTCAAGGACAGCCCAAAGCCTTGGGACCCTGCACCCGTGTGGGAGACCTGGAAGAGCTCCTGGCTCCTGGCTTCGGATCGGTGCAGCACAAGCTGTTGCAGTCATTTGGGGAGTGAATCATCGGATGGAAGACATTTCTCTGTCGTTCCTCCTCTCTATATACATCTGACTTTGCAATAAAAATAAACAAGCCTTTAAAAATAAAAATAAATAAATAGATACACACGTAAAGACAAAGTCTTCCTTTTTGCTGTAGTGAAGTAATCAGGAATTTGAGTCTTGTGCTGATCTTATATGTTGGCAAATGAAGCCATTTTTCTAATAATTAGCCTTATTCCAACCTTCAAAGCATAAACTCCTTTAACTATAAGGTTAGTATTTACGTATATATGCTATATATCATAGCTGACTTTTTTTTTTAAAGATTCATTTTATTTTTATTACAAAGTCAGATATACTGAGAGGAGGAGAGATAGAGAGGAAGTAGAGCTGCCGGGATTAGAACCAGCAGCCATATGGGATCAAGGCGAAGACCCTAGCCACTAGGCCACACCGCCGAGCCCATCATAGCTGACTTTTAAACTTTACCTATACGTTGAACTTTTTCTGTAGTTTCCATATAAATATTGGATTAATAGTTACTTCTAAATTGCCTAAATTATGAATTCCTCTAGTTGACAATTAGAAAATGCCAAGGAAGAGAGTGGGGGTTGGAGTCTTAGATGACTGGGTTTGAAAAAAAAAATTATTTACTCAAAAGTCAGAGATTTTCTGTAAGGAGTTATTTGAATATCCCACCCTGGACCCAACGCCATTTCCTCTTCCTCACAGCTCACAAAATTCGCGCCAGTCCAGCCATCCGCCAATCAGATGTAACCCAGCATTCCACCTGAGAATCCCACCCCCAATTTTCCAGCCCCTTCCCCAACCCTCCACCAATCATCCCTAGGCATTCACCTGCAGGCACCAATCCCCTGGAGCCTGCCCTCAATCCCTTCCAATCCCCGCCCCCCACACCTTGCAGACAAAAAGGCCCCCAGGTGCGGCTTGCTCTCTCTCTTCTCCTTCTGGCCTCCCTTCTCCTCCTCCCCTTCCCTTTCCCCTCCACCCCGTTCCTGCCCTGCTGGAATAAACCTCATAAGATACCTCCTTGCATCTGGTGTTTCGGCTCACGGTAAAGAACCAGGTTGTGGGAATTAGCTGCGCGCAAAAATATCGTAATATTCTATGAACTAGAACTCGAACTGTTTTAAATAACTATATTTTCCATCTATCAGTTCACTCCCCAAAGACCAACATTAACCATGGCTGAGCCAAGCCCAAGTCAGGAGCCTAGGACTCAGCCTATAGACCCCATGGGAGTGGCAAAAACCAAGCCCTTGACCTGTCAGAGCCCAGAGCTTCCCGGAACTGGCTTTAGCAGAAAGCCAGGACTAGAAACAGGCCCTGTGATAATGCTCCATCTTGCTGGGCCAAACATCCACCCCCAGAGATAGCTGCAATTAGTTTAGAAAGAAGTAGGCGTTTTGTTCAGGGAACACAAAGAAGTGATAAGAGAGGCAAGTTTCAAGGTAAAGATTTGCCAAGACTGAGTGAGATTGCTCCAGGGCTTTGAAGCTAATGCAAGAATCTTCGGGATAGAATGGAGGTTGGGCTTTAGATTGTTTTAATCATTTTAATTGTTATTGCTCTTTGTAAGGAAAGTTACTAACTCAGTTATAAAATGTTTGACATTTGCAAATTCTTTAATGTTGTATGTGAAGATGTTTTGATGTGTACAAAAGCTGCCCAGCGAGACCTCTAAATTTTATTGGAAAACCTTGTGTGACCAGTCTTTCTGGAGAAGTAAGGCTACCAAGTACAAGTTTAGCCTGTTGCACAGGCAGTGGGTTTTTGTTTTGTTTTTAAGAGATCTCAAACTATTTTTAAGAGAGAAGAAACAGCCTCAGAGAACGGCCTCTCTCACCCGCTGCCCCCTGGGACAGGCTGTGTGGGGACATCTGCATCCTGCTGTTGGGAGGATGGAGACAGGGCTGCCGGGTGACAGGGCTGGTAACTGACAGCTGGCCCGAGGGGTGGCAAACAGAGGCCAGCTGCCTTTCCTTCCAGAGGGGTCAGCAGTCCCAGCGGTTCTGCAAGCACCTCTGACCCACAGGAAACCTTGGTAACTTGATTCAAAACCAGGATCAGACGGCGCAGTGGGAAACACTCAAGAAATATGTGTCATGAGAATAAATGAGAGAGCAAATAAGCTTTGTAATATTTGTGGCCATTAAGCAGCATATATATAAAAAATAGGGATATCTCACTCCTAGGGATAATAAAAAAAAAACATTACCACTCTGCACACGCGGGCACGCGCGCGCGCACACACACACACACACATTTGAAAGAGACAGACGGAGACAAGCCATCCAGTGTTTCTCGAATGGCTGCAGCCACGTCTAAGCCAAGGTGGAGCCAGGGGCCAGGAGTGCCATGCTGGGCTCCCACGGGCGTGGCAGCGTCCCAAGCACTAGTGCTGTCGTCTGAAGTACATTAAACAGGAAGCAGGCTCGGATGCAGAGTACACTGAGGACTTGAACTGGTACTCTGAAACGGAATGCCAGCATCACCAGCTAGCTTAGTCTACCATGCTACCATGCCAGCACTAACGTTATCACTTTTCTTAACAAAAATAGCTCAATATGAAGTTAACTTCTTGGTCTGTAATTAAGATGAAAAGGATTCTTTAATCAGTCCAGAAAGCCAAAGTGGTTATACATAGGCTTGTATGAATCTATAAACAAACCTATTATTCAGAGTTGTCTTAACCAGAACAGTAAATACTAGACCATGTACATCATTTAAAATAAAATTTTGCTTTTTTCCCCCCACAATTTCACTTTTTAAAAAAGTATGATGATGGGGTAGGCATTTGGCCTAGAAGTTAAGCTGCTCATTGGGGCATCCATACCCTCTTCTGAGTAGCTGGGTTCTTGTCCCAGCTCTGCCCTCAACCCCAGCTTCCTGTTAATGCAAACCTTGGGAGACAGTAGGGGAGGGCTGAAGTACCTGGGTGCCTGCCATGCATGGGAGTGGGAAACCTGGATTGAGTTCCAGATTTTTAGCTTTTGCTAACTAAGGTTAGCCCAGAGCTAACTTGTTCCTGGGGAGAGATAAGTGGTTGGAATCTCTGTCTTTGAGATAACTATAATTTAAAAATATGAGTATTTCAAAGGCATGAAACAAGCAGCTGCAAATTCGGTTGCCACGGTCAATGGCTTCCCTGCCATGTGGGTTGTGTAGTGTTGCATGCAATCTTTGACCTTGTATTCCATTTTGAACATTGGAAGGCCAGCAGATGAGAAAAGCTTTGTTAAGATTTTCCCAAGAACCAAATCAATGTAATCTCACAGAATGGGAGAATGTTGATGGCTTTTGTACTACTTACTGATACATTTTTCAAATGTGCTGATGGTAATCATTCTGAAGCGGGGCTTGACAACAGTCTTTGGTTCTCACTGTCCTACTTTTCACTAACATCCCCGTGATAAGAGAGCAGCAGTTGGAAATTCCTCACAGAAGGGGAGGGAAGGGCCATGCCGGGAGAGGGTGTGGACTTTGAGGTCAGACGCAGGTTGTATGCCTTACTTGTCCATCATCAGCTACAGAACCTTGACTTCATGATTTAGTTTCTCTGAGCCTGGTCCCCCAGCCCTCGGTAAAATGGGGCAGGGAAACAGAATATAGAGTATAGGGTTAGTATCAGGATGGATGATACGAGAGCAGAGGCAAATTGCCCTGAAGAGTGCCTGACTCCAAAGAAGAACTCCTGAAGAGTTCAATGAAAATATATAGAAATTAGAATAAAATTCCAAAAAGCAAGCATTTGACAAATACGCTGCTTCTTTTTCCTTCTGATGTTATTTATTATTTTTACTTACTTGAAAGGCAGAGCAACAGAGATCTTCCATTCTCTGGTCTGCTCCCCAGCTGTCAGCAGCAGCCAAGGGAGGCGCAGGCACAAGTCAAGAGCCTGGAGCTCAACCCAGTCCCCCAGGGCAGTCAGGTGCATCAGGACCCAAGCACCTGACCCATCAAGTGCAGCCACTGAGGGTCTGCATTTAGAAGGGTGTTGGATGGAAAGCTGAGTAGCTGGGACTCCAAGAGACATTCTAATGTAGGATGCCTGATTCCTGAATCTCACCTGCTGAGCTACAATCCTCTGTCCTGGATGCTGTATCTTAGGGATCAATTCCAGAGAAATTAGCTTCTGGGGCCCGGCCTGGCGCCGTGGCCTAGCAGCTAAAGTCCTCGCCTTGAATGTACCAGGATCCCATATGGGTGCTGGTTCTAATCCCAGCAGCTCCACTTCCCATCCAGCTCCCTGCTTGTGGCCTGGGAAAGCAGTGGAGGACGGCCCAAAGCTTTGGGATGCACCCGCGTGGGAGACCTGGAAGAGCTTCAGATTAGCACAGCACCGGCTGTTGCGGTCACTTGGGGAGTGAATCATCGGACGGAATATCTTGCTCTCTGTCTCTCCTCCTCTCTGTATATCTGACTTTGTAATAAAAATAAATAAAGCTTAAAAAAAAAGAAATTAGCTTCTGTACAATTCTTTGATTAAAATCTAATTCAGAAAGCAAATTCTAGGCTAAAAAAAGCAAACCTTTGGTTTCTGGGGTGCCATCGCTCCACATGGAGTACAGATGCAATATATCCTGCTGGTGAGCCACTGCTGACACACCGAGTCACCAACCCCTCGCTGAGTTACACCAACTCTGAATGTGAAGCCGTTAAACTTTTTACTCTAGTATTTTTTAGTTTATTTTTATTGCAAAGGCAGAGTTTAAGAGGGAGAGACAAAGACAGAGACGGAAACAGAGACAAAAAGAGTGAGAGATTTCATCGTCTGGTTCCCTCCTCAAATTGCCCCAGTTGAGCAGAGCTGGGCCAGGCTGAAGCCAGGAGCCAAGAGTTTTATCCTGGTCTCCCACTTGGGTGGCAGGGCCACCTAATGCTGCTTCCCCAGGCGCATTAGCAGGGAGCTGGGCAGACAGGGGAGTAGCTGAGACTCAAGTCAGCTCCATTATGGGATGCTGATGTCACAGTTTGCACGGAAAAGCGGCTCCACAAAGTTTCAGTTTTATAATGGAGACTTCAGCTCTTTGTGAAAACCGAAGCACTTAGTAACCAGTTAAAGCTGGGCTCATTTTAGTCTTGTAGCCTCATCACCTTTGCATTTCTGAGCCATTTAATTCAATTAAAATTTTAATATGATATGTAAAGATGGCCTGCTTTGCACGTGCAATGGGAATGATGGGGGTTCAACACAAGCCACCTAGGCTGGTATTATTTCAAGTTCTCATCTTTGAAAAAATACAGTTGGCAAATGATCAGATCTGCACACTACTGTAGGAGCGCACAGTCATGAGGTCGTGGACTGGGAATGGAGGCGCGTCAGAACAGCCCCTCGACCCCACGTTTCCCGGGAGGCTGCAGATGGCATGAGCTGACATCTCTGGTTTCCGCAATCCTAAGATGCTGAGCCCTGGGGACTCCCCTGACCCACCTCCCTTCACTGCCCTAGCGTCTGGGTCCCCCCAGCTCCTGCCACGTGAGCCGCCCTAATATGGTCATGCTCTGCCGAGGAGTCTGGGGCGCGCTCACCCTTCTCCTCACGGGGAGGAGGAAGGCGCAAAATGTTCAAACACAGGCTGCAGGAAGGCAAATGGAGTGTGGGCTCACTGCCGCCACGGGTGATCCATCACCCAGACCAGCTAACCCCGCGAGCACGGGCGGCGCTGGGCTTCCCCTCTGCCTGATAGTGCCCACTGCCCTCGGCCCCTGGTAGGACCGATAGGCACCCTGGGGGCGGGCCGGGCTGCTCCCGGCGCCCGGGGGCTGGCGGCTCGCCCGCCTCTGGTCCTCGATGCTGCTGCAAGGCGTGTCCGGGGCTGTGCTCATGTGATGGAGAGAGGGAAAGACCGGGCGGGCGGGGGAGGAGGCTCAGAGGTGGCTTTTTTTTTTTTTCTTTTAAGGAGTTTGCCGGGAACGCGTCTCCTTCATTCGCAGTCTGGGCGCGTCCGCAGCACAACAGAGGGCAAAGTGCTCCCCGGACCTGGCAAGCGCACCGCACCGCTTCTCGCTCCGTCTGCAGCCCCAGGACTTGAGGAAGGCGTAACCCTGCGGCTGGGCGCGCGAGAACCACCGAGGAACCATGGGCGCCGGGAGCTCCACTGAGCAGCAGAGCCCGGAGCCGCCTCCGGCCGAGGACACCACACCGGCCGAGCCCGAGTCCAGGGGCGGTAGCCCCTCGGCCGAGGCGGCGCCCTGCGCGACCGAGGATCCCGCCATCGCCGCTGAGGACCCGGCGGCCAAGGTACGGGCGGGCTCCCCGGGCCACCTGCCTCCGGGAGCCGGGGGGCTGGGGGGAGGGGAGTGAGGGTCCCTCTGATGGCTGCCGGCTGAGAACTTCCTGACCGGTCCAACCAACCGCTCTGCAAACTCGAAGCCGGAACCAGCTCTTTGGAGGCTTTTCTGGGTCTTTTTGCGCCGGGAGAGGGGCCACCACCGCAGCAAGTGCGCGGCAAGGGGTGGGGTGCGGGGGTTTGCATCTTTGTCGCGGGTCTAGGGGAGGCGACTGCACCAGCCGCAGTAATAAAATCTGCCTCCTGCCACTGCTACTCCTCAGCCTCTCCCCTCCCTCTCAGTGGGGCGGGTCAGCCTGAGGCGGTTGAAGCTGCGTGGGCGTCTGTGGAGTATGGAACCCCTTGCGGAGCGTCTGGAGCTCCTCGCCCCGCATTCTCCCCGGGCCCGAATCGGAGATGCTATAGGGTCAGGGCCCAGGAGCTAGGGGCCTGCAGAGTTGTTGGGCACTGCTCCGGGCTCCAGCTGCGCCCCGAGCGAGCGGTTTGGTACCCAAGTCCTCTGCGGTAGCGGCTGGAAGCGACAAAACCTCCTGGTGCAGAGCGCCGGGGGTGTAGCTCCCTGTGAGCCAGGGAGAACCTGGACAGACGCTGCGTCTCCGTCTCCACGAGGAATGACAGGTTTTGCAAACCAGCCAGCGTCCTGCCCCTGATTTTCTTTTGGTTCATGGCCTGTGCGCTCCACGGGATAAACAAATACTGGTGGGGTGGTTACAAGTTCTCCAAAGGACTTGGTCAGTCGCCGGCAAGCCTTCCCTGTGCTTTCTTCTATGGAGGATGGGGGGTAGGGGAGGTTGTGTATGTGTGTATGTGTGTGAGGGGGACAGTTGCAGAAACCTCTGGAAATGCTGCGTTTCATAGGGTTCTTTGTACTAGTTTTTCAGGGCCACCACAGCCAGCAGATCGTTTTCCAAACCTGTGTGTTCACCAGCAAGGCCACACCCAGCACGTTTTATGTTCTCCTGATAGAAAGACTTAGAGAACCATACTTGAGAAACAAGGAAGTCTGATGTGAGGACAGTGAGTAGAGGAGAACCTCAAAGAGTCATTTTGGAGATGTGGATGTGTATAATGTGCAAAAAAAAAAAAAAAAAAAAAAAAAAAAAGAAATTAAATTGAAATCTGGATGAATTGCAGTTTCAAGCAACAGTGACCCAGGTGTCTTCAGCTGCTTTAGCATTCCGGGGCCAGCTGGGAGACTTGCTGTCCATCAGCTAGTTTTACTTCTGGTCTTAATTCACAGCTACTTGTGAAATCCATGGTCCCTAGGCAAGAACAAGCGCTAGCTGTGCCTCTGCTATCTAGATGTTCCTAAACTAGCCTCTGGAATCTTGGGTCCTTTGAGGGCCAAGTCACATGTCGCAGGCACCCACGCCGCCACTGCCAGATGCCTCCCTAGCAGTGCTTGCATTCTGTGACTGATAGTAATTTTTTGGTCTTATTGTTAAAACCTGGTAATCATGGAACATATTCCCTGCCCACCCCCACTGGCTTTTATATTCCTTTGGATCTTACTAACTGTTGATCCTGAAGCACCTAGGATTTACCCGCTTCTCAAGAGACTTGACTTTCTTGAAGATGTTTCTTCTGTTCTCTTTGTCCTTCTTCCATAGTCACATTCTTCTCCATCCTAGCCACCAGCATCTTGAAGCAGCCAGCCAGCATCCTTTCAGGGGGGAAAAATGACTTAAGTGACATCCATAATATTATTGAACTTGTTGGCCCACTGCCCAGTTATCAATTTGGAGGTGAATCAATACACTTACATGTCTCCTTGGAATACGACGCTGGTTTTCAATTCCACCAGCAAAATTTATCACTCGGGCTTTGAAGACCCACGTGTCCTTAAAAGGGACAACACGCGAGGACAGTGACTCAGCACCCAGCACTCTGCCCAGTTGGGGCCCGTTTCTGATTCCTTGGGCTCCCATAGCTCCAAGGGCTCACTGGTGGCCTCAGGACTTGATGGGAAAGTGCTTTCCTGGCTGTTCCCTGGGCTAAGCTCGGGCAGTGTCCGGCCGTGTGGCATGCTGCCTGGCACATAGTAGGCTCTCGGCCAACAGTTACAGCCAAGAAGGAAGGGATGACGGTTGCTCCATGGGTTTGATTACAGATGATCAAATTGAGGGGATACTGTTTGACCTTTAACTTTAAAAAAAGATTTATTTATTTTTATTGGAAAGTCAGATATACAGAGAGGAGGAGAGACAGAGAGGAATATCTTCCATCTGTTGATTCACTCTCCAAAGGGCCGCAAATGGCCAGAGCTGAGCTGATCCAAAGCCAGGAGCAAAGCCAGGTCTCCCACGCGGGTGCAGGGTCCCAAGGCTTTGGGCTGTCCTCCACTGCTGAATGGGAAGTGGGGCCGCTGGGATTAGAACCGGCGCCCATATGGGATCCCAGCACGTTTAAGGCAAGGACTTTAGCCACTAGGCCACGGCGCTGGGCTGGACTTTAACCTTAATATCATGATCAGTTTCATGTGTCAGATAGTAACTGTCTGGCTATTAACAGGTCAACCGAATGTTTTGGTGGGGAATGGAGTTGGACAGTTTGGTTTCTATTCTTTTCTAGAACCAGAGTAGCTTTTTAACATTTCAATTACAAACTGACTTGAATCTGAAATAGATAAATTTGTCACATGCAAAGTGGCTCCAATGAGCGTGTTGGGCGATTGTGTTAGTCATCTTGCCCTTCCCTGGTGGGCCTGGGGACATCTGGGAAGGTTTAGGCTAGTACAACATTTTCCCCTAGAATAGAGTGCTTGGCATGAATTAAAGGTTGTTAGCACTCTAAACAAATCTTCTGTCTGGTACTGCCTGTTTAGCAGTGTAGTTTACTTCCTTTCTTCCTGCTCATTTTGCTCACTAAGTTCCTGCACCTCGAAAGACATCACACTAGCTGACTTCTCAGGCCTATGAGCTGAAATGGAAAGTTGAACTTTTGATGACTCACTTGATAATCGAAACTAACTCAGAATTTAGATGCAGGAGAAACAAATCTTGGTTTTATGCAGCGTACCTGTTGATTAAATTGGACCAGTTGGCCTTGATGACATTTGTGTGTAAGCTGGAGGAAATGGCTTGTTCACTGACTTGTCAGGTTTCATTTAGGAAGGACCCGGCCATTTTGGCCACTGAGGAAGGCAGGAAGACCAGATGACCCAAACGCAGGTGACAAACAATGCCTCACATTTCCCTTCAATTGTCTTTTTTTTTTTTTTCTTTTTTAAATTTATCTTTGAAGGAGTGTTTTTATCCTGCAGAGGGTGGGATGGTTAATGACAAACTGCCCTCCTGCCTCTGGTGCGTCCTGCTTCATGCCCCTTGAATAAGCTTCTCTTTATCTCCCTGGTAGGGATTTCGGGGCTGGATGTGGAGCTGTAGCTGTGGCCACAGGGCGGGGCCAATGTTCCTGACAGGTGGCGGACGGAGGCTTCCTCAGTCCTTTAGCTGTGACCTCGTGTGGTCACAAAGCCGTGCTTCTCCCGCGCACGGAGATGCACTCTGATGGAAGTGTCTGCTGTCTGACGGGCGGATTGCAGGATGTGTTTGATCATGTGTTTAGACAGTGAAGGTGGCCGGCTGCTTCCCTGATCCCTACCGCCAGCCTGAGGCAGTGTGTTGCCTCTGTTTACAGTTTTATAATAAGAGGACTATAATCTAAAGTGATTAGCGGAGAATTAGATGTTTGCTGAGAGTGATGTTTTGTGTGTGTGGTTATCTGTCTTGCTGCTTTCTGATGAGAATAAGCACCCAAAATTGGAGGTGGGGTTAAGGATGGTCGCTTTGCGTTGTCAGAAGACAAAATTATGAGATATTTAGTGTGAGGGTCTCAGAGTTTTTCTGGAAAGATTTATTTGTTGATTTGAAACTCAGATTCACAGAGGCACAGGGAGAGACAGAGAGAGCTTCTGTTGCCTACATGGCTGCAACAGCCAGGGCTGGATCAATCCAAAGCCAGGAGCTTCTTCTTGGTTTCCCACGAGTGGCAGGGGCCCAAGTGCTTGGGGCATCTGTGGTGCTGCCTTTCCCAGGCCATTAGCAGGAAAGCTGGATCGGAAATAGAGCGGCCAGGACGTGAACTGGAACTCCTACGGGACACGGGTGTTTCAGGAAACTTTACCTGCTGTGCTGTACTGCGGGCCTCCAGTGGCTTTGTGATTCTTGAGTTGGGCGATGCCTCCTAGAGATAATACAAGTGCTGAAAAAGTCAAGTAGGAGAGGCTGATTTCCTGCACAGAAAAGAATAATGAAAGCAAAAATGGAACACAGCAAGAAGACTGATTATTTCAGAGCTTATGATAGTCAGACAGGAGGCGTTTCCTTCACTGCTTATAAGGGGCCTGTTAGGGCATTTGTGTTATCTCTGCTGGTTTATGGGAAGGTTAGACCAGGGACGGTGCAGGCTTGGTGGTCTGAGTAACTCCACTTTGTTAAGCCTGTTGAATCTAGTGCAGGACGGCTGTGCAAACCAATCAGCTCCTATAAAGTGTGTTCAATGGACACGGACAGCCTGGAGGGCATTGCAGGGCCTACCCTGGAGCCCGTTACAGCTCTGGGCGGAAGCAGTGGAAACTTCCACTTGCAATATTTCCTGAGATGAACTGTTTTCAATGTACGTCCACTTGGGGGTAACTAATAGCTGTGCTTTTTAAAAAAAATAACTTTAAAATGCTCTAAGAGTATTCTTACTTGGCATTTTATAGGATAGTTAAGGAAATGAAAGTGAAATCCTGTGTTACAAAAGGTACTGTGAAGTTGGCTGTTGTCCTGCACCCAGTAGTGGAGTACCTGCTCTGTGGTTGGAGAACACCAGGAGTCGAAGCAAGAAGCTAATTGGTGCTCATGCCTGGCGCCGGTCAGTGCTGTTAGTCGTGCATTAGGTGCAAATCAAAGATTTATAGCACTCAGCATTCTGCAAAAGGTATAGTTGGCCACTTGATTTCTTGGAAAAAACCAGATGCAATATCTTTGAATTTCATGCTTAGCTTCCTTGCAACCTAACAAAAATTGTAATTTAGAATGTTTACTTTCTATAAAAAGGATTTATTTATTTTGGAATCAGAGCAACCGAGAGAAAAAAAGGCAGAGACGAAGCCATCTTCCATTCGCAGCTCCTTCCCTAGACGGTCTCTGCAGGAGCCAGGAGCTTCCTCCAGGTCTCCAAAGAGTGGCAGGGCCCATGCACTGGGCCGTCTTCCATTGTCTTTGCCAGGCCATTAGCAGGAAGCTGGATTGGGGACATGAACTGGCACCCTATGGGATACTAGCATTGCAGGTGTTAGCTTTACCCACTAAGCCAGAACTTTAATTTTGAAGTGATACAGTGGAAAATATCTAAAAAGCAGTAGGAAAGTTAGAAGCTACAGACAAATGTGCACGTTCATTGTCAATAAATTCTTGAAGAATCTATGATTATAGTGATTTGACTTCTCTATCTAGATCTGGGGCCATTTTCCTGCAATAGAACCCCATTAGGCAATGTAAGTATAAGATTTTGAACTTGTAATCGTCCTTTTGTTTCTCACACAATGGTATAACCAGTAAGAGAATACAAGTAAAAAATAATTTGTAATAAATTTCAGTTACACATACTTTTGTGTTTCTCATCACGAATAGTGTTTATTTATTTGAAATTGACTACTCTTGAATCATAAGGGCTTTATAAGATAAAAGCATTTGTTTGCTCTTTTAAAAAAAGATTTATTTATTATTTTTACTAGAAAGGCTGTGGTACAAGAGAGGAAAAACAGAGTGTTCATCCATTCACTGGCCCACTCCACAACTAGTGTAATACTAGAGCTGAGTCAATCTGAAGCTGGGAGCCAGGAGCTTCTTCTGGGTCTCCTACGCAGGTGCAGGGTCCCAAGGCCTTGGGTTTTCCTCCACTGCTTTCCCAGGTCACAAGCAGGGACCTACATGGAAAATGGAGCAGCAGGAATTAGAATTGGTGCCCATGTGGGATGCCTGTGTCGCAGATGGAGGCTTAGCTTGGCCTCTTGTTTACTCTCATTAAAATGAGTTTTATTTAAAATCATTGCATAGCAAGATGTATTTAATATTGATTTAAAAAGTGTTAACAATTGGACTGGCATGGTAGCCTAGTAGCTAATGTTTTCATCTTGAACATACTGAGATCCCATATGACCTCCAGGTCATGTCCCAGTAGCCCTGCTTCCCATTCAGCTCCCTTCTTGTGGCCTAAAAAGCAGTTGAAGATGGCTTAATGCCTTGGAACCCTGCACCCATGAGGGAGACCCAGAAGAAGTCCAGGCTCCTGGCTTCAGATCAGCTCAGCTCAGGCCATTGCGGCCACTTGGGGAGTGAATAGGCAGGACGCAGGATCTCCCTCTCTGTCTCTCTTCCCTTTTGTATATCTGACTTTCCAATCAAAATAAATAAATCTTTTTTTAAAAGGTTAATACATGAAGCCTTTACTAAGTATGTAAGTAGAATAAGAAGTACAAGTTGCTATTCCTTTGTGCCCTTCAGGCAGCTTGGTAATCAAGTGACACCAGGGGTGATAGTTTCTTGAGTATTCTTGTAGAAGCTGTGCACCTGAAGAGAGATAACAATAGGGACCAGTACAGTCGCAGTGCCCGTTAAGTCCTGTCTGCTCCAGTTCTAATCCAGATCCCTGCTGATGGCACGTGGAGGCATGGGAGATAGTAGAAGTGCCTGGGCCCCCGCCACATACATGGGAGACTTGGATGGGGTTCCAGGCCCAGGGCTTGGGTCTTTGCAGCCATTTGGGGAGTGAAGCAGAGGATGGAAGAGCTGTTTGTCTCTCCTACCCCTGCCTCTGTCTTCCTCTTCTTAATGCTGTCTTTCAAATAAATAAATAAATATTAAAAGAAAAAGATTTATTTGTTTCTATTGGTAAGGCATATTTACAGAGAGAAGGAGAAAGATCTTCCATCCACTGATTCACTCCCCAAATTGCCGCAACAGCCAGAGCTGAGCCAATCCACAGCCAGGAACCAGAAGCTTCTTCTTGGTCTCCCTCGTGGGTTCAGGGTTCCAAGGCCTTGGACCATCCTTGACTGCTTTCCCAGGCCACAAACAGGGAGCTGGATGGGAAGTGGAGCAGCTGGGACACAAACCAACACCCATGTGGGATCCCAGCGTCTTCAAGGTGAGGATTTAGCCGCTGAGCTATGCCCTAAATAAACCTTTCAAAAGAAAAAAAAAAACTAACAGCAATAGTCCCATCTTGTCTTTTTAACAAATAAGATCACAGCTTTCCTATCTGCAGCCTTAAGTTTTGGATATCCTGGCATATCAGTACATAAAGTGCTAATATTAATTGCTGTATACATTTGTCTGTGTAAAAATCTATTTATCTGGAAGACAGAGAGAGAGATTAATTGATTTTCTGTCTGCTGGTTCACTCTCTAAATAGCTTTAACAAGCAGGGCTAAATCCTGCAGCGGCCAGGAGTCAGGCACGCCTCCCAGCTGTCCCACACGGATCGCACGGGCCCAAATACTTGGGCCATCAGCCCCTGCTTTCCTAGGCTGTTAGCAGAGGGCTGGGTTGGAAGCAGAGCAGCTGGCACTTGAATCAGTACTTTGATGTGGGATGCAGGCGTACTGCAGTGCTGAAAACCACGAAGTGTGTTATGAATTCGTGAGGCAGCCTTGCGCAGGGCCACGCCTGTCTACTCAGCGTCATGCCGGGCTACCAAGGAGAGCGCTATCAGTCTCTCTTTTGTGGGTTAGTAGCCTGGTGATAGTTGAACCAGTCCTATGTGATGAAATGTTCCCAGGCTTTTGTCACAAGAATTGATGCAGGGAGCGTCCCACTTCCGCTTGCTGTGTGTGCAGGGGCCTAAGGGTACCTCTAATAACTTAGAAGTCTCTGGAAGCAGAACTGTGGCTATGCAGGGAGTCCATGGCGGATGAAGGGCTGAAGGCTGCCAAACCCTAAACCAGGGCACTGCCCAGGTGCCATTGCCTTGCCTGCTGATTCAGCATGGCTGTGGCTCGATCTGATGTTCCCCAGGCACCAGGCCTTGTGACCGTGTGCCTCAGCCCCACCCTAAACCCCACCTGCTTTGAATTTTCAATGAGGCCTTTCCCCTCTTCCTAGAAAAATGATCACCCCAGCCTATATGGGGCCCCTCCCACTCCCCCTCACTCACATCTGTGTGTCTACTGCCCCACTGCTTCGCAATGCAGCCTGCTTTTCCTGCTTCCCTCTTTGTGTGCCTCCTGCTGGTATTCCTGCACGCTAGGAACAGGAACCTCTGCTGCACTCGCCGAGGGCAGGGACCTGGGGGGTCTCCCGGCCAGCTTCGCTTTTGCCAAGGTTTTTGTTTTAAGATTTACTTATTTTTATTGGAAAGAAAGATTTACAGAGAGAAGGAGATACAGAAAGATCTTCTATCCGTTGGATCACTCCCCAAGTATCTGCCATGGCCAGAGCTGAGCTGGTCTGAAAGCAGGAGCCAGGAGCTTCTTTCAGGTCTCCCATGTGTTACCACATCATGTTTACCGCACCTGCTGTCTTCTGTGTGCTGCCTGGGAGCGGCTGAGAACGGTGTTTGAATGACTGTAGGCTGCGGTTTGTTTTACTATCCTTTGTAGAGACTTTTTCTCTAAAAGCACTCATGGGGGGTGGGGAGGGGGACAAAGACACTTTGCAAAAGCAGCAGTGTGGCTGCAGGACAGTCCTGCTCTTACTGCCTGAGTTTCCTTCCCAAGTTAGAAAACATTTTTTTTTTTCACTGTTTGCTTAGACAATGACCTACTTCGTTAACTTTCAACGTTATGGTTTCTCCCCTGAGATCAGTCTGGAATCACGTGGTTGCCAGGCATGTCCTGGTGTTTCTGATGCACGGACTGTCGGGATCAGGCCGTGGGGGCAGGCGAAGCCCACCCTCGGGAAAACTGCCGGCGAGAGCCCGCTGCGGATCCTTTCGCACTCGTCCTGAACGGCCTGGCTCTGCTAACTGGAATAAATGTGTTTTCCCAGGAAAACGTAGGTGTTCAAAGCCTGGAAGCTCGAATCCCTCCCAGACACTGCTGGCTTCTCTCAATACAAGTATTCATTCAAATTCAAAGGCTTTTGTCTTCCTTGTGGTTTCTCTGTGATATTTTTAGAAAGAGGGGAAACCTAGTCATTTCATCTTGCCTAGCCTCAATCCCAGTTTTAGTCAAATGTCAATTCTATGTTTAATTTATAAATGAGATAAGCTGAAATGTAAAGGAGCGATTACTACAGCTCACTGGTTGATCTTTTTTTAAAGACTTATTTATTTGTGGGCCCGGCGGTGTGACCTAGCAGCTTAAGTCCTCGCCTTGAATGCTCCGGGATCCCATATGGGCGCCGGTTCTAATCCCGGCAGCTCCACTTCCCATCCAGCTCCCTGTTTGTGGCCTGGGAAAGCAGTGGAGGATGGCCCAAAGCTTTGGGACCCTGCACCCGCATGGGAGACCCGGAAGAGGTTCCTGGTTCCTGGCTTCGGATCGGCGCGCACCGGCCCGTTGTGGGTCACTTGGGGAGTGAATCATTGGACGGAAGATCTTCCTCTCTGTCTCTCCTCTCTGTATATCCAGCTTTCCAATAGTAATAAAATCTTTAAAAAAAAAAGACTTATTTATTTGTATTAGAAAGGCAGATTTACAGAGAGAATGAGAAACAAAGAGAAAGCTCATCCATCTGTTGTTTCACTCCCTAAATGGCTGCAACGGATGGAGCTGGGCTGATCCAAAGCCAGGAGACAGCAGCTTGTTCTGGGTTTCCCATGAGTGCAGGGTCTCAAGGACTTTTATCATTCTCAACTGCTTTCCTAGGCCATACGCAGAGAGCTGGATGGGACGTGGAGTAGCCGGGACACGAACCGGCACCCATATGGGATGCTGGCTCCTGAAGGCAGAGGATTAGCCTGTTGAGCCAGGGCGCCAGCCCCCAGTTGGTCTTCCCGCAAACTGCTAGGTGGAAAGAGATTGTACACTTCCTAGTTTCTATGCCTGGCTGTGCAATGGAGTCACCTGGGGAGGGTTATTTTTATTTAATAAATGTGCTCATGTACTTATTTGAGAGGCAGGGGGGATTCCATCCACTAATTTACTCCTCAGATGCCTGCCATGTCCAGTACTAGACCAGTGCTGGAACCAGGAGCCAGGGCCTCCAGCCAGGTCTGTCATGTGGGTGATAGCAGCCCGGTTGTTGAACTGTCAGTACTGCTTCTGAGGGTCCACACTGCCAGGTATTGAATCCAGCTATGCAGTGTGGGATGCGGGCCCTGGACATAGCATCTTAGCTCTAGGATGCCCCTGGGCCACCCTTGCAGATTTATTATATCAGAATCGCAGGAAATGCCAGGCTCTTTCTGCAGTGCTGATGGTACCCAGTGTGGGCTTTGTGGGAGGGTTAGGGATGGGGATGAGGCTGGCTAGAGATGTTCCTGCTCTAGGTGACAGGTGTGCAGATTCACTGAGATTGGAGCTCATGTGTTAAATAAGGAACGATTCAGATGGTGCCAGAAGAGTCAGTATTCCCCTTCACACATGGGTTGGAGAAAGTCAAGGGAAGTGGTTCGCTGCGTATTTCCATCTCCTACATTGCGGTATTGAACACAAGTGTGCTGCCAGCCCAGCCTTGTCCAAAGAGGCCGTGTTGTTCAGGGCAAAGAGGCATTGAACCAAGGGTTGTTAGTCTTAGAAGCAGCTGCTCCCGGAGTTTACTTTCTCATTTCTCCATGTGAAACTCCCTGTGCTGTGCTGGGTGAGTCAGTGGTCGTCGGGGGCTTGGCGTACTGCATTTGTCAGGTCCAGAACCTGTAAAGAATCATTCAAGTCTGATCAAGCTGTTGCAGGTCAGATTATAGTTATGGTTGTCATGCCACTTATGATTCACTCTTGTTTTTTAAATTCACGCATATGCTTTTATAATATGCATATTTTTTACATTTTATTATTATTATCATTTTAGTTGCCTAGGCTATTATCATTTAGAGTTCCATAGGCTCCTGGCATTTCCCTTATCCCCTCCCCAATTCCCTCCCCCCTCCTATTTCCTCTATATCATTACTAAAGTATAGTTCTCCATACACAGTCATATGTCCATCATTGCGGGCATGGACAATGGCAGAGAGTCCAACATCCTATTGTCAAGACATAGCACACAGTGTCATTGTAAGTCCATCTTTGTCTGGAAGTAGAAATGCATACTACATTGTATCCTCACATCTGGATGTTAGTCTCCATTTCACAGCTACTGTACATCCCCTTAAATGTAAAGTCATAATACAAAATCAACAATAGAAAGAAAAATAGAAATTTACAATGCCATGAAGTTAAATGACATGTTACTAGATATGATTGTCTCCATTACACAGCTACTATACATTCCCTTAAAGGAAAAGCCACAAAACAAAATCAACATCAGGGAGAAAAAAGAAATGCCATGAAGTTAAATAACATGCTATTAAATGACTAACGTGTAGCTGAAGAAATGAAAATCAAGAACCTTCTTGAAAAAAATGATGCTACTATATGATCTACGAGTCATTGAATGACTTAATCAGAAGAAAGTGTTTTGAAGAGATGAAACTAACAGAAAACAACAAAACCCATGTGGTATAGTTTCCGCTGATCTTTGTTGTGAAGTGTATCTCCTCCAGACAATAAATAGATGGGTTTTGTTTTTTAATCCAGTCTACTAATCTATGGCGCTTGAATGAGTTTAAGCCATTTACATTAAGAGTTCAATATGTATGGGTGGTACTTTGGTCCTGTCATTTTAGCAATGGGTTGTTCATTGGTTTAGTCTTCTGTTGTCATTTTAATGGGATGTTCTTCCCACTTGCCTTTGGTTTTAGTGGGTGCTATTCCTCTTCTCTGTCAAGAGAACATCTTGAAGTATCCTTTGTAGGGCAGGTTTGGAAGAGGCAAATTCTTTTAACTTTTCTTTACCGTGGAAGAATTTTATTTCATTTTCAAAGACAAAAGAAAGCTTTGCTGGATGTTATCCTAAGCTGACAATTTTTTTCTTTTAGAATCTGGAATATGTCACTCCACTCTCTTCTGGCTTGTAGAGTTTCCTGTGAGAGATCTCCTGTGGGTTTAATGGCATTCCTTTATATGTCAATTGATTTTTTTCACGTGCACATTTCAGGATCTTTTCCTTATGTTCAATTGAAGAGAGCTTGATTATCATGTGTCTTGGTGAAGATCGCTTTTGATCAAGCCTGTTGTGAGTTCTGTGCCCCTCCTGGATCTTGTTTCCCAATTCTTTCTCTAGATTAGGGAAATTTTCCTTTATTATTTCATTAAATACATTTGCAAACTCAGCTTCTCTTTCTGCACCTTCTGGGACTCCCATAACTCTTATGTTTGGCCTCTTAATAATGTCTTTCAAATCTTGAATACTTTTTTTTGCCTGATCCAGCTCTGCTTCCAGCTTTTTGTTTGCTTCCCCCTGATGACAGGAAATATCTTCCAATTCTGAGATTCTTCTGCTTGCTTCATTCTATTTTGGAGACTCTCCACTGTACTCTTAATTTGCTCTACTGTGTTCTTAATTTCTGGTATATCAGCCTTGATTTGCTTTATTGCTTCCTTAAATTCTTTGAACTCTTGCATGAGCTTCTCATTGTTGATCAGAAGCTTTAAAATTAGTCTTATGGATTCTGTGTGCCCCATTTTTTCGATGTCTTCCTCAGTTAGCTCTGAGGTTGGCATAGGGTTTTGCTCCTTTGCAGGGGAGTTTTCGGGAATATTCATTGTGCCTTTGTCTCTTCTTTTGCTCTTGACCATTGTACTTCTGGTTAGCAGAGTCTTCTCCTTGAGGCAGGTTTCTAAGCTGTGTCACCCACAGGTCCACAGTTTGATTTTACTTATTGCAGTTGGTACACAACATTTTGCTTGCAGCCACTTGTACCACAAGCTCCAGCAAGTTCCAGGTCTGGGTGCTTATGTTAGATTTCCACCGTAGTCTCCACAGCCCCAGCTCCTGGCTCATCACTCTCCACGTCCTGTGATACTGTGCTTAGGCTGCACCATTGTCTCTGCAACCTTTCTCCTACTTCCAGTTAGAGCAGGTCCCAGGATTAGAGAGACACCAGGTGTCCTATATAGTTAGGTCGTTGGTGGTGTTGATCTTGTCGGAACCTGTTGGCTGTTAGGCCTGGGTGCCACACGGACCTATTTAGACCTGTACAATGCCACAGTCAGTATTATTTTCCTGTGGGACCAGTGCAATCCACGGAACTCAGTGAGTTCTCGTGAGCTCAGCATATGCTCAATTCACTGTTGTCCCCTGCAGTCCTAAAGCTATTGCCACAGTGTACAAAATGGCACCTGACGTACCACTACTTCAGTTCTTGATCTGCTGGCCATCAGGTCTGAGGGCTACCCAGACCTGTCTTGGGTGGAACCTGTAGAATGCCACGTTGCTGCAGTTCACCGAGTCAGAAATGAGTTCACTCCCAGCTCAGTGTATGCTCAGTCCTTTCCCTTGCCTTTGCCTCCTTACGCAAAATGGCACCCAATTCAGTTTAATGGGGCTGACTGGGCTGTGAAATCCACCCTGTTCTCACACTGCCGTCTGGGATCTACTGCTCTGTCTCTGCTCCTGGTCAAATCAAAAGGACCAGCAGGACAGACAGTTCTTTGTCTGGGTTCCCCTCCCAAGCTCCCAGTGAAAGTCCCTTCCCACCTGGTTGCTGGTGGAGTTCAGATCTCCATTAGTTGAATGCTGCTGGAGTATCAGTCACTGCAACACCACACCACTGTGTCTGCTGCTTTCCTGTGTCTGTCAGTCTCCAGGCACCCCTCTGCTGTTGTTCTGTCCTTTCCTATTTCCTGGAATATGTCCTCTCTGCTTCATCCTGGTTAAATGTTTTTCGTCCGTTTAAACGTGTCCTTCCCCTGTTCCGCCATCTTGGTTCTCCTCATGATTCACTCTTGATTCCTTGCTCATATCTGCCTTCCAGGACCTGTGCCAGGAGCAGGGGAAGTAGGAAGCTCGGTCTTAGGGTTCATGTTGTAGCCCCAGGTTAAGCTGCTGCTTGCAATGCTAGCACCTCATATTTGAGTGCTGATTTGAGTCCCAGCAGCTCCACTTCTGATCCAGCCTCTTACTAACATGCATGGGAAGGAGGTCAGTGACGGTCTCAGTACGTGTGTGTGTGTGTGTGTGTGTGTATTAGAGGTAAAGCCCTATATTCACCTTCTGTTTACGATACCTATTGATTCAGTGCCATTGTGCATGAATAGAGCGCCTTCAGTTTCTCCCTTTCGTATTTAATTGTACAATGAGTTAGAAAGTATTGAGGAGGCTTAGTACCTAAGAATTTGGTCAATTATAATAGCAAGCCTGTGGTTTTAAGTAGTTTCATATTCTGTATCTCGGGTATAATTCTCATTTCATGGCTATGGTAAAATCATATGTAAATAATATGAAGAAGTGAGAAGCTGGTGTTATCTCTGAAACACAGTGTTTTTGGATATAGTACAACTGGAAGCATTAGAGGCTGTAAACTCAGCATTTTCTAACACTTGCCATAGTGACAGCAGTGGTACCGGTGCTCTGGGACATTAGAAAGTGAGAGCCAGTTAGCGTTACCCTTGAACACCTCCTCGTTTAGGGAGACTGATAAGGCTGCTGTCCATGAGGTGCTCAATAATGATGATTTGAGTAAGTTTGGCAGGTGACAGGAGACTTGGCAGCAGGTGACAGGAGAAATGGCAGCAGTTGTGTACTCGTTGACTTGCCCAGCTAACTGCAGTAAGAAACAAGGGACATGGGCCCTGCGTGATAGCATAGTGGTTAAGGTCCTCGCCTTGAACACGCTGGGATCCCATATGGGTGCCGGTTCTAATCCTGGCAGCTCCACTTCCCATCCAGCTCTCTGCTTGTGGCCTGGGAAAACAGTGAAGGACGGCTCAAAGCTTTGGGACCCTGCACCCATGTGGGAGACCTGGAAAGAAGCTCCTGGCTCCCGGCTTCGGATTGGCACAGCACCGGCCCGTTGTGGGTCACTTGGGGAGTGAATCATTGGACGGAAGATCTTCCTCTCTGTTGTACCATCTGCCTTTCCAATAAAATAAAGTAAATCTTAAAAAAAGAAGAAGAAGCAAGGGACATTTTGGGAACAGTACCAGGTGCCGTCAGGAGGGAGGACAGCAAGTGCTGGAGAATGTTCTCACACGAAAGGAGTGGCGGGAACATGATGATAGAGTGAGGAAACACTGGCCATGGAGAGCTGCCCAAGCTCTGGGACTAAGGAACAGAGCACGATTGCAGAAATGTCCCATGTGAGATGGTGGACTTTAGGGACAGGCCTGCCTTGCGTAAGGCAGAGATGGTGGAAGGCGCAAGGCTGGAGAGGATGGTGGAAGCATGTGTGTGCCAGCAGTTGTGTATGGTGACGTGTTAGATGTGTGCAGGTGCGGTGGGTGAGGAGGGGTTTCGATGAGCCATTGGTATGTAGCACAATGCCCCAGACATGAAGTGTCTTCGGTAGTAGGTAGCCACTTGGTAGGCAGAACTTGGGACTGGTGGGAAGAATTTCATAGCAGGTTCTCATTTTCTTTTTTGTTCTTTAAATTTTTTTTTTAATTTTATTATTTTTTCTCCATTAATTACAATGTATTACGTGACACAATTCATAGGTACTGGGATTCTCCCCCCTTCACCCCAAATCCTCCCCCGCCCCGGTGGATTCTTCCATCCTGTTGCATAGCTACAGCTCAAGTTGTTCTGGGATTCCCTCATTGCAAGCATACACCATACATAGAGTCCAGCGTCCCATTGACCAAATTCAACGACCTCTTAGGGAGGCCCTCTCAGGTCCGAGGGCAGAGCCAGCAGAGCATCACCTCGATCAATTAGAAGCTCCAACATATCATCAGCAACAATCCAGGTACGATGAGACTGGTGCAGAGTCCACTGATTGACATAGTCCATCTTAGAGTTTCCCCTTGTCCAGTTTTCCGCTGGGTGTGCCGTGCTGGAGATGGGGCGACTGAGCCCCCTTTTTTCTTTAAATTTTAAAAAATAATTTTATTTATTTGAAAAGAGAGATACGGAGAGAAGGAAAGAGACAGAAAGAGGGATTTCCCCATCTGCTGGTTCACTCTCCAAAAGGCCTCAATGGCCAGACTAAAGCCAGGAGCCAGAAGCTTCTTCTGGTCTCCCAGTTGGGGATAGGTGCCCAAGGCCTCGAGCTGTCTTCCAGTAGTTTCCCATGTGCACTCACAGGGAGCTGGGTCAGAAATGGTACAGTTGGGACTAGAACTGTGGTAAATTTGGGGAGCTGGCATTGTAGGCCAGCTCAATACACTGCACCACACCACAAGACCCTAGCAGCAGGCTGTCTACTGTAGGTCATGACCAGGGGCATTTGTGAACTCAGTAACTGCTCTCCAACAGCGGCCTGTGTCAAGGTAGAGCCCCTTGGCATGAGGACAACCCAGGCTTGTGGAATGGTGGGCAGAGCAGCCACACTAGAAAGTCAGCTAAGAGAGAGATGTGGCCGTGGAGGAAGCCAAGCGAGCCAGCAGTGAGCATTAGTGGAACAGCACACTGGATAGAGCAGATACCTCTGAATGGAGCAGCTGGCCCAGCCATCCATCCTTTGTCACACGGTAGCACATCCAGGTCCAGCTGAGAATGAAAGCGCCCCATGGTGACTGCCTTCCTTCCAGGTTAGGCAAGGAGCTAGGTTGCTGGGAGGGGGGATCTTATCTTGACTTTCAGGGAAGGCATTTCTTCTTTGATTTTTTTCCCAACGCCAGGGTCTGTCACTCAGAGAACAACTGATGTTTGGCTGTTCGCCTTTGTGCCTGAGTGAGTGATTTCTTTGGCTTTAGGGCCCTGGTTCTGCTTGCTGCGGGGCTAGGCCTTCTATCTTTCCCCGATAACCAGCCCCCTGGTTTAAGACCCGTTTCCTTGTATCCTTTGCATTGTCCTCTAAAGTATAATTTGTTGTGGCACATAAATTGGATTGTTGAGGTATTTTGTGCTACTTATCTTGTTCAACTTTTGGTAATAATTTTCCTCTGAGTTATGACAAACTTTCTGAGGACTATTTCCTAAGAAGTTTAGATTTTAGGGGGCCAGCACAATGGTTCCCCTGCTAATCTTCTGCCTCCAAGTGCCAGCATACCATGTGGGCACTGGTTTGTGTCCTCGGTGCCCATTTCCCATGCAACTACCTGCTAATGACTTGGGAAAGCAGTAGAGGATGGCCCCAGGCCTTGGGACCCTGAACGAACAAATATGGGAGACCCAGAAGAAGCTCCTGGCTCCTGGCTTCAGGTTGGCTTAGTACTGGTCATTGAGGCTATTTGGGGAGTGAGTCAGTGGAAGGTAAAAAAAAATGAAAATTATTTTTCACTTGGCTCTCTATAAAATAGTCTTCTGTAACACTGCTACCACTGAATGCCTTGGAGAATTTGATGCTGCATGTGGTTGATGCTTAAGACAAAATGGATTTATTATTTGTTTTAAAGGAACCAGCTACTCCATCCAGGTGTCCCACTCGGCTGGCAGTGGCCCAAGCTCTCAAGCCATATCTGCTTCTTCTCCAGGTGCATTACAGGGGCTGGATCTGACCCGAGTAGCTGGGACTTGAACTTGCACTCCAGTATTAGATGACACCTTAACCCACTGCACCGTGAGGCCAGCCCCCTGGCTGGTTTTTTTTTTTTAATTGCTTCTTTTTATGGTCTTTCTTCTTGGAATTCACCATAGATGGTAGAGGAGTATGTGTGTGTGTGTGTGTCGGGGGAATTGGGAAAAAGAAAGTTGGGATTGTAATTTAAAGGACATTGCTAACATTTAGCCAGTCTTTCTATAATGAATTATTCTTAATTATTTCAGAAATGACATGTTAATCCATATTTAGGCGTAAGTTCCTGACTCATATCATTAATCCAAATATTTAAATGTAAATTTCTGTTCTCCTTCTCCCTTGTTTAACACAGAACAAGTTATTGAAGAGCAGGGGAAAGCATCACCACTAACGTTTACTAAATCAGCCTTGATTAGTGCAATATCTCCTGCTGTCCTAGCCGGAGCTTGTATTATATACAGTTTAAACAAAAAATGCCCGATTGTAACAGGACAGAAACCTAGTTGCGTGATTTTTATAGTTGATTTATTATTATTATTTTCATTCCAAAACTTTGGCGTAGAAGTGTGCTTTGAACTCGGCTTGATGGCCCTCTTATACCAGTTTTTGGTTTGTTTGTAATATAGGAGACGTGCTCTGCTTTGGTTAACACGGGGATGGGCTGTTCTTTGGATGATCCTTGCAGACACACCAAAGCCTGCTGCGTGCAGGGAGTTTCTGGTTCTCTATGGAGATTCTGTGCTGACAGAGAAGGCCCTGCAGTTTTAGCTCTGCTTGCGACAGCGCAGTCTCCAGTAAACCCTCCCTCTGTGACAGAGAGGAATTCAGAGAATGCTGAAGTATCCGGGGAACCAGGTCATGGTGAAAGCATTACGCTGGACAGACAGAGTCTTGAGCAGTCCCTGTGGCCCTTGAACCCAGCTTGTGTCCCACCCTGAGTGCTGTAGGCCAGGCGAGTTAAGCAATGGAATTAACTTCTCAGCCTGGACACAGGCTGGACCAAGAGTCACAGACTTTGCTCCGTGAACCCGGACCTCCAGCCCCCCTGGCTATAAGCCAATGCCTGGAGAGAAATCACAGATGTTGCAGGGCTGGGACGCTTTTTCTTTGGTGCAGTGAGTAAGACACTCCTGGTGGCAACACTGGCATCCCACAGGTGTGCCTGGGCTTGGTCCCACTCTGCTCCAAGTCCTGCTTCCGGAGAGAGCACACCTTGCTTCCTGGCCTGGGTGTGGCCCGGCTGTGGTTGTCCTAGGCACTTGAGGAATGAACCAATAGTTGAAAGATCTCTCTGTAGGTCTCTTATGTGCCTTTCAAAGAAATAAAAAGTATGTTCAAAGAAAATTTTTGTAATAGTAATGAAATAGTGTGATAGTGAGTGTTAGTGGACAGATAGTGAGTCCAGATCAGAAGAGAAAAACCTGAATAAGCTCCTAAAATGAGTTGGACTCTTTGTCGCGCACAGGCAGTGCTGCCGTGGCTGCATCCTAGCGCCTGTCTTAGAGACGGCAGTGCCCTCCGTGTGTAGCTGACACTGAGCAAGGCATGTGGCTGCCAGAGGGATCAAAGGCAGGGACGCATGGGGGTAACAGCGTTTGGGGGTGAGTCGATGAAGAATGGGGACGCTAGAGTCGGAGAACCGTTCAAAGAGTGAGGCAGAAAGGCTCTCAGTGCGTGGGCAAACTAGTCGGTAGAAAATCTAAGAAATGTTGGGTTTAAGGTCAGTAGGTTTGTTACTCCATTCCGGGGCTTGTCAGAAAGCTTAGTGTGTTAATATTAATTGTGCATTTTCTAAAAGGACTGAGAAGATAACAGCCTGGGTTGGAGACAAGAACACAGGAGGACCGGCAGCTGAGCGCGCTGCAGAGGTGGGCTTGGCTTTGGGGTGTGGGGTGTCGCATCCTAGAGTACAACCTCTGCCTGATCCACAGGCAAGTCTTCACTGGCCGGATGCCCATGGGCACTCCAGACCCGACTTGATAGTTCTGATCTGGGGCTGGGAGTCATTTTAGGATATTCAGGGGTCTGTTTTGTCTTTTCCTGAGGAAAGAGTGGCTTTTCATTTCCTTTAATTTTTAAATTAGCCCAATGTATATTATTACCCTCTGGTTAGGAAAAATGTGGGTTATACCTGTCACACCTTTTAAATGTGCATTAATTGAGAAATGTCTCAGATTACCCAGGGATGAAAAGTTTTTATATAGATTTTTATTTTTTGCTGTTTTTTTTATTCATTAATTACATTGTATTATGTGACACAGTTCCATAGGTACTGGGATTCTCTCCACCAATATGTAGATTTTAAGTTATGGGGCAGGGAGGGAGGGAGGCTAGGTGGAAAGCAACAGAGAGAGAGAGAACTGGCAATTTAGCTTCCGATCATTGTAACCCTTGATTCGCTCCTGACCAGCTCCCCACAGCCAAGCCTGGCCGGGAAGAAGCCTGGAGCCGGGAGTTCATCTGGGCCTCTCACGGAGGTGGCAGGGACCTACTTGCTCGAGCCATCACCTGCTGCTTGCCAGGGCACACGTTACCTGGATTCAGGAGGGAAGCCAGAACTTGAACCCACACATTCTGATATGGGATGTGGGTGTCTCAAGCAGCTGCATTGGTTTTTTTTTAAGTACTGGATAGTCCTTTAAATTTTTTTTTCCTAAGATTTATTTTTGTGTTTTTGAAAGCCAGAATTACAAGAAGAGAAAAAAGGAGAGAGAAAGATTGGGAGTAGAGTAGCTGGGACTTGAATTGGCTCTCATGGGGTGCTGGTGTTACCACCAGCAGTGGCTTAAACCACTGCATGCCAGTGCTGGCCCCACGAGCACTGTCTTAACCACTAGGCCAAACATCCACCCCATACATGTTTTCTTTCCTTCCTGTTAAACTTGCTCTTCTGGGACAAGGAGGGAGATGTAACAGGAGAAAATGAAGTAGAAAATTGATGAGCAAAGGGATGATCCAGATTGTTTGGGCTGAGTACCCTCCTTTGGGTTAATTTCCTTGCCAGCATCAGAATTGGTTTTTACTTTCAGCCTGCAGTAATAACTGTTTAGAGTTCTTTTCTCGCTACCTCTGTCGTGGATGAAACACTTGAACTGCTGTGGAGTTCTGAGCTGCCAATCATTGTGTTTCTCAGACTTTTCCAGCTCTGGTGGTGAGCACCGGCAGGATTGTCACTGCCTGTGAACTTGAACGAAGATCAGGCGAAGGTCAAACAGCGCCTTCTCGAGTGGAGTTGCAAATTCTTCCTCTGGCAAATAGGAGAAAAGGGAAATGTCACCCGCTTGTTGCTTTTTATGGTCATGAAGAAGGAAAAATCCCCGAAGCTTGTGATTCCTTTGCTGTGAGCAGACCAGCTGGTTTATTTCAGCCTCAGATAAGAACTTGAGAAAGACCCTGATTTATCTTTTCCTTGGGTCTGATCACTGAAAGTCTGCTAGCTTGATGGCTAGAAAAGCAAATGACTGTATTTAGGAGTAATAACCAGAATAACTTTTAAGACAGTTGTTTGGTGGAATCTCAAATGCACTGAGGATCGTTTTTGGTGAGTTGGCTTTGTAAGAAGGACCAGCAGTCAGACTGCAGCTTCCTAATAAATGGCTGAACGGCTGCCAAATTTAATTGATTTTTAAAAAGTCAGCACATGTGTGTTTGCACATGTGTTTAACGTACTCACTCATGGACCCTTCAGTGTGACTTCACGAGTTGGTTCTCACCCAACGCATTAACTTGGTATGAACAAAAGAGATGGCACTGGCTAAGCAGTTTGAGGTGTTGTACTTCCGTCTGGGGGCTTCCCTCTCAGTTGTTTCACTGTGTATTGTTAGTGTTGCTTACAGATAAGTGAAGCTGAAGGTCAAGTGCATATAGAAATACCAAGCGTCGTGGGGCCAGCCCTGTTGTGCAGCAACTCTGGTATCTCATGTTGGAGTGCTGTTTCAAGTCCTAGCTGTGGTATTACAGATCCAGCTTCTTGCTAATGTGCCTGGAAAGGAAACAAAAGCTGGTCCAAGTGGCACTATATGGAGTTCCTGGCTCCCAGCTTGGGCTGGGCCAGGCCTGGCTGTTGTGAGCATTTGACAAATGAACCAGCTTGTTTACTCTCTTCTCTCTCTCTCTCCTTCCCTTGCTTTCTCTGATGCTCTGACTTTCAAATAAACAAATAAATCTTTAAAAATGTGACTACCTATTCTTAAATATTTGTATTTAGGGCAAAATTCAAACTTTGGCAGCCATATACAACTAGGTTGAGTGTGAATCTTCAAACTTTTAGTTACATAGAACATTGTACTGAGTAACTTATTATATGAAGAGTTCTAATTTTATGTAACTTTTCCCCTTGTGGAACAGACTGTGTTGATGGTTTATAGGATGTTGTATTAACTTTCAAATCCTCTTGTAACTATTAGACAAGTAAATTGAAATTGGGGACGTACCCTGGTTTAGTATAATATGGATGCTGTGTTGGCCTTGCGGAAGGATGCTGTCTTTCCAGGTCCCCCTGCTGGGTCACATCCTGGAGGTGGGGAGAAGTGATGCCTGAAAGTTTCCTGCATATGTTGGACTCTAAACCTGGTAATGGGTCTTACCAAGTTTAAAGTAGAGCTTTCTACAAATGGCCATAGGTCATCAGTCATTCATTCAAGGATGGATGTTACTTCCAAAAGGGTAACTGAGTTTGGAGATGTTCAAGTTTGTATATATCCTTGTTAATATTTAGGGACGTTTTTTGTTTGTTTTTCTCCCAGTGGTTTAGCCTTGGTTGTCTTCCTCTTTAGTTTCACCCTCCAACTTTAGTGGGAAAAGAGCTTCTTTCTTTCTTCAGCGTTTGCCAGGACATCTGGGGAGGATTTCATAATGAAGGCATGCATTTTATTTCCTTTAGAAAGTCAGCATGGCTTGGGTTGGAGTTGTGATGCGTTCCTGTCGGCTGGGATTAGTAGACGATGAATCTGCTACCGCAGGTGTGTTAACCCCGTGTCAGTTTACTTTCACAACAGTCACTCTCCTTGGCTGCTGGGAAAGTATTAATTGTTCTGAGTTTTAAAATATATTGTTAAGGCTGGTGTTGTGGCATAGTGGGTGAAGCAATGCCAGGATCCCCTCTGAGCACGGATTTGTATCCTGGTTGCTCAATTTCCGATCCAGCTCCCTGCTCATGGCTGGGAAAGCAGTATAAGATGGCTTGCATGTTTGAGCCTCTGCACGCCTACGGGAGAACCAGCTGAGGTCATTGGGGCTGTCTGGGAGGCGAACCCCTATCACTCTGCCTTCTAAATAAATTATTAAGAATTAATTGATAATCCTGGTTTAGTAATTTTAAAATAAGAAATACTGTCTCTGGATTGGGGAGTTTATCATGGTGGGAAGGAATGGTGATGCCAAGGTATTCTTTTCTTTTGCTATTTAATCAGTCTATTTCACAGACAGTTAGAAAGAGCTTCTGCCTGCTTGTTCACTCCCAGATGCCCTCTGTGGCTAGGGCTGGACTGGACCAGGCCGAAGCTGCAAGCTGGAAATTCTTTTTTTTAAGATTTATTTATTTTGATTGAAAAGTCAGATATACAGAAAGGAGAAATAGAGAGGAAGATCTTCCATCTGTTGATTCACTCCCCAAGTGACCGCAACAGCTGGTGCTGTGCTAATCTGAAGCCAGGAGGCAGGAACCTCCTCTAAGTCTCCCACATGGGTGCAGGGTCCCAAGTCTTTAGGCCGTCCTCAACTGC
Organism: Ochotona princeps; assembly: GCF_030435755.1. Taxonomy (NCBI): domain Eukaryota; kingdom Metazoa; phylum Chordata; class Mammalia; order Lagomorpha; family Ochotonidae; genus Ochotona; species Ochotona princeps. The sequence continues at coordinate 13,819,640 of NC_080832.1, read as the reverse complement.
TTTCCCAGGCCACAAGCAGGGAGCTGGATGGGAAGTGGAGCTGCCAGGATTAGAACTGGTGCCCATATGGGAATCCCGCCATGTTCAAGGAGAGGACTTTAACCATTATGCTATTGCGCCATGCCCGCAAGCAGGGAATTCAGTGAAGATCTTCTGCATGGGTGACTGGAGCCAAATCCTTGTACTAACACCTGTTGCCTCTTACAGTGCACAATTTCAGGAACTGGGCCCTCGGCATTCTCACTGAGGACGGGGGCACTTAATCTGTAGACCAAACATCCGCTCCAGGGAGCAGGTGTTGTGCTTGGTACCCGTACTTTCAGCACAGATGTAGAAGCTGCCAGGCATGAACCCATCAGCCACTCGGCTTGCTGTCTCTCAGTTGCTCCTTTTTTTGTTGCTGCTGTAGAGTTTAGAGCAAGCTTCAGACATCAGGACACTCTGTTCCCAGGTGGTTTTGCAGTGCCTCCTCCTGTTAAATCTCTCCATTCTGCTGCCAACCACATCACCATTCTCACATCTGAGAGATGTCACCCTGATTTAATAGCTCTGTTTGATACAGCGTCGCTGCTTAAATCTTCTGTTAGTCCGTAAATAAGTCTTTCACCTGTGTCCTTAAAAAAAATTACAACCTTGGGCTCTGTGCCGTAGCCTAGTGGCTAAAGTCCTCGCCTTACACTTGCCGGGATCCCATTGGACGGTGGTTCGTGTCCCGGTGGCCCTGCTTCCCATCCAGCTCCCTGCTTGTGGCCTGGGAAAGCAGTTGAGGATGGCCCAAAGACTTGGGACCCTGCACCCATGTGGGAGACCTGGAAGAAGCTCCTGGCTGCTAGCTTTGGAATGGCTCAGCTCCAGCAGTTGCGGCCACTTGGGGAGTGAATCATCAAATGGAAGATCTTCTCTGCCTCTCCTCGTCTCTGTATATCTGCCTTTGCAATAAAAATAAATTTTTTAAGAAAAATGACAGCCTCAGGATATAATCAAAGTTCCATGTGGCAGTTAATGATGCCTGCTAAGCTAGAATATTTCTTTGACTTTCTTGTGTGTGTGTGTGAGTGAGAGAGAGAGATTTATTTTGTAATGAGGTTTGGCCAATTGTTTCGCGTGTTAGATTTGCCAGATCAGCTTTTTTTTGTGATTCAGGTTGAACATGCTCACACGTTCACGTAGGTCACCTTGAGTACTCAGTATTGATCACGACAGGAGTCATGAGACTGCCTGGTTGTCACGTCGTTTAATGAAGGGCTTCCATCAGATCACCTTATTATAAAGGGGTGCTCTTCCCTGTGGGGTTACTGTTATTGTTTGCAACAGATTGTTGTGTTGCCAAACATCGTCTTAGTGTCCATTAGTGGTTCTCACCTGAATCATCGCACGAACTCGGTCATCTGTTAGGAAGGGTGAACGGAACCCTCACTCTGCAGAATTGGCATTTTGTCCTAGAAGACGCTTGCGTGAACTGTGAACAGCCTTTCTTATCAATGCACTTTATACAGCAATTAGAATGTTAAAATCGAGAAGTCCTCCACGGAGGCGCTGTCCCCGGAAGGGATTCTTCTCCTGCTGTCTGTGGCCAGTGGCATCTGCGCACATTGATTTGCCTTCCGCAAGATTTATGATGAACCCGCCAAGTTGTGCATTTGCATTTGCCACTGCAGGGCGGCGTTGAAGAAGGGCAGATTTTCTTCTGGAAATTTTTAATGGTGTTTTGCAGATGAAGGCAGGAGAGTACCTCATTAACCTAGAAAGCCATTCTGTAGATATTCAGACTGGTTTGGCTGAATTGCTCAGCGCTTATCTGGGCAGGAAGAAAATGGCTGGTAAAGAAGAGTGACATTGAGCACCGTTGCCAATTGAGGAGACCGTGAACTGCTTGTGCAACGATCATCTGTGAGCAAATGGTCAGACAGAACAAGTGTTGCCTACGAAGACACTTTCCACGGTGCTAAGCCCCGAGATCTGGAAATTTGGTTTTCAATGTAGAACAATAAATCTTGTTTCTTTCCATGTTCGTGAGTACCTCTTCAAAAATCTCAGGCAAACATGTAGGTGCAGCGAAGCTGAAACCATGGAACTTAATTTTCGGAGTGTAATTGTTGAATGGTTGTTGTGGTTTTTGGGAAAGGTTTTTAGCAAAGCCGGGATGGAGTTGAAAATGTCGATTTTTTTCCCTTCCAAGAATTTGCTTGATGTTTGAAAGTGATTAAGACGTTGTCATAGATGCCAGCGCTTCCGTGGGCATGTCTGTGTTTTTTGTTTTTTGTTTTTGCTGAGGGCGTCCGTGGAACAGAGAAGGGATGGTTAGTTAATCCCACCTTGCCTAGTCAGCAGTCGGGCTGCACCACAGTGGCGGTCAGAGGCTCCCTGGCTTCACACAGAGAAGCCAGTGCAGCTGGGAGTGGCTCCAAGAGCTGGACTTCCTTCTTTGATTTGCCTTTTTTTCCCTCTCTCTCCATAGGAAGTCACTGATTGTGTAGGCTTTCTGTAAAAGCCTGCACGATGTCTGTCCGTTTGTATCTCTTGAGCAAGCAGAAGGCCAGGAGATCCGTCCTCTGTAAGACTAGCCTTAAGGACTGCAGGCTGAGGCTTTCTTGACAGTTTGCAGGTGGAATTCTTAGCTTGTACATACCCTCAGGCACACACTCTATGTGTAAAATTTACATCTGAGCTTGTGCTTAGTCATTTACTCTGAAAACAAAGCGACAACCCTGAAGAGACAGAAGACAATGAGCCTGCTTTTTCCCAGGGGTGATTACTTCTGCAGCTGTTGAAAGGTGGGTTCCGTGCCCTGGCTCCATCCCCCTCCACCGTAGCACTTGGAGGTACTGCACCTATGTCTGAAAATGTTTGTTCCTGGATGTGGCTGTGTGCATCGGGATGCTCTACTCAGAAATGTGCCTTCCTGATAGAGAAGAGGACACTTTGGTGCCTGATAGATGCTCTGCAAGTGTTTACAGAATGAGTTAATGGCAGGTGTGATTGAGAACTAATTGGGTAAGCCGGTTTAAACCTTCAGTAGAGTGGTTTGCTGGTTCCGCGTTTTCCTTGGTGTGCGGTATTACATTTAACAGGGTCATAAAGCGTATTTTTCGTTTAGCTTTCCCTATCTCTTCTTTTTAAAGAATTATACAAGGCATTCTAAGCACTAACAAGAATAAAAGCAAGAACAAGTTTCAGGAGTAATGGATGGATTTGTGAGGATTTATTTTTCTGCTCTATTGGTTTGGCTGATGTTATTCCTAATGATAAAGCACTGGTCAATGAAATATGCAAAGTGTACTAAGCTTCCCCTTTTCGTATCTTTAGGGAATAGCTAACAGGGATATATGTGTGTGTTTATTTTTTTTCTTAGCAAGAAGGAAACTTTTCTTTATTACAATGAAAGGTAAATGATAGGATGTGTCCATATTTCATGTTTTATTTAAGCCATAGGATAATGACAATGCATCAGTTAAGGCACAGTTGAAAGGTTCATGGACCAATCTCATGGTATCCTGTAGGGTGGAGACGATCTTTTGAAGCTCTGTGCATTGATGGGGATAGATTTATGACAAAAGGAAACCCAAGCATAATTTATTACTGTCAAAGAGTGACAGCATCCCAATTCCAGTTAGAGGCCTGCCTGGAAACATGGATTTTGTGAGCACGGTCGTATTGGAGATCCCGTGCCCTCTGTCTGACAGCAGTGGTGCCACACCTAAGGAAAGATGGTGTCTGGTTTGTGACTGAGCCTGGAACAATTGCCATTGAAAGTGTTCATCAAAACATAACTCCTTCTCGCTTCTTAAGATTCCCAACCACATCTTTCAGGAAACAGTGGCAGTGGAATATGAAGTGGATGACAGTGGAGTCAGAGTGTCCTTACTGTAGATGCTGCTTCAGTAGCCGGAAGGCCCCACCCACAACCTTATCCTGTCTGTTCTAGCATTTTAGGAGGTTACATTCCCTGGGCTTTTTAAAAAATCAAAACGTGATTTTGCAAAAGAGGAGAGCTAGAGAAGGAATTCCTATAGTGTGGTGTCTCTTCCTAACAAGGTCTGTGACCTTGCACAAGCAATACAGATTGTTCTACGGGACCTTGACAAGGAACCCTCCATGTCCCAATGGGCTGGGTTTTGTGTGACTAACTTGGTGAGTTCATGGACCTGTGGCTGTCCTTGACCTTAGGGGAACAAATGCACACAGCAAACAGCAGCCCAGGCAGTTGCTGAAGGAAGCCTCAGACCAGCGAGGAAACAGAAGGCAAAGGCATTCTAAATAACAGAACCAGAATGGGGGCAAGTGGAAACAAAGTTTTGAAAACTATTAGTGTTGTGTCTGAACTGAGGTGCAAATGCCAGCATTGAAGAGGGGAGTGCCGCTGCTCCTGCTGTTCTGCAGAGCTCCCTCCCTCACAGGGGGCATGGCTGCTCTCTGGATGTGAGTCCCTTCTGGTTTGGTCTATGCAGACATGGCTCCCAGCTCAACAGCTGCCTGTTCAGTGACAAGGACACACTCTAATGAACCAGTCCCTATACAGGTTAGCATTGAGCTTGACTGCGTTGTTTCATTACTGCATATAATTCTGAAATGAACAACCTTTCCTATAACATAAAGCATATGATGTCAATTATATATCTACTATGCCTATTAACTAATCATTGCACAGTGTTTCTGTAGGCCTAATTCTTCAGTGAAAAGCAATGCCCCACCCTTCTGTCATTCTCTATTATGATAAACTTCTACAAACTTGCTTGTTATTCAAAAAAATGATTTCAGCTTCCAAGCATGCTGTATGCTTTCAGCTTCCAGTTGCTCTCAGCACATACTGTATGGAAAGATCTGGAACGCTTTGTGAATTTGGGTGTCGTCCTCGCATGAGGCCATGCTAATCTCCTCTATAGTGGTCCAATTTCGCAGTGCGTGCTGTCAAAGTGTGCACTCTTATCTGCTGAAAAATATTATAATGGTAGATGCTTTGCAAAACACCTCCCCTCTCTCCTACTTTAGCAATCATATTTTACATGCTTACGCACTGAAACACTCCCATTTTGCTCCCACAGAGGGAATAACTATTCCTTTTGTGCTCCATGTAATTAGAAAAAAGAGGTTAGTTAGTGAAGCCATTCTTGGTATTTGCCAGTGTCCACAGGGGCAGCTTCTTGCCACTCCACAGGAAGTGGCTTTGTTTCTGTGTCCTGCTCCTGGTATTGGCTTTTTGTAAACATCCTGGCTTGGGTGCATGGTCACAAGGCATGTGCTTGGTAGTCCAGTCGTGGCTGGTGCGTCCCCCACCCAGGCCGTGCACCAGAGGCTGGACTTGTGAGCTCCCTTAGTAGCCTGCACCGAGTGCTGGCCTGGCGTGCGGCTGCTCTTGATGCGTGTTCGGTAACTGGGGGCAGAGTTCGCCTTGGCCACACCGAGTCGGCTGATCTGTTCTGACAGGTATTTTTCAATGTGCTTTACTTTTTGCTTGTCTTAGTTTAATAGAACAGATAAACATAACCCTATGTGTTGATTCACTCTTTGCTTTCATGGTTTGAATAGTATTTCTTGCCTACTTTATGTACTGGAGTCTTATTATAAGCTTTAAAACCCGTGATTTCCCCTTTCACATTTACAAGCAGTCTCTCAGGTAATGCTTTTTTTCTCTGGAAGCAACTTCTGGGATTAGACAGAGTCCCAGTCTTAACTCACTGTGTCCTGATGAGACGAGAGTTGCAAAGCTTGGGTTCGGGGTATGCTGTGTGAGCCTGGGAGCCGATTTCCTGGGGCTCCTTGCTTGCCTCTGCACACGGGTGTTCTTTAGCACGACTTCCATAGTGCTTGCTATGTGTTTCAGAGGTTGGTTCAGACACTTCACAAACACTAATTCACAGAATCCTCTTTCTAAAAAAGATTTTATTTTTATGTTTGAAAGACAGATTGAGAGAGAAAGAGAGAGAGAGAGAGAGAGACCTGCCATCTACTGGTTTCCCTCCCCAATGGTCACAATGGTTGAGGCTCTGCCGGTTTGAAGCCAGGAGCCCATAGGTTCTTCCAGGTTTCACAAAGGTGCAGGGGCTCAAGCACTTGAGCCAACTTCTGCAGGGGGTTGGATTGGAGGTAGAGTGGGTGGGTTTTGAACCGCTGCCCATATGGGATGGTATTGTCCCTCTGCTACAATGCTGGCCCTTGAATCTTCTTAAGAGACTTGTGTGTGTGTTGGAAAAGGGAAAAAGGTAATTCCAGTTTTATAAACGGGAATGCTGAGGCACAGCCTCACTGGGGAAGCAGGTGCCTAAGGCTTCATGGCTTCGGGACAGTCACTGGGAACCCTGACAGCCTGAAGCAGGGACAGTACTCCTCCCCTCTGCAGCCTAACTTAGAATAAAATCTGCTGGAGTTTTCCTTTTAATGCCTTGGATACTCATGCCTTAGGTGTCACTGTCACACAGAATCAACATTAGGAGCCCAGGGCAAGGATACCAATGGAGACACTACCAAAACACTCCAAAGGAAAGTCATACTACACACTGTTCAGTGAACTGTTCTTTCCAGCACAGTGGTTGGTGAAGCCAGCGCCACCACCCGGAAGGCCAGGTCTGTGGCTGGACTTCTTAGACACATCCCCACTTACCCCCCGCCCCGGATTCCATGCTGGAGAGGCAGCTTCCGGTCTCTTTTCCTACCCCTTTTGGTTTTGACTCCCAGCTGCCCCTATATCTTGAGGGGCCCCCAACTCATGCATGGGGTTTTGCATCTTCCAAAATCTCCAGCCAAACAGATAGCCCTTTGACTGCCCCTCTAGTCTAGCTGTTCTCAGGAAAGAGGCCTGGATTCTCGCTGCAGGTGAGATGTTAATTTCAGGTAGGTTCCTGGTTCCTGTGAAAGAAGAGAAGAGACAGAAGAGGGCCAGGATGGGGTTCTCTATATTGAAGGGCCTAGTGGCATTGCCACTCACATGCATTGTTTGAAATAATTGTCCCCAACCATTGGAGCTTCCGCTGCTGCCTGCAGAATCGGCATGAACAGGAATCTGTAAGCAAGTGTGGGGGCCGGACTTGATGTTCACTTGATGATCCTTTCACAGCTGTCTGCTCCAAGGTTATGTTCTCAGCTTCTGGCGACTCCAAAGCTTCAGGCTTCAGTGATTATTCAAAGTGTCTCGTGTCTGAAGTGCTGAGTGTGTAACAGTGTCCTTATCCTCACGGAGGGTGGAGTTTGTACATTGGCTTGTCTCTTTCCGACACCTGCAGTGTAGCCTGAAGTCCTGTGAATGAATATTTGTGGAAGAATGTTGATGGTATCTCTTTGACTTGGCAGCTCAGGATGGAGCCCTTACATAAGAGGGTAATGAGAGATGATGGTATAATAAGGAGGCTGTACTGCATTTAATGAGCATGAAATGATGGGCTGGGAACTGAAGGAGACCAGGAGGTCGAGTGAGAGCAAAGAGAAAGCTCCATAGGTCCTGAGAAGTCGGAGCTCAGCCAGGATCCCAGCGTGTGCAAGGCGAGGATCCAGCCACTGGGTCATCGTGCTGGGCCCACTGCAGTAGTTTTATAGGCTGTTTTCTGACCTAATGTAAAAGCTTGTCAGTCTCAGAGCTACGTTGTGAATGGGTGCTGAATAATTGTTTTTCCTGTCTTGACAATGGCTTGCATAACCCAGTTCCTTATACTATCTGCTATTTTTGCCTTGCTGAGAGGTACATTATCATAAGACTGCGTTTTCATTCTCTGTGTCTCCCTTCTTTTTTTAAAAAAAATATTTATTGGGCCCAATAGAGTGGCTAAATTGTTGCTTTACATGTGTCGGGATCCCATAAGGGCACTGCTTCGTGCTCTGGCTGCTTCACTTCTCCTCTAGCTCCCTGCTCGTGTAGTGCAAGCTTACAAATCCATTTGGCTCTCCCGTGTGAGTGGCAGGTGCCAAAGCACTTGGGACATCATCTGCTACTCTCCCAGAAGTGCCACAGATGCCACTTAAACCTATGCTCATGTGAGTTGTCGAAGTCACAGACAGCAGCAACTTAGCTTGCTGTGCCACACAGTACCAGCCTTGACAGCAGCAATTCTGAGACTGAGTCATTGATTGCTTAGTGCTCACTCATTTCCCTGGAGATGGAAACTCACTTGAGGGATAGCTCTGTGCCCACGGAGCTGTGTTTGTCATCAAAGTGAGCGGGGGATGCTGGCACCTGCCTGCCTCCTCTCTGCTCTCAGTGTGCTGTGCTTACTTTCAAGAGCCAGGTCCAGCAGCCACGTAGGGAAAGCATCTCCTGAAAGCCCACATCGCTTCCAGAGACGTGACTGTCCCTGGGTAAGTGTGCGCTCGCATTCGTAAACAGAAAAACAAGGGTGGGCCTTTGGCCTGATGCTGCTGCTTGGGAAAGCCACATCCCACATCGAGCGCTTAGCTTTTGAGTCGTGGCTCCACTGCAGTTGCAGCTTCCGCCTCACGCACACCCTGGTGATGGATCAGGTCCTTGGGTTTGTGCCAACCTCACGGGGGACCTGGGTGGGGTTGCTGGCTCCTATCTGTGGCCTGAGTTGTTGCGGGCGTTTGAGAAGCAAATCAGCAGGAAGTCCGTCTGTCGAGCTGGCTGGCAATTTCTAGCTTTCTCATCTGGCTGTCAAATCAAATAATTGAGAAAAAAATCAAAGTTTAGTTTTTCAGATGTGAGTATTGGACATGATTTCACTAGCAATTAAAAGTCTGTTACTTCTTAAAGGCATTGAGTGTTCTTTCTGGTTGAAGAAGTAATGTTCGTGGTGACATCCCTTCTTACTTAAGCAAGGATGGGCTGCATAAGCCATTCGCCTTGTGCCAGGTGTGAGCAAACAGCCTTTCCTCAGGACCTGAACACCTGCTTGTTCGGGAAAGAGTAGAGTTTAACCCTCCGGAGAAGTCGGGTCTTGTGTTTTTATAGAAAAAGAGAATCAAGCAAGAGGCAAAGCTACTGCTCTTGATGTGACTCAGGTCCTGCGATTCTGAGGGTGGCAAAGACGGGGCAAAGTGTTCGGTTAGATCACAAGCACACTGCACACACCGACCCTTCAGCCGCCAGGTGCCAGGGTCAGTGGAATGCTGTTCCCGAGTTGATAGAGTACTCATTTAGGATCACGGACAACACCTGAGATAGTTAATGTGTGTTTTCATTTGGTTTGAAGTAGATCATTCCGCCCAAATCCACCCTGCACCCCAGCTTCACCCCTCCCCCACCAAAGTAAAAACTATTGCTTTTGGAGTGCAAAGCGAATCTTTCCTAAATTAATGTTTTCAATGTCTCCCAAATCAGAACAAGATTCATGAGTGTTTTTATGTGAGAATAAGTCTTGGTCTGTATTATTAACAGCTAAAAATTAAGGTATTAATGGCATCTGTGTTCCCTATACTAGCTGGCAGCTCCCACGGCTATTTTAAGAACTGTAAGTTTTGATTTATGAATTAGGCTGATGATTCCTTTTGCAATGGAAATATTTAAGTCATAATTGAAGTACCTGCTGCAAGTGCCTTCTTCCTGAGAGGCTTTCTGGAGACATCATGGGACATGTTTTATTATTTTCTTATTGAAATTTGCAACAAATCACAAACAGCCGGAATCTTTTTAATGTGTCATGAGAGACTAATAGCAAAGCCATGGTCGTTACCTCCTCTGAAGGAGCATCTGCAGCCAGCCTTGGTGCTGGTTAAGAGATTCAAGCTGAGGGATGGGGATACAGCTTCAAGACCTGCAGGTGCATCGGGCCTGCCTAGACTGTGGGGACATTTGTAATTATTCAATGCTTTTTGGAGTATTTCCTTTTGTATTACTGTCTTTTTCTTTAAAGGCACTTTCGGGCCCGGCGGTGTGCCTAGCGGCTAAGGTCCTCGCCTTGAACGCGCCGGGATCCCATATGGGTGCTGGTTCTAATCCCGGCAGCTCCACTTTCCATCCAGCTCCCTGCTTGTGGCCTGGGAAAGCAGTCGAGGACGGCCCAGTGCTTTGGGACCCTGCACCCGCGTGGGAGACCTGGAAGAGGTTCCAGGTTCCTGGCTTTGGATCGGCGCGCACCAGCCCGTTGCGGCTCACTTGGGGAGTGAATCATCGGATGAAAGATCTTCCTCTCTGTCTCTCCTCCTCTCTATATATCCGGCTTTCCAATAATAATAAAATCTTTAAAAAAAAAAAGGCACTTTCCCTTTTTTCTCAAATAGTGTTATGCCCGAATATTACCAAAAAACATGGTTGTGCATGCCAATTTCATTGAAAAAAGTTTCAATTATTTTCCATTTTTATCTGAAAGCTGGAGCGAGATTTTTTTTTTCTATCTGCTAGTTCATTCCCCAAATTCTAGCAATAGCTCGGGTTAGGCCAGGCTGAAGCCTGGTCCCAGAACTCTGGCTCTCCTCCATGGCTGGCAGGAGAACCCTGAGCTGTTCCCTTGCACGGTGTGCTTGTGGCTCAGACCAGGCATTGTGCTGTGAGAAGCAGGTGTCCCAAGCAGTACTTAACCACTGTGCCAAATGCCTGCCCCTGTGAAGGAACGCACCCAAGTCACACTGTTTTGTCTAGTGTTCCATGCCCAAGTGCCTGGGCTCATTCCCCGGCTCCAGCTCCTCACTCCAGCCTCCTGCTGACACAGACCCTGGGAGGCAGTGGTGAGGGTCTGAGGACCGGGTTCCTGGCACCCCATGGGAGGCCTGCGCTGGGGTAGCTAAGGCCTTGGCCCAGGGCCCTTCTGGGTGGTTGGGGAGTAAACAGAGGTTGGAAACTCTCTCTCCCTCTACTTCCCCCACCCCTCTTCCCTGTCTCTGCCTCTCAAGTCGAAAACTATCTCAAGTCAGGGAGAACAGCTTGCTATCTGCAGCCTGTGTTGACTTGCAAGAGAAGGGGAGACCAAGGACCCCTGACTGTGGCCAGCACAGCACAGCAGGCTCGGGGAGAGCCAGGACCCCTGACTGTGGCCAGCACAGCACAGCAGGCTCGGGGAGAGCCAGGATCCCTGACTGTGGCCAGCACAGCACAGCAGGCTCAGGGAGAGCCAGGATCCCTGACTGTGGCCGCCGTGGCAGGCTCGGGGAGAGCCAGGATCCCTGACTGTGGCCAGCACAGCACAGCAGGCTCGGGGAGACCAAGGACCCCTGACTGTGGCCAGCACAGCACAGCAGGCTCGGGGAGAGCCAGGATCCCTGACTGTGGCCAGCACAGCACAGCAGGCTCGGGGAGACCAAGGACCCCTGACTGTGGCCAGCACAGCACAGCAGGCTCGGGGAGAGCCAGGACCCCTGACTGTGGCCAGCACAGCACAGCAGGCTCGGGGAGAGCCAGGATCCCTGACTGTGGCCAGCACAGCACAGCAGGCTCGGGGAGACCAAGGACCCCTGACTGTGGCCGCCGTGGCAGGCTCGGGGAGAGCCAGGACCTCTGACTGTGGCCAGCACAGCACAGCAGGCTCGGGGAGACCCAGGACCTCTGACTGTGGCCGCTGTGGCAGGCAGTTTCATATTCTAGGTGTGGGTGAGGCTTCCCAGATGTCCCTGTCACTCATGAAGTTTTCATGCTAGGCTTGACTCAGCTCATTCAAAAAAAGGCTGAGCGATGCCTAACCTGGGGATTCTGTGGTGTGTCACCCATCTGTGGTTTTTGACTCCATATGCAACAGGAAGACGAGCATGGTTGAAGCTGGTGTCTGCTTATGTTTGTTCAGAAGATTTGGGCATCTGAACAACGTGGCTTGGAAGCTTCCCATAGTGACCAAAGAAATGTGTTTTCCTTCTAGGAAGCATTATCTTAGCATCTGCTAATGCTTATCGGGACCGTTACCAAGTTCCTTCTGCATAGATGCTCTGAAGAGCCAAACCTGGCTTCACCTGGCCAGACATAATGGAGAGGAGCTCACCGTCAGCTAAAAGTTTCTCTGTCACATCCCTTAGCCAGCTCTGCAACCTCTTCTCCACTTGAACTTGCCTTCTGCTGGGTGCTTGCCAAGGAAAACAGCAGATTGGCCACAGCCGTGGGCATCAGCATCAGGGTTAGGGTTCCTCCGGCTCCACTTATTTCCTAAATGCTACCTCCTCACCCACTCCCCTGCATGGTGGTTGATTCTCAGCCATTAATGGGATCTTTTTAAAGCTTTATTTTCCTTGATGGATTGATTCATTATTTGAAAAGCAGAGTTGGAAGAGGGGGAGAAGAGGGAGAAAAAGAGAGTTTGTGCATCTGTTGTTGCACTTCTCAAATGCCAGGATGAAGCCAAGAGCCAGGAGCTCCACCTGGGCTTCCCACATGGGTGGCAGGTGCCCAAATGCGTGGGCCGTCTTCCACTGCCCTCTCAGATGCATTAGCAGGCAGCTGGATGGGAAGCAGCATTGTTAGAGCCCCAAACAGGTGCTCCAGGGAGAGATGCCACTGCTGCAAACCGCAGTTTAACCTACTGTGCTGCAGTGATGGCTACTATCACAAATTCTTGTTATTTCAGCTCAACACAGAACAAATAACCACCTCTCCTCCCCCTTGGGGTGGCTCACTCCAGGGCTATCCTGTAAAATTCCCTCTCCAAGCATCTGATCTGACCGTGCATTTGGAGCCACTTTCCTTTTGAGAGCTAGTTTTCCAGTTCTTGCAAATGATCTTGTTCAATGGCGTATCTTCCAATTATCAGGGAGCAACATGCCTCTTAGGCCTTAAAACTGTCCACCTCAGTATCCTTTTCCCTAGGAGACAGGCTCTGCCTCCGTTGGCTTGGAGTGTGGTTGCAACAAGAGCCCTGTCCCAGTCTTATGTCCCTATTTCATTGATGAACAAACTGAGGCTCTGAGGATGAGAGCTTGGCTGAGATGTCCCTGAGCCAGGCTGTGGCTGAGCAGGGGTTTCCTCCTGGTGACCTTGTAGCAGCTCGGGCTGTTTTTACTCGTGCTGTGCTGGTGCAGGGAAGCCTACATCGTCTCATTATTTCCAGTCCATGAGCGGCTTCTGATGAGCCAGCGTACCTGGGCTGTCCTTGTTTACTTGTGGCTGGCGTGCTGATGGATGCTGGTGACGCATCCTTGGGCCTGGAGCACACCACTGCTGGCTTGGAAGCTGGATTGGTGTGCAGCGTGTGCTTAGATGACATGTAATGCAAAGCTCAGCAGGCACGTCAGAGAAGCCCATTTCAGTTTATCATTTGGATTTTGCTGTGGACCATCCACAGAGCCTAAATGGATTTTCCAGAATAGCATTTGCAAGTCCATTATCAAGGCTCAGGGTTTTATGACTATTAAATAATCCATGTCATGGGGGTATAGGCAATAGGCAGCTTTCTTTAGTGTTTTTTTTTTTTTTTTTCTGCTTATAAGGAGGCATTGCTTCCAGTCCTTTGGGATGGCTTAAGAAAGCTTTCAGGCTGACCAGCCAACTCACCTCTTCCTCTTGCTTCCTGAGTGCCCTCCACGCACACGCTGCAGCCAGGAGAGGCTGGTGGTGAGACTCCTGCTCAGTGGGTTCCACATTGGAGCAGACTGTTTTTTGTTTATTTGTTTTGTTTTGCTTTTAAGATTTATTGATCTTTATTGGAAAGGCAGATTTACAGAGAGAAGGAAGAGCAGAGACAGAGAGCTCTTCTGTCTGCTGGTTCACTCCCCAAATGGCTGCAAACACTGGAGCTGAGCTGATCCGAAGCCAGGAGCCAGGAACTTCCTCTAGGTCTCCCACATGGGTGCAGGGTCCCAATGCTTTGGGCCATTCTCTGCTGCTTTCCCAGGCCACAAGCAGGGAGGGAACTGCATGGGAAATGGAGCAGCCAGGACACAAACTGGTGGCCATGAGTTGCCAGTGAGCACTTAGCTCCTGAGTCACCACTTTGGGCCCTGTTCATTTTGTTATTTATTCATTTTTTAAAAAAGATTTATTATTATTGGAAAGCTGGATATAGAGAGGAGGAGAGACAGAGAGGAAGATCTTCCATCCGATGTTTCACTCCCCAAGTGAGCTGCAACGGTCCGGTGCACGCTGATCCGATGCCGGGAACCTGGAACCTCTTCCAGGTCTCCCACGTGGGTGCAGGGTCCCAATGCATTGGGCCATCCTCGACTGCTTTCCCAGGCCACAAGCAGGGAGCTGGATGGAAAGTGGAGCTGCCGGGATTAGAACCGGCACCCATATGGGATCCCGGCGTTCAAGGCGAGGACTTTAGCTGCTAGGCCACGCCGCCGGGCCCCATTTTGTTATTTTTAAAGGTTTGGTTTTTGTTTGGAAGGCTGGGTGACAGGGAGAGAGACCGAAAGGGAGATCTTCCATCTGCTGCTTCTCTCTCCAGGTGGCTGCAATGCCCAACCTGGGTAAGGCTAAAGCTGGAATTCAGTCTGTATTTCCTATGTAGGTGGCACATGCCCATGTTCTTGGAGTTAGCTTCTGCTGCTTTCCCAGGGGCATCAGCGGAAAGTGAAGCAGCCAGGACTGGAACCGGTACCCTAACCTGCCGCACAGTGGCTGCTTCGTGTGCTGTGTCACAATGCTGGCTCCATGTACATTTTCCTTTTCAATCAAATGGCGCATAGACTTAAGAATGAGACAGCAAGGGTTGTGATCGTCATGTAGCATGTTAAGCTTCTGCCTGTGATGCCAGCATCCCATACGAAGGCTGGTTCAAATCCCAGATACTCTGCCTCTAATCCAGCTCCCAGCTAATATGTCTGGGAAGTAGTGGACAAGGTCTCCAATCCTCGGGCTCCTGCCACCCATGCGGAGATGTGGGCGGAGCCCAGGCTGTTGGCTGTGGCCTGCTCTGTCCGGATTGTGCCATTTGGGGAGTGAATCAGAGCATGGAAGAGCTAGCTCTCTCTCCCTCAACCCCCTCCCTCACTCTCACCCTCCCGTCCTCTCTGTCACTCTTTCAAATGAATAAATACATCTTTAAAAATAACAGATTTGATATAGCAAAAATGATGGCTAATAAATTCTGAGTTTTGGAAAAATGGAGACCATTTTAAGCGGTGTAGTTCAAAAGCAACTATTCAGTTTGTGCCCTGACTGTGTGTGGTGTTGAACTTTGGCAATGGTCTCCCTCATCCTCATTAAACAATACATTGTGCTGGGCAGAGTAGAAATATGTATTCCCCGGCTCCCTATTGCAGCCGTCAACGTGACCAAGAACCTAAGAGAGGTGGTGCTGCTGCAAGCTACAGAAACTGCTTGTAACAACCATCACTTCTCCGAGTAGGAGAGGAACTTTTAGAAAATTATATAATTTTTTTCTCAATATAAGAGACGGAGCTAGGACACCAGAGGAAGAGCTGGTTTGCTCTCCAGATCACCTGTGGTGGTCCCAACCTGGCTGCAGCTGAACCAGGAGCCGAGACCTCCATCCAGGTCTCTGATGTAGGTGGCAGGAGTCCACTAGAGCTGTCACCACAGCCTCACAGGGTTTGCCTTCCCTTGCCTGTCTGTGCCTCTACTCCCGTAAACATGTGATGATTGTCGCAAATGTAGGCACCGTGTGTGTCTTTCATATCTGATTCCCTGCATAATAAAATTTTTGATACTCACATTTTAGGAACATACCTTTGATTAGAAGAAATGATGGTTTTGAACTTTAAAAGCTAAGCTTCGGGGCCCGGCACCGTGGCCTAGCGGCTAAAGTCCTTGCCTTGAACGCTGGGATCCCGTATGGGCACCAGTTCTAATCCCGACGGCTCCACTTCCCATCCAGCTCCCTGCTTGTGGCCTGGGAAAGCAGTCGAGGATGGCCCAATGCATTGGGACCCTGCACCCACGTGGGAGTCCTGGAGGAGATTCCTGACTCCTGGCTTCAGATTGGCGCAGCACTGGCTAAGGAGGTCACTTGGGGAGTGAATCATTGGATGAAGGATCTTCCTCTCTGTCTCTCCTCCTCTGTGTATGTCTGACTTTCCAGTAAAGATAAATACATCTTTTTTTGTTTTGTTTTGTTTTTAAAGCTAAGCTTGGGATACTAGCGTTTTTTGATCAGTTGAAATTGTTTATCCATCAGGCTGAGAAACTATTTAGCTTTCTGTGACATACCGTAGATTTCAAAACATTTTATTATCAAATTCCTAAGCAGGCATGTGATGTCGTTATTTTACTGCAAAGCGGCAGATGCCTTTGAGAGAAGCAGCCATTGATGCAGAAGTAGCTGCTTGACTGGGACACAGGGTCTCCTGCACCAGACTTGGAAACTTCTGGAAATATTAGGAATGTCTTGGAACACCACTTCATGCCTCCGAGCCCTTGTTTGCACCGCTGTAGCTCTCCTCAGCAGCAGTTACTTCTTTGACGTTTGGAGTTAATGGGGGCTGTTGATGTGTTGTGGACGGCTTGGGGTGTACAGGAGAGGGGAGATTGTACCCAGAATTTTCTGATAAGAGTCATGATGCCGGATGTTAAGTTGTAGATGTCTGCGTTCTGTTCTGTCTGCCTTGACCAAATCTGGAGTTCAAAGTCAAATAACAAACCAAGAAATGTTCTGTGCTTGCCTTGCCCTGGCACAGGGGACTTCAGCATTGCTTAGAATTTGAAGGAGGGTATTATTAATAACATGAGAGGGGGGCTTATTCCTGTTCCTAACATGAGAACTTGACTTGTTGGATTGTTTCATCATTTCTCCCAAGTTCGATCATCGTTTGCTCCCTGTTAGTTGGACTGATTCATAGATTCAGCATCTAGAAGGAAGGGTGCATTTTCTTGGTTTAATGCAGAGTGGGGGAACAACAGAAACAGTTCTTAGGGCAAGTGCTGTGGTGCGATGGTCCAGCTCCCTGCTCGAGTGCCTGGGAAAGCAACAGAAGATGCTAAAATCTGGGAGGCTTGTGGGAGACCCAGACGGAGCTCCTGGCTCCTGGCTTCTGCCTGGCCCAGCCTTGACTCTTGGGGCCATTTGGGAAGCAAACTAACAGATGAAAGATCTCTTTGCCGCTTTCTCTCTCTGCAATGATGCTTTTCAAATAAATAAATAAATCTTTGAGAAAAAGATAAGCAACACCTATTCAAAATCTAAAAGTTCTTGGCTCTGTGAGGTTGACAGGAGTGGCTGGCAACCAGGAGTGTTACCATGGCTGCTGGAGGCAAGGTAATGCGTTTCCATGGAGACCACAGGTGCTAGAGTCCTGCAGCTCCTCTTGTACAGTGTCCCTGCAGAGGGGGAAGTGGTGGTGTCAGAGTCCTGGCCTGGGAGTTCCGCATTTCCTCCAGGTGTGTATTGAGTGTGTATGTCAGCTTTTCCTTACCCTAACAGAGCGGCTGACCCAGGCTACTCACAGTCAAGGCCAGAAGTTGTGTGATGATGACTTTCTCACTAGCAGAGTGCCAAGGTGGCACAGAGTTGAGTGGCAGGAGGAAATGCATGTGTTTGCGCCTCTCCTTACCAAGTGACCCAGTTTGATTACAGATGCCCCACTTCTGGCAGTATAATCCAATCTAACCATTCCCCAAGATCCTACCCGCTCCCTGGATATCATGATTGGATTAAGTATCCGCCCTTTGGGTGTCATTAGTATATGACTTTGGGGGGTCAAAATTTTAAACACATGGGCTTTTGAAGGAAACCCAAATGAGCATTCAAATCCCAGCAATGTAGATTGCAGCCCTAGATGTGAAGGGCGTTACAAGGAGAGCCTTTCGGAGAGTGGAATTCTGATAGCCCCGTGTCCTGGGCGGCCGGCTGCTGGTGGTAGGTGGTGCTTTTTATCTCCCTCATCTCAAGCAGAGATCTTATAAATTCCCTTTGCCTGAAATCAGCATGGGTGATCTCCCACCTAACCGGATTTAGAGTTCTGTGTTTTCTTTTGCATACTTTCCCACAGAACCCAGGAGTTTTAATACTGTTTCAAGCAGCTATAACTTTTCAAAGCAGGGGAATACTTAACTGCGATGTTGTGTGTTGAAACACACTGTGTGGATCGTGGTTTCTCCAGGAACAGTGTTAACAGATGTGACTCAAGACAGTGTCCTGCGGGCTGATCATTGGAGAAAGTGCGACTGTGATTTCCTCCCTAGCAGTCTGGAAAGCCCAGTCGAGACCTTTTAAGTTCTCAGTCGATCTGCGTCACTGTGTCCATGCAGCTTCCCAAGCTAAGCTGTGCGCAGGACACTACTGAGGTATTGTCTGGTGTGCTGCTGTGGAGACACCTCCTACACTGGTATTTTTGGAATACAGATTGAAACGTGCTTTTCTTTGAGATTTAGAAGTGCAATTTATAGATAGCATTCCTAATAAAATGACTTCACTGGCAGTGGCTAGGTCCCTTGGGTTTTGCATAAGCAAAGTGAGATATTCACTATTTTCTAATGCATTCAGTACGAATATTTGAATGTAAGGGTTCTTCGCATACAAAGGATCTTTCAAACAATACACATATGAGAGACCTTTCAACTCTTTGTTCTCCCCACATGGCCACCAAGAGTCAGTGCTGGGCCAGGCGGGAGCCAGGAGCCTGGAATTCCACCCAGGTGTCCCTCCGGTGGTGGCAGGGCCATCCGCAGTAGCTCTCCCGGGTGCTTTAGCAAGGAGTTGGATCCGAAGTGAAGCACACAAGGCTTAAACCAGTGCTCATGGAATGCTGGTCCTTCAAATGGTGGCTTAATTTGTGTGCCGCAATGCCAGCCTGTAGACTTACCTTTTAAAAAGCAAAAAAAGATTTATTTGTTTTTATTTGAAAGACATATTTTACAGACAGCAAAGGAGAGAAGGAGAGAGAAGGTCTTCCATCTGCTGGTCACTCCCTAACTGGCCACAATGGCCAGAGTTGAGCTGATCTGAAGCTGGTAGCCAGGAGTCTCCTCTGGGTCTCCCATGAGGGTGCAGGAGCTCATGGACCCAGGCCATCTCCTGCTGTTTTCCCAGGCCACGTGCCGAGAGCTAGATGGGAAGTGGAACAGCCGGGTCAAGAGGCGGCTCCTGTATGGGATGCCAGTACCATAGGGTGGAGGATTATCTGGCTGTGCCATGGTACCAGCTCCTGAACTTACCCTTTAATTGCACTTTCCCCACACACTTTTGAAGCTAGTATCCAGTTGAATTAAAAAATTAATTTTATATGCTGATGAGTATAGCAGACCTCTTTCTTATGTCCAGTGGTAAATTTGGGTTATTTGTTTTGAAATTACATTAATTTTCATGAATTTTGATTGAAATAGCAAGAAAAAGGAAAACCAGGGATTTGTAGGCAGCAGCTAAGGACTGTCTGGTGTGAAAATTCTTTACCACGTGCTACTTAACAGACTCCTGCTCCTACAGGCTCTGCATGCACCATCCCAGAGCTTCCTTAAGCAGTAAGCACTGCCGTTGCAAAAGCAAAATAGCAGTCATCCTTGCCTCCTGAGAGGTTGTGCACCAGGATGAAATGGATCGTATTAATCACCACGCAATCCAAGTTCTCCAAGCCAATCAAGCATTGCGATTGGACCAGTGTTGGTGATGAGTGAATGTTTTCACTTTTGCTTGGCAAGGCCATGGGCTAGAAGTCAGATCTCTCGAGCCACGACATTCCATAGAAACCAGAACGTGCAGGTCCAGCCAGTGGACAGCAGTGCTCTTCCCACTGCGTGCGGCCAGGGACCAGGGAGCCACAGTGATTCTCAATGATTTTACTGTGATGCTGTCTCCATTTCTGACACTCTCAGATGAGCTCAGGCATGCTTGTGTCATGAGTCAGCAAGGGATTTTTGGGGGTGCTATGTCTTTTTTTTGTTTTTCTAGACATGAGTAGAAAGAAAGATAATGAAATAACAAGCAACAGTGGTTTTTTTTAATTTTATTTTTGATGAAGTTTGCACAGTTGATTCAGGGTGGGAAGGGTCGAGGACTAGGGGAAAGTGAGTGAGACCACCATTTCCACACTTTCCTTATCTTCTTCCTATATCTGGGTGGAAGCCACACCCAGCCTCCCAACCGCCCCCGTACCCAGGAATGGGGGAAGGCCGATGTCATCCCAGGGTCCCCGATGTGGAGCATGTTCTGAGGGTTCTGCTCAAGTGGTTTCGATTGTTCTGAAATGCAGTCGATCTCTCAGATCCAAGGATGAGCAAATCTTTCCAAGGTCCACCGGCTGACACAGTTCATCCCAGCGTCTCCATTCACCCAGAAATTTACTGTCAAGCTTCTTTAGGATGGTTGTCCAATTTGTTCTGCCCTCCTTCTTCTGCTGTGATACCAGATGTACTTCACAGGTGCCAATGAACTGCCATATCCCCCATGTGCATCCGGGTATGCTGTCCACGGCACCATTTTCAGTAACTGAGGCGGTCCCATTCAGACACATGTACTCCGTTGTCGGATCACAGGTCCTGCCACTCTCCCCATGGTCAGAGTTCTGAGTCCAGCAGTCCAGTTGTGGGGGCACCCTCAAAAAAATCTCGTCTGAGATGTTTCCAGACTTGACTCCATTGTGCTCCTGCCAGTATGAGGTCCAGATTATCCTGTCACCCACATCAGCCTATACACACACTGATAGTTGCAATTGCTAGATCAAATCTATCTCCAGCCCCTTCTCTTATGCAAACCAATGGGTGCTACAGCCCTACCCAAGCCAGCCTACCACACACCATCAGGAGCTTTAAGCCCAGTCAGTGACCCCCAATAACCCACCCACTGGGTCCGCCACCAGCCCTGGTTTCTATGCCTACCAGCCTGTGTGTGCAGTAGATTGGTCCCATATCCCATTCAGCTCTCATACACATCATTGAGCACTGAAGCCTAACTAAACCCAACCGACTCCACCCTCCAGCTTCACTCATGTCAGTGGGAGCCACTGCCTATCTAGCTAGACCCACCACCAGCCCTGGTTATTTTGCTTACCAATGGGAGCTATAGGCCATCAGAGAAGTGCCCACAGTTTCCCTACTGGACCCACCCCCTACCCTGATCTTGCACTCTCTAGGTGCCTCTGCAGTCTAGCTTGACACGTCTTGCCCCCAGTCCCAGCACCTGCCAGCTGATGCTGCAGCAAAGCCCAGTCAGCATTCCCTTACTCTGGTTCATGCATACACCAGTGGATACAATTAGCCCAGTCTGGTCCTCTCCCTAACCCAGTTCACGTGAAAGCCAACAGGTGTTGTAACCCTGCCCAGCCTTGTCTGCCCCCAGTGCCAGTTTTCATGCTCACCAGAAGGAGCAGTGGCTTAGCAGGGGAGTCCCCACATCTCCCCTACCAGGCCCAGTCTGGCATGGCCCATCTTACCTTGGCATATGCCAGTGGGTGCTGTAGTCTGACCTGGCCCAGCCCACCCCCAGTTCCATCTCACACTGGCTGGTGCTACCATCTAATGCAGCTCAACCAACCCCCAGGCCTATCCCTAATGTGAACTGGCTGGTGCTGCAACCCAAGCCAGCCTGTCCCACACTCCGTCCTGGTTCATAGATCTGCCAGTGGGTGTTATGAACTGACTCAGCCTGGCTTTCCCCTAGACCTGACCCATACATATGCTGGTGGGTACTGTAAACTGGCCTGGCCTGATATGCTCCCTGCCTTGCTTCTTATGCTTACCTGTAGGGACTGTGTCCTGATAGAGTAGTTTCCCAAGCCCTCTCTACCAGGTCTCCTCCTGGCAGCAGATCTTGTGCACACCAGTGAGTTCTTGGTCCGGGCTGATTTAGTCCACCTCCTGTCCTGGCAGAAACAGTAGCCTTGACCAACTGGCTCACATCCTTTACAGTCCTTACTGTTGGATGTTAACAGCCCAGCTATATCTGGTCCACACCCTGACACAGCTCTTGCATGATTCAGCAGGAGCAAAAACCTATTCCAACCTGTTCTACACTCACCCTGGCTCTCACGAGCACCAGTGGGTGCTGGAGTCTAGCCAAGTCTGGTACACCCCAGACCCAGTCCACACCCATGCTGAGAGAGACGGCAGCCATGTCCAGCCCAGACTGATGCCCCCACTCCAGCCCTTGAGCCCATCAGTGGGAACCACAGCCCAGCAGGGCATCTCCTTAGCTCCCCAGCCAGGCCTATTCCCGGTCACTGATGCTGCGCGTGCCAGTGGTTGTTCTGACTCACCTTAGCACAGCCCTTGCCCTGTTTTAGCCTTTGCCATCAGATGCAGCAGCCTGGCCTGATCCAACCAACCCCCAGGCCCAACTCTTGCTGGTGGGTACTGCAGCATAGCTCTGCCCAGTCTGCTCCCATCCTGACTCTTGTAAACCAGTAGGTGTGATAACCTAGCCCAGCATGACCTGCACTCCAGCCTGGCTCCTGCACTTGCCAGTGAGCAAAATTTGTCCTGGCCCTTCCTGGTCTGTTCCCACTCCAGAACCAACCCACACACTTGCCAATGGGTAGAGATACCATGCTGAGCCTGACCAACACCCAAGGCCTGACTCACATGTTCACCAGTGGGGGCTACGGCCCACCAGAGGCATTTCCTAAGTTTCCCCACTAAGTCCACCCCAAGACACAGATCTCACATGTTCCGGCAGGCGCTAGGCACTCTTACCCAGGTTAGCCTGCCCCACACCCAATTCTTGGGTGCACCTGCAGTTACTGCAAACTGGACAATCCCAGCTTGTACCCATCTCCACTACCCATGAGTGTTGGAGGATTCCATGCCTAGCCCAGCCTGTCACCACCCTCAGCTCTTAAGTAAACCAGTGGAAAAGCAGTGGTTTTATTTAAAGATCAGCACTGACACAATGACTCAGTTGGTTAATCCTCCTCTTGCAAGTACCAGCATCCCATATAGAGACCAGTTTGTGCTCCTGCTGCTTTGTTTCCCATCTGGGTCTCCGAGTACAGCCTGGGAAAGCAGCAGAGGATGGCTCAAAGCCTTTGGACCCTGTACCCACGTGGGAGACCTAGAAGGAGCTCCTGGCTTTGGATCATCTCGGCTCTGGCTGCTGCAGCCATTTGAGAAGTGAACCAGCACATGGAAGGAAGATCTTTGTTTCTCCTTTCTGTAAATCTTCCTTTAAACTAGAATAATGATAATAATAATCCCTCTCTCCAAAAAAAAAAAAAAAAAAAAAGATCAGAATTTCCCAGGCAGGGTTGGTATTGTGGAGCAGCTTGTTAAGCTACTGCCTGTGGGTGCCAACTTGAATCCTGGCTGTTCCATTTTCTTTCTTTCTTTTTTTTTTTTTTTTTTAATTTATTTTATTGTATTGTTGTTGACAATGTTTACATAGTTAATTACGGTTAAAAAAAAAAGGTTCAGGGGGTATAGGGAAGTGGGTAATACTATTATGTCCATATTGTTTCCATCATGTATCCGAGGTAAAGGGGGATATTGAGGGAGAAGCCCCACCCGGTTTCCCACCCACCCCAAGTCCCGAATGTGGGGCATGCTCTGAGATATTTGCTCAAGTGGTTTTAATAGTTCTCCAGTTATGAATCGCTGCCAGGTTCGCTCGATGAGGTCGTCCACTGATTGATATGGTCCATCATAAAGTCTCCGTTTGCCCCATATTTCGCTGCCAACATATAGCTGAGATGAATGATTGACCTGTTCTGTCTTCTGTCTTTTCTTGGTTAGAGTTCTGAGTCCAGCAGTTCGATTGGGGAGATCTCCAAAGAAACTTTGAGGTATTCCCAGACTAGATTCTTGTATGTTCTAGCAAGCACAGGGCCCGGCACAGTCCATCACCCCGATCAGCTGGTGGTTTCAATTGCTGGGTTGGTTCTGTTTTCAGTCCTGAGTTGCACTGGAACCAATGGGTGTTGCAGTCCAGTCTGGTTCTGCCCAGCACATACTCGGCCCTTACATCAACCAGTGGGAGCTGCAGCCTAGTCAGGGCGACCTTTCTTTTTTCTTTTTTTTTTTTTTTTAGGATTTATTTATTTATTTATTTTCTTGGAAAGGCGGATATGCAGAGAGAAGGAAAGACAGAGAGGAAGATCTTGCGTCCGATGGTTCACTCCCCAAGTGACCGCAACGGCTGGAGCTGAGCAAATCCAAAGCCAGGAGCCAGGAGCTCTTCGGGTCTCCCACGTGGATGCAGGAACCCAAGGCTTTGGGTCATCCTGACTGCTTTCCCAGGCCACAAGCAGGGAGCTGGAAGGGAAGCAGGGCCGCCGGGATTAGAACCAGCGCCCATATGGGATGCCAGCGCATGCAAGGCGAGGAATTTAACCACTACACTACCATCACGCCAGGCCCGGATGTTCAGCTTTGAATATAGCTCCGTGCTGATATACCTGGGAAAGCAGTTTCTTACACCTCTGCATGTGGGAGAGCTCAAGGCTTCTGCCTTCTGCTTGGCTCATCCCTGGCCTTTGTGGCCATTTTGTTAGGGAATCTGCAGATAAAATCTCTCTCTTTGTGACCTTTCAAATAAATAACAACAAACAACAGTAAGGAAAGAATAGGCATTTTGTGTTTGGAGGAGGCCCTGTTTCCTCTGCCCCGGGGAAGGCTGAGATGGGAAGGAGGTGGCCAAAGTCCCCTGCAAGGAGAGAGGCGCTCTCCCCAAGGTCACAGGAGTCACGCCTGCCCAGGCTGTGGGCTAGGCTCAGGCTCATGTGGTCGGAGAGAGCTTTTGCTCCCGATTTTGGTAACAGTTCTGCAACTCGAGAAGCAGTTTCTTTTTTCTGTTTGCCAGTTAAAGGTTTCCTCCCATTTGTCTTGTACCGATTGGCTGAAATCTTTGTAAAATTTGAGGAATATAAATATATGTTCCTGGGTGCCCTCATCCTGCTCACTTGTGTGTCTAGAGCTAATTAGAAATCATATCAACGCTAAAGGATGAGGCGTTTGACTATTTAAAATAGAAAGTGGTTGACATTTGATTGATCGTGATGTTTTATCAGCTGTACAGTTTGTTGTCTGTACCCCAAAGTTAAACTCTAGGAAGCTTCATGTGAGAAAACATTTTGTCCTTCTAACTCTGGAAAAGTCTTAAGTATGCACAAAAATAGAGAATAATGTAAATATGCCCCCGTCACCATCTTTGGCTGTAATCAACATTTTCAATCTTATTTAGTCTGGCTTTAATTTTAAAATTCATTTGCTTTTTTAAAGCATATAAAAAAATGTCTCAGGGACTGAGTTATGTGGGTTAAGTTCCCACTTGCGGTGCCAGCTGCTCCACGGTCGATCCACCTCCTTGCTGACACACCCAAGAAAGTGGTGAAAGACGGCCCTAAGCTCTTGGTCCCTGCCACGCATGGGAGATCCAGAGGAAGTTCCAGGCTCCTGGCTTCTCTCTGCCCCCACCCCTGCTATTGTGGCCACTTAGTAGGTGGACCAGCGGATGGAAGATACGTGTGTCTTTCTCTTTAACTTTGCCTTTCACATTCATGGACATGAAAGAAGGAGGGAAGAGGAGGGAAGGAAGGAGTCGTGGGCTGTGATGATGGTTGACCGTTTGGGTCATGCTGCTGGATGGCTTCAGTGCACTACACTGCCCTGGAGGTGGGATCGTGCATGCTGGGGCATCACTGATGGTGACACTCTTACGGCCGGGGAACTTCCCATTGCAGCTTCAGGATCTAAAACCACGCCGAACCCCAGGAAAACAGCCTCCATGCTTTCAGGCACTGTTCTCCTGTGACCAGGTCTAGTTCAAGGCTGTAGCTGGTGGCCTGTGTCACCTGCAAGACTGCATGATCACACTTCATGACATGTGTTCTGGTCAGGGCTGTGTCTGGTCGGATTTCAGTGTCATCTCATTGCTAAGATCCAGCTCCGAGGTTGCCTCATGGAAACCCTTTTAAAACATGACAATGAGGACAGTTTATGCAAGGTGACCTTAGAGAAAGCTATGCCTTGATTTGATCAAATGGATCAAGACTGTGTAGTGGCCATGGAGCACCTCTCAGTGCGGAGAGAGCCAGCTTCCCCCAGCACTGCTCATTGAAACAATCTGAAGACCAGAGCAGCGCTGGTCTCAGTTTGTAGATTAGGATCTACAACTAAGGGGCGCTTGGTCTTCAGCCCAGGGCTTGCATGCTCTGTGCTGTCTGCTGTTTCTCCATACTTTAAATAATAGAAAGAAAGAAGATTTTTGTATACATTGCCCATTCTGCTAACCAGGCCTAGGAAATTGGAGGGATTAGAAGTTTTTGTTCTGGGCCTGGTGTGTGGCTCAGTGGCTCAATCCTTGCCTTGCTAGCGTTGGATTCCATATGGGCACTGGTTTGTGTCACGGTTGCTTGCATCCCTTGCTGTTGCCTGCTTCTGGCCTGAGAAAGCAGTAGAGGCTAGCCCAAAGCCTTGGAGACCCAGAAGAGGCTCCTGGCTCCTGGCTTTGGATCGGCTCAGCCTCAGCTTTTGTGGCCACCTGGGGAGTGAACCAGCAGACAGAGGAACATCGTTTCCTCTGTCTCTCCTCTATAAATCTGCTTTTCCAGTAAAACTAAATAAATCCTTTGAGAAGTTTTCGTTCTGCTGAGTTGTGGTCAGGAACAATACAGACAAGAACTCCTGGAGCTCTCATTTCAGTGTGGAAAGTGGACACGGAAAAATAATTCACTCGCTGTGAACAAGTAAATAATCAAAACAATGAAACCCAACTGTAAGTTGGGTATCCCTAATCTAAACTCTCCAAAGCCCACACATCCTGAGTGCTGACACTGTCAGCGCGGACGCAAGCCGTGGGACTTGCTTTCAATGTCGCTCTGGCACAGTGGGGTAAGCTCACATACTTCCCGTCTGAGTGGCAGTTTGAGTCCTGGCTGTGGCTTTTTCCACCCAGCTCCATCCACTAGTCACTCTCCAGATGGCCTCAGTGGCCAGGACGGGACCAGGCTGAAGCCAGGAGCCAGGAGCTTCTTCCAGGTCTCCCACGTGGGCGCAGGAGCCCAAGCACATGGGCTACCTTCTGCTACATATCTTCCCAGGTAGGTCAGCAGAGAGCTGGACACAGTGGGGCAGCTGGGACTCCCACCAGTGTGCACACAGTGTGCTGACACTCCAGGCCGTTGCCTAACCTGATATTCCACAGCGTTGTCCCCGTTTGCTGATCTGTACTGAGGCTGTTATCTGCTACTGTTGGACGTTTTTCAATGTTCACTTTTAAAATATGATTATTAGGGGCCTAGCGGCTAAAGTCCTCATCTTACATGCACATAAAAATAAATAAATAAATCTTTAAAAGATCTTTTATTTAAAAAAAAATTAAAAATAAACATTATTAGAACGAAGAGAAGCGGTGCCTGGAAGCGTTTTCCTGACAGGATTTCTCCAGGCCTTGGAAGGCTCTGCAGGTATCCTTTTTGTCCTGGTCCTTTGTGAGTGTGTGTGTGCGTCCTTGTTGACTTCCAGTTTCTTCCCAGTTCTGACCTCTTAGCAGTTCTGCTTTTTTCTGTTTTGGTTTTTTTTTTTTAAGATTTATTTTATTTTTATTAGAAAGACAGATAGATATACAGAAAGGAGGAGAGACAGAGAAAGCTCTTCATCCGGTGATTCACTTTCCAAGTGACTGCAACAGCTGGAGCTGATCTGAACCAAAGCCAGGAGCCAGGAGCCTCCTTCGGGTCTCCCACGTGGATGCAGGGTCCCAGGGCTTTGAGCTCTCCACGACTGTTTTCCCAGGCACAAGCAGGGAGCTGGATGGGAGGCGGGGCTGCCAGAATCAGAACCTGTGTCCATATGGGATCCCGGCGCATTCAAGGCGAGGACTTTAACTACTGGGCCATCGTGCCGGGCCTAGCAGTTTTGTTTCTGAGTTTTACAGCACAGGTGGGATGGAGTCCACTGGAGTGGCAGCCCAAGCCCACCTGAGCTGGGCATCCAATGAGACTGAAGACCTGGCAGCATCTCTGGGCGGCACAAATGGTCGCTCTCTGAGAGGGCGCACCTCCTCCACCCCCAGCATCCTGACACCTGCGCAGAACTCATCTATGGTTCACGCTTTCACACAACCATTACAGAGCTTGCTGTCCCCCCACTTGCTCTGCTTAGGGAGTGCTGCCAAGAGCCCGTTGGGGGCTGTCCTGTGGAGAAAAGGGGGAAAGACAGAACGTGGTAGTTTTTGTTGTGTTTTGTTGTTTTTTGCAATTCCTTGGCTACCTTTTTGGGTGTTCTCGGCTGTTGTTCTTGCAGATATGAGAAGAAAACATTGGCTGGAAGCATTTGAGGGTTTTTTTTTTTAATGCTTTTGTAGTTGTAATGTGGTAACACTTGATGGGAATAAACTCTGGCTGACCCACGCAAAGGATATAAGCCTGAGAACATTGAGGGCTTGATTGTTCAAAGGAGACATGCTTTTTGAAGAACAAATCCTGTGGGAAAGCGGGTTTGCTGGTGCGTACCATATTTAAGTGTAAGGAGATGCTCAAGTCCAGCTCCCCTAAGACATAAATGTATTCATAAAACCCAGTTGGAGATGGACAGCAAAAGCTCCGCGAAG
Source organism: Ochotona princeps (assembly GCF_030435755.1). Classification (NCBI taxonomy): domain Eukaryota; kingdom Metazoa; phylum Chordata; class Mammalia; order Lagomorpha; family Ochotonidae; genus Ochotona; species Ochotona princeps. The sequence continues at coordinate 13,791,411 of NC_080832.1, read as the reverse complement.
ATGCTTCGGGGTAGGAAAAGTGGATCCCCGAGTTCCTCCTTCCTCCTTTGGAGATCTGACACCTGAGCTCTACTCTTCTCCCAAAGCCTCTCTGGCTCTCCCACTGAGCATCCCGCGTGTCATTGGGCTGCGTCCTTCATCCTTCAGGGTCTAGTGGGGTAGAACTGTGCATAAATCCTGTCATTGTAGCATTCGAGCTGCAGGACAAGCATAACACATTTATTGAGAAAGAAGCATGCCTGCAAGGCCGCTTTGTTGCACAGAGTGGGTTAAGCCACCACCTGAAATGCAAATCTCCCCTGTGAGCACCAGTTCGAATCCCAGCTCCTCCACGTAAGCTCTATGTTCCTGCTCATGTGCCTGGGAAAGCAGCAGCAGCAGGCTTAGGTACGCACGTGGGAGATCTGGCTGCAGTTCCAGGTTCCCACTTTGGCCCAGCCCTCTGCTTTTCATACAATTAAGTATGTTTTTAAAAAAAGAAAAGAAAGAAAAATATCCACAATGTATGGAACTATCGAGATCATAAAGCAGCATGTATTCCCCATTTCTATCTTACATATAAAATTTCTATTTAATTATGTGAGAGACAGACAAAAGAGTTCCCACTGTTGGTTTAGTTCTCACATGTCTGCAGCAACTGCAGGGCCTGAAGTTGGAAACTGTGCATCTGGGTGTCTGAGGTGGATGGCAGGGAACTCAACCACGTGAGTCGTCACCACCGCCTCCCAGGGGCTGCACTCGCGGGCAGCTGGAGTCCGGGGGCAGAGTCAGGCATTGCATCAGGCACGGATGGGAAACAGGTGTCTTCAGCAGCGTTTTGATTGCACATGGAAAAGACTGAATGGACTTAAGCAAACACGGCTTAGACTTCTTGAACGCAGAGTTGTCTAACCTTTTAATAACTCTGCGTGCCTGAATTTCTGGTAACATGTAAACTACGCAAATGATGACTCCATAATTTATTATCATACCGAAGGAAGTCTAGCTATTGGAGTCAGGTTTTAAGATTTATTTGAAAGGGAAAGTTAAACACACAGAGAGACAAAGAGAGAGTGAGAGATCTTTCATCCATTGGCTCACTCCCCACAACAACCAGGGCTGGGGCAGGCTGAAGCCAGCAGCCTGCGACTCCGTCCAGGCCTTCCCTCTAGGTTCTAGGGGCCCAAAAACTTAGGCCATCTTCTGTTGCTTCTCAGCTACGTTGGCAGAGAGCTGGATCAGAAATGGAGGAACCAGGATTCGAGCAGCGCTCACTCGTATGGAATGCTAGCATCGCAGGCAGAGGCTCAGCCCACTGTGCCACAATACCAATCCCTAGTTGATTTTGAAGGCTCTATCACGGTTGTACCTTGCTGTGTAGATACAGTATTTCTGAAAGAGTAGCGGGAAGATCATGCCGATATCCCAGACATCCTTTTTATATGAAGAAATTATAATTTGGCTCCTGGGCCCGGCATGGTGGCCTAGCGGCTAAAGTCCTCAATTTGCAAGTGCCGGGATCCCACCCTTGTGGGAGACCCAGAAGAACTCCTGGCTCCCGGCTTCAGATTGGCTCAGCTCCAACCATTGCAGCCACTTGGGGAGCCAGTCATCGGATGGAAGAACTTCCTCTTTGACTCTTCTCTCTGTATATCTGACTTTGCAATAAAAATAATAAATCTTTTTAAAAAAAATTGGCTCCTGGGCCCAGCGTGGTGGCCTAGTGGCTAAAGTCCTCCCCTTGAATGTGCAGGGATCCCATATGGGCGCCGGTTCTAATCCCGGCAGCCCCACTTCCCATCCAGCTCCCTGCTTGTGGTCAGGGAAAGCAGTCGAGGACGGCCCAAGGCTTTGGGACTCTGCATTTGCACGGGAGACCTGGAGGAGGTTCCTGGCTCCCGGCTTCGGATCGGCACAGAATCGGCCATTGCGGTCACTTGGGGAGTGAATCATCGGACGGAAGATCTTGCTGTCTGTCTCTCCTCCTCTCTGTATATCTGACTTTGCAATAAAAATAAATAAATACATTTTTTAAAAAATTGGCTCCCAAGTGATGATAACTGAAATTGAACAATCTGCAAAGAATGTGGAAAGGCAGAGTTCTGGTTCCCCCGCCAGGGCCACAGTCGACCAGACTAGATTGTATTGAAGTTGAGATGTTCCCCATTTGGTTTGCCATATTGTGATGCACACCTCAGCATTTCCGAGGGTTACGGTCCAGTAGGTTTCCATGTTGTCCCTGTAACAGAAGGTTCTTGCTGGCCTGCCCTGGCTCCTCTGCACATTGCTCATCACGTTGCGTCTAACCTGAGCCTGTGACTAATGATATTTAAAACTCCCCGATGCTTTTGTGGACGGGCCTTGTGGAGACACCGCCCCTCTGCTTCTTGCCTTTGTCTTCAGGTTCCGTTTAAAATTGCCATCTTTCATATTTTGGTAGGAGAAGCCTTTAAGTGGAAATGTAATCTGAGTGTTCTGTTTAATATACGGACCCAGCATGAACATTTTGAAGCCAAGTCCTCCCTCTGTAATGTAAGTGGGAAAGTGCAGTGGTGTTATTTCAGGAGGAGACTCGGGCAGCTGAAGGACAGCTTTGCAGGGAGCAGAAGCGAGCCAGGTGAAATCAATTTAGCACAGCTCGAGCTGCTGGGCTTGCTGTCTTGAACCTCCTGTTCCTTTGAGTCTCTCATCTAAAGCCGTGGTGTGGCCAGAGTCAGCCCCGGGCCTCTAAGCGGAGTGGAATGTTGTCAGAGAGTGGACTGCTTTGTGATTTCCTTGTATCAGTCAGGCTGGGTACCATAGAACCTTCTTGAAGCTGTTTCATCATTGTGTGCACTAATAGGTTCTTCAAAGCATAGCACATGCCTTCATGTAAGGGCCCTCAAGGCATCAGCCACCGTGTGGGGCTGTGCAGCTCATGGGGGACAGCCCTCTCTCCCTGTGAGCAGGGACTCGAAATGATGGTGCCTGCCTGTGATGGTTTTAAGATTAGTGAGAAAGGTGTACAAACTAAACTATATGATCAAAATCTTTAGGTTTCTACCGGTTATTTTGTTCTTCTTAGTTGGCTTAAAACATTTTGCATCTGGTAAGAGGATTAGAAAGATAACTGAACATGAAATTAATGACATCAGCATGGAGGCCATCCTGGGAGGAGGATTGTTAAGTGACCATTTCCGGAATAGTTTTAAGAAAAGAGCCATAATGCCTATGCATGTGTCAGGTAGTTCTTTGTTCCCTGGGCTATGGACACACTGGATTCAACACTCCAGGACCTTCTACCTCTACCTTCCCCCTTTTTTTTAAAGATTTATTTTTTTCACTGGAAAGACAGATTCACATAGAGAAGGAGAGACAGAGAAGAAGATCATCTGTCCAATGGTTTACTTCCCAAGCGGCTGTAACAGCCAGACCTGACTTGATTCAAAGCCAGGAGACCGGAGCTTCTTCTGGGTCTCACACGCGCTGCAGCGTCCCAAGGCTTTGGGTCATCATTATTGCTTTCCCATGCCATAAGCAGGGAGCTGGATGAGAAGTGGGGCAGCCAGGATTCTGCTGGGACTCAGCCAGCGATTCCCCCAACTAAACCACCATGCTCAGAGCTCCAACTGTGGGGGGAATTGCAGGATTTGTGGTCTGAGCATGGAGTGCATGTAGCAGAGCTGGTCCTGCTCAGTGGCTTGGATGGAGGGGTGGACGGCATGCCCAGATGCACGTGCAAGATCGGACAGTGCACTGGAGCCTGCAGAGGACACCTGGTACTGTGGCAGGGGAAGGAGGGTAGCGAATATCTGGGCAAATGGAGATTCTGAAGTGGACTCTGTCAGCCAATGGACCTTGGGAGGATTTCCTCTTCATTGGAGTGGCGAGATTGACAGCATTTCAGAATTAGCAAAATCACCTAAGCAGAACCCTTGGGGAATGCTCCACACCGGGGACCTGGGGTGACATCGGGTGGCTGTCCCCATCCCCGCATCCTGATGCAGTCAGTATGCTGGATACAGCTTCCCAAATGGCCGCAAAGGCCAAAGCTGAGCTGATCAAAAGCTAGGAGCTTCCTCCAGGTCTCCCACAGTGGTGCAAGATCCCAAGACTTTGGGCCATTCTCTACTGCTTCCCAAAGCCACAAGCTGGGAGCTGGATGGGAAGTGGGGCAGCTGGGACATGAACCGGCACCCACATGGAATCCTGGGTTTGCAGTGGGAGGATTAGCCAATTAAGCCATAGCACTGGGCCTCCTACCTCACCTCTCTCCTGGGCTTTCCCTTACCTTTCCTGGCATAGCCACTGCCCAGGAAACCCAGCTCTCTCAAGTTACCGTCATTTGCTCTTCAGCTGTCTCCTTGGTGAAACTTACCATAGCTGCAGTGCTGTGGTTACTTTGTGTCAGGTGTCTGCCTTCTAGCCTGAGAGGGACACACTGTCATTTACGTATTTCAGTCTAATCACAAGCAAACAAGGAAGTCAAAACCATGTTTTAGAAATCTGCATTCCGTAGCAGTGTGTGATCTCAAAGCCATAGGGCTCACCTCTGACTGACTTACGCTGGATCGCCCTTAACCTGGAGTGTCGAGCATGTTTCCTGCATGCTCTGAGTGAATGAATGATGAGTGAATGGTGGGATGAAGGAACGACCAGCACACACATTTGTGCAGATTGTAGCCCCTATTTGCTGGATGATAACATTCCTTTGAATCTTTCAGACAAATGCAATACTTAGTATCTGCATTGCTGTCGGGCCCGCATTACTCTATTTCTCTTTGAAGGAGCTTGTATTCCAAAGTGAATGCATTGCTTCTCACTTGGTCTGGAAGAGTATGATCACATTGACATACCTTTATCTTCCCACAGCTCCTGCAGAAGAATGGCCAGCTGTCCACCCTCAATGGCTTAGCGGAGCAGGGCAACCTCAACCTCCAGGAGGGAGACCTGAGTGGCCAGGAGGAAGCAGAAGTCATCCTCCCTGAGGGTAAGCCCCCTTCCTGCCTCTGGGCTGGAGGGCAAACGGCACTTATAATGAACTCTCACGGGGTGTCACAGACAATGCACTGCCCCACTCACCACGGGCAGGTGAGCTTCACAACCTGAATGAGCAGTTGGTTCCTACGGGCTGTATTTATCTGAGAAGCTAGGTGGCCAAGGTCCTTAGCTCTTAACCTTGTGGTTTCTGACCTGAGACATGCTTCCCTGGAACGTAATGTCTTTTGCTGTTGTTGTTGCTGTGTCCCAGCTGGGGCCCAGTGCTGGATGGGACTGCTTCCTGGGAACGCAGAAGTGGTGATCACTGTCAGAGTCAGTATCTCTCACCCAGAGGAAGCCTGCTATGCTTGCCTGGATTTTTCAGGGACACTCTGCAAGGTGCACACCCCCACCACCGTGAACTCTGAAGTGTTGTGTGTCTTGAGTTCAGACACCCCGGAAGGGAGGTTATTGGAGAATGAGTCATTTGCCTCGTTCTTGCACTTTGATTTTAGTCTGTGTTGGTTGAGGTCCAAATGGAGCCATGGCCAGCAGGTCTCTTGTGAAAAGTGAGAGGCTGCATGCTGAAGAAGAACTGCCCTATACAGTGCATTCTCATTTCTTCATTCTGTTTAATCGTGAGATAATGAATCACCTCTTTTGAAGATACATAAAATGATGACTTGGCATGTGTGACATGCATAAGACAGATAAATGGAAGGAAGAGTCCTGCGGAAGGAGATTGGATGTTGCCTGGGTTACATGAGGTTCTTCCAACATGTGGAACCTGTTTCTGTTCTTGTTCGATGCCCCCACAGAGCCGCGTCAAGCAGGGAGCTGCTTTTGAAGTTGATGGGAATACTGCTCCTTACACAGCACCACAGGCACAATATAAAGCCAGGAACACAAGCCTCACAGACGGGGTGTTTGCATGACCTTGTGGGAGAATTTCACATCATTTCTTCCCAAACAATTGGAATGAACCCAACTCAAACTCCCAATGCTGTGCCTTTTCCCAGATGAACTTTTGAATCAAATCAAGCCACAGCAATCTTTGTGTTCACTGTGGCCAAGTCGCCATGTGAGGTGCTTCAGAAAAGATGGAGAAAGATGACAGATGGGTCTTCCATTTGTGGTGCTTACCAGGTCTCTGGAAGGGTCCATGAGATTAAAAAAAAAAAGAAAAAATAGGGCTGAGACAAGCCCACTGGGTGATAACCTAACAGATTTTGCAAAAGATGAGAACTGTTCTGAGATTAAGTGGGACAATCCCCTGAGATTAGAGGGTGGGGTCAAATCCAGGCCTGGAGGATGGCATGTTGGACGGAGATGTGTCAGGACAAGGGACGCTCTCCAAAGTGTGGGGGACAAGAGCAGCCAGGGTTTCGCAGGCTTTTGTGCGGGGCCTGGGAACTGTGTCGCTGTGCATTGGCACCTTGGAGAACCCACACGTGGGTCAGCAGAGTCCACTACGGTAAGCCCGCGAGGGCGAGTCTCCTGGCTGCTGTGCGGGAACAGCAGAGTCCCAGCAAAGAGTTTTTAATTGCAGGGTGCAGAGTGAAAGGCCGAAAGGAACACTGGGCAGGCGGGACAGGAGGATTCTGAAAACAGGGTATGATTTAGAAAGCTTTTAGAGGACGCTGGGAGACCCCTGGAATGGGCCACCCAGGGAGGACTGGAGTCACAGGCTCCTTATCTAAGTTGGCTGATGTGCTGGGTGGATAAGAGCGAAGGATGGACAGGGACATGTTTCCATCTGATCCCAGATAGCCTGTTTACCGGGGTCTGCTGGCTGTCTTCCCCTGGGCCAGACGCGATTCTTTTACATTTTAGCCACAGAAGTAAACACCGATTTTTAGAGAAAGTGATTCTGGCTCCACCCTATGACTCTCTGTCTTTGTCTTCCTCCGAGCTGACCCGGGCTTCTAACCATGGTTGACCTTGGGTGTCTGAGAAAATAACCTACAGTCCCACGCAGGAAGAGTGGTAACTAATCCACTTTGTTCTTTAGGAGGACGATAAAAAAACTTTGTCCCCAAGGGAGGGCACAGCTAGATGTCCCTCTGTACCCAGAGGCTTTTTATGTTGTTTGTTGTAAAATTTACTTTTTAAAAATCTGTTTGAAAGGCAGAGCGACAGGGAGAGAGGAAAAGAGAAAGATCTGTTGCTTTACTCTCCAAATAGCCACAAGGGCCAGGGTTGGGTCAGACCAAAGCCAGGAGCCTGGAACTCTATGTGGGTCTCCCACGTAGGTGGCAGGGGACCAAACACTTGGTTGGGGAGGGGGGGACCATTTTCTGTTGCTTTCTCAGGCACATTAGCAGGGAGCTGGGTTGGAATAAGTGTAGCCAGCATTCACACAGACGCTCTGATATGAAATGCCCAGGTTGCAGGTGGAGGTTAACCCTGCTGGGCACGATGCCAACCCCACACCAGTGGCGCTTCTAGAGAGCTTGTTTTTGGACGGCTGTTGTGTTGGCTTGTTGGAGCATCTGAGGCAACACACTCCACTCTTTGTGTTGTCTGCCAGGCAATGTAAACAGAGACGAGAGTCTCCTTGTTGAATTATTAAACAGCATTTTTTTTTTGTGCTTTTTCTGACATTAGTGACAGGCTGCCTATGACCGGAGTTCATGGGTATTTTTATGAACCAGAATTGTACACAGAAGTTTATTAGAAACAAGATAACGTTTGTCGTGTGAATACTTCAGTGTAGGAATTGGGCCATGTTGCTTTCGCCTTCAGTCAAGAGCAGGCCTGTCCCTCTGGTCCCTAGGAGGTCAGTGGCACTTAGTCCTGGTAAGTAACAACATCAGTGGGCATTCTGTTGGAGAGTTCTAATTTTGAGTGGCAGAGCTATTTACACAAAGCCAGGAGGGAACTTATTTTCCCCGACTGTTTCACTCACTCTGAAACCAGAACTGCAGGGAATTCAGTCAGTCCTCTCCTCTGTGCAAGGATCTCAAATCCTTGTAGACTTTGGTAAGCAACAGAAAGAGCGGACTGGCTGCTATATATTTTCGCAACTGAAAAGCAGAGCCAGAGAGGAGGGCTTAGGAGGGCCTTGGAGAGGAAGTTGTTTGGGGGCCATTTTGACGTGTGCATCAGAGGCAGCGCTTGGGAAGTTGCCTTCTGCAGTACCAGTCTCCCACAAAGGCATCAGTTTTGAGTCCTGGCTACTCCACTTCTGATCCAGTTCTCTGCTAATTCGCCTGGGAAAGCAGTGAAAGATGGCCAATGCTTGGGCCGCTGCACCCCCTGGAAGACCCAGGCAAAACTCCTGGCTCCCGGCTTCAGCCCGGCCCCGCTCTGGCCATTACAGCCATTTGGGAAGTGAAGTAGTAGACAGGAGATTGTTATCTTTCTGTAAATCTGCCTTTCAAATAATAAAAGCACATATTTTAAGTACATGATCTGGCAGAAGCACAAATCTTTATTTACAATGGGGAAAAAAAGGACATTGTCACAAATGACTTTAGCTTTGGAAATACAGTCTCTTCTGAGTTCTCTTTAAGTGACTTAGCAATTTTTGGAAAATGTTAATATAGAAAGGCAGCCCGGTTCCCTCTCCCCAACTGGAGAGTTTTGTCATGTCACGTCACTCCCAGCATTCATAGGGGCTACACAGGTGACACTGGTTTGTGGCAAATCTACCATCTGATGAAAACAAGCAAACAAATAAACAAAGTTCCCTCCAACCAAATTATCAGGTTTTTTTTTTTTTAATATTTATTTGAAAGAGAGAGGAAGAAGAGAGAGATCTCTTCCATTTGCTTCTTGATTTCCTCAAATGGCTGCAGCCTCCAGGGTGGTCCAAGCTAAAGGCAGGAGCCTGGAATTCCATCCGGGCCTCCCAGTAAGCGGCAAGGGGACAAGTACCTGGACTGTCTTTCACTTGATAATATGCTTTTCCAGGCATATCATCAGGGCACTGGATCAGAAACAGAGCAGCAAGGATTTGCACCCCGGGTTCTGCCATGGGAGCCAACATCACAAGCAGCAGTTTAAACTTGTGTGCCACATGCCAGTCCTTATTACACCTTTTGTAGTCTCTGGGTTCTGTGGTTTTCTGTACATTAAACACCCGAACAAGAATGATTTTATAACGATACATAGGGACCAGTAACCCCGTCGCCTGTGACACCAGCATCCCATATGGGTGCAGGCTTGTATCCTTGCTGCTCTGTTTCCAATCCAGCTCTCTGATAATGTACTTGGGCAAATAGCGGAAGATGGCCTCAGTGTTGGGACCCTTACAACTGCATGGGAGACCCAGATGAAACTCCAGGCTCTTGGCTTTGGATTAGCCCAGCACTGGCCGTTGTGCCATCTGGGGAGAGAACCAACGATTGTAAGTTCTCTGTTTCTTCTCCCGCTCTTTCTCTCTGTAACTCTGATTTTCCAAATAAATAAGTACATTTTTTAAAGGCATCGTATCCAAGTTTGGGGTAGATTTTTCTAATGAAATCATGTCAATTAGAAGAACTTGTAGATTTCAGAAAGAAATTCAGTTATCCATTAGGCAGATACTTGTGTGTGCGTGTGTGTCTGTGTATATGTGTGTGTGTGTGTGTGTATTTTTGCCAGACTTTGGAAAATCAATACACCTAAATTGAAAAACTTAGCACCTTGCTTGTTTTGATAGCGATGTAATCAGTCATCAAAGAGTGTGTGCGGGATTCGTTGGTGCTTTCAAGTTATTAAGTGATAGTCTCAGATCAGGATAGATTTATCATTTACAAAGCAGTGATTTGTGTCTTGATGCGGAAGATACACAGTGTCTGACAAGCCTGTTCTTTCTATTCTTGACGCGTCAAGCTTGTGGATGTGCGCAAACAGTGGTGATCCTCTCCCGGGTTTTTAAGTTATTTTTTTGTTCACATCTTTCTACTGTTCGCACACCCAAAGTTGAGGACATTTTCCCCTTGCTGTAATGGAGCAGTAAGCAGCCTGGCCCCTTGCCTTCTGGGGCCAACTGCTTCAAAGCATCGGCCGGTGGACTGAAAGGACCAGGCTGTGTTGGATGCTGTTCAGAAAACAGAGAGGAGGCTGCTTCTGGAGCTGTAAATGGACCTCTGCTGTTACACCTGCTGCGATCCTGGACGTATCCGCTTGCCGCCACCACCCTCTCCTCCCTCTGCCAGAGGGGGTGGGAGAGAAATCCTGGGGAAAAAAAAAAGTCCTAAATGTTGTTGCTTAGGGCAAGAGTCTCTTAGAGGGAGTGTATTATTTCTTACACTTGCAGAACTCTGCTTTCTTCCATCTGGGTCCTTCCCCCCAGACACCATCGCGCATGGCAGATTCATTACTCCGTTGTTTCATGGCTTCATTTGCAACAGTGCGGGGCATTTCATTTTTCTCCTGGTGCTTACCATCACTGTCTTTGCCTTAATTAAGTTTGCCGCTGGAACCCGCCAGCGCCTGGTGGATGGTTCCGTGGGGACAGGGCAAGGCCGGAAGGCTGTGCCCCGCCTGCGGATCTGGTTACCTTACAGAAAATCCATTCTGCTGGGAAAAGGCACTTGTTGCGGCATTGAACACGTAATAATTTTATCTGGAAAACAGTCCCCCAGCACCTGCTCTGGCTCTCTTTAATAGGAGAAACTCCCCTACCCCCATCCTTGTTTTCCTGCAAGAGCCTGCTTTCTCGGCTCAGAAGCCTGTGTGTGATTTCATTCCATGTTTCAGTTTGTGACATAAGTGGCCTCTTGTTAACATTTTCCTGAAGACAGAGGTGCCTGTGACCCACATCCGGTATCTGTCTCTTACCTCCACGGCTACTGAAAGACAAAGGACCTTGAGAGCAGAGATTTCTCAGCACAGATGGCGTTGGATGGGGACAGGGTTGAGCTTCTCTTCATTGTTACGGTATTTGGAATGTAGTAAGTGCTCAGTGAATGTTTGAATAAGCAAAAGCAGTTTTCAATTTCAGACATCATAATATCATATACTTTTAATCACATGAGAAGGAGGAAGAAGGTGTTTTATATCAAGTCATTTTCCATGTCGTTAAATGCTGCAGTTTCATCAGGTTTATCCCAGGCCTGATTCCTTTGTCGTAGCAGCACTGACTAAATCCTGCTCACCTCTCCACACTGGGCTCTCACAGGTGCTTCGGGCAGGCCAGGTGTTGCATGGATACCTGAAATCCAACCCTGACCTGCCCAGCAGTCAGCAAGGATTCCCAGCAATGCTATCAACCGAGGGCTCAGCACACAGAGAGACCCCCGACCCACTCGGGCATTTCAGAGACAGTGTGACTACATGGTATGCTCTTGAGCTGTATCCTGCTTCGGTCTGTGTTGGAAACTAGGGACAGCACGTGGGCCACAGCGATGGCGTGCAGCGGCTAGGACCTGCTTGGAGTTCATCTCGCTCTGCGGCAGTGTCTTGATGTAGCTGCTCTGAAATCAAGTAGTCATTGACTGACTTCGGGGGCAGATATTCCTTTGCTTTCATTCTCAAGGGAACAGATTTGTTATTTAGTTCTCAGCAGCCAAGATGTACAGATAAATCTATTGTCCTTGGAACTACATTCAAGCCAGGCCAGGGAACTGTTGTTTTTCCTTCTGACCTAACGAAACAACGGGGCAAGGGGTGAGAAAAGAAGGAGAGGAAGACTTTGATTCATCTTCCTTTGTCTTTTTTTTTCCCTTACGATATATATTTTGTTTCATTTGAGAGGCAGAATTACAGAGAGAGACAGGTAGATGTTTCCACGCACTGATTCACTTCCTAAATGGCTGCAGTGGCAGGGCTGGGTCAGACCAGGAGCCTGGAACTTCACCTAGGTCTGCCGCGTGGTGGCAGGGGCCCAAGCACTTGTGCTTTTCCTGCTGTCTTCCTAGACACGTTTGGCAGGGACTAGACCAGGAATGCTGCCACTGCAGGTGCAACATATCCTACTGTGGTGCAATGCTGCTTTGGCTAAGTCGCCCAGTCCAGGGCACAGCAACATGGTGATGCTGCTTTCATCATTTTTTTCTGTGTGACCTTGATTCAGAAATATCCATTATCTCATTCAGAGTCGGTTTTCATCGTAAAACAAGTATCTCCATCTCTCTGTGAAATTCTATGACTAACATCAGTAATAGCATTAAAAACAGTGTATGGTAAACATTTAGCTTAATGGTTAAAACAACTGCATCCCACATCAGGGTACGTGGGCTCAATACCAGTTCCTGACTTGAACTTGCTGCTAATGCAAACCCTGGAAGGCAGTGGTGATGAGTCCTTGTCCCCACATGGAAGAGTCCAGCTTTGGCCTGGCCCAGTACTGGGTGTTGGGGGTACTGGAGTGGATGGAAGGCAGTGTATGTGTGTCTTCCTCGCAAGAATAAATACATTAAAAACACACACAAATGGTGGATTAGCTATTGGAGACAATGAAGCAACCATAGGTGAGAATCATGGGCTAATTGTGTTCTAAAAGTGTCTTTCTTGTCTTCTTTTTTAAAATCTGAACTCCGATGCCACTTTAGATTTGGAATTTTTCTTGAATAAGAAATTTCAGGAGGGGCAAGTTTATTCAGGATCATCTCTTCTGGCAATTGTGCAGGTGTGACAGAGTCAGATGAATTCGTTTCCTAAGTTTGTTGCCCAGGAGCCGGTCTCTCCCTGGGTGTTACCTCTGCAGCTCCTGGAAGCTTGGGGCCGAGCGTTAGGGATTGGTTACAGGTCAGGATGGCGAAAAGAATGCGGCAGCTGTTTGCCCTAAAGGCTGTCAGCCAAGCAGAGATCGTATCTGGGATCTCCCTAATGCTAAGGCTCTTCAGGTCCACCCTTGAGGAGGGTCAGTGTTCTGCCTGGGTGGTCAGCCTGGCCCAGCAACACACCAGGTGGTTCACAGTGAAAGCTGCCATGTTACTAAGGTGCTACTAGGAACATTCTATCCCATTAACCATTCTCTCAGTGCCTTTAGACTTACAAAAAGTGCCTTAGGCGAGGTCATGGATAAAAAGTGAAATGGGTTAATCACAGTCTGGGAGCCTGAGAAGGCCCACACCAGGGGGTCAGCAGACTAGGTGTCCAGAGGTGGCCTGGGTGTTCACGCTTGGCACACCCACAGGTGTCCCTCATGTGAGGAGAGGGCCGAAGGGGCTCACCAGGACCCAGCCTGTGCTGGAAGGGGCTCCCAGGGCCCCTCCTGCTCCCACCATCACCTTGGAGATTAGGTTTTCACATAGGAATCTCAAGGGAGCATAAACATTTACACCACAGCAGCCATTGTATTTATTTAATGAAAATCTTTTAGCTGTTTTCTCAGGCACTGACTCCAATCTCACCTAATGTAGTAAGCCCTGAGAGGTTCTGGCAATGATGTATTCTTGAACACAATGTTCCTAGATGATAAATAGCTTGGTTTGATAACATCCGAAGAGCCATCTTTGAGCTTAAAATTCAATACGTTTTTAACCTGTCCGCGAAGACTCACTCTCAAAGACCATACTTTGAACTTTTTCTAATTGATTTTACAGTTCAAGTGTTTGACAGCCTGACGCCAGGTAGTCCTCCCTGACTCCCTGTGTTAGTAATTGAGGCAAAAAGTGATGTTTGCTGGATTGGGTTGGATGCCCTGGTTGCTTTAACGTATTTTACACGGACAGTGCAGTATTTAGAACAATACCAAACACAAGCGAGGACTACTAGACTGGGCAGGTTAAACAACACATGAGTATTTTCTTACAGTCCTGGTGGGCTGCAAGTCCCAGATCACACTGTTGGCAAGCATGGTCCCTCTCCTTGTCTTGCGTCTTCTGGGTCCTCAAGTGGTTTTTCCTCTGTGTGTGCATCTCTGGGTCTCTCTAGATCAGAATATTCTCCTCTTGGGCCCATGTTGTGGCACAGTGGGTGGGGCTGCCGCTTGTGACACAAACATCTGGTTCAAGCCCTGGCTGCTCCACTTCCAATGCAGCTCCCTGCTAATGTGCTGACCAGACGGAGGAGGATGGCTCAAGTTTGGCTCCTGGCTCTTGGCTTCAGCCTGGACCATTTCAGGAGTGAATCAATGCTTGAAGCTCTCCTTCTCTAATAAGAAAAATTGAAAAAGAAAATGTAGAGAATAAAAGTGTATATTTTCTTCTATTGGTGGCGTTGTGGCCCAGCAAGCTAAGCTGCTTCTTGAAATGGAAGTATCCCTTGTTAGAACACTGGTTTGAGGCTCAGCTGATCCAGCTCTCTGCCAAGGCACCTGGGAAAGCAACGGAAGATGTTGAAGCACTTGGACCCTGCCTTCCTGACAGGAGACACGGATGGAGCCCTGGGCCACTGTATTCACCTCGGTCAGCCCTGGCCGTTGCAGCCACTTGGGGGAGCGAGCCTGCTCTCTCTCTTTCTCTCTCTCTGCCCCTTCAAGTAAATACATAAACTTTCTAAAGACCCTCTTTGTAGAAGGACACCATTGAGGGGACCTGTGCCTGCCTTTAAAGTTTGTGTCCCCAAATGCGCTCACACACTCTGAAGTACTGGTGGGAGGGTTTCCACACACGATCCTGGGAGCCCACGACTGAGCCCAGAAAACACCGCTTCCATGATTGTCCGTCAGGACTGGGGCCTAGGAGTCTTGTAGCAGAGGACCTTGATGCTGTCAGGAGCAGGTGTGAGGCTCCTCTGCTCCAACCCTTGAAGATCTGGGGGCAGGTGTTCCGTAAAAGGAAACCATTTATTTCACTGGAACAAAAATTCGCCTGTCTCCCTCTGTCCTCCTCCTCCATCCCTGCGCTGCCTTCTGGAACGACCCCCACAAACTCACCTCCTGTTTCCACATGGCAGCCCTCTAAGCATTTGAAAACATTTCTCGCATCTTCCCTTTCATCTTTTCTTCCCTAGGCAAAACATCCCCAGAGAAAATAAGCTGTCGCACATAAAAAGAAAAATGCCAGGGCTTATATATATTTTAAATAGGAATGTGTTTGATGGAAGCTTGCCAAGCACAACTGGGTTTCGGTTTCAGTGGAAGAGTTTATTTCTCAAACTCTTTAAAACGTGAGAATACCATCAGTTGCTCTACCCCGAAGGATTGATGAGAGAAGGTGAGTGGTGGATCCAGAAGCGCATGTCGCACCGAAAGGGGTTCCAAGGATGTTGCTGAATGTGCTGGTGCCGAGAAGCATGCAGAAAATATCAATCCGTGTTGACACGTATTTCTGACCCTGAAGTCATCAGTCGCTCTATTGCTACGTTCCTCAACAGGGTGCGTAGCGACAGTCCTAGGCGAGGCATGTTAGCCAGCAATCACAGGAAGAGAATTTCAAATAGTTGTAAGCCCAGGGGAGGACTTGGTGGTCTCCGGCAGAAGGTTCTGGAAGGAGAGCTGGCTTTGCAGCTCCTGTGGGGAGAAGCTGTTGTATGTATTCACATCATGTTTGTGGCCTCCCCGTGTGTGCTCATTGCCACAGACCAGGCGTGTGTGTTTCTCCTGCAGATTCCTGTTGATCCCAGTCACTAAGGTGGTGGCCCTTCTAAGGTAGTGGCCATTCGGACTCAGAGTGGAGGCCTTCTGGCCTACAGACCTGTGAGAGTTGGGTCAGCTAACACACACCCTAGCAGGCAGCAGCTGGGGCTCCTGCAGGTGGGTCCCTGGCACCCCTTTAATTCAGTTCTTGACTCTTGCCTTTCACCTGGCCAATCCAGGACCTTGCAAGCATATGACAATGGGTGGGAGGGCTCTCTCTGCCTCTCAAGTGAAAGAAATAGAGCTGTTGGTTCATGAACTGCCCAGTCCGTGGTTCTGTGTAATAGCAGCCTGAGGGGACAAAGGCACTTGGAGCATGAACATGTTATGAAAGCACCGTGTTTCCCTCACGCTTGATAAAGTCTTGACCCCAAACAGCCCTCTTGTTCATCTCCATGCAATCTTCACGCAGGAAGCTTCCCATTCAGTCTACAAAATCCCGGCCTTAACACCTGCCATATTACGTTTTGCAGTGCCCTCTTTTCCTTTGTTCTCCTTTTGGATTTGCTATTGCTCAGATTCTAGACCTTCTAGAATGCTCCTTATGAAAATGTTCCCTCTCTGACCTGGTGCTGTGGCGCAGTGAGTCTGTTCAGCTGCAGCCTGTGATGCGGGCATCCCCCATGCGTGCCGGTTCTTGCAGATGAACGTGGGAAAGCAGGGAGGATGGCTCAGGTCCCCGCCCCCCACATGGGAGAGCCGGACAGAACTCGGGGCTCTTGACTTTGCCCTGGCCTGGCCCAGTCACTGCAGCCATTGGGATGGAAGTGTCTCTCTGTCTCCCTCTTTTCGTAACTCTGTCTTTCAGTAAGTACATAACTAACCACCACCTTCTGTCTCTTTGTACTTGGCTCTGTTTTCCAGAAAACATCCTCAAGTCTGGACTTCATTTTCCTGTTGTATTTTTAATTTCTTATTTTTTTAAAGATTTATTTATTTTTATTGGAAAGGCAGATCAGAAGATTTACAGAGATAAAGGCAGAAAAAGAGAGAGAAAGATTTTTCATCTGCTGATTCACCTCCTGATGGCTGCAGCAGCCAGAGCTGAGCTGATCCATAGCCAGGAGCCAAGAGCTTCTGGGTCTCCCACACGATACAGGGTCCCAAGGCCCTGGGCCGTCCTCAACTGCTTTCCTAGGCCACAAGCAGGGAGCTGGATGGGAAGTGGAGCTGCCAGGATTAGAACCAGCGCCCATATGGGATCCTGGCACTTATAAGGTAAGGATTTAGTCACTGAGCTGTTGCACCAGGCCCTGTATTTTTAATTTCTAAGAATTCCTTTTTGATGTTCTAAATATTCTTTTTTGGAAAGTACTTTATTTTTTTATCTTAGCTGTAGTATTTCTTTTTTTTTTTTTTTTTTTTTAAAGATTTTATTATTACTGAAAAGCCGGATATACAGACAGGAGGAGAGACAGAGAGGAAGATCTTCCATCCGATGTTTCACTCCCCAAGTGAGCCGCAACGGGCCGGTACGCGCCAAACCGATGCCAGGAACCAGGAACCTCTTCCGGGTCTCCCACGCGGGTGCAGGGTCCCAAAGCCTTGGGCCGTCCTCTCCTGCTTTCCCAGGCCACAAGCAGGGAGCTGGATGGGAAGTGGAGCTGCCGGGATTAGAACCGGCACCCACATGGGATCCCGGGGCTTTCAAGGCGAGGACTTTAGCCGCTAGACCACGCCGCCGGGCCCAGCTGTAGTATTTCTTAATGTTTTTTTTTTTTTTCTTTTTTTTTAAAGCCGAGCTGGAGAGGATTTCTGTGGCTGCCAGCACTGCAGGGGCAGCCTAGGCTCGCTGTCCCACGGCGCCGGCCCCTGCGATGGCCCCCCGCTCTGGGGCTGCTTCCTCTGCTGGGCACAGCTTCTGTCTCCTCCACATTACATATTTGTGTGTTTTTCTCGCTCTTTCACGTTCGATGTTTTTGTTCCATGTCTGATTTCAAGTCAGTTTCTCAGTTAAAGATTGACTGATGTGTCACTGGAAAGGAATCTGGGTGGATCTCAGCATCTTCTCCCAGGTGGCTCCGACTCCCCCACCAGGCCGCCCATCCTCACCTCTGCGAGCAGGGTGACCGAGCGGGGTGACGGCAGGAGGCCTGAGGAGGGGAGACCTCACGCCACATGGAGGCACACCATGCTTTTCCTGATGGCGGCCTTAACGTGTCCTTACTTCCCGACCCACCCCGGCAGTTAGCCCCCAGCACCGTGAGCACCCACTCGCTTCCTGGGGAAACTGATTCTCAAACATATTACCTCTACAGAGGCTCTTTTCTTTTCTTTACATTTAAAACCAGTCTACTAGGTTCAACTTGTAGGGGGTAAAAATCATTTGAAAGCACTTGGACCCGGCGTGGCTAAAGTCCTCGCCTTGCACGCTTCGTGATTCTGTATGGGCGCCGGTTCTAATCCCGGCGGCCCCACTTCCCAGCCAGCTCCCTGCTTGTGGCCTGGGAAGGCAGCTAGAATGGCCCAAAGCCTTGGGACCCTGCACCCACCTGGGAGACTTGGAAGAGGCTTTGGGCTCCTGGCTTCGGTTCGGCTCAGCTTTGGCTATTGTCACTATTTGGGAAGTGAATCATAGGATGGAAGATCTTTCTCACTGTCTCTGCTCTCTGTATATTTGACTTTCCAATAAAAAAAAATCTTTAAAAAATGTCACTTGAAAGTACTGCGTCAGTGTACATAGTTATGATGAAAGTGTAGGAAAATAATAGATTGTCTCTTCATCTCATTTACCAAGTAAATCTGTTGATACCAGTTTAGCTCCTTGCCACGTAGAGGCCATCAAGAATTCATCTGGAGCCCCGTGCGGTGGCACAGTGGGTTAGGCTGCCCCCTGTAGTGTCGTACCCAGCACTAATTTGAATTAGTCACTCCATTTCCAATCCAGCTTCCTGCTAAAGCTGCCTGGGAAGCTAGTGGAAGCTGGCCTGTCTGCCCTGTACCCACGCGAGAGACCTAGTTGAGGCCCCTGGCTCTTGGCTCCTGGCTTCAGCCTGGCCGATTCCTATTGTGGCCTTTAGGAGAAAGAACTAGCAGATGGAAGATTTGTCGCTCCCTCTTTAACTCTGATTTTCAAACAAATAAATCTATCTTTAAGAAGAAAAAAAGAGCTCATGTGCTGTCTAGGGAAGTTAGATATACTTAGCTGGATGCAGCAAGAGAGGCCCTTTACTTGAGCATCTTGGCAGTGGGAAGGGCCTTTCTAGAAGGCTTGAGCTGGTGCTGGGTAGCTCAGAACAATGAGGCCATGAAGGCTGGTTCTGGACTGGATACTGTCTGTTTAGTCCACCTTGCATTGCGATGGTGAGAGCCCTGGGCTGGTAACCTCAGTTAAGAAAAGCCCATTTGCTTTTTGGCTCACATTCTGGAGGTTCAAGGCTGTTACCTGGTGATGGCCTTGCTGTCAGAGCCCTGAGGCAGCACTGGGCATGATATGGAAAATAAGGATTTGGTATTCAGGATCTCCTCTGTCTCTCCCTTTGTTTTGTTTTTAAGATTAATTGATTTATTTGAAAAGCAGATCCACAGAGAGACCATCTGTGTATCAGTTCCCTCCACACGTGGCTGCAGTAGCCAGAGCTGGGCCAGTCCAGAACCAGCAGGAGCCCAAGGAGTGGGGACATCATTCACTGCCTCCCAGGCACATCAGAAGGGACTGGATTGGAAGTGGAATAGCTGGGACCCAACCCAGTGGTCCACTGTGGGATTCTGGCATCACAAGGGGTGGCTGAACCCTGTGGCCTATGCTGGCTCCATGTCCTCCTTATAAAGTCATCAGGATTCATGACGCTGTCTTATCCTACTCACCTTGTAGAGCTCTCACTGTCAACAACATAGTGGGTTAGGCTCCTGCCCTCTTCCGCCTCAGCACGGGCTGCGCTTCTATGCACGAGCCCTGGGGGACTCCTCCAGGTGATACAAATCCCTAGCCCACTGCAGAAGTGCTGTGATATTAGGTGTCTTACAAACGTCTACCCAGGAGTCCAGGAGCTGAAGGAGGGGTGACTGCACAGGTGGGGATGCAACAGTCTTCATTCATGTCAGCCCGAGGAGGGATGCCCTGGCCACCTGTGCGAGTGCCTTATCTCATTGGGTTTGTGCTGTTTGTGTAAGATACAGGCTGGATCTTCAAGCTCCAGAACGAACAAAGGCGATGTGCCATAGCTCATGAGTAATTATTTCGCAGGACTATGTGTGCACACAGCATTATAGATATATGGGGTTAATTAGCTTTAAATGGCCCTCAACTATTTCTTTTTGATGTGACTACTAGAAGACTGTAAATCATGCCTGCACTTGGTGAGGGGTCACGTGATGCCTTGGGGAGGTGCCTGCAGTTGTTGAGAATCTGTGAGTTCTGGACATACCATCCATCACCATTATTTCTTTTTTTTTTTCCCCTAAGATTTATTTATTTTTCTTTCAAAGTCAGATATATATATATAGAAGAGGAGAGACAGAGAGGAAGATCTTCTGTCCGATGCTTCACTCCCCAAGTGGCTGCAAGGGCCAGAGTTGCGCCAATCCAAAGCCAGGAGCCTGGAGCTTCTTCTGGGTCTCCCACGTGATACAGTGTCCCAAGGCTTTGGTCTGTCCTTGACTGCTTTCCCAGGCCACAAGCAGGGAGCTGGATGGGAACGGGGCTGCTGGAATTAAAACTGGCACCCTTATGGGATCCCGGTGTGTTCTAGGTGAGGACATTAGCTGCTAGGCTACTGTGCTGGGCCCTGTCACCATTGTTTCTTGAAGCCTGTGACTGTCAGCTTCTGGGCTCTGACCTCCCTTTCCTGGCTGAGATTTTTCTTCTCGGAAGGCACTACCTTTCTCCTCACAGGCTATTTCAGGTGATCATTTACGGCTGCAGAGATACCAGCATCGGATTAGGGTGCATTCTTTGAAAAGCATTGCTGTTTTTCTAAGAAAAGGAGCAAGGAATCTTTAGCCACCCTTTTGTGCTATCCCCTCCTCCCCTGACCCTGCCCTGTGAGCCAGCTGTCACCTCACCGCAGGCGGTGGCACCCTCATGGGGAATGCATAATTACATTCTCCTTCTGGAACATACTCAGCAGTATTAGTGATCACCTTCATTTGCACCTCAGAATGGCACTGATATGATGGAACTGCTCTTTTTAAAAATTCATCTTATTATTTATTTGAAAGGTAAAGACACGAATGGAAATTGTGTACCCACTGACTTAGTCCCCGAATATCCATAACAGCTACATCCGGGCAGTCTGCAGCCAGGGTCTGGAGCTCCGTCCTGGGGCTCCCATGCAGGTGGCAGGGACCCGCTCAGGTACACAGGAGCAGGAAGTGAGAGTTACAGGTGGGGTCAGGACTGGCCCCAGGCACAGGGATGTACAACAGGAGGGTCCTAAAGAGCATCTTTGCTGCTACAGCCAACGCTGCCCCTGTGACGCTGTTGGTCTCCCCTCAGCGCATGCTCACGAGGCTTCCAACATTCCTTCGTCCCTGGTCACGGAGCCAGCAGAAGAGTCGGGTCCAGGGACCGGCCTTTCAATCCTCTGCGATCCTGCTTCGGTTTTATCAGGGATGTACGCAATCTCAGGTAGAGGATTTGAATCGCGTGATACTGAGGAAAGAACTGGATTCCAGAGACCTCCTCCTCCATGCACTCGGAGTGGGGCTTCCAGGCGGTGCTGGCCCACTGCTCACAGCCCTGACTGTGGTTCATGTGGGTTGTTTCCGGTCATCAAAGTCACCGAGGCTTGTCACATGGCTATGTAAAATGTGAAAAATCTTCAACAGAAAATTTCCCAGGGTTTGTCTTTCATTTTCCTTTCTGGGCTCTCCCTCCCCCACCCCCATAGCTCACGTGCACACAGTTACATATGCATTGTAAGTAGCAAAGCTTAACTGGTCTCTACCGTGCTAGTGCAGGGTCCCAAGGCTTTGGGCCATCCTTGCTGCTTTCCCAGGCCACAGGCAGGGAGCTGGATGGGAAGTGGAGCAGCTGGCCTATGAACTGGCACCCATGTAGAATCCTGGTGCTTGCTAGGAAAGGACTTTAGCCATTAGGCTACGAAGCCAGGCCCTACTGGTACAGATTCTGCCGTGGGGTGAGCTCATCAGTCTGCAGAACGCCTTGTCTTTTTACAGAATATAAGCCGACTAGCTACCTTTAAAAATAGGTAATCTAGGATCTGTTTATTTGAGAGCTCCCATCCCCTGGTTCACTCCCAATGCCCACAATGGGCTGGAGCCAGAGAAGCCACACAGGCCAGCCACATGGGAAGTTCTGCTTAGTGTCTGCTTCCACAGCAAGCTGGAATCAGGAGCTAAAACTGGGAAACAACCCAGGTACTCCAGTGTAGCTCACAGGTGTCTGACCCAGCAGCTAACCACCAGGCTGACTACCCAAACCACAAACTACTTTTTAATAAGATGTAATTCACCTGCCATGTAGCTGACTCGTTTCAGATACACAACCCAGTGGTTTTCCATGAATGCAGAGTTGGACAACCGTTGCCACAATAACTTTGGAGTATTGTCAGCCCAAGGAACCTTGCGCAGAGTAGCAGTCACTCCTTCTCACATAGCTCCCCAATCCTTGCTGACTGGACATGTTTCATGTATTCAGATTTGCCTCCTGGGGGCATTTTGTATAGGTGAAATTTAAGCACTAGCTTCTTTCATTGACAGCTTTTTTCTTTTTAAGAATGTATTTATTTATTTGGAAATCAGACTGACAGAGTTGGAGTGACACACAGAGGGAGAGATTTTCTACTTCTGGTTCACTTCCCAGATGGTTGCAATGGCCAGGGCTGGGCCAGGCCCAGGCCAGGAGCAAAGACCTTCTCCCACATGACTGCAGCAGCCCAAGGACTTGAGCCACCTTCTGCAACCTTCCCAGGCAAATTAGCAGGGAGCTGGATTGTGATTGGAGCAGCCAGGACTCAGTCACTCATGTGGGCACTGCTGGTGACAATTGTACCCACTGTACAGTCCATTACTCACATTCCTCTCTGTTGTGGCATGTTCCAGCACTTTCTCTGTTCCTCTTATTGTTGGCTAGTGTTCTCTTGTGCAGATGTGCCCCATTTCATTTATTCCTGCACCATTTGATGGACAACTGACCTGCCTCCCTTCCGGCTGCTGTAGATAGCACAGCTGTGAGCTGTGGGCAGTTTGCATGGCTGTCCATTGGCATTTCTGCCAGGTAAAGAGCTGACAGCTGCGTCATAGGCTAAGTCTGTGTCTAGCCGCAGGAGGAACTGCCTAGCTAGTTTGCAAAGCAGTTGCACCATTTCTTCCTTTTCTATGCTCTGTCTTATTTATTCATTTACTTGAAGGGCACAGTTATACAGAGAAGGAGAGAGAAGAGATCTTCCATCTGGTAGTTCATTCTCCAAATGGCTGCAACCGCTAAAGCTGGGTCAGGTCAGAGCCAGGAGCCAGGAACTTCATCTGGGTCTCCCTGTTTGGTGCAGCAGCCCAAGCACGTATGCCATTACGCACTGCTTTTTAAAATACACATGTTTTTAAGATTTATTTTATTTTTATTGGAAAGTCAGATATACAGAGAGAAGGAGAGACAGAGAGAAAGATCTTCCATCCAATGATTCACTCCCCAAGTGAATGCAATAGCTGTTGCAGTGCCGATCCGAAGCCAGGATCCAGGAACCTCCTCCAGGTCTCCCACGCGGGTGCAGGGTCCCAAGGCTTTGGGCCGTCCTTGGCTGCTTTTCCAGGCCACACGCAGGGAGCTGGATGGGAAGTGGAGCAGCCAGGATTCGAACCGGTGCCCATATGGGATCCTGGTGCGTTCAAGGCGAGGACTTTAGCCGCTAGGCCACCATGCCGGGCCCACCCACTGCTTTCTGAACAGGAAGCTGGAATGGAAGGAGCCAGAAGGCCAACAGACACTTCCATGGAGGATGTTGACATCCTAAGTAGAGGCTTAACTTGCTGTGCCACAGTGCTGGTCCTTTGTTAAAAATTTCTTAAGCTGTCACTTGCAACCTTCCTAAGGTGATCTTTCTAGCCTTGCTTCCAGATGCGGTCCCTGGCATGCGGTCCCTCCCCTTCTCTCCTAGCTGTCCTTTGCCCTGCTGTCCCACACCTTGTGTCTCCAAGCCCAAGGTCGGGGTGTCCTGCTTGTTTTCCAGGCGATCTCAGGGTGAGCTATAGTGCACCATGCCCGCCTCCACCTTTACATGTGTGTGGCTTCATCCCACTAGGCTGAGTGTCTGAGTTCCCGCGACCAGGGCTGGTACACAGAGAAGGAGCAAAACTTCAGAAAACACTTCTCTGCCATCTGCTTTGAATGATAATGTCATTAAAAAAATCTGAATCAGATAAGCTGGCATAGTAGGGTAGGCTTCTGTCTGCGGCACCGGCATCCCATATAGGTGCCGGTTTGAGTCCCAGATGCTTCACTTCCCATCCAGCTCTCTGCTTATGACCTGGGAAAGCAGTAGAGGATCGCCCAAGTCCTTAGGCCTCTGCACCCATCTGGAAGACCAGAGGGAGCTCTTGGCTTCAGATCAGCTCAGTTCTGTCTTTTGCAGCCATTTGTGGGGTGAGCAAGCAAATGGAGGACCTCTCTGCCTCTCCTTTTTCTCTGTGTAACTCTTCCTTTCAAATAAACTCTTTCAAAAAATTGTATTTAAAAAATATGATTTATGGGCCCGGCGGCGTGGCCTAGTGGTGAAGGTCCTCGCCTTGAACATACCGGGATCCCATGTGGGTGCTGATTCTAATCCCAGCAGCCCTGCTTCCCATCCAGCTCCCTGCTTGTGGCCTGGGAGGGCAGTCGAGGACGGCCCAAGGCCTTGGGACTCTGCACCCGTGTGGGAGACCTGGAAGAAGTTCCTGGATCCTGACTTTGGATTGGCATAGCATCGGCCGTTGCACTTACTTGGGGAGTGAATCATTGTTTGGAAGATCTTCCTCCCTGTCTTTCCTCCTCTATGTATATCTGCCTTTCCAATAAAAATTAAAAAATAAATCTTTACCAAAAAAAAATTATTTGGAGCAGGCATTTGGCATCAAGTTTGAGACTGTGCCTGTGTAGCTGGCTTCACGTGTGGGAGCACATGGGGTTGCAAAGCCTCTTGCCATTGCACCCATAGGAGAGCAGGTGACGGCTAAAGCAGGTGGGTCTGGCTCACCCTCCTGGGCTGAGCTCCGGCTCTTTGCTTCAGCCCTGGCCCAGGTATTTGAGAAGTGAGCCAGTGAATGAGAGATCTTTTTCTCTCTCTGCCTTTCTAATTAATTTAAAAGTCTAATCTAATAGACACTAACAGTGGTAGCAAAAGAAAGCTGCCCACGTCACCCACTGACCGCGGGCCTGGCCCTTACTGCTTCTCCTGATTTCTGACTCTTTCTGTAAGTCCAGATGCACAAGCTGTCCAGGCCTGGAGATCAAAGGAGAGCCAGCTGCTAAGAAGGTGACAACTTGGGACAAGATGGATTGCTCTGCCGTAAGCTTGCAACTTCCACTGTCAGAACAGCCGGTCATTACGCTGGTGTGTCACCAATGTCATTAAAAAAAGTGCTCCTAATGCAGATTGAGCAGCAGCCTGTGTCCAGGCTGTCTCGGGTCTTCAGTTTGTGACATTCTCCTTGCGCGCCCCTGCAGCTCAGGACAATAGTCATTGTTCTGCTAACCAGAATTTGAGTATGCAGAAAGGACAGCAGCGCGTGCTGTCGCTTTGTGAGGTCCAAGTGCACAGGTGGGCCCTCAAGTCGAGTGTGGCTATTTCGGGGCTGGCATCCCATGGCAGCCGTGTGCTGGGCTCAGCAAATGGTGCTGAGAGATGTTGCAGCACAGGGAACTGCTCTGGGGACGGGCTCAGCTCACACAGGCCACTGACACGTGGGCTGCACAGTCGGTGTTGGGGAAATGGGGTCAGGCATGTTGAGAGGAAAAGACTGGCTTGGCTGCCTCGTCCCTACAGCAGAGGGTATTCGTTGCCGCAGCGTCGCGCACACCACGCCCCACACTCGTAATGGAAACTAAGGAAAGAGCAAAGGTTAGGAAGCTTTTGAGAGGTGGTGTTTGGGAGTCAGCTCTCAGACGATTTTCTCGCTGAGCCGGGACTCTCTGCTCCCACATGGACTGACAGCCAGGCTGGGCACGCTAGCATAGGAAAAGGCAGAAGTCAGATCCTTGCTGATTTTTGCAACCGGATCTGGTTGCTGCACAGTGGCCCAGAGCTTTGTTCATCCTGGACTAGGATAATGGTGCGCGTCGCCCCCTGGTGTCCAGAAGGGGTCACTATGTGCCCTGCCCACCGCGCCCCATGCGTGTCCCCTCCCACCGTCCCTGCCCGGGGCTTCCACTGTGCCCACCACCGTCCGCACCGAGTTCCCCCGACAGCTCCACAGTCTGGAGAGAAAAGCAACAGGGAAAGATTTCAGTTTCCTTGCATGGCAAAGAGCCGGTTCTGATGGTGCCTGTCAGGCAGGGCGGGGAAGAGACTATAAAGGATGGAAAGCAGACCCGGGGACGAGTGGACCTTGCGTCACGGTAGCCTGGCGTGCAAACGAGTGCGCTCAAGCCGAGCCCGCACCCACGCCGACGCCTGGACTCCTGGCGATTTAAGGCAATGCAGAAGGGGCGCATGCTGAGGCTGCTGGAGATTCTTAGGACGTTTCCTGCAGCTTCTGGTTGACTTCCACGGGATGAGCTTGTACTTGAGAGGCGAGTTTCTGAGTGTTGGAACAAGCGTGGGGTGCGATGTAAACCTTTAGCTAATTTCTTCCATGAAAAATAGCTAGAAGAACCGATGCAGACGCGTTTGTGCGTTCAAGGTGCTTTAAACCTGTGTTACGAGGCACGAGGCTCATTTCTTCCAGGAGTTTAGCAAACGCGTCAGCGGTCACTCGATTTGCAGATGGTGCCCGTGCAAAACACTACAGGTGCTAAAAGGGGGAGCGGCGTTTTGCACCGCACCACACAGAACCCAGGTTAACAGTGGAAAGGGAATTTCGCATCTGGGTGGTTGTCCTCTTTCAAGTTCCTGAGCGGCGCCAGGCATGAACCATGGAGTTCCTCTCCCTGTGCAGGTCCGGCTCTGGGCAGAACGGGAAACTCGCCCCGGCAGGGTCTGGGCTTGGAGACTGCGCCACTAGTGGAGCCGGGGCAGGGAGAGGCGCGCGCGGGGCGCGGGGCCTGGGCGTCGCGAGGGCGGAGCCAGGGGCGGCAGGAGCCGGGGCGGGACTGATCCCCTCCTATAATTAGCGACCCAGGGGCGTCCACGGCCCGCAGCAGCTAGCCCAGACACTGCTCGCTCTCTCCGAGGTTAGGCGGGCGCCTGCTTCTTCTTCCTTCGAATCCCACCCAGACTGCTCCCCGGGCGGGGGCTTGGGCCGGCAGCAGAGCAGCTCGAGGAACGGCTGTGAGGGTCCAGCATGCTGGGGACCATCACCATCACAGGTAAGGCGCAGGTGGGATCCTGGGTGGGCGCCCAGGGGTCGGCGGTTAGGCATTTCCTGGCCATTGGGTCTGCTCGGGTTCTAACTTTGTGACCCGTCTTGGGTCCTGCGTGATCCAAAGGGAACTATTGTATTTTGATTATTTCTTAATCAGGAGTCTCCCTGGTCGTGAGTCTCTGAGACACTGAGTTGGGGTTTTGTTAGCGGCCACCTGCACGGAAATATGTCGGGTTGGGTGAAGTGCGGAATGGGTTGTAAAAAGCTGGAGTCCCTCGCTAGGGTCTTTCCCAAAGTGAAGTGGCTCGTTTTGAGAAGGTGTGTTGGCATTTTAAACTTGCATATCCCGAGTGCACTTCCAGTCAGAAGGAGGTACACTTGGTCGTGTTGGAGGGATAAAGCCTGTGGTGCTCTTCCCACGGCCACGCTACTTAGGCAGTTACCAATACAAAACATGGTCTTTTCAGCTTTCTAGGAATCTGCCAGTGAATTAGATTCTGTAGTGCCCACTAGCAAATAAATTACACCCAACTTTCAGGACCATTTCCGCCTAATTGTATGTAATACAAGTTGCATGGTGTGGCCCAGCTCCTGGGAGCCTACGTGTTTGCTCTCCCCACCCCCACCTCCCCCAAGAAAATTCAACTCCCATCGCTAATCTAGCTTTATAAGAACAGTTCTTTAAAATATAACTACTGCCAAGTCTTAAGTATTTTCTTCAAAGGGCAGGATAGAGTTTCTAGGGCTTCATAATTTTCTCAGCATAACCGCTTTGGCAAAGCTTTGTCTGCCTATGGAATTTTAAATGAATGTGAAAGTGTAGCAGAACTAAAAATATCTCCCACTTCCTATAGACTGGCTGGTTTACTCTGAGATTTCCCTCAAATTCCTTCCCCCAGTTGACTGGTCCCTCAGCTGTTTCTCTGGCAGGGAGGTTTACCTAATACTAGAAACTATGATTAAATGTTGTACCTGA
This sequence comes from Ochotona princeps, assembly GCF_030435755.1. NCBI lineage: Eukaryota > Metazoa > Chordata > Mammalia > Lagomorpha > Ochotonidae > Ochotona > Ochotona princeps. The sequence goes on along the minus strand of NC_080832.1, from coordinate 13,763,644 downwards.
AGACACAAAGTTCTCTGTTCTCTCCAGATCATAACCTTTTTTTTTTAATGAATTAAATATGCAAATGAGTGTCCTGGTGGGGCTGGCCGGACCTGGGCATGTGGGGCGTGGTCGTGAATTCTCAGTGTGTTCCCAGCGGGATTCTTAGCCTGTTTGTTATTCGGTTAGCCTGTTCCATGCTGAGTTTCTTACAGGAAAGAAAGGTGGTCCTTTTTAGCAGTCAGTAAGGGCTCATAACTTCGGGGTACTCTTAGCCTTTAACAGTGGGAATGATAAATGAACAGAAGTAGTTGGAAGGAAGGGCCAATTTTTAACGTGGTTTCAAGTCATTTAATATCACTTTCTGAGTTTTACCTTTATTAACAAGGATGTGGAGGAAGTGGCAAACTTTCCTGTTTGTTTGTTTGTTTGTTTGTTGTTGTTCCTGGTCATAAAATTGGAACTCCAAGCATTAACAGCAAATAACCATTTTCATACTGGAACAAGTGAACTGAAAGAGCCTTTCAACTCTCTTCTGTCTTCCTCCAAGCTCTGCAGGTTGCCCCGGTGTGGGTTATACCCGGCCATCTGGAAGTGCTTGGTCAGAATCCTGGAAAGCTCTCAGGGCCTTTTAAGGGTTAAAAACAATCAAAGGCCTCTTTCATTTTGGGGGTTACTTATTTACATAATGTGGGAGAAGGGTACCGTGGTCATTCCTCTTCAGTAGTCGGGTGGTTTGAGAGGTGTTTGGAATCCCACGGAAGACAGATGTGTCTTCTGACTTAGGGCTGCAGGTTCTCATTTCTGAAAGGAGAACCGTCACCTCCTTTCCCCTCCACGCGGTTCACTCTGGAATCTATGCAGTGGAACTAGAAGTAGGAAATGATTGCTGATGTCACATACTGACTCATCCCACAAGCCATAACGCAGCTTAGAAGGAAAGAAGTGATTTCATACCGAGTTGAAAGAGATGCCCCCATGCCCACAGACATCCCAGTGACACCCCAGTGCAAAGAAAGCCTCTCGAGTTAGCCAAATATTTTTCCCTGTTTTTTTTCTGACTGGATCAGATGGCTGAGATGCTGATGATATTAATGCATTACAAATTTTACCAAATGGTGTGAGCAGTTAGAGTCCTTATCCCTTTTGTAAACTGGGGGAGAAAGAATCCTCCAGTGCCCGCGCACTTCCCGAGTGGCACGTGCCTGTTCCCAGTCTGCGATGAAGGCAGGTAGCTGTCTGCAGACTTATGGGCTATGGCACTGCTACCTTTGCACCTGCTTGCTTAATAATAAGTACCAGTTGCTGAGTGGGAGTGCTCTGTGGAGGTTTTCGTGTAACGCTCCCAGTAATCCTGCAGAGGGTGCTGGCTGAGCCCCCTTGATCCTCAGGCAGCTCTCTAGTGGCAGTGCAGGCAGTGGGAAGCCTGCCTGGATTGCCCTTCGACCTCTTTCTCAGTGTACAAAAGATACTGACACTGACTTAGCCATGCTGAGCTTTCTGCATCCCTGCCCTGATGTTCAAGGGAGTGTGAAAGGCCACTCCCAAGACCAGGGCCATCATGATGTCACCTTACACTGCTGTCCAGGGCTTGGTCTAAATCCTGGGTAATCACCTCCACATGGAGGACTTGTGGTTAATGAGCTTTACAACAAGGCGAGTTGGGTGTGTAGGGTAAGAGGGGTGGGTGGAGAATGCAGGGAATTCCTGGAAGAATTCCAGAACAATGCTTACAAATCTTTGGAGGGGTGGACTTGATTAGTTGCAGATGTCACCATGAGCGGTCCTCCAGGCTGGCCAGGACAGGATGGCAGCTCCGGCTACGTTGAACCTAGAAAATGTGTGTATTTCTTTATTTCTTTCTTTTTTTTTTTTTTTTTTTTGCAATATTATACTTAACTTTCCTGTGCCAGAAACGATAATGTTGGGTCACCAAAAGATTATAATGCGGAAGTCTGGATAAAAACGCCAGTATTTTTGTAACACGTAATTCACTGCACTCCTTGAAAATCTTTCTCTTTTCAGGCCTCTAAAGGAAAAGGAAGCAAGTTGAACTATTTCTCATTTCTTCGTCCCCATGTGTTTGGAGGCTCCTGGACCCAGGCAGCGATTGCTTTATGCAGGGCTCTGGGGCTTAACTGGCTTTAGAATCCTGGAACCTTTGAAACCGTTGAGGGTGGGGGATTGCGAGCATTTTCACAAGGAAAATGTCAATTTGCACACGCCCACAGTGGATCCCAGGTGCTTTTTTTCTATAAGGGGATATTTCTGTGCAGCTGAGCATCATAGGAAATGACATCCTGGTGTAAGATTCAGAAGGGGTTTTCCCCTCCTGTACTTTCATCTGAGAGACTCTGGAGAGAGGCAGAGGGTACCCCGACCCACTGATTTCTCTTTGCAAGGGCTCACAGCAGCTGGGACTAGGCCTGCTGCGCTGGACTGGGCTGGGCCAAAGCTGAGACCCTGGTCAGGCCAAGCTCAGGCTGACAGGGTCCCAACTATTTTTTTCTGCCATTCTTTCTCTTCGCTGCATCTCATACATGCAGATGTGTATGGCGTCAGCTCTTCTGGGGTATATTCAGAAAATTAAGGGGCAGGTGTTTCGCCCAGTAGATAAGATGCTCGTGTCATGTATCAGAGAAGTAGACAGAGTTTAATGCCTGCCGCCGGTACCTGCATCTGATTCCTGCCAACGCAGACCTTGTGGCGGCGGACTGGGGGTAGTAGCTCTTGCTACCCTCATGTTACCTAGATCAGTCTCCCAGCTCCTGGCTTCACCCCTGGCCAAGCGTCATTGTGGACATCTGGGGAGTCCATAGGATCCATAGGAGCTCTCTGTGTCTTCTTGTTCCTCTGTCTCAATTAAATGAACACTTTTTTTTAAGAAAAGGAAATTTTGTGAATGGGAGCTTTTTTCCAACATCATCTTAAAGATCAACTTTTCTTTTCCGATGGATGCTGTCAACATGCAGACACTCTCCCACACAAACATATGATCTGTGTTTCCACCCAGAGAGGGGGATACAAATATTTGGTTTCTGTGGTGATGTTTTGTGCAGACACACCAGGCGTGTGATGTTGCCTCCGCTAGCAGTTCATGGGCGAAGACCTATTGGCACGAAGCATGTGCTGGTAAGACAGTGTCTGTGGTGTGCAGAGGCTGTGGGGCCCCACGGAAGGACTTCAGATCTGTGGGATAGAATTAAGAGAGAGAGAAAGATCCAGATACCTCCCACTTGTTAGCTCAATCCACCAAATGCCTGCAACAGCATAGGGGTAAACTAGTCCAGAACTCCATCCAGGCCTCATGGGGTGACAGGGATTCAAGTCCTTGAACTTCCGTAACACTTGCTGACTCTTGGAGTGCATGGAATTAGGAGTGGAGTGGGGACTTGGAGAACCCAGGGACTCCACTATGGGGTGGAGGTATCCCAAGTACTGTCTTAGCCAAATACGGCCCCAGCTCTCTAGTTTTTCAGTGATAAGTTGCACATATTCATGGGACACTCTGTGTGTGTATGTTTAATGCATGTAACTGCCTCCCTCCTTACCCGCTCAGTCATGATCTGTAAGTCACCAAGATTAGCAAGCAAGGGCCACATTAAACATATTTTTTCAAAGGCTTTTGCCCACCACAACTAGATGGGAATGATGGATGGGAAAATGATGACGGTCTCGCCCGGCAAGCTCCACCTGCAGCCAGACCTGGGCGATGCGGCGTGCTTTGGGTGGACTGGATGCGGCAGGACTGGGGAGTGGAGAGCAGCGCACTAAGAGGCAGGAACCACAATCACTGCGCTGGGTCCAACACAGGCCGAAGGACCTGTATCCACACATGATCCAACAGAGCAGGCAGGAAGCAGATGGGGTTGCAGGTGCCCTATCACTCCGTTCATACGTACCTCTTTGGAGTCAGAGGCAAAATAGGTGCCGTGTGACATTCTACTTCACAGTTTCCAAGAGTACCCACACTTGGCAACACCATAGGTTTCTGCAGCCTGTTTGTGTCTGAATGTCCTGAACGGTGCGGCTCAGCAACTGAAAGCTGCTCAATACTGCCCTCTTCTGTTGGGGAACCGGCTCAGCAGTTCGGATGGCGTTTCCAGGCCGCGCATGTTTGTGACTATGATAGGGGAAGAATTGGATCAGGGCACACTGACCCACAGGAGGATGGGGTAAAATAAATTGTGCAAACCTTATGTCCCAGTTTGGCAAATCTTGAGTAACTCCTCCAGAAAAACACAAGTGTGATAGTGATTATCTCTGGACATGGTCCTTATGGAAAACGTTCGCTGTTTTTCCATACTTTAAATTTCCCGCAATTTATATAGATTACTCTTGGAATTAGCAAAAGGACATTAATTAAAAAACAAGTCGCTTTATTTCGAAGAAAACAATAAGGCAAAAAATTTAGAAAGGTTTTTGCGTTTTGTTATTGTAGACAGCCAGTGGATCTTGTACCCTCACAGGGAGCAGCCGTGACTTCATGTGGCATAAGTCGTCTGATAGTGTGGCCAGGAATGTTAGATGCAATTTGGGAGTCGTAGGTCGGTGATGTTCCCCTTGTTTTAATACATAGATAAAATTGAGGGGCAGGTGTTTGGCTCAGGGGTTAAGACACCTGCATCCCACACTGAGGTGCCCAGACTTGAGTTCTGAGTTTGTTCCTGATCCAACTTCCTGTTAAACAGTGAGGGATGATGACTTCCTGCTTCCTGCCTGAGAGGCCTGCATTGAGTTACTACTGGATCCCAGTTCCTGGGTTCATTCCTTAAATGCCCTCGCAGGTAAAGCTGGGTTAAGTGGAAGTTTAGAACCCTAAACTCGGTCTGGTTCTCACACATGGGTTGTAGGTACCCAAGTCTGCAGCCAGGACCCAAATGAAGCCATTCCGGTACGGGTGTCAGGACACTGTGCCCTCTCCAGCATTGTGCATTCAAGGTGCCCCTGGATTTTAGTACTGATTTATGAATCCTTTTTCTGGATGTTCCCCAGTGTATCTGAAGTAGCGGTTGCCTCTCTGCAGTTTTTCTGTAGGAAGAACAATTTTCTGTTCGTTTGGGCGCATGCCAAGGGGTTGTGATTACCAGGTCTTAGGGCAGCAGTCCAGCACTGAAAGAAACCGCACACTCGCCTCCAGAGTAACTTTCAGCCTTGAGGCGTTGTGAATTGTAACTTTGTTGTAAGACTCTGTGACCATGTCCAGCCTCACCCCCATTATGGTGCTGGTACTCATGCGCTAACTGTCAAGGCAGGTGCACACTCGGGTTTCTGCTGTGCAGTGAGCTGTGGCTTTGCAGTGCTGGCTTCAGAGCTGGCCATGTGATGGAGTGTGGCAGGCAGAGAAGCACTTCACACACCAGATGCAGTGACAACAGCCGCTGGACCGGCGTTCAGCTGGGACTCGCTCCCAGGGAGAGCCCCCTGGAGGTGACGACGCCCTGGTCTCCCTGGGAGCCATCAGTGGCGGTTTGAGAAGCACAAGCTAGCCGGGCCTCTGTGACGCACGCTGGTCACCAACGTCAACGGTGGGCCAGCACCCCCAAGGCGCAGTCTGCGCCCAGCGATGGGGCAGCCGCGAGAGGCAAGCCGGGCCTCGCGGGCCCCCATCCGGCTGCACCTGCCCTGGCCGGCCGGTGAGCGCCATGCCCTGGTGGAGTAACCTTTGCCGTGAGTAGCATGCGCCCCGCAGCGGCTGTTCGCTTTGCCCCGGCCACTGCATCCACGGAACCTGGGGCAGGGGGTGCGCATGGACTTTAGGTCCGGGCAGACATCTATGTATGGGTTTTCCATCCTTCTTCCTTGCCATCCCTTTTCTGTTTGGGAGAAGTCACAGCGGTAGGGTGAGGAAAGCCTGGAGGCCAGCCCGGCAGGGGTGGGAGGGTTAGGAATGGGGGTGGTTACGGTAGCAGATTGGTACTGCCCACGCAGTGATTCTAGGGTTCTTGGGCTGCAGCACAAAATGGGACTCAACTGGAACGTGTTGTGGTGCAGCGGCCAGGCTGGAGCCGAGTCCATACCAGGAGCCAGAAGCTTCTTCCCTGTCTCCCAGGTGGATACAAGGTCCCAAGGCTTTGGACCATCCTCAACTGCTTTCCCAGGCCACAAGTAGGGAGCTGGATGGGAAATGGATCAGCTAGAGCACAAACCAGTGCCCAGATGGGATCCCAGCCTGTATAAGGCAAGAATTCAGCCATTGAGCTGTCAAGCCTGCCTTTCAAATAAATGAAGTAAATCTTTTAAAAAGTTGGGGGGGGGGGAACGGGTGGTGGCACCCAGGCTTCCATCTGAATTGGGCCGACTGGGCAACCATGTAAATGCGTGTGATGAGAGCAGACTACTGTGAGGTTGCAAGAATGGTTGGCTTTGCCATTTGAACCCAGCGCAAACAGCCTTGGCTGCCAGGGTAGTAAGGAGGAGGCTTTTCTGAAAGCCTGAGCTGGGAGGTGCATGACAGGTGCGTGGTGATGCAACAGAGGTGGGGTCAGGGGTTGTGGTCTCCCTGTGAAGTCTGCAGGGCTGGCTCAGAGCCTGTGTCCACCCTGCGCGGGGAGGGCTCCACGCTGAATGAAGATGGGTCTCACAGTAATACTTTGATCCGAAGAAATAACAGACCATTTGACCAGTTAGGATTTTAAAAATTATTGTGTGCCTTTTTAAATGTGCTTGGTTTGTGTCACCTAACTCTGTAGAGAGAACATCTGAATATTGCTAAGCTATACTGATTAAATTCAAAGAAAAAAAAATCATCTTGCCCCCGCAGGTTTGACTCCAAATGCTTCAGTTCTCCTAGAATGAAAATGAAAGAGTGTTTGATGTGGAAGCATAGATGTGGGAGGTGGAGGTAGTGGGTGGGGGGCTGCTGTGTAAAAGGCCTGCTTTCTCCCACACTGTTGGCAGAGTGTTTATTTCTAATCACAGTTTGATGGCAGGAGACTTGGATTGCATTCATCCCTTGTAGATACCACGCTGGAAGACAGCCTATTTTAAGAGTTGAACATTTTTACACAGTGTATTTCCAGCAAGGACATCCCATCTTTCTGTTTTAAAGATTATTTTTATTTGAAAGACAGATTTTTTTTTTCAAGAGAGAAGGTCTTCCATCTGCTGTTTCACTCCCCAAATGCCCTAAATGGCCAAACCTGGGCTGATCCGAAGCCAGGAGCTTCTTCTGCTGCTCTGACATTGGTGCAAGGGGTCCAAGAACTTGGGCCATCTTCCCAGGCCACTAGCAGGGAGTTGGATTGGAAGTGAAGCAGCTGGGACTAAAATTGGTGCAGCTTGGTCTGCTGGTACTATAGGCTGAGAATTAGCCTGCTAAGAAACCGTGCCAACCACAGCACCCATGTTTAAAAGCATCATCCTGGGAAGAATCCAGATGGCAGAACAGGGATAAGCACACGTTTTAAACAGATGGAAAAACATTAGCCAGTGTGAAGCAGAGAGGGCACATTCCAGGAAATAGAGGATTAGAATGACAGCAGAGGGCACCTGGAGACTGACAGACACAGGAAAGCAGCAACACCAGGGTGTGGTGTTGAATGATCGACACCCCAGCAGCACCCAGCGACTGGCGATCTGAACTGCACCAGCAGCCGTATGGACTTGTATCATAAAATGATAATAATAATAATATATAAAATAAAATAAAACATCATGCTGTGCCCGCGCAGTAGCCTAATGGCTAAAGTCCTCTCTTTGCACACCAGGGATCCCATATGGACACCGGTTCATGTCCTGGTGGACCCACTTCCCATCTGGCTCCCTGCTTGTGGCCTGGGAAAGCAGTCGAGGACGGCCCAAACCCTTGGGACCCTGCACCCGCCTGGGAGACCTGGAAGAAGCTCCTGGCTCCTGGCTTCAGATTGGCTCAGCTCTGGCCGTTGTGGCCACTTGGGGAGTGAACCAGCAGATGAAAAATCTTTCTCTCTGTCTCTCCTCCTTTTTGTACATCTGACTTTCCAATAAAAAAAAAAGTCTGCAGAAAGATTTTTATATTTTCTTACAATTGGGAATTTTAATAGTACATAGAAATTTTAAAGAAATCCTCATATTTACCTCTGTCCCAGAAATCCATACATATATGTTTGTCACAGTGTTGGTCTAAATATGAACAAATGGAAAACTAAAGCATTCTCACTTCAGGAGATGATGCATGCTTTCAAAATGATGCTGGAGCAGGTGTTATGGCATGGCAGGAAAAGCCACTGCATGGGATGGCCACAGTCCCTATTGGAAAGCTGGTTCAAATCCTGGCTCTTCCACTTCTCATCCAGCTTCCTGCTAATGTGTATGCCGGTGAGGCGGCTAAGGATGGCTTGAGTACTTGAGTCTGAGTCCTTGAGACTCATATGGGACATGCCTCCTGGCGTCATGCTGGACCAGCCCTGGCTGCTCCACTTCGTATGCAGTTCCCTGCTTGTGGTCTGGGAAAGCTGTGTAGGATGGTCCGAAGCCTTGGGCTCCTGCCATCCACATGGGAGACCTGGAGGAAGCTCTTCTCTCCTGCCTTAGGATCAGCCCAGCTTCAGCCATTGTGGCCATTTGAGGAATGAACCTGAGAAGGGAAGATCTCTCTTTCTCCCCTCTTCCCCTATAAACTCTACCTTTCAAATAAATAAATCTTTGAAAATAAATGGCTGTGGACCCGGCACAATAGTATAGTGGTTAAAGTCCTCACCTTGCACGTTTAGGATCCCATATGGGTGCTGGTTCTAATCCCGGCAGCCCTGCTTCCCATCCAGCTTCCTGCTTGTAGCCTGGGAAAGCAGTCGAGGATGGCCCAAAGCTTTGGGACCCTGCACCTGCATGGGAGACCCAGAAGAAGCTCCTGGCTCCTGGTTTCAGATTGGCTCAGCTCCAGCTGTTGTGGCTACTTGAGGAGTAACTCTTCGGACGGAAGATCTTCCTCTCTCTCTGTCTCTCCTCCTCTCTGTATATCCGACTTTCCAATGAAAGTAAATAAATCTTAAAAAAAAAATGGCTGCACAAAATTTACCTTCTCACCAGCAGTGTGGAAGACTTGCCCTTCTGCAGTCCTCACCAGCATTTGTTGCTCTGTCTTTTGGATAATAACTATTCTGACAGGTGAGGTGGGTTTGCTTTTTTTTTTTTGTATTATTATCATTATTTTAATTTTTGTTGGAAAGGCAGGTTTACAGAGAGAAGGAGAGACAGAAACAGAAAGATCCTCCACCCCACTGATTCACTCCCCAAGTGGCCACAATGCCGGAGCTGAGCCAATCTGAAGCCAGGAGCCTGGAACTTCTTCCAGGTCTCCCAGGTGGGTGCAGGTTCCCGAGGCTTTGGGCCATCCTGCACAGCCTTCCCAGACCATAAACAGGGTGCTGGATGGGAAGTGGAGCAGCTGAGACGGGAACCAGTGCCTATATGAGATTCTGGTGCTTGGCGGTGGAGGGTTAGAGAGTTGAGCCATCACACCAGCCCTGAAGCGGTTTTGCTTTTCATTTCCCTCAAGGAAATGGTAAGCACCTCCTCTGTGGCACCATAAAATGTTCCTCACACTTTGTCCAAGGTGCTCTGACATTAGATTTGCGTTAGTATTTAGCTTAAGCCTCTAGCAATACTTCCCATATCCCAAATTTCATAGAGTCTGCGTGGAAATTTGAGATGTGACATGTGATTCCATTTTACCTTTTTTTTAAAAGGATCTATTTTTATTTTACCTTACAACAGAAGGTAGGCTGTCTGCCTGACCATGCTTAGTGAAGCTTGCCTACTTAGGTGTAACTAATTGTGAACTTGTATTTGAAAGGCAGAGAGAAACAGAGATCTTCCCTGTGCAGGTGACACCCGGGCCAGGCCAGTTAGAAGCGGGCATCCTAAAACTCTCTACAGATCTCTCGCATGAATAACAGGGAGCTTGGCTGCACATGGGCTGTAGCCTGTTGCTTCCCGGGTACACACAAGCTGACACTGGAATCGGAATTTGAGCTAGGATGCAAACTCAGGCACTCTGATATGGAATACAGGTGTGTGTGTGTGTGTGTGTGTGCACGCGCGCCAGACACGGGCACCTCATGTTTTGCTGGTTCAGTTTGTGTACGTTCTCTTTGACAGGGATCACAGCCATCAGAGCAGTACCTCTGAACCTGAAAGGTGCAGACATCACTAATCTATTGATTCACAAACATCCTTAGGACCCTTCCCTGATATTAACTGCAGTCTTAATTGGCCATGTTTTAAAGCATTCCGTTTTTTTGAGTTGTAATCTTTTCCCCCGCTTCTCTCCACCCTCTCATTAACAGTTGGACAGCGAGAGTCTGAAAATGTGAGCGAGAAAGACTCAGCTAAGGACATGGCTGCCGACTCTGAGGCCGTGGAGGAAGTCACCAGGCAGGGGCAGGAGGACGCGCCGGAGGTCATCCAACAAGTCGCTTCTTCCGAGAGCAACTTAGAAGAGCTGGCACCACCTACCGAGGCCCAAAGTAACGACGTCGGATTTAAGAAGGTGTTCAAGTTTGTCGGCTTCAAATTCACCGTCAAGAAGGATAAGACCGAGAAGTCTGACACCGTCCAGCTGCTCACTGTCAAGAAAGATGAAGGCGACGGAACCGGAGGGTCCATCGGGGCAGGTGACCACCAGGATCCCAGCTGCGAGTCTGGGGAGGCGACATGCAAAGAGAGTGAACTCCAGCAGCCCACGGAGAAGCCGGAAGACATCCAGGTGCCGGAGCAGAGCGACGCGGCCCCGCCGCCTCCCGAGGCCGAGTGCGGCCAGGCAGCCGAGGAGGCCAAAGAGCAAGGAGAGGAAAAGCAAGAGAAGGACGCCAGCAAGTCCCCGGAGTCCCCTACCAGCCCTGTGGCCAGTGAAACCGCGTCGCCCTTCAGGAAGTTCTTCACCCAAGGCTGGGCCGGCTGGCGCAAGAAGACCAGCTTCCGGAAGCCCAAGGAGGAGGAGGCGGACGCTGCCGAGAAGAGAAAGGAACAAGAGCCGGAGAGAAGCGAGGCCGAGGGGAGCGGCCTGTCGCCTGGCGGCCCTGAGGAGAGGCCCGTGGCCTCGGAGCCGGCCCCGGCCAGCAGCACGGAGGAGGCCCGGCTTTCGGCCGAGTACGAGAAGGTCGAGCTGCCCGTGGACGAGCAGGTGGATGGGGCCGTAGGAGAGCGAGCCGCCCCGCTGGCCACAGAAGTGTTCGACGACAAGGAGGAAGGCCCGCAGGAAGTGGTGGCCGAGGTGCAGGTCGGGCCCGCGGCGGCCCAGCAGAGCGGGCAGCCGGAGCCCCCCGAGGCCGCAGAGCCCCCGCCGGCTCCGGACGCGGGGCCTCAGCCGGCCGCGCCCGCCCAAGAGCCGGCCATGGGCACCCAAGTGTGCGCTCCTGACGGGGACCAGCCGCCGCCAGCACCAGAACCTAGTCCCGAGGACAAAGCGCCCTCAAAGCCGCCCGAAGGCGTCCTCAGCGAGGCGGACGTGCTGGCCTCGCAGGAGAAGGCCAAGGCTCAAGGAAGCCCCTTGAAGAAGCTCTTCAGCAGCACTGGCTTAAAGAAGCTCTCTGGAAAGAAGCAGAAAGGCAAGCGGGGAGGTGACGAGGAGGCCGGCGATCAGAGTCAGGCTGCGGCCGAGTCCCCCGACAGCACCGACGAGCAGCGCGGGGAGAGCTCTGCTTCCTCGCCCGAGGAGCCCGAGGAGGTCATCCGTGTGGACAAAGGCACGGCAGAAGGGCCCCAGGAGGGGGACGCCGAAGAAGGAGCCGCTTCCGATGGCGAGAAGCGGCGAGAAGGGGTCACCCCGTGGGCCTCGTTCAAAAAGATGGTGACGCCCAAGAAACGCGTCCGGAGGCCCTCTGAGAGTGACAAAGAAGACGAGCTAGACAAGGTCAAAAGCGCCACCCTGTCTTCCACGGAGAGCGCGGCCTCCGAGCTGCAAGAAGAAGTCAGAGGAAGCGGGGACGAGCCGAAAGTGGAAGAACCAAAGCGCAAGGTGGACACCTCGGTGTCTTGGGAAGCGTTGATTTGCGTGGGATCGTCCAAGAAAAGAGCTAGAAAGGCGTCATCTTCTGACGAGGAAGGGGCGCCCCGAACGACGGGCGGAGACGGCCAAAAGGCAGACGAGGCTGGCAAAGAAGCAGGGTCAGAGGCCATCCTGGCCGGTTCGCAAGAACGTGACCAAGCGGCCGGAAGCTCCTCCCCGGAGGCAGCTGGGAGCCCGACCGAGGGCGAGGGCGTCTCCACCTGGGAGTCCTTCAAGAGGTTAGTCACTGCCAGGAAGAAATCGAAGTCAAAGCTAGAAGAGAAAAACGAGGACTCTGCTCTTGAGCAGTCGGCTTCTGATGTTGAACCCGGGAAAGAAGAATCTTGGGTTTCCATTAAGAAATTTATTCCTGGACGCAGAAAGAAAAGGCCAGACGGAAAACATGAACAAGCCACTGCTGAAGACGCAGGGCCGGCGGCTGCTTCTGCCGAAGATGACCCTGACGTGCCAGCCGTGGTGCCCTTGTCCGAGTATGATGCTGTGGAGAGAGAGAAGATGGAAGCACAGACAAGCCCGGCAGAGGCCGAGGCCGAGGCCGAGCCCGGTAAGAGCCTGGTGCACACAGTGGCCGCCACCAGCGTGGAAGAGCGGTCTCCTTCTTGGATCTCCACTTCGGTGACAGGGCCCCTCGAACTGGCCGAAGAGGAAGCCGCAGCACCCACAGCGGAGGGGTTAGAGACCAAAGTCACCAAAGAAGAAGGCCCCGAGGCTCCCAAAGCTGTGCCAGAGAGCCCAGCTGCCCATGACGACACAGTCGTTAGCACCAAAGAATTAACTCCTGGAGCCATGGAAGCCACTGAGATGCCAGCTGCCGAGGAAGCCACCGAAGCATCCGGTGCTGAAGAGACCACCGAGATGGTGTCGGCAGTGTCCCAACTGACCGACTCTCCTGACACCACAGAGGAAGCCACCCCTGTTCAGGAGGTCGAAGGGGTGGCGCTGGATGTTGAAGACCAACAGAGGCGGACTCACGCAGTCCTGCAGGCAGCTGCCGAAAAAGTGAGAGAGGAATCGGGGCTGCGGGACACCAGTGTGCCGCAGGACACGGTGCTGGCCTTGCCCAAAGTAGCATCCACAATTCTAGAGAAGGTCGAGGAAGCAGAGGAGGATTCTGCAGAGGTGGAGTTGAAGACAGAGGTGTGTGTAGAGCCAGAAGGACACACACAAGAAACTGAAGAGCTCACGGTGCAGACCACCCCCAAGAGCTTTGAGGAAGGTCCTCAAGTCACAGAGAGTGGAGGGTCTACTGAGCCACTCAGCACTTGTCAAGCTGAAGCGATAGCTGAGGAAAAGCTCCAGGAAATTGCCATGGAGCAGGCTGTTCCCCGTGACTGCCCCGAAACCTTTACAGACAGTGAGACCGACGGAAGCACCCCCGTGGCAGAGCCGGAAGCTCCAGATGCAACAGGGCAGGTCCACGTCATGGAACTCCCCAAGGTCACACCTGGCACCCAGTTGGAGGTGGCAGAGGCAGAGGCAGGGCCTGTACAGGAAGAGAGACCTTCAACACCTCCTACGCTTGAGTCCCAGGAAGAAAATACGGAAGCGGAAGAAGTTGCTGAGCATTCAGAGGAAAAAATCTCAGTGGAAACTGTGCCCGTTCAGTCCTGGACTGAGGTAACGCAAGACGTCAGCCAGTTTGCTGATGAAATCAAAGACAAAGGAGGCGAGGTTCCTGCAGAGACAGACATAGCAGCTGGGCAGGAAAAGACCCCAGAAGTTGCAGTCCAAGAGGAAATAATCAAAGGAGCAGGATGTCCAAAAGATGATGATAGTCACCTGTGGGCTCATGCTCAGTCTCTTCCAAGTACAGAGGAGAGGGAGATGGAAGTTGAAGTAGGAAGTGAGAAAAGTGGAGTAAAGGCGACCCAGGTCAGCGAGGCGAGACCTGCAGAATGCAGCAAGCAGCTGGTTCAAGCAGGTGACGTCACTGTCACTGACAGGGAGAAGGAAGTGAGTTTGGGAGAAAGCACTTCTTGCTTAGAGCAAGAAGAGGCGGAGTGTGTTGAAGTTCAAGTTCAAAGCTCTGAGGCCTCTTTACCTCTTGTAGCTGCAGCGGTGGAGGAGAAGGTTGTAGAAGAAACCATCAAGGTTTTAGAAACAGGGGAGACTTTGGTGTCTGCAGGTGCACGTTTAGTACTAGAGGAGAAGTCCTCTGGTCAAGATGACTTGATGACTGAGCCAGGGGAAGGTGCTGTGTCCACTGCGCCCGAGCCTCAGACAGGGTCCATGACAGTGACAGGAGGTGCTGCTGCTGAAGACGATGTAAGTTCTGAGCCAGAAGGAGACAAGACCGCATCACAGAAGTGGACATCGGAGGAAGATGGGCAGCAGGTGGCCCGTGAAGATGTCAAACTGAGTGTACCACGAGAGGAAGAGATGAAGGCTGAAAATGAGATTTTGGAACTTGAGACTGAGAGCAGTAAACTTGTCCAGAACGTCATTCAGACAGCTGTGGACCAGTTCATACACACGGAAGACACGGCCGCTGAAACACCGGCAGCTCACCTACAGGCACAGGTGCACCTGACGACAGCTATTAGCCAGGCAACTGGACAGAAACCAGAGAAGGAAGACCACGACAGTCAGGTGTGCACACAGGAAGAAGCCCTTGTTCTTGAAGCCACAGAGGAGACAGAGCTCACCTTGGGAGGACAGGTGCCTGAGGAACCCTCCAGAGAAAGCAATGAAGTCTCAGAGACCATCCTGGCTGGTGAGGTAGAAAATTCCAGTGTCAGTGGCCAGCAGCTTGAAGAGGTGATTCTCGCATCCAAGGAGGAGGAGGGTAGCATCGTTGCACCATCTGTGCCAGGAGGTGACGGCTGTGCTGTATTAACAGAAAGAACGGAGGAGTCACAACTCGAACCCAAAGAAGTTGAGAAAAGTGATGCCGTTGAAGATCCAGAGAACCAGATCTCAGCCCTGGCACTGGAAGATGCCACAGGAGACTTAACCAAAGAGTCCCTAGATACAAATGGACCAAAGCTAAAAGAGACCCAAGATGCCCCGCAGGTAGGAGATCAGGAAGGAGGAGCGCACAGCGACTCAGACCAGGAGATCGAGACCCAGAGGCAGGAGACGCAGAAACCACAGAGCAAGCCAGCAAAGCCTGAACTTGCAGAATCCCAGGACGCCGTGTAAGTAAGCTTCCTTCGCTCCTGAAACCCTCTGTTCCTCTTAAGTCGTTAGATCATATATTTGTTATTGAGGAATTGGGAGTTCAAAAGGTGATTTTACATAGAGCCTTCAGTTGGGGAATAACTAGAGTCAGAGATCTAGTTGTTTTTTTTTCTTTTTTACTCATTGGAATTTCATTAGAATTATTGATGCTATGAAAATGAGGACGTCACTTTACCTTCACATGACTGCTTTCCACAAAAATAAAGGGACAAATTGGGAGCAGGGGAGGGAAACTCACTTAGCACCTTATCAACGTATTTTGTTGAGTTACACTGTTGTTTTCAAAACTAATTAGGGGGCCTGGCACAGTAGTTCTAATCCCAGCGGCCCTGCTTCCCATCCAGCTCCGTTTATGGCCTGGGAAAGCAGTCGAGGATGACCCAGAGCCTTGGGACCCTGCACCCACGTAGGAGACCTAGAAGAGCTCCTGCCTCCTTGCTTCAGTTTGGCACAGCTCGGGCTGTTGCAGCCACTTGGGGAGTGAACCATCGGACGGAAGATCTTCCTCTCTGTCTGCTCCTCTCTTTAGATCTGACTTTCCAATAAAAATAAATAAATCTTTAAAAAAAGTGATTAGCAGCCAAAAGTAGGTTTTTATCAGACTGTTTGAAGTTTTGTTCAGCTTTCTAGAGGGAAAAAAAATTTAATTTTATCACCAGAATCATAAACAAGTATTTTTTTTTTAATTTTCCAGTGTGTATTGGTGAGCCTATGCATTGCTACAGGTACTAGTTCTGTGACAGCATTGCATAAAATAATATGAACCCTTGTCATGTCCCTTCTTTTAAAGGTTAAGTCATGGGGCTGGTGTTGTGGCGTAATGAAGAGAGCCACCCCCCACAGCACCAGTATCCCACATGGGCACCCGCTGGAGTCCAGGCTTCTGGGAAGACAGTGGAAGATGGCCCAAGTGCTTGGACTCCTGCCCTGAGCAGAAGACCTAAATGAAGCTCCTGGCCCTTCCCTGGCCGTTTGAGCATTTGTAGAATGAACCAGCAGATGACAGATTCTCCCCCTCTGTACAAATGAATAAATAAAAAAAATTAAGTCACACAGTTTGGTTTTGAATATGTTTTTGTGATTGCTGAAATTTTTAAAAAAAGGTGTTTTTTTTTTTTTTATTTGAAAGGCAGATTCTTACAGAGAGAAAAATAAAGACAGAGAAAAATCATTCATCTAGTGCTTCACTCCCCAAATGGTCACAACAGCTGGAGCTGAACATATCTGAAGCTAGGAGCTTCTTTCCAGGTTTCCCACATGAGTTCAAGGGCACAAATGCTAGGACCACCCTCTGCCACTTTACCAGGCCTTCAGCAGGGAGCTGGATCAGAACTGGAGCAGCCAGGACTCAAACTGGTGCCTATCTGGTACAGGTTGAGGTTTAGCCTGTTATGCCACCATGCTGCTCCCATTTATGTTTTATTTGAAAGGCAGTGAGAGGTCCCAGTGCAGTAGCCTAGCGGCTAAAGTCCTTGCTTTGAACACGCCAGGATCCCATATGGGTGCTGGTTCTAATCCCGGCAGCCCCACTTCCCATCCAGCTCCCTGCTGTGGCCTGGGAAAGCAGTCAAGGATGGTCCAAAGCCTTGGGACCCTGCACCCGTGTGGGAGACCCGGAAGAGCTCCCAGAAGAGCTCCTGGCTCCTGGTTTCGGATTGGCTCAGCTCCAGCCATTGTGGTTACTTGGGAAGTGAATCATCAGATGGAAGATCATTCTTTCTGTGTCTCCTCCTCTCTCTGCATGTCTGACTTGCAAGTAAAAGAAAAAAAGCAGCAAGAAAGAGAGAGAGAGAGATCTCCCATCTGCTGTTTTCTTTCCTCAAATGCCAGCTTTAGCCAGATCTAAGCCAAGCTAAATCATCATGCTGGGCCTCCTTCAAAGTCGCCCACTTGGGCGGCAGGGAAGCAAGCACTTGAGCCATCTTCTGTTGCCTTCTGGTGCCTTTCAGTGGGAAACTGGAATTGGAAGTAGAGTTGGAACATGAACCCCAAGCTCTTTGAATTGGGGTGCCGGTATGCTAGCACTGGTATCTTAACTGCCGCGCCAATACCTGACCCAGCTTGCTTGCTGTTTTCAGTGCAGTCCTCAGTTGATACGGTTCACTTTCCCAGCTACCTTTTGTTGTTGTTAATAAATGAGGGAGGAAAGGAGCTTGATTTACTGTGGCTCTTTCTTCCACAGCTAAACTCATCGTGGCCTCGCAAGAGCAGACCGTGAAGAGTGCTGGGAGGAGGAGGGCTGCTGTGGCTGCTGCCGAGCCCCAAGCCCGGGGTTGGAGGACGGTGAGCCGGGAGCGCAGCCCAGCCCCGGGCTCGTGTTGGGAGAGCCCCCCGACAATCCTGAGGCTTCATCAGGAGCTCCAGCCATTTAACACTTCCCCTTTTCAAGCCCCTCCTATTATTTTCCCTTGATACCATATAATGTTTCTGATTTAAGGTCCTCAATTCTTAACCTGGAACTGGAGTTGGCAATACCTAGTTCTGCTTCTCAAACTGGAGTATCTTCTTCCTTTGTGTGCGTGTGTGTCCCATGTAACCCTCCTTCTGTATCTGGTGTATATTTCCTAATGTTTAAGCAAGCGTGCAGGACAGTACAAGCCTTTTCTACCATCCAGCAGATGACAGGGCACGCAGCCTTAGTGAGCCTTGGGAAGTTGCAAGCCTCAATCCTAATCCGTGAAAAACTGAGCTTCCTACACGTAACAATCCTGGTCGGCAGGCAACACAATTCTTATTTTTAAATCTACTATAGATCTATGCTTTCCTATTAGGCATAGTGAGCTAAAAATAAAAAAGCATTTTGAAACATACGGAATGTCCCATTGTTACTGTGAAATTTTTCTTCCTAACCCAGCAGTTTGGGAAGCAGTGTTGTTCAGTGGTGGATGAAACTTTATGTCTTTTCTCTGAATTGTAATGGTGGTTTGTATAGATGAGTGGGCTCGATTCTGAGGCAGAGTTGGAAAATGTTTTTTTGTGTTGTGAAGAAAAAAACTGATGGGTTATAAGAATTGGTTTTAAAACATGGTGTGGGCCACATACACAGAGGGGAACAAGTCTTTATAAATGATATTTTGATAGATACTGGGTTGTGTCTGTGCCATGATTGTACCCTTCTTTAAGAACACTGTTACATTATTATGTTCATTTGGATAAATTGTCATTTGACAACTGGTTTCAATAAAATATTTGCTTCACTTAGATGTTCTGGTTTTATTAGCTCTCAGGAAGCCTGGGAGGAGTATGTTTTAGAACGGGAAGATGCCCACAGCCATGAGATGGCCATGGCAGTGATCAGATAATGACCAGATAACCCCCTAACTTTCTTGTAGTCAACCACAGCACTCAACGTTTCACTGTTCTGAGGCTGTTAAAACATGGACGGATGTACTGAATTAACCAGTAGTAACTTTTCAGACCAACATAGCCGGTACAATTCTACCATCTGGTAATTCTTAGAAGATTCAGTTTCTGTGTTAATACAATGTTTTCGGTTTCCAACAATGACCAATGTCTTTAGAATCAATGTTTAGAAAGTTCCATAGTACAAATCTAGATCTAAATGATCATCTTGGGAAATAAGTGTCAAGATGATGAGTGGTAAGAATACAGAAAACACTTTGTTAGACAACTGTCACGCAGTGCAAGGGGAAGTCTGTCGCCTCTACTGGCAGGTTTCATTTTCTCACAAATACAACTGGCCTAGCCAACGTGCTTGAATTGTACTCAGATTTAGGAATCTGGGTTGAAAAACTTTTGTCTACCAGTTGGTCACCTGTAAAGCATGACATTCTAGAAAGCTTATTTTTGCAGGAAGAACATTTGTTTCAGTTGTGGGTGATTTCACTAAGGTGAGCAAATGTGCCTACACAAACAGTTGGTTCTATGAGTAACTCATTGCACAATATCTGTCTAAGGGCTGCTAGTCAGATAGCATTCAGTATTCTACAAATTATTCTGACATCTATACTTCATAGCATTAAAATACCCAAATTTTAAAAATCTGATTTAATTTTTGTTTTTGGCCAACTGAGCCTCAAACAAATGCTAATGTCAGTTTTTGAAGATTAACTGAAAAACATTGGAAGTGATGTAAGTATTGTAAGGGGTTCACGTGGACTAGCTTCATCTCTGGCAGGAAAACATGTTGCGGCAGCAGTTGAGACATTTAAGATTTGTGGAGTTACGAGGCCAGGTGGCTGTGGGCACTACAGCGCCTTTACCTTGGTGTATCAGTATCTGGATGTGATCTGCGTAGCCTCTGCGCAAGCTCTCCCTCTGGGCTCAGTGTTTCTTTAGTATATGGAACTCCAGCAGCAGCATGACATACAGTTCTGTTGTATACTTCTAAAGCTGTTAATTGAAGAATATCTTGAATCAAGTGTCAACTGCAGATGTTGAAGCAAGTGCCTCAATTTTGCTATTTTGAGCATCACTTGTGGAACCATGAGTCACCAAAGGCAATGCTAGACTTGTGAACCATTTTTTGTAATCAAGGAATACGCAATATTCCCCCTCAGGTGACTCCATTTATGGTTCCCATGTGTTGCCTCCCTCTGTATATAAATACATTGTTCAGATATTTTCCTTTGATGTTTGGAACTAGAAATAGTCAAGTGCTTAGAATTTTAGTTTTTGGTATATGCTTCAAGCTAAACAGTTATCTCCAGTATGATACAATTTTTGATTCCTAGTTCTGTATGGGGACACATTTTAATTTCTCTAAATAAAATGCAATCTAGTTAAATGTTATGGATCTGTAATTTCATTTTGATTCGGTCTTAATTGACATTCATAACACATATTTTAACTTCTCTGCCAACCTTTGCCACACTGTGGAGTCCTGGGAGGTTCAAGGTTTCTTTCTTTCTTTTCAAGATTTATTTATTTTTATTGCAAAGTCAGATTTCCAGAGAGAAGGAGAGACAAAGAGGAAGATCTTCCGTCCAATGATTCACTCCCCAAGTGGCCACAATCCAAAGTGTGCCGATCCAAAGCCAGTGTGTGCCGATCCAAAGCCAGGATCAGGAACTTCCTCCAGGTCTCCCACATGAGTACAGGGTGCCAAGGTGTTGGGCTGTTCTCAAATGCTTTCCTAGGCCACAAGCAGGGAGCTGGATGGGAAGCAGAGCTGCTGGGATTAGAACCGGTGCCCATATGGGATCCCGGCGCATTCAAGGGGAGGACTTTAGCCACTAGGTCACTGTGCCGAGCCCTCAAGCTTTCTTTTTCTTTATTACTGTTATTCTTCTTTTTAAAAGATTTATTTGTATTGGACAGGCAGATTTACAGAAAGAGAGAGAGACAGATCTTCCATTCACTGGTTCACTCACTGGAGCTGAGCCAATCTGAAGCCAGGAGTTTCTTTCAGGTCTCCCAATATTGATGCAGGATTCCAAGGCTTTGGGCCATCCTCAAGTGCTTTCCCAGGACACAAGCAAGGAGCTGGATGGGAAGTGGAGCCACTAGGACATGAACTGATGCCCATATGGGATCCCGGTGCATGGAAGGCAAGGATTCAGTCACTGAGCCATTGCTCCAGGTCCTCAGGGTTTCTATTTGAGACAAGTGGGGAATACAGTGAAGTCTCTATTATTCTGAACCTTTTGATTTCCATGTCCATTTCCATGTCCATGTCTATTTCATGTTAAGTCTGTGGTTGACCTGAATTCCCAAAATTGCAATCTCATATACAGGTTTTGGACAGTCACACAAACTCCCTCTGACATTCCAACTGATAATCAGAACCAAAATTAGAGAGCCTTTCTTCAGCCTTGCTAGAACAGGCCACATCCAAGGATCCCCGGATGGGAGTCAGAATTTGGGACCTGAATGCATCATGGAAATCCAAGTCTAAGATTCTTCTCTCTATTTTATTATCACATCTCTCACTGCTTCCAGTCTGTTCTTGGAATTAGCAAAATATTGTGTGCCTTCCTTTTCCATATGTAAGAAAGCTACAATTTGTAAAAGCTCAGCTAAGCTATTCAGAACTGGAGGATGCTGTAGGATGAATCTAACAAGGCCTTTTTGGTTTTTTAGATTTATTTTTAGGGCCTGGCACCAGAGCATCGTGTCCAAAGTCCCCACCTTTGAATGCGCTGGGATCCCATATGGGCGCCAGTTTTAATCCCAGCGGCTCTGCTTCCCATCCAGCTCCCTGGTTGTGGCCTGGGAAAGCAGTCAAGGACGGCCCAAAGCTGATCAGGAACTTTGTCCAGGTCTACCACAAGGTCACATGGTCCCAAGAACTTGGGCCATCCTCCACTGCTTTCCCAGGCCATAAGCAGAAAATTGGATTAGGAGTGGAACAGTTGGGAAATGAACTGTGATGTGGGTGCTATGGGGCATTGGATTAGCTTACTATGCCACTGTGTCAGCCCCAGTGATGTTTCTTTCCTCCAGAAAATAGTGTTACAACTTAGGAATCTACCCTCTTCACTCCCTTTCTTGAATCCAAGACACAGACAGCTTATATCCACTGGTTCACCACCCAGATTCTCTACAACAACCAGGACTGGGTAGGCTGAAGCTGGGAATGGGAACTCAGTTCAGTTCTCCCATAGTGGTGATGGTGATCCACTTACTTGAGCCATCACCTGCTCCCTTACAGGGTATGCATTAGCAGAAACTGGAAAACAGAGCTAGAACTTAGATGGGATATGATGGATCCAACGCTGAACACAATGTCCACTACTCTTTTCCACCCTGAACATCACATTTGTGCTAATACATAAAGGAACTTATCCACTATCACACTACAACAGTCTACTAGAAAGTTTCATGGCTTCTCTAAGGTTCCACAGTTGTCTCAGAACACTGCATAGTTTCCCATTGCTTGTTGACAAGTTTTTTCCCCCTTGAGGATTTTTTTTTTTAAGATTTATTTATTTTCATTACAAAGTCAGATATACAGAGAGGAGGAGAGACAGAGAGGAAGATCTTCCATCCGTTGATTCACTCCCCAAGTGACCGCAACGGCCAGTGCTTTGCCAATCCAAAGCCGGGAACCAGGAACCTCTTCCGGGTCTCTCACATGGTGCAGGGTCCCACAGCCCTGGGCTGTCCTCTACTGCTTTCCCAGGCCACAACCAGGGAGCCGGATGGGAAGTGGAGC
Source organism: Ochotona princeps (assembly GCF_030435755.1). Taxonomy (NCBI): domain Eukaryota; kingdom Metazoa; phylum Chordata; class Mammalia; order Lagomorpha; family Ochotonidae; genus Ochotona; species Ochotona princeps. The sequence goes on along the minus strand of NC_080832.1, from coordinate 13,741,379 downwards.
CATCGGGATTAGAACCGGCGTCCATATGGGATCCCAGGACATTCAAGGCGAGGACTTTAGCCACTAGGCCATGCCGCCAGGCCCCCCCTTGAGGATTTAAGGACAGAGTTACACACACACACACACAAGATCTGTCCCCTGTTCAAATGACTGCAATGCCAGGGCTAGCTCAGCCAAGCCAGGAGTCCAGAATACCACCCAGGTTTCCCACAGATGTGGTAGGGCCCCAAGCACGTAGGCCATCTTCTAATACTTACCAGGTGCATCAGTAGGCAGGTCGGAAGGAGAGCAGCTGGGACTTGAATCAGCACTTACATGGAAAGGTAACATCAGGTGGCTGCCTACCTGCTGTACCACAGAAAACCAGCCCTGACATTTGAGAATTTAATAGGGAAGGAGTAGTTCTATACGTAGCCTCCGAAGAGTAGCTTATCCACTACACTTATGTTTAGAGACGAGAGGGAGAGTAACATTTCCTAGGGGATGAAGAGAGGAACCAATGTACTACTTTCCCACAACAGACACTGAGTACTAGAGCCCACGGCTAATTCCTAACCTGTGCTTTTTGTTGTCTATTCCAGTAATCCCAACAATGTGGGAACTTGGCGAACACAGAGGCAAAACTGCAAATTGAGGCCAATTTGAAAAGCTTGAGCTTGGTCATACTTCTCCCACTAGCCTCAGCTGCTTACCTAGTTCTTGAAATCATCTCCAGAACATGACACCTGCGTGACACGGGTTCCACAGAGACGGGCATGTTGGGGGATTTCCTCCTCGAGCAACATTGGCTTAGCAGGAAGTGATGTGGCTTTGCCACAGCAGTCCAAGCGGTGCTGAGGGCTGTGACACCTTCCCGCCCCAGGTCCTGTGCTGGGCATCACGTGCCTGAGGTGGTGCTCAGCTGCTGGAGAGCAGAGCTCTGCACATGGTGCCGGAGTCCAGCTCCAGCCGAGGTTCGGAGCTCGGGAAGGGTGCGTGGATGAGGCGTGAAGAGAGAAAGAAAGGAGACGGACCACCAGATTCCTTGGTCGTAGTGCACCAAACGAGAAAGCTGTCCGTTTTATTTATACAGAAGCAGTACAAAGTTTTTTGTTAGGGGCATATTGACACAGCTTCAGGGGGGCACAATTTACAACTTCCTGAGAAATGATTGAGGAAGGATTCCACATTCCTTGCTTATCTTGGCTTGCCAGTCTTCATCTGCTCTCCTCAGGTCTGGGCTATAACCTAGGCGCCATCTGCATCAACCAGACCCCTATCTTGTATGAGTTAAAAGGACTGGGGCCTTGTTCTATGGGGATCAGGATTATTGACATTAGTTGGCCATAGGTCTGTAAGCTCACAGTTTGTTAAAGCAAGGGAAATAACAGCGGAAAGAATTGCAGTTAGCAATGAGCTAAGTTACTCTATTTAAGTTTCAACTCTACAATGGATGAGCGAGTGTTTCCAAAGACAATTCTACAAATTGTTTCAGTATTAAACAAGGCATTATCCATTCCAACGTTGCAACCAAGAGTTTTTCAGTAGACAACACATCTTATGCAGTAATACACTCCTAATACAATTCTTGTTCTACAACTTATCTATCACTAAATGGGAGAAATACATCAAGAGAGAAAAAACATGAAGATCTAAGACAAAAAGTTATAAACATTACATTCCTCCACAACTGCAGGCTCTACAACTTCATAAGTGATCCAACAATAATCAAAAATATCTCTTTATGATGTTAGTGAAATCACCCTATATTTCCTTTAGCTAAAAATTTATGAAAACAACTAAAACAGCTACATTTTCTATATTCTAAAGAATTGCAAGGACAGGCTAACCTTTAAGACCACAGTAACTATATTTTTTGCCTTAGCAGGATAGGCTTCAGGGTTACAGTAGCTATATTCTTCGTCATAGCAGTATGGCCTTTAGGGTCACAGTAACTATATTCTTTGTCATAGCAGAATGACCTTTAGGGTCACAGTAACAGGATAACTTTTAGAGTTCCTCTTATCAAGCCATTCCCCGGAAAGCATGATAAATATCTGGGCCAGATTTTCTGGCAATGGGTAAACAGCACAGACTTAATTATACTCCTGTGTGTAGTTAAAGGCCCACTCACCAGGACATCCTCAGTAACATTAACTCTTAAGCTCACATTGGTTGTAAAAGCCATCTCACAGGGGCAGACAATGCCTCAATAGATTACATAGTGGGGTGGTTGAGAGTCCATGCGAAGGGGAGTGAAAACTGCGTCAAGGTGGTCAGAGATGAATCCACTTAGCCCTGCTAAGCAGCTGGTAGCTCCCCGGGCCCTGCCAGTCAGGGAGCTGTTCTCTTCACACCTTCGTGTTATACACACCTACTGCATGGCCTCCATCAACATGGCTTTAGAATCATCAGTCAGAGCTGATGTGGTGATGCTGTGGAGGCGGCTTGGCTGTGGAGTTGTGAGTGGCATCAAGAAGCTGTTGGGCAGCACAAACAGGACAGTTACTTCCTGGAAGTGTGACTGCCTGGGGTGAAGGATGAGCTGTCGCGTCACCAGTCTGGCTAGGCAGCCCCTTGCATGGGAACTGTGTGGAGAGAAAGGAGGTGGAGATGGCCTATGATGTAGCTATTCAAGAGTAAATGCAACTTAATACACAAGAATACACAGAGTTTGGGACTGCGTTTGTCCACTTCTCGTTACTACAACTAAAATACTGGGAGCAGCTTCATAGGAAAGAGAAGTTTTATTTCTGCTTACGGTTTGGAGGTTACACTAGCTGACGGAGGATGCTCATGGCCAGTGTGGAGGCAACAATCAGGGTGAGCCAGCAAGCAGCGCAACAGCCAGGCTCATATAAACTAAGTAAGGAATAGAAGGCCCTCTTGTCAAAGCATTGAGCTTACTGCAATGATCCAAGGCCTCCCATTGGACCTCCTCTGAGACACCACAAGGTTCAAGTGTCTACCCTTAACCATCAACCCTTAGCATGAAGACATCAGAGTTGAAGCATCTTGCATGAGGTTTGGGGAGGCAAGTTCTACTTGATTCATAACAGGAAGGGACACCGACGGCTCTCTTGGCTTCTCTGTGTCCTTGGAGACGCATAGGGGAAAACAAGGCACACGGATCCTTGAACATTTCCTAAAAACTCATGTGCCATCATCTTTGGATTGGTGACTGACAAAGATTTAAGGGCTCACTTATCTTAGTTCATTTGTTTTAGGATATATTAATCCATCATAAAATAATTCCTGTTAACCAAAGTTCTTTTTGAACTAGAAAGTAAAATGTACCATAATTCATTCCTACCAGGCATTTGCAGATAGTAATTTTGACGAAACTGTTCACCAGAAGTAACCTGGTGACTGCTGCTCTTTCCTTGAATACTTTGGTAATTTCGGAATGACTGGTCTTCCTTAAAATTTTGCACATGTGGGACTGACATTGTGGCATGGCAGACAAAGCTGCTGTCTGCAGCACCGGCACTCAGTCCAGGCATCATTCCCTGTCCTGTTGCTCCACTTCCACTCCAGTTCCCCACTAATGGCCTGGAAGAAGCAGAAGAGGACGGCCCATGTGCCTGGGCTCTTGCTAGCCATGAGGGAAACCTGGAAGAGGCTCCTGGCTCTTGGTTCTAGTCCTTCCAGGGAGCGAACCAGCAGGTGAAAGACTTCTGTTTCTCCCCTGTTCTCTGTAACTCTGCCTTTCAGATAAATGCCTTTAAAATTAAAAAGAATGAAACAAGAGATATTTACGTGTATGCCACAAGCAGACATGCGCTCATTTAGTGGGGCACACCCACTTTGCAGGTCATCTGTAATCTTTTCATTTCCTCCTCCCCAGTGGCCGTTTGGGGCATCTGCACATTTGACACAGCTGGCTCCTCTCCGTGAGGGAGAAGGTATCAAGGTGGTGGCGGGAGGCTCCCCGCAGTCTTTCTAAGCACTGCCAGTCCCTTGCTGACCAAGTGTTCCTCAGACTCCGGGTCCTCAGGCTGTCTGCCTTTACACCTTGCCTTGCCTATGGGTATCATTATCTAACTGGAAATGGCGAAGAATTCTCCAGTCCATCTCCTTGGCTAAAACAGTTACAGAGGAATGGGCATTGTGACATCTAGGATTCAACTGCTGTGTGTCCCAAGGGGTGTCTGGACTGCCATGCCAAACACCTGTCTCACAGTTGTATTTAAGAGATTCATTCCAGAAAAGCAGAGTAATGATTCTGTATGAGTATCTTAAGGCTTTTATTTGCCTGAAGATTTCAAAATGTAAATCTTGCCTACCTGCAAGTGAAAGAAACACAGCAAAGCAGAGGACTAAAATGAAGCAGGAGGCAACTGAAATGCTGAGGGCTCTGAGCATTGTCAGAAAGACCCAAATGCCAGCCTGGAGAACATGTTGCATTCCGTGACAATAAATGATAGGACCTCACTTCTGTGAGGACTCCCTTTCCCTGCCATAGTAGTCACCAAACTGCAGGAGGCAGCAATTGCTCACCCCACCCCCTCTGCCATCCCCAGCCAGCCTTCAAAATTCCTGTAGCTTCCTGAAGGTAGTGGAACAGTGCTGTCTGAAATTTTGAACTCAACTTTATTGCAAGGCAAACTTTTAATGTTTTTCTTCACAGATTTACTAATGTGTTTATTTGAAAGGCAGCCCGATGAAGACAAGAACACACCAATGTGCGCACACACACATGCATGCGCACACACGCAATCTCTTATCTGCTGATTCTTTCTCCAAATGGCCACCAAGAGCTAGGGTTTGGCTTGGGCTGCAGCCTGAGCCTAGTGTCCGCCCAAAGCTCCCAGTTGGGTGGCAGAGATGCAAGTGCTTAAGCTATCTTCCACAACCTTCCCAGGCACATTAGCAAGAAATTGGACTGAAATTAGAGCGTCTTGGACTTGAACCGGCACTCGTTTGGCCTTTGGACTTTGCAGGGAGATGTTTAACTCACTGCCCCACAATGCTGCCCTCAAAGCTGCCTTTTAATGACAATGCTTTCTTCCCACGAAAGCCTGAAATCCCGTGGCAAAGCTGTACAGCACTTGACAAAATTTGCTTTTTGAAGCAACGTCTGATGAAGGAATGAATACATGGAGTTGTTTAGGGATTTGGTGTCAGTTCTTTGTCTCATGGCAGTAAAGGGGGGGGATGGGCAGGGTGATGAGTAAAGCAAATGAAGGCAGATTTCATTGAGAAACAGAGACTCCTGCTTACCGGGAGGGATTCCCAAAGGAAGTGTCCATGCAGGTCTAGGAAGTGGGAGCTCACTTTGGGGGGAGAGGTGAAGGATGTCAACTGACCAATTCTTCTACAGTTTCTATACATCGAGTGTCTACTTTGATGGTTCTTCCTCCCCCCCATGTCTTGCACAGTGATCACAATTTCTCATTAGTTAATAAGTATTACCACATCGACCACTTGGGAGATGTGATATTTGGAAAATATTGACCTGGCAATGAAGGCAGGCTATACCTTGATCAGTTGTTGAGCAATTGAGATGTGCTCCTGTGTGGTGGGATTTGGTATGATCCCAGAGCCAAGTTACTCATAAGGTTGTCTATGGACATGAGACCCATTGTGCTCCTGAACTATCCATCTTTTCATTTTTTGGGTGCAATGTCTTTTGACTACTCAGTAGATGTCAGTTCTAAACACCCAATTCCTTATTCCTCTGGGAGCCTTTCCTAACTGCCTATTAACCCTTCTAATTCCTCAGGGTCACTCTGTTTTCTGTGGAAAGGCAGTAGTAGTATTAAGAAGGGAGCCATCCCACTGGGACACGTGGGAGTTGCGTCACAGCATGGGCTAGGTATGGCTGGGCTGTGGTTGGGTGTTACACCCAATACCCAACAGTAAGAACCAGATTGGATAAGGGCCAGATGGGCAGGGCTATTGTTCCTGACAGGACAGGAGGTGGACTAAGTGCCCAGGCCAAGGACCCACTGGTGTGCACAAGATCTGCCATTAGGAGGACACCCAACAAGGAGCTTGGGGAACTCCTTTTTCAGGACACAGTCCCTGCAGGTTTGCCCAGGAACCAAGGCAAAGAGCAGCCCAGACCAGACCAGGTAACGATACCTGTCAGTGTGTGGCTCAGGTCTGGGGGCAGGTTAGGTGGGCCAGTTTATAACACCCACTGGCAGATCTGAGAACCAGGATGGGGTACGGAACAGGTCAGGTTGGACTGCAACATCAGTCAGTTTACATTAGGGCTGGGACTGGGAGCTGACTGTGCTGGGTTGGACAGGTAGATCAGCCAGTATGAGTTGGAACTGGGGATGGACTGGGTTGGACCAGGCTATAGCAACCGCTGGCAACTGCTGAGGTGAGACAGGCCATGCCAGACTGGGCCACAGCACTCACCAGCACATGTGAGACCCGTTCGTGTGTGGGAGGGGGTATGAGTTCGGCAGATGAGTAGTGGGAACCCACTGCTGCTGAGCCACTGTTCCTGCTGGTGAGTGTGAGAGCTTGGACTGGGGTCAGACCATGCTGGGCAGGACTACACCTGTTGGCCTGCATGCAAGCTGTGTTAGGGGGAGAGCCAGGCTGGGCTAACTGATTGTATCCACAGGTACAAGAATGAACCAGAGTAAGGGCAGGAGGTTGAACTTTGCCACAGCATCAGCTGGCAAGTGCTGGGAATCGGAGGGCAAGTCCTGTTGAGCTAGACTGCAGAACCATCTGTGCAAGATCCAGGGCATGGAGTGGATCCACTGGGGGAGGATTGATGGGCAGCAGCTCCCACTAGTGAGCATGAGAACCAGGACTGGGGGCAGGTCTGGCTGAACAGGCAGTGGTACCCACTGGCATGAGTGCAGGCTGGAGGGTGGAGGCAGTTGGGTTGAGTAGACTTCAATGCCCAATGAGGTATATGAGATCTCAGTGGGATGTGCGGCAGACCAGATCAGTCCATGTACATGTTAGCAAGCATAGGAATCAGAGCTGGGGGCTAGTCCAGTGGGGGTTTTTAGGGGTCACTGACTGTGCTTCAACTTCCCCTGGTGTACAGTGAAGGCCGAGCGTGTGGTGAGCAGGGCTGTGCTGGGCTGCAGCACCCATTGGTTTTAAGAGGAAGGAGGGCAAAACAAATTGGCCAACTATCCCAGTGAAACTTGACAACAAACTTCTGGGCAAATGGAGTCTCTGAGGTAGACTATGTCAGCCTATTGACCTTGGAAGGAATTTTTCATCCTTGGAGTGGCGATTTCAGCAGCACCTCAGAACTATCAAAACCACTTGAGCAAAACCCTCAGAAAGTACTCTACCCTGGGAAGCATGAGGTAGAATCATCCCTGGGTACTGAGGTGACTGGGAGGCTGGGTGTGCTTTCTCCCTTGTATCTACCCTCCCCCAGATTTAGGGAGAATAAAATGTGGAAACGATGGTTCTGTCCACTTTCCCCTGACCCTCCCCACTCTGATCAACTATATAAACATCATCAAAAATGAAAGAAAATAAAAAGAAGGGATAGAATAACAAGGATGCCAGCTCACCTGAACTCTGCAGCTTACATTTTCAGATTCCCTATGCTGTTGCTGAGATTGCCAGAGCCGTTTGAACGGGTATCATCAAAAACTTGCACTTGCCACTCAGGATCTCTTGGCATGGGAACAGATGTTAGGTTTTCCTGGATGGGGTGAATGGCTTCGAAGTGTGGATACCAGCTCTTCTCTTCATTCTGGAAGAGAGGTGGAGTTTCACAGGTCTGCCAGGAGGAAGTGGCCATGAGCTGTTGCAAAGCTACTGCATCTCATGAACTTAGTGCTTGCCCTCCCCTCTGCTCAACCTTCAGCTCTTCTCCCCTCCCGTCCTTCCCTTTCCCCTCCCTTCCTCACTTTTCTTCTCTCCTCTTCCTTCCTTCTTTCTTTCCTTTCTCCCTCACTTCCTCCCTTTTAGACTTATTTGAAAAACAAAGACATCTTGCATCTGCTAGCTCACTCCCCATGGTTACAAAAGCCAGGTCTGGGTGAGGCTCAAGCCAGGAGCTGGGAATGGACACCCTGGGTTGCAGAGGCCCAGGGCCTCCTCACACACATTAGCAGGAAGCACAGTAGCTAGGACTTGAACCAATTCTGATATAGGACACTGGCACTGCAACCTCCTCAATCCACTGTGCCACACAACCTTCCTGGCCCGCATCACCCTCACACCACTTCCTGGACTCTCAGACCCTGTCCTGGCTATACCTCATGTCCTTCAAAGGCTATAGAAGGCATCCTGTTTTACATTTTCCCATTCAAAAATTTAACTCAGGACAAGGCTCTTATTTGTAAATTAAAATATAAATATATAAAACAGGTAAAACCACTCCATTCTCAACAACCTCAGTTATACTGCACTTTTTTGTGTCATCGGTGGGGTGGGGGCGATCCCTTAGGGCCTGTTTCCCTCTGGAGGGGCTGGTAAGAAGACTTCTGGGCCAGTGCTGTGCTGCCCAGTTCAAGATCTTCACAGAGAATTCACACCATTGCACCTGATAGTTTAGCATCTCACAGGTACAGAAAGAGCCTCTTGGACTCAGCATGGGAGCCTAGTGGCTAAAGTCCTTGCCTTGCAAGCCCAGGATCCCATCTGAGTGCCTGTTCATGTCCCAGCAGCCCCAATTCCCATCCAGCTCCCTGCTGTGGCTTGGGAAGCAGTCGAAGACGGCCCAAAGCCTTGGGACCCTGCACTCCATGTGGTAGACCCGGAAGAAGCTCCTGGCTCCTGGCTTCAAATTGACTTAGCTCTGGCTGTTGTGGCCACTTGTGGAGTGAATCAATGGATGGAAGATCTTTCTCTTTGTCTCTCTTCCTCTCTGTATATCTGACTTTCCAATAAAAAAATAAAAAAATAAATCTTAAAAAGCAAAAGAGCCACTTAGGGGAGGGGGGCTTTTCAAAGCCCCTACAGATGGAGGAGATGCTGTGACAATGACATGGGGTACAATGCTCCCCACGCTTGCTCCATCTGGGCAGACGCACACACAAGACAGTCACACAGCCATTTAATTAAAGATTTATTCAATGAAAGGATGTATAAAAACTTACAAATCTGAGAACTCAACTATACATATGACAGGATGGCGGGATCTTCCGTTTTTAACATAGCGTACGGTGTAGTTATTAACTAGCCCCTCCCCCTCGTGTACCCCTTCCGTCCGTATTTCTGGCTCCTACTTGTCTCGAGACTTGCTGGCCTAAGGGAAAGGCAATGGAATATTCTTACTGCTTTCAAGCCAATAGAGAAAACTTTAGGCATTAAAAAAACTGAAGAATAAACTTCAAAATCCAACTTTTTTGTTTTCCTCAAATAGCAAATCGATTTTTTTTGGGGGGGGGGCCTGATTTCTCCATGCCATTTCGATGCTTCACGGATGTTGCCAGGGAACTATCGGTGTAGACTGGGAAAGTGGCTGAAGTTTCATCTGCTCGCCATTTGCCCTTTGAGACACCCACATTCCTACGTCTTCTCCCTGTAGCACACACACAGGTTTTCCCTGTAGTACACGCAGCCGCTTGGTACTAAAATGAATTTACCGCTGGCGACTGCTAGCAAATGGCACAGCAGCTTCTATTCAGAAACACAATCAATAGAATGGTACTTTGAAATCTGATTTTGAAAATAACAGATTTGTCAGAAATGGGAAGTATAGCATTTTGTTGCTCCAGTTGGAAGGAAGCCAGCGCTTAGATAAGGCGTGTGCATTAAGTCACCTGTTTTCAGCAAATACCCACACGTTTCCTCTTGCAAACACACACACTCACAGCTTGTCATGTTTTCCCCACAAATTAAGATTGCCATCACATTATTACTTTTTTCTTTTGTTAAGGTAGATTTCTTAATGAGTGATTTTTTTTTTTTCTGAACTGGACATAATCTCACAGGAAGCACTCTGCAGTAACACACCTGGAGGGCGTTGGAGGGTGGTAAGCGTCCCCACCCCTTCTAGATTTTGCATAGTTACAGAGCCCGGCCTCACTTCCAGAAGAACACTGTGTTTTTTTTTTGACACTGGTTTTCTCAGAAGGAAGACTTACTACCCAAGGAAAAGCCGTAAGTTTTCCTTTCCCAAATTGCATTCCGGTTGTTTTGGTTTGTTATGTACCCTTCATTAGTTCCAAGGATGCTTCCAAATAACCGAACACCTCTCCACATCTCCTGGAGTTGGTAAGTACTATGGACCGTTATCTTTCCAATTTCCCCTGAATTAAAGTCAATATATTCCAGGTTTATAATGCACAAAGCCTTTACAGAGGTGGGGCTGGGGGCAAGCAGAAGGGGGACGAGAGGACAGGGAAGGGGAGCAAGGAGCAGGGACCCGTGTGTATCATGCCATGGAGAACTTCAGTTCTGATTTGGGGACTAAGGGGAGGGAGGGAAGGTAGTCTTTGTAAAAACAAGTTTTTTGTTTGTTTTAAAAAGGTAAGTAACATTCAGTCCAATAATACAGTCTCCTGTTCCTTTTTGATGGAAGCTAACCCCGGGTGTTCAGCTTCCGTGACCTCAGAGTCCCCACTGCCCAGCAGAATGGAGCGTCCCTCACCCAGGGCAAAAACATCCGAGTTCTGGTTCTGGCATGGATGTTTCACCACCTCACTGGGAGTCGAGAACGTTTTGTCACACAGGTTGCACTTGTAGGGTTTGTTGGTCTGTACCAGCATGTTGTCCATCTGGCTGCCCTCCTCAAACGTGCACAGCTCCAGGGTCTGTTTGTCCACCATGGTGTAGGTGTCGATGCTCTGGTTGAGGCACACGTGGCGGGCAGCCTGGTTGGCCCTGCAGAAACTCTTGTCACAAGTGCTACATTTGAAAGGCTTCCCGGTGTGTATGTACATGTGCTCCCGCCAGTGGCTCTTCTGGATAAATTTGCGTCCACAGATGGTGCACTCGTACTTCCGCCTCTTCACCTCCCGCTCCTGGTCGGCCTGCTCCAGGTTGTCAATGTCGGCGATGTCGGAGGGCGGCGGCGTCTCTGACTGCTGCTGTCCGTCGATGACTGGGGAGTCGGACACGTGCTGCAGTTCACTGTCACTGATCATGCCCGCCTCAGGCACTTCCAAGGGGTCCTTGCCGAGGTCCGCTGCATTGCTGCAGAGGGCCAGGGGCACACGGCTCTCGCCCTGCTGGCTGGACGGGAAAGGCACCCCAGTGTGAATCTGCAGGTGCTCTCGCAGGCTGCTCCGCAGGGTGAAGCGTCGGCCGCACAGGTGGCAGGCGTAGTACTTTGGGAAGCTTCCGTTCCTCTTCATGATGCTTGGTTTCACGTGAGCAATCGTGAGGGATGCGGGCTGCTCGTCAGAGGATGAGGCTTCCATATTGGTCTCCTCTCCAGGAGGAGGGGGAGGGACGGGAGTGGAAACCAGTTCCGGGGACAGTGAGGTCTGCAGTGGGTCTGAGGGAGTCATGTTTGTCCGATTCAGTTGGGCCAGGTTGGGAGGCAGCTGGGAGAGCTGGGAGGCCTCGGGCACTGGCTCCTGGCTCATCCTGGCAGCCTGAGGCCTCGGATCTCGCCCCAGCTTCTCAGGGACAGCAGGGATCTTGGTGGCTTGTCTCAGCTGGTGATCGGCAATCTGGATGCCATACAAGGAAGAAGCCAGCGGGAAAACCTGATCAGGGTGCGAGAAGGTTCCTTGGCTGGCCAGGCTCGCCTCCTGGATCAGCGGGTAGGCGTGCAGAAACTTGATCCCCTGCTCCAGACGGACAGGATCGATGAGCTGGGGCGCCATCTTCCCCGTGTACATCAAGTGCAGGAGATAGCTGAAAATATCGGGCTGAATGTCAGTGGGCTTCAAACGGACACACTCACTGAAAGAAACCAGAAAAAGACCTGCTGAGTAAGTGGCAAGAGATGTCTCCAACAATAACGCCACGCCCGAGGACAAAACCCACAACAACATGCCCCATTCCCGACTGTTGGCTTATGACATTCTCTTTGCTGTTTGACTGCCAGATCTGTCAGCTACAAGTCTGGGGCACAGGAGGGAATCTTGTAAGTCGCATCAGCCAATGGAGCTCAGGGTGAGCATGAGCCTCACAGCGACACACCAAACCTTGCTGAGCAATCAGAAGTGACCTTGCCTGCTTGCCGCAGCACTGGCATCTCAAGTGATGGGAAGGACAGGGAAGGCTGGCTCCAGGACAACCCTACGCCTATCTAGTGCAGTCACCAGGGACTGGTGGTATTGTGTAGTGGGTAAAGCCAGTGTCCATGCTGCTAGCATCCCATATGGGCACTGGTTTGAGTCCCGGCTACTCCACCTCTTAGCTCTCCCATTTACTGGCTCACTCTCTAAATGTGAAGCAGTCGGGACACAAACAGTGCCCATAAGGGATGCTCACGCTGCAGGTGGAGTAGCCTGCCACAGCACAGGCTCCTGCTCCAGTCCCAGCCCGGTCTCTGCCAATCCGCCTGGGAAAGCAGTGGAAGACTGCCCCAGTGCTTGGTCCTCTGCACCCGTGCGGGAGGCCTGGAAGCTCCAGGGATCCTGGCACTGCTGTGGTCATCCGGGGAGTGAAGCCGTGGATGAAGATTTCTGTCTGTTTCCTCTCTGTGTAAGTCTGCCTTTCAACGAAATTGTAAATCTTAAAAACAAACAAAAGAACAGTACAGTCATCAGCACCAGTCAGCTCTCCATGCACCGCCTCCCTCCCTCCACTGCTTCTCACTGGGCTGGTTGGGATCCCGGGGCCTTGCCGTCATGGAGGTAATGTCAGATGAGTGCCAGGGCAGGTGGGAATCTGCATCTGACTGCACAGCCGCCACACCAAGGTCCTGAGAACACCAAAACTGCCTTGTGTGGCACTTGGGGTGGACTACATCACCTCCAAAATGCCACCAATGGTGGTACTGCTGACTCTCCAACTTAGATTTTTCTGTGTGCACCATTTCAGAAGCACCAGCATTAAGGAAGAATTCCCCCCGAAACTTCCCAGTCATGACAAACTCTAATGCATCCCCGAGAATCCAATGATGTGGGGCTGGTATTGTGGCTTCACTGGTTAAGCTGTCTCCTGTGATGCCAGCACCCCACATGGATGTTGGTTCAAGTCCCAGCAGCTCCACTTCTGATCTAGCTCCCTGTTACTGCACCTGGGAAGGTGATGGAGGAAAGCCCAAGCCCTTGGGCCCCTGTACTCGTGTGAGAAATGAAGCTCCTTCCTCCCGGCTGTGCCCTGGCCCAGTCCTGGCTACTGTCGCCATTTGGGGAGCAAACCAGTGGTGGAAGATCTTTCTCCCCTCTCTCTGTAACTCTGTCTTTCAAGTAAATTAAACAAAATAAAAAATAAAAACACTAGTGATATAAATGTCTGTAGCTCACAGGGCTTAGGCATCACGCACTGAGCGAGTCTGCCTAGAGCCAAGGAATCCTTCAGCTGTACAGACAGCCCCCCTGGAATGCTATCATTTTGAATTCTACGACCTTTGTTTCTTATAACTCCTATAGGTCCTTTGAGCAACTATGTTCATTAGGTTTCAGTGTGCAAAAATACTAGCAGTATACCCCCTCTTCTAAATGTATCAATTTGTTCAGTTTTAGAAAGAAAAAAAATGATTTAACAGAATTTTGGAAGATTCGGAAAGAGACAATACTGCTATCGATGTGTAGACTGGAAAGCCTATGTGCAGCCGCACGAAAATGACAAAGCGTAAAAGCCAAAGAAGAAAAACAAGCATAAAAAAAACTAGCATTCCTTTGGCAATGTGATGGGAAGAAAATAAGTATTTGTGACTATTTCTCTCTCTCTCTCTTTTTTAAAAAGACACACTAATCATTCACAACTCTATTTGGAGTTCTTAAGTATCCCTTTACGTAGGAATATGAATGCGAGTGGTCTTTAAGCACAAGATGTGCCCCAACAGTAATGCATGCAGTGTGCTCGGAGGAAATGCTCTATTTCAAGTAAGCTTCAGGGACAATATGTAGTAAAGAAGGCTTTAGAGATACAATCAACTCTAGGGCCAGGAAGGACTGGGGGCCAACCTAGGACCTGGCAGAGAAATGGGAAAACACTTCTGCCTTTAGATGACTTCACACTGACGGCTCCTTTTCTGGGTAGGCGCTGAAGGGTCTTCCAGGGGAGGGTGGGCCTGTGATGCCCTTCAGCAGACACCCCTGCCAAAGCCCAAAGGGGACTTGCGCAGCAACATCCACGCCAGGCACTTCTGAGCAGCGTCCCTTTGCAGACCAGCGCTGGCGCTCCCACTTGCTGCTGCAGGGCTGTTGAGTGCTCAGTGCACAGCCCTGCACTCTCAGTGCAGCCCCTGCTGCTGGGCAGGGAGCAGCGGGGAGCACACAGCCAGGCCTGCGGAGCTGCTGAGCGCCAGGAGGATGAGCCAGGGGCCCTGGGGCCAGCGAGTGTCTCCAGACACCAATTTATTTTGATTTGTTTACTTCAAAACGTATTCTGGAAAGCAGAAACACATGTGCACACATGCGCACACACACGACAAGAACAAACAGGCGGCACCGGTGAGGTTCCAGTGCCTTGTTTCAGCCCTTCCATCTTGAACCGCTGCTCCTGCCAGGCAGCAGTCTGCCCTCCGCAATGTAATCACATCTAAGTGCTGCCTTTGGCAGGGGTCAGTTTGGCAGGAAACTTTTTTACATAGTAGTTTCAGTGTAGCTACAAGTTATCTGTATGCCTTTTCACAGTGATTTCCATTTTCAAATTCTTCTTCAGTAGTATTTTCTAAAGATTTTATTTATTTTTTCATTGCAAAGTCAGATATACAGAGAGGAGACAGAGAGAAAGATCTTTCACCCGATGATTCACTCCCCAAGTGAGCGCAATGGCTGGAATTGAGCCAATCCGAAGCCAGGAGCCTGGAGCTTCTTCTGGGTCTCCCACATGGATGCAGGGTCCCAAGGCCTTGGGCCGTCCTCGACTGCCTTCCCAGGCCACAAGCAGGGAGCTGGATGGGAAGTGGGGCGGCCGGGATTAGAACCGGCACCCATATGGATCCCGGTGCATGCAAGGCAAGGACTTTAGCCACTAGGCTACCATGCTGGGCCCCTTCACCAGTATTTTAAAATAAGTGTTCAAAAACAATGTGAAACACTATAGTGAGCGAGCCCAGTGTCTCAGTTCATTTTTGCCAGCTCAGTTTGCAGTCTTATGTGATTTCAACACAGAAGTCAGAGACCCCCTAGTGGCAAGTGCAGGACATACAACGGGCACCAAATTCACCTGAAGACTGAGCAAGCAGCCGGGCCACTGTTCCTGACACAGGAAGTGATGCGTCAAAGCCCTGGTTGCCGTCCTGGGTGTGACTCAGCTTGAATTCTGTGCACAGAGGCGGGCACGCTGGCCACTAAGCAGCAGCCCAAAGAGCACATGTCACACCTGCTGCGGTGACACCCACTACTGCTTAAACCTGGGCTTCAATTACAGCAACATTACATGCCTTGGCTCCAAAGGCATTTGTATGCTACCCTCTGCTTGAGGTAAGCCCCTTGCATTTAATTCAAACCTACTACCTTATACTCCTTCCTCTGCAAAATGTTTTTCAAGACAGTTAAATTCTAATACAAAGCCCTGGTGAGCCAGGACCTTGACCTGGGTGAAGTTCAAGGGAACACGCTCGGAGCGCCAAGCCAAGCCACCGCCCTCTGCCTTGGCTCCTTGACTCTGTCCCAGTCCCTTCCTCCTGCAGCTGGCTCAGCTGTGCTCTGTGGTGGTCCTGAGATTCCTAAAACTCAGCTTTTGCCCTCAAGAAACTTGCAAATAAGTAAGGGAGTTAAATACAGGGCGAACAACTCGGACAAGTGCAAGCTCTTGTCAGGTGGCACAGCTGGAGGCTGGGGGTGTCCCGGAGAGGCCCAGCTGATGAAGCTGCCAGGACACGTGTCCAGCCTGCAGGACCCTGCGTCTCCGTGGCTGCTGATCAGAGGAAGAACACCAGGCTACACGTCCTCAATCAGAGGCACGCACCACAGGCAGACCAGTGCCAGGAACGTAAATCCGAGAGTGATGTAGAAAATGAAGGCCCAGACAAGAGTGCAAAAGGGAAGAGAAGGACAAATGTGAAAGGAATTTTGAAGAAAATATGTGTTGGGGACTGCTTCGATGTGGTTTGAAAGCTTTCAGCTCCATTACTTGAGGATAAGAAAACAGGTAAGGCAGGAGCGATTCCGGGAAGAGACCTGGCGCCCTTTATAGAGGCTAAATGAGACGAAAGCAGGAGATTCAACTCTAAATGCCAAGAGGCAGCCTGGGGCCTTGGGAACAAAGTACTGAAGACAGACAGACCTCGGTCAGAGCTACAGAGTGCAAGTCAGCGAAAGAGGCAAGCCGCAGGAAAAGGCCACGCTCCCCCGGAGAGAGTGGCAGGAGGGGCACAGAGGCTCAAGACCCTCACCCACGCAGGGTGGGCATGGGGGGACGGCTAAGCCCAGGGGCAATGGTTATCAGGATGCAGGCAAGAAACCCTTCAGGAGGAAGCAGGCAGCGGCAAAGGCGGTGGCGGACAGTGGTTTTGAAGAGCGGTGACCTTCTGGGAAATGATTTCAGTGGGAGTGATGGGGTGGTAACCACAGCGCAAATGAACAGGAAGCGTGTGGGATAGGAAAGCACACACAAGGACAGAGAGGAACCTTTCCAGCACTTTCCCGGTAAGACACGTGAGGTGCTCTGCAGAGATGCCAGTGCTGGGGGAGCCAGGCTCCCTCCCCGCAGACAGCGCACAGGGTGAGGGCGGCCATGGGAGCGCAGGGCCTGGGAGCATGCGCAGGGAGGAACACAGTGTCCCCACACACCAAGAGGCTTTCTTCTGTAAGAAAGAGCAACAGCAAGGAGAACACCAGGCTGAGATACTGGGAGGCTTTAAGGCAGTAAATAGGGACCTGGAGAAACGCACTTTCAAGCCAAGAATAAATCATGGAAGTTTCAGGAGGTGGTGGGGGGAGGGATGGGGTGCCACAGTATCAGGGCTGGAGGCAAAAAGGGACATGGAACTCACAAAGCTTCCCAGTGGAGGGGTACCCCGAGGTCTCACGGGAGGCGGGTGGGCTCTGTGTCAGACGGGCCCTGCCCAGCCTGGTAGGGGTGGTGGGCAGGGCATCCCCAAATAAAGCACTTGCTATTAACCACAGGGAACTGGGCACCCAGGAGCCCAGGAGAGGCAGAGCCCATGGTGAAGAGGCGAAGACCAGGCTCCGCGGGAAGAGGGGCCTGGCCGCGAGGAAGGCTACAGTCATTCGATTATCATCAACCACTTTAGTTACCTGGTCTGATGGACAAACAACATCTTAAAGTAATTGGAGAATGAAGCAAGAACTGATTTGTGTGCCTTGAAGTACACATCGCCGATTGCAACCGTGCAGTCACACAGGAACCCAAACTCTCGCTGAGCGTTTAACTGCTGCAGTAGAATAAGTCCATGGTTGGCCAAATCCATTTTTTAAAAAATCTGCAAAGCAAACAATTTTATTTTTAAGAAAGGTGATTCACAAATCAGACTGTGTCCTCTAAAGTCACCAACAGTAATTATCTTAGCTGTCAGGCACGGCTAAAGCATTCTACAAATTAACTCGTTTAGATTTCACAACAGCGCCCGAAGTGGATCTGCCATTGCCTCAGGTTGACTGATTAGGTCACTGCGGGTAAATTAGGAGTGTTGCTTAGCAGCAGCGCACAGAAAGGTAGCTGGAGAAGCCCAGGGTGAGCTTTAAATTCCTTGACATCACACATACTCCTGGAGCAGTCAGTCCTATAGTTTAAAGCCCCAAATGCAAATGCTAATGAGCCATCAGAGTTTGTCAAAGCTTCCTCAGAGGGATGAGGGTCATGGGGTGTGGATCACAGCAAAGCAGGGTGAAAAGGCAATCTCCCTGCTGCTACAGGACGCACCTACCAGGGATACGCAATAGCTGACGCATCCTTTCATCTTCTTGCTGTTAACACTTCCATAGAGTGAGGGAAGCGGGGGTTGGTGCTGTACCCTCTTTGTGGTGTTGGAGAAAATGGGCTTCAAGACAAATAGGCAATCTGCCCCGGGTCATCTAGTTAGAAGGTGGGGGAGTCAAAATTAAATCCAAATATTCTGACTCCAAATTCTACAACTGTTTTTATGCACACTTGACCCTAGCCAAGCACCCTGGCCGAATGCATTCCAATCACCACACTGCACCATTTGATACCGTCCCACTGCACACTGATCAACATTATACTCCATATGATGCTTGATGGTGAGAAGCAGTGACTGCTTTCTAAGACTGGGAGAAAGAGGTCTGCTCTCACTACGCTAGCATGGTAACACAAGAGAGCAAGGAAAAGGCAAGCAGAGGAAGGAGGAACTCAAACAGTCCCTATTGACAGATAACATACTTGTCACAGAGATCTTAAAAGAATTTGCAAGAAACGTCTAGAACCGACACATGAGTTTGGTAAGGTCATAGTCATGCAAAGAACCCCAAATCAGCTGCTAATCTTATACACCAGCAATGCCAAAGTGCACACTGAACTTAACAGTCTCATTCATTTACAGTAACTCAGAAAAATGAAATATGTAGGTGTGACCCTAACATGTGCAGGACTTGCATGCTGAAGACCACAAAATGTTGATGAAAGAAATCAAAGATATAAATAAATGGACAGACATACTATATTTACAAGTAGAAAAATCTAACATGCTAAAGGTGTCATTTTCCCCAAAACCTCAGCAAGGTTTTTGTTTTGAAGATATAAAGACTATTTCAAAATATTTAATACAGAGGCAAAAGAACGAGAATTCAATCAATAAAAAATCATTTAAAAATACATAATAATGAAGTGCGAAGAATCAGTCACCCCGTTTCAAGTCGTGTCACATTGCTTCAGCACTCGAGACTGGGTAGACACACAAGTCAGAGGGAGAGGAGACAGAAGCCAGAGGCAGACGCACAGAAAGCTGCGCCACTGAGCGAGGGCAAGGGTGCAGCAGCGAGCACGGAGGACAACTGGCTCCCGCACAAACGGTCCCGGGCCAGCGGGCTTCTGCAGGCAAGAACAAAAACAAGAAACAAGAAAAGAGTCTTAAGTCTTGTACCTTACAGAACAATCAACTCAAACGGGATCAGGGACACAAATGTAAAATACAAAACCATCACACTTCTTGAAAAAAAAAAAAAAAAGAAAGAGAAAAATCTTAAGGCTCTACAGCTGGGTAAAGAGTTTTCATAACTGGGCCCGGCACCGTGGCCTAGCAGCTAAAGTCCTCGCCTTGAATGCCCCGGGATCCCATATGGGCGCTGGTTCTAATCCCAGCAGCTCCACTTCCCATCCAGCTCCCTGCTTGTGGCCTGGGAAAGCAGTTGAGGACGGCCCAAAGCTTTGGGACCCTGCACCCGCGTGGGAGACCCGGAAGAGGTTCCAGGTTCCCTGCTTCGGATCGGCGTGCATCGGCCCGTTGCGGCTCACTTGGGGAGTGAATCATCGGACGGAAGATCTTCCTCTCTGTCTCTCCTCCTCTCTGTATATCTGACTTTGTAATAAACTGAATAAATCTTTAAAAAAAAAAAGAGTTTTCATAACTGACATCCAAAAGCAGAATTCTTAAAAGGAAAACTTGTTAAGTGGTCTTCATCAGAATTAAATAAACTTTTGCTTCATGAAGGACTGTAAACAGTTGAAAAGCTGAATACTGCGATGGAGAGTACATTTGAAAATCTTTGCAAACTACTCCTTTGAGGAATGACCAAGATCTGCAATATACGAAGAACTCTCAAAACTCAACCAAAAAAAAATGTGCAACAGACTTAAGGACATAATTCACCAAGGAAGATATGCAAAGGGCAGTTAGACACATGAAAATATTCAGCTTTATTAGCCACTAAGGAAATATAAACTAGAAACACAATCACTACACACTCATCAAACGGTTAAAATCAAAATTCCCAATACCAAATGCTGGCAAGGGTGAGGAGAAACTGGATCCCTCCTACCTTGCTGGAAGGAGCGTAAATGTGCAGTTACTCTGCAAAGCTAGGAGGTTAAGAAACTAGGCACCGATCAGCACCTGCGCTCCTAGACACCTACTCCAGAAACAGGAAAACGTAAGTTCACATCAAAATGATACCTTCATTTCTAACAGCATGAAACAAGAAGCAATCACTGAACAGTTAAGTACTACGGATAACTACAACTACAGGAAAAAACCCTGATGCTCAGTAAAAGATGGTAATTCTAAGAGGTTATGTACTGTATGATTCTTTTAACATTATTCAAAGGATAGATTCCTAATGGTGGGGCAAGTGGGGAGAGAGTGAGTGGGACCACTGCAGAAGGACACCAGGAGGGATCCTGGGAGAATACAGCCTCCCACAGCCACACCCCCGTCTGCCAGTGGCCTGGGTGTGTGCAGCCGTGTTACAGTTAGCATGACGTTTTTACTTGGGGAAACCGAGCAGAGGATGCAGCAGATCTCTCTGTGCAGCCAAGGTGAGACCACACACGGCAGGAAGGTGGAGAGACAGGGAAAGGCACGGGGCTCCCCCGAGAGCCAGGCGCAGTGTCAGGCTGCAAGGCGATGGGCACTTCAGAGGAATGGCTCTCTAACAGGATGTAATGAGGATGTTTGCACTTAGGGCTTTTCTCCTGAAAGACTTGTGATATTTCCTTCGCTATTTTAGTCAAGTGCTTCTCTCCAAAACACGCATGTGGTCCTGAGACATACCTGTGGTGTACAACTCTGCCAATGTTCCCACCTGCGGCCCCGGCAGCTTTAGGTGACATCATGGTAGCCTCAAGTGCAACACCTCGTTGCTATTTATCTCTTGAGAATAATGATGGAACCACTGTTACTTAAAGGGTGCCACCATTTCCATATGCTGTCTCACTTGATTTCACACTAACTTCAGTGAGATATTCAAGGTACTGGTGATATTCAAGGCATTGGTACCTCCTTTTTTCAAGTGCAAAAAAACAGGCATACAGAGGGTAAGTCGCTTGCCAACATTATCGAAGTAATTTCAAGTGGGCTTAATTCTTTAATTCTTTTTTTCTTGCAAGATAGAGTAACATGGAGAGTGAGCGAGCGAGCACACAAACTAGCTGGGACTGTGCCAGACTGAAGCCAGCAGCAGAATGCCATCCAGGTACCTACATGGATGACAGGAACCCAAGCACTTGAGCGTACACCCATTGCTTTCCCTGTTATAATCTGCAAGGAAGATGAGTTGGAAGCAGGAGCAGCCGGGACTTTCCAACTGGCACTCCAATATGGGACGCAGGTGTCAAGCAGAGGCTTAACTTGCTATATCATAATACTGGCCCATGAATTTTCTTTTTTTATAAAGATTTTTAATTCTTATACAATTGGTTTTGTTTTAGAAACAAGGAGAGATCTCATATCAGTGAATGAACTCCCCAACTGCCCACAGAAACAGGGAAAATTAAGCTCGGCTTGGGCAGGCTGAAGCTGGGAAGAGGGAACTCATTCGAGGCCTCCCACCTGGGTAATGGGGACCCAGACACTCAAAAATCCGTTTGTCTTCCAGGGAGCTCATGAACAGGAAGCTGGAATTGCAAGCTGAACTGGGTTCTGAACGTAAGCACTCCAACAAGGATGTGAGCATTCCAAGCGGAGCCATAGCACTGCACCACATGCCTGGCCCGACAGAGATTTCTGGCACACATAATCTTTGTTTTAATGTTATACAAAAAAAAATTATTTTTTGAAGATTTATTTGAAAGAGTTAGAGAGAGAAAGAGATGTCGTCCATCCGCAGGTGAGGGCTGGGCCAGGCTGAAGTCAGAAGCCAAGAGCTTCTTCCATGTGGGCTGCATGGGCCCCAACACTGGGGTTTCCTACACTGTTCTACTTGGGCCATTAGCAGGGAGGTGGATGGGAAGTGGAGCAGCTGGGTGCTGGCTTTGCAGGCGGTAGTTTTACGTGCTGTACCACGATGAATGTTTTTCAAAGAATTGAGATTTTTGCCTTTTATATTAATGGATGTATGGTATAGCCTTCAATACTTGAGAATGTATGGTTCTCTCATCTCATAAGCAAACCATAATATATGAGTATTATACTTTGAGCCTAAGAATGAAGCCATGATAAAAATGCATTCGAACGTTTCTGTTTCCAGGGAGTCTAGGAGTTATTTCAGGTTCTCCATTCGGCAACATCAAAAGGATCTAAGTACTCGAACACAGAGCTGAGAACGCCGGTGCCCCTGTGGCTCTTGGGGAAGCGAAGACGCCAAATGAAAAGTCGTTCCACGCTTGAAATCCACTTGGGGGAGAGGACATTCACATACAGGTCAACTTTCTGAAACCTTACTTTGGAGACCAGAAAAGCCTGTCTCAAGAAGAGCCACAACAGAACCCTGGACTCTTCCGTCTGTGCACCAGCCTGAGAACGGGGCAGGACTGAGAGAGGGGTGACTCCGCACAGCCCTCGAACCACTCAGCTGACTTTTCCAGTTCCTTCTCTCCTTCCTCCTCATCATGGTCCTTCTGCTCGGTTCCATGAGTCTCTGTGTGCACGAAAACGCTGCTCACGCCAAGGATACAGCACCAGCACCGATGGCTCCGTCCCTCCTCCATGGAAATCGCTGGCTGTCCCTCCACCTGCCCCCTCCAGTCTGGCAAGGGCCTGTCCACACTGTGAGGACCCTAGCTCCCTGGATCTCTTGGAGGCGGTCCAAACCTGCCCTCCTGTGAAGGCTGTCAGCTCTGCTTCCAGGTGCAGACTGGTTTGGTCTGCCCTCGGCGACTCCACCTACGACAGCCCTCAGTGTCTGGGCCACAGCCTCTTAATACAGCTGCTCTTGGGTGAGCTCATCCAGGTACAGTTGGCTGTCCTCAGGAACTGTGTAGGGAAAATCAAACTTAAATCTTTCTGTCCTCTTACCCCACCTGCACCCAGGACGATAAAATCTAGGCAAACAAACCTGTTCCTTTTGTATTCCCAGCTCACTGCATGGTGCCATCAACCATACTTTGACCATCCATACTTAATCTCTTCTGTCTATTCATTGGAAAGGCAGAGCTCCAGAAAGGTACAGGGAAAGAGATGGAGGCAGAGAGATCTTTCATCTGCTGATGGTTCACTCCCCAGGCGACCCCAACTGAAGCTAGGAACCAGGAACTCCATCTGCTTGTCGCAGGGCCATTATCTGCTGCTTTGCTAGGAGCACTAGCTGCCTCAGAAGTGCAGCAGCCAGGACTGAAACCTGCACTCACATGGGACCACGTGACAACAGTCCCTGGAAATCTCAGTTCATCCATTTGTTGTCCCCTTTGCTCAGTCACACAAGCTTCATTTACTGAAATTCTTTACTCCGTTGCCAACTCCTTTCCCACCTCCAGTTTCAGCTTCCGTATTTCAGCACAATGTAATAGCTGGAATGATCTTTCCAACAGGCAAACCTTTTGCTCCAAACACTTGTGCAGGGCCAGGCATGTAGCACAGCAGACACTTCTCGGGGCACCAACTTTCCAAATCAGAGTCCTGTCTACCCTGCTTCTGAGTCGCTTCCTGTGAACACCCATCCTAGAAGGCAGCAGATAATGGCTCAAGTATGTGGGTCTCTGCCAAACTTCTGGGAAAGCATCTGGATAGGTCCCGTGCTCCTGGCTGGAGTCTGGCCTGGCCCTGGCTATTCCAAGTGTCTGGGAAGTAGTTCACCTGTCTTTCTGTACTTCAGCTGACAACAGTTCTCTTGTTGGGGCAAGTATTTGGGTCAGCAGGTGGGATGCTGCCAAGGGTGCCCGCATCCCATTTTAGAGCACCCGGGTTCACATCCCACTTCCAGGGAGAATTTCAGCTTCCTACTAATGCATGTTCTGTCACTCAGTGGCAACAGTCACAGTAGTTTATGTAATTGGGGTCTCATCCCCCATGTGGGCTTGGGAGACCCGGACTGGTTTACCAGCTCTCAACTTGAGCCTGGCCCAGCCACCTGTTGTGAGCACGTGGAGAGCACTCTAGCGAACAGAGCTCTGTGAAAAGTGACCTCACCTCCCATTTATAATGAAGTTCTGAGTATTGGTTTACAGTTCATAATTATGCTGCAGGACAAAGAGCTTGAGAAGAACGAGGACAGACACTTGGGCTGGAGACGGGGGTTTCCTTTAGGATTGTCAAGAAGGGGATCTTGAGCCTGGTGACACAGTGAGATAGCCCCAACAGAAGGCCACCCCGACCTGTGTGGTCAGGTCATTTCCATTGCAAAAGTCACTAAACTGGAGAATCAGGAGAGGAGAGGGGAGATATGCTAGAAAGTGACCTGCAGGAGAGACAGGCTAGGAGCCCAGAAAAAAGAGGACAGCTGAGCTGGTGATGAGGACGGGCAAACACGGGCAGGACTCTGAAGATACTCAGAAGATGAAAAACCAACAGGATTGGCTGGTGGAACAGACAGAGATGGAGGCAGGCAGGGAAGATCAAAGGGTCCCAGAGGGCTGCGCACTGGACTGACTTCAACAAGCGAATAGATGGATCCTGGCGGATCCTGGCAGTTGCCTGAGGTAGCATAGGGGGCAGGGAGCCCAGGTGGTGGGGAAGAGCCTGCTTGCTTGCTCCCAAGCACCTCTCGCAAATTTTTACCGATTCTACCCACACAGGCGCTGACAGTCAGACATGGAACTGAAGACCTGCACAAAACCTCCTCGCACAACACTGACAAGTAAAATTTTAAAGACTCCAACTAAACGAGAACTAGCGTGTCATCTCTAAACTACAACAGTGAGCAGAGAGAACTGGAGACAAGATGGAGAGGCAGGCAGTGCTTCCAAGTGGATTTTGACGGAATGTCTTCTTCAAGTAGGAGAAAACTTCAACAAGATCATAGGAAGATGAAAAAAAAAAATGAAATTCAAGTAAAGTGGAGAAGATCTTCAAAAAAGTATGTAAAACTACCATGGCTAGTCTCTTTCTTCAGTAAATTCAAGGACTACAAGCCACATGAGTAGTCATGTTGAAGTTTTAAAACAAACACTTTCCAAGGTCAAACATTCAGGTCCTGCAGTGCTGTGGTTTGATCCCGCTTTGCTCACAGGATGCTCTCTCGCGGTCAAGCAAGCGCTTCCAGTCCCCACCACACAGCATGTGGCTGAGCCCTGGGCAGGCGGCTGGATTCTTGTTCCATTTTAACCGTTTTAAAGTTCTGAGAGTCTGTCCTCATTTTTTTCTTTTTTAAACCTTCATGTTATTTGGAAAGCAGGGAGAGAGTTCTCCTGCTGCTGGCTCCTTCTCTGAACAGCTGTAACAGCTAGAGCTTGAGGCTGGAGCCAGGAACAGCACTCAATCCCCAACTGAGTGGCCGGAGACCCAAGCACTTGGGCCATCCAGCATCTGCTGCAGCCCAGAGTGCATATTAGCAGCACTCTGGAACGAGGAGCAGGGACAGAGCTGGGAGCCAGGCACTCCAATTTGGGATGCAGGTGCCCCATGTTGCACGTGAACTCCAGCTACTCATCTCAGAGGTGCAGCCGAAGGGGACACCAAAGGAAAAGAAGAACAAAGCAGCTTCGGGGAATTGATGAATTCACCTTTTAAAGAGAATAGATTTCCAAAGACATTAAATACCACTTAGACCGCCCAACTCAAGTGCACTAACAGAATCCTGCAAAGTCCTCGCCTTTATTGAAGTGAAGTATAAATGAATATGGTAATGCATAGGGCACGAGGAAGCATTACCCACAAGGAAGACAGATTCTTCCAAGCAGTGCAGACCACTTACCAGGATGAAAAACTGCTTTTCCAATTACTACTATAAATTATTAATACTGCAGGGCTGGTGAAGTAACCTTGAATGGGGCTGATCATTTGACTTTCAATATATTTTAAAGCTGTATTTCAAAGGTAAGGAAATACATCTTACGTAGTTGTGACAATGGACTGTGTGCTATTCTTGATATTTCTTTAGTCAACCTTCTTCCAGAGTAACTGGAAAAGGTGAGGCACAAACCAACTAACAGTCTCATTTTCACATTGAAAAGCATCACATGTGTAAAAGACTTATCTTTTTCAATTACATTTTGCTTATGTTTATGTTAAAAGCTAGTTTCAAAATTTAAGTTCACATCAAAAGCAGGCATTTCAGGGACACTTTTTAAGTGTTAGGTAGAAAGAAGTAGGTCAGAGATCTGTGATTAATCATTTTTATGATAGTGCTGATGCTGATTTTTAAAAAAAATTATTTTTATGGAAAAACAGATTTATAGAGAGAACGGAGGAGAAAGAGAGAGAGTAAAGGGGGCAGAGGGAGGGACAGAGGGAGAGAGAGAAAGATAGATATCCTTTTGTCCGCCACTTCACTCCCTAAGTGGCCACAACAGCCAGAGCTGAGCCAATCCAAAGCCAGGAGCCAGGAGCTTCTTCCAGGTCTCTCATGCCGGTGCAGGGTCCCAAGGCTTTGGGCCGTTCTCGACTGTTTTCCCAGCTCATAAATGCGGTGCTGGAAGGGAAGTGGAACAGCTGGGACACACTGGTACCCATATGGGACCCCAGTGCATGCAAGGTGAAGACCTTAGCCATTAGGCTACCACACGGGCCAGACAGTGCTGATTCTAAAGGCTTAGTGTTACAGGTGTATTTAAGGATATTTACATACGATCACAGACGGCCACGTTAGACTATTCCTTTGTTAAGATTTATTTACTTGAAAGGCAGAATGACATAGAAAGAGAATTTTCCATCTGTTGGTTCACTCCCCAAATAGAAGAGCCAAGGCTGGGCCAGGCTGGAACTCTGTTTGGGTCCTCAGCGTGGGTGGCAGCGGCTTCGGACACCATCTGCTGTATTCCCAGACACATTAGCAGGAAGCTGGATTGGAAGCAGAGCCGTTGACTCAAATCAGCTCTCAAGTATGAGATGCCACTGTCACAAGCCTTGGCTTAACTTGCTTTGCCTAAATCATGCCAATTTGCTGGTAAAAATTACAACCTATCCGAGCATAAAAAAGATCTTGGAAATATTCTCCAGGAGTTTGTGTTTGGCTTATTGGTTAGACCCAGGTTAGTGTTCAGAGGACATGTTGTGTAGGATTCCTGCCTCACTGCAGCCTCTTGCTGCCCATGTGACAGGCTTCCACAGGGTCCCTGGCTCCTGGTTTTAGCACCCAGCCACTGTGGACTTTCTGAGGAGTGAACAAGCCTGGAAGCAGCCTCTCTCTTTGTCTTTAGGAACAACAAAACTCATCTAACATTTAGAATCGTTGACAATTATTTTTTTCATTCAGAAAAATTAAAAATTCAATTTCTTTTAGGTTTCCAAAGTCATGGCTGGATCCCTGAAGAGCATAAGGACACAGGAAAAGGCGCAATGCCCTGTGGTCAGCTGCATTCTTGGCTGTTTGGTCAAGATCTCGGCTGTTCTTTCAGTCTGCCTTTCTGGCCACAGTCTGGCACCACTCCTACTTGTTTACTTTGCCAGTTTCTACGAGAAAAAGTGGGTGGGCCTGAGAACACAGCGCTGAGGCAGCGGAAATGGCAGGCGTGCCACTGCTGCAGAGGCTGATCGTAGTCAGCGCGCATCACGCTGCGGCCTCAGTGTTTCTTTCACTTCCTACCTCTGTGAAGGGACCTCAAACAGGCTGTGGAAACTGAACCGTAAACATGCTTATTTTGGGTTCTGGCACGATGGCTCCGTGGTTAAATCCTTGCAAGTGCCAGGATCCCATATGGGCACTGGTTTGGGTTCCAGCTGTTCCACTTCCCATCCAGCTCCCTGCTTGTGGCCTGGGAAAGCAGTCGAGAACAGCCCAAAGCCTTGGGACCCTGTACCTGTGTGGGAGACCTGGAAAAATCTCCTGGCTCCTGGCTTAGAACTGAATCAGTTCTGGGCCGTTGCGGTCACTGGGGGAGTGAACTGGTGGATGCAGGATCTTTCTGTCGCTCCTCTGTTCCTCTGTATAAAATCTGTCTTTCCAAAAAAAAACAAATAAATCTTTAAAAATTTTATTTACAACAAAATAAATTTTATATTTCTTCTTGCCCACCAACTTGTTCAAGCCCCCACGTATTCAGATAATTCCAAGCAGGAGAAAGCATATCCAGCTTCTTAGACACCTGAAGTGGACACAGCCAACCACAGGACCACAGGTTCCCCCATTAGGCTGTTAGGATACATACCCCCAATCATTTCACATCACCTTACAAAGGACACAGCATTTTCCCCCCCTGAGTTAGTGTTTTCTGCCAACAGTGTTTTGGGGGAGTTTACATGCACTCTGCTTGAACAGGAGACTGGGGAGGAGGCAGCTGGGCGTCCCACCTAGCGTTGGGGTGCTACTGGTACTGCTGCTCCCCAGCTGTCACTGCGGAACACTGCCTGTGCTTTAGGAATTCAGGTGTTCATCACAGGCCAAAAAACCCCACATAAGCCATGAGATTACTGAACAAGAATGGTCCAATTTAAAGTGATGCAATATTAGTGGTTAATTACTTCCTCCTTCTAAACTACCTTTTAACAGTCTCAAAACACCCTGGATATATTATGGCAAGGTTATTCAGAATGCAAAACAGAAATAACCAGCTAACCTTGGTTTCTGATCAGTTGGGGGAATGAAGATTTAAACGTCCTACTTGTGATTTTATATTAAAATTTAGGACCACACCTGGCTGCGGGGCTTCCCCAGGGTAAAGGTCAGGGCATGCCTCTAGGGCCACCTGGACCACCGAGGAGATGTATAAGTCGTGCTGGGGGCTTTGCTTACAGCTTTATTTACTGAAACCCATGAATAACCCATGAATATGGATAGAACCCACACGGCCACACTAACTGGCTCCATTGTCTGGGGGTGCGAGGAGCCTGGCCCAGCTCCCCAGGCGCACTCCGGGGCGGGAGCAGGGTGCTGCTGCAGGTGCCCCGGGCCGGTCGCGCGGCCAGCTTCTTTCCGCCCTTTTCACTCCACCGGCCGAGAAAAACCACAGACCGCCCCCTCGCCCCCGCCTCGCTTCCTCCTCGGCTCCGGTCGACACTTGTCTCTGCGGCCTTGTTTAAAAATTCATGGTCGCCGGGGAGGTTTGGCGGCCCCAGGCGGCAGACCGCAGCGCCGCGGCGGGCCGAGGGCTCGGCTTTCCCACAGGGGCGGGAGGGCGCTCCGGGCGCCAGGCGGCCCCGCGAGGCGTCCGCCTCCGGAGGGCGGAGCCCGGATCCCGCGGTCCTCCCCGCTCCTCCCCGAGGCCTGAGGGGCCGTGCCGGGCCGCCCTCCTGCCCTCCCCCTCCGGCCCGCGGCCCCGTGCGTGCGAGCCAGCGTGCGTGCGCGCGCCGGCCCCACGTCCCGCCGCGCGAGCGCGCGCGCGCGTGTGTACGGGGACACAATGGCGACGCCTACGCCGCGCGCTGTGCCCGGGCCGGGGGGGCGGGGCGCGGCGCGGAGAGCGCGCGCGAGAGTCGCAGACAGCGCGAGACCCGCGCGGGCCGGAAGCGCGCGTGCGCGCCCCCGCCCGCCGGCCGGGAGGCGGAGCCGGCGCGGGAGCGGCAGCAGCTGTCGGAGCCGCGGCCGCTGGGAGAAGCGCCAGAGAGGCCGGGCCTGCTCCGGTCCGACCGGATCCCTCCCCTCCCCCTCCCTGCGCGCTGCCCTCCCTCCCAGCCCACTTCCGCAGCTCGCGGCCTGGCCGCCTCCGCCGCCGGCGACGGCAGCAGCAGCAGGAGGAGGAGGCGGCGCCGGGAGGAGTACGCACCTGACGGGCCCGCTCCCCGGGGCTCCAGCGCGGGACGCTCGCCGGCCGCCGCCGCCGCCCGGACGCCCTTGGGGGTGGCGGCGGGCAGGGAGGCACCGGCGGCGGCGGGGCCCGGAACGCGAGCCGCCCCCTTCCCGCCCTCTCGGCTTCCGTCCCCTCCCCCGCGCGCGAGCCCCGGATGGAGCCGCCGCCGCCGCCGCCGCCGCCCGGCTCCGGGGATGGTTTTGTCAGGCGGCCAGAGCCCCGGCGGCGCCGGGCGCGGTCGCTCCCGCCCCTCGCTCGCCAGCACCGGGGCCCGGGCGCGCGGGGCGGCCGGGGCTCGGGCCGCGGGGCGGGCGCCCGCCGGCTTTGTTGCCGCCGCCGGAACCGTTGGCCAGCCCCGGCCGCCCTCCGCCTCGGCGGAGCCCGGACCCCGGGACGGCGGCAGCGGAGGCACGTGGGTCCCGGCCCCGGGACGGCGGAGGCCGTGCGCGCTTACCTGTCGGCGGGGAGCGTGCAGGAGGCGCCGCTGGGCCGCGTCGGCCGCGCTGTCCTCCCCGCCGCTCGCTGCTGCTGCTGCTGCCGCCGCGGTCGGTGTCTCCGGCGCGGCGGCGGCGGCGGCGGCGGGGCTTTTCCTGTCCGGTTACGTTAAGGTCACATGACCGAGAGAGCGGAGCGACTCGTGCAGAGAGGCTGCGAGCGGCTCCCGCCGGGGGGGAGAGGCGGCGAGCGAGCCGTGGCGGCCAGGGCCCCCTCCGCCCCCCGGCCGCTCCCCGCCCCCGCCCGCCCGCCCGCCTCCGCCTCCCGCCGCTCCCGCCGCCGCCGCCCGGGCTCGGCGCTCGGCTGCGGCCAAACTCCTGCAAGCCATGTGCAGCGCCGGGCCGGCCAGAACTTGCATCTGCACCGGCCCCTCGTCCGCGTCGGGTGCTTCGGGGGGCACGGGTCCCCGGGCGCGCCTGCCCGCCGAGCGGTCCCTCGGCCTGCGCTTTAGTCCTGGGACCGAGTCCCGTGTGCGCTGAGGTTGTAGTCTGCGGGCTTGACAGCCGGGGGGATAGTGTGCACCGACGGTGCCGGCGGCGGTTGGCGGTCAGCCCGAGTGTCGGGGGCTGCATGCAGGGGCTGCGGGCTGTGCAGTGTGTCCGGGAGCCGCTGGCTGGTTGCAGGAACTGTTCTCGAAGCCGAGGTGTGCGGGCCAGCTGCATGGTTTGAGAAGGGTTTACTCTCCTGTGAAAGTCTGGGCTTCTGTGGAGTGCTCTGCTGGAGTTGGAGACCCTGGTGGTCGTGCTTAACTTTGTGGAGCTAACTTGTTCTGCTACCGCTGCCATTTTGCTAGGGTTTTTATCTTGGTTTTGGAAGTGCAGTTGATGAGGACTGGCATCGAATGATTCGCTTGTTTCCCTGACCCAGAGTCTGGAAGACATGAAGCCTAAACATTGATTCCCCGGAGAGGGAGGCAGCAGGTGGCAGTGTCTGGCGTTAAAGCTTGTTGGTCGGTGTGTAAGCACCTCGATGTGAGTGATGTCCGACCCGCTGGGGTTTAGGCAGCCAGACCCCTAGCACAGAGCAAGTTGCTGAGAGACGGTTGATGTGTGGTATCCTCCAGGAAACCCGAGCTGGGTCTGTGCATGCATTGCTGATGAGGGAGTCGTCTTTGAAGACAGACAGGCAACTGTATAACTGGTGGCCCACAGTAGGCATCAGACTGTCCAGAGCTGGCCAGCGGCCCTGCACGGGCCTGGAGTGCAGGTCCGCCTTATCTTCATAGCAGGTGAAGTGAGCTGACGGATCTTAATTGCTTGGGCTCTTACCTCAGAACGTGTTGGCATTAATGGTGCTGGTGGAGCACTCAGGTGAACAGGAAGCTGGGCAAAACTGATTCTAAAGACTTTTTTCCCTCCAGATTTTGGTAGTTTGATTTATTGGGAGGAGGAGAGAGCGTGCCCATCTGTTGGCTCGCTGCCCAGGTGCTGGCAGCAGCCAGCTCCAGGCCGAAGCTGGGCACTAGTAGCTGTCTGGCTTTCCCCACGTGGGTGGCAGGGGCCCAGCCTCCTGAGCCACGCATCACCTGCTGGTGCCTCATGACCAGGGAGTTGGAGCAGACCTGTCCAAGTCCAGAAATCCCGCGTGGGACGCTGGCGTCTCGGTCTGTGTCTAAACCGCTAGGCCAGCACTTGGCCCACTGATAAAGCTTCAGCTTTAGGCCTTTCATTAGAAACTTGCTGTGGTTAGAACTGGCTTTAAGTCCAAGGAACTGTGTGTGTGACCCCAGTGACAGCTTTCCCGTGGCACGTGCTGGGAGGAAAGCCCGGGGCTGGGTAGCCTGTCAGGAGTGCCCTGTACCACTAAGGAGCTGCTGTTCTAACGGGAGAGCTCGGCTGCCCAGGCCAGCTGGAGTGTGCCGTATGTGGGTTGTTTTGATTCTTGCACTGTAATCAGATAATGGCATGCTAAAGACAGCTCATCATACTGAATGCTTTCTCCTCTTCGGTGGAGTGGAAGCCTTCAGATTGCTGCATTTACACCAGGCCTGGTGGAGAAAATAGTAGTTCCCCGCCCGGGGAGGGGCTAGTTAGTGGATCTCAGGATGGGCCCCAGAGCAGCTCTGGTTCTGTAATGAGCATGGTCGTAGGATCACCGCAGATACTTTTGAGTTAAGTAATAAGGAAAGTAAGATGGTCAGGCACTGTGTAGTGTTTAGGTACCAGTTGACACTGGCTACCCCCACCCCCCTAAGTGCATGCAAATATTGTGAGAACTCATCCCAAGTCAGGTGTAATTCCTGAGCACATTTTGTGTTACTGAAAGTTTCAATGTGTGTTCTGCTGGGGCACAACCATCACACACGCTTGCGGTATTCCGAAGGACGCTCTCGCGGGCCTCGGGCAGTTTCATAGTTCTATATTTAATTTGGGTTGGTTTTGGTGAAACTGCGTGCCCAGGTTGCAGGTAGGATTTGGTTTAGCATTGTTAAGAAACAGGAGGGGGAAGGAAATATGGCTAGGGCCCCAAAACGGCTTTGTCACTAAAATAATGTTAGGAGGGATTTCTTAAATCAGGGAAATGGCGTGCTTTGACAAATTAGAATATTAAGTCTAGGGCATATGTTATATCCTCTGTTAACAAATCACAAGATGTATTTTAAGTTTCTTGTATTTCATTGGTCTGGTCATAAAGTTTATAAAAAGTGCTTATTTTGTAGTTGGCTGTTAATATACCGTATTCCCTCATGGAGTTCTAATGCCTTAGAGAGCCTTTGTTTTAAACCTGTTATAGACCTGTGGAGTTAACAGTTTTCACCTGTGATTCTAAGAAAGCCATCTTGAATTGCTATGGGAGCAGGTCAGTGTCCTGGTGAGTGTGCAGCCCATGGGGGGCTGGGGCTGGAGCAGCACCCTGAGTGGGGGGGCGCTCCCCTGGGGCCATGGGGAAGCCAGCTGCACCACCACTAAGTCCTCCCTGAAGGGAGGGACAGAATGAGGCTGCTCCTCCTCCAGAGTGGGGTCCCCAGGGGTCTGCCTGCTGGTCCAGTCACCACCTCTCACTGCCACAGCTCTGTGATTTCCTAGTGTTCTGATGAGTTAGGGCTGGCTGGGGCTGTAAGTGATTGTCTTAATGAAATCAGTTTTGTCTCTGAGGGCCTCTAGCCTGACTCCATTTTCTGGGAAGCTGACTTAAAAATTTAAGTAACTTGCCCAAGGCCATTGAGCCCAGGGAAATGTAACCTATTTCCTCTGACCTTTGTCATGGACTGTCATGAATAATCCATGGGCTGGTAAAGATGAGAGGCTGGCTAACTGCAGAATCTGTCCTGAAGCAGTTGCAGTGCTAGAATTGTTCTCTGGTCTGTGTTACAGTTGGCAGGCCCCCACAGCAGATAACAGGAGGTGTCTGGATTAGTTGATTTCTTAAATTGACAAACCCTCACCCTGATAACTTTTAGAGGAAGCAGAAAATGAATTCAGTGCAGTTGGGATCAGGGCAAGTGTAGGAACAGAACCCAGCGCACCGCACTGTGCAGTCTGCGGTGGGAAGCGCCTGGGCTGAGGCTGGTTGTGGTTGAGTGGTTCAAGGACAGCGTGATGCTCTTGACAGTGTGGCTGGAAGCAGGAGACACTCCCAGCCCTCCTGGTTTTGTTTTCAGCCTTCTCTGAGTAGTAGATGGCATAATTTAGTAAGTCGGCACACAGGGGATAGTGGCTGCTTCGCTCTTAAACCATTTTCCATTTTCTCCATCAGGCTGCTGACAGCGTGTGCCCTGACCTACAGCGCCGGGTGTCAGCGGCCTGCGTTCCTCACCTCTGCCCGGCTCCTGTGGGTGTCTGGACCATGGTGGCTTCCTCTCATTACACTGCTGCTTCTCAGGAAGCTCACGGGCCTAAGATGGTTTTTCTAGAACTGCGTGAACATGTGCTTACTGCTATAGTTGGCCTCTGAATGAGAGCCTGAAATGGCAAGCAGGTGTTCCGAAGGTAGGCTTGCATTTGTGACGTCTAGGGGATTCGAATGCATTGAACTCCCTTGTGCATATAACTGTTATTGTTGATGTTACCCTCATTTTGTGGCACATATATTCTTTCAGATTTATTTATTTATATTGGGAAGGCAGATTTTATAGCGGGAAAGAGAGAGAGCTCTCTGTCCGCTGGTTCACTCCCCAAGTGGCCGCAGTTGAGCTGATCTGGAGCCAAGAGCCAGGAGCCTCTTCCTGGTCTACCATGTGGATATTGGGTCCCATAGCTTTGGACCGTCCTCTGCTGCTTTCTCAGGCTACAAACGGAGCTGGATGGGAAGTGGAGAAGCTGGGTTATGAACTGACGCCTGTATGGGATCCCGGTGCATGCAAGATGTAGGAACAGACACCAATCGAGCTATCGCACTGGCCTTGTGGAATATATTCTTTTAAGATTATTTAGTTGGGGCCCAGTGCAGTAGCCTAGTGGCTAAAGTCCTCACCTTACACACAATGGGATCCCATATGGGTACTGGTTCTAATCCCGGTGGCCCCACTTCCCATCCAGCTCGCTGCTTGTGGCCTGGGAAAGCAATCAAGGGTGGCCCAAAACTTTGGAACACTGCACGCGCATGGGAGACCCGGAAGAGCTCCCAGAAGAGCTCCTGGTTTCAGATCGGCTCAGCTCGGGCTGTTGCTGTCACTTGGGGAGTGAATTATTGGATGGAAGATCTTCCTCTCTGTCTCTCCTGTGACTTTCTAATAAAAATAAGTAAAATCTTATAAGATTATTTGAGAGGCACACCATCAAGAATAGAGAGGGGGAGAGAGTTACACGGGTTTAGTTGTCAAGTGGACTCGACAGTCGTATGTTGGGCAGACCAATTCCAGGAGCCAGAAGCTTCATCTTGGTCTCTGGAATGGACATTGAGAGATGGGCATAGTTGGGTCCTCCTGGGCTGCCTTCCCAGGGGCATTGGCAGGGAACCAGACTGGAATTGAAGCTGCGCTCCAGTCTGGGATGACACTGTGTGCAGGCCCAGGCTTAACCCAACGTGCCGTACTGGTCACAGTTGGCTATTATTTCTGTAGATCTGTTGTCCATTTCATTAGCTGCTTGGGGCTTATTGTCACACTAGCCTTTTGTGTTCAGTAGTCATGTTGTTAATGGCTACCATACTGGTTAGTGCAGACCATAAAACTTCTATTACAGAAAGTTCTGGACAGTGCTGCTATCAAATTATATTTTCTGTATTGCGTATTTAGACTATAGTTTGTGTTATGTTCAGAATAGACCGTCTTTGGGGGAGACAGTGGTTAGGAAATATGAGCGAGGGGAGTGTGTCTGTTATAGTACAGAGGTTAATTAATATGAGCCAGGGGAGTGTGTGTGTTATAGTACAGAGGTTAGGAAGTATGAGGGGAGTGTGTGTGTTATAGTACAGAGGTTAGGAAGTATGAGCGAGGGGAGTGTGTCTGTTATAGTACAGAGGTTAGGAAGTATGAGCGAGGGGAGTGTGTTATAGTACAGAGGTTAGGAAGTATGAGCAAGGGGAGTTGTGTGTTATAGTACAGAGGTTAGGAAGTATGAGCGAGGGGAGTGTGTGTGTTATAGTACAGAGGTTAGGAAGTATGAGCCAGGGGAGTGAGTGTGTTATAGTACAGAGGTTAGGAAGTATGAGCCAGGGGAGTGTGTGTGTTATAGTACAGAGGTTAGGAAGTATGAGCCAGGGGAGTGTGTGTGTTATAGTACAGAGGTTAGGAAGTATGAGCCAGGGGAGTGAGTGTGTTATAGTACAGAGGTTAGGAAGTATGAGCAAGGGGAGTTGTGTGTTATAGTACAGAGGTTAGGAAGTATGAGGGGAGTGTGTGTGTTATAGTACAGAGGTTAGGAAGTATGAGCGAGGGGAGTGTGTGTGTTATAGTACAGAGGTTAGGAAGTATGAGCCAGGGGAGTGAGTGTGTTATAGTACAGAGGTTAGGAAGTATGAGCCAGGGGAGTGTGTGTGTTATAGTACAGAGGTTAGGAAGTATGAGCCAGGGGAGTGAGTGTGTTATAGTACAGAGGTTAGGAAGTATGAGTGAGGGGAGTGTGTGTGTTATAGTACAGAGGTTAATTAATATGAGCGAGGGGAGTGTGTCTTATAGTACAGAGGTTAGGACGTATGAGTGAGGGGAGTTTGTTATAGTACAGAGGTTAGGAAGTATGAGCGAGGGGAGTGTGTCTGTTATAGTACAGAGGTTAGGAAGTATGAGCGAGGGGAGTTGTGTGTTATAGTACAGAGGTTAGGAAGTATGAGCGAGGGGAGTTGTGTGTTATAGTACAGAGGTTAGGAAGTATGAGCGAGGGGAGTGTGTCTGTTATAGTACAGAGGTTAGGAAGTATGAGCGAGGGGAGTTCTGTGTTACAGTACAGAGGCCATGGTCACATCTGGCCTTCACCCTGGTTTCGTTCACAACTACCATCCCCTCCAGGCTGTTTAGCTTTGGACATGTTTACTTCCTGGCCTGATCTTCATTTTACTCAAGTTGGGATAATCTGCATTTATTATATAGGATTTCGAGTCTAAAATATCTGTTAAGTGGCATAGTAGAATACCTTTGTGAATGCAGATAGTTAAATCTCTTTGGAAATATATACATATACATATGAAAGTCAGATTTACAGAGAGAGCTTCCATCCACTGGTTCCCTGCCCAGGTCGCTGCCGGCTGATCTGAAGCCTCCCAGGAGCCTAGGGCTCCGGTGCAGGTGCAGGGTCCCAAGGCTTTGGGCTGTCCTTGACTGCTTTCCCAGACCACAAGCAGGGAGCTGGATGGGAAGTGGAGCAGCTGAGAAAAAACTGGTATCTATATGGGATCCTGGCGCATGCACAGTGAGGATTTAGCCACTGAGCCATCCCCAGACCCTGGTTGTAGCAGATTGAAACACGTCTGCTGTAGCTTATGGATCATAAATTTAAAGTTCCGGGTAGCACTATAACTCACTGGTTCAGTTGCTGCCTGCCATGTGCTGGTTTAAGTCCTGGTTGGCCCACTCCCTGCTCATGTCCTTGGGAAAGCAGGGGAAATGGCTTTCCGTTAGCAGGTCCACTCTCTGCTAATGTCCCTGGGCCCTGCCTTCCCGTAGGATGGCAGTCCTCCTCCGCTCGAGGCTTCTCTGGCCCAGCCACTGCGAGAATGAGGGAGTGGATGGGAGGTACCTCTCTCCTCCCTTCCTCTCCTTTTCTGTAACTGCCTTTCAGATACATAAACTGTTTTTAAAAAATTGAGAAGAGATATTTTCAGTAATGAAATATTGCTATTTTAAAATAAAGCTATTTTTTTATTATTTTTTATTTTTTTTGTTTTTATTTTTTTATTTATTTTTTTAATCTTTTTTTTTTTTTAAGATTTATTTTATTTTTATTACAAAGTCAGATATACTGAGAGGAGGAGAGATAGAGAGGTAGAGAGCTGCCGGGATTAGAACCAGCGGCCATATGGGATCAAGGCGAGGACCTTAGCCACCAGGCCACGCCACCAAGCCCTATTTTTTTAAGATTTATTTTATTTTTGTTGGAAAGACAGAGAGGAGGAGAAACAGGAAGTGACCACAATGGCCGGTGCTGAAGCCAGGAGCCAGG
Source organism: Ochotona princeps (assembly GCF_030435755.1). Classification (NCBI taxonomy): domain Eukaryota; kingdom Metazoa; phylum Chordata; class Mammalia; order Lagomorpha; family Ochotonidae; genus Ochotona; species Ochotona princeps. Next base: position 13,703,739 of record NC_080832.1, on the reverse strand, counting down.
AGCTGCTTATGGGTCTCCCACGCGGGTGCAGGGTCCCAAGGCCCTGTGCTGTTCTCAGCTGCTTTCCCAGGCCACAAGCAGGAAGCTGCATGGGAAGTTGAGAGGCTGGGATTAGAACCAGCACCCATATGGGATGCCAGCGCATGCAAGGTGAGGACTTTAGCCACTAGGCTACTGTGCTGGGCCCTATTATGTTACCTTTTAAAGACTTTGTTTAGTGCATGTAGTCCTATAAGTGAACTGATGTCTGCCACGATCGTATGGGTGTTCCATGTAGATCTAACACCGTTCTTTTTCTTAATACTGTATGTGTGGATTCCCTCAGAAAAACATTGTTAATGTTTACAAATGCTTCTGGCATACCCTTTTATTCTGTGCAGTGTACAAATTACTCGATTTTATTTTGCCTTAACTGTAAGGCACCAATGTTGGTATTTTTGGTTTGGTTTATTAAAATTGTTGTTAATTGATTAACCAAAACAGCAAATTCTACACATTGATACTTAGAATAAAATATTACTGAAGTGTATCTCATCATAGAGGGGGGAAATAAAGTTTTATTGAGCAAACTTTGAAATTGTTCTGTTGTGTGGTTTCATAAAAGTTTCAACAAATGGGGTTAACACATGTCAAGATCAAGTGTAACGGGCCAAACACCCCAAGCTGGGAGATGTGGAAGGAAAGCTGGCGGGAACGGGCTCAGGCAGTGACTGGATGTGGACGCAGGCCTGCTGAGGGCCGGGAACGGGCTCAGGCAGTGACTGGATGTGGACGCAGGCCTGCTGAGGGCCGGGTTAACTCTAAAGGGGCAGAGGCACGACTCCTCCATCAATGGGTTTGTTCCCCACATGGCCACAGTGGCCGGAGCTGAGCCAGTTGGGATCCAGCAGCTCCAGAGCCCTTAGGCTATTCTCTGCTGCTGTTCTGGGACATAAACAGGAAGCTGGATTTTAAGTGGAGCAGCCAGGACATGATCCAGTACCCATATGGGATGCCAGTGCCACGGCACAGGTGGAGGCCATAGCACCAACCCAGCTGTCCATGCCCACATCCTCTTTGGAAGCTCATTGGATGATGTTTTTGGTATGGGCATCTCAAGACAACACATTCAACTTGGTACTTAGCAGTCGGTGGGCAACACTGAGTACATGTGTTCATAGAACACAGTAGCACTGACGTAAAATGTCCCATTTTAGAACAAATACTGTGTTGTTCATGGATATGAATTTGAGGGGGTCTTCAAAAAAATGCGTGAGAACTATACATGGATTTCAAGATAATTTCCAAGAAAACATCTTTTGGTGAACTTCCAAGTATCCTACATAAGAGAACATGAAACCCACCCGATGGGGCCGTGTTGTTAAGCCACTGCGTGACACGGCATCCCGGGTCGCAGTGCCGCATCTGGGTTCAGCTCCCTGCCCGTGTGCCTGGGAGGGCAGCAGGGAGGCTCCCAGTGCTTGGTCCCAGGCCACCATGTGAGACCCGGATGGTCTCTGGCTCCTGCTTTAGGCAAGGTCTACAGGGATGGCTTGCAATGGGCTACGCCACTGCCTGTGATGCCAACAGCCCGGGTCAGAGTGCTGTGTCAAGGCCTGGCTCCCCGCTGCTGATCCAGTTCTGCTGGAAGCAGTAAACAATGGCCCAGTACTTTGCCCTACCCGCTGTTTGGCCAACCTGACTAGAGGTCTGGGTTCCTGGCCGTGGCCTAACCCAGCGCTGGCTGTAGCAGCCACCTGGGGACCCGACCGGCTCCTGGAAGATTTATACTCACCCCCAGGCTGAGGCTGCCTTCCTCACTGGGGACTGTCCTGTTCGCTTTCCTTGTGCTCCTGACCTGGAGGGATGTGTGAAGGATACCAGAGGATGGCATCTTAACCACTGAGTCACACGCCTCTGCCTTCCTAGGACTGGGTAGTGAAAGCTGTTAGGAAAAGGTGAAATGACAGTAGCTGAGCACAGCCAGCCGTGCGAACCAGGGGTATGGGGTGATTTCTGCCAACCAGTGCCTGCCCCGTAAATACTTCAACATCACCAATCCGCTTAAGGTTTCCTAAAACTGGCAAAGTTCTGTAGGTTGAAATAAGTTTTCCCTTTTGTGCTGTTACAGACCTAAATATCAGTTCTTCATACTTTTTATTCAACAATAAGTTGAAAAGGCCCATTAGTACACTTTTGCTTTTTAAAAAATAACCTATTTAATGAGACCACCTAATACTGTTTATTTTTGATTGCAGAACTTTAGCATCTTGTCAAATGACTGGTGACCACATGATCAGAAAAATACTCGTCCCAGCTCAAACATTACCTTAGGGGAACAAAAAGCAAGAATTAGTAACTTTTGGCAGTTAAAATACCGGGATAAATTAAAATGACTGCTCCAAGAGTGACTCAGGAAAAGAACTGAGAGAATGTTTGCGTGCCCTAAGTGTTTCTATGTGTCGGCTGCCAGAGCTTCCCGCCCTTCGCCGGGTGTGGAGCCTTCAGCTCCGAGATCCGCCTGCAGAGCTCGGGCACCGTCAGCACAGGGCCCGTACACAGGGCCGGCGCGTGCTGTGCACCGCTGGCGGGCGGGGAGGGGACGGCCCCTCACCTCTATGGTGATGAGGACCACGATCATCCACTCAAGGCGCAGGGCTCTCTTCTCGTTCAGGTGGTTCCGCATCAGATCTGCCAGCTCCATGCAGTGCTGCAGCTTCTCGTTCATGACCTGTATGGACAGTAAAAAGTCCGTCATATATTCGATTTTAGGGAACTTGGGCATTTTGATCACATGCTTTTGGAATTCTGTAGGCCACGCTGGAAACCATCCCTTCCTCCAACCCAGCACCTCCCCCAGGGCATCTAGCCTTTGTTCCTCATTCCTTGAGATTCCATCTGCGGCACATCCTGTGATGCAGGCCTAACTGCAACAGACACTGAATACCAAAATTTTCTCTTTTGGTGAGAAGTCCTGGCTTTTGGTAGCTGATCCTGGATGTTCAGCAGTTTAAGAGGGCATCTCTACAGCAGGTATTTGCTAGGAAGGAATCCCCGGCTTTGATGCCCATCTCCTGCTCCTGACACAGGCATTGGAGGCAGCTGGATTCCTGCCATTCAGGTGGTGGCTGACTTCATCCCAGCCTGACGTGGGCTGTTTCAGGTGTTTGGGGAGTGAGCCAGCAGATGGGAAGTTCCCTGTCTCTATGCCTCTCAAGCAAATAAAAAATTATTAAAAATCAAAGTGGCCTTCAGACTGTCCCTGAGCATGGCCTAAAGATGACAAAAGCGGTGATTAGCATCTAAATCCGAAACTACTTAACATTTGCCATGCCGCACAGTTACCACCAGATGGCACTGCAAAGGGTCTATTTCAGCATGTTGCAAGAGCATTTTGCGCAACTGAGTTCATGCAAAACCTTGAATTCTAGACTTGAGTGTGACTGTTGGCAAGCTACATAAATACTCTATTTCTGAGTTTGCTCTGGAAATTGGGAAGTATACTAATCAATTTTGAAAGGTCAGCTGTCTCCTGGGGTTTAGGGAAAGTGCAGGTTTGGACTGTGAAAACCAGACCAGTCACTACCAATGCCAAGTGCAGGTACTAACAGGGACGCAGTGCTTTCTGCTCATTTTCACAGTTCCTGCACAACATGAAACTGCCTTACTTCAGCATCAGATTGAGAACTCACGGAGAACACTGATAGTTTGCTCATTTCGAGATCTGAAACTTTGCTCAGTTCTAGCATCAAAAGCATCAGACATGACACTGAAGTGCGCACACTGTTCCTGCTCCTCCAGGCCGCCTGTGTTCTTAGGTGCAGCAGCAAGAGGGGGCAGGATGAGGGAGGCACCAGCAGTGGGTGTGGCTTTGAGCTGGCAGTGCCAGGAAGGCGGCAGGCGGTGGGGCACAAGAACAGCTCCTAGCAGAGACGGCACAGACAAGGATGTTGGATGTGGGCGCCTTGGAAGGAAGCGCGTGGCAGTGAAGCTGTGAGGGGCTGGTGCACACCCACGTGGCACAGCAGCAATAAAGCTCTCTCTATCTCCCAGGTACCTCCTCATCCCTGGAACCTGTGAGGACAACACGGCACTGAGTCAGGAGTCAGACTGACGCAGTGAGGCCCGGCGAGCCAGTGCTAGGTGCAGGAAGGGGCTGTGAGACAGGAATGTGGGCGGCCTGCGGAAGCTGGAAGAGGTGAGGGCATGCTGGCACCCACAGCCTGGAGAGCAATGTAGCTCTGGCAACACCTTGACTTTTTATTACCGTCAACACCCATTCCACACCGTGGCCACAAGCAGGAGGTGATCTGCATCCAGCTGCCAGGCTTATAACTTCTTACAGCAGCAACAGCAAAGCAATGCATGGTGCTGTGATGTCTGAACTTAGCTCTGCAGGCCACGGAGAGTCCTTGGCTCGCTGCTGGGCAGAAGAGACAGACTGGTGGGTGAGATGCCCCGGGTCTGCCTTCTTGGCTGATAGAGGCTGGGGGGCAGGGAAGCAGGCATGGGACCCAAACATGAGAGTGCCCAGGGCTGCATGCTCACTGCCTACGGTCTCAAGGCACCAAGGGTTTCGTGGCACCATTCCTTATATGCCTATTCCTTGGCTACACCTTTCACAGAAACCAGCTTTCATTAATTTTTTTAAAGTTTATTTATTCTTATTGGAAAGTCACATATACAGAGAGAAGGAGAGACAGAGAGGAAGACCTGCCCAATAATTCACTCCCCAAGTGGATGCCACAGCTAGAGCTGAGCCAATCCGAAGCCAGGAGCATCCTCTGGGTCTCCCACACGGGTGCAGGTCCTACGGCTTTGGGCTGTCCTCAACTGCTGTCCCCAACTGCTTTCCCAGGCCACAAGCAGGGAGCTGGATGGGAAGTGGGGCTGCTGAGATTAGAACCTGGGATGCTGGTGCGTGCAAGGCGAGGACTTTAGCCGCTAAGCTACCGTACTGGGCCCACTTTCATTCATTCTTAAAGCCTACTGTGTGCTCTGATACTCTGTGACTCCACTAGCGTAGTGGGCTAAGGAGTTGATTAGCGCTGTTGGGATGGGCAGGAACAGGAACTGGGCTTGTAGGTAAAAACACCTACACTAATTGGACTCATCTATATCCAACCTCCTGGCTAAATTAAGACTGGGGGTGGGGGGAGAATACGTAAGGAGAGGTGAAGGAGCAATACAGAGAGACTTCGCAGAGACTTCCACCATCACTGGTCTGTTGGTGCTTCATCCCCAGACCCTCTCCGTGTCCACGTTCCTGGCTCTGCTGGCCGGAGCACACCGGGAAATAGCATCCTAGAGGTAGCCCCAGTCCCCCTCGGTGTCTGGCGGCATGCGAGGTAGCATGAAGCCTTTCGGCTGCAGAGAGGCAACAGATGGAGGGCCTCTTCCGTCTCCCTCTCCCTTCCTAACTTTTTCAAAGTAAGTGAATCAATCTTCTTTTAAATCATTGCCAGAGAACTGAGCTATGGGAGCAGTCTTGAACTGCACGGAGTGGCGCCTGCTGCCCAGGCAGCCTGGCTAGCTTTCTGGTGGCACAGAAGAGGAAGTCCTTGCAGGCAGAAGAGCCAACCCCGACAGGAGCAAGATGCCCTTCCTGGCATGCCACTTCCCTCTGGGTTAACAGCAACACTGTGGTGCCACTTTCTCCTTGGTAGTTTAGTTCTCACCCAACTAGCTGCTTATTTGTGTGCCTTTCTCATCGGCCCTTTGGCATTTCTAACATCGCTTGTGGCTTCGTGCTGAATCTAAGGAATTTGAGCGAGTTCTTGAAAGACCTATCTTTACACTCGCCTGGCTGAACCACCCACTCGGCACCTTCTCTGCTCAGACCTTCACCACTGGGGACTGTCCTGTCTGCAATCCCTGTGCTCCTGTCCTGGAGGGGTGTGTGAAGGATACCAGACAATGGCATCCATGTCACACAATACTGGCATCTCAGGGAGGCGCTGGGTGCTCAACCTGTCCCAGCAGCTGGTTCATCTTGGTTACTGCTCAGTAACTTGCGTGGACTTCACTAAGCAGGTTATCAGAAGAGAGAAGTCTACCTGCTTGTTGGCACTGATCTTTATTTCACCTGACCCAGTGACTCCACCACAGGTTTCCACACCCAAAGAAAGCAGCGACGCCCAAGAACAGTGTGTTCAAAACACTCTCCAATCTGTTCCGGTAAATACGGCTGTCTCTACAGAATGCGCATGAGAGTCTATTTTCAAATCAACTTCTGTGAGACACAATTTACACAGTTTAGTGTACTGATTTTATATATACAATTTGGAGACTCTTGACAAATGTCTACCTGCTTGCAGCTTTTGACCCACTATAACCATGCACAAATCTGTGTGAGGTTATGTTTTAATTTCTCATGAGTAAATGGAAGAGTGGGATTGCTGGGTCACATGGTTAACGATTAACTCTATGAGACACTGCCAACTTCTTTTACAGAGTGGTTACACCAACTTGTGCAAGTAAGGCAGTGCGATCACTCCACGTTCCCGCTGGCTGTGCAGTTTGGGACACCCTGGAGTAGACGCTTGACCCAGCACTTACTGCTGCTCTGAGGCCAAGTGCCAGGTTCCATCCTGCTTCCTGACTCCAGCTTCCTGCTAATGCTGACATTGGAGGCAACGGGGACAGCAAGTAACTATCACCTGCCACCACTTGGGAGACAAGCACTGAGTTCCTGGCTCCCAGCTGTGAACTGACCCAGGCCCAACCATAGTGGGCATTTGGGGAGTGAACCAACTGATGGCAGCTCTCTCTTATTTCTCTGCTTTTCAAAATAAAGTGATTGAGTTTTAGCCTCTTTCCTAGGTTTAGGACTCGATGGTTTTACCTTGAACCACTGATGAGTGATGACCTGGAACATCGCAGGTCCAACCTATCGTTATATTCAGGTTTCTGATTCAATTAAAAATAGTATGAGCGTGGGATACAATTAACTTTCTTTCTTTCTCTTTCTTTCTTTCTTTCTTTCTTTCTTTCTTTCTTTTTTTTTTTTTTTTTTTTTTTAACAAAGATCTACCCAGTTCTACCATTGTTTGTTGAGAAGACCATCCCTCTGCTATTAACTCGTCATTTTTGTTAAATTCCCCATCTGAGTTCTGGGTCTAACTTCGCACTCTTCTGTTGCATGGATCTGATGTCTGTCCTTGGGCCGGGATTCAACTGTTTTTGGTTACTGTACCTTTCAGTAAGTCTTACAATCAGGCAGGAAAATTCAACTTGTGTTTTTATGAAGTTGCTCCAGCTAGTGCAGGCTCCCCCGCCCTTGGCATTTATGAGATGCCCATGTCTGGGACTGCCAGCCAGCACTGGCTCCTCTGACTCTAGCTTCCTGCTAACAGATCCCGGGAGGGAGTCATGACGGATCCAGTACCTGGGCTCCTGCCACCACGTGAGACTGGTGTTCTGGTTGCCTTTTTCCTTACCAGTTAACCCCGATTCTCGCAGGCATTTAAGGAGTAAATCAGTGGATGGGAACTCTTTATCCAATTTTAAAAGGAAACAGGGAGGGGTGGATACTGTGCTCTAGTGGGTAAGGCTGCTGCCTGCAATGCTGACATCCCAAAAGGGCACCAGTTCCTGTCCGGGCTGCCCTGCTTCCAGGCAGCTTCCCACTAATGGCCTGGGAAAACGGCAGGAGATGATCCGAGTGCTCCCAACGGAGACCTGGAAGACGCTCCTGGCTTCAGCCTGGCCCAGCCCTGGCTATTGCGGCCATTTGTGGAAGAAACTGGCAGATGGAAGATCTCTCTGTTTCTCCTAACTCTGATGTTCAAATAAACAGATCATTAACAAATAAATAAGGGGTGTTTTATATGTGGGAACTGGCCACTTGGAACACTCACATCACATTTCAGATCACCTGGGGTTGAATTCTGGCTGCATTCTTCGCTCCGCCTCTGCACTGCACACTCTGCTAGCATGCTTCCTGCGGGGCACCTGCCGGGTCCCTGCCACTCCCGGGTGAGACCCACAGTGCATTCTCAGACCCTGGCTTGGCTTGGCACAATTCCAGCTGCTTTGGGCACTTGTGGAGTGAACCAGCAGGCAGAAGAACTTTCTCTCTACTTTTCAAATAAAAAGAAATGGATAAAAAGTTTAAAAATACAAAGTTCTAGCTTGCTGGGATTTTGACTGGGACTGAACTGGCTCAATGGATCAATCTGCAGGAGTAGCATTTACACCACAAACCTGATTTCCAGTAAGTACATTTATTCAGAACATTGCTTTTTCGGCAATGCTGTGTGGTTTTTAGGAAATATGTCTTATTTATCTTAAAAAAATTCCCATCAAGGCCAACGGCCAGAATATTGCTTCTTGCACCCATTGTCTTGTCTAACCCAAGTGGCAGTGTCACGTGGTTCTCGTGGCTTGGAATCATGAGTAACTGGCAGAGTGAGGGTGATGTGTGTCAGTCAAAACCATTTGGTAGGCAGATGCCTAAGACACCAGATGGAGACGGGTTCACCCCGTCTCCCACTGTTCTTGGGTGTGTATGTGTGTGCTTCCTGGGCTGCAGGCTGGGCCTGGTGAGCTGCTATTGGCCAGCAGAGCACAGCATGCTGGGACACGGCTGCTGCGATGAAATCATGAGGACCGGGATTCTTGCAGGAGTGGGACAGTCTCTCTGACTCTAGCAGGTACTTGACTTGGTGCTGCCAGCTGTTGCGTCTGACCTCTTTGGAGCAAGCTCTGGCAGGAACTGAGGCACTGAAGCCGCAGTCCCGCAGTCTGAGAGGAACTGAATCATCCCAACAACGCCTGACTTAATGAGGAAGCGAGTCCTTCCCAGTCTGAGATGATTGCAACCACGGGGCAGAGGAGCCAGGTAAGCTGCCCCAGAATCCCAACCATCAAAGCCACGGGACAGTAAGTGTTGCTTTCCAATGCTGACTTTTGGCTAATTGCTACGCAGTGAAAGTTAATTACTCCAAAAACAGCAGGTTACTCATCAAGTCAAAGCTTGTCACACTCCTTTTTCATGTCTTCAAGGTCTAATTTTCTTTTAGCCTGGGTAAAAGTGACAGAATTAATGAACCTGCAGATGGAACATGGAACATTACCTAATCTGAACAACACATACAAGAAGATGCTTGGGAAGAACTTGTGTGAATGTAACTACAGGTCAGACACCTGTGTCATTAGGAGACAGTTGATTTCCTACCAGGAAACAGCAAATCAGGATACTGGCATGGCATTTTTCAGGTGCTGAAAGAAAGCCAGCTGCCGAGTCAGGAACTCCGCCTTTTGGGGTAGCATCCTTGAGGGATGAAGAAGCCAAGAATCTCCCCCATCGAAGCAAAGCTAAGAGGATCTGTCTCTTGTTGGACTCAGCTAAGAGTCAAAGTTCTTGAAACAAAGGAAGCAATGGAAGAAGAAACTGCTACACCAGAAAGAATACTAATATGGGTGAAGAGAACAAAATTTCCTTCTTTGTAAATTATGTTTGGTGGTCAAAGCAAAAATCGTAACACTATCTGATGAAGTGCGCCCACAGAACAGCTGAGACAATCACAGGGTCTGGCGCGGTGCCTAGCGGCTGAAGTACTTACCTCACACGCACCAGAATCCCGTATGGGCGCCAGTTCTAATCCCGGTGGTACCACTTCCCATCCAGCTCCCTGCCTGTGGCCTGGGACAGCAGTGGAGGACGGCCCAAAGCTTTGGGACCCTGCAGCCGCGTGGGAGACCCAGAGGAAGTTCCTGGCTTTGAATTGGTTCAGCTCAGATCTTCCTCTCTGTCTCTTCTTCTTTCTGTATTATCTGACTTTTCAATAAAAATAAATAAATCTGCAAAGTCAGATATACAGAGAGGAAGATCTTCCGTCTGATGATTCACTCTTCAAGTGACTGCAATGGTGTGCCGATCCAAAGCCAGGAGCCAGGAGCTTCTTCTGGGTCTCCGATATGGCTGCAGGGTCCTACGGCTTTGGGCCGTTCTTTACTGCTTTCCCAGGCCACAAGCAGGGAGCTGGATGGGAAGTGGAGCTGCTGGGATTAGAACAGTGCTCATATGGGATCCCAGTGTGTGCAAGGTGAGGACTTCAGCCGGTAGGCCACTGCACTGGGCCCCAAAATAAATAAATCTTAAAAAAAAAAGACCATCATATTATAAACAGGGAGGGAAATTCCCAAAGAAATGAGGTTCCTAGGCACAACTTACTGTAATATAGCAGTGAAACCAGGAGACTGTACTTCAGTTAGGTTTGTATACTGTAATGGCTAGAGTATGAACACACAGCCTCGGGAACAAGATGCTTCAATCACAATGCGATTCCCCACGATGGTCAAGTTACCACTTGGCAAGGTAGGAACTGTTAGACCCGACAGCTCAGATGAACTGCATGGCCACGGCACTCAGTGTAAAGAGCCACTTGTTAAAATCATAGTCCGTATGATCCTACAGAACATTGTCAGAGACCAGTGAAGAGACAGGGACAGACTACTCGGGGCCAGGGGTCAGGCGGTGGAGGGATGGGTGCAGGTGTGATGATGCCGGACAGCAGTGGACAGCTCCAGCGGAGGGTAGTTCAGCACCTGGAGCCTGTGCAGCATGGTTCCACGTGCCATACAGTGTCACAGAACTGCACAACATTGTACCAACATCAATTTTTCTTATTATTCTCTTTCCCCATATGGTCTGTCTGCATCAGTACCTTGATGAAGATTTTGCTCTCCTGAGTTTTGCTTCTCCACTTCTCAATGCCTGCATGACGGTTCCAACTGCTGATCCTGCTGCTCCTTTAACCTCAGGACATGAGACATCTAGCTTGTCACTTCCCTCTGTCACCTATGGACAAACGTCACTCTTCCCTCTAACTCCCTCATTACAGTCACCCCTCAGTCTCACAGGATCCTTTCTTGAGTTCTCACTGTCCCCAGTACAAGTCAGGACCCATGAACTCTTGCAAGAAACTTGACAGAGACTCCAAGCTCACAAGCCTTATGCAGCCTGCATAGCAAGCTTCCAAAGATCTGTTGACAAAAAGTTCAAAGATGTGCAAAAATAAGAAGGGGCAATCTAAAAAGGTAAGTGAAATTCAACAAAATATTTGTCCTAAGAAATCAAAACATTCATTTAGTTTAAAATTTCTTTTCACACAGTCACACAAGTTACAAATTGTGTGTGTTTCAGTAAAAGTGCAAAATTCACACCTTGACTCTCCGAGCGATGCTGAGGAACTGGCAGGTTTTGTCATAAAGTTCTTCCAGGTTTTCCCGGTCCCAGTAGAAATCAGGAGTGATCAAGAAGTCGGAACTCAAGTTTATTCGATGCCTTAAAACAGAGAAATCACAATTTTTTAACCTATCTTGTAGTATAAATCATTGTTTCTATTATACCTCATATTTACATGAGGCCTTAAAGAAAAAAAAAATCTTTCCCAAAAGTTGGCAAAATACTTGAGAAACAATTTTGAAAACTTAAGGGCCCCAAAATTTTCACCCTTGTTAATTCAGTCTTTAATACCAATACTACTTATGAAATGGATCCATAAAAAAGTCTCGGGGCCCGGCGGCGTGGCCTAGCGGCTAAAGTCCTCGCCTTGAACGTCCCGGGATCCCATATGGGCGCCGGTTCTAATCCCGGCAGCTCCACTTCCCATCCAGCTCCCTGCTTGTGGCCTGGGAAAGCAGTGGAGGACGGCTCAAAGCCTTGGGACCCTGCACCCACGTGGGAGACCTGGAAGAGGTTCCAGGTTCCCGGCTTTGGATAGGCGCGCACCAGCCCGTTGCGGCTCACTTGGGGAGTGAATCATCGGACGGAAGATCTTCCTCTCTGTCTCTCCTCCTCTGTGTATATCTGGCTGTAATAAAAATAAATAAATCTTTAAAAAAAAAAAAAAACAAGCTTAGAAATAAACAAAGTGAGAGACTTCTTTTTTGGGTGCAAGGTCCCAAGGCTTTGAGCCGTCCTCCACTGCTTTCCCAGGCCACAAGCAGGGAGCTGGATGGGAAGTGGAGCTGCCGGGATTAGAACCAGCGCCCATATGGGATCCCGGGACGTTCAAGGTGAGGACTTTAGCCGCTAGGCCACGCCGCCGGGCCCTAAGCTTGTTTTTATTATATAAGCCACTATACACTTTTTGGGGGATAGCTCCCAAATCACGAAAATACAAACAAGGAAAAATTAACATATCTCACTCACTAAAAAAAATATATTTATTCTTACTGGAAAAAACAGATCAGATGTACAGAGAGAAGGAGAGACAGAGAAAGATCTTCCATCAGCCAGGATCAGACAGGCTAAAGCCAGGCACCTGCAACTCAGTCTAGGTCTCCCAGAGTGGCAGCGGGCACACAGGTACCTTTTTTTTCTTTTTAAAGATTTAGTTATTTTTATTGGAAAGGCAGATATACAGAGAGGAAGATCTTCCATCCGATGAGTCACTCCCCAAGTGATGGCAATGGCTGGTGCTGCGGCGATCTGAAGCCAGGAACCAGGAACTTCCTCTGGGTCTCCCATGTGGGTGCAGGGTCTCAAGGCTTTGGGCCGTCCTCGACTGCTTTTCCAGGCCACAAGCAGGGAGCTGGATGGGAAGTGGAGCTGCCGGGATTAGAACCGGCGCCCACATGGGATTCGGGTGCTTTCAAGGCGAGGACTTTAGCCGCTAGGCCACGCCGCCGGGCGCTGGAGACAAGTATTTGAGCCATTACATGTTGCCTCCCAGGGGCTTGGACCACCACCCTTCCCAGGAATGCTACTGTGGGCTCAGGGCATCCCAGCGGTGCCTGAGCTTCTGTGCCACAGCCCACTCTATACCTAAAGAGGCCTAAGCTTGCTTTAATTTTTAATTAAATGAAAACTTGAGATGCAAAAGTGACATATAAATAGCTATTCACTATAAATATATATACATGTGTACATGTATGCCTACATGTATGGATATATAAAGACAGAAGTGAAAGACTTATTCTTGCTTGCTTACATAAAGCAGGTATCATCTCTAAGAGTACTTCAAAAAGTCCATGAAAGGGGCTGGCATGGCACTGTGGCACCATGGGGTGAGCTGCCACAGCATTCTGTGAAAGTGCTGCTTCCAATCCTGGCTGCTCCACTTCTGCTCCAGCTCCTGCGAATGCACCTGGGAAAGCACTAGAAGGTGGCTCCAGTGCTCGGACCCTTACGCCTCCATGGGGCACCCCAAGAAAGTTCTTGGCCTTTGGCTTCTACTTGGCCCATCCCTGGCTGTTGTGGCCATTTGGGGCAGTAAACCAATAGGTGGAGGATCAATGGATCTCTCTCTGTAATTGTCTTTCAAGAAATAAATAAAGAAAAAGATCATGAAAAGTGAAATAGAAAGACAGTGTGCTTTTTGCATGTTTATTAGAATCCTTTCATTAGCACCTGGCACTTAGGTTATAAAGCTAAGAAAACTGGGGATTAAAAAAAAAGTAAACCATTCTAGAAACTTCACAAACTCAAGTATACTTAGACCCAACTTTGCAGACTTGCGATACTGCAGGTGCTACTGGGTGCAGGGGACCAGCTGCCTCGACTTGTGATCCAGCTTGTTGCTGATGCTCCTCGGAGGCAGCAGGTGCTGCTTCCTGACATCCCGTAAGATACCAGGCCGGAGTTCCTGGCTCCTGACTTTGGCTTGGCCCAACCCTGGCTGCTGCAAACCTATGTGGAGCGAACCTGCGGGTGGATGATCTCTCTGTCCCTTCCTAATTCCTTCAAAGAAAACATACTTGTACAATTCCTTCACGCTGTCCTTCTTACGCCCAAGATGGAATGTGACAACAGAATCCATATTCAAGTAAAGCGAATAAGGTCATTTCAGTAAACTTAAAGTGTGACCAAAGTGCGATGTCAGGGTTGAACTAGCACATTTTCACTCAACTGTGACATCATGTCTCAGATTCAATGGAACAGAGCACATGAACTATCCTCGCAAATTAAGTCTATTTAGCCTTGTGATGCAATGTTGTATTTGTAATGAATATCCCTGTTAAACAAAACTCCAGAATATACTTCCATTTTCAAAGAACACCTACTGCCCTGTTCAAGTTGCAGTCCTAGCAGAGCTCGCCTGACTCTCATGAAGGCTTTCCCTGGCTACAATCAATTACATGAAAACAGCCGTGAGCCCCACAAGTTCTTAGGTTTTGCACTTCACTATCTTTGCCCAACCATCACAATGTTTTGTTGAGACTGTAAAAAGTATGAAACATAATGTGTGATCGAAATTTTACCTCAGGGCGAACAGTTCACCGATTTTCTGCATAACTTCTCTGTGAGATAATTTCACTTTCTTCCCAGCCTTCAAAGCCTATGTGGGAGAAAGAACAAAGCCCACATCAACAGCTCGTGGAACCATGAATTTAATCAACCTCGATAGAAAATATATATAAATGTATCTGTAACTACACAGATCTTTTTTTTGTCATGATACCCTAAACAACACACTGTAACAACTTTACACAGCATATGCACCACATCAGGTACTGAAAGCTACCTGTAAGTATCTTTAAAGTACAGAAGAGGACGTGTGTGGGTTACAAACCTATACCATTGTAGAGAAAGGACTTGCGCATCGGTATCCTCAGGGGACCCAACCCCTGCCACATTACAAGAGATGACAGTATGTTGCATGTGTGCACGCGCACACACACACACACACACACACACACCCCTTCAGTAAGTATTAAGCACATAAAGCAAATTCTGAAGGAGCAGCCTCTGATGCTACGTGAACATCTCTTGGGTGACCGTCTCCCCTATGATTGTTTAAATTCAGCCTTTTTTGGAGGGACAAAAAAAAAACCTCATTTATTTGAAAGGATGAGGAATCCTTCATCTGTTGATTTACTCCCCATCTGGGAGGAAGCCAGATGTGAGGAACCCCATTTTGGTCTCTCATAAGGTGACAGGTACCCAACCACCTGGGCCCCTTGCAGCTGCCTTCCCAGGACACTGGGAGGGAGCTGGGTCAAAGTGAGGACCTGGAACCCACACAGGCATGCCATTCTGGGCTGCTGGTGTTGCAATGACAGTTTGCCCTCCTGTGTCACAATGCTGCCACCCCCACCAATCTTATCAAACAGAAGCGTTGTATTTTGTTTTCAAATTGCCCTTCATATCAGCATTTCTATATTTTTGTGCTGTATTAATCTCTTCTTGGAAATGCAGGGTATCTTTTTTTTTTTTAAGATTTTATTTTTTATTGGAAAGTCTGACTTACAGAGAGAAGAGAAAGATCTTCCGTCTGCTGGTTCACTCCCAAACATGCAAGCCGAGGACTTTAGCCACTAGGTTACTGTGCTGGGCCCAAAAAGCAGGATATCTTTTCCTAAGCCTAATTACATTATCCTATTCCAGTAAGAACAAAATTGATGAAGAAAATTTTCAACATACCTTGAAGTCTTATTACTACATAACTATATATGAATACATGTTTATTTTTGTTCTACTATTTCATATTTTAGCTAAACAATTTTTTCATCAGGAAAAAGTGTTAATAATCTTAGAAAACATTTCTTTCTTTGATACATTAATTCAATTATGTTAAAAATATTTTAAGGGTGCCAGTTCTATGGCACAGTAGGCTAATCTTTGCCTATAGTGCTAGCATCCCATACATGTGGTGGTTCATGTCTCAGCTACTCCATTTCTGATCCAGTTCCCTTCCTGTGGCCTGGGAAAGTGCAGGAAAGAATGGCTCAAGTCCCTGGTCTCCTGCACCCATTTGAGACCCCCATAAGATTCTCCTGGCTTCTGCTTAGGATCAGCTCAGCTCTAGGTTGGGCCACTGTAACTTTCTGGGGAGTGAACAAGCAGATGGAAGATCTCTCTCTCTCTACTCTGTAACTCTTTCACACACATATTTTAAAAATATACAAAACAAACAAACAAAAAAAAAAATCTTAAGAAAAATAATGAGATTAGCATGGGGAAACAATGGATGCATACAATATATACCTTTTCTCCTGAATAATAGCAGGATTCCCATTATTATTTTTAACTATGCTTTTATGTTATGCTACTTTATCTTCTTTCCCTATCCTTGCCATGTCATGAATTATATATACATGTAAATAACCATTTGTATATCTGAAAGTTAAGATTGTAGTGCTGAATGACTATACCATTGTAATACCTTGGGGACAGGACCTGGTGTAGTAGCCTTGTGGCTAAATGCTTATCTTAAACAGCCAGGATCCCATCTGGGTGGCAGTTTGTGTCCCGGCTGCTCCACTTCCCATCTAGCTCCCTGCTTATGGCCTAGGAAAGCAGTAGAGGACGGCCCAAAGCTTTGGGACCCTGTACCCAGGTGGGAGACCCGGAAGAAGCTCCTGGCTTCGGATCAGTTTCGTTCGGTTCAGGCCATAGCAGTCACTTGGGGAGTGAATCAGCAGACAGAAGATCTTTCCCTCTGTTTCTCCTCTCTGTAGATTTGACTTCCCAATAAAATAAATCTTACTACTACTACTACTAATAATAATAATAATAACTTGGGGACAAATATTAAGGAAGGGGATAGAGTTAAGAAAAAGGGGAAAGGGAGAGGGTGGAATGACCCACCCCCCCGCATGTAAGTCTGCAGTAGTGGGGAAAAATAGAAGTTTATAATAAAAAGTTTAAAATAATTTATGGAGTAGGCATTTAGCCTATCAATTAAGGTCTCTGTTTCACACACTAAAATACCTGGGTTTGATGCCTGGCTCTTGACCAGCTTTCTGCAACACCAACACTGGGAGGCTCAAGTAACTGAGGCTCTGCTCCCCGCACGGCTGTCCTCGATGAAGTTCCCAGCTCCGAGCTTTGGCTGCAGCCCTAACCACTGAGTGTCTGGTGAGACGGCCAGAGGCCACTTACTTTCTCTGCCTCTCAAATAAATACATTTTACACATATATAAAAAAATTGCTCTAAGAAAGAAATTTTAAATTTTAATAAGTAAAAAACAATCAATATAAAGTGTATTTCCTCATCTGATATGTAATTGGGAAACTTTGTTTTGTGCTTAAATTTGGTGCAGCTTTTCTTATCACTTTTCTCCCCCAATCATGTGTTGTACTGGGAAACGTATTTTCCCCAACTAGAAATCAACCCTTGAAAGCAAGTATAAAGTTGATTTAATTACCTCTGGAATGGACTGAATAGACTCAATAAACTTGTCCAGTGTTGCTTCCCAAATAGCCAGTTTCACTGGGGAAAAAAAAAATTCAGAGTGGGCTATTTGCTTATCATCATATTCCTGTGTACACACAATGCGCAATTCCATGGCACTTTTGCTGTCATTTCAATGATGGAAGCAAACGAGCCAGAATCTGACACCGAGACTTAAGAACAGCAGCTCCTGTCAAAGACAGAACTCAGGAGGAACAAGATCCAGAAACTGAACAGGCACATGGGAGAATTCCCGAGTTTCCCGTTTCTAGCTCTACATGCTGGAAGCCCAGATGGGGACAGGGACACCATGGGACCAGGAGCAGCTCCACGGATCAGGCAGGAGGGACTCTGGGGCTCCGCAGGATGGCACAGAGGGGCTGCAGTGGCAGTAGCCAAAGCCACTTGCAGAGGACTGACAGGGTTCAATTCAGGGGCATGGATCTCCCAGCACAAAACTCACTTCTCGTGGAACCCCAGAGGGTGGCTTTGTACACCAGCCTGGGCTTTCTCCGTGGGGATTACAGTCACACAGAGATGAGTAGAGAAAGCAAAGGCAGAGAGAGACACGCACCGAAAAAGTGTTTGTGCAGATGGTAAGCGTTATCAACATAGATGGTAGGAAGCACTTTTGCCACTAACTACTGTCAGGGGAGGAGGAATGCTAGGGGTTTGTTGAATGGTCTGTGAAAGCATGTCAGAACTTCTCCTGGTGGCCTGAGTGCCCTGGATGCACAGCAGCTGCAGCAAGCCTGCTCTGCTCGGCGGCAGGTGTACACTCACCCGAGGCAGGTGTACACTCACCCGAGGCAGGTGTACACTCACCCGAAAGGCAAAGAGCATTGGAGAAGGCAAACTTCTCCAGGACGGCGTCGTCTAAATCCAGCTCCGAGTTTAACTTGATTTCCCCTCTGTGAAGTTTCGACTGCCCCCTGTACAGACAAAGACAAGGGAGTCTTCGAAATTTGAAAGGTACTTTTGGTTTTTCTTCTGAAAAGGCCACTTTACACTTTTTTATAGGGCCCATTTTGACAATTTCTACAAGTGTTCCCACACACTTTGAGGCAAGTAATTCTACTTCTAGAAATTCATCCTAGGAATACTCAAAGAAGCAAAGAAAGCTTTTAGGGTCAAATGATGGACAATAAAAATCTAGAAAAAACCCAAATATCAAATAGGATAATGGTTCAGTTAACAGCCAATTCCACAAGAACAAACATCAAGAAGGAAGAAGGATATTTAATAGAAATGGAAAAATGTCCACAATAAATTACTAACTGGAAAATACTGAATATACAGCTACATGCATCTGCCAAGGCCACCTCCTGGTCCTGGGAGCCAAGCAGCTGTGATTTTTAGCCCGCTAGAGTTTGTAGCATGTCTGTGTGTGTAGCACCACACGCACACATACACCTGGTACGGGCACACGTGAGTGCCCAGAAAGCCACAGTGTGAGCTGGAAGTGAACTGCAGAAGGGGAGTACACTTCAGGAAATCCCATCAGGCCTTCCTCCGTTCTGTTTCTAGCTGCGCATCCTGCTTCCCGGGAGCACCTCTGTGGGCTCTCAGTCTCTGGCCCAGAGCCTTAGGCGAGGCAAAGCCGGCTGACAGCAAGCACAGGGCTTGGCCAGAAGGAAGTGGCTGATGCAAGGCAGGGAGCCTGCAGGCCTCACAAGGCCCGAGAGCTGCGGTAGCACCGGAATTCCCCGAAGCTCTGCTTTCAACCTCCTCCTTCACTCACAACAGTTCTCCTGTTTAACCAGCAGGTACTTGACACGGGACAAGACCTTTCCGACGCGTGCGCTGTGCGCTCTCCCGGTGGGACCTACCCAGCCAGGAAGGAAACTCAACCTACCAATCAACTCCCACTCATCTGACCTGGGACTCTCCAGGGGTTCCCACACATCACCTCTCACTACACTTCCTGGTCTCTATGCACCACTCTTCATTACACTTCCTTTCTGCTAACACCCAATCAACAGGATTTGCTGGAGAGAAAATGTTTCTGGAATAATGTGATAGATTCCATGTAATGAAGGAATGTTATCTTCTCGATTCAGGCTTCTTAGAAAACATAACAAATGCTTTCTTTCTAGCATGATACCATCTTTCCACTTGTTTTAATTTGTGGATGGCCCAAGAAGTTAAATAAATCTGTTTAATACCAACAATTATATGGTTTTCATAAATCATTTCCTCCGCTGTTTTACCTGCTTTATTTCAGTCCTTTCAGTAAGTCTGAAAAAAGTTGCTTACTCTACTTTCTCATAGTTAAGCTCTTCATTTTCCCAGTGTACCAATGCGACTTCGTAGGGCTCAATCTCATGCTTTTCTAGAACTTGCATCACATGCTTCCTCTAAAAGAAAAGGAAAGGTAACATGAAAATTAAAACTCTCACACTACAATTATGTTACCGTGTTAATGCCCACGACGCTTTTTCATTACATTTAATGGTATGTTTGGTTTTTAAGGAAAAGGCAAACCCACTGTGACATTAAACCTATCAGGGTGACAGACACACACATATATGTAAAATATATAATATACATATTAAATCTCATAGTTTATGAAATTTATGGGATATATTTTCTCTTAGTAAAACTGGAACTGTATAAATTGCTAAATTTCTAAGTTCACTAAAGACCACCACACTTATAAAATCTAACCAACACGGGGTGGAAAGTGACCACCTTTCTCTGTTCTGCAATCCTAGGCTGCCATGACTAGACCTGCTGTGTGTGCTTCCAGAGCTTGAGAGCATGCAGGCACTGAGGCAGGGACTGTTCTATGCGTGTGAATCCCTTTACCACCAGTTTCCTCAATGGAGGAACTGAAACTGACTTAGAGACAGATCTTCATCTGCTGGTTCACTCCCCACATGACCGACAGCCAGGGCACGGCCAGGCTGATGCCAGGAGCCAGGAACTCCAGCGAAGTCTCTCAGCTGGCCACAGAGGCCCAGACACGGGCAGTCTTCTGGTGTATTCTAGACACACTAGAAGGAAGCTGCATTACAAACAGACTAGCAGAGACTCAGTCCAGCACTCTGACATGGGAAGCTGATATTCTACTCGACAGTGCTGCAAGATCCTGTCCTTATGCATGCATTTTCATGGCCTTGTCAGAGTACTTTTTAGGAACTGTTACCTTAAAAGACATGCATGCTTCTAAATCTGGTAAATTCTTGCATACTGATTTCCAAAACAATTTTCCCAATTTTAACAAGAAAACATTTATGACTGCATTTGTATTTTCACATAGGTATTGGTTATTTCCTTTTTCTAAGGCCTCCTCCCCACTCCCCACCAAGTGGGGGTATATTTCCTTTTAGTAAAACTGGAATTGCATGAAGCATATTTTTAAGTGAGCCCTGATATAATATCAGTTATATTTTGTAACCTGCTCTTTGAATTTAACTATATCATTTGCATAGACAGGTTCCTAGGAATATATATTTTCCACATGACTTTTACAAGTTGTAGTATATTTTAAACTTTGCTATAGTGCATGTTTTGATATTCATATTTTCTGCTATAACAAATAATGCTTTGATGAATGTTTAGGTACATAATTATCATGAATAACTGTGATTATTTTCTCTGGATAACTGAGTGTAAAACTGCTGAGTTATACAAGGCCAATTGGAAGGCCAGACTATGCCAGGCACTGGCCTTAAAACCCAATGGCATGTATGAGAACTGGGTCTGGGAGTGGGTCAAGTGGAGGAACTTGGGAAACTCCCCTGGCAAGTCATAGCTCCCGCTGGTGAACATACAGTCCAGACCTTGGGGTCGGACAAGCTGGGCAAAGTAGTTCCAGTGGCTGGCTAATGTGTGGATTGGTATTGGAATGGGGTGGACTGGGCAGGACTGAGCAAACCTTAGTCCGCAAGCAAAATTAGAAATCATGATGGAGCACAGGTCATGCCGAGCTAGGCTCTTGCATCTACTCGTCTGCATGAGCCAGAGACACTAAGCCACAGCATCTAAGGCAGGGGCTGGGACAGGTGAGGGGCTGTGCCAAGCTGAGTCAGAGCAACCACTGGCATGCATGCAATCTATGGCTGGAAACAGGCCTGGTTGGGGAGCTAAGGGGACACCCTAGCTGGGTTGAGGTTCCCACCAAGGGGCACGTGGGCTGGAATGGGGGCTGCGTTCTGATCAGGATACGGTTGTAGTCTCACTTAGCAGAAGTGTGGACTGGGACTGGATGCACCAACCCGGGCTAGACTCTAACACCATCTGGTGCTCTGGAAGACCAGGGTAGATGTGGGACGGACTAGGCTAGGTCTCAGCCCCTACTGAACCATGTGTGAGCTCTATGTGGGTATGGACGAGCCGTGGCTGGGCTGAAACATCCAACAGTAAGAACCAGATTGGGTTGAAGGCTGGTCAGGAAAAGCCATTGGTCCTGCTAAGACGGGAGGTGAACTGAGTAGGGCTGGCTCATGGACCCCCTGGTATGTGTGAAATCTGGCACTGGGAGAGGTTCTGATGGAGCAGCCTGGGCAACTCCTCTGGCAGCACAGACCTGGCAGGTAATTGCAAGAAGCATGAAAGGAAACAGCCCAGAACAGGCCATGGAAAGTTTCCCACTGGCATACATTTGGCATGGGTCGGGGGCAGACCAGGCTGAATCAATTCACATCATCTACTGGTGAATCTGAGCACCAGAACAGAGTGTGGGTCAAGCCAAGTTCAGTTATGACAAAAAACAGTGCACAATATGGAATGCTAAGGTGAGGTTACCTGTACCAGCACACGTGAGAACCAGGAAGGGAGGGGGCAGAGCTGGCAGGGGGAATATGGGTGTCCTACCCTGCTAGACAGCTACTCCCACTGGAGAGCATGAGCTGGGATGGGTGCAGACCAGACTAGGCAGAGCTACAATACCTGTGGGCCTCATGTGGACTAGATCAGGGAAAAGCCAGGCTGGGCTGATTGTTCCACTTGGTGCAAACAAAATTAGAGTGGGTGAGGGTTGGTTGGGCTTAGCTGCAGCATCAGCTGGCAGAAGCTGGCACTGGGGACTAATTCTGTCAAGTTAGACCACAAAACCACCTGAAGAGTACAATCTCCGGGAGTGGGAGAGGCCTGGGAGGGAAATAGTGGGCTCCTCCCTCTTGGGTTACCCAGTGGAGGGCACGAAAACCAGGACAGAGGCTGGGGTGGCTAGACAGAAAGGCACCCAACAACATCTGTGTGGGCTGGATAGTGGAGCTTGTTGGGTTGAACTAGGCTTCAACACCCACTGACATGTATGAGAGCCAAATGGGATGTGGGACAGACTGGACAAGTCTGCTGCACATACTGGCAAGCACGGGAACCAGGGTAGGGGGCGGGCCTGGTGGGGGTTATTGTGGGTCACTCCAACTAGGTTGCAGCTCCCACTGGTTTATGTGAAGGCTGAGTGTGTGCTGGGCAGAATCAGGCTGGACTGTAATACCCATTGGTTCGCATGGAAGACGGCTGGAAACAGAACCGACCTAGCAAATGCAACCACCAGCTGATTGAGGCGATGGACTGTACCGGACCCTATACTTGCTAGTAGACACAAGAATCTGGTCTGGGAACACCTCAGACAAGGTTTCTTTTGGGATCTCCCCAATTGAATTGCCGCACTCGGAACCCTAACCATGAAAAGACAGAGGACAGAACAAGTCAATCAACCACCTCACCCATATGTTGGCAGTGAAAAACAGGGCAAACAGAGACTCTAAGATGGACTATGTCAATCATTAGATTCTTCAGCGACCTCATCCTGCTTGGAGTGGCGAGATTGGCAGCAATTCATAACTGTTGAACTATCAAAACCACTTGAGCAAGACCCTCGGAGCATGCCCCACATCAGGAACCTGGGGTGGGTGGGAAATTGGGTGGGGCTTCTCCCTCAATAACCCCCTTTACCTCAGATACATGAGGGAAACAATATGGAAGTAATAGTCTAACCCACTTTCCTGTAGCCCTTGAACCTTTTTACCCTAAATAACTATGTAAAGATTGTCAAAAATATTAAAAAACGGAAAAAATTAAAAAAAAAAACCTGCTGAGTTAAATACAAAAAACTAATACAGCTTATTACCACACTGCTTCTAAAAGGGTTGTACAAATACTAAACCAACCCTGATTTGGCTTAAAATTATTTTAAGGCTTAGAAAATGCATTTTTTGTAAGTAATCGTATGTAGACATTATTCTTTTTGTATGTTATCACATGCAAATATACTTCTGTCTGCTGGGAAGCTAGGGCGGTTCAGATTCCCCATGAATCACTGTGTCCAGAAACTTACAAAGAAGTCAAAAATAAAATGACAAAAAATAAATAAGTAAAATAAGATACGCTTTGGAAGCTGAAATTGAGAATAAAGATTACGTAACGGAGAGGGCGTATGCGGAGCATCGTCCATGATTTTCTATCCAATATTTTAAATCACTGAGGCTTAACTAGCAATTTGTGCTGTTGCAAGGATTTTTACACTTCCACACTTCCCTTATACTTACAGTTTTGTCTTTCACATTCCAAAATACAGCAGCTCCTTCCCTGGTTGAAGAGAACAAGACAATCAACCAAGTAAAAGCTACACACATTCTCAGTGAGGCCATCCTTAGGTAATTTCTACAATGTTTTTAGAATGCCATTTTTTGTTTGAAGACTTGTTTATTGGAAAGGCAGATGTACAGAGAAAAAGATCTTCCATCTGCAAGTGGCTGCGATGGCCAAAAGCTTCTCCCAGGTCTCCCACGTGGGTGCAGGGTCCCAAGGCTTTGGACCATCCTCGACTGCTTTCCCAGGCCATAGGCAGGGAGCTGGATGGAAGTGAAGCAGCCAGTGACACGAACCTACACCCATATGGATCCTGCCGCGTGCAAGGCAAGGACTTTAACTTCTAGGCTGTTGTGCTAGACCCTAGAATGCCATTTTTTAAAAACAGAATTTACTTAGTGATTTGACAAAATTGTCATATTTGACAATATCACCTGATAATCTAACAGCCTCACCAGAATTCAAGGTGTACTTGTAGGTGACCTGGTGCCAGCCTGAAGTCTGTGGAGAGGAAATATGGGCTAAAACTTTAGCTGAGAATCTAGAGAAAATGGCAAGGAAGGGGCCTGGAGGTGTGGCCTAGCGGCTAAAGTCCTCGCCTTAAACGCGCCAGGATCCCATATGGGCACTGGTTCTAATCCCAGCAGCTCCACTTTCCAACCAGCTCTCTGCTTGTGGCCTGGGAAAGCAGTCGAGGACAGCCCAAAGATTTGGGACCCTGCATCCGCGTGGGAGACCCGGAAGAGGTTCCAGGTTCCCGGCTTTGATCGGCGCAGCACCGGCCGTTGCGCTCACTTGGGGAGTGAAACATTGGATGGAAGATCTTCCTCTCTGTCTCTCCTCTCTGTATATCTAACTTTGTAATAAAAATAAATAAATCCTAAAAAAAAAAAAAAGAAAATGGCAAGGAAAACACAGCAGTGGCTGTGGCATGGCCCCAGGTTAAGGGTACTAAGCACAGTGGAGGCAGGGAGTCCACACCAACACGGCCATGAAAATGTGCAGATAAAAAGACTAATGAGGGAAGACCACTACTTTCAGAAACTCTAAATGAGGATTTACCAGAGGATTCCTGACACTGAGGCGCTCTCTGAACCCACAAAGAATCAGATGCTGAAGCCAAAGTTCATACACATCACGAAAGGATCCTTGGCCACAAGGTGCACCTGCTCTGGGAGGCCACACCCACCCTCCACCATGACCCAGCTTCCCATGGGGGCTTCTCTCCCGTCTCACCTGAAGAAGAACACCATTGCAGGATCACCTTCTTTGGCGGCATTTCCCACAGCCATCACCAAAATGTTTGCTGCATCTGTGGTTTGAAATCAATGAAGTGAGAATCTGCTGTACAAGGTCTGAGTCACGAAGCAACACTTTTCTCAGCACTTACAATCATGTCATATACACCATGATGTGCATGTAACACAATGCTCCTCTTTCTACTAAAGTTCCTGATGGGCCTCACGTATTAAGCCAGAAGAGCACTAAAAATGACTTCATATCATCTGGAAAGAAACTATTTTCATATCAAATTTCTTTGCTATTATTATCGGTGCTATTTAAAACTGCTCATCCACACCCTTTTTGCTTCTGTAACCATCAGTTCAGCTACCAAGTCTTAGGTTCAACACAGCTGAAGTTCAGGCATTAAACTTCTTACAAAACAGAACTACACAGATCTGAAGTATTAATAATCCTTTCTTCAAATACCATTTTATTAATAACGTAATTTTGATATTCACAAACTCTGAATGAAACATAATAGATTTATTTTTAAATGGGCACACAGTAACTATAGGTATCACAGGGTATGATGTGACTTTTTTTTAAGATTTATTTTATTTTTATTACAAAGTCAGATGTACAGAGAAGAGGAGAGAGAGAGAGGAGGATCTTCCGTCTGATGGTTCACTCCCCAAGTGAGTGCAATGGCTGGTGCTGTGTCAATCTGGAGCCAGGAGCCAGGAGCCAGAAACTTCCTCCAGGTGTCCCACGCGGGTGCAGGAACCTAAGGCTTTGGGCCATTCTCAACCGCTTTCCCAGGCCACAGCAGGGATCTGGATGGGAAGTGGAGCTGCCGGGATTAGAACTGGCACCCATATGGGATCCTGGCAAGCTAAAGGTGAGGACTTCAGCCACGAGGCCACACGTATACAGTAACGATCAGGCCGGAGGAACTGGCATATCTATCATTCCACGCATCTATCACTGCTTTATGTTGTCGACATTCAAAATCTTCACGACTAGCTACTTCCTTCTGCAGCCTCGCACCTGTTAACCACCCCTTCCATCCTTCTTTCCTGCACTCTAACCAGCCTCTGACGAATTTTAAATTCTATAAAGTGTGGCCCAATAGAAAATACACAGCACCAAAAGGTACTGAACATTTCAAAACATATCCAATTTCAAAGTTAGTTATGAAAACTGTCTCTATAGTCATCCATATTTTTTAAAAATTCGCATTTTCAAGTACTAAATATTATTAAACAGGCTGACATGCAAGCATTCATCAAGAGTAGTTGCTTTGGGGCCCAACACAGTGGCCTAGTGGCCAAAGTCCTTGCCTTGAACGTGACAGGATCCCATATGGGCGCTGGTCCTAATCCCGGCTGCCCCGCTTCCCATCCAGCTCTCTGCCTGTGGCCAGAGAAAGCAGTCGAGGATGGTCCAAAGTTTTGGGACCCTGCACCCGTGTGGGACACCCAGAAGAAGCTCCTGGCTCCTGGTTTCGGATTGGCTCAGCTCTGGCCATTGCAGCCATCAGAAGGAAGATCTTCCTCTCTGTCTCTCCTCCTCTCTGTATATCTGCCTTTCCAATAAAAAGAAATAAATCTTTAAAAAACACAAAGTAGTTGCCTCGTATATTAAGGTAGTAATATTTATTATACACATATATCCTACAATGTAAATTATGCTAATAGACACAATATCAGCTTATAAAACATCACATGTAATTTTTTATTATAAACTAGGGTCTTCAAAATTTCAAACTGTTGGGAGAGGCTGGGGAGTGCGTGCTTCAGGTAGGACCACTTCAGGGTAAGCTCTAACTTCCCGAGACAGCACATCATACACAGGACCAGGGTCCCCTCCACGGCCAAAGGCAACACAAGTGCAACTGAAGACATGAGGCATGGCAAGTCTAGTCTGCAGAGCACGTCATGCTGCCAGCAGCTCTGGGCTCCATCAGGGACGCACCTGGGCAAGCTTTCATCTTAGGGGCTCCAGACATTGCTCGTTTTTGGAGCTAGCTGTACTTCTTTGTCACCGAATGGCACAGAGCACCTGTGTAAATCACCAGGGCTAGAAAGAGCGAGGCAGCATGAGAGCGCTCACCGCTTCCTCACAAGATTGATGCTGCTTCGCATCCTTCTCGGTAGCAGGCAGGTTTCCAACAGACTGCCTTTGCTACAGTGGGCCAGGTTAGTCCACTCTGCAGCTACGGGGATAGCCTGAGTCTCAGTATAAAATTTTCTTCCATCAAAATGGCCTCAGCTACTTTTTCTTTTTTTAAATGGAAAGCATACTATTTTCTCAAGAATCTTTCTTGAGTCTAAGCTAAAAATCCTCAAAAGATTTCTTCTTAAATCCATTTTGTTTATCTTACTTTTGCAATTTTGGTAATTTTAAAAGTATTTGAGGTCTTTTTAAGGCTCTTCCCATTTCTACCAATTTTCGGGTTTTGTAATATGAAAGTAACTTTTTGATTTGACAGGAAGTAAGTGGCTTTTGATCACTTTTTGATTTGACAGGAAGTAAGTGGCTTTTGATCACTTTTTGGAAGACAGAGATCTTATAAATGAATCTTTACAAAACACACTAATTTAAATTTTTTGTAATTTCGATTTAATTCCTTATTTTTATGTGTTACTCGTATAAGAGATTCAATACTACTTTACTGATACAGTCCTGCTAAGAGAAAATGAAAGGCAGGCAAATGTCTACTTCAGACAACCTCATAGGAGAATGACTTTCCAACGCATATTAACATGCTTGGCCCCGGGATCGAACAGAAGTACCTCGAGGTAAGTTTGTGACTTCAACGTATCCGTGGGAGGTCAGCTCCTGGGACAGACTCCCCAGGTGATACTCGTCAGCCGTGGCGAAGGCTGTGCAGTGCATCAGCTCCTGTCGTGGAGAGAACAGCGCGGGTCACCAAGAGGCATCCCCCACACCTGGCACTGTGGCGGTGTCAGCCTGCGCGACTCCAGCTGTCTGAGACACCTCCGAGGTTCACACGAGGGATGTGATGACGATGGAGAGACAGAGGGGAGAGTGAGACAAACTTGAGCTCACTCTACCAAACATCTTGTCCCTGCAAGTCAAAGAAGGTGAACCAAAAGATATGGCCACGTCACACGACGAAGCTCCAAAAAAATGCATGCAATGAGAAAACAATACATGGATTTGAAGGTGTGTTTGCACGAAGCTAAGCATGGTTTAATTCTGTTTTCCCACTAACTTTCTGAAGTGCTCCCATCGGGGGCCAGGAGGGACGTACTGAAGGGCTCTGGAACCCTGAGCTTCCACAATTCTCTCTCACCGCAGCGTCAGCACCTGAGGTCATCGTGCAGTGTGTCACCAGCCTTGCACAAGCCGAGACGCCTTTAGCTCTCCAACGGGGTCACAGTCTCTTTCCTCAGGTCAACATAAAGCCAGGCTGTGCTCGTGGGAGCTGGCGGCTTCACTCCTGCAAAGCCACCCTGCAGAGTATGAGGGTGGGGGTCAGAGCCACTTCCGCGACTGCTGCAGCTGAGACCCTCCAACTGGGCTCAAGGGGGAGGATAAGAAGGTCAAGCGCAGGTTTGGCGAAGCTATTTTTCCCCTAACTGTACTGAAAGAGATGGGGCTGTGTCTGCAGGATCAGAGCTGACAACCGGCAGCTCCGAGCTACCTCTGACGCCAGAGCTGATCTACAAGGCATCTAGACAGCCTGAATGAACTGTCAACAGTAAGTGCAGACACAGCTCACAAAATCTGGATTCCCACCATCTTTGGACCCAGTGGCAGATGTGGCAACCAGACTTGAAGGTCCCAGGCCAGCCAGGCCTTCCTCCCCACTCACCACCACGTTACTGGCTGTGTCCACCTGTGCTATAGTACACACAATTCTCATCTCCTAAGGACGGGCAGGGGAAATTACTTAGTCATTATCTTTAGGGGAAAATGCACTCTCAGCGTGTATTCAGATATCCAAACAGACAACAAGTAAATTGGTTTTCACACAACCATTCTAAAAGTCTCTGTCCAACTTGTTGAGCTCGGTCACCTTAACACCTTCTCTTTGTATCTGATTCATTTGGCTCACACGGCACCCACTCTCCCTGTCTTCCTTCAACTTCTCGGATCTGAGCTTAGCTTGCATGCTCGTTTTGATACAATTCTTTTTTTTTTTTCAATCCTAACCATTATCTCTTTCTCTTTTTTAAAAAAAGATTTATTTTTATTGTAAAGTCAGATATTCAGAGAGTAGGAGAGACAGAGAAGATCTTACATCTGTTGCATTCACTCACCAAGTGGCTGCAATGGCCAGAGCTGAGCCAATCTGAAGCCAGGAGCCTGGAGCCTCTTCCAGGTCTCCCAAGTGGGTGCCCCTGCAAGGCTCACTCAAGGCTTTGGGTCGTCCTTGACTGCTTTCCCAGGCCACAAGCATGGAGCTGGATGGGAAGCGGGGCCGCTGGGATTAGAACGAGAGTCCATATAGAATCCCAGCGCATGCAAGGCGAGGACTTTAGCTGCTAGGCTACCTTGGGCCCACAATTCACAAGTTTTAATATTTGGCTTTCTGGGAATCTGGTTTCCTTTGTTGTGAAATTTCAAGCTTTTATTTAACCTTAACAATATAGGGAAAGGGAACCAAAGTATGTCTTTTCTCTGCACTTCTTCCCCCCATGAACTAAGGGGGTCATCAGCTACTACTCTGAAAAGCTTTCATTTTCAGAAACACTTTTTTCTCCTGGTTCTTATAAGGAATTCATATTTAGCATTAACTGCTTATATATGTAAGACAAATCTCAGGGTTCAGCAAGGAGAGCAACAAGCTGATCTAAAATAGTTATGGAATTTAAGGCCTACATTTAGGACTTCTAGTTTCAAAATAGGAAAGCAACCCGAACCACTGTTTTGGTTTTCCGGTAGAGAAGACAAAGTGCCAGCAGAGGGGGCCATGAATCAACGTCCAATTCTTCCTTCAGTAACATCGCAGGTTCTGCTCTGAACGAAGTTAGTATATCAAGGCCACAGTGCTGCTACACCGATGGGACAAAACAGGAAGTTCATGCTTGGTTTTTGTCCACAGTTCCTGGCACCGAGTCACTCTTGAGTATCAAGCACATCTTCTTTTCAAACGAGGTGACTCCTGGTGGGCTGTGGGACAACAGCAGAATGGGGGCCACTCACCAGGAACACCAGCCCGTGATGAGAGCCCCGGAACTCTCAGCCTCCAGTCCATCACTGCAGGTGGGAGAAGGGCCCGACCGACTCCACAAGCGACCAGGTCAGTGTGATGAAAGCACCGCATGGGGGTCTGGCCCAGATTGGAGGACACG
The DNA here is from genome assembly GCF_030435755.1 of Ochotona princeps. Taxonomy (NCBI): domain Eukaryota; kingdom Metazoa; phylum Chordata; class Mammalia; order Lagomorpha; family Ochotonidae; genus Ochotona; species Ochotona princeps. The sequence goes on along the minus strand of NC_080832.1, from coordinate 13,673,543 downwards.
TCTGTGTGCCGAGGGTGGGGGCAAACCCTAGGAACATGGGCTCCCGGGCCCAGGGCACTTCTGGACTGTGCCCAACACATCTCTGCATCTGGCAACTCATCTGTATGCCTTATTGCATACGGGATTTCACATTGCATCCCATATGAACACTGGTTCGTGTCCCAGTGGCTCCACTTCTGATCCCACTTGCTGCTTATGACCTGGAAAAACACCAGAGGATAACACAAGCCCTGGAGGCCCTGTACCCACATGGCAGGTTCAGAAAGAAGCTTCTGGCTCCTGGTTTTGGAACAGCTCAGCTCCAGTCAATGTGGCAATCTGGGGAATCAATCAGCAGATACAAGATGCCTCTCTCTGCAATTCTGCCTTTCCAATAAAAACAAAGAAATCTTTAAAAAAGTCCTCGCTTTGCATGCACTGGGACCTCATATGGGTGCTGGTTCATGTCCTGGCAGCCCCACTTCCCATCCAGCTCCCTGCTTGTGGCCTGGGAATGCAGTCGAGGACGGCCCAAAGCCTTGGAATCCTGCACCCGCGTGGGAGACCCGGAAGAGGCTCCTGGCTTCAGATCAGCTCAGCTCTGGTCACAGCGGCCACCTGGGAGAGCGAATCAGCAGTCAGAATATCTTCCTGTCTCTCCTCTGTAAATCTCGCTTTCCTATAAAAATAAATAACCAAATTAAAAAAAAAATGGTAAAGTCAGACATGCTCGGGTCTGCTTGTCAGACCACAGACTTGAGAGAAGCAATCCCACCAGCTTTCTCAGCAGGCCTCATCAAGTTGTAGACACTGACACTCCTGTTTCTTACACTGGTGACTGCCGACATCAAAGACGCGAGTGCCTCTTTCCCAACCCTGCCAAGTGATAAGCACTCAATAGCTACAGGGCACAGCTGCAGGCATTCTGCAGGGTACAAAGGCCAACAGCCTGATCCTGACCCTTACACAGCTCATTTTTCAGAAGGGAAATTCAAACTGTAGCTGAAAATTCCCCAAAGCCTCTTGCTGGTGAATAAAAATTACCCTCTTGCAGCTTCAGAGATGCAAACACAAAATCCCCATGTCTGCTTTTTGACTGCATCTTACCAAGTGAGCTCACAGCCCATGCACAGTGAGCAGCTAGCAACACCTGCTTGTCACCATGGCTACACTGCTTATTTTAATGAAAAATAACTATACTTTTATGTATTTTATTGTTCACATTTTGTCATTACGTGTTTTAGGAATTCTTTTTTTTTCTTTTTTTTAAAGATTTCTTTATTTTTATTGGAAAGTGAGGTATACAGAGAGGAGAAGGGACAGAGAGAAAGATCCATCCAATGGTTCACTCCCAAAGTGGCTGCAACAGCCAGTGCTGAGCTGATCCAAAGCCAGGAGCCAAGAGCCTCTTTTGGGGTCTTCCATGTGACTTCAGGGTCCCAAGGCTTTGGGCCGTCCTCCACTGCCTTCCCAGGCCACAAACAGAGAGCTGGATGGGAAGCAGAGCAGCCAGGATCAGAACTGGCACTCATATGGGATTCTGGTGTGTGCAAGGCAAGGACTTTAGCTGCTAGGCTGCTGCGCTGGCCCTCAGAAATTCTTTTAGGATTTATTGTAAGATAGAGCATCAGAGGGAGACAGAGAAGGAAATAGTGACTGATCTTCCGCCCACTGGTTCACTCTCCAAATGGCCGCAACAGCTCGGGCTGGATCATGCTGAAACCAGAAGCCAGGAATTCCATCTGGGTCCCCCACCAGTGTGGGAGATCCAAGCAACGTGGACCATCATCCACCACCTGCCAGGGTGCATTGGTGGGAAGCTGGATCAGAAGCAGAGCAGCTAGTATGGGACACAGGCAGCACCTTAACGCACAGTGCCACAGCGGCCCCCTGCCAATTCTTAGAAACTACAACTAGGATTCCTTTTGGATATGTCAGCATTGAAACACCTTGCTAACAGCCACTCTGAGCCGGCTGCGAGCTCTGCGCCCTCCCACGTGAGCACTGAGGCTATCACGCAGTGCTTACTAGTTGACACAGGGAACGACAATGTCACACACACCAGCCTCACCTCATTCACGGACAGAACCGGAAGATTGGTCCTGGACGGCTGCCTGGTCCTGGAGGGTTTCAGTGGTCTCTTGATTTCCGGAAAATCTTGTTTGGGCACAAAGGTCTCGGCTGAGGCAGATGAGTAACTCCTGCTTAATATTTTTATAAACCATTTAGAACCCAAGAGGTTCGGCTTGTGGGTCACTTTCCTGTGAGTCCCCAGTGACCTCCTGGGTGGAAGGGGCACTGGTCCACTCCAGCACTGCACAGCACTGAGTGGAGATGGCAGGCTTGTGCTTGAGATGTTCCCATTCATTCCCAGGGCTGGAGACTTTCTCGAACCACCGGCTGCCACATCAGGAGGGAACAGATCCAAGCTGTGACATACAGTCAGGGTGCTGCATGTCGGAGTTTCAAATCCCTTAGGTGGATTTAACGTCCGCTGGATCAGTCTGCAACTTTGCTGTGTTTTAGGTAATATTCTGTGAGGTCTGGCCAGGACTTGGAGAAGCCTGGCTGGCATTACCACATCCCAAGCTAGAAGAAAAACAACTCAAAGTTTGAAGAGTGTCTTGCTGTTGCTTTTAGTTTTTCTGTATCTGACTGGCAGACAGGCAGAGACACACAGAGAGCTCTCCCATTCACTGGGTCACCGCCACACGGGGGGCAGGAGCCATCACCCGCAGCCTGCAGGTGCACATAACCAGGCAGCCGCAACGGGAAGCAGAGCTGGGGCTTGAGTCACTCTGCTAGGGCATGGGGGTGCTGCAGCCGCATCCTAGCGGCGGCACCTAACATCAGCCTTTCCGGGTGTCTTCTCCAGGTAACTGACATGCTTCTACCTGAGTCCATGCGCTCCTGCTCCCCACGAGGGAGACCTGGGACAGGGCTTGGGGCTCCAGGCTTTGGTCGAGCGCAGCCTGGCTGTTGCAGCCATTGAGAGCTCACTAGTAGGTGGAAGTGCTCCCTCTGTCCCTGTAGTTTTCAAATAAATACACTTAAAAAAAGGTAAAGGACAAATATGAATCATAGTAAATTTAAGTGGTAGAACATTCTGCTTTTACAGCAACTTTGGAAGCAGGTTTTCTGGGCTAGTTTTAGTTCAACTGATTCTTATTTACCTGTAATCAGTACTATGTCATGTCAGTTGAACTGTGTGTGTGTGTGTGTGTGTGTCTGTCTTAAACTTTATTTCACTGATTTGAAAAGCAGAATAATGGAGCGAGAGAGAGTGTGAATGTAACACAGAAAGTTGGGATCATCCATCCCGTTAACTTTCCAAATGGCTGCAACGGCCAGGGCTGAGACAGCCAGGAGCCAGGAGCATCTTCTGGGTTCCCCCATTGGCAGCAGGAGCCCAAATATTTGCAGTAGCATCTTAAGCCGCTTTCCAAGTGCATTAGCAGTGCGCTAGATTGAAAACGGAGCAAATGGGCATTGCAGGCAGTGCTGCAGGACACACGGGCTCAGAGCCAGTGGAGCTGGAAGCACAGTTAGAGGATGCTGGCACTGCGAGTACAGCAAGCCGGGAAGCAGCAGAGGCACTCCGTGGCCCAGACCCAGCAGGAGTTTCTGTCCCGTTTTTCAGCCAGGCTTCTCGAGCTGACTGCTGAGGGTTGAACCAGAGAAGAGAAGAGCTCTCTCTCGCTCTCTCTGCCTTTCAACTAATAAATCTTTTTAAAAGTGTTTAGAAATTCATGTACAGACCTGGATGTCCCCATTCTCTCTGAGAAAACTGCCTCCTGACGCAGACGACTGCCTTAATAAGGCTACAGGAAGCACCACTGCAAAGGGTGTAAAAGCTATCGGACAAGAATGTACCTTCTGTCTTTGCTGGGAAAGACACAGGGGTAACGTTTAAGATGTTGAACACATACACAAAAATTTAGGCTTTGCTAAAAACAAACAAACAAACAAAACAGTTTGGGCCCAGTATGACAGCCTAGTGGCTAAAATCCTCACCTTGCACCCATCAGGATCCCATCTGGGCACCAGTTTGTGTCCCGGCTGCTCCATTTCCTATCCAGTTCCCTGCTTGTGGCCATTAGGACAGACCAAAGCTTTGGGACCCTGCACCTGTGTGGGAGACCTGGCAGCAACTCCTGGCTCCTGGCTTTAGCTCGGCTCAGCCACTTGGGGAGTGGCTCTGCAGATGGACGATCTCTATCCGTCTCTCTCTGTACAGCTGCCTTTCCTATAACAATAAATCTTAAAAAGAAATGCATCTCAGGAAAGTGAAAATTAAACTGTCTAAATGAAACTTCGTGGTCAATTCTTGATGGCGGGTCTCCGGCCATCCTGTCCTGAGTGGGCCTGCTTCCCCGTTCCAGGACCGGCCACTCACTCCCCCTCCCCGCCCACATTACACAGCACCACGTGACATGCGACTGATACAAAACCTGAGGCAATATAGAAAGAGGTGACCTCAATCGCTTTTCACATCGGTTACTGGTTGAAATAATATACAGTGGATTTGGATATAGGAGGTTAAAATAAATTTCTCCTATCTTTTGTCAGTGTAGCTTCTAAAAAGTTTAATAATTGCTTTTTAAAGTTTATTTAAGGAGAGCAAGCGAGCATGCAAGCTTCCACTGGCCCACTGCTCAAAAGCCTGCAACAGACAGGGCTGGGCTAGAGGTTCCAGACATGCACTGAGTCCACATCCCCCACAGCAGTGGGAGGAACTCAACCCGGGAGACCCCGCCTCTGCCTCCTTCGGACTGCAGGAGCGTGAAGCCAGAGTTGGGAATGGAATGCGGGCACCGAGAGGTGGCACGAGGCAGCCTGAAGTGCTAGATGCGCACTCTTGCCTGCGTTTCTGCTGGACCTCATCATGAAGTTCAACCCCCAAGCCATACCACCTGCTCTCCAACACCCTCTCCCATCTTCCCGGCGTGCTCCTGTTACCCAATGGCACCAATTCTTCAGCCTCAACAGGGACTCTTTTTTTTTAAAGATCTGTTTATTTTTATTGGAAAGGCAGATATACAGAGAGGAAGATCTTCTGTCCATTGATTCATTCCCCAAATGACTGCAATAGCTGGAGCTGAGCCAATCCGGAGCCAGGAGCCAGGAACTTCTTCCAGGCCTCCCACGCAGGTACAGGGTCCCAAAGCTTTGGCCAAGCAGCGAACTAGATGGGAAGCGGGGCTGCTGGGATTACAACCAGCGTCCATATGGGATTCTGGCACTTTCAAGTTGAGGACTTTGCTGCTAGGCTATCGCGCTGGGCCTCCCAACGGGGACTCTTTACCTCAGTGGCCCAGCCACCTTTTAATTCTTTCTCCAGCCCAAGGACTTTGGGTCTTCCACACTCCATTTATGCTCACGTTCTACCACTGCCATCTCTCTTCCCTTTACACCTGAAATCCCTTACGGCTTTGTCTTTCCCACATACTCAGGAAACATCACCTCACCCCCAAGTACAACCTACCATGTTTGCACCTGCACACCTGCCGCTGACCATGGCGGGCACCCACAGCTCACTCCGTTGGGCCTCTGGCCTGCGTGCCGACCCTCGCTGAGCTCTGCTCCCAGGGTCCCACCTGGCTTGTGCCCTCCCAGGGCTACAGGCTCCTGAGTGAAGGCCAAACCCAGCCCCTTCATTCCACACTTGCCACAGAGCACCGCTCTATAGTTACCCATCGCACTCATACCACCTGCCTACTTCACCTCTTGGTTTCCTGATTCTTTTAAGAAGCATTAACTGGGCTCTCACTGCATACCAGCCATGGCGTTAGTTTACTGATAACAGCTGAAAAGAAGAACAAAAAGTTCCCATATTTGGAACTCCGTATTATAGCCATTCAGTTCTCAGGCATGCTTCAGCTTTTGGGGAGCAATAATCCCCCAAAGGAAGACGGTCACAACTGGGCTACCGTGCCACGGGGTCACCAGCGGCCACTGGCTGATCGCACTGTGTCCCCAGCCGGGCCGACCAAAGCTCACTCAGGGCAAGAGGCAGAGCGTCCCCGCGGTCCTGGTGACACCTGTGGGGCCAGAGGTCAGGGGTGACGGCAGGCGGGGGACGGGAGCGCGCTGCTGCAGCTTGCACCTGCGGCCACGCAGGCTGCTAGGGAAGGCAGTGCACTAACCTCTCCGCCGGAAAGCAAGAAGCAAGCGCCGCGGCACGGGATCCCGCGGGTGGCCTGCGGGGGAACAGGAACGCGGGCAGGGCAAAAACCCCGCCCCGGTCCACACTCCCACGAAACGCCCTCCAGGCGCCGCACACGGCGCAGGCGCACAGAGCTCCAGACCCCGCGGCGCGCCAGGGGCCGCGGCCACGTGACCGGCGGACCACGTGACCGGGCGGCGCCGGCCTCTTCCGCTCCCTGGCGCCTGAGCCCTCCCGGTGCTCCCCTGCTTCCGCCTTCCGCGCCTCTCGCGTCCCGCCGTTGTCCCCGCCTTCGCCCCCGGAAGAGCTCTTTGTCCCCGAGTCCTCCGCCACCAATAAAGTTTCCTCATTCAAAATCACCGCCTCTTTTTTTTTTTTTTTTTGTTAAAGCCATCTCGCCCCCTGTGTGGCTGCTCTGCGGCGGCACTGGCTTTCCGTTCCTGCCACTGCGGCCGGTGTCGTGGAGCGCCATGGCGGAGCCTCCGGCGCCTCTCTCCGGCCAGGACGTGGGGTTCGTCTCATTTTCCTGCTCCTCACCATGCGGGGCCCCGAGGGGCGCGCGTGGGGTCACCAGCGGCGGGCGCCCGCTCCCTGCTGCCGCCTCAAGTCCCGCCGCCGCGCTCCGCGTCGCTGAGGCGCCAGCTTGGCTTTTTCGGTCCCTTGGAGGACCCCGAGGATCCCCGAAGGATCCGGAGCAGCCGGCGCGGGACTCGGATCTGCAGGCCCTCGCCGGGCGGTAGCGTTTATTCGTTGCAGTCAACTTTGCGTGTTTGTGGGGAGGGAGTATTAAATTTTGCCAGGGAAAAGTTGGAAATCTCAGATTGATTGAAAAATAAACGTCACAAGCCAGGTTGGGTTTCCTGCCTTGTTGCTAGAGACGTTTTTGTGAAGTTTTCAAGTCTGCGAGCTGTACCCCCGTAAATACTCCAAGGCCCCCCAAGGGGCTGCTAAAGCCCAGATAGCCCTAACCCTGTGCAGGCATGACAAATTATCCGCACGAAGACAGAATATCAACATCCTGCAATACAACTTGAAGACGGACCTATCGGAACTTTCCATTTAGATCTCCTCCAGGAAACTGGGGTGCAGAGGGGCTACTGTTGTGGGTTTTGTTTTGGGTTTTGTTTTTCAGTTTTGAGGTGCCGCTCTCCGGACTTTAGGTCACGGTGCGGATGGTGGCGAACTGTAGAAGGGCTTACTGGAGTAGATTGGACTGCCAAATTTGTGTTAGAAATAGGTCCTTGGAGGTGCTGCCAAAGACGTTTATATCCTGTCTGTGCGGCCATTCCCCAGAGCTGCAGGCCCATGTCTGAGATCGGAGTAATTAGAAACATAGTAATACTTAGCAAAAACAATAATAATTGAAAACTCCCAAAGCAGGAATTCTCCTAGTATCTGCTGCCTGGGGGAACTCGAGCCTCATTTGGCTGCAGGGAACCTTGGTTTTCTTCGGAAAGATTAGTAATTTAAAAAATTCAAATTTAAGTAGGCTTCTCAAACCACCCAGAATCAGAATACCTTCTTTCCTGCATGGTCAAGTTTAGTAGCTGTCATTTCAGGGGTCCTGGAGCAGGAGAGGACAACCCATAGTTTGAAAATTCGAAATAAGTTGTACTTTTTCAGAAGGGTGAAAGAACGATTGAGTTAGGTTTTTATCTAGAAAGAGCAGCTTGTGAACACTTGGGTTGTAGCTTTGTCTTGGGGGAGCCGAAGTGAGCAACTCTCTAGAGCTGCCGTTTCAGCGCCCAACAAAGCCAGCTTGGGGGGTTTTTGTCCTCCAACTGGATCATACATACTTCCTTGTAAAAATCCGTGATAAAGTGACACTGAAAATATTGGTGTTTGTATTTTAGACAAATGGATCTTAAATTTTTCGTGCTAGTAACTCTTCATCTGCAAGTTCATTCTTGGACACAAAATGAAGATGTGCTGTCTGGCTTGCTTTGTTTGCTGTAGGAGCAGGTGGCTGCATGCAGGGAGACCTGGGAAGGCTGACGACTGGTCGCAGGGAAAAGGATGCTCACAGACAGGGTTGCCCTCTCTGTTCTTCGGTGTGTTGACGTTACCTCATCTTTCTAAACAGCTGAAGACCTGGGACAGGAACCTCACGCATTTCCAGACTAATCATTGTTGTAAATAAGTTTACTTTTGGGGGCATGGCAGGTAAAGCTGCTGCGTACCGTACCAACATCACGTGGGGCTGCCGATTTAGGTCCCTGCTCCAGCTCCCCGCTAATGCACCTGGGAGTGCTTGGTCTAGGCCTGTGGGGGAGACCCAGAGACGCTCCTGGCTTCAACCTGGCTCGGCCCTGGCCTCAGGGAGGGAGCTGGTGGATGGAAAATTTCTTGCTCTCCCTCTTTGTAACTCTTTCAAATAATTTGTAGAAAAACAACAAAAAAAATAGATTTTAATGCTTATAACATTCACCTCAAATGTAGGCATCATGCAGCTGTCCTTTTTTTTAAATTTTTTTTAATTGGAAAAACAGATATTCTGGTTTACCATTTAATGTATGTGTGAGGAGAAATTTTAATTTAAATAAGGTGTTCCAGAAACTAAAAGATGGGCCACCTTTTAGTGTTAGTGCTACTAAATGATATTTTACCAGTGACTCTCTTTTCCAGGTCATTTGCCTACCTTACTATTAAAGACAGAATACCACAGATCTTAACTAAGGTCATTGACACATTGCATCGACATAAAAATGAGTTTTTTGAGAAACATGGAGAGGTAAGAATTGTGTTTCAATTTTAACTTTTTGTTAGTTGATATTCAGAGTTTTAATTTGCATGGAAAAATGTAAAGGACCTTCTGGTTCTAATGTAACACGTTGCTGGGAGGTATTACCGTGTGGTAATGAAGGCGGAATGTTAAGCACCCAGGGCAGAGGAGATAAGGTGTGATTAAGCTGGCATGAAACCTGTATGTACTCTTAGATTTTCTTATTTGTTTTTCAACTGAAGCGTTCTAAATTTGAATGCTTACAGGAGTTTGAGAAAGACAACATGCTGTCTGGAAGTCTCCTGTTTTCTCTCCTTCCCTTCTTGAGTTTAGACCCAGCGATGTGCCGCCCTAAGGAACTGCACACCCAGAAATACACGTGGTTTTGTGTTTTGTGTCTCCACAGGAAGGCATGGAGGCTGAGAAGAAAGCCATCTCTCTTCTTTCTAGGTTGCGGAATGAGCTGCAGACGGACAAACCCATAGTCCCCTTGGTGGAGAAGTTTGCAGATACCGACGTGTGGAATCAGTACCTGGACTATCAGCAGAGTCTTGTGAAGGAGGGGGACGGGAGGCCAAGCTGGTTCCACTCGCCGTGGCTGTTTGTGGAGTGCTACATGTACCGGAGAATTCACGAAGCCATCATCCAGAGGTAAGTGCGTGCCATCACACAGCCCAAGCTTACATACCTCATGCTCTCGAAGATGTAAGGACCATGGCTCACAGCTGTTCTGGATACCTGCTGGCAGTCGTGGCTGCCATGCTCACAGGTGCTGGGGCCCGTCCCTGGGAGTGGGCGAAGGGCATCTTGGCTAGGAACTAATTCACTATCTCAGGAAAACTGCTATACAACAAATTGCGCTTACCGAGCAAACCGTGTTAATATGAAGTCATTCATATATGACAAATCTGGATGGGATAAACGAAGCCTGTGTCTTCCCTATGAAAATAGCATGTCAGAATTTAGTGGAAGAGGCCCCTGGAACAGTGGCTCACGATTGTTTTGCACACTTTGAAACACATGTTTCAAAATACCATTTCAGGATTTGTTTACACTTTCCATTTTTCTTGGGAAAATTCTGATAGAGAAGTGTTTTACAGTGCAAAGAAAGAGGCAGGGTAGAGTGCCCTTTGGGTTATAAGTTCGAATAATAGAAGTGTCCTGAGCGGGAGGAACTTTTGGAATCTGTTCCTAAGACATTGGATGATTTAAAGTGGCAGATCGACCAGCACATTTTATTTTAATTGTAAAATAAAATTATTTTGGGAAACACGCTGCCTTGTATTTGTTAGCTTTTTTTCTGTCTTGGTCTTTATAAATTACTTTTAAAAGTCACAGTTTATTATCTTTTGCTGAATTAGGCATGTTTCAGACTGCCCTGGAGGCAAAATGCACTCTTAGAACTCAGCCACATTGCCTAGTCCCTTAACAGGATATGTGGAATGCTTGCTCTTTGCAGTCACTGTGTGACCCAGAGAAGTGTAGCTGCTGTGCTGGTTGCTGCTGTTGCAGGTGAGGAAAGTGAGGCTGAAAGAGGTGTGACTTGCTGGAGGTTACTTGGTTAGCAGGGACAGGGCCAGGATTTGAGCCCAGTGGATGTAAAGTAGGTTAGAAGCCTCATTGGGCCGTCTTTGCCAGGTGGTAGGTTTGATTGCCTGTGGGACTAAAACTAGTCTGAAATTCTGGTTTTCATAACTTGGAAAATATCTGTGGCGTGAGCCAAAACTGGTAAAGTGTTGAAAGACTGGGCAGCGCCTGACAAGGGTTAGTGAGCTGGAAGAAAAGGGACTGCCACCTCGGAGTTGGATTTGGAGAGGTCAGGGTCACGGGACAAGCACAGGGGGGGCTGTGACAGTCCTGCCTGCGCTGTCCCAGCCCGAGCAGTCAGGGTCACGGGACAGACGCACAGGGGGGTGCTGTGACAGTCCTGCCTGTGCTGTCCCAGCCCGAGCAGTCAGGGTCACGGGACAGACGCACAGGGCGGGCTGTGATAGTCCTGCCTGTGCTGTCCTAGCCCGAGCAGTCAGGGTCACGGGACAGACGCACAGGGCGGGCTGTGACAGTCCTGCCTGCGCTGTCCCAGCCCGCGGGTCGAAGGAAGGCAGGTTCAGCAAAGTGGGATGAATGCTGATCAAGCTCCTCTGGTGGAACTTTTTGTACTTGTTTTTTGTTATTGTTTGTTTATTTTAAGGTGTCAGGGAGATTGGGTGGGTTTCTGTGCCCTGCTCCAGGTGACAGCCTATAATAAAAGGTGGAGGGAGAATTGCCCTTTAAGTTGGAGAAACTGGAGTGTTACCTGGGGGATGGAGTTCTCACAGTGGCAAGTGTTGCAGGCTGGGGGTTGGTGGTGTGCTGTGTGGAACTCAACGCCGAGACAGTGTGATGAAGAGCTGTCTCATCGTGGAACTACCTCTGAAGTGGTTTGTTTTTCTTTTCTTTTTTTCTCTAAGATTTGTTTATTTTTATCTGAAAGGCAGATTCCCAGGGATAGGGAGAGATAGAGTGTTTTTCCATCTGGGGGTTCGTGTCCCAGATGGCCGCAGTGACTGCCGCTGAGCTGATCCACAGCCAGGAGCCAGCAGCTCCTTGGGTCTCCCCTGCTGGCGCAGAGTCTGACGAGCTGCACCGTGCTCACTGCTTTCTCAGGCCACCAGCAGGGTAGACGTGGAAGCAGTCGGGCGTGAACTAGCACCTACATGGAACGCTGGTGCTACACAGTGGAGGATTAAGCTGTTGAGCTAGCACACTGGCCCTTAAGTGGATTTTTTTAATTATTAGTTTTTGAATTTTTAAATTTTTTATTATCTTTTTTTTTCTGGGATACATTTTTGTAGATTTGGAATTCATCCCTCCTGCTCCCACGTCTCCCTCCCTAGTCTCCCCTCGTGCTCCCCCCTCACCCCATATTATCACAGTAGTACAGTATAGTGTAGTATGAGTTTAACTTTGTGATACTTAAATGTATCATGACATGTAAGTCTTGGCAAAGGTAGAGTGAAGGTGCCAGGCGGTGTGTGGCTCTTCCCCTGAGCCAAAGGAGGCTCACCGGTTTCTGAATGTGCAGTCCGTTCGGTGCTAATGGGGAGATTCCTGTCCTGGTGGTTCTTGTAGGATCCCAAGGCACGCAGTAGTGCTATAACATGTTTATGTTGATTTTTTTCTCTGTCATACTGAAACATAGACTTGTCAAAATGTTTGATTCTTACTAAATAGCCTGCAAATCTGAATTAAGATTCAAAATTTTGGTCATATATGAAATTTAAATACATTAAACAGAGATACATCATATTTTTTTTTAAATATTCATATTTTATTGCAAAGTCAGATATACAGAGAGGAGGAGAGACAGGAGCAGGGATCCCATATGGATGTCAGTTCATGTCCTAGCTGCTCCACTTCCCTCCCAGCTCCCCGCTTGTGGCCTGGGAAAGCAATTGATGACGGCCCAAGGCCTTGGGACCCTGCACCCACGTAGGAGACCTGGATGAAGCTCCTGGCTCCTGGCTTCAGATCGGCTCAGCCCCAGCTGTTTGTGTTGTTTAGGGAGTGAACCAGCGGTTGGAAGATCTTTCTCTTTGTCTTTCCTTCTCTCTGTTGACCTGCCTTTACAATAAGAATAATTTAAAAAAAAGTTAACCTTACTTCATCTGGTCTTCTTTGTTTCTGCCCTGACGTGGATGACCCACAGGAGTCGCTGGTTTGTTAGATTAGATATCTGAACTTCTTTACTGCTCATTTGTGTAAATGCAGTAGCGGTTTGAGTTTCCCCCAATCTGAAAATTCAACATGTTCTAAAGTACAAACTTTGAAAGAAAAAAGTCTTCACCAGATTTAATTAATTAACTGTCTTTACTTGCAAAGTAGGGAGAGAGAGGAAGAGAGATCTTCCACTGGTTTAGTTGCCAAATAGCTTCAAGAGCTGTAGCTAGGCCGCAGTGAAGCCAGACCATAGTCTAGAACTCCATGAGACCTGTAGTGTGGCTGGGACCCGCCTCCTCGGGCCATCACCTGATCCCTTCTGAGGGTGCGTGTTAGCAGGCAGCTTGGCCAGAGGCAAAGCTGGTGCTGAAGCCAAGCACTGTGGCACATGGGCTGTGGGCATCTCAGCTGTGTCTTAAGCGATGGACTGAACCCTGGGTTTTTGAGCCCCATGTCAGGGCTCAAATATTGTAGATTGTGGTTTATTTTTAATTCACATTTGGACAGTAAGGTTGCTCAAGTCTGAAATGTTTCTCTCCTTGAGCATTTCAGATAGGGGTACTTGGCCTGGACGGGTTACCTGTTGTGTTAATTTAACTGAAAGGTGTGAAGACACAAGCCACTGTAGGAGCATTATCTTTGGTGTAAGTCGTCCTGGACAAAAAAGTTGTCCGTAAAAGTCTTTTAACAAACATGATTCATTCTAATAAAATGTATGGTAGTATGAAGTCTGATTTGTCTCAAGTCCACACTGTGTTTCACATTAGTCTGTGATTGTTAGTGATGACTGTGTTGTATCCTAATATCTGTTTAGATCCATGCTGTGGTTACCAGGGTTCCTGCTGCACTTAGTCTTGAAAAAGGTTTGATGAACTAAAGCAATTATCTTGAAATTTTGTGGGTTTTTTTTTCCTTCTTTTACCTTGGAATTCCTGCTGAATAGATATAGACATTAACACTATAATCATTTAATAACACTTCTGGTAAAATAATTGATCTGGGAACTTTTAACAATCACTTAAAATGAGCTTGGAGGATGTGTTTTTGTGGAACTTGTCTGCGCGGTATCTAGTATTTGTTTCCTCTAGTTAGTGACACATGATGGCAGTGTTCTTTGAAGTTTCTTTTTGTTCAAGTACGAGCCTGTGTGAATGTGTTTCACGTGTTCTGCCTACTCTAGCCCACCGATTGATGACTTTGATGTATTTAAAGAATCCAAAGACCAGAATTTCTTCGAGTCGCAGCAGTCTATCATTGCTTTATGCACTCACCTGCAGCAGCTGGTGAGAACTGCTGATGATCTAGAGGAGAACCAGCTGAAGAATGAGCTTTCTAAACTCCTGCAGGTAATGGAATGTCTTACAGTCCTGGGAGCCAGCATAAACTCCCAGCTTCTTCAACCTGCTTTTTTTCTCTTTTCTCTGAACTGTGCTTTAGGCCTGGCTTGGAATTGGAGCAACCTGGCATGCCCGCCCTGTTTCCTGGCTAGCCCACACTTTTGGGGATGAGTTGCTTTAGAGATAAAGAATGGATTTGATGCTACCTTTTTAAAAAATTTCTATACAGATTTATATATATTTGAAAGTCAGAGTTACAGACAAAAGGGGCAGAGGGAGAGATCTTCCTTCCGCCAAGTCACTTGCCAGATGGCTGCAACAACCATTGCTGGGCTAGGTGAGAGCCAGGCGTGAGGAGCTTCACCCCGGGAGCTTCACCTTGGTCTCCCACGGGGTGCAGGTGAACAAGTGCCTGGCTCGGCCTCCCTGCTTTTCCCAGGCCATTAGCAGGGAGTTGGATGAAAAGTGGAGCAGCCGGGACACTAATCAGTGACCTATGGGATGCCAGGGTCACAGGTGGCGACTTTACTCACCATTGCCACTGTGCCAGCCCCTTGAATATGTTATTTATCTCATCTCTAATAAACTGAAGGACAGTGGCCACTGACCTGTTTTCTGCCATCCAGTTTGCCTCCATCTGCCTGTGCTCCCAAGTAAAGGCAAAAGTTGCCTTCCTGTATCAGTCCCAGTGAGCAGCGCGGTGATGCCCCAAGAGAAATCTGGAGGCGTTGAATTTGTAGGGAGCACTGATCTATTCCCCAAACCCACAGGAAGCTACCAGCTATCCAGCTGAGTTTTTCTGGGATTACTGGGTCAAACATTGTTCCAGCACTGGGCATGTGGTGGTGGAAAAAGCCACCCAATCCTCTGATGTCCCAGAATTTGTAATCCTGAGGGAATATAGACAGTTTAGTAATTGCTAAGTTAGCCATATGACTGCCCACTGGGAGATGGCATGAAGGAACAGGACAGGAGGCCAGCAGAAAACCCAGGCTTAGCTGGCAAATGCATGACACATGTGTCCCCAGCAAATCATACAAAAGTGTGGCTTGGGAGCTTCAGGTGTGATGTAAGCCTTATATATTTTAAAAATCCATTCATTTATCTCTTAGTTTTCCTTACTTTAAATCACAAATGAGAGTGGCCTGTGTTTTGTCCAATATTTATTGAGTACTGGTGTGTCTCAGTTACTTGGTTTGTTATGCATGCTCTGGGTCAGTTCTCACGGCAGGGTCTGGGAGGTAAGCAGCATCTTAGTTAAACTTGCAGAGCTGAGCCTCAGAGACCCTGAGTCATTTGCCAACCATCACCTTGATCGTGCCGGGACTTTAACCAGGTCTGTCTGACTTTGTAGTCTTCGGTCCTCAATATGAATTTTATAGCTTTAGGAAAATAGGGCTATATACTATTTCCTACAAAATAAAATTGGGGGTTTCATTTCAAGCCAAATAATAGATTGTTGGTTATAGTAAGTCTTTTTTTTTTTTTAGAATGTTTATTTGAAATACAGAGTTAAAGAGAGAATCTTCCACCCATTAGATTCACTCTCCAAATGGTCACAACAGTTGGAGTTGGGCCAGGCTGAAGGCAAGAGCCCGGAGCTTCTTCCGGGTCTCCCACGTGGTGAAGGGGTACAATTTTCCTAGGTGCATTGGCAAGGAGCAGCTGTGAACCAAACTGTGGTCTGCTGGACCACAACACTGGCCCCAAGCAGGTCTTACGGCAGCATCACCTTGTCTGGCACACTGGCTCTGTTGACACCACCTTATCCCATTGCTTTATTTTGTAGATGAGAGCAGTGAATCTCAAAGAGGCAGCCTAAAGTTTTACTCCTTAGTGAAAGATAGCAGCCAGTGTCACTGGGCCCAGGGAGAAAAAAGGAGCAATTTTGTGTCTTCTCGCCTCTGTAAGGATCTTCCTGGGCCTGCCTGCCAGCATCTGCGGCTGTTCCGATGGCTCCAACATGCAGGACACTCTCATTCTCATCAAACAGTGTGGGTGCTAATTTTTAAGAATGTTTATGTACTAATGTAAAGGTGTCACTCTCTTACCTTGTACAGCATTATGTAAACACAGCCTTCGCACTATCAGAGAACACACTGATTTGAAGGAGTTTCAGAGTTGTGTTGGAATGAATTTTATGGGTATTCTGACTGACCCTTCCCCCCACCCCTTACATAACTGAGTTTTGGCTGATTGTTCAAATGAGCGTGTTGTATTTTTCTTTTTACAGATTTCGCTGTGGGGAAATAGGTGTGATCTCTCCATATCAGGCGGAGAGAGTAGTTCTCAGAAGAGTGATTTGTTAAATTCTTTGGAAGACCTGAAACCTTTCATTTTAGTGAATGACTTGGATCAGCTTTGGTCATTGCTAAGCAAATACAAGAAAGCAGGCGGAGACCCCTCTGTGCTTAGAGTGGACATTGTTCTGGACAATTCTGGTTTTGAGCTTGTCACCGATTTAGTATTAGCCGATTTCCTCTTGTCCTCTAAACTGGCCACTGAGATTCACTTTCACGGAAAAGCCATTCCGTGGTTTGTTTCAGATACTACTATACATGATTTCAATTGGTTAATTGAGCAGATGAAGTCTAGTAACCATAGGTGGATGTCCAAGTGTGGGGCCGACTGGCAAAAGTACATTAACACAGGCAGATGGGCTTACCATGACCACATGTTCTGGACTCTGCCACACGCATACTGTGCAATGCCGCAGGTCGCTCCTGACTTACATGCCGAACTACAGAAGGCCCATTTGATTTTATTCAAGGGTGATTTGAATTACCGGAAGTTGACAGGCGACAGAAGATGGGAGTTTACCGTCCCATTTCACCAGGCCCTGAGTGGCTTCCACCCAGCGCCTCTGTGCAGCATCCGGACATTGAAAGCTGAGGTCCAGGTCGGCCTGCAGCCTGGCCAAGCGGAGCAGCTCTCGGCAGCCGAGCCCCGCTGGCTGACCAGCGGGCAGTACGGAGTGCTGCAGTTCCACGCTCTGCTTTGATGCGGTGAGGGAGCTCTCAGCTGGTAGAGCATTGGGCCAGCTGGCTGCTCCGCATAGCCTCCGGAAGCTTCCCTGTTGGCGGCTACTTCTGCACTTGCTGGTGGGTTTTTGGGGATGTCTTGGCCCAAACACTGTGCTGGAGCTGGATGGTTTAGGAATTTTTGTGACATTTCAGCTTAAGTGCATATTTTCAAGCAAGTGTAATTATTTTCAATTCGGTAGAAAGTAAAGTAGAAATGCATCCTGCCTTTAACATTTGTTTCTGAAATGATATACTGTATTGTGTCTGCTGGGTTAGGATGCATGGAATTTGATTTGATTTGATTTGATTTAAAATAATAGCTCTGTGAATATACAGATTTGAATTATTATAAAGTGAGGCTTTCCTCACATTGTCATATTTGAACACATAAAAGTAAAACTTATCTCATAAATTAATTATATCTTTGCTCCTTTTGAATTCCATTTCATTTCTGTAGCCTCTTTTATTTGCATGGATTTATTGATTGACATGTGGAACATATATTAAGAAATCACAAAATTGACCTGTGAAGATGGATGATGTTTGAAGAAGTGTAACATATTTTACACTCTATTTATGGTATCTGTAAGCAATTCAAATTACCTCATAAGTGTTGTAAATGAACAGATTTTTAGTTTGCTATGTTAGAAAAGTGTTTTAGGAAAGGTTCTAACGCATTGAATTTGAAGTACTAACAACAATGAATGAACTCATTTTTTATATTATATATTTTACCATTAGTTACCACTACAGATATTAATAACTAAGAATTTTCATTCAGTTTGTTTTGAAACTGAAGTTGGAAAATTACCTGGAAAGGTTTTCTTGCACTGGAATAATAAAATGAATTGTACTGAAAGATTCATTGTTTTTATTTTCCAGCAAGAAAAATGGAGAAGGGTAGAGATGGGATCTGTGTCCTGAAGGAGCCAGTAGTGCGGGCTCTGGGTGCTGCCCAAGCAGCTCCTCCACAATGTGACTTGTTGCTGTCTGTGCTGTTGCTGAATGCTTGAATCTCTTTTTACAGTTGAATAGATATACATTGTGAGTTTATTATTTCCTTATGTGCAGGTGTTTATGCTGAACATCAACTTACAGACTAGAACAGTCTGCAGACAGGATGTAATTGAGAACACAGTTGATTATGATGTATAACAAGGCTTTCTCTGTGTTTTTTAAAAACAGGACTTCGCAGTGTGTGTGTCTATGAGGAAGTCTTGCACCACTGTTTCCAAGAAAGAGGAGGAACTGTGGCAGGGCCAGTTCAAGGTGGATGTTCAAGGACAGAAAGCTGGAGCCAGGAGTCAGAGCCAAGTGTTGAACTTGGCTGGGCTAAGGGTGTAGCCCATCAGTTGAGGTTTGAAACTTTATTGATAGAATTCACATACAAATAATCCACTCAACGAGGGCAGTATTTAGTATACTTAGCAGGCTGTACAACCATCAACACAAGCCACATTCAGGTCCTTTTGGTTACTCCTAGAAGACACTCTGCAGTTAGCATTCCTCATCCCCTTAGCATTTGGCGGCCACTCATCTCCCTGTCTGCTTGGATTGACCTCTGGATTTTTTTGTTACAGCTGAGCTGCTGGATGAGAAGTGTTACCTTGTGGCTTTGACTTGCATGTCCCTAATGAACAGTGATCTCAAGTGTACTTTTCATGTGCTTGTTGTCATTTTTTTGAGAAATGTCTTCCAATATACATTTAAAGCAAGTTCTCAGGCCATCACCACGTGTTTCCCCTGGTGTGCACTAGCAGGAAGCTGAAATCAGAAGCAGAGCCAGAGCTGGAATGCAGGCAGAGACCTGGGATGTGGGCGACTCAAGCCCGGCCCTGGGCTATGGGGTGCAGGCGTCTTGGGATGACTGTGTTTTCTTATGAAACGCTGATGTTTGGATTAGGATGCTGAAGCGAGGGCCCAAGAAACCCAATGACCAGGGCTCTGCCAGCAGCAACCTATCCCCTCTCTACTTGAGCCAATGTGTCCTTGCACTAGTGTTTGATAAAGGCACAGGATAGCATGGGTGGCAGAGCAGGAGCTAGAGTTCTAGAATTCAGTTGTGGACAGGGTTTCTTCCCCAGAGCTGAGACATCTTGAGAAAGTTGCCCAAAATAGGGTACTAAATGTTTCAATGACAATTCCACACATGGCAGGTATGAAACAAATGCAGCTTGTAAGTTTCATGCAATGGGTTTTTGTCAAAATGGGGCTGTAATTGCTCAGGTACCTTAGCATGGAAATAGAAGTGAAGAGCGGCCAAATAGGCGGAAGATGGTGGTTTATACTCAACAACAATGAACAAAATCTACGCCTGTGATCCAGCTTTTCTTTCTGATATCAGGCAGTATTTGGCATTTGGCAAAATGCAATGATGTTTTTAAACCATTCTGAAGACAGAATCTGCCGTTGTTCAGGCTCCAGATCATGTTTCTACAAAATAAAGACACCAGCCATCAAAAGCAATGTCTACATAGTTCAAACTCTTGCATTTTTAAAAAAGATTTATTTGTTTTTATTGGAAAGGCAGATTTACAGAGGAGAGACAGATCTTCCATCTGCTGACTCGCTCAACAAGTAAGCACAACAGTCAGAGCTGAGCTGATCCAAAACCCAGCATGCAGAAGCCTCCTCTGGGTCTCCCAAGCCGGTGCAGGGTCCCAAGGCTTTGGGCCATCCTCAACTGCCTTCCCAGGCCATAGGCAGGGAGTTGGATGGGAAGTGCAGCAGCCAAGACATGAACCGGTGCCCATGTGGGATCCTGTAGCATGCAAGGTGAGGACTTTCGTGGCTAGGCTGCTAGGCTACCGTGCCAGGTCCTTTTATTTGCATTTATAGGAAACCCCTAAGTGAAATGAAAATACAATTCAGAGTGATATTTTGTAAAAAGATATTTATTTACTTATTTAGTGTTTACAAAGTGAAACTTTGAATCCACTGATTCATTGCTTAAATGCTCCCAGCAGCTGGGGTTGGGCCAAGTCGAAGCCAGGAGCCTGAACTCAGGCTGGGCCTCCCACGTACAGTCGCCCTGCCTAACGCCTGCCCTCCCGTGCAGTCTGCTTTTCCAGCTCTCTGCCCAAATTGTGTCATGCCTTTTTCAGAACACCTCCCATACAATTGTCTCTCCGTTTTCTTCCTCTCCACTCTTTCCCTTTTTTTTCCTTTTTCTAGACTGGGGTGGGAACATTGTGAGCACCTCTGCGCGTGCTTGTCATTACCTAGATAAAGTACTAATGTAATGTTTGACGCTCAGTGTGCGCAATAAGTGATAACTTGCATTTGTAGAAAATGGAGAAACCAAAGGGAAGAAAAACCGCAACAAGAACATAATATCACTGCCTCAATATCTAAATTTGTGTATGCATAGGCTTTGTTGTTTTTGTGGTTTTTTTTTTTTTTTTTACATTTTTTAAGATTTAAAATAAAGGATCCCTATCTTTTTTTTTTTTTTAATTGAATTTTGAGTATTTTCCAATTCCTGACTTTGGTTACTTGGCTGCTTGGTTGATTCTAGCATTGTTATCATTTAACTTGTTATTTTCTTCTGGTTTACTGATTAGTTCCTGCTAGATGAATGGAAGTTTGGACGGGATTATGACCTGATATTTAGTACTGGCTGGGGACCCCTAAATTCTGGATTTGTAATTTCCAGTTGTCTTTGTGCTGCTCTAATGAAAACACTGTAGACCAAAGCAATTCAAAACAACAGAGATGTATTTCTCAGGGTTCTGGAGGCTGAGAGCCTGGCCTCCGGGCATAGGCGGGTTCTTTGCTGCTGGGTTGGCCAGAGGGGGAGAAGCCCCATGTCCTCAGGTGATGCTGGACACAAGGGAAGTGAGTTGAGCCTGCCTAAAGCCACTTTTACAGGGTCCTTAATCCTATTCTCAAGGGCTGGGGATTCCTTGAGGACTGGGTCATCTCTTAGAGGTACTCTGCACTAGGCTATTGAAGTTTAACACTAAATCCTAGCACCAGCCTAGTAACTGTGTGCTCTAGGTTTCATTCTCACAATTGGCATGCAAAGGAAATCATCTCATGTCAATGTGCACGTGAAAAAATCAATTGACATAGGGGCCCAGCAGTGTGGCCTAGTGGCTAAAGTCCTCGCCTTGAAAGCCCTGGGATCCCATATGGGCACCGGTTCTAATCTCAGCAGCTCCACTTCCCATCCAGCTCCCTGCTTGTGGCCTGGGAAAGCAGTCGAGGACGGCCCAATGCATTGGGACACTGCACCCGCATGGGAGACCCGGAAGAGGTTCCAGGTTCCCGGCTTCGGATTGGTGCGCATTGGCCCGTTGCGGCTCACTTGGGGAGTGAATCATCGGACGGAAGGTCTTCCTCTCTGTCTCTCCTCCTCTGTGTATATCTGGCTGTAATAAAATGAATAAATCTTTAAAAAAAAATCAATTGACATATAAAGGAATGCCAATTAAAGTCACAGGAGATCTCTCACAGGAAACTATACAGGCCAGAAGAGAATGGAGTGACATATTCCAGATTCTAAAAGAAAAAATTGTTGACTTAGGATAACATATCCAGCAAAGCTTTCTTTTGTCTTTGAAAATGAAATAAAATTCTTCCACAGTAAAGTTAAAAGGATTTGCCTCTTCCAAACCTGCCCTACAAAGGATACTTCAAGATGTTCTCTTGACAGAGAAGAGGAATAGCACCTACAAAAACCAAAGGCAAATGGGAAGAATATCCCAGTAAAATGACAACAGAAGACTAAACCAATGAACAACCCATTGCTAAAATGACAGGACCAAATTGCCACCCATACATATTAACCCTGAAAGTAATTGGCTTAAGCTCAGTCACGTCTTAGATTAGCAGTCTGGATTAAAAAATGAAACCCATCTATTTATTGTCTAGAAGAGACACACTTCACCAACAAAGATCAGTGGAAACTATATCATGGGTTTTGTTGTTTTCTGTTAGTTTCATCTCTTCAAAACACTTTCTTCCTATTAAATCATTCAGTGACGCATAGATCATACAGTATCATCATTTTCTTCAAGAAGGTTCTTGATTTTCATTTCTTCAGCTACACATTAGTCATTTAGTAGCATGTTATTTAGCTTCATGGCATTGTTTTGTTTTTTTTATTAAATAAAGCAAACATTTATTAAATTGTGATAAAAACATTCCATCAAATTACAAAACCTGAGTAAGAAAAACAAACGGCACATGCTTAACTGTAGTTGACATTCAAATAAAATTTGCATTCCCAAAATATTATACAGTAATTAGAAAATACCAGCCAAAGTAATATTAGGATACTTTTACGTGCGATCTCAACAAATTTGAACAGAAGCAAATTTTAACAAAGTTAAATTTTGCAGTGAAACATAGCAGTAGATTAAGGATTTTAACATGTTTATTTTACTGCTATTTGACACTATGATACAAAAATAAGAGGATTTACTTGACATTTTTAATAAATATTTCATGGGCTGTTGAGTGCCTTACTGGTGAAAAGATTTAACTGGCTAATCTCATCAATCCATTTTGTACATTTAGTAAGCATCAACTCATGGCATTGTTAATTTGTTTTTTCTCCCTGATGTTGATTTTGTTTGGGGGCTCTTCATTTAAGGGGATGTATAGTAGCTGTGTAATGGAGACTGTCATATCTAGTAATGTGTCATTTAACTTCATGGCATTGTAAATTTCTATTCTTCTTTCTATTGTTGATTTTGTATTATGACTTTTCATTTAAGGGGATGTACAGTAGCTGTGAAATGGAGACTAACATCCAGATGTGAGGATGTAGTGTGGTATGCATTTCTACTTCCAGACAAAGATGGACTTACAATGAAACTGTTTACTATATCTTGACAATAGGATGCTGGACTCTCTGCCATTGTCCATGCCCGCAATGATGGACATATGACTGTGTAGGAAGAACTATATTTTAGTAATGATACAGAGGAACTAGGTGGGGGGGGGGGAGGAATTGGGGAGGGGATAAGGGAAATGCCAGGAGCCTATGGAACTGTGTCATAAAATGATAATAATTGTCGCCACCCTGCAACAACACTAAAATGATGAGGAATCTCGAGGGCCTGGAAAAAACAGGAACCGCCACCACAACCGACACACACACACACCAAACACACACACAAATGAACGAACGAACAGGAGAGGGCCGACGAAAAGAGGGAGGCAAAGGAAAAAGCCGAACGAAAAAGTTTATTGCCGAAAGCAGGCTGCTTATATACCGTTCTCCACCAATCACTTCTCCCCGTGGGTCCACTGGGCGCTGTCTGATAGGCCAGCAATCGCAGCGGGGGAGCATTTGCCTATCCTTGTTACTTCCTGTTTGCCTACTGGCGGGACAAACCCCGCCTCCTGGCCCTCGGCCAGCCGCCATCTTGCGGCCCCTCATACGTGTGGTGTCAGCTCCCGGCGCACCGCTCCCCACAAATAATAATAATAAAATGTAAAAAACAAACCAACAAACCCAACCTCAGGGAAACTGGAATGACGCTGAGGCTGCTGGCATTCTGGCACCCCCTAGTGGCCACCTCAACATTCCCTTCCTACCGCTGCGGTGAAACTGCCGATATGTACTGTGGCTGGTGAGTTGGTCAGATCACTCCAAGACAACGCCCTGCAGATTGTTCACTTCCTTCCTGCTTTCCTTAGACACACCACTTCCGCATCCCCCCAGCTTGTTTAATGGTGCTTCTCATTGTCAGACCGTTTAGAACACAGAAGGGGAAAATCAGTTCATATGGATAATTCTAGTGTGTTGTTGATTCTCACGGGTGTGTGTCTGTGACCACGTTTGTCCCGACTACCGCTGAACACAGGTTGGATGCCAGGTGAATGGCCGATGGATTAGTGAGGAATTCCACTGTTTGAAATATTTATTTTTCATTTTCTAATTCATTTTCATTGTATTTAAAAGGCAAAGAGACACAGAGAGACAGAAAAGGCTGTTTGCCATCTGCTGGTTCGCTCTTCACATGCCCACGTTGATGGGAGGCCACAGCCGGAGCCCAGACCTTCACCTGGCTCTCCCTCCTGGGTGGCAGTATTTGAGCCACCATATGCTGCCTCTCTGGGTACACATTGGCATGAGGCTGGACTGGAATTGGAGTAACTGGGGCTGAAACCACACAGTATTCATAAGGAATGCTGCACCAATGCCTGACCCTGAAGTGAGAGCTGAGATTATGTTGTTTAAACTGGGGTCTACAGAATGGAATGCATCTGCTAGAAATTGTGGCATGTATTGGGAGATCAGTAATACTTGTTGGATGACCAAAGAAATATGTTACATAAATTGGTGTGTTTTTTTCTTTTTAAAATTTATCTACTTGGCAACCAGTGCCATAGTGTAGTAGTCAACTGGTGGATGAAAATCTCTGTTTCTCCTTTTTTCTGTATCACTTTGCCTCTAAAGTTAAAAAAAAAACCTTCAGAATTTATTTATTTGAAAGGCAGAGTTACAGAGAGAGACGCATAGTCATAGACAGTGATTGTCTTCCCCAAATGGCTGCAAAAGCCAGAGCGGGGCCCTGCCAAACTAAACGTCCAGGGGCTTGTAGATCTCCCACATGGGTCAAGACTCCAAGCCGTTGGCTTGTCTGCTGCTGCTGTCCCAGGTGCATTAGCAAGCAGCTGGATCAGAAGCGGAGCAGCTGGCATTTGAAATGGTGCCCGTATAGGATGCTGGGTCACTGGCAGAAGTTTTACTCATTGTGTTACAGTGCTGGCAAAGGGTTTTCAATAATGGACGTATCTCTGAATATTGCCCTTTTGTTTCCTTCAATATTGCCCATTTTCATGTGTTAAAAATCTTGAAAAAATGATTTTTTAATTTTGCTAAACAGATTTTTGAATTTTTTTCTATTTAAACTAGTACTCATAAAGACATGCAGTTATTCAGGCACTTGGAATCACCCAATTGTTCTAGTCCTCTGAAAACAGTGTTTGCATTGGGTTTATAAGCATCACCTCTCAATCACTTATCAAGGAAAGCATGTTTGCTTTCTGTCTCTGTTTTAATCCACATTAAATATCATGCTGATAACTCTCAAATCCTTCCTGAGTTCATTATTTTAGGAGGTAATCTTTCATCAGGAAACAATGGCAAAGTATAACTTTTGTTGTTGAAGGCATACATTCTTGTGGTTTCCATTGTAAAATCATTACCCTGGAGTTAAAATTCTGGAATGGTCAAGTCAGCAACAATGAACTGGATTTGTTCTCATGTATTTGTTGGTTTAATTTTAATGTATACACAGTCTAGCAATGAAATATGATTTATCATAGAATGAATTTTTGCTAACAATATAAAACACACTAGAAAAAACTTCGTAAAACAATCAAACTAAGTTCTTTCTATAAACTTAGTCTGAAAAAAAATGGGAAGTACAGTGTGGTTTTGTTGTCGCTAACTTGTAAATTATAGTGTATCAATTGTTTTTCTCCAGCTGTAGGCAACTGTCTAGGTTTCCTGATACCTACCAAGTGTTACATTACTGGGAGAAAAGAGGCAAAAGGAGTGGGGCATTCGGGTCTTGTTAATGCCAAATTTGTGTTAACTGTTCCACTGTGCCAGCATAGTTGCTTATTCTCTCTTTTAAGGGTAGTGGGGAAGGCAGGGAACACAGAGTGAGGACATGCTGCCTTGTCCCTCAGGTGGTGGGCTAGGGCAGGCTTTGCAGATTGCCCAGGGAAGGGAGTCTGGGGACGCATTGAAGTGGGGGCAGCCGAGGCCTGTTTAACAGGGGAGGAATGACTCCTGGGCTCTTCCTTGGACAGGGTCACTGCACGCACAGGTAGGGGAGGGAGGTGAGATGCAGTGTTTTAGAGTAGGGGGAACCAGAAGGTATGTGTGGGTCAGGCCAAGGCACTTTGTCTTGTGAGTGACCTGGGCTAGGCTAAATAGCATCGCCTGCTGCCCACTGATACACATGAGAACTGGGGCTGGGAGTGGACCTGGTAGGGCTTACTGGGGGTTGCCCTGACTAGGCTACAGCACCCACTGACGTGGTGAACTGGAGGGATAGAGGAAGAGAGAGAGAAAGACAGCCAGCTCTTTGATTCACTCCCACAAATGGGCTTATGCTAGGAAAGGGGAAGACCAGGAGCCAGGAACTCCATCTGTGTCTTCAACATGGGAAACAGTGGCCTAAGCACTTGGCCATCTTCTACTGCTTTCCCAGGTACATTTGCAGGGAGCTAGATAGGAAGTGGAGCAGCTTTGATTCTAACCAGTGCTTCAATGCAAACAGTAGTTTTAACCTGCTGATTCTCATCGCTGGCTCTTAATATAGAAATTCTAAAGCTAGGGTCCAAGTGGTTCATTCAGAGGATAAAATTCAGGTGGTCTATGAACTTGTGTGGGGAAAAAAAGTCATCATTATTTTCCTTATTCTCGCTCTTTTCAAAAATATTTATTTATTTTTATTACAAAGTCAGATATACAGAGAGGAGGAGAGACAGAGAGGAAGATGTTCCGTCCGATGATTCACTCCCCAAGTGAGCCGCAACAGGCTGTGCGCGCCGATCCGATGCCGGGAACCAGGAACCTCTTCCATGTCTCCCACACGGGTGCAGTGTCCCAATGCATTGGGCCGTCCTCGACTGCTTTCCCAGGCGACAAGCAGGGAGCTGGATGGGAAGTGGAGCTGCTGGGATTATAACTGGTGTCCAAATGGGATCCTGGCGTGTTCAAGACAAGGACTTTTAGTCACTAGGCCATTGCGCCAGACCCAATATTTTCTTCAATTTTCACTTAAGCCACAAACCTCAGCAATATTAGCAGTACCATGTCACCTGTTGAACCCATATCTTTCATATTGCATAGGTTATTTCAGCTGTCTTGAAATATTGTTTCATCACTATGTCAAAAACAAAATAGACACATATTTTTAGATCTTACTTAATGTGCTAATAAAAAATCACATGTATTTTATTTATTGCAAATTTAAATATTTTCTGTTTCAGTATTTTTAATGTAACTTTTTCTTTTGTATTATTTAAAGGTATTTAAGCATTTTCTTTTGAGGAATCCAGTGTACAAAAAGCAGATAAAAACACCTCTTGGGCCCAGCAGCGTGGCCTGGCGGCTAAAGTTCTCGCCTTGAAAGCCCGGGGATCCCATATTGGCGCCAGTTCTAATCCCGGCAGCTCCACTTCCCATCCAGCTCCCTGCTTGTGGCCTGGGAAAGCAGTTGAGGACGGTCCAATGCATTGGGACCCTAAACCTGCATGGGAGACCCGGAAGAGGCTCCTGGTTCCTGGCTTCGATCGGCACGCACCGGCCCGTTGCGGCTCACTTGGGGAGTGAAACATCGGATGGAAGATCTTCCTCTCTGTCTCTCCTCCTCTCTGTATATCCAGCTTTCCAATAATAATAAATCTTAAAAAAAAAAAAAAAAAACACCTCTCTTATTTTTTCTTATTCCCCCTTAGTTTTCTTTCTTTCCTTTTGACAAAATTGGTGAAAAAGATGAATGAGTCTTATTTATTTATGCAAAGAGGAGGCACAGGGCCTGGTATAATGGCTCAATTGGATAATCCTCCACTTCCAGATCCTGGGATGCCATGTTGGTGCCAGTTACTGTCCCAGCTGCTTCACTTCCCATCCACCTCCCTGCTTGTGGCCTGGAAGGCAGCAGAGGATGGCCCAAAGCCTTGGGACCACGCACCCATGTAGGTAGCTTGGAGGGAGCTTCTGCCTCCTGGCTTCAGATCGGTGCAGCTCCACTGTTGCAGCTACCAGTGGATAGAGGTTCTTTCTGTCTCTCCTTCTCTCTGTGAGCCTGCCTTTCAAACAAAAATTTAAAAAGTCTTAAAAAAAAAAATCCCTTTGCGGTAGCCTAGTGGCTACAGTCCCTGCCTTGCATGAGTGTCTTGCTTCTGCCAGGATCCCATATGAGTGCCAGTTCGTATCCTTTCTGTCCTGTTTCCCATCCAGCTCCCTGCTTGTGTCCTGGGAAAGCAGTTGAGGACGGCCTAAAGCCTTGGGACCCTGCACCCATGTGGGAGACCTAGAAGAGGCTTCTGCTCAGCTCCAGCCGTTGCGGTCACTTGGAGAGTGAATCAGTGGATGGTAGATCTTCCTCTCTGTCTCTCCTTCTCTCTATCTGACTTTCCAAGATTAAAAAAAAAAAAGCCTTTGGTGAGGTCGTTTGATTGTGCCCCACAGCGGGGTACCTGATCCAGTTCCCTACAGTTCCCTATTCTGGCTCCAAATTATGATTTCCTAACTTACGGACCAGAGTTCCTACAACTCAGGTGTGAGACCTGGGTTGTGCTCCCAGCATGGCCCCTGGCTAGCACAGCCACGTGAAGAGCCAGCCAGCAGATGTGCGCTCTCTATGTCCACCTCTCTCTCAAAAAAAAAAAATTTTTTTTTGCAAGAAATAATAGACTTCATGTGCATTTTTAACCTTGCCTTTAGTATTTCTTTTTAATTGAAAGGGTGAAAATGTATTTGGAATGTTTTCCTTATTTAGATCTATTATCTTCAAGTATTTTAAAGATCCCCAAATCAAGAACTCTGAAAGAGCTGTTTAAAGTAGGAGGAAGGAAACAAAACTCACGAAAATGTCTTTGATGTGCATTTCAAGTTTTGTGATAGCATTTGGCCATTAGTGAATGTTAAGCATAGAGACACATTAGGATCCTCCCAGCACAACTTAAGAAGTGCCATGGCTATGTTAAGTGCTTTGCTCATACTGAGGCATCATATTCTCATTAAAATTCTGGAACAGTGTGTTTATTCCATTATGCTTTCAAGTCACTGACACAAGGTTTATATGGGTTGCTGGTGCCACAGGTAGAGGATTAGCTTGCTATGTTACTGCACTGACTCCAGGAAGTTACCATCTTTTGGGCATAATTAATTGATAGCCATGTAATTAAATTATTTTATATTTAGAGATTTACTTATTTGAAAGGCTGAGTGATAGAGAGAGATGAAGGGAAGGAGGGAGAGAGGGAAGGAGAGGAAGAAGAAAGAAGAGAGAGAGTGAGATAGAGAGGGGGTTGGAGAGAGAAACTTCCATCTTCTGATTCACACCCAAAATGGGCACAGCAGGCAAGACCGAGCCACAGTGAAGCCAAGATCCGGGAATTCCATCTGGTGTCTCATGTCAATGGAGGACCCTAACACTCAAGCCTTCTCCTGCCTCCCTAGTATAGCAGCAGGAGCTGGATCCGAGGCAGAGCAGCCAAGGCTTGAACTGGCACTCCAATATGTGATGCTAGCATAGCAAGTGGCAGCTTAACTTGTTGTACCAAAATTCCTGTTCCAAATGCTTTTGAAAAAATGAGTGAATATACAACCAGTGGAAATTTGGGCCATGATATTGTGGATGAAAAGCCACATTATGGGTTATTGATATGTTGAAGCCTCAGTAGAAAAAAAAACCTGTCACATGCTTATAAGGGAGACTCAGGGTGTTTTTGGGTGACTGCAAGGCTAGTTTGTGATTGAATTAGCAGAAGTGATGGCTTTCAAACTGTGTTCCTAGGAGGTCCCGGGATCCTGTGAAGTTGTTTCCAGGGATACCACAAATGGTTTTGGGCCAGATCTTTATTTTTAACTTAACAGATCATTTTGGCACTTAGCAAGATAGTGCCAAAATGATCTGTTTCATTTTATCTTTCAAAAATGTATTTGAAAGACCCAATCACACAGAGAGGAGAGCCAAAAAAGGGAGAGATTTTCTTTCTGCTGGTTCACTCCCTGAATGACCACAATGGCTGAGACTGGACCAATTGCTGGAACTCCACTTGTACCTCCCATTTGGGTGGCAAGCGCCCAAGTATTTGGACCATCTTTTGCTGCTCTCCCAGGGGACTGCAGTGAAAGTGAGCCGCTAGAACCCAAACTAGGATGCTGGTGTCATGACGGCCCCAGGATGATCATTTGTATATGCCTGCTTCCTTGTAAAGCTTCATCAGTTGTATCATAAAAGGGGAGCATCCCCTGAGATAAACCACACAGCCATAAATGTCTGACTCAGGGAGAGCCTGAATCTGTTCTCTAGACACAGGCTGTTCTAGTCCCCATCAGAACACGCTAAGGGACCGCACAGCTCATGTACCTTACAGGTCTGACCCAATACTAAGAAGAATTTTTCCTTTGTGTAATTTTATTGCCCTATTTTTTCACAAACGAGATGGAGAGGGGAGTATTTGACCTGGTGGGTAAGACGGCACATCCCATGTTGGAATGCCTGGGTTCATGTCCTGGTTCTGCTCTTAATTCTAGCTTCATGCTAGCTTCAGCAGGTGATAGCCCAAGTATTTAACTCTCTGCCATCCACATGGGAGACTCACACCAAGTCCCTGGCTATCGGTCTCAGCCTGGCTCAGTCCAGCTATGCAGGCATTTGCTTTGTCAATCAACAGATGGAAGATCTCTGTTTCTGTACCATTCAAATAAAATAAATACAAAGTTAAAAAAATTCACAATTTCTTTTCATAAATGTTTTATATACTCCAGAAAAATCAAGCAAAAATCTCACATACAATAGCTTTCTGTTTGTGCAAGGAGCATCCGTTTTAAGACCTCCAGCACCTGTCTGAAGCCACAAGTGGTGGGGAACCCTATGCTGCAGAGCACATGCTGCTATGATGAATTTTAATTTCTTTTAATTTTTATTTTTAATCATTTTTAATTGGAAAGGCAGACATACAGGCAGAAGGAGAGACAGAAAGAACCTCTATCCATCCTCTGGTTTACTGCCCAAGTGGCTGTAACAGCTGGAGCTGAGTCAATCCAAAGCCAGGAGCCAGGAGATTCTTCAGGGTCTCCCACGCAGGTGCAGGGTCCCAAGACTTTGGGTCATCCTGACTGCTTTCCCAGGCCACAAGCAGGGAGCTGGGTGGGAAGTGGAGCTGCCGGGATATAAACATGTGTGTGCAAGGTGAGGATTTAGCCACTAGGCTATTGTGCCAGACCTGATAAAATTTAATTTCTAAATTAGGCACACTAAGAGTTTAGTAGGGCCTAGCGGCTAAAGTCCTCGCCTTGAACACCCCGGGATCCCATATGGGCACCGGTTCTAATCCCGGCAGCTCCACTTCCCATCCAGCTCCCTGCTTGTGGTCTGGGAAAGCAGTCAAGGATGGCCCAATGCTTTGGGATCCTGCACCTGTGTGGGAGACCCAGAAGAAGTTCCTGGCTCCTGGCTCCGGATTGGTACAGCATCGACTGTTACGCTCACTTGGGGAGTGAATCATCACATGGAAGATCTTCCTCTCTGTCTCTCCTCCTCTCTGTATATCTGACTTTGTAATAAAAATAAATCAATCTTTAAAAAAAAGAGTTTAGCAACAACAACATAATAAAATCAAGCAATTATAGAAATACAAAGTTTCTTAAGAAAGTTCTTTGACAAATGGAATTGCAAGAAAAGTTTATTTTGGTGCAAGGAAAATTGCAATTTGTGCAGTTTTTTTATAATATGTATTTTCCATGAACTTTTTGAAGATTTCTTATATACTTTAATGAACTATCTGAATATGGTCTTTGTCACTGTTGAAAAAATCAGGGAAATATTAATAGTTTAGATTTTTAGAACCTGGATAGAGGGAGGCTACAGTATGCCTTTACCTCTTCTTGTGTTTCAAAAGTAATATAATGTAAGATTAAGGTGATGTTAGCTGTTCAGACACAAGAACAGCCAAAGCTCAAGGGACTCAACAGAATGGAATTTTCTGTGGGGTTCTTTGTATCTTTAAAAAATATAGTTTACGTAGTTGAGTGGATGGATGCACGTGTGGACCTCTAGTTAGTGAGGAGGGTCATGTATGGGGCAAGGGCAATTGGAGAAATGTTTCAGCTTTTTTTTCTTCTGTGTCTGCAGGGGAGAAATGGGGAGGTATCACTCCTTGCTGTCAAACTACATTAGCACCTGGGGATGGGGGACAATGATTTCATGATGCCTTAGAGACTCCAATGTGGGGAAGAGTGGTGTTACTTGAGTGGTTTTAATAGTTCTGAGAAGTTGTTGGTTTTGTTGTTTCAGGGATGGGAAAATCTTTCCAAGGTCTATTGGCTGAGAGTTCACCTTAGTGCATTCCCAGAGCCATCAACCTGCTGTGAAGCTTGGTGATGGGAACTGTCTAACCTGTTCTGCTTTTCATCCTCTACTCAGGCAGTCAGTTGACATCTTCTGTGAGTTGACTGTCATACCCTCTTTGTACTTCTGACAGGCATCAGCAGTGGTCTTTCACCTGTCCTGGCTCTCACTGTATTCTGTGGACTGGCCCAGGTCAACACGCCCTCCAGGCCCAACCCACATGTATGCTGATTGATGGTGCATCCTGGCCTGGTCTGGCCACAATGGCTGGAGCTGAGTTGGTCTGAAGCCAGGAGCTTTTTCAAGATCTTCCATGCGGGTTTAGGGTCCCAAGATTTTGGGCCGTCCTCTACTGCTTTCCCAGGCCACAAGCAGGGAGCGAGATGGGAAGTGGAACAGCCAGGACATGATCTGGTGCCCACATGGATTGCTGGCACAGCAAGGCGTAGGATTAGCCAGTTGAGCTACCACTTCAGCCACAGGCAGTTGACAGTTTTAATGTGGTGTTTTGTACCCAGTGACAAAGCTGGCACGATCTTGAGAGATATGTGTCCCTGGGAAATCTGAGCAGGTTGTTCAGCTTCCTCTAACTTGCTTAGTTCTTTTATTTGTGTAAGAGGAAGTTTTATAGACCCAGGAAATTTATGATCAGAAAAGCAAGCTTATAAATAGGATATCTTAACTGAGGTCAAATCTGTGAATCAGCAACAGATAAAATCTCTTTCTAAACATCAGACCAATTTTTGGGAGAGCATTTTGATGAGGGATATCTGAAAACAACCAAATATAGCATATATGCTAAATTTCAACTGGCCATGAAATCTAGGCTTGTCTGCCTCAGAAAATCCATGAAAATGTTTTGGCAGGTTTTGGTGGAAACCCAGGCAGGAAGCTAGAGACAACAGTGAGAGCCCAGAGCCCTAAGCACAGATGAGAGACCATCTTTGCTCTCAGCTTCTAAAAAAAAAGACATGATTTGTTACCCTTTGAAAGAAAGTTGGCCCAATTTTAAAAGAAATTCAAAACATGTCAAAAGGGGTCAGAAAAATCCCACACTCTCCCCACCCAAAACCTCAAGATTTTCCAAAATAATAAGGACATTTTAAGGATCTAGAAGAAGCT
Organism: Ochotona princeps; assembly: GCF_030435755.1. Lineage (NCBI taxonomy): Eukaryota > Metazoa > Chordata > Mammalia > Lagomorpha > Ochotonidae > Ochotona > Ochotona princeps. Next base: position 13,640,436 of record NC_080832.1, on the reverse strand, counting down.
AGGCTGTTGGCTTAACTTAGAAATCACATTGGCTTTTAAAAAAATTATTATTTTTAGTTTTGATGACTTTTACATAGTTGATTAGCGTGATTAGGGTTAAGGGCTATAGGAAAGTGGGTGAGATCACCATTTCCACATTTTCTTTTTTCCTTCCTGTATATAGGTGAAGCAGGGAGACAGCATCCCAAACATCACTGCACCCTGGGATGGAGGACAGCCATCCCACTAAATTGCTGGACTTCAGAACTGTTGAAGTATCATAACCAGTAGGTGATATGAACTGGTCCAGCCTGGTTCGCCCCTGACTTGGGCCAAATGTATGACAGTAGTACTGTTCCCTGGCCTGGTCTGGGCTGCTCCCTATTATGGTTCTTGTGTTCACCTGCAGGGACTGTGTCCTGCCAGAGGAGTTGCCCAAGCTCCTCTATCAGAACCTCTCCCAATGCCAGATCTCATGCACATCAGTGGTTCCAGGAGCCAGCCCTACTTAGTCCACCTACTGTCCTAAAAGGAACAGTGGCCTTTCTTGACTGGCCTTCACCCATTCTGGTTTTTACTGTTGGATATTACAGCCTAGCCAAGCTCACACATGACACAGCAGGGACAGAGACCTAGCCTAGCCTGTCCTACACTTACACAGGTTCTCATGAGCACCGGTGGGTGCTGGAGTCTAGCCCAGTCTGGCACACCCCAGACTCAGTCCACACTTATGCCGAGAGACACTGCAGCCTTGCCCAGACTAGACAGCAGCTCACATTCTGGCCCTCGCACTCACCAGTGGGAACCACAACACAGCCAGGGCATCCCCTCCCTAACCAGGCCTGTCCCCAGCCATAGATCTTGTGTGTGCCAGTGGTTGCTCTGACCCAGCTTGGCATAGTGCCTCACCTGTCCTGGCCTTTTTCTTTGGATGCCGTAGCCTGGCCTGACCCAGCCTGCCTCCAGTCCCAGCTCTCACTGGTGAGTGCTGGAACCTCGCCCTGCTCAGTCTGCTCCCATCCCCGGCTCATGCAAACTGGTGTGTGTGACAGCCTAGCCCAGCATGACCTGCACTCCAACCTGGTTTCTGCACTTGTCGTTGAGCTAAGGTTTGCTTGGTCTGGCCCGGTTTGCCCCCTTCCAAAATCAACTCACATATTAGCCAACAATTGGAGCTACTTTGCCCAGGTTGCTTGACTCCCAGGCCTGGACCATGTGCTCACCAATGTCACGTTGGCTTTTGAAGGTTGTTTTGAACAAAACATTCAATAAGTTATGTTGTTTTGAGGAATTTTTAGCATTTGTTTTCCAACGAGTCCACTGACAGAATCCTATGTGCTGCCTTCAGTTTTCATTGCTGCCAACAACTGACTCACACAGGGGTGGTCCTCAGTGCAGGGAGAACCTGCTCTCCTCGTTACTACCTCATAAGATGGAGTCTGGACTTCTGGAAACCCAAATGCTTAGTTATGAACTTAGGTGAGACAAAAGCTATCATGGGCAAGACAGGAGCATCTGTCTTTCCCTTCTTTGTCTTTCCCTCCCCTAGTTCTCATTGTGATCCCCTCTTTTGGTGCCAGAAGAGTTGTGGTACAGAGTGCTAAGTCATCGCCTACAACACTAAAATCTGATAGGGGCGCTGATAGAAGTCCCAGCTGTGAGCCAGTTCTTATCCAAATCCCTGCTGATGTATCAGGGAAAGCAATGGAAGATGGTTTAAGCCCCTGGACTGCTGCGCCCACTTGGGAGATCTGGACGGAGTTCCAAGCTCATGGTTTCAGCCTAGCCCAGTCCCTGACACTGTGTTAATTTGGGGAGTAAACCAGCAGGTGCAAGTTCGCATTCTGTCTCCTCCTCTCTGTAACTCTGTCTTTCAAATAAAGCAATAGATGATTTTAAACACAATAAAATTAAAAATTAATCCAGTTCCTTTTATATAAACCATTTTTAAAAAGAATCATTTATTTTATTTTTAAAGATTTATTTATTTTTCTTGGAAAAGCAAGTTTAACAGAGAGAAGGAGATTCAGAGAAAGATCTTCTGTCCACTGATTCACTCCCCAAGCGGCTGCAATGACTGGAGCTGATCTGATCAGAAGCTAGGAGCCAGGAGTTTCTTCTGGGTCTACCATGTGGTTGCAAGGTGGAGGATTAACCTGCTATGCTAATATAAAATATTTCAAAATTGAAGCATAAGTTTCCAAAATATTTCTATGCACTATAAACAGGTTTTGCCTGAAATACATATTTTCAATTTCATTTTTTGGTGAACTTTCTGAAGTTACGTTTTCACTTTTTAAAAATACATTTATTTGAGAGACATAGTCACAAGGAGAGAAAGACAGAAAGAGATCCTCCGTCTCCCAATTTACTTCCTAAATGGCTGCAATGGCTCTGGTTGAGCCAGGATGAAGCCAGGAACCTGAACTCCATCTGAGTCTCCCGGGGAGGGGGCGGGGCAGCGACAGGGACCCAAGTACCTGGGCTAGCTGCTATTGCTTTCTCGGGTGCATCAGCAGGGAGCTGGATTGGAAGAGGAACAACCAGGGCTTGAAACAGTGCCTAGAAAGATGCTGGTATACCAAGCAGTGGCTCAACCCACAGGGCCCCAATGCTGACCACAAAGTTCTTTTTCTATTATAGATGGAGAAATTGGCCCAAACAGCTTAAGTAATTTGAACAAAAACGAAAACTAGAAAATGACAAAGTCAGCATTTGAACCCAGGCAAACTAACTTCATAATCTGTGCCTTTTATCCTTATTTGAGGATCTCCAAGTCCAGCAATTTATAACTCCAAATGCGTGCAGTATTGTTAAGAAAGGACAAGATCTGTCTTGAGCTTTATGGATTGCAGATCTTTAAGTTGTTTTTGCAGGTATGTGAAAGAGCCAGACCTTGTTTATAATTGAATTTTAATTAATCATTAATCTAGTGATAGCTAACTTAGGGGAGATGCTTTTATTTACGTTTCCACTGTGAGATTTGTTTGTTCTTTTTCATATATTTGTTGATTTATTCTCATTTTTAATTGAAAATGTGGAAAGACAGAGATACAGAGAGAAAACTCGCAGTTGCCTGCAACAACCTGCTACCTGCCTGGGCCAGGCTGGATAGGAACCTTGAAGAAAGTCCAGGTTCCCACAAGGGTAGCAGCGATCCTGGTACTGGAGCCATCACCTGCTGCCTCCCAAGGTCTCTGTGTAATCACCAGATCCTGCTGCCAGGAAAGAGGGTGGGGCTTTAACTGGAACAAGCTTGCTAAGGCCGTGGACTGACACTGACTGTTTAGTTGTGATCCATTCGTGGACTTTTTGCTCTAGGCTGTCTTTCTTTGATGTCAACCTTCAAATGTGTGACTTGTCCAGCAACTTTGCTTTTGATTACCTGCGTCTGGATTAATAATTTGTGTCCTATATTTCAACTGAGCCTCTTGTTCCCATAGTTACAGCCTAGTTCAGGAACTGTACCACCTCTGGTTTTAAGTATCTCAGACCACCTCTTAATGTTTTTTTCAATTTACTCACTAGAGTAGACCCATTGTTTTGATTCATCACAGCTTCTCATTCATTGAGCTCATCCTTTTATTTCTTCAATCTTCTGTAGTCCTTCCTTTTTTTATATCTTCATTTTTTCATTATAATTTCTCCCTTGCAAATGTAGTCAATTATCATGTTCCTCTATCTCAGATGCTGGTCAAAGGTCAGTATGTCCCACTTTCCCAAATAATTGAGGCAGTAGAGAAAAGTCATACGAATGTAGTTACTGGTTTAATCTTAAAATCATGTTCATAAACCTTGAGGGCTCACTCAATGCTACCAGGAAGTCTCACTTGTTTTCTTGTATAATGTTTTCCCAACTGTAGTCATTCTGCTATCACCTATAGGAGTTTTGTTGTGCTTCAAGCCTCTTGTACAACCATAACTTACCTGGAATTATGTATTTTCTCTTTTTTGGAAAGATTTATTTATTTTTATTGGAAAGATATATATATGAGGAGGGACAGAGAGAAAGATTTTCCATCCACTGATTCACTCCCCAATTGGCCACAGCGTCCAGAGCTGAGCCAATTTGAAGCCAGGAGCCAGGAGATTTTTCCAGGTTTCCCGCACGGGTGCAGGGTCCCAAGGCTTTGGGCCATTCTCGACTGCTTTCCCAGGCCACAAGCAGGGAGCTGGATGGGAAGCAGGTCACTGGGATTAGAACCAGTACCCGTATGGGATCCTGGTGCATGCAAGGCAAGGACTTTAGCCACTAGGACACCGTGCTGGGTCCAGATTATGTATTTTCAAATAGAAGCTGTTACCCATATACTGGATTCTATCATAGGTTGGTAAACTATGACTCTAATGTTCATAAGATGAAGATTTTTGTGTTTTTAACTAGTTGAAATAAAAAGAATATTTGTGACAGATGAAATTTTATGACTCAGATTTTAGGATCCATGAGTAAAGGTTTGCAGGAAGACAGCCAGACTTGCTTATGTTCAGCTGTGATGCTCTCATTCTACAATAGTGGAGTTAAGCATTGCAAAAGAGATGACCCATGGTGCAATTAACATAGTCCTCAGACCCATGAACTACAAAGTACAGGGGAGCAGCTCAAACTCCATGACATGTAGACAGCCATGTGCATTGACTTTCTGTGACAACCGGTACTTTATCTGTCATATCAAAACAATGATAAGAAGAAAATGGATTTGGGATGTCTTGCTTTCAAGACACAATAAAGAGTGCATTAAGTTTTTCAGAGTTAGATGGTGAAGTATTTTTTTTTTGTTTTTTTTTTTGTTTTTTTGTTTATTTGATTTTTTTAGATGGTGAAGTATTATGTTTACTACACAATGACCTATAGCTAAGCTAGAGGAATACAACAAACATTGACATTCTCAGGCTAAGCACTCATCGCAGTGTTTCCAACCACAGGGAAATAAGTTACAGTTAAAAAATTAGATAAGTAAATGAAATCTTGTTGTAAAAGAATTTCTTCAAAAAATGATATAAGGCTTAAATTAAACTTTTTGAGTGGCTCAATTGTCAACCATTAATAGTGAGTTTATTCAATTAGGGCTGAGTGCTGGCACCAAAGAAATGTGTCTAGAGAATACGAATGTGTTCTTTTTTTTTTTTTTTTTTTTTAAAAATGCGTTTCATTTATTTAAAAGATAGAGTGACAGAGAGGGAGATACATCTACCTTCTGTTGTTATGCTTCCAAAATGGCTATAAAAGTCAGAGCTTGGAAAGGCCAAAGGCAGGAGCTGGGCAGTCCATTTGGATCTTTCACGTGGGTGACGGGGGTCCAAGTACCTGGGCCATCCTCTGTTGCCTTCTCAAGCACGAGACTGGGAAGCTGGATCAGAAGTAGAGTAGATGGGATTTGAATCAGTGACCACACGGATGTGGGAATTTGCCCACACGGATGTGGGAATTTGCCCATATGGATGTGGGAACTGGAAGTAGTGGTTTAAGATTTTTTATCTGAAAGAGTTAGAGAGAGGACTGCAGCAGCCAGGACTGGGTCAAGCAGAAACCAAGAGCTGGGTTTCAATCAAGGTCTTCCAAAAAGGTGCAGTTGAGACTTGACAGGACTTGAACTGCTGCTCATAGGATGCTAATGTGGCAGAAGGTGGCTTAACTTGATGTGCCCCTGGTTCAGTTTATGTATCTATTTACTTATTTGTTTTTACTGGGAAGGCAGATTTATGGAGAGGAGAGACAAAGATCTTCCATCTGTTGATTCACTCCCCAAATGGCCGCAATGACCAAACCTGAGGTCATCTGAAGCCAGAAGCCAGGAGCTTCTTCTGGGTCTCCCACATGGGTGCAGGGTCCCAAGGCTTTAGGCCATCCTCTACTGCTTTCCCAGGCTACAATCAGTGCCTGGCATTTGAGATGTGAACCAGCGGGTGCAAGAGCTTCCTGCTTCTCACCCACCACCACTACTGTGCCTTTTAAATGGTGATGTGGTAACAGTAAGAAATGCTCATAGTGTCTCGTAGGTTCCTCTGTGCAAATAGCTTCCCTTCCCAAGGTCAAGTAACTTTGCTTTGCCTTAAGTGCTGGGCTTTTTTCCACACTATTTTTTGTTGGGTTCCATAAACTCTAACTTAAGCTTATAAGTGATCTCATCTTATTTTAAAAGAAATTTATTCATTTTAATTTATTTAAAAACACACACACACATAAACAGAAAGGAGGGAGGGAAAAGTTGGGAGGAAGAGAGAGAGAGAGAGAGAGAGAGACCCAAATGCATAAAACAACTGAAGCTGGACCAGGCCAAAGCCAGGAGCCTGAGTCTCAATCAGGATCTCTCACATGGGGTGGCAAGGACCTCAGGACATGAGCTGGGGTCTCTCAAGGCACACAATAGCCATTGCCTGGAATCACGTGGGGGGAAGGCCAGTGCAAGGGTTTGATGTGGTCTCTCTCAGTGAATTAATTGCTCTTCTGGGAGTGATTGGTGGTCCTTCTGAGAAAAATTCCCCAGTAGAATCCTCTCCTACCCAGTACCAGCTGATAACATTGGGTAACAAAACTTTGAAAAATTCAATCTAATTTACACCCAAGGAAACTCCTTTCTTGGGCGAAGTGGAGCAGGGAAGGGGAGAGGAGAAATGGTAGGAAGCAGTAGACCCCACACCCATATAGACCCCATTACGAATACAAACTGGGCACCCTCTCAGGTCCATCTGTTGTGATGCCCATTGGCACTAGCTGATGTACTCATTAACCTTTGCTGTCTTTCTTACCACTTCTGACATCTGAACCTCTTTTTTTTAAAAAGATGTACTTATTTATTTGAAAGACTAGTTGAGAGCCAGTGCTGTAGCTCAACAGGAGAAACACATCTTCCATCCGCTGATTGACTCCCCAAATGGACACAATGGCCAAAGCTGAGCTGATCTGAAGTCAGGAGCCAGGAGCTTCCTCCTGTTCTCCCATGTGGGCACAGGGTCCCAGAGCTTTTGTCTATCTTCCTCTTTTCCCAGGCCATAAGCAGGAAGGTGGATGGGAAGTGGAGCAGCCAGGACATGAACCAGTGCCCATAAAGGGAGCTGGTGCTTGGAGGTGGAGGAGTATCCAGTATGGCCAGCGTACCAGCCCTGACAAGCACACCACTTATCTATAAAGTGACTCACTGGGAGGCCCTTCTGCCAGTTTGCCAGGAAGTCTCTCTCTCCCCTTAGAATGAAAAAGTATTAACACACAGTGATTATTTTTTTGTTAAATTTTTTATTTTGATGATCAGGGTGGGAAGGATCGAGGGTTAGGGAAAAGTGGGTGTGACCATTGTTTCCAAATTCTGTATTTCTTCTTCCTGTATCTGGGGGGAAGGAGAAGATAAGGGGAGAAGCCACGCCCAGCTTCCCAACCACCCCAGAACCCGGGAATGGGGAACAGCCACCTGATATCAGCCCAGGGCTCCCAATGTGGTGCATGCTCCGAGCGTTCTGCCCAAGTGGTTTTGATAGTTTTAAAATGGTGGTAGTGACCAATTTGTCTCTTCAAGTTTTTCCTAAAATATTAAGCCATTTTAACTTACAATTCTACATGCTTTTGGTAAGACCATGAATGATGATATTGTATGTGACAAATATTTTCGAACAGTTGAGTCAATATTGATTAAAATGGCTACACTGTATTGGATTATGGTCAAAATGTTACAGGTCTAGAAAATATATGTATCATAGGTGTTTTTGCAAACATTGTATTTACCCAACTAAAATATATTGTAATGTACTTTACATTTTTGATTTTTCTTTATTAGAGAAAAATTACAATCTACCTTAAGAATGAAGCAGGTCTTTGAGTGGATAATTTTCCTTAAAGTGAGCACCCAGTGGCTTCCTAAGCTTAGCCTAAAGATATACAACCATACTTTATTTTAGGCTGCAAAATATCTGCAGCAACATGTTTAAGAAAAATAAATGAAACAGACTTTAACAATAAACAAAATCAAAACGTATAAAGATCTTTGGAAGTGAATGTGACACCTTATTTAAAGCCAGCTGTGTATCATGATCGAGTAAGTCAAGAACAGATTGACAATCCCACAATTATTGCTACAGAAGCCCTCATTCATTACAGAGATCAAGCAGGGATCAGCCAAACAGAAAACTCTAGAAATGGACTGCAGAGGGCTTCACAGGCTTTTTACTGTTGTCACTCACTGCAGTGGCAGATCTCATCAGCTTATATTTCACCAGTCTTCTCCCTTATGACTAAAACAGTTGTTGACAGCCTTTGGCAACATTTTTGTTCAGTTTTTTCCTCCAGAAAAACACTTTGTGTGACTTGTGAACAGAAATCTATTTCTCATCATTTTGGCGTCTGGAAGTATAAGATAAAGGTACAAACAGAGCTGGTGTGGGGTGAGGCCTACCTCTTTGTTCCTGGTGTGGGGTGAGGGTTCCCCTGTTCTGGTGTGGGGTGAGGCCTCCCCTTTGTTCCTGGTGTGGGGTGAGAGTTCCCCTGTTCTGGTGTGGGGTGAGAGTTCCCCTGTTCTGGTGTGGGGTGTGGGTTCCCCTGTTCTGGTGTGGGGTGAGGGTTCCCCTGTTCTGGTGTGGGGTGTGGGTTCCCCTGTTCTGGTGTGGGGTGAGGGTTCTCCTGTTGTGGTGTGGGGTGAGGCCTCCCCTGTTCTGGTATGGGGTGTGGGGTTCTCCTGTTGTGGTGTGGGGGTGAGGCCTCCCCTGTTCTGGTGTGGGGTGAGGCCTCCCCTGTTCTGGTGTGGGGTGAGAGTTCCCCTGTTCTGGTGTCGGGTATGGGTTCCCCTGTTCTGGTGTGGGGTGAGGGTTCTCCTGTTCTGGTGTGGGGTATGGGTTCCCCTGTTCTGGTGTGGGGTGTAGACCTCTCCCGTTCCTTACGGATGGATGACATGTCCTGTTGCTCCCTTATGTGACTTGCTGCAGCCATTAGTGAAAAAGCACTAATTTCATCCCAGTAACATGTGGATGACAGCAAGTTGTTAAAGGAAAACATGTAAATCAAGCGTATTCTTCTGAACCAACTCAGACAACTAACATGTCACAGGAGTGGCTGCAGTGAGAAGCCTTCAAAAACAACTCAAAGCTCTAGAAGTTACCACCTGAGGGACTTTCCTGCGTAGCATGTACGTGTGTAAACAGACATTTTCAAATCAACAAAAGGGGGAAGCCATAGAGACAAACTTAGGATATCAAAAAGAACACTCCAAGATAGGAGCCGCTGGGTTAGAAGAAAGAGCTCTTCTGCCTTTCGAGCTACTTCCAGGCAGTTGAATCTTGTCTTGGATGCCGTGTTGATTTGGCACGCACCTCAGCAATCCATGCCAATTCACTTATTTCAGGGTAAGAGCTACCAGAATGGCAGAATGAGCTGCATCTTCTGGTTTAAGCTGGATGTGTCCGTATCCCACATGAACATTATTGGCTTCTGTCAGCTCTGTCTCCTTGCTGCTCCTGGTCAGACCTCATATTCCAGCTTGCCTGAAAAGCTCACACTCGAAGCATTCCCCAGACATCTTCTTCCTCCCATGTCTCTAATCCAGCTCTGACCTGGCCTGCAACAGGTTCTGCTTGACTCATAAGTTGCAGCCCACCTGCTACCTCTTCTTGGGAGTGGCATCCACAGTATTGCTCATCCAGAATTTACCAGCCTCAGAGTTCCCATACCACAAGGTCCACACTCAACCTGTCATCTAACAGTCTGAGCCATCAACTGGTGCCTCCAAAGTGCACTGGCAGGAACTGAGAATTGGGAGCAGAGCCGGACTGCAGCCCAAGCACCCTGGTATGGAATACAGGTGTCCAAACATACGGGGTATGGGCGTGTCTAAGCCATAAGGCCAAACGCCCAGTCCATTGTCCACATTTTCTTGTGTCTCTTTTGCTTGAATTGCTCTTCTACATACTTTGAGTGCTCTGACTCCCAGCCTGATCTGTCCTCCCCCAGACCCAGCTGCTCCAAATGGTTATCTCCTCCAGGGTCCGGCTTGCAGAGCCCTCCTGCTCAACTCCCATCAACAGCCGCGGTCTTGCGGAGTCCCTGGGCTCATGTCTTCATCTTCCAGAACGTTCTAAGGCATCTGGGCAGGAGCCAGGCCAAGCATTGATCTTCTGCTTGTATTTACCACAGAAGGGCATGATTTTCACGCAGCAAAACCTCTGCCTCACAGCAAATTTTCAAGATGGTGGAGATGCCAATCTTCAGTTCTTATGACACAGAGATGCAAGGTGGATTAGAGACTGGAGTTAGATTTTATGAAATGGGATTCTCAAACTCCCGGAGTGAAAGTTAACACAGAAGCGACTTCTGCATGCTGGATCACTACCAGCCTCGAGCCTCGAGTTTTCTTTAATGGTTATTCCCTCTAGTCCTGGCAGATTTAATAAGGTTGTGGCACTTTCGCAAGGACTGCAGCTTGAAAATAGTTGTCTCTCTTTTTTTTTTAACTACTAAAAGAGTTCTAAAAGTCCTGGTTTCCACTAGAGATTTTTCAAATGAAAGTGCTGATGTCATTCTGGATGGGGTAAGATCAAAAAGCCAACCCAGGAACCCTCAGACACAATCAGGGATGCCTGCGGGAGGACTGGCTGGAATCCAAGCCTCTGACGTCACATGACGGGCACAGGTGCCCACCTGGTGTTTAACGCCATGTGAACGTGGGAACCAATTCTCAGTTCTTCCAGTTCCTTGCTCTGCTTGTGGTTTAGGTCTGAGGTCGCAGACTCTTGCTACCAGCTGTAAATCCTTACATAACCAGCTGTAAATCCTTACACAACTGACCGTATTGCCTCTATCTAGATTGCCAGGCAAGGTTTAGAAGGGCGAGGGGTCTTCCCTGGGTCAGACTACACAACTGGCAGGGCTCAGTACAAACCAAAAAAAGCAAAACCGCTTTGTCCAAAAACCACCCAAGACTTCCCAGAGTGGCCCATGGTGCATGAAGCCAAGTGCAGGAGCTGGGCCTATGCACGCGCCCAGTTCCGGCCTGGCGGGCTCCCTGGAGAGCACAGAAACCTTTGCACACTGCAGCGGGGGTTCAGTAAATGCTCGGTTCCTCTCTGTGACCACGTTGCGTCGCTTCTTCCTCACGTAGGACAAGCCTCAGCCCTACCTGCGCTCACGATGGTGACCTCTCGCGCCGCGCACCCCGTCCCTGAGGCGCAGGCGGCCCCGTCTCCCGGCAGTGTTTACCGGTTGCTGAGGAGACTGCTCGGCCGCCGGCTCTCAGCGCAGCCTCCTCGCTCCGGACCGGCCCGTCTCGGAACGCCGTCGCGGGGCTCTGGCCGCCATGAGTAGCGGCGGCTCCTCGGCCTGCAGGCGTCGGGAGGAGAGCAGCGGCGCCGCGGCGCCCCCGCCTGAGGTACGGTGCCTGCGGCGGCCGCGCGGGCTGGCCCGGCCGGCATGTCCCGGGCCACCGTGCCCGTGCCCGGTCAGCCGCCCCGCCGGGGCCCACGGGCGCTCGGCGCCTCTCCCTTGCGGGTGCGCGCGTGGCACCGGGTGGACGCGGGCCCCGTCGCGGACCGTGGGGAGCGCCGAGGCGTCAGGGTGTGGCAGCGCAGCGGCTTCTCTGCTCTTCGAAGGCGGCGGAGTCCTGGCCTGCCCGCGGCTCCTTCCCCAGCACCCCCGCCAGCGTGTGAGTCAGGGCAGCCTGAACAGTCCGAGGTGATGGGGTGCAGCCCCTGGCCAGAACCACTGATGGTTCGGGGTCACTGAGTCTCGTAGTCCTCCACTCCCAATTCCTTGCATTCAACCCACATGGAGATTCCTCTAGTTTTTGGCATATGTGTGGACGATTAGTAGAGGGATTTAGACATAAAACTGATTTCTCTTCCATCTGGCGTTTTCATATTTGACATCATAGTTTATCCATATCCTCCGTATCCTCTGGGAATCAAGACAGACTGGTGTTTTAGGTTGTCTTATTCTCTTTCACCCCGAGGTTCTCTGTATGTTCTAAGAATCACGGGTGTCTGCTAACCACAATACAACGATGAAGTTCAGGATATTTTGAATTGCTCCAGTAATGTTATCTAATGCACACTGTCTACTAAGATTTTGCTAATTATCCCAGTTATTCCATTTATTACACATTTTCTTCATTCCAGAACCACATTATACTTACTTAATTCTGCTTAAACCTGAAACACTTCCTCAGCTTTAAAATGTTTAATTGAAGAAGGTTAGATTTTCAGTAGGAATACTGTTTATGAGATGTGTGTCTCCTCAGGAGATCCGTGGAGTCGCTGTCCCATTATTGGTGATGTCCCCAGCTGCTGGTATCCGTCAGATTGTTTTTCACCTGTAAAGTTACCTTTTTTCTGTTAGAAGTAAATAAGTGATCCTGCTGATTGAATAATCTTGTCAATTTAGATAAAGCTTTAGGATAAACCTCCATCTAGCAAAAATTTTCCCCATCAACCCAAGCTGTTAATTGGCTTGAAAGAGCTGAATTGTATTGGGATTGAAAGTGGAAACACGAGTTGACGGCTTACGGCTTACGTGCAAGTAGAGCAGGGAGGGCAGCCTTTGTCCTGGAGAAGGTTTGTGCTTGTCCTGCAGCACCGTGCTGGGGAACACATGGAGGTTCAAGGCATGGCAGACGTTTGATGTAACAGTTAGGATGCCACTTCCTGCTCATGGCAACCTGGAAAGGCAGCAGACCATGCCTCAAGGGAAAGTAAAAGGAGGTGGCATCAGGTACATTGGCATTGCTGTGCCTCCATGGCACCGCAATCCAGATCCTTACTCATCCTGCAAAGCATTAAAACAACAGCTTGCTGTTCCTCCTCCACTCTGCCCCTGGTGACCACCAATAGTTCTATTAAGTGAACTCCTATTGTGTGTACCTTTTAAAAATATTTAATTCACACACACACAAAGATAGCAAGTTCTCACCTGGTAGTTCACTGCCTGAATGCCTGTAATAGCTAGGGTCAGCTCAGGGCCAATGCTGGGGGCTGAGAGCACAACAAAATCCAGTACAATTGCTTCTCCCTTTGTTCAAGGGGCATAAAGACCTTTTTACTATGAGATAATAAATTGGAAAAAAGTTTAGAAAATATCATTGATTGGTAGAGACTAAATTGGATGAGTAATTAAGGGTTTTCCTCTTGTTTTAATAAAAAGAGGTTTTATACTATTATAAATCAATGGCGGTTATGAAATCACAGGGAGAAACACCGGACAAAGCCAACTTGAAGTGCCGGTTAGTATTCTTCAAAAGTGTCAACCTCATGATTGAGAGAAGACTCGGAGGACTCATTGGCCACCCGCCTTAGAATGCTGCATGAGACAAAGCTTTCCGAGGACAGATAGGAGAAAACTCAGGAAGTTCTCCTTTAGCATGTTTTAAAGGGATTGTGCATTCATGTGGTGTCGCCAATAGAATATGCATTTTTCCAACAATGCCAACTACTGCTTGGTCTGCATTTGAATATCGTTGGCTATAAAGATTTGCCTTTTTTTTCATATTCAGGGATAAACTTTAACTTTTTAAATTAAAACAGGAAGTAATATTTGCTGTACCAGAAATGATTTATGCCACTTGTTGTAAGCTCAAGGTTTCTTTGTTTTGCCTCTTTGATTTGCTGGCTTTGATCTAATAGCAGAGATGTTCACAGTCATTGCTGAGGCAGACCAGAGCACCTCTAATTGATATTAGCACAGATATTGTAGTTTTTTTTATACTTATGTTTAGATAGTTCTTGAAGTATTTTAAATATTGCATATAAAATAAATATCTGCATTACTCCTCAATCTTATTAAAAGGTATCTCTAAGTTGCATTTTTGAGTTATTGAGATGTCTTCTCTGAATGAATTTAGCCTTGCATTTTGCCTCTTTACTCTTCTCCATTAGCTTTGTGCAGAAATGTATTTTTCAGCGTATTATGGTCACCATTATCTAACCTCAGTGTGAGTGCAGAGTGGAACAATTTTAGGACTTGACAATAATGATCACATCTACCCAGATCTCATCCACTTTGGGATAAAAGAAATGGATAATGGAATATTAAAAAGGAAGTCCTGACATTGTAATATTGTGAATGTTCAGAGTAAGGAAAAATGAGCATTTATGAGGGAACAGGAACTACGACAGTTATGCTTGGTGGATCCCACTTTGTGACACTGCCACCCTTTGGGGAGCATTCATTGTGACACTCTGTTGGACACTGAAAATTTGGAAGTTGTTTCTTTCAACGATTAAAAAAAAAGTGCCGATTTTAAAACAGGCACTATTTTGGGTAAGGTCTCATGGTCATAAAAGGTGTATTTTTATGAATAAATAAAGTAGAAAGGCAAACATATTCAAGGTCGTTCTAGACAGTGGTATATGCTTTGGAAAGAAAAGAAAGCAAGGTTACAGGATGGATACTGAGTTGGGTGAAGACTGGGACCCAGTTTGTGTAGGCTGGGTGGACCAGCTGGCCGATTTACTGAGTCGATGTCTGGCTGAGACCACAGTGCACCGGAAGAGGGCATTAGAGACAGCAGAAGCAACAGGAGGTTTTGGTGGAAATAAGGTTGATGCGTTTGGCGTGAGTTTGGTTTGTAGAATGTTTTTTAACTTGGCTGTGTCTGGCATTTATTATTAGAGTTAGGTTAGTAGTTTATAGTGTTTTTTTTTTTTTTAATTCTGTTTTCTGTGTTGTGTTTTCAGTGTGTTAAGGAAGGGTCCTCAAACCAGTTTGTTTCTTTACTGATGTTATGAAAGACAAAGATTGAAATATTGTTCCAGATTAAACAGATTATAGGTAATTGGCAACCATATGAAACTCATTTATAGTTGTGTTAAGGAAGATCATTAGGACAGTTGTTCGAGAAGGAAGGTTCTCGCACTCAGGAGGTGTTGCTGAAGCATTTAACAGGAAAGCACCACATGTTTGCCAATTGCTAACAAAAGATCCAGCAATTACAATCATAATACACACACACAGAAAAGAATGAATCAAAGGTGGCACTGTGTTATCATGGTTGGCAAATGTAAATACAGCATATACTTGAGTTCTTTGGATTCTTCTTTTTTTTTTTTTATAAAGATTTATTTTTATTACAAAGTCAGATATACAGAGAGGAGGAGAGACAGAGAGGAAGATCTTCCATCTGATGATTCACTCCCCAAGTGAGCCGCAACGGGCCGGTGTGTGCCGATCCGATGCCGGGAACCTGGAACCTCTTCCAGGTCTCCCACACGGGTGCAGTGTCCCAAAGCTTTGGGTCGTCCTCGACTGCTTTCCCAGGCCACAAGCAGGGAGCTGGATGGGAAGTGGAGCTGCTGGGATTAGAACCGGCACCCATATGGGATCCCGGGGCGTTCGAGGCGAGGACTTTAGCCGCTAGGCCATGCCGCCGGGCCCTCTTTGGATTATTCTTGCAACTTTTCTGTAGGGTTGAAATAAAAAAGAGTATTTATGACCCAGAAAATAAATGGAGTTACAAAGTAGAAGATTCTTTGGTAACAACTGAGCTGACAGTTTCAGTTAAATAAATAATAATTTGTTTTTTTTTTTTTTAAAGATTTATTTTATTTTTATTACAAAGTCAGATATACTGAGAGGAGGAGAGATAGAGAGGAAGTGGAGCTGCGGGATTAGAACCAGCGGCCATATGGGATCAAGGCGAGGACCTTAGCCACTAGGCCACACTGCCAAGCCCCAATAAATAATAATTTGTAAGACAAAACTTTTTTTTAAAAAATAGGCAAACATGGCTGGCGCATATTTATGGCTTTACGTTAGGATGTAGAGAGAAAGATACATTAGCTAGGGTGTTCCAGAAGGCCAGAGATGATTAGGGAAATGAAAACTTTGCTGAGGTCACTGGGTAGTGGTTGTGGCCAGGAGTGAAGCTCCTTTGGAGGTGCCATCAGTATGCACAGGTGATGGGCAATAGATAGATGCGTATTTGGGAGCCATCAGATAGTAGAAGTTGTTGAAATCACAGGAGAGAATGGAGTAGGCCCATGAGAATGCGTTGAGTGATGAATGTAAGGACAGAGCACAGCAAATATCACAAGGGGAAGTTCATGGAGGAAGATGAGCTGGAGGAGGGATGGAGTAGGGAGGGCCGGAGTAGTAAAAGAGATATGGTTAAGCGAAAGTAGTTTTATGGGAGGAGAGTAAGGAGCATTCTAAGGAGCAGGTTCTTCCTGAGTCAGGTGCCAAGGGAAGACTAAGCCAAGCAAGGAAGAAAATGTCTCCTGGACTTGAGACCCAGTGGTCTTCCCCAGGAAGTGGACTTAGAGCGGAGTTTTGAAGGTGAGTTAGTGAGGTAGATTTGGGCTTGGCAGTGTTGGAGGAATGGTCTCCCTTGTGAAGACCACATGTAAATGATGACTGTGTAGCAGTATCGAGCACTGGAACAACTGCAAAAGGCAAGACCTGTGTGGCTGGAGTGGAGCTGGATGGAACCATGAGGTGACTAGAGAAACAGGAAATGAGGTTGGTGAGGTGGGCATGGATTGCATCATGCAAAACTTTGTAGGAAATTGGATTTGATCTTCCAGGCAAAAGGAGGCCACTGGAGGATGTCAGGCTTGGTGACACTGACCACTACTGTGTTTTAATAGAAAAGACCTCTGTGGTCACAGTGTAAGCAATGGCTGGCAGCTTGGTTGGGGGAAGGGAACAAACTTGATGTCAGGGAGACTGTGCAGAGGCTGAGGGGCTCATCTAGACATGTCTGGTGGACAAGGAGACAGAATGGTGTGGCAGTCTATGACAGGTGCATGGGAACAGGAGCATGCAGGCTTCTGGCTTGAGAAATTATGGATTTGTGGTTTCATGTACCACGGGGGAGAATTTTGGAGAAAGAGAAGATTAGGGAAGGTAGCTGGATTTAGCTTTAGACTTGCAGGTCATGAGGGGCCTGTGCAGTTTCTGGGATGTATCCAGGAGGCAATCAAGTATTCGGATTCCAACCCTGAAAGAGGGGTTTTGGCTGTGAGCGTTGAATATTTGGCAGCTACTGGCATTCAGGTGGTTCTTGACAGTGTGCGTAAAGGACAACCATAGAGATTAATAGGTACTCCAGGGAGAGGACAAGGAGGAATTTTAAAATCATGTTGAATTTTACCATGTGTTGATTGGAGGTGAGCAGATAGGGCAAATGAAAGAATATGAAGTTAAAAAAAAAGCCTTCTGTGGTAGGCATCCAGTAACAGCATTGATCATTTATTTATTTAGCAAATATATGTTGATCAGAAAAGGAGCTTCACGTGGAGGTCCAGATACCTGAACACTTTGATCTCTGAAATGGTCTGACTTCTTTATCTTAAACATACTGCTTAATCTCTGTAGGTCTGGTTTCTTCATGTCTTAAGGTACACTTCCACTTTAAAATGTCTAGGACATATTAATAAAACCTAATCATAACCTCTGTAATAATAACTTGAAGAGGGGAGATAGAGAGAAACCATCTAGTAGGTGAGAGGAGTTAGATGTGCCAGGAAGTGGCATGAAATTGTCACACTGAATTGAATGCTGAGAAAACCAGCTGAGAAAAACAATCGATTTTAATTAATTAATTTATAGGTAGACACAGTTCCATAGGCTTTGGGATTTCCCACCCCCTCCCTACATCCCTCTTCCTTCTGATTTCTTCTATATTGTTACAATAGTATAGTCCTTCAAAAATAGTCGTAAGTCCATCATTCTGATATGTAAGTATATCCTGTCTTTGTAGGTTTTGACAATGGCAAAGTCCAGTGTCCGATTGTCTAGATATATTTAACAGTTTTATTGGGGGTCCATCTTTGCTTTGCAAGTAGAGATGCATGCTGCATTGTATCTTCATGTCTTGATATGATAGATTCTATTATATAATTCCTCCAAATGACCGTATGTATGTGCATGTTTACCTATATACCTGTTGATCTTGTATTTTGCATGAAGGTTGCCTTATATCAGAGACAACATATAATAATTTTTTGGAGGGTTGGCTTATTTCATTGAGCATAATGATCTCTAGTTGTATTTTGTTGCAAATGGTAGAATTTCATTCTTTTTAGTGGCTGAGTAGTATTCCAGAGTAGATATACCAGTTTTTTTTTAAAGATTATTTTTTATTTCATTACAAAGTCAGATATACAGAGAGGAGAGACAGAGAGGAAGATCTTCTGTCCGATGATTCACTCCCCAGGTCAGCGCAACGGCCAGTGCTGTGCCGATCCGAAGCCAGGAACCAGGAATCTCTTCCGGGTCTCCCACGCGGGTGCAGTGTCCCAAAGCCTTGGGTCGTCCTCGACTGCTTTCCCAGGCCACAAGCAGGGAGCTGGATGGGAAGTGGAGCTGCCGGGATTAGAACCGGCGCCCATATGGGATCCCGGGGCATTCAAGGCGGGGCATGCTAGGCCATCGTGGTGGGTCCACCAGTTTTTTTTTATCCACTTCTCTTTCAATAGGCATGGTTTGTTTCAGGTTAATTGTTAAAAACATTCATTTGGAGAGAGTTTTCTTTTCTAACAGTACCTCATACAAAGAATTTATGATTGTATCTTTTATAACACCTTGAGTGAAAGCCTTTGGCTGTAAGTTAGAAGATATGGTGCAAATTCCAGCTCCAGCATTCACTAGATGTGAGACCTGGTCAAAGTTACCTACACTCTTTGGGTCTCCATGTCCATTTTGTAAAAATAGGTGTGTTAATCCTTGATCTGGGTGGTTGGCTCAAAACGTGGCCTCACTATGCATGCTCGCATCTTCTGCTTCTCTAAATCCCGTTCAAAGAGGGGGATGGGAATAGGAAGCATAAACAGACCACAAGCGTATGGGAATAAGACACAGTATTTGTGCTCTTCTGAAAAGCATAAAGGTAGTGGCATCATGAGAAGATGAATAAACAAAAGAAAGCCTCCTTTAGATGTAGGAGAAGGTGGCAGTTGAGGTAGAACTGTTTTTCCCAGGATGTGTCAGATAGGTTCCATGCTTGCTATTGGCAGAGAAACAAAAAAAAGCAGGAAGAAGGGTTTGGGTAAAAAAAGCAGGAAGAAGGATTTGGGTAGTGAGAGCATCCAACAGCATGGCGGCTGCTAGGGTTACCTGAACCAGGTTGAACTCAGTGCTTGGGACCCTGACCATGGCCACCACTGTCACACTATGAGCGAGTCCTAAGCTCTGGGTGACCAGCATGCCAAGTGGCACTGGGCTGTGTGTGCTGGCTGCCTGGCGGCAGGCTCTAGGGACTTTGGGATATGTAATTGCTGCCTAGGGACATCCATGGATAAGCCCACTGTGCGTGTAGGTGAGGAATGAATCCTGTGTGACCCCCAGCATTGTGGCTACTGTACTTGCAGGTAAGTGAGGGGAATATGAGACCTGGTGGTTTGGAGGGGAGAGTCCAGAAGATCTGTATGGGTCAGACTGATTCACCAGCCCACATGGGAGTCCTGAGATGGGCTGTTAGCACCGAACATTGCTGACCATCACACGCCAGCCCATATGGCCAGCCAGCTATGGTTGAGGTCCTATCTGGCAGGACTAGATCCCAGTACCTGACTGAGTGTCAGAATAGGGGATGGGTTACATCTATTAGGCAGGGTATGACACTAACCAGCATGTGAGACAATCATTTGCGGGAGTAGATTCTGCAGAACATAAGTGGGCCCAACCCTGTGGAAATAACCCAGTCCTGCTGGTTAGCTTAAGAGTTGGGGTGGTGGTTGGCTGAGTAGCTAGGAGTGACCATGGAACCCGCTGACACTCACAGGTGCAGGGGCTGGAAACAGGCTGGGCATGTCCAGGCTGAAACCCCCACACGTGCATCCTAAAACAGGATGTGAGACGGGCCAGGCCACAACATCCTCCAACTCATACAAAGGCCAAGATGGAGGGGCAGGCTAAGCCAGGCAAGGGCCTAGCACCTGCTGGCACATGTGAGATCTGGGTCAGGGAGGGTACCAAGTGGGGGAAGCTGGGAAGCTTCCCTATTGGGGTCATAACTCCTGCTGGTGAGCACATGTTTCAGGCCTGGGTGTTGGGTAGCCTGGGCAGAGTAATTCCAACTCTTAGCTAATGTGTGGGATGGTTTTAGAAGAGGGCAGACCAGGCAGGGCCAAGCCAACCTTAGCTCACTGGCAAGAGTAGAAACCTCCACCAGCCTGATCCCCCACCAGCCTGAGCCAGGTTAAGCACCCCCTGGCAAAAGCCAAGGTGAGGCAGGCCATGCCAGACCTGACCATGGCACCTAACCAGCACAAGCAAGAACTGGGAGGGGGCTCAGGTAGAGAGGGGGCAAAGCCAGTAGTGGGGCTGCTTGGGGTTCCCCTGTTAAATCACCATTTCCACTGGAGAGCATGAGTAGGGATGGGGGCAGACCAGACTGGGCAGAACTACAACACCTGTTGGCCTCATGTGAGCTGGACCAGGGAAAAGCCAGGCTGGGTTGACTATGTCTACTGGTACAGGCATAAATCAGAGTGGGTGTGGGTTGGTTGGGCTCTGCCATAGCATCAGCTGGCAGATGCTGGCACTGGGGCTAATTTTGTCAAGCCAAACTATAGAGCCACCTGAAGAGTGCATAATTCGAGAGGGGGAATGTGCCCACTAGGCAAACAGTGGGCACCTCCCTCTTGGGTTTGACATTCCATCTGGTGAGCATGAGAACCACCAGTGGGTGGTCGAATGGGCCAGGCCAGGTCAGGCCAAGCTATAGCATCCAAAGGCAAAGGTCATGACAGGTGAGGGACAAGCTGGGTCAGAGCAGCCACTGGCACGTGCAAGATGTATAGCTGGGAACAGACCTGGTTGGGCAGCTAAGGGGACGACCTGACTGGGTTGTGATTCCCGCTGGTAAGTGTAGGGACTGGAATGGGAGCTGCAATGTTGTCTGGACATGGCTGCAGTGTCCCTTGGCATAAGTGTATGAGTGACTGAGTTCACTGGGCACGGTTAGACTCCAGCACCCATTGGTGCTTGTGAGAACCAGGGTAGGTGTAGGATGGGCTAGGCTAGGTTTTTTGCCTCTGCGGGAGCCAGTTGTGTGCTGTGTCTGTGTATGGACCAGGCTAGGCCGTGCTGTAACACCCAACAATAATAACCAGAATGTGTTGAAGGTTGGTCAGGAAAGGCCATTGTTCCTGCTAGAACAGGAGGTGAACTGTGTAGGGCTGGCCCATGGACCTACTGGTCGTGTGAGAAATGGCTTTGGGAGAGGTTCTGATGGAGGAGTTTGGGAAACTCCTTTGTCAGGACACACTCCCTGCAGGTCAGTGCAAGAACTACAATAGGTCGCAGCCAAGATCAAGCCAGGGAATGGTACCCAGTGACATACATTTGGTGCAGGTTGATGGCAAACCAGGCAGGGCTAGTTCACATTACCCACTTGCGAATCTGAGCACCAGAATGAAGTGTGGGTCAGGCCGGGTTCGGTTGCAACACGTGCCAGTACACAAGAGGGCTGGGACTGGGATGCTGGCTTGGCTGGACTATGATGTATTCCCTACCAGCATGAGCTGGAATTGGGGGTGGGCTGTTTCAGGCCATGCTATGGTACCCACTGGCAAAAGCCTGTATTGGAGCACTGGCACCCAATATGCTGGTATTTATGGAGGGGAGGCCTTTGGGCCGTAATTAGGTTCAGATGAATTCTTGAAGGTGGGATCCTTCACATTTGGTAAATATCCTTGGTTATTTATTTTTTATTTATTTTATTATATTTTTAACAATCTTTGTAAACATAGTAAATTATGGTAAAAAGGTTCAAGGGCTATAGGGAAGTGGGTAAGACTATTATTTCCATATTTTTTCCTTCATGTATCTGAGGTAAAGGGGATTATTGAGGGAGAGACCCCATCCAGTTTCCCACCCACCCCAAGTCCCGGATGTGGGGCATGCTCTGAGATACTTGCTTAAGTAGTTTTGATAGTTCACCAGTTATGAATCGCTGCCAGTCTCGCCACTCCAAGCACGATGAGGTCGTTGGAGAATCCACTGATTGACATAGCCCATCATAGAGTCTCCATTTGCCCAGTATTTTGCTGCCAACATATAGCTGAGGTGGTTGATTGACTTGTTCTTTCTCACATATGGTAAATATCCTTGGACGAAGGTAAAGACAGACCAGAACCCTGTCTCTCTCCATCTATCATGTGAGAATATAGCCAGCAAAAAGGCCCTCCCCAGGAACCAACTAAACTGGCACCTTGGGCTTAGATTGGCTAACCTTCATTGCAGAATTCTTAGTCACGTGGAGGCCTTTCCACAGTATTTATTTCTAAAGGCTGGATACATTGAGCTGTACCTTAGAGAAGTCTCTTCTCTAGAGAAAGTTGCTTCCTGGTGCTGCTCCTTATAGGATCTGCAGCCGAGGTGCTGAGTCCGCTTTTGTTATTTTCTCATTCACACAGCGAATTTGTTTAGGTACTTAGCAGGTAATTCTCTTTGGTGAGTTCTGAAGTACAGAGTGCTTGTGTGGTGACTATGAAGTTTAGAGACAATGGGTTGCATTTTTGGCCTAGCAGTTAAGATGCTTGAGTATCAGAGTGCCTGGGTTTTATACCCAACTCCAGCTCCTAATTCTAACTTCCTGCTTCAAACCCTGGAAGGCAGCAGGTAAGGACTGCAGGGATTCCTGCCATCCCCTGGATTGAGTTCCCAGCTCCTGGCTTTGACTTAGCTCAGCTCTAGCTGGTGTGGGTGTTTGGGGGGTTTAACCAGAGAATGGAAGCTCTGTTTGTCTATTCATTGCTTATCAGATAAATAAATGGAAATATGTACCCCACAGTTGAAGAAATGTTTAAGCTTAGAATATTTGTAGCCCACATAGACAAAAATGAAACTTTGTGCGTGAATGCAGTTTGCCTCAGATTCTGGCAGTGGACTTGACATGATCACTGTTGTGCAACCTTACCTGTTCTCCTGCTCTCAACCTCATGACCCTACTCCTTTGCAAACACAGAATGTGCAGGCCAGTTTTAGGTACCACATGAAATTTGCTTTTTTTCCCCCTAAAGTTTATTTTATTTATTTTAAAGGCAGAGTTACAGACAAAAGTCAGGTAGGGAGACAGAAAAAGAGGTCTTCCAAATGTTGGTTTATTCCCCAGGTGATTGCAACAGTCAGGGCTGGGCAAACCTGGAGCTCCATCTGGGTTTCTCATGTGGATGCCAGGGGTCCAGATGTTTGGGCCATTTTCTTCTGTTTTGGCAGGTGCATTATCAGGGAGCTATATTGGAAAGGGGAGTCGCCGAGGCTTGAACTGGAGTCCATTTGGATGCCAGCATTGTAGGTGGTGGCTTAACTGACCTTTTATTTCTTTCTAAAGTGAAACTTAGCATTTCTCCCCTTGGTTTCCAGAGTGGGCCATTGTGAGTGTTGTTTTGCTATCTGGAGGCCGTGGTTTCCTTCTCACAGGAGAAGGTCGTTGTTAGAAGTGGTGGTCAGCCACCTTTTGTTGAGTTTTCTTTGTGTATGGCTAAGGCTTCCTTACAAGAGAAAAAGGAATTGATCTTGTTTCTTCTTTGTTATCCGAAGATCTTTTGACAGAAAATAAAAAAACCCTTTAAGAATCATTGAATTCTTGTTTTAATCTTGAATACTTTATATTTGGGTTGTAGTATTGTTAATATTCCATGTCTTTTAGCAGTTAGTTTCCTGTCTCAGGTGTTCTCCCACAGCAAATGCATCCCCAAGACTTTTGGAATTCAGTGTTTCTCCTTTTTTTCATTTATGTGCCAGGGTTCAATTTCAGGGTTTTCCTTCTTCCTGTGTAACTAATAAGGGCTTCATATAGTATTCCATGTATTGAACACATGTGAATGTATTGAGAAAATGTGAAAATTGAGAAGCTGATAAAAATGAGCTCTTTAATCATGCGTACAGTTGCCACCTATTTATTTAAGAATTTTTTTTTAAAGATTTATTCATTTTATTACAGCCAGATATACACAGAGGAGGAGAGACAGAGAGGAAGATCTTCCGTCCGATGATTCACTCCCCAAGTGAGCCGCAACGGGCCGATGCGCGCCGATCCGATGCCGGGAACCTGGAACCTCTTCCGGGTCTCCCACACGGGTGCAGGGTCCCAATGCATTGGGCCGTCCTCAGCTGCTTTCCCAGGCCACAAGCAGGGAGCTGGATGGGAAGTGGAGCTGCCGGGATTAGAACCGGCGCCCATATGGGATCCCGGGGCTTTCAAGGCGAGGACTTTAGTCGCTAGGCCATCGTGCTGGGCCCTATTTAAGAATTTTTTTTTTTTTTTATATTTATTATTTAACTTCAGTAATTACATTGTATTATGTGACACAATTACATAGATACTTGGGTTCTCCCCACCCCTCCCCAAACCCTCCCACCATGGTGGATTCCTCCACCTTGTTGCATAACCACAGCTCAAGTTCAGTTGAGATTCCCCCATTGCAAGCGTATACCAAACATAGAGTCCAGCATCTTATTGTCCAGTCAAGTCCAACGGCTTCTTAGGTATACCCTCTCTGGTCTGAAGACAGAGCCAGCAGAGCATCATCCCAGTCAATTGAAAGCTCCAACATACCATCAGCAAAAATTTACATCATTATGGAATTAATTGACATAGTAATGAGTAACCAACATGTTAAAAGTAAATGCGAGTTCCCAGTCACCTTCTGTGACCACCTCACCTATACTTCAATCTTAGTTTATACACAACATATAACATTCAAAACATAACATGTTATACATAACATCATATCATCTTAAATTAAGGCAAACATGTGGTATTTAACCTTTTGGAATTTTAAAAAAGAATTTTAAAAAAGATTTATTTATTTTTATTGCAAAGTCAGAAATACAGAAAGGAGGAGTGACAGAGATGAAGATCTTCCGTCGATGATTCACTCCCCAAGTGACTGCAATGGTCGGGTGCTGAGCCAAGCTGAAGCCAGAAGCCAGGAACTTCTTCCAGGTCTCCCACATGTGTGCAGGGTCCCAAGGCTTTGGGCCGTCCTCTACTGCTTTCCCAGGCCACAAGCAGGGAGCTGGATGGGAAGTGGAGCTGCTGGGATTAGAACCGGCGCCCATATGGGATCCCAGCGTGTTCAAGGTGAGGACATTAGTCGCTAGGCCATCGTGCTGGGCCCTTATTTAGGAAATTTTAATACAAAATTATAGTCATTTCTTTCCTTTTTGTTTTTCTGATGTGGGAAGCAGGTTTCTTAACTGCTAGGCAACTACATGCTTCCAAGTCATTTTATTTCCTTTTAAAGAAATTAAAAAATTGATCCCTTTTTGTGTGTTTGTGTCTTGGGGAGAAGAGAGAAAGAGCAAAGAGAGAGAGAGAACACGAGAGAATGGCTCCCATTTGCTGCAGTGAGGAACCCAATTCAGGTGTCCACATGGGATCAGGAACCTAGTTACTGGAGCCCTCACTGTGTCCTAACCTTCCTGTCTGTGCTAGCAGGAAGCTGCAATCAGGAGCCAGAGCTGAGTATCAAATCCAGGCCCTCTGATGTAGAAGGAAGGCATCTTTATTGGCTGTCTTAATCACAAGGCCAAATGCTCATCCGCTTTTCCTTTCAATTAGAACATTACGAATTAAGCTACAGTGTCCTTTGACAATAACATACAAACCTTTTTAAAAAACAGATGCATTTATTTATGTGAATGATACAGTTACACACACAGACACACACACAGGAGAGAGAGAGAGGGAGAGAAAAAGAGAGAGAGGCACATTCTGTCTACTGTTTTGGCTGCAATGTCCAGGTCCACACTCAGACACACACATACACACACACAAATGAGAATTATATAAGAAATAATACTAGGACCTGGCACGATAGTGTAGCAGTTAAGGTCCTCGCCTTGAATGCGTCAGGATCCCATATGGGCGCTGGTTCTAATCCTGGTGGCCCTGCTTCCCATCCAGCATCCTGCCTGTGGCCTGGGAATGCAATCGAGGATGGCCCAAGACTTTGGGACCCTGCACCCACATGGAAGACCCCGAGAAGGCTCCTGGCTTCAGATTGACTCAGCTCCAGCCATTGCGCTCGCTTCAGGAGTGAACCATCGGACGGAAGATCTTCTTCCCTGTCTCTCCTCTCTGTATACCCGCCTTTCCAATAAAATAAATAAATAAATCTTAACAAAAAAAGAAATAATACTAAAGGCACATCTCTGAAGGGATTGGCACGAAGTGTTTGTAACACTCAAATCCTTTCCACCTAAAGACTCAACATGTTGTCATAGAGAAATAGTCTTAAGAATATTGTGTTCTTTTTAATAGTAAAGTTGAGTTACAAGGGACTTAAGGTGAATAGTAGGGCTCTACGATGGGGAAAAAGATGGGAACATTATTCAAGTCAGCCTTTTCAATCCTCGACTACACAAATATCTTTTTCCCCCAAAATCTTCCGCAGCAGCTAAGCTGTAGCTGCTTATTTTTCCTTCCTGGACCCACTCTGCATTGACGCCGCTAACAGCCAAGCACACGCAGAACAAGAAGCAACACTAGCAGGGAGACTGAGAAGTCCTAGGTGGGAGAAGAATTGGTGACTAGTTAGCCTTCAACCAGAAGAATGATGAGGTGGGTGGTGTGCGATTTGCTAGACCGTGTGTATCCATTCTAAGTGAGGAAAGAAACTGTACTTGGGAAGAAATTGGAGAACAGGGGGATTCGTAGAAGGAACTGGTGCTTATGCAACACTGGGAGCCTGGAATGGAACGAAAAAAGAAGGGAAAGAGAGAGGAAAAGGCGCAAGAAAGCATTCCGTGATGAAGAGCCTGCGGTAATGCAATTGTCCCCTGGAACAAAGGGGAGGTGGTTATGGGACCATAAGATGAGAAGGGAATAGATTGAGGAGCTTTTGTGTGTCAGAGGGAGGCAGCGATTTTCTCCTTATTTTTTGGTCCATGGGATAATAGGACAACTGAATGCCATAGTAGTAAGACTGGCCCAAGACATTGTCCCCAGGTCAGATAATTGGGCATATTGTGTACTAAATTATGAATAAGCTTATCTTTGCTTTATGCCAGAGAGCTACGAAACCATCCTTTATTCTGAAAAGACTGTGAGCCACCCTGTGAGGCAATTTCAATCATTATCATAATATCAGTAGCAGAATCAAATCATACGTAGCCGACTCTCTAAAATTAATATAAAATTGCTTCATGGGTTAGCTGAGAGGTGCCTAATAACTTAAATTGTCCTCATGTGAGGACAAGTGGATGGGTTCTTAATCTTGCCATTTTGAATAGGGTAGAAAATTTTTTTTTGAAGCAAAGATTGTTTAATACTTACTGGCAAAGTTGAAGAATTTTCAAAAAATGTTATGAGCTACAGGAGGGCTTGATTGAGAGCACAACTCCCTGAAATGTCAGCTCTCATACATGTTCTGGTGGCTGCCCCTGTTTCACTATCCTCACCGTCTGTATAAAAGATGCCTAATAGCAGGGCTGGCTGTCTTCTTGTCTTCTTTCCATCCTTGGAAGAGGGAATATTTATTTATGATTATGAAAGTAATACATGGTTGTTGTAAAGGATTTAGAAAATATGGAAACATAGAAGAAAATAAATCTATTCTATAAACAAAAAGATAACAATGCTTAACATTTTCTTTCCTGTATTTTTGGTCTCTTTAGTTATATGTAATAATTGCACAAATAATGCATGAACACATCCTTGAAAAGTTTAAATCAGTGCCACTTCCCTTCAGGCCCGCTCTAGTGTAACCCCCAGGGGTAAATGTTGTTACCAGGTGATGTGCCTTCTGTTAGGTATTCTCTTATTTATGTAAGATTTGTTTTATATATTTGAAGAGCAGAGTGACAGAAAGAGAGGGAGAGAAGGAGAGAGAAGGAAAGAGAAAGAGAGAGAGAGAGAGAGAGAGAGAGAGAGAGAGAGAGAGAGAGAATGAGAATGAATGGCAGGGAGATGATTCATCCCTACTTTAGTTCTTAAATGACTACAATGGCCGGACTGGGCCAGGCCAAAGCCTGGACCACAGGAACTCCATTCTAGTCTCCCACATCGGTGGCAGGGGCCAAACATTCAAGCTATCCTCTTGTGTTTTCTCAGGCACATTGTCAGCAGGCTGGATTAGAAACAGAGTCTCCAAAACTCCAACTGGGGCTCTAAGATGGTATGCTGCATTACCACGTGGTACCTTAACATGTCATACCACAACACCAGCCCCTTGTTTACTTGTAAAATTTTATTTGTGTCCCATAAGTTCTGATATGTTGTGTTGATGCCTTCATTCATTTCAAGCACTTTTTAAATTTCCCCTTTGATTTCTTCTATAACTCATCGTTCATTTAACAGCATGTTGTTCAGTTTCCTAGTATTCGCATATCATCTGGGGGTATTTTGAGTTGCTGGTCTTTAGTTTCAGTCCATGACGGGCTGAGAAGATGCATGGTGGTATGATTTCAATTATTGTAAAATTTGCTGAGGCTTGTTTGTGGCTTCTACTGTGATCAGCCTTGGAGAAGATTCCGTGTCTGCCATGGTATTTGTGTCTGTGTTTCCCAAATTCACATGCCGAAAACGAACTGAAGAGTGAAGATTTACAGAGTGGAGCCTTAAAAAACTTTTTCAAGGAAAAGTTACAGAAAGAGAGAGGGAGAGAATCTTCCATTTGTTGATTCATTCCTCAAATAGTTGCGATGGCCAGGACTGGGGCAGGCTGAAGCTTAGAGCCAAGAGCTTCAACCTGGTCTCCTCAAGGTGCAGAGATCCAAGTACTTGGGCCATCTTCTGCTACTTTTCCAGACACATTAGCAGGAAGCTGGATCAACTGGAGCAGCCGGGACTCCAGCTAGTGTACATGGGTTTTTTGAAAGGGGATCAACTACTGAAGGTGCAGCTCTGCTGTGTGGAATTAGTGTCCTTCTGAAAGCAGCCCTCAAAGCTCCCTTGTCCTTTGCACTATGTGAGAAGACAGCCAGAAGTTCTGTCCAGGAGGACCTGATACCTCGCAGGACACCCACCTGCCAGTGTCTTGATTATGGATGTGTGGACTCTAGTACAGTGAGAAGCACATTCTGCTGTTAACAATTACCTAGATTATGGTATTTTGCTCTAGCAGTCAGAACAGACCATAGCAGAGTCATTCTCATTCTAAGATACCTCCTACAGCATTTTTTCTGACTTTAAAATTCAGCACTTTAAAACAATCTTAAGTTTGCTTGCATTGATAATGTGTAGACAAGCACTTAACTTTCTTCTTCCCCCTTAGTAATTACTTTCAGTGTTTATTGCCCAATATTTTCACCACCAATTATGCAACCTCTATCCTCCCATTGCACATTTTTCTGAGGGTTGTATAGTGAGGACCATTTTTCAACTTTCTGTTGACTTTTCTTCTGGTTTCCTGAATGTGTATCACCTAGTTTAAATCAGATTTTTTTTTGAAGAGAATTTTAAGGTATTTTTAATTAATTTTTTTCCATTTCCTCTAAGCCACCAAAGAGCCATTTGTTTATCTGGGTAGTTCAAACTTGAAAATGGTGGCATTCAATTAGCGTTTCTATTTGCTATTTCTGGAAATTAGCCACAAGCAGCAAGGAAATTGAGAAATAAACTCATTTTTTTGAGACAATAATGAAATTTGGCTGAAATCCCCAGATGTGAGATAAGCGTTAGGTCCCCTGGAGCTCTGGAGAGGAAGCAGCAGAGCTGCAGGTAGCAGGCAGGGCTCCAAAAGCTCCTTTGTCAGAGGTCAGTAACAAATTCGCAAGAGTCAAGTTCCAGTCTGTTGTCTGCAACAGAAGAGGAAGTGTGTGGACCAACTGAGTGAGCTCCCAGTTTCAACAGGCAGTAAAAGCAGGCTTAATACAGGGCCCATCCTGAGCCAGATGCAAGAAGCTATGGAGGAGTGGCTCATGGAGACTCTGTGCTATGAAAAGCCCCCAGTTGATCTCCGTTGATAGGAATGCTATACAGGGCAAATGGAATTATACATGATGTCCCCTGTGTCTTTGGGAAACTCCCACCAGGCTTGAACCTGACCCACTCTCCCAGAGCTGCACACACACAAAGCACTGCCATGCGGCTGGTGCAATAAAATCGTACCCCTCAAGCAGACATAGCAACAAACAAGGAAAGGAATAGAACAAATACATGCTGTGATGTACAGAAAAACTGGAACCAAATATTTCATTCAACATCTGCATGAAGCCAACACTGCCACAGAGCACACCTAGAAAGCAGAGCCACAGGAACCCGAGAAAGATGTGGCAAGGCCAGAAGAGGAAATGATATATAATTTGACAGAGCTCAGGGAAGAGAGGAACCACACATTTGAAATCATCACGGAAATAAGAGCAGGAATGGAAGGTGCAGAGGGAGATAGGCAGGCACATGGAAGAGATGAGAAGAATAAGAAAGAAGAAATCCATACAAAGAATGTGAAACAAGTAAGAAAAATGCAAATGAAATAGTATGCATGCAGAGGAGAGTAAATACACGCATAGTTGGAGTTTCCTGAAAAGAAAACTGGGTAGAGTAAGAGAGGAAAGTGAGAAGTTAGTGCAAGCAGTTTAATTTCCTCATTTTTCATACCTTGTTGTTAAAATAGCAGAAGCAGTACTGGCCCTGGCATAATAGATTCATTGGCTAATCCTCACCCTTCAAGTGCTGGGATGGCATATAGGCATTGGTTTGTGTCTTGGCTGCTCCACATCAAACCCAGCTCCCTGCTTGTGGTCTGGGAAAGCAGCTGTATTGAATTAGTAGATATTGTCTAGATCAGAATAGGATGAAACCTATGAGGCACCTTTAAAAATTCAGGCAAATGCCGATTATGAAAATGTTGTGCATGAATTTCAAGGAGTTTTGCACCTTAGCGCATTCAATTCAACATCAATGAGTTGGTTAAAGTACCCTCGTGTTTTTTGAAAGCTAAGTATTTGGAGCCTGGCACAATAGTTCAGTGGCTAAATGGTCACCTCACAAGTTCCACCATCCCATGTGGGCACTGCTTCATGTCCCAACTGCTCCACTTCCCATCCAGTTCCCTGCTTGTGGCCTGGAAAAGCAGTCAAGGGCGGCCCAGGACCTTCGGACCCTGCGTCTGCGTGGGAGACCTGGAGAAGCGCCTGGCTCCTGGCTCAACTGTAGCCATTGTGGTCATTTGAGGAGTGAGCCACTAGTGCAAGATGTTTCTTTTTTTCCTTCTTTCTATAAATGTGATCTATTTTTCCGATAAAAAGAAATAAAAGTTAAAAAAAAAAGTTGAGTTTAAAGAGATGGAATAAAGGTAAGCACAGTGAAATGCACACAAAAGGGACCAGGGATCACAATCCCAGCATCAGATAAGGTATGTTTTTTAAAAAATTGTACTTCTGTTTATTATTATCATTTTACTATACAGTTCCATAGGCCCTGGGATTTTTCTTATCCCCTGTCCAATTCCTTCTCCCCTCACTGAGTTTCCCTATATCATTACTATAGTAGAGAGTGTGTGGTGAAGATTGCTTTCCGTCAAGCCTGTTGGGAGTTCTGTGGCCCTGCTGGATGTTGTTTTCCAATTCTTTCTCCAGATTAGGGAAATTTTCTTTTATTATTTCATTAAATGCATTTATAAACCCAGCTTCTCTTTCTGCACCTTCTGGGACTCCCATAACTCTTATATTTGGCCTCTTAATAATGTGTTTCAATTTTTAATACATTTTTATTTTAGCCTGATCCAGTTCTGCTTCCAGCTTTTTGTTTGTTTGCCCCTGGTGACAAGAAATATCTTCCAATTCTGAGATTCTTTCTTCTGCCTCCTTCATTCTATTTTGGAGATTCTCCACTGTACTTTTAATGTGCTCCACTGTATTCTTCATTTCTGATATATCAGCTTTATTTGACTCCTTTCCAGTGTGACATATTCCTTGAACTCCTTGATTGCCTACTTATGTACTTCTCATTGTTGATAAGAACCTTTATAACAAGTGTTTTGAATTCTGTATCCCCCATTTTGTTGATGTCTTGCTCATTGAACTCTGAGGTTGGCATAGGGTTTTGCTCCTTTTACAGGGGAGTCTTCAGTAATATTCATTGTGTCTTTGTCTCTCCTTTTGCTCTTGGTCATTGTACCTCTGGTTATCAGATTCTTCCCTTTTGCTCAGGTTTCTAAGCTCTGTCACCCACAGGTCTACAGTTTGATTTTACTTATTGCGGTTGGCACATGGCTCTTTGTTTGTAGTCACTTATGTCACTCCCTCCAGCGAGTTCCAGGTCTGGGTTCTTATATTAGATTTCCACCATGGTCTCTGTAGCCCCAGCTTTTGGCTTACTAGTCTCTACCCGCTGTGATACTGTGCTGAAACTGCTCCATTGTCTGTACAAGCTTTCTCCCACTTCTGGTTGGAGCAGGTCCCAGGATTAGGGAGACACTAGGTGTCCTATATAGTTAGGTTATTGTTGGTGCTGATCTTGAGGGAACCTATTTTGACCCATATGATGCCATAGTTGATATTATTTTCCAGTGGGACCAAGTTCAGCATATGCGCAGCTCAGCACTGTCTCTGAGTGCCACTGGGTTACTCATAAAATCAAGCTTTAACAAAAAACATTAATGAAGTCCCTGAAGCACAAAAATCATAGACACGGATGACAGTCAAAATATGTGACAACTGGAGAAAAGACCCCATGCAGTCAGGTGGAACCAGTTCTGAAAGGACACTGGTTGGCCACACTGGTGTGCCCCAGTGAATATCAGTGCTGAATGCAGGCAGCATTTTCTGAGTCAGCACTGCTGTCACCACCAAGGATGGGTCACAGTTGTGCCCTTGTTAGAAAAGGAAAAGAGATACAGAGAATGGATACCAGAAGATGGTGTTTGATGAGGGAGCCAGGGACTGGAGTGGTGTCTGCAAGGCATGCCCAGGGTTGCTGGCCACACCAGAAGGTCAGTGAAAGGCATGGAGCAGACTGTTCCTGAAGGCTTTGCAGAGAGCATGCCAGATTGATCCCTTGACTTTGGACTGCTGGATTCCAGAACTGGGAGAGGATATATTGCTGCTGTATTAAGTCACTCACTCTGTGGAAATTCACCATATACATCTCCTAGGAACTTAATATGTCATCTAATAAAGCATGTCCACATCCAAAGATTGGGAGATCATTATTGTCACAAGACAGTGAAGCTTCTACACACTTGATCTTAGCCAAAAAGTCCGAGAAGCAATGAAGCTTCTATCAGTAAAGTATACAGCCTAGGAGAAAAATATCGTCTTCATTGAGGTAAAAATAACTGATTAAAAATTAATTTTTTATTGCCAAAACCTCACTTCTTAGTAAAACTTGAATAGATGGATACCTCCTTAGCATGGTGAAATGTTTTTATCGCAACTCAAAGTCTACTATTGTGCTTAATGGGGAACTACATTCCCATGAAAGTTAGGAACAAGACAACATGTCCACTGGTTGTATTACTGTTTATCAGGGCCCGAAGGTTATTAATCAAGAAAAAAGTACAGATATAAAAATGAGAAAGAAGGGGTAGAATTATTCTCATTTATAAATGACTTGCATGCTTATAGTACAAAATCTAGGAGAATCAGTTGAAAACTATTCTAGGGCATATAAAAATATATCTACGTGAATATTTAATTTCCTGGGATATGTAGATTCCTTTATCATTATCAAAAGTTAATATTTGTAAAAGTGAATTGCAAAACATGATACTTTCAAGTTATTATTAAGAGACTTGTAAGTCTTCTTGAGGGCCTAGCGTGATAGCCTATTGGCTTAAGTCCTTGTCTTGCATGTGCTGGGATCCAATATAGGTGCCGGTTTGTGTCCTACCAGACCTACTTCCCATCCAGCTCCTTGCTTGAGGCCTGGAAAAGCAGTGGAGGACGACCCAAAGCCTTGGGACCCTGCACCAGCATGGGAGACTTGGAAGAAGCTCCTGGCTCCTGGCTTTGGGTCAGCTCAGCACCGGCCGTTGAGGCCACTTTGGGCGTGAACCAATGGACAAAAGATCTTCCTCTCTGTCTCTTTTCTTCTCTGTATATCTGACTTTCCAATAAAAATAAATAAATCTTAAAAAAGACATCTTGAGCTAATATGACAAAGGGATTTTAGGTGGAAGACAATATTTACAAAAAATCAATTTTCCTTAAGTTTATAAAATTAACACCACCCCAATGAGAACACTAACAGAGTGTCTTAGAATCTGATAAGCTGGGCCCGGCGGCGTGGCCTAGCGGCTAAAGTCCTCGCCTTGAACGCCCCGGGATCCCATATGGGCGCCAGTTATAATCCCGGCAGCTCCACTTCCCATCCAGCTCCCTGCTTGTGGCCTGGGAAAGTAGTCGAGGATGGCCCAATGCTTTGGGACCCTGCACCCGCGTGGGAGATCCGGAAGAGGTTCCAGGTTCCGGGCTTTGGATCGGCACGCACCGGCCCATTGCGGCTCACTTGGGGAGTGAATCATCGGACGGAAGATCTTCCTCTCTGTCTCTCCTCCTCTCTATATATCTGACTTTGTAATAAAATAAATAAATCTTAAAAAAAAAAGAATCTGACAAGCAGATTTGAAATCTCATGTAGTAAAATGAACAAGTAAGAACAGCCAAGCACACTCTGAAACCCTAGCAGATTCTAAAATAAGTGAATGAGCCAGCCATCATCTTCCAGGCCCTGTTGCCACTGTCCCTCTGCTTTTGTGCCTCGACTTCACTGCCCATTCTCTCAGATCTTGGCCCAGCAGGTTGTACTCCTGCCACAGGGCCCATGCACGGGCTTTTCCTTACTTGAACACTATAAACTGCTCTTACTTTAGTCATTTCTAGTCTGTTCAATTCCCGTTTAATCACTGCTTTTTTAGGGAACTCTTTCCACCTCCCCAATGTTGAGTCAGTTTCCTTTGTCAGCTGCTTTTTTTTCCCCTTTCCAAACATTTGTTTCAGTTTGTAATTATGTAAATATGAAGGGAGTTGTTTGCTTCCGTTACTCCAAGGCAAGCTTAGGGTCTGGTCCAGGTAAGATGCTATTGTGTACTGGTAGGTGAGCAGTCTCCATTCTGTTGGAATGGGAGGAGTGCTGGGTATCTAGCAACTGACTTCTAAACTCAGGAGCTCAGAGTTTTCCCAGCGTAGGCCCTGCTATAGTGACAAGGTCCTGATGCCTTAACACGTAGTTTGTTTCATCCATGAATCTTTGAAGCTGTAGTGTTCTGCAATAGATTGTAACCTCTTAAAGTGAAGGGCATTTTTGAGCTCTCATGTTTGGTTCTTAACATTGTGTTCAATGGAGACTTCTCTTTTTCATACAAGGGGTAATATAATGAAGGTATTGTTACTGGAAATGGCTGGAGTATAAAATGCTTTCCATAAAAAATATGACAAGGTTTTATCAGGTAGTACATCTGTCAGGATGAATTGGCATCTGTTCAGATGAATCCAAGACACAGGATGCCCAGCTTTCATTCAGATTACGGTCCAGTTCCTTCAGCCATTTCTCCCTCACCCAACTCTTCTCTCCTGGACAGAAGGCTGTGAAATTCCTCCTAAGGTTTTGTTTCCCAGTGTCATCAGACCGTGTAGCCTGCTTGGCAGAGAGGCTTCTCCTAGGTTGCTTTCTTTGGCAGGGAAGATTGGGACCTCCTATAAAGTTACTGGGGCGTAGGCAGGAGTTGGCAGTGCGGTGTAAGATTCTGCGCTGCTTCCACGGCTACAGGTGTTGTTTTCCTCTGGTCCCTTCCACACACACAGGCTAATTTTTGTCTTTTACCTAGCAGTATGCCTCCATAATTTCCTAAAAAATGGTATTAGTCATATAAAGGAAGAATCATAGCCATTGAGGAACTTAATTTCCTAGTAAGTTTTATGGTGTGCCCCACAAGCACTGGCATTCAGTCCTGTGCCAAGTGCAGTGTGTCTCCACATGGCCTCCTTTGGGCCATGTGGTAGTTAGGATAACCAGGACTCTGCTGCATATTGAAGAGGATGTGGCACTCCAGTAAGGGAGTCAGCTAAACTTCTTACACTTTCTCCCCAGGAGCACATATTCACCATCTCCTTGGATGTGTTGTGAGCAGCAAACACTAGCAGTTGCTATGTACCCTGAGGTTTTGTTAAGGCATTTTTGTGATTGGAACATACTATGACAAAGCATGTTGTCAAGTTAAGGGCTTTTAAGATGATGTTTGCATTCATGAGCATCTCAAGCAGTAGCTTGTGGCAGTTGAATAACCTCTAAGGGTCATAAACCAGTTTTACTGACATGTTCCCTGAAGCCAGGGAACAGTTCCCAGAAATCTACCTTTATGTGACCTCTTGCATAATCCATCAAAAAGTGAATGGCTTCTTCATTTGTTTTTCGCAAAGACTCCTTGGCCTGGATATTTGTAGATGTGACTGTGGGATATTTGTTCAAGCTCTGAAGTAATTCTAGAAGGAGGCAGGCATGTGACCCACACAAGACAGAAACAAGCAGAAGTTGCACATTGCAACCTCCAGCTCAACCCACCAATCCTGCTCTGCAAATGTGTTTATTTGACTCACATAGTATTTCTTTATAAAACTTTTAAATTTGTTCATAAGCTATACAAACTGGGATTTTTGAAATTTAAACCTGGGCAACTGACTTGTCTGAAAAATTTTGGAAGGATTCAGCCTGACTGGGACACTTATTTTCCTGTGGGCAGGCATCCGTGGAGTTGAGAGCTGTTCCCTTGAAGGTGGGCCAATGACTGGCCATGCATTTCCGTGTGGCCTCCAATCTCCTGTGTCCCTGTGGATCACTCAGGAGGGGGCATGAGGTGGAGGAGAAGAGGCACCATGGGCCATCATGGAGACAGCCTTTTGCATTTAAATTCATGTGAAGCTTTGATAAGCAAAGAAGATGCTGTACTCAGCCAACAAGAGTTCGTCTATGTAGTCTTTGAACAGACAAAGAAAGAAACTGGTTTCTTGCCTATGTAGGATGTAGTTCTTTGCAAACTTTCTCTGTGGGAAGAAATTAAATAGCCTCTGAGTTGGGTGGAAAGAAAGTTAAATGCTAAATCCCACCATTATTCTGAAGGAGTATATGGGTTGTTCCTGGGCTACTTTTGAGTTTTGAAAATGAAAACAAAATGATCTGAAAGCAACACATTTTGGATAGCACTTTTCACTTCGCTGGGATACCAAGATGAGTTCTTTCGGATCTTCGCACAGCTTCACGGTAAACACTGTTTAACATTCATATATATATATATATTTTTGAACCTCTACCAGGAAACTTATGATCACCTTTTGGAAGTCCCGGTCACTCGGGAGCAGTTAAACCACTACCGGAATGTGGCGGAAAATGCTCGAAGCGACCTTGCGGCAACTTTGGTCAAGTTTGAATGTGCTCAGTGTGAGGTAAGTTGTGCATGCCCCTGACTCAGAAATTACCTTCCCAGCTTCTTGTGAACTTAAGCAGCACAGAGGCAATTAGAAATAAGATGGTAAAATGAAGATTTATGGTTTTTAAAAAAGATTTTTTTTTATTTATTTGAGTGACAGAATTACAGAAAAAGGGAGATCTGGGGGTGAGGTGGGAGGGTAGGTGTGGAGATATATATAGAGAGAGAGGGAGGGAGAAAGAGATTCCGCACCTCAATTTTCTCCCCAAATGGCTGTAACACCTGGGGCTAGGCCAGGCTGCAGCCAGGAGCCAAGAGCTCTATCTGAGGCTGCCACATGGATACAGGGGCCAACGTGTATGGGCCATCTTCCATGGCTTTCCCAAGTGCATTAGCAGGGAGCTAGATCAAAAGTGGAGCAGTTGAATCAGTGTCCCTCAGGGATGCTGGCACAGTAGGCAGTGGCTTGACCTGTTGTGATCCAGTACCTGCTCTAAAACTAATGTTTTTTCTCTTACACTGTATCCATTCCCTAGAATTCTGAAAGGGTTTCGGGTGGTGGGGAATATCTGGCCTGTTGGGCTATATAAATCCTGAAAAATCATTTGGTCTGGCTCACTGGGACTCGACATTCAATAATCTATAGCAGGCTGACTTTTAAGTTGATAAGTTATTGTGGCCTGAAAATGAGGTGGTAGATATCCAGTTGTCTCTTGGGAGGAAAAGAAGGGTTCCCCCATATGTGGATGCCATGCATCACGGCAGAGTGTCTGGACTAGTTCCTAGATCTCGGCGGAGCTCAGGAATCATGAGAGGTTTGGGTCATTTGGTGGCTTTTGGTTGCTGCTCATGTGTCTTGGAGAATTTTTTTAAAGATTTATTTCATTTTTTATTACAAAGTCAGATAAAAAGAGAGGAGGAGAGACAGAGAGAAAGATCCTCTATCTGCTGGTTCATTCCCCAAGTGGCCACAATGGTAACAGCTGAGCTGATCCGAAGCCAGGAGCCTGGAGCATCCTCTGGGTCTCCCATACTGGTGCAGGATCCCAAAGCCTTAGGCTGTCCTCGATTGCTTTTCCAGGCCACAAGCAGGGAGTTGGATGGGAAGTGGAGCAGCTGGGACATGAACTGTCATCCATATGGGATCCCGGGGCAGTTGCAAGGCAAGGATTTAGACACTAAGTCACCGCACTGGGCCTGACATATGGGCATCTTTAAAAAAATTTTTTTATTTTGATGATCTTTACATAGTTTATTAGGGCTAAAAGGGTCCTTCTTATATCTGGGGAAGGTGGGGAGACAAAGGGCAAAGTCACACCCACCCTCCCAACCATCCCAGGTTCCCTGATTGGGGGCATGCTCTGAGGGCACTGCTGAAGTGGTTTTGACAGTTCAGTGGTTCTAAATTGCTGCCAATATCGCCATTCCAAATACAACGAAATCTCTCCAGAATCTGCTTGTTGACATGGTTCACCTTGCCCAGATTTTCACTGCCAACACTTGGCTGGGGTAGTTAATCAATTTGTTCTGTCCTCTATTCCGGTACCAGGTGTCCTATGCAATGTTCCAATGTACTGCCATATCCTCCATGTGCACCTGAATATTGCTGTTCACTGCTCTGTCTGAGCCTCTGAGGAGGCTCTGCTTTGATATATGTACTCCAAAGTCAAATCATGGAACCTACATTTCTCTTCATGGTTGGGGTTCTGAGTCCAGCAATTCAGTTGGGGGAATCCCCAAAGAAACTTCATCTGAGGTGATCTCAGACCAGATTCTTGTGGGTGCTTGACAATACAGGGTT
Organism: Ochotona princeps; assembly: GCF_030435755.1. Classification (NCBI taxonomy): domain Eukaryota; kingdom Metazoa; phylum Chordata; class Mammalia; order Lagomorpha; family Ochotonidae; genus Ochotona; species Ochotona princeps. Next base: position 13,601,435 of record NC_080832.1, on the reverse strand, counting down.
TGGCACAGACTGTTACCCCAATCAGTTTATGTACACACTGGTGGTTGCAATGACTGGATCAGTTCTGCCTCCAGCCCTGTCTTCTACACAAAACAATCAGTGTTGTAGCCCAGCCCGATCCTGGCCACCACACTTGGCCCTTACGCAAACCAGTGGGAGCTGCAGCCTAGTTGGGAGCAACCTGCAATATCCCCGCGAGGCCTGCCCCCTGTCCTGATTCCTGTGCTTGCCAAGTATGTAGAGCAGACTGGTCCAGTCTGTCCAACATCCCGTTCAGCTCTCTTGCATGTCACTGGGCACTGAAGCCCCAAGGAGCCCCACGATCCAGCTCACACAGGTGCTGATGGGTGTCATTCTCTGTCTCGCCATGCCTGCCCTAGTCCGAGTTCTCATGCTCACCAGATGGAATGTCAAACCCAAGAGGGAGGTGCCCACTGTTTCCCCCTCTCGAGTCATGCGTTCTTCAGGTGGCTCTACAGTTTGGCTTGACAAAATTAGCCCCAGTGCCAGCATCTGCCAGCTGATGCTGTGGCAGAGCCCAACCAACCCACACCCACTCTGATTTATGCCTGTGTAGTAGGAATAGTCAACCCAGCCTGGCTTTTCCCTGGTCCAGCTCACATGAGGCCAACAGGTGTTGTAGTTCTGCCCGGTCTGGTCTGCCCCCATCCCTACTCATGCTCTCCAGTGGAAATGGTGATTTAACAGGGGAACCCCAAGCAGCCCCACTACTGGCTTTGCCCCCTCTCTACCTGAGCCCCCTCCCAGTTCTTGCTTGTGCTGGTTAGGTTCCATGGTCAGGTCCGGCATGGCCTGCCTCACCTTGGCTTTTGCCAGGGGGTGCTTAACCTGGCTCAGGCTGGTGGGGGATCAGGCGGTGGGGGATCAGACTGGGGGAGGTTTCTGCTCTTGCCAGTGAGCTAAGGTTGGCTTGGCCCTGCCCGGTCTGCCCTCTTCTAAAACCATCCCACACATATTAGCTAAGAGTTGGAATTACTCTGCCCAGGCTACCCAACACCCAGGCCTGAAACATGTGCTCACCAGCAGGAGTTATGACCCCAATAGGGAAGCTTCCCAGCTTCCCCCACTTGGTACCCTCCCTGACCCAGATCTTACATGTGCCAGCAGGTGCTAGGCCCTTGTCTGGCTTAGCCTGCCCCTCCATCTTGGCCTTTGTATGAGTTGGAGGATGTTGTGGCCTGGCCCATCTCACATCCTGTTTTAGGATGCACATGTGGGGGTTTCAGCCTGGACATGCCCAGCCTGTTTCCAGCCCCTGCACCTGTGAGTGTCAGCAGGTTCCATGGTCACTCCTAGCTACTCAGCCAACCACCACCCCAACTCTTAAGCTAACTAGCAGGATTGGGTTATTTCCACAGGGTTGGGCCCACTTATGTTCTGCAGAATCTACCCCCGCAAATGATTGTCTCACATGCTGGTTAGTGTCATACCCTGCCTAATAGATGTAACCCATCCCCTATTCTGACACTCAGTCAGGTACTGGGATCTAGTCAGCAATGTTCGGTGCTAACAGCCCATCTCAGGACTTCCATGTGGGCTGGTGAATCAGTCTGACCCATACAGATCTTCTGGACTCTCCCCTCCAAACCACCAGGTCTCATATTCCCCTCACTTACCTGCAAGTACAGTAGCCACGATGCTGGGGGTCACACAGGATTCATTCCTCACCTACACGCACAGTGGGCTTATCCATGGATGTCCCTAGGCAGCAATTACATATCCCAAAGTCTCTAGAGCCTGCCGCCGGGCAGCCAGCACACACAGCCCAGTGCCACTTGGCACACTGGCCACCCAAAACCCAGGACTAGCTCACCGCTTGGCAGTGGTGGTTGTGACCAGGGACCCAAGTATTGAGTTCGACCTGGCTCAGGTACCCTGAGCAGCCGGCATGCTGCTGGATGCTCCCCCCTCCACCGAAGCCCTTTGGTTGAACTCCCCTTAGGTCCCTCCCACTGCAAGGACATGGGCATTTTAACTGGTGTTTAATTCAGGCCAAAGACATGCCACTAAATTAACCTTTTGATGCACTTTTCATCAATGTTTTGAAGAACCCTTTTGTATTGTTCAGCATTCTGATGCCACAGAATTCATAACAGTTAAAATGTGTAAATTCTGCAAGTATTTTTCCTTTTTTCCCCCATTTCTTACTCAGAAGTGTAAACATGCGTTTTTTTTTCTTTGTCATCAAAATTATGGTCCAGAAGGTCAATGGAAGAAGCTTAACGTTGCCCTGAGTTGTGTGGATTTACTTAGGAAACAGTTGTGGCCATGACTCACAAGTAGTATTTGTAGGTTCCTTGTTGATCAGCAACAAAACAGATTTAGAACATGAGTGGCCACTGTAAAAATATTTCATTGCTTCTTGTAATATTCCCAATAAATATCTCTGGAGTGAGACTGAATCAACCTCCCATTGCTTAACTGGTTTTCATGTTCAGATTGAGTATGCGCACTAGGGCACACATTGTGATACAATGGGCTAAGCTGCTGAGTAACATCCCACTTTGAAAGGTCGCAGCTCCTCTGCTTTGGATCCAGCTCCCTGCTCATGCATCCTGGTGGGCAGCAGGGGATGGTTCAAGTGCGGGCTCCTGCCTCCCACGGGGGACACCTGTGTGAAGCTCCTTGCTCCTGGCTGTGGGCTGGTCCTAGCTCCTGTTGTTGGAATATACTTGTGAAACGAAGCAGTGAATGAAAGATATGTCAGTGTTTCTCTGCTTTTTAAGTAGGTGAAAATGAAATAAAAATGAACATTAAATGTATGAAGTGTATTATTCAGCATAATTCCCCACTTGTTCATACAGGCACAAATATGAAAAAGAAAATACTGTTGGATTAAGTCATGAAGTAAGCAATGAAATTTTAAATTGTGCTTTTGAGACTTTAAAGGTACTGCATCATTTTCCTGTTTTCCCTTCATTGCCTGTTAGCTCCGGGATCTCCGCTCCAAGATGCTTGCTAAAGAAGTTTGCTTTCAAGAGCTCAAAGCCGAAATGGAGAGCTATAAGGAAAACAATGCCAGAAAAACATCCCTCCTCACTTCTTTGAGAGACAGAACGCAGGAGCTGGAGGAAGAATCTGTTGCACTTGCCATGTCTAAAACTAAAGCAGAAATCATGGCTCAGGCTGCAGCGAAGGAGAACCAGGAACTCAGGAAAACAGCTGTGCAACTCGATGAGAAGTTCCGGTAAGCATATGGCAGTATAGCTCCCCCCCATGATACAGATCTATAAGCATAAGGGATCAAGTCTCCTTCCTCTTTATCTCCCTCTTCTACTATTTGTCACCAAGTTAATTACAATGCCATAGTCATTCATTTCACAACACACAGAACTGTGCTAAGTAGATGTAGCTTAGGGATACAAAGTTTTGTAATGAGTTGGGAAGAGTCATTTTAAGTGGCAGGCAAGTACACAGAAGGAGGTATGTATTCAGGAGCAAGTTCTAGAATTAATCTAGAAGCCAGAGCATTCTAAAGTGCTACCAAAACTTCCTGTGAGATTTTATTACCAGTTCATGCAAACCTAGGTTTTCTACACTTATTTTTCAGAGTTTGCATATGATAATTGTGCCTATAGAGAATACAGTGTGACATTTCAGTATGAGTAGGTCATGTGCAGTGACCACATCAGTGGCACTTCCATCACCCTAAACTTACTTCTAACTTGCCTCTTTGTGTATCTTTGTGTTCATACTTAGTTCTTTTTTTTAAATTATTTTTAATTCGTTAATTACATTGTATTATGTGACACAGTTTCATAGGTACTGGGATTCTCCCCACCCCTCCCCAAACCCTCCCACCATGGTGGATTCCTCCACCTTGTTGCATAACCACAGTTCAGGTTCAGTTGAGACTCCCCCATTGCAAGCATATACCAAACATAGAGTCCAGCATCCTATTGTCCAGTCAAGTTCAACGGCTTCTTAGGTATACCCTCTCTGGTCTGAAGACAGAGCCAGCAGAGTATCATCCGATCAATTAAAAGCTCCAACATACCATCAGCAAAAATTTACATCATTATGGAATTAATTGATATAGTAATGAGTAACCAATATGTTAAAAGTAAATGCGAGTTCTTAACCACCTTCTGTGACCACCTCATTGACATTTCAATTTTAGTTTATACACAACATATAACATACATAACATAACATGTTATACATAACATCGTATCATCTTAAATTAAGGCGAACATGTGGTATTAACCTTTTGGGATTGGCTCATTTCCCTTAGCATTATGGTTTCCAGTTTGGCCCATTTGGCCATAAAGAACTGCATTTTGTTTTTTTTAATAGCTGAGTAGTATTCCATGGAGTAGATGAACCATAGCTTTGTTATCCAATCCTCTGCTGATGGGCATTTTGGTTGTTTCCATGTTTTTGCAATTACTGATTGTGCTGCTAGTTCATACTTAGTTCTGATGAATGCTATTTACTGAGATAAAACTTGGAACTAGGTGCTTCTAAAATATACATTTTGAAAAGATTTATTTGAAAGGCAGGATTACAGAGAGAAGGAGCAACAGAGAAAGAAGTCTTTCATCCGCTGATTCGCTCTCCAGATATACCAACACGCCTGAGCATTTTTGCACTTGCTGTCTCTAGTTCTTCTCTCTGGATTCCAGGAAACCACTCATGATCTTCATCAGTGGGCACACAGTGCAAGTTAGGTGATCTGCCCTGTGAGCTGCATCAGTTATGGTTGAGACCTCTTCCTGAGCCACTTTCTTCTCCGGGCCTCCAGGACACTACCTGTGCCCTTAACATACTCTTTGAGCTATTCTCCTTTGCTCTTCTTCAGTTTCTTAACTTCAACTGTTGGAGTGCTTCAGGGCTAGGTTCTCAAAACTTTTGTTTTTTCATTCTAAATCCTCTTCCATGGTGCTGTCATTCAGTCTCATGGCCTTCCATGCAATCTAAACGCTGAGGACCCCCCACATCAGTGTGGCTGTCCTGAGCCTCGTTCGAGACATCAAGGCAACGTTGTCATATAGCCTATTTGGACATCTCTATGTGGACATACAATGAGTTTCAAACTTAACATGTCTAAAACTGGTGCTGCTACAAAAATCTGTATACCTTCTCTCACTTAGATATAATTCCATTTTTTCGTCAATCAATTCAGAACCCTTGATCTCTCCCTCTGCAAATCCCATCAAATTTTTCTTCAAAATAATTCTGAATTTTAACTGCTTCCCATTGTCACAGTTATTTCTTCTAATTTTGTCTAAATCACTAGCTCTTCTCACCTGTTTTATTGCAATAGGTATAAGGGGGCTTCAAACATTTTAGAAAGAGTTGTGTTATCTTTTAATTCCATTTCTTCTTGAGTGATTAGAAACTCCTGTGTATGTTACAGCAGCACCTCTGCTACTCATATCAACAGACCCCTGCTCCTGGTATCTTTTTTTTTTTTGTCTTGGTTTGTGCTTTTCTTCACAAACATAGTAACTGGGGGCTGGTGCTAGTATCAGGCTAAGCCTCTGCCTGTGGTGCTGGCATCTCATATAGGTGCCGGTTTGGGTCCCAGCTGCTATACTTATCTAGATTCCTGCCAATGTATGTGGGAAAGCAGCAGAGGATGGCTCAAGTGCTTAGGCCCCTGCATCCATGTGGAAGATCTGGAAGTGTGGGGAGCAGGGTGCTAAAGCCGCTCCTGGGATTGGTAGGGGCCGTTGCAAGATGGCAGCTGGCCCAGGGCCAGGAGGTGGAATTGGTCTCACCAGCAGGTAAACAGGAAGCCACAGGGATAGGCTAATGCCCTCGATGTGATTACTGGCCTATCACGTAGTGCCAAGTGGACCCACGGGGAGAAGTGATTGGTGGAGAATGATATAAAAGTAGCCGGTAAAAGCTAGGCGGGGATGGACGGACAGATGGATGGATGGATGACGACGACGACTACTACGACAAGAAAGAAGGGGAGGAGAACGAGGGCCGGAATGAGAAAAATAGGGCAGGGGAAGACGGACAGGGAAAGTGGAGAGAGGGCTGGAGAAGCGGCAGAGGAAAGCTAAGTGCAATGGGGACAGGGGCAGCGGAAAGAAGGGTTTAAACACAGCAGCTTTTTTTTTTATTTTTTATTTATTTATTTATTTTTAATTAATATTTAGCATTATGTGACAGTTTCATAGGCTTTGGGAATCCCCCTCCCTCTCCCCTCCCCCCTGGTGGATTCCTCCACCTTGATGCAGCATTACAGTTCAAATTCAATCAAGATTCTTTCCTTGCAAACATATATTAAGCATGGAGTCCAGCTACTTATTGTCCGGATGGGTTGAACAGTTTCTTGGGGAGACCATTTCTGGTCCGAAGTCAGAGCTGGTATAATATCATCACAGTCAATTAAGAGTATACAAAGAGCTACAAAACAACCAAAATGTCAAAACAAACAAGCCACTCAAGAAATGGGCACGGGAAATGGGCAAACACTTCACAAAGGAACAAACCCAAATGGCAAATAAACATATGAAAAAATGCTCAAGTTCCCTGGCAATAAGGGAAATCCAAATTAAAACATCAATGAGGTACCACCTAACGCCAGTAAGACTGGCCCACATGAATAATAGCACCAACGACACTTGTTGGCGAGGTTGTGGGGAAAAGGGAACCCTACTCCACTGCTGGTGGGGCTGCAGGCTGGTACAGCCTCTATGGAAATCAGTATGGAGAATATTCAAACAACTCAAATTCAACATACCGTATGATCCAGCAATAGCACTCCTAGGAATATATCCAGAACACTTGTTCTATGAGAAACCAACATGCACTCCTATGTTCATAGCAGCACAATCAGTAATTGCAAAAACATGGAAACAACCAAAATGCCCATCAACAGAGGATTGGATAAGAAAGCTATGGTTCATCTACTCCATGGAATACTACTCAGCTATTAAAAAAAACAAAATGCAGTTCTTTGTGGCCAAATGGGCCAAACTGGAAACAATAATGCTAAGGGAAATGAGCCAATCCCAAAAGGTTAAATACCACATGTTTGCCTTAATTTAAGATGATATGATGTTATGTATAACATGTTATGTTTTGAATGTTATATGTTGTGTATAAACTAAAATTGAAGTATAGGTGAGGTGGTCACAGAAGGTGGCTGGGAACTCGCATTTACTTTTAACATATTGGTTACTCATTACTATGTCAATTAATTCCATAATGATGTAAATTTTTGCTGATGGTATGTTGGAGCTTTCAATTGACTGGGATGATACTCTGCTGGCTCTGTCATCAGACCAGAGAGGGTATACCTAAGAAGCCGTTGAACTTGACTGGACAATAAGATGCTGGACTGTATGTTTGGTATACGCTTGCAATGGGGAAATCTCAACTGAACTTGAGCTGTGGTTATGCAACAAGGTGGAGGAATCCACCATGGTGGGAGGGTTTGGGGAGGGGTGGGGAGAACCCAAGTATCTGTGTAACTGTGTCACATAATACAATGTAATTACTGAAGTTAAATAATAAATAATTAAAAAAAAATAACCACAATAAAAAATAAAAAAAAAAAAAAAAAAAGAGTCCCAATATAACATCAACAGCAATTTGCAATATTATGGAATTGACATAGTTTTGAGTAACCAGTATGTTAAAAAACAACAACAACAGCAGCAACAACAACAACAACAACAACAACAAAAAGAACAAAATAACAAAAAACAAGTCCTAACCACAACCTATGATTAGCTCATTGACATCTCAATTTTAGTTTATATACAGGACCGGACCGGCTGCTATATACCTTGAAAAGGCTATAGGGTACCATTCAGCTGTCTCATGTCTATTTCATTTTAGTATTTAGCCATTTGTTGTGTTGAAGTATAATTTTGTTGATCTTGGCCGATTTTGGGATAATCTAGACTGGCTTGTAACTCTAACAAGATATTTGTCGACATTTAATGTGCAGAACATTTTTTTTTTTGGGGGGGGTGTGCAGGAAAATCCTCAACACCATGGTGAGGAGTGACTAATCTTTGTGTCTGACCCAGCAAGGCATGAGCCAATCCATGCCAGCTCTTTCCTGTCAGATTTCAAGCTCTACTTTCTGTTGTTTGTCTATTTATTTTAGGGTTTTTTTTGTTTTTTTTTTTTTTAGTTTGTATGATTGTTTGTTTGCTGTGAGGGGTTTTCGAAGCGATCCGATGGTCACTGTGAGGGAGGGCGGGGGTCCAGAGGTGGAGCCAGGCTCGGACCAGAGAAAGCTCTCCTCCCTGGTCCCGAAGGACATTAATTGTTCTTCTGTGTCTGCTGACCGCTCAGGGCTTCTGGTTGTCTTTCCGATGACGTTGGTTTCTGTGCGGTGGTGTTTGGACCTCTTCCATCCCCTGCGGAAGCTCCGGTTGGGGGTGGGTGACCTCAGAGTACTCAGCCTCCGAGGGCATCCAATTCCCTGTGGCCTCCTTGGCAGTTGGGGTATAGTCCTTGTTGCTCGTATTAGTAGTTTGTGTTGAAGATCTGGGAGTCTTCGTGGTTGGGATCCAAGCTTCCTCCTTACCACCTGCTCCACTCTAGAGTGCCCCCCTACTCCACGCACATGACCTCCTGTTAAGAGGTTGTCAGGATCGCACCCGATTCCCCCCTCATGCATTGGTATAGTAGTTTTATTGTTGTTTAGTGCCGCTTTGAGTCTGTTGTCTATGAATTACCAGATTTGACCTTGATAAGCTATATTGTACTTTTTTTTTTCTCTCACTCTTTTTATGGTCTTGAAAGATTTCCCTGCACTCCCTCCCCATTACCGGTTAACATAGCGTATTGAGGGTATAGTAGGTTTTACAGTTTTTTGATGTAGATCTTAAGTATTCTGACATTAATTGTTGGTTTATAGATTATATCGCGTTATCTTATTGCATTGGATACAGGTTGTTAGAGATTGCACTAATATTACAATATACAGGTACTATCTTTCAAGTTGTCATCTTTTCATCTCAGATTAAGGCAAACATGTGGTATTTAACCTTTTGGGATTGGTTCATTTCTCTTAGCATGATGGATTCCAGTCGGGCCCATTTGTCCACAAAGAACTGCATTTCGTTTTTTTTAATAGCTGAGTAGTATTCCACAGAGTAGATGAACCATAGCTTTCTTATCCAGTCTTCTATTGATGGGCATTTTGGCTGCTTCCAGGTTTTTGCTATTGTAGATAGTGCAGCTATGAACATAGGCGTGCATGTTGGTTTCTTGTGTAGGAGATGTTCTGGATATATTCCTAGGAGTGCTATTGCTGGATCATATGGTATGCTGATTTTCAGTTGTTTGAGTATTCACCAAACTGATTCCCATAGAGGCTGTACAAGTCTGCAGTCCCACCAGCAGTGGAGAAGGGTTCCCTTTTCCCCACAGCCTCGCCAGCAAGTGTTGGTGGTATTATGTATGTGTGCCATCCTTACTGGAGTTAGGTGGTACCTCATTGTTGTCTTCATTTGGATTTCCCTTATTGCCAAGGAACTTGAGCATTTTTTCATATGTTTGTTTGCCATTTGAAACACTGCAGCTTTTGGCAGTGAAGAGTCCGGTTGCAGTTCCGGCTTTTCCCAGACCCTCCAGAGTATGCCTCGTCATTTTAGTGTTGCTGCTGGGTGGCCACACGGAAGAAGCTCTTGGCTTCCAGCTTCAGAGCAGTCCAGCTGTGGCTGTTACAGCAATAGGGAGTGAACCAGCAAATGAAAGATCTCTATCTCTCTGTCTCTCCTTCTCTCTGTAATTCTGTCTTTCAAATGAAAAATAAATGAATCTTTAAAAAAACACCAACACCAATGGCGTGACTTGGAGCAAATTAGATTCATTGTCCTTAGTTCTGGAATCTGGGAAACTCACGATTAGTTTGCTGGCCAGTTTTGATTCCTGGGAGGGCCCATTTCCAGGTTTCCAGGCAGCCGCTATCTTGCTGCCTCCTTGTGTGGTGGAGTGAGATTATCTCTCTTGTTCCTCCTCTGAGTACAGTAATCTTCACAAGGACTGCTCTCACAACCCACACATCTCCCAGAGTCCCCATCATGTGGGAGATTAAGCCTTCAATATATGTGAAAAGTTTTTTACATTTTATTATTATTATTATCATTTTATGATACAGTTCCATATTCCCTTATCCCCTCCCCAATTCCTCCCCCCCACCTAGTTCATCTATATCATTACTAACATATAGTTCTTCATACACACTCATATGTCCATCATTGAGGGCATGGACAATGGCAGAGAGTTCAGAATCCTATTGTCAAGATATAGTAAGCAGTTTCATTGTAAGTCCATCTTTGTCTGGAAGTAGAAATGCATACTACATTGTATCCTCACATCTGGATGTTAGTCTCCATTTCACAGCTACTGTACATCCCCTTAAATGTAAAGTCATAATACAAAATCAACAATAGAAAGAAAGAAATTTGCAATGCCATGAAGTTAAATGACATGTTACTAGATATGATCGTCTCCATTACACAGCTACTATACATCCCCTTAAATGAAGAGCCCCCAAACAAAATCAACATCAGGGAGAAAAAAGAATTTAACTACATCAAGAAGTTAAATCACATGCTATTAAATGACTAACGTGTAGCTGAAGAAATGAAAATCAAGAACCTTCTTGAAGAAAATGATGGCATTGCATGATCTACAAGTCATTGAATGATTTAATCAGAAGAAAGTGTTTTGAAGAGATGAAACTACAGAACTGAAAACAACAACACCCATGCTATACAGTTTCTGCTGATCTTTGTTGGTGAAGTGTGTCTCTTGTAGACAATAAATAGATGGGTTTTGTTTTTTAATCCGGTCTACTGATCTATGACGTTTGATTGAATTTAAGCCATTTACATTCAGGGTTTAATATGTGTGGGTGGTACTTTGGTCCTGTCATGTTAGGAATGGGTTGTTCATTGGTTTAGTCTTCTGTTGTCATTTTACTGGGATATTCTTCCCACTTGCCTTTGGTTTTGGTGGGTGCTATTCCTCTTCTCTGTCAAGAGAACATTTTGAAGTATTATTTGTAGGGCAGGTTTGGAAGAGGCAAATCCTTTTAACTTTACTGTGGAAGAATTTTATTTCTTTTTCAAAGACAAAGCAAAGCTTTGCTGGATATGTTATCCTAGGCCAACAATTTTTTTCTTTTAGAATCTGGAATATGTCACTCCATTCTCTTCTTGCCTGTAGAATTTCCCTTGAGAGACCTCCTGTGACTTTAATTGGCATTCCTTTATATGTCAATTGATTTTTTTCACGTGCACATTTAAGGATCTTTTCTTTATTTTCAATTGAAGAGAGCTTGATTATCATGTGTCTTGGTGAAGATCGCTTTTGATCAAGCCTGTTGTGAGTTCCGTGCCCCTCCTGGATGTTGTTTCCCAATTCTTTCTCCAGATTAGGGAAATTTTCCTTTATTATTTTTTTAAATACATTTGCAAACTCAGCTTCTGTTTCTGCACCTTCTGGGACTCCCATAACTCTTATGTTTGGCCTCTTAATAGTTTCTTTCAATTCTTGAATACTTTTTTTTAGCCTGATCCAGCTCTGCTTCCAGCTTTTTGTTTGCGTCCCCCTGATGACAGGAAATATCTTCCAATTCTGAGATTCTTTCTTCTGCTTGCTTCATTCTATTTTGGAGACTCTCCACTGTACTTTTAATGTGCTCTACTGTGTTCTTAATTTCTGATATACCAGCCTTGATTTGCTTTATTGCTTCCTTAAATTCTTTGAACTCTTTTTTTTAAGATTTATTTATTTTTATTACAAAGTCAGATATACAGAGAGGACCATCTTCCATCCGATGATTCACCCCCCAAGTGACCGCAAATGGCCGGTACTGTGCTGCTCCAAAGCCAGGAACCAGGAACCAGGGACCTCTTTCTGTGTTTCCCACGCGGGTGCAGGGTCCCAGTACTCTGGGCCATCCTCAACTGCCCTCCCAGGCCACAAACAGGGAGCTGGATGGGAAGCGGGGTCGCCGGGATTAGAACTGGTGCCCACATGGGATCCCAGCACGTGCAAGGCAAGAACTTTAGCCGCTAGGCCACGCTCCTGGGCCCAAATTCTTTGAATTCTTGCATGAGCTTCTTATTTTTTATCAGAAGCTTTAAAATTAGTCTTGTGGATTCTGTGTCCCTCATTTTTGTGATGTCTTCCTCAGTTAACTCTGAGGTTGGCATAGGGTTTTGCTCCTTTTGCAGGGGAGTTTTGGGTAGTATTCATGTGCCTTTGTCTCTTCTTTTGCTCTTGATCATTGTACTTCTGGTTGGTAGAGTCTTCTCCTTGGGGCAGGTTTCTAAGCTCTGTCACCCACAGGTCTACAATGCAATTTTACTTACTGCAGTTGGTACACAACTTTTTGCTTGCAGCCACTTGTGCCACACCCTCCAGTGAGTTCCAGGTCTGGGTTCTTATGTCAGATTTCCACCGTGGTCTCCACAGCCCCAGCTCCTGGCTCACCACTCTCCACCTCCTGTGATACTGTGCTTAGGCTGCACCATTGCCTCTGCAACCTTTCTCCCACTTCCGGTTGGAGCAGGTCCCAGGATTAGAGAGACACCAGGTGTCCTATATAATTAGGTTGTTGGTGGTGCTAATCTTGTCAGACCCTGTTGGACGTTAGGTCTGGGTGCCACATGGACCTATTTAGACTTGCACGATGCCACAGTTGGTATTTTTTTTCCTGTGGGACTAGTGCAATCCATGGAACTCATTGAGTTCTCATGAGCTCAGCACTTGCGCAGTTCACTGTTGTTCCCTACAGTCCCAAAGCTATTGCCGCAGTGTGCAAAATGACACCTGACGTACCACTACTTCAGTTCTTGATCTGCTGGCCATCAGGTCTGAGGGCTACCCAGACCTGTCTTGGGTGGAACCTGTAGAATGCCATGTTGCTGCAGTTCACCGAGTCAGAAATGAGTTCACTCCCAGCTCAGCATATGCTCAGTCCTTTCCCTTGCCTTTGCCTCCTTACGCAAAATGGCACCCAATTCAGTTTAATGGGGCTGACTGGGCTGTGAAATCCACCCTGTTTTTGCACTGCCCATCTGGGATCTACTGCTCTGTTTCTGCTTCTGGTCAAATCAAACAGACCAGCAGGACAGACAGTTCTTTGTCTGGGTTCCCCTCCCAAGCTCCCAGTGAAAGTCTCTTACCACCTGGTTGCTGGTGGAGTTCCGGCTGCTGCTGGAGTTCAGATCACCGTTAGCTGAATGCCACTGGAGTATCAGTCACTGCAACACCACACCGTTGTGTTGTCTGCTTTCCTGTGTCTGTCAGTCTCCAGGTACCCCTCTGCTGTTGTTCTATCCTTTCCTAATTCCTGAAATATGTCCTCTCTGCTTCATCCTGGTTAAATGTTTTTCCGTCTGTTTAAACGTGTCCTTCCCCTATTCCGCCATCTTGATTCCCGAAATATGTGAATTTTGATGGGTTGGGCACAAACGTTTGATCCATAGCAGTGTCTTTCTTGCTTGTGTCATCCCTGCAGCCACAGCGATTCTGTTCTCTAACTCTGCCTTTCAATTAAATACAAAAAGTATTTAAAAAGAATTATATATATATATATATGTTGCAAATTGTAATGAGTATCCATATGTGTTCCTATTTTCACATTCATGTGATTACATACTAAGAGTAGATTCCTGGAACTTTGTTGATTCAAGAGAAATGTGAACAGATGTGGATGCAGTGCAGGAGCCTTTGGAATGGAGACCTAAGCTTGAGATCTTGAGATTAATGTATGGGAACTTAATGCGTAAATCAGTTACAGTCCTGGCATAAACTGTGCCTCGCCTGGGTCCAAAAGACTCAACAAATATTACTTTCCATATGCTAAAAATAAAAACTCAGAGAATGTTGTTAGTCTTTTATTGTGGTACAGTTTTTCTAAATAGAAATATTATATGCTTTTGAGTATATGCAATTACGTGCTTTGTTGATTTTGAATAGAGAGAAAAGATTTGCGATACACACTCAGCACAGTGAAACAGTAAAGCAATAATCATGCTTATTATCTAGTATATTGAAAAAATGTTACTAAATTACTGACATGATTCTCTAATTGTCCTTTAAAATGTAGTATTTTTTTATCACCTCAGTTTTTTAGCATATAAAGCATTAGAAAAAGACCACATTATTTTAACAAAGTTTTCTGAGATCTGAAAGTATTCATAACAGACCATCAGTCTCCTAATTTTCTTTGGCAATTCTGATACTCTGATACTCTTCAAAGATTCTGGCTGTGTGAAAGCTAACAATGATCAGTACGCATGATTGAGCACCCCTGTTTTGCAGAAGTGGGAAGTCCTGCTCCTGATGTGGTTCTTTGTGGTGGTAATGCCTGTCCCTGATTGAGGTCCCTTATGGCTCATGTGTAACAAAGCCAAGCAAGCTCCCTGAAAGCTAGGGAGCAGCACTGTCCTTCTCCAAAGGCCCAGTGAAGACCCAAGGCCAAGTGAACCATGACGACTTAGGGAAGGCACCTGTGTGCATACTAGAAGCCTCTACTCTGGATATCCTAACGGTGAATTATAGGAGGCAAAGAGTACATCTCCCTTCCTGTTGTTGGGAATGGGTACCAGGGGATTTTACACACTTCTGCAAAGTGCAGCTGCCCGGAAACAGCTTCTAAGCCTCTCTGTCCTTTACAGGCTTGAGTGTGGCCTGGGAGGCTGTGCTGTGCTTGGACTCACACACATTAGTGATTTCCCCTAGACAGCTTGAACTCTGGTTTGATTTTCCCAAGGTTACTTTCTGCTATGTTAAACCCTCCCTTATTGTTATTTGCCTGATAGAAAGTGTTTGAAGGAAAACGAAGAGAATAAGGCCCAGATCTCAGAGAGCTGCAGGAAACATCAGGAATTTCTCACCCAGCTGCATGACTGCTTGGATCCAGACAAGAAGGAAGAAAAGACATCGGATGAGGAAGTCATTGTGAAGGTGTTTGTGCATGTTAACAAGTGGTCATTCTGAGAGGTGACATGGCAGGAAGTGTTGCAGCCGTGACAGGGGGTAGCAGGGTTGCAGGACAGGAGGCCACATGTGTCACAGTGTGACCTAGCATAAGCCACGTCACCCCTCTGGGCCTCCATTCCAAGATCCTTTCTAACATTTGTTGGTATAAATTGCTCTCCAAAAGGGATTCATTATTTTGTCTAAGATATATTTGAGTTGTCTGATATAACAAATCATTCATTTCTATGATGTTTTTTAAGGAATTTATTTTTGTTCTTACAAACATAGACACAGACAAAATCAGCTGAGTGTTGTTTTGGGGTATTCTTACTGAGTGTAAGGTCAAGGTGAGTTTTAATTTAATTTACTCCTTAAATTCTACATGAAAACCAAATTGTAAACATCCTACCTAAATGGGAGAGTGCCATTGGGATAGAGAGCTGTGATGTCACCTGGAGAATCCATGTGGTGGATACTTCCATCTCTGGAAGTATTTTTGAGCTCGGGTATCGTTGCCTCCTGAAAGATTTGCATGTAGCCCTTATTTGTTTATTTATTTATTTATATTTGAAAGGCAGATTCATAAAGAGAAGGAGAAACAGAGAGAAAGATCTTCCGTCTGCTGATTCACTCCCTAAATGGTCACAATGGTTGGAACTGAGCCGATCTGAAGCCAGCAGCCTGAAGTCAGGACTTTCTTTCAGTTCTCCCACTTGGGTGCAGGGGACCAATTACTTGGGACATCATCTTCTACTTTCTCAGGCACTTAAGCAGGGTGCTGGATCAGCAGTGGAGCATCCGGGACTAGAACCAGTATCCATGTGTGATGCCAGCATTGTAGGTGGCAACTTTACCAGCTATGTCAAAATGCTGGCCCCATCAGACAGTTGTTGTTAAAGGTTGCCTCTCAGTTTTGTACCTGTAAGGTTCCATGATGCTCTCTGGAAGCTGCAGGAAGTAGTCCACTTCATTCATGGGTATAGACTGCTCTGTGCCCTCATGGGTGCTGGGTACACAATGCCTTCCCTCCTCTCTGACTGTGGCTAACACATGACCAATGCTGTGGAAGTCCACACACCACAAGCAGTTTAAGGGGTTGAATTTCAAGGCAAGCAGCAGGGAAAAGAAAAGGGAATTCAGAGGCTCCTTCTTGCATGGCACCCCTTGCTCTTTCAAAGATGTCTGCTACAGGCTAATCTGGGTGTTTGTCCTGTATCACTCCTGCCCTTCAGCTTCCTGTATTTCTAATGTTTGGATATCCAGGGACTGACTGAACAGGGAGAGACAGCCCTCCCAAGGTCAGCCAATGCTCAGAGATGGCAAATGAGTCGCCTGGAAGCGCTGCTGCTGTGCAAACAAAACTCAGTTTACACCCTGCACTTTCTCTCTGGCCTCTGCACTCCTGAGCTATCTTTCTCCCTGTTAATCCTCCCAGGGCTAAATGCCAGAAAGCTGTGAATAGCTGCAACTCTATAGAACCATTAAAATAACCCAAAGGAGCCCATCTGAAGCCTGCTGATTGGCGCTGGTGCTGCCCTGGGTGGCCCTGGTAGCACAGCACGTCCCCTGCACTCAGGAGCTGTGACAGAATGTCTTCTCTGGGGTGACTATCTCCTGATCTCTTGGCCTCACCATCTCTGAATGATGATGGAACTTGGAAGTCACAACTGACAGCTGGACTCTGGAAGTTCAGCTCCCCACCCACCAGAGCAGGTGGCTATTTGTAAAACAAACAGGAAATCTGTTGCTTAGCGGAGGCTGCAGCCTCATGGATGTTTGCCTGAGAGGTGGAACAAGAATTTCAAAACCATGCCTTCACTTGTTCATGGTCTTGTAGACAGCTGTACCCTTACTCCCAAAGATCTTTGGTGCAGCAGCAACATTCCTTTGCTATTCATTTATCCACCAAAGCACAGTGAGTGCTTCAGACTAAGTCTATGTTTCTGTATAGCTTTGATCATCATAAAGACCGTGAATGAATAAATAAGTGTCTAATGTTATCTCAGTAGTGAAGGATGTAATGGAAGTACGAAAGTCCACACTCAGGGGGTGTGACAGTAGGAGACTGACTTAGGGTAACTGGCCAAGGAGTGAGTCTTGGGGGACATTTTGCAGGAGCTTAGAGAAGAGGCATGTAACTGTGAGGGCAAGAATCTGGAAGAGGAGGCCGTGCTGAGCTGGGTGTGCTGAGTGACGTTAAACGTATGTCACTGTCTCTGGCGTGTAGGGCTGGCCAGTGGCTGAGGTTAAGGAGGCTGCTTGCTTTTGTTTTCTGTCCTTATGAATCTTGTGTGAAAGTTCCCAGTAAATTCTTGTGAACAACATAGAGAGCAAAAAGGCCTGTTCATCGTAGCCATGCTCCCTTCCCCTCGCTCTGCAGTGTAACCACTGTTGAACATATTATTCAGAATATTTCTGTGCTCATATTAATACAAGGGAGAATTTTGAAAAGTAGTAGTCCTGGGTGCAGTGGGTTAAGCCAACCTTGACACTCACATCCTGTATTGGAATTCCAATTCAAGTGCCAGTTACTAGATTTCTGACTCAGCTCCCTGCTAATGCATGTGGAAAGGCAACCGATGATGGCCTGTCACTCCCATGTGGGACTGGGATGGAATTCTTGACTTCTAACTAACTCGGCCTAAGCCCTAGCTGTTTGGGGCATTCTTTCTCTCTCTCTTTTTCTTTGAAATAAATAAATCTTAATAAACAAACAAGCAAACAAACAAAAAAACCCTTCAGCCAGCCAACCAACCAACCAACCAACCAACCAACCAACCAACCACGGGTGCCAGATGGCTCCTGGAGTGCTGCAGGCATAAGTGTTTGTGCTGGATGCTTTGCTTGGTGTGTTGTCTGTTGGGAGTTCTGTGGGACGTCACCTGCCTGAGTGGTCAGCTGCCAGAGACCTGGAGGCTTTAGGATAACCTTCCATCATCTGCCTTAAGGCCACCTTGTCAATCATTTGGATCTGGCTGCTGAGTTTGCACCCAGCAGCAATTTCCAGGTTGCCTTTGAAGTGATAATCTTGGCGTCTCCTCCAGGGGTAGTGTTTTTTCTGTTGTTGCAGGGGGAATGCATGGTGAGTTGCCACCAAAGAAAGTGGCACGCTTCATTGTCACAGAACAGCAGTAATCGCTTTCTCTTCAGCTTAGGGAACTGTGCAAGGAAAACGCTGTGCTGAAAGGAAGGATTGTAACTCTTGAAGAGACTATAAACGTCCATGAGATGGAGGCAAAAGCTAACAGAGAAACGATCATGCGGCTGGCTTCCGAAGTCAACAGAGAGCAGAAGAAAGCTGCCTCCTGGGCTGAAGAGAGAGACCAGTTGGAGCAGGTACAGTACCTGTGGTCCTGTGTGTGACGCAGACCAGTGGGGAGGAACTGAGGGACTAAAACAGGCCATTCAATAAACCTTTTTTTTTTTTTCCAATTGGAAAAAAAGAACTTAAAGAGGAAAGGGTTTGCTGTGTTTACTGGGGTTTAATAAGGCCTTTTAAATTTGAATTTTATTTTAAGCAAAAAGTACAAAACTCTTACATTTTTAAAAAAATTTTATTTTTATTTTCTTAAAAGGGCAGAGAGTGGGAGGGAAAAGAGAGAGAAAGAGAGAGATGTCTGTCTGCTGGTTTACCCCTCAAATGCTATCAACAACCAGGGTTGGGCCAGACTGTTGCCAGGAGCCCAGAATTGCATCTAGTTCTCCCATGTAAGTGACAGCGACCCAGTACTTGAACAACACCCACTGCCTCCTAGGGTGCACAGTACCGGGGAGCTGGGTTGGTGGCAGAGAAGTCATGACTCCAACTAGGCACTCTGATTTGAGTTAGAAGTAACGTTAAGTGGTGACTCACCACTGCACTAAATGCTTGCCCATGCTCACAGAGTTCTCAGTGTAATGTAGGGTAAGATACAGGGTGCGAGGTTCTTCCCTTCAATCTCCCCCATAACCACTGGATTGTCTTTTTGGAGGTACCTTATGTATGTCTCTAGAGTATGTCTATGGAGCACAATACATGTTTTATATATGACGTGTATAACCCAAGTGCTAACACATTCTGTACACACTGTATTTTTTTCTTCCATCTGTAATAATTCTTGTGTGTCATGTATCACATAAAGACAAAAATCCTAGATGTAGACTTGTTGGAGCAAAGGAGACAGATATTGTAATTTTGAGAGATATTGCCCAAGGGATGTGACCAAAATATAAATTTTAATTTACAGAGTGAATCGCTTGTTCTTCTAAAATTTGTTAGAACCTGTTTAAGCATGAGAGCTAATACTGCAAATTTAACACTCTATAATCTTTTTTAAGTTTCTTGACAGATTCATTATGGAATTACTAACAAAGACCCATTTCTCAAAACAGAAATAAGCTAGTGTAATTGGCCAATAAAAATATGTGGGAGAAAAATAAATGGCCTGACATAGGAGATGGAAGGAAAAATCCATAAAGTCCCTCGGACTGAAGCAGGGGGAGGGTAGGGTTGATGTGTCCACCAGGGACCATTTTTTTAAGGTTTATTTTTATTGGAAAGGCAGATTTTACAGAGAGGAGGAAAGATAGAGAGAAAGCTCTTTCATCTACTGGCTCACTCCCCAAATGGCTGCAACATCTGGAGCTGAGCTGATCCAAAGCCAGGAGTCTCTTCTGTGTCTCCTATGTGAGAGCAGGGTCCGAAGGCTTTGAGTAGTCCTCTACTGCTTTCCCGGGCCAGCAACAGGGAGCTGGATGAGAAGTGGAGCGACCAGGACATTAGCTGGTGCCCATATGGAATGCTGGTGCTTGTGGGCAGAGGATTACTTCCGCTGCTTTCCCAGGCCATCAGCAAGGTGCTGGATCGGGAGTGGAGCAGCTAGGACTCGAACCATTCCTCATATGGGATACAGCTGTAGTAGGTGATGGTCTTTTTTTTTTTTTTAATTTTAATGTATTGTTGTTGACAATCTTTACATAGTTAATTGCTGTTAAAAAAAAAGGGTCAGGGGGTATAGGGAAGTGGGTAATACTATTATGTCCATATTGTTTCCATGATGTATCTGAGGTAAAGGGGGATATTGAGGGAGAAGCCCCACCAGGTTTCCCGCCCACCCCTAGTACCGGATGTGGGCATGCTCTGAGATATTTGCTCAAGTGGTTTTAATAGTTCTCCAGTTATGAATCGCTGCCAGTTTCGCTCGATGAGGTCGTCCACTGATTGATATGGTCCATCATAAAGTCTCCGTTTGCCCCATATTTCGCTGCCAACATATAGCTGAGATGAATGATTGACCTGTTCTGTCTTCTGTCTTTTCTTGGTTAGAGTTCTGAGTCCAGCAGTTCGATTGCGGAGATCTCCAAAGAAACCTTGAGGTATTCCCAGACCAGATTCTTGTATGTTCTAGCAAGCACAGGGTCCGGCACAGTCCATCACCCCGATCAGCTGGTGGTTTCAATTGCTGGGTTGGTTCTGTTTTCAGTCCCGAGATGCACTGGAACCAATGGGTGTTGCAGTCCAGTCTGGTTCTGCCCAGCACATATTCGGCCCTTACATCAACCAGTGAGAGCTGCAGCCTAGTTGGGGCGACCCACAATAACCCCTACCAGGCCCACCCCCTACCCTGGTTTGCCAGTATGTGTAGTGGTAGACCAGTCTGTCCCCTATCCCATTTGGCTGTTGTACTTGTCAGTGGGTATTAAAGCTTAGTTCCATCTAACCAACTCAACCATCCAGCCCTCACGGATGTTGTTGAGTGCCTCTCTGTCTAGCCACCCCAGCCCCTGTCCTAGTTTTCATGCCCTCCCGTGGAACTAATGACCCAGGAAGGGGGAACCCACTTTTTCCCTCCCAGGTCTCTCTCAGTCCCGGTTTATGCACTCTTTAGGTGGTTCTGTGATTTGACTTGACAGAATTAGTCCCCAGTACCAGCTTCTGCCAGCTGATGCTGCGGCCAAGCCCAAACATCCCTCACCCGCTCTAATTTATGCTTGCACCAACAGGAATAATCAGCCCAGCCTGGCTTTTCCCTGATCTAGTCCACATTCATCGCACAGGTGTTCAGCCTTGCTTAGTCTGGTCTGTCCTCATCCCAGCCCACGCTCTCCAGTGGGAGTAGCTGTCCGGCGAGGGGACCAGCCCCTTAATCCCCCTGCCAGCTCTGTCCTTCCCTTCCTGGATCTCACGTGTGCTGGTTGGGTGCTGCAGTCAAATCCAGTACAGGCAAACTCACCCTGGCATTCCATAATGTGTACTGGTTTTGTCGCAACCAAACCCGGCCCAACCCACACTCTGTTCTGGTGTTCAGATTTGCCAGTGGATGACATGAACTGATTCAGCCTGGTCTGCCCCTGACCCAGGCCGAATGTGTGCCAGTGGGAAACTTTCCATGGCCTATTCTGGGCTGTTTCCTATCATGCTTCTTGCGCTTACCTGCAGGGACTGTGTCCTGCCAGAGGAGTTGCCCAGGCTGCTCCATCAGAACCCCTCCCAATGCCAGATTTTGCACATACCTGGGGGTCCTTGAGGCAACCCTACTCAGTTCACCTCCTGTCCTAGCAGAAACAGTGGCTTTTCCTGGCTGGCTTTCACCCCATTCTGGTTCTTGTTGTTGGATGTTTCAGCCCAGCCATGGCTCGTCCATACCCACATAGAGCTCACACATGGCTCAGTAGGGGGTTGAGACCCAGCCTAGTCAGTCCCACATCTACCCTGGTTCTCCATGACACCAGATGGTGTTGGGGTCTGAACTGTCCTGGTGCATCCAATCCCAGCCCATACTAGTGCCTCGGGTGACTGCAATTATTTCCTAGATAGAATGCAGCCCCCATTCCAGCACACGCGCCCCTTGGTGGGAACCTCAACCCTATTAGGGTGTCCAACTAGGGGAACTTATATTTCCACAGGGTTGGGCCCACACAACCCCATAGAGTCTAACCCCAGACCAAGTTCTTTCGCCTGCTGGATACAGTCTTGACCCTGCCAAATGTGACCACTCCACCACTCCACTGCCAAAGAGGCCCCCATCCATAGTATTGGTGTGGGCTGGTGTGTGACGATCAGTGATGTCCTAGGCAAACAGGCCATTTCTGGATTCCGAATTCGGTTGGTGTATCTGACTAACCGTAATTATCTCCTGGGTACTTCCCTCCAAACCACCAGGTCTCAGTCCTCACACATGCCTAAAACTTCCATTACCCTGTCACTGGGAATCTCCCAAGATTCACTACTCACCTACACTAAAATTGGACTTAGTCATGGGTGTCCCCAGGCAGCAAACATATCTTAAAAAACCCCAGAGCAGGCCGCCGGGTGGCCAGCAGGCAAAGCCTGGCACCACATGGTGCACTGGCCGCCCTGGGTGAGGCCGAGGACTCATTCACTGCCTTGCGGCAGTGTCTTTGGCGTGAGCCCCCAGCATTGGGTCCAACCCGGCAGGGGCACCCCCCACAGCCACCACACTGTGAAGAGCGGCACTTGCCCCGAAAGTAGGTGATGGTCTTACTCCTTGTGCCACAATGTCACTTCAGCAATATTTATATAGTCATAATTCTATCCTACATACAAGTCGTATGCCAGAAATTATTTGTTAGTTTAATGATAATAAAAGTAGCTATGCAAAGGAGTGAATCACTGTTCTCTGCACTTATTTCCCCCCTTATTCCCATGTCCTGTCGACACAGAAGGGAAAACTGAAACATTTATCTCATCCATCTTCTCCCCCCATTCATCCTAATCAGAGACCCATATGTTTTTTAAAATTCTATTGTTTTTTTTATTAATTACATTGCATTATGTGACACAGTTTCATAGGCACTGGGATTCCTCCCACCCCTCCCCAAACCCTTCCCCCATGGTGGATTTCTCCACCTTGTTGCATTACCACAGTTCAAATTCAGTTGAGATTCTTTCATTGCAAGCATATACCAAGCATAGAGTGCAGCATCTTATTGTCCAGATAAATTCAACGGTTTCTTGGGGAGACCATCTCTGGTCTAAAGGTAGAGCTGGCAGAGTATCATCCTGATCAATTAAAAGCCCCAACATAACATCAGCAACAATTTACAACATTATGGAATTAATTGACATGGTATTGAGTAACCACTATGTTAAAAAATGCAAGATCTGAACCACATCCTATGACTACTTCATTGACATTTCAATGTTAGTTTATATACAACCGGCTTCTATACACCTTAAAATGGCTATAGGTTACTATTCAGCTGTCTTGTATCTATTTCAATTTTAGTATTTAGCAGTTCATAGTGTTGAAGCATAATTTTGCTGAACCTGGCAGTTTTCCGGGTAGTCTAGACTGGCTTAAAACTGTAACAAGACATATGTCAACAGTTTAGGTACAGAACAGTTTTAGGAGGGGTGTGCAGAGCAATCTTAAATACCCTAGTGAGGAGTAACTAATCTTTGTGTCCCACCCAGTGAGTTATAAGTGCATCCACGCTGACCATTTCCTGTCTGATTCTAAGCTTTCCTTGTTGTTCTCTATCTATTCTAGTTTTTTTGTTTGTTTGTTTTGAGGGGTTTCCGGAGCCATCCTGATGGTCATTGCAAGAGAGGGTGGGGACCCAAAGTTGGAACCAGGCAAGGACCAGAGAAAGCTCCCCTCCGTAGTCCCGAAGGAAGTTTACTGTTCTTCTGTTTCTGTGGACCGCTCATTGCTCCTGGCTGTCGTTCCGATGCCCTTGGATCCTGCAAGGCAGGATTTGGGCTTCTTCCATCCCATGTGGTAGATCCAAATGGGGGTGGGTGACCTCAGAGTTCTTGGCCTCTGAAGGCACTCCATTTCCCTGTGATCTCCTTGGCAGTTTGGATGTAGTCCTTGGTGCTCGTACTGATAGTCCTTGGTGAGGAACTGGGAGTCTTCAGGGTTGGGATACAGGCCTCCTCCTGTCCGCCTGCTCCACTCTGGGGTCTCCCCCTGCTCTATGCATATGAACACCTGTTAAGAGGTTGTCGGGATCACTCCTGATTCCCCACATATGCCTTTTTAGTTTTACTATTGTCTAATGCCGATTCAAGTTACCAGTTATGATCCTGATAGGTTATACTTCATGTCTTCCTCATACATTCTAAGGAGATGGAAGATTTCTCTGCTCTCCCGCCCCATTTCCGAGTAGCTTAGAGAGACCCACATGGTGTTGCAATCCTCTCACTTTTGTAGTAAATGTTAAAATATTAAAAAAATAGGTATTCAGATTTCCTGAATGGGTAGCTTCTAATTTAATTAAAAAATAACTAATGAGAGTGGAGTTTGTGGTACAATGGATGAAGTGTCACTTAGGACTTCCTCATCCATGTTGGAGTGCTGGTTCCTACAGAGTGAGAGATCATACAAGGCACAAATGTACGATGTTACAAGAGTGTTAATTGGCCAACTTGGTGACAGCAGCTCCCACTACACTCCAGCAGCTATTGTGGCCAACTGCCAGCGTCAGGGATTTTAAGCTCTCATCCTCCAATCAGATTGAGAGGCATGCAGTACAAAGACATTTTCATGTGAAATGCAAAACATTCAATTAACTAAGTGGCAGGAGGCATGAAGGTTGCTGCAGGAGCCCAAAGTCTCATACAGTTCATCTAAGTAGTGCCATGGGAAGCAGGAGGGGTTCAGTGGGCAGAGCCCCTGGAGCTGGTTTTGCGGTGTCAATTAGCTTGAATGTGCACTTGGTGGGAGCAGGTGGGGTGAGGGTGGGGGGAGTTGTGAAGCCTCCAGAGCCTGTTTTTAAACATTCAGTTAACTTGAATGGCAGAGCAGGTAGGAAGGGTGTGGTGTGTGGAACCTCCATGAAACCTGTTTCCGCATTGTCTTTGCTGTCAATCAAGCTGGCAAGCAGGTGCTGTGAACCTGCCGCACTCTTACATTTCCCGACCCAGCTGTACCACTTCCCATCCAGCTTTCTGGTAAGGCACCTGGGAAGGCGGTGGATGTTGACCCAAGTACTTGGTTTCCTGCCAACCATGTGGCAGAGCTGGCTGGAGTTCCAAGGTCCTGACTTTGGCCTGGCCAAAGCTGTTGTGAGCATTAGGGAGTGAACCAGCAGATGGAACTTTTCTCTGTGCTTCTTCTTGCCTTTCAAATAAGTAAATCAGTATTTTTAAAACAAGTTATGAAATTATTAAAACTTGGAAGTTGGGACAGACTTATTGCTTATCTATCAAAATGTATCTCTGGAGATTATAGTAGGAAATGAGCAAGAAAATGTGTTGTAATAATATGTTGAAAAACCAGAATTCATTGCTTCTCTTATGTAACCATCTTTACTTGCAAATGACTAATGCAGTGGTGTTCAGCATTTGGGAACACATTCAATTTGGCGGGAGGTTCATGCCAAGATCATAAAACCTGCAAAAAATATGGGTAATAAAAAATCTTGAGGTCTTTAATAAAGTGCTCATTCACAGGGTTGTGACTGCAAAAACTGACTGCTGGAAAACACTGTTGAGTGTTTTTATGGCCTCCGGAGAGGCTTCATGATGCTCTCAAACGTGCTGTCTGTGAGGAGGAGACTTGCTCTTTCCATGCAGTCCAGAAGGACTGTCCAGGTAGAGGCGCTCACAACTTTTGGGTGCTGCTCTTACTAAATCAGGTTTTCTGATTTGCTTGAAGATTCATGATATATAAGATAAGCTTTCTGGATGTGTGTGGTGTGTGTGTGTGTGTGTGTGTGTGTGTGTGTATGTGGGCGCATATGCAAAATTCTCAGAAAGTAACATAATTAAAGGTTTTCACACACGCACACACACACACATATGCACACACACGCGCAAACACATCCAGGAAGCTTATCTTATATATCATGAATGCAGTATTTGAAAACCCTCAGTAGTTAGTATTAAAGTACCTTTTAGAAAACTATTTAAAAAAACTATTAGCAGTTGGTTCATATTCTTTTGGTTGTTTTGAAAAAACAAACAAACAAAAACAAAAACCAAAAAGTAACCATCTTGTATACACAAGCCATTACCTCATTTCTTATAGCTTTTCTCCTTTTAGGCCATCCATACCATTTGTGATTCTACCAACTGGAGTTAAAGCAGGGAAATAATACTGATTCTGGTCTCAGACCGTTTGGGTTTGGAATGATGTTCTGTCAGCTTTTCTGGGTGTGTGTCTTGTGGTGGGGTCTTTATAAGGAAGGAGGTTGAGAGATGCAGGGAGAGCGGCTCAGTAGCCAGGCTTCTGGGTTATGCCACTTGGAGTTTGTCCTGCCTCCAGAATCACTTGGCTGCGTGGTCTCAGACATGTGACTTCTTTGAACTTCATGGGTTTTATGACCTGTAAAATGGGGAAATAATTTAACTTTTAATCTCCTAAAGATATTGTAGAATTAGGGGCTGGCATTATGGTGTAGTGAGTAAAGCCACTGGTTGGGGCCCCTGCTACCCATATGGGAGACTCAGATGAAACTCTAGGCTCCTGGCTTCAACCTGGCTCAGCCCTGGCCATTGCTGTCATCTGAGATGTGAGCCATCAGATGGAAGGTCTGTCCCTGTATATATCTCTTCCTTCTGTAACTCTGACTTTCCAAACAAATAAATAAAGCCTAAAAAGTTGTTAGGATATAGGTTAGCACGTTTCTATGTATGTTCTCATAGATGAACTTTATTCTGGAGACTATTATTACTGGGAAGTGAAGATATATTATGGTATGCATCTCTACTCCCAAATATAAGGAGGACTCCTTGACAGTACCTTGACAGTACGATACAGGATTTTCTATGCAGAATGTTAAATTTGTGATTGTTACTAAAAGACCGTACTGCTATGATAAGGTGGGGAGAATGGGAGGGGAAAGTGAAGAAGAGGGACGGGAAGGGAAAGGGAGAAATTCCTGTGCCTATAAAACTCTATCATGGGAAATGATAAAAACAACACAAACAAATAAAAAGGGAAAAATTATTGTTAGGATTAAATGATATTTGTTTCTCTCTTGGTATATGTGGGGCATTGGTTGCAGGAACTCCTTGTAGACCAATGCCCATGTTGCTCAAGTTCCTTATGCAAAATACGAAACTGTAATTTTTTGCATAGGATCTACATACAACCTCCTCTACACATCATCTCTAGGTTATTTATTAGCTAACGCTGTGCAAATGCTATGTCAATAGCTGTTATTATGTGTCGTTTGGGGGGATAATAACAAGGAAGAAAGTGTTCATGTTAAAAACCAGATATGGAGCCCTGACATAATCAATTTCAATATTTTTATTTTTCTTTCTTAGTTGTTTACTTTTCTCTAGGGATTAAAATAAACATGAAATTGACTTAAGAGTAGAAATTTTTGACAATATGCAATATTTAGAGAAGGTAAATTGCCAACGACTTTAAAGCTGTGTTGATAGTTCTAGAATCATAATGTTGGACATGTCCTGTTGGTCATTAGAGTCCAGATTATCTACTCCTCTCTAGCATATAAGAAACACCTTTCATTATGGTAATGAAATAAACCAAACTCAGAAAGACAAATGTCATGTGTTCTTTTATTTCTTTTTCTTTTTATTTTTTTGGTAAAGATTAGGTAGCTCATGTGTCCCCCAGGATGTCTGATTCCAGCTTTTGACGCTAGGTTGCTGCCCACATGCGTCATGGGAAGCAGTGCTGGTGGTTTCTGGAGTTAGGTCCTGCCTAAAGGGAGAGCTTGATTCCGTTCCTGGCTTCTGACTTTGGCCCCGTCAAACCCTGGATGTTTGACAGGTAAACCGGAGAATGGGAGCTGCCTCTCTGTGTTTCAGAATTAAAAACAAACAAACAAACAAACAAACAAACAAAAAACAGAAAACAAAAAACTCCTGTCTCCTTTAGCAGTTCCTTTTTCCCTTACTTTTTCTAATAATTACCACTAATAATTAAAACACATTTTATTCATGATTTATCATCTTGAGATAGTGTTTTTAGCTGTTCTACTATGAAATATGAAAAACTGTCCTCCTTTCCCTCCTTACTCTATTTCCCAGCTTTTGTCATATTATTGTATTTAGATTGTCAAAAGTTATACTCTGCAACTCTAGTCAAGTCATCAGTGGTTCAACACCTTTATATTCAATATAAAAAGTTTGAGTCAGTTAAAACAGGATTTAAAATAAGGTTAACACTGGCATGATTTTATTCATTGGAAGAGTCTAAAAATGTTGATTTCATAACCCGGAGGGGAGGAAGGCAGAAGGTGGATTAATGGGAATTGAGTTACAAAAATGGTCTTCAAAAAGTTAATGGAAAATACAGATCATGAATTTCATGAAAAAAGCTAGGCATGGATTTAAAATATTTTCCCCTACAAAATAAACACTAAAAGGACCTATTGTAGGTACTGAAAAGGATCAGATATCAGTCTGCAAAATCCCTAAGTCAGAGCATCATGACTTCTGATAATATTGAAGAAAGAACAATCATCAAATTTAAGGTAAAGTTTGGTGAAATCATTGATGCTTTATATGAAGTCTGTTGGGATGATTTAAAAATGGATAACGCACTTTAAGAAGGGACAGATAATGTTGGAGATGAAGCCCATAGTGGCTGTCCATCCGCATCAGTTGGTGAGAAAAATCTTGCTGTGTCCCAATTAAAGAGGACCAACAATTAACAGTGGGAATATTAGGCAGCACCAATTCTGACTGAAAAAGTAAAGGAGAATTGGGGGGAGGGTAAGGGGAGGGGTTGGGGGAATCCCAGAGCCTATGAAACTGTGTCACATAATACAATGTAATTAATTAAAAAAAACTAAAGGAGAACAAACTTTCTTCTTGATGGACATTAACACTTTTGTACCCAGAACTGCTGCAGA
This sequence comes from Ochotona princeps, assembly GCF_030435755.1. Classification (NCBI taxonomy): domain Eukaryota; kingdom Metazoa; phylum Chordata; class Mammalia; order Lagomorpha; family Ochotonidae; genus Ochotona; species Ochotona princeps. The sequence goes on along the minus strand of NC_080832.1, from coordinate 13,572,713 downwards.
CAAGAGCAGAGCCTTCAATGGAAATTTTAAGCAAATGGGCTCAAGATTCTAAAGTATTTCTTCCGAGAATTGCGACAGAAGCTGGGACATGGTTTTACCAGTATGATCCTGAAAGCAGAACATAAAAAAAGTGGCTGCCAAGAGGTAGAACTGATTCAGTCAAAGCCAGAGTGGACTGGTTCAAGGCAAAGGTGATGACAGAAGGTTATTAGGATGCTAGAGCATTTTACTTTTCCACTTTCTGAAGGGCCAATCAATGATAACATCTATTTATTGGGAGAGTGTTTTGTTGACAAAATTGTACAAAGCTTTATGGAAAAACATCCAGGAAATCTCCACCAGAGAGCCTTTCCCAACACCACAGTACTCCTTCTCATTGCTCCCATCAGAGAAGTGCAATTTTGCAAGAGTTTTGGTGAAAAATCGTTAGGCAGCTTCCTTATGGTCCTATTGTGACTTCTCCTGACTTCCTGGTCCTTAATCTCAGAAACTCTTAAAAAAAAACACCCAGTTTTCCAGTTAATACTACAACAGATATGTATTGACATGATTCAATTCTCAGGGTCCTCAATTCTTTATGGGAAGAATAAATGTCTGATATCATTACTTAGGAAAGTTTCTTGAACTTGATTACAGCTTGTATTGAGAAATAGAGTTTTGATATTGTGTAGCAGAGTGACTATAATTAACAAGAGTATGTGAGTATTTTTCTTAAAAAATAAGAAGTTGTAAGAATGAATTTTGAATGTTTTCCCTGCAAATTAATGATAAATGTCTGACCTGAACTTTATACAATGGATATATATGTGCTAAGACATCACAATGTGTCAGCTAAAAGTAAAAACTAAAATAAATAAAATAAAGTGTTAGCTAAAATTATAAGCTAAAATAATAAAATGGCATGGTTACATGCTATTTGTTAAATTAAGGATCTCATCTTGGCACTTTTTTCTGAACTCATTTCTGTTTTGCCAATGTTCCTGTCTTGAAGGCCAGTGGGAACTGTCCATGGTCCTCAGGCACTACAACTCTAGGGCATTGTTTTGAGGTCCAGGAATATGCTGGACTTGTGGGCAGCTAAAATCGTTATCAATTGCATTGGATTTGTTGATAGTGAGAATTTCAAGTTTGTATTTGAGATCTTATTATTTCTGAAGGTTGATGATGCTATTGGGACATCTCAACTATGGGAAAAGTTTTTCCATTTTGAATTAAATGTTATTCTGAAGCTTTTTTGTTAAAAAATTTATTTTTATTGGAAAGAGAGATTTACAGATTCTTCCATCTGCTGGTTCACTCCCCAAGTGGCTCCAATGGCCAGAGCTGAGCCACACTGAAGCCAGGAGACATGAACTAGGAGCTTCTGGGTCTACCACGCGAGTGCAGGGTCCCAAGGCTAACCTCTACTCCTTTTCCAGGCCACAAGCAGGGGGGCAGTGGATGGGAAGTAGAGCAGCCGGGACACAAACCGGCATCCACATGGGATCCTGGTGTGTGCAAAGTGAGGATTTAACCACTGAGTCATCACACCAGGCCCTTTTCTGTTGTTTCTATTCCACTAAATCATGGCCCTGAGCAGAATAAACTGAACCCTTCTACACAACAGTTTTTCAATGATTTGAAGACATTCTCATGAAAAATATTCCGTTTTTATATTTCCCTTTGAAATGTGCCTTTTGGATATCCTCTTTCTCCTTCTTGGGTTCTGATTGCATCCTGGGACAGTTTGCTTCAGACTCTTAACGGGGAGGAGTAATTTTTCTTTATTGTCAACCCATTGATGACCAATAGTTCCATAAGATAAAACATAAATGAATTAATAAAAGATTCATTTAAACATTTTTAACATACCAGTCCCAATTTTAAGTATTCAAAGCTGCAGGTATGAAGTGAATTTCAGCAAATATAGTCAGAATAAACAAGAGGAAACTGAAATTACATAAACTGTGCAGATTCTTTGAAAACATGTATGTGAGAGAGTGATATAGAAAATCATTTGATACTCATAACTTTCTTTATTTGGCAATAATATTGGAGCAGAAAATTATGGCTAAAATTTCCCACAGTAAAGTTCAGCTTGCATGCTTTGAATGAATATGGTATGTGCCAATGAAGTTTGATTGTCAGAATGAGCTAGTTTCTTGTTTGTTAACTTGGGTCATTGTGGTTGGGTTGAGGACAATCCAACTTTGTAGGGTGCATGTTTTGCTTGTAAATTGTTTACACAAGAAAGCTAATATGAATACTTGTCAAAAATAGAAGAGATTTCAAAAAACAATTTCTTCAGGCCATTTTTATATGTACCCAAAAAGAAACAAATGTACTCTTAAAGTCCATTTTCATTTCTCTATTTGTAGACCATTGAATTAATTTATTCCATAAAAGTATAGTTAAATTATCTAGTGATGAAAAAAATGAGTTCTGGATTCTTTGTATTACTTTTAGGTTGTAGTTGGCAAACAAACCTTTCAATACTGCAGCTTTCATGTATCCCTGAAGGACACAGCAGGTACGAGATGTGCGCCATTTGCCACCCACTATACACGTTCCACAAAGCTGGAGTGGGTCCATGTCATCCGCTCTACTCTGCATTAGCCCTGCCTCAGTGTCAGATTGCTAGGGAAATTACTAACCCTCTCCCCTCAATGCTGAATTATTATCATTGAGAACTAAGTATGTGGGGATGACATTAGATTGTAATTCACACTTTGAATAGCACACTTTGGGGAGGAGTTTGGAGTTTATTGATATTAAAATCTGATCCCCAGAACTAAGTACCCAAATTTCAGAGTTCAAGAGAAATTGAGTGGAATATCACCTCCTTCATTCTATTGCTGCAGCCTCAGCTGTGTGTGTATTTGTGTTTGGTTTTTATGTCTTTAAAAGCAGCATAAACGGCTCTAAGCCCCTGGGATGTTTTCATTGGCACCGCTATTCTGTCATTTCTTCCTTACATTTCTGCCTCATAGCTATAGTTTCCTCTTCTGGAAATGAGTAGAATTGGCAGTCGCTTCTGCCTCTCTGGAGATTTTGTTTTCATACGGCTGCAAGTGTTACTATGCTACACACACACTGTTCTGAGTCCTATTTTTTCCTACTATTTCTTGGAGAGTCTTTCATTTTATTCTATAGAAAGCGTCCTCATTTTAAGAAAACTGTACAACATTCCACAGTATGCACATCTCATGTATTTTAACAAGTCATCAACAGTTACTCATATAGAACCTCATCTTTTGCTATAATTAAATAATTTTACATAGACCTCATATTGCACATTTAGCAATCTGTCTTATATTCTTAGGATCAGAATTTCAGGGCATAAAATTATGTGCATATTGCTTTTTTCTTAGACTGGTGATATATAAGGGTTCCTATTTGGAGGAGGGACTTTCTTGTTTGTTAACTGCAGTAGATAAAACTAACCAAGTAGTATTTTAAAAAGACTTATTTATTTGTATTGCAAAGTCAGATTTATAGAGAGGAGGAGAGACAGAAAGATCTTCCATCTGCTGATTCACTCCCAAAGTGGCCACAATGGCTGGAGTTTAGCTGATTCGAAGCTAGGAGCTAGGAGCTTCGTCTGGGTCTCCTATGTGAGTGCAGGGTCCCAGAGCTTTGGGTCATCCTTGACTGTTTTCCCAGGTCACAAGTAGGGAGCAGAAGGGAAGTGTGTAGCCAGGCCATCCAAATGGGATCCTGGTACACACAAGGCAAGCACTTTAGCCCCTAGGCTATTGTACCAGGCCCCCCATTTTTTTTAAGAAACACTTTATTTATTTATTTGAAAGGCAGAGTTACTGAGAGTGAGCAAGTGAGAGAGAGACCGAGAGATGATCTTATATCTTAGTTCACTGCCCAAATGTCCACAACAGATATGGCTAGGGCCAAGTCTAAGCCAGTGGCCTGAAGCCTCATGTGGGGGCAGAGCCCATGCACTTGAACCATTCTGCTGCTTTCCCAGGCACATTAGCAGCAATCTGGCTCCAAAGTGGAACATGTGAGTCTTGAACTGGTACACATGCAGGGTGATTGCAGGTGGCAGTTTAACCTGATATGCCACAATACTGCCCTCCCAGGTGATTTTTTTTATTTTACAAAATTTATTTGTTGGAGAAATGAAAGTACGTCCAGAGGTTCTGTACCCAACTGGTAATTAATCGTGTTTTTGAGAGGCATTTTGATTTCCGTGTATCCATATCCATGGAATTAGTTAACAATGTATGGGAATCAACTGTGTATTTTTAAAAAAGATTTATTTATTTATTTTTGAAAAGCAGATTTACAGAGAAGGATATACAGAAAGAAAAATTTTTCATATGCTGGTTTGCTGCCCAAATGGCTGCGATGGCTGAAGCTGGGCCACTGCGAAGCCAGGAGTCAGGAGCCAGGAGCCAGGAGCCAGGCGCCAGGAGCTTCTTTTGGGTCTCCTACATGGGTGCAAGAGTCCTAAGGACTTAGGTTGACCTCTGTTGCTTTCCCAGGCCACAGGCAGGGAGCTGGCTGGGAAATGGAGTAGCCGGGACATGAACTGGCACCAATATGGGATGCTGGTGCTTTGAGGTGGAGGATTAGCAGTTGAGCCATCATGCCAGCCCCTTAACTATGTTTTAGAAATACAAACTTTTGGATGTTCTGTATTATTGATTTCCCATGTTAGACTAAACCTGAAGGTTTATTGTATATCAGTTTTATATATATATAAAACCGATTCCCCTCACCATCTCGGCGGGGCCTGCTTTCATTTAACAATGTTATTTCCTCTGCGGAGGCCAGCTCTGAGTTTGCTCAGGGGAAGCTGGTGTCTGGTTCTGTATTGGTGTGGGCTGATGATGGCCCCGGGGCCTGTGATGCTGTGCTGGCTTCAGTGCATCCTTGAGGCAGCCATGAAGCCAGCCTGACTCCGGAGGCCTTTTCCCTGGAGCTGTACACGTGATTATCCTAGCTGTGCGAGCACCTGTGTTTCCTGCAGTTCAGCACAGGGCCCCTAAATCCCACAGCCTAGATTCAGAATCCAGGGGCACTGGCTATTCTCAGGGGCTTGCAATTCACCTCTCCTTGTCTTTTTTACTTTTCTGCCCCCTCACCCCTCCTTCTTTTGTAGAAGGATCAACATATAGCTCACTGGGTTGTACCTGTCCAGAAAAAAGAAATCTGATCTGCTAACAGGTGTCATATTTTTGTATAATCGCAAACTACCTGTATGTATGTATGTATGTATGTATGTATTTATTTCCTGGATACAGGTGTTGATGTTGAGGTTTAAAAGGGAAAAATGCTTTGGGTGGGGCTGCTGTGGCTCTTGCAACTAAGGCCTCTAATGGAGAGAGAGCGTCCTTTTAGCTGAGATATGTCACTTCTGCTTGTGGATTTCCTGGTGGTAGCTGCACCTGATCACAGTAAATTCATGGAGCTTAAGCCTTTGATAAGTCTTCTGTGTATTTCGAGGGCCTTTTCTGAGTAGTTGGCTAGAAACATCACTCTACTTACCTTGGAAGCTTCCCTTGTCTTTTTTTGGTTAGGGGCTTTATTTTTGTATAAAAGTTAATATACAGGTTGAGTATCCCTAATCCAAAACTCTGAAATTAGAAGTGCTAGAAAATCCACAACTTGGTTTTTTTTTTTTTTTTTTTTTTTTTTTGAGCACTGACAAGACACTAAGTGGAAAATTCTGCACCTGACCTTGTCTGAGGGGAAGCAGTCAAAACACGGTCGCATTGAAAATACTGTAAAGAGTTACCTTCAGGCTGTTTGAATAAGCAGTATACGAAACATGAGTGAATATTTACACTGAAGGCTTATTTCCACAACATCTCATATATACACAAATATTCTGAAATCCACCATATATATATGTATATATATGTATATATGTGTGTATATATATGTATATATGTGTATATATATGTGTATATATATATATATATATATTTTTTTTTTTTTTTAGTCCCAGGTATTTCAGATAAAGAATGTATGACCAGTGGAGTGTTCTGTGTGGTTTGAACAATTTTATTTATGTATTTTTGATGATTTATTTTTATTTGAAAGGCAGAATTACAGAGACATGGAGAGACAAAAAGAGGTCTTCTATCCACTGGTTCACTCCCCAGATGTTCATAACAGCTGGAGCTTGGCTAATCTGAAGCCAGGAGCCAGGAACTCTTTAGAGTCTCCTATATGGATCCAGGGGTCCATGGCTTTGGACCATCCTCAGTCAAGGGAGCTGTTTTGAAAGTGGAACAGCTGGAACTTGAACTGACACCCATATGGGATGCCAGTGTGGCAGGTGAAAGATTAGTTCACTACGTCCCTCTGTGTGGTTTTAGAATTCAGAAGTTCATCCTGTGCCATTGCATTTAGGATCTCAGCTTTCTAAATTTACATTGCTAGCAGGTCATTTCTAGGTAAAATGTTCCTCAGGACAGACACTGGTTACTCTGAGCGAGTGAGCAGTTTTTGTGTAACTGTTTATGAAGAAGTCGATAAACGGATAAAACACTGTGTGTGTTCAGGTGTCCTTACTCTAAGGGTCATGTTGTAACTGACAGCAGTGGTGCCTGCAGCGCAGCCAGGAGGGGCTTAGTAAGAGGCAGCCAGGACCTTGGAAAGCATGGTGTTTCCAGGGTAGGTAGTATAACTGGACTTTTTCTTTCAAATTGGTGCTTGAGACTGCCTTGATTAAAAAAAATCACCCCAAGAAGAAAAGTAAGATGCTGTTGAGAACTAGCGTTTCGTTTCCTTTAACCTCTGTCATGTTTTCTAGCTATTGGTGGAGATAATGTTCCTTTTAAAGCATAGTTCTTTTTTTATATTTATTTTTATTGGAAAGGCAGATTTATGTAGAGAAGGAAAGGCAGAAAGAAAGATCTTCTGTCGCTGGTTCATCCCTTAAATGGCTGCAGTGACTGGAGTTAAGCTGATCCAAAGCCAGGAGCTGGGTCTTTCACGTGGTTGCAGGATCCCAAGATTTTGGGCCTTCCTCTACTGCTTTTCCAGGCCACAATAGGGAGCTTGATGGGAAGTGGAGCAGCCAGTGCATGAACTGGTGCCCTATGTGATCCTGGCACTTGCAAGGCAAGGATTACCCAATAGAATCATCTTTCTGGGCCCTTAAAGCATAGTTCTAATGCCTGACTGGTGTCTGCATTTAAACTAGCAGCCAGCAATGTTACAAAGCCAAGTTAGATGCAGAGGGTGCTATTCAAGGATATTGTTTTCCTTTTAGTACTTGTTGCTTCAGCATACTTTTTTTTTAAATAAAAATGAAATATTTGTTCCAGTTAACTAGGTAGATACATTGTAGAGCGTTGCTGGCTATCTTCACTCGATCTTAGCCAAAAGGCTGAGAAGAGATGCTGGCTGTCTTACTTGATGTGAATCCACATATTTTGAATGTGATGTCAACAAGTGATTTAACAAACTGATTTATAAGATGCCCCTTTGGTGTATCTTTGAACTATTCTAGATTATGGTAAGTAGAAGCTGATGCACAGGGAACCAACACTATGACCACCATAACTCATAAATCTAACCATGTATTCTTTAAGCTTCTCATTTTCAGTGTGGCACTTTTTCTACCTCTATTTTTAATCCTAATTCTTTCTTTTTTTGTTCAGGTTTTATCTGTATCAGATTTTTTTTAAAACTATGTGTGTATTTATTTGAAAGGCAAAGTTACAATGAAAGGGAGAGAGAATGTGATTTTTCATCTGCTGGGCTGAGCTAGGCTGAAGACAGGAGTCATGAGCTTTGTCTGGGGCCTTTGATATGGGCCCAAACATTTGGGTCATTTTCTGCTGCTTTTTCTAGGTTTCTAGCAGGGAGCTAAATCAGAGGTGAAGTAGCCAGGACACGAATTGGTGCCCTATAGGATGCTGATGTCACAGGGAGCAGCTTTGCTGGCTATGCCACAACACTGGCCCTAGGATTAGTTTTGTCTCTGTAAGACAAGGAGGTGCAAAGTTTATGAACTTTGGAAGAAAGACTGAGTTGTCCTCTATGCAGCGATGCTTTTATTAGAATATTTTTCTACCAGGAGCTCTTCAAAAAGTTCATGGAAAGTTTGTATTATGAGGAAACTATGCATTAATTTTATTGTTGAAAAAAAAACCAAACTTTTTGATTGAATTTGTCGTGAGCTTTTTGAAATAGTCTTGTATTTTTAAAATTTAAAGAGGCTTTATAATTATTTTATTTGATAGGCAGTGAGATAAAAAGATCGAAAGATTTGATTCATTCCCCAAATGCCTGCAACATACAACCAGAGCTAGGCCCCATGATAGATGGGAACCTGGAACTCAATCCGGGTTTCCCACTTGGGGGTCAGGGCTCCACGTGCCTGAGTATCACTGCTGCCGTCAAGTGTGCTTTAGCAGGGAGCTAGAATTGGGAGCAGAGCTGGGGTTTAAACCCACACACTGCTATGTGGAATGCAGGCATCCTTAGCAGCAACTAAATCAGTAGGCCATGCCCATCCCACTTCTCTTTCTTGAAGACACCTACATTTTCTGATAAAGCCTTTATGATGTGATGGCTTTATGGCAAAGGTGACGGGGAACTTAGAGTTCAGAACTGAACAAGCATTGAACCCAAGCTCCCTGAAATCCTTAGTAAAAGAGGTAACCATTGTAGTAAAGGCAGATACCATGCTGATTGCCAATGTTATTATTTCTACTTTCTGTGATTATTGTAGGACTTGCTCAGTGCTGTAAAAGCAAAAGAAGCTCTTGGAAAGGAAGTTAAAATCCTGGAAGAAAGGCTGCATGCGGGCCAGCGGGCCTGGGAGGCCTCGAGGCAGGAGCTGAGCGTCCTGCAGAAAAGCTCGTGCGAGTTGGAGAGAAGTCTAGAGGCAGCCACTGCCTCCCAGAGGCAGCACTCCTCATTTCGGGAGAAAATCGCAGCCCTCCTGAGTGGCAGCGCGGGCGTCACTGGGTCCACAGAGGACGCCCTCTTGGAGAGGATTCGAGAGATGGGCAGCCAGGAAGACACCAGCAAAAGGGTGAGAAGGAGGCCCCTCCTTGGCTTCTTTTTTTTTTTTTTTTAAGATTTATTAATTTTTATTGCAAAGTCAGATATACAGAGAGGAGGATAGACAGAGAGGAAGATCTTCCATCTGATGATTCACTCCCCAAGTGAGCCGCAACGGCTGGTGCTGTGCCGATCCGAAGCCAGGAGCCAGGAACTTCCGGGTCTCCCACGCAGGTGCAGGGTCCCAACGCACTGGGCCGTTTTCGACTGCTTTCCCAGACCACAAGCAGGGAGCTGGATGGGGAGTGGAGCTGCCGGGATTAGAACCGGCGCCCATATGGGGTCCCGGGGCTTTCAAGGCGAGGACTTCAGCCACTAGGCCATCGTGCCGGCACTCCCCCTCCTTGGCTTCTTAAGGAACCACAGACACAGTCACTGTAGTGTCTGCATTAGCTGGAAGTGTAATTTGAATCTGGTTGCAATCCTGTCTATCACAGTTGATCAGGTTATTTGCTGTTGCTATAATAATAATAATAACAACAGCAGCAACAACAATAATAACAATAAACTGTGCACTTGTGAAGAAATAGGTTGGTTTAATTCAGTTTTGAAGATCCCAGAGCTTTGGCAAAGAGCTCCTGGCGGGTGGTGCCACAATGGTGGGAGCCAGGGAGAGCAGAGGACTACTTTCGTTCTTTTCTAACAGCTGTTTTTCCACTCTTTTGGGAACTAACTCACACCTAGGATCAGCCTTAATTCCTTCCAAGGGCTATACCCTCATTAGCCTAGTTACCTCCTGCTGAGTGGTAAAGGGTTCACCACCTGTTAACATTGCCCTACTGGGAACCAAGCTTCTAGGACCTGAACTATGGAAGGACCCACTCCAACCATATCCAGTCTTTAGCATTAAAAACTCAGAAAGGGCCAAGCTGACTTTGATGTAGGTCAGAGCTACCTCAGCACTGCATTCAGTCTGAACTGCATAGCTAGTTGCTTGCAGTGCGACCTTGGCAGCTTCCTGAGGTCACAGCCTGAGATGTCTCATGTCATAGACAGCTAGTGTTTAGGTTCACAACCACCTTTCTGAGACCCATGCGACTCAATGGGTGGTTTTTAAAAACATTTATTATTTATCATTAATGGTTTTCTTTATCTGAAAGGCAGAGAGAGAAAGACAGACACAGAAAAAGAGAGCTCTCCTCCGCTGATTCACTCTCACTTGTCCACAATAGCCAGAGCTTGGCCAAGCTGAAGCCAAGGGCCAAGAATTCTCAATCGAAGTCTCCCATGTGGGTGGCAGGGAGGTGAGCACTTGGACTGCTACCTGCTGTCTACCGGGATGTGCATTAGCAGGGAGCTGGAGTCAGGAGCTTCACCAGAACTTGAATGTAGGCATCCCAAGCAATGTTCTCACTGATGTGCAAGATATCCACCCTTGAATTTGAATTCGAAGCCTTTCAGGGTTTCAAGAGAGAAGATGGCGTCTGGGAAGAGGTTACAGAAAGTTGCCTTGCGGGGTCTCCACAGTGGGTTGGGTACTGACCCCATCATGAGGGCATTGGTGGGTCTTCAAGAAGGCCTGGGGCAGTTCTGAGTGGGATGAAGAACCTGTGGCCCTTACGTCAGGATTTGCTGCCCAGATGGGTCAGGTCAGGCCAGATTTTATCCAGTAAGTGAATTACGAAAAAAAAAAAATAAAAAAGAAATCTTTTTTGAATTTTGGAATTGCAAATACAGATTTTTAGAGCATCTTCCAAATAAGTTACTGTTATTGCAAGCATTAAATGAAAAAAGTCCTTAGTGTATTGTCTGCGAATCACAACCATAAATACTAAGTCTTGCTGCTGTCGCCTCTCCTGTCTCTTCTCCTCCCGCCTCTCTCCTCTAAACTACGAGTAGTACCCAGGACAGTGTTTTAGGGGAAGTTCATCAAATGAATAAATGTGTTTTAATTCACACATGATTGAGGCTTGTTTAATTTTTTTCAGCTTCTTTATACTATCAGCGACTGTTATTTTCCATGAAGGTTTATTTAACACTCTCAATTTTAGCCCAGTGTCAGTTTCAATTATCGTCAAATTCAAGCAATTGAAGTCTTAATTATGATACTCTAAGGTAAATGACAACCAACTTGCATATGTAATTGCATTCTGAACTATTTCTTCTACTGATGTCATGTTATCAAAAATGAGAAAATGCATTTTTCTTCATAATTGTTTTTAAATTTAAGAGAGAGAGAAAGAGAGAGAGAGAGATGGGACAGGGGTGAGAGAGAACTTAGAACTTTTATCCACTGGTTTACTCCTCAAATGCCTACACTGGTCAGAGCTGGGCCATAGAGGAAGGCCGGGAGCCCGGAACTTGATCCAGGTTTCCCACAGACTCGGACACTGAAGCCATTACCTGCTGTGTCTGCATTAGTAAGAAGCTGGGGTCAAGCAAAGGAGCTGGGAACTGAACCCGACTCTGATGCGAGGTGCAGGTGTCTTAATGAGGCTAAATGCCCACTCATGTCTTCAAATGTTGCTGAAAACCCCAAAGGGCTCACTCTCTCGAAGTTCAGGCTGTATTTGTAATTTTTTTTTCTAAGAAACAAAAAAGTTAAATTCCCTTTAACAGTTTTCCAAAGTTCACTCACGCCCCAGGAGCAGTCCTTATGGCCCAAGGGGAGTTCCAGAAGCTTCTTGCACAGGTGCTGCAGGCTGCTGTCTCTGGGGTGCGCATGCAGAGCACCTCGAGTGTCCTAGAAAGCAAGTCAGATGTCCTTGTGATTCAGTCTGCGTTGGGTTGCTTGGGGACGAGAGAAGCTTCGTTAATAAATCCACCCTGAGTGATAACAGATATAGGAGCTGATGGCTTTTGCCATTCATTTTATTGCTTCTCCCTCTTTATTGTATTTCCATTTTTTCCACTAAAACGATTTTAATGCCAGCATGTGATGCTTGGCATACAATTGCCAGCGTGATGTGTATGTTTATTTTCTAAAGTAAAGTGATGCAAATTGGGGAAGCTGGATATGCCCTCCCTCATTCCCCATAAACACGAGAGTGATTCAGCGTCTTTTTAGTGCCTTTGTCTGCTTTCCTACCCTGTAATTTTTTTCAATAGCCACTCTTTCTGTTTAAAAGCCTGAAATCAAGCATATTGCTGTGTCTTGGGTGACTCATTTTCAAGTAAAATCAGGAGAAAATGGATTTTTGTATATTGTCTTAGAAATGTTTTTAAAGAGTGAAAGCATTACAGATTGATGAAGCTGTTTGTTGAGGAGACCGCACAGCCCTGCCAGCTGCTGTGGCTATAGTTCAGTCCCCAGATGAGCAAAGCCTGTGTGAAGGCCCAGCGGCCTGTTCAGGATTGGCCCCGGGCCCCGCAAGCCCATCTCTCCACTACTGGTCCACTTCTGTCTGCTGCATGCTGCTTTGCTGTTGGCCTTTGGGCTGCCCACTTTCCCTCTCTTGCATTTGCAGTTCTCAGTGGAACTGAGGGTACCTCCCAGCAAGTGGGTTTTATTTGTTGTTTGCTTTCTGCTTCTGCTAGAATTCAATCTGCTTTTTAAAAAGCTGCATTGGATCTTACAGTAGGGATTCTTAGCCTTGGCACGACTGGCAGTTTGCACTTGGCTCGTGGGTGACAAGGGGCTGCCCTGAGCACTGGAAGACATGTAGCAGCACCCTGGTGTCTCCCCGGCGGACACTAGTGACACCTCCCCCGCAGGCTGTGACAATTACAGGTTGTCTCTGGGTTGCCAAGTGTCCTCTGGTTGCAGAATCACCCCAAGGTGGAAAACTGTTGCTCAGAAGCATGCTCTGGCCAATTCCTAGTAATTCTAGATAAACATCAAGTATTATTTAGCTATGACATTTCAGGACACCCGTGGTAGATGTTTATGAAATTATGGTTTCATGTGATGACAGCAAGTTGTAGCATTTTTATGTTTTTATTTTTAAAAGATTTATTGATTTATTTGAGAGAGAGGAGGGCGAGAGAGACTGTTGCCAATGTCCACAGCAGTCTCGGGCTGGGACCACCTTTGGGTGGGAGCTGGAAATGCACCCCAGCCTTGCCAGGGGAGTGGCTGGAACTCCTTCACTTGAGCCATCACCACTGCCTCCCAGGATCGGTGTTCATGGGAAGCTGGAGGCAAGAGGCAGAGGTGGATACTGAACCCAGACACTGATAGTAGCATGGGCATCTAAACCACTGCGTCAAATGGTGGCCACTCTTACTCATTCTTCTTCATTCCTGCTTCTAGATATTTCCTGACTGACTCATCATCTCAATTAGAACAGATTATGTACAGAGAGAACGTGACCGTGACCAATCTGTGTCCTTTCCTAAATTAAAAACAGATCAGTATGAGCACAGAAACATCTATCTGGACATCCTATTTTCTCCATAGGACTCTTTCTTTGTCCGGGGCGGTCGGGGGGGGGGAGGGCGGTCCTGGAAGAGCAGTGGGATCTCAGCCTGATACTCTGGGACCTGCAGTGTGTTCCCCTGATTGGCTGTGGAGCCCCATCCTCACCCTCCTGTTCTTTTCTGGACCTCTCCAGCTGCAGAAGCTAGCAGTTGCCCAGAGGAAGCAGCATGGTTCCACTAACATTTGCTTGTGCCAAGTTGTGTTCCCACCGTCACTGCTGGCTACCAGGGTGTCTGGGAGAATGAATGGAGAAGAGGCTCACACGCTTTCCCAGTCTGTCTCATATTGCTTCCTCAGGGCTACAGTTCCAGAGTACATTGACAAGGAGGGAGGCTTAAACCATGAACATTTCTTGTCTATCAGTTCTGGAAGTTAGAGGTCTACAGTTAGGGGTTTGGCAGAGTTGGTTCCTTCTGCAGACCTCAAAGGAGACCATACGCCACATGTCTCCCTGCCTTCTGGCAGCCCTGGGCACCATGTGACTGCTGTGCACTGCCATCCTTCTGTCTTCACATCATCTCCACTCTATGTCATCTTTTTTTTTTTTTTTTGGTTTAACTTCTTTTTAAAATTTATTTTTATTTTTTTTGTTTCTTTTTTTTTAATTGATTACATTGCATTATGTGACACAGTTTCATAGGCACTGGGATTTCCCCCCCCCTTCCCCCAACCCCTCACCCCCCTTAGTGGATTCCTCCACCTTGTTGCATTACCACAGTTCAAATTCAGTTGAGATTCTTTCATTGCAAGCATATACCAAGCATAGAGTCCAGCATCTTATTGTCCAGATAAATTCAACGGTTTCTTGGGGAGACCATCTCTGGTCTAAAGGTAGAGCTGGCAGAGTATCATCCTGATCAATTAAAAGCCCCAACATAACATCAGCAACAATTTACAACATTATGGAATTGACATGGTATTGAGTAACCACTATGTTAAAAAATGCAAGATCTGAACCACATCCTATGACTACTTCATTGACATTTCAATGTTAGTTTATATACAACCGGCTTCTATACACCTTAAAATGGCTATAGGTTACTATTCAGCTGTCTCGTATCTATTTTAATTTTAGTATTTAGCAGTTCATAGTGTTGAAGCATAATTTTGCTGAACCTGGCAGTTTTCCGGGTAGTCTAGACTGGCTTAAAACTGTAACAAGACATATGTCAACAGTTTAGGTGCAGAACAGTTTTAGGAGGGGTGTGCAGAGCAATCTTCAATACCCTAGTGAGGAGTAACTAATCTTTGTGTCCCACCCAGTGAGTTATAAGTGCATCCCCACTGACTGTTTCCTGTCTGTTTCTAAGCTTTCCTTATTGTTCTCTATCTATCTATTCTAGTTTTTTTGTTTGTTTGTTTTGAGGGGTTTCTGGAGCCATCCTGGTGGTCATTGCAAGAGAGGGTGGGGATCCAAAGTTGGAACCGGGTAAGGACCAGAGAAAGCTCCCCTCCGTAGTCCCGAAGGAAGTTTACTGTTCTTCTGTTTCTGTGGACCGCTCATTGCTCCTGGTTGTTGTTCCGATGCCCTTGGATCCTGCAAGGCAGGATTTGGGCTTCTTCCATCCCATGTGGTAGATCTAAACGGGGTGGTGACCTCAGAGTTCTTGGCCTCTTAAGGCACTCCATTTCCCTGTGATCTCCTTGGCAGTTTGGATGTAGTCCTTGGTGCTCGTACTGATAGTCCTTGGTGAGGAACTGGGAGTCTTCAGGGTTGGGATACAGGCCTCCTCCTGTCCGCCTGCTCCACTCTGGGGTCTCCCCCTGCTCTATGCATATGACCACCTGTTAAGAGGTTGTTAGGATTGCTCCTGATTCCCCACATATGCCTTTTTAGTTTTGCTATTGTCTAATGCCGATTCGAGTCTGTTGTCTATGAGTTACTAGTTATGATCCTAATAGGTTATACTTCCCGTCTTCCTCACACCTTCTAGGGTGAAGTAAGATTTCTCTGCTCTCCCTCCCCATTTCTGAGTAGCATAGGACCTGACAAGCATATTAGGTTTTACAATTCTTTGATGTAGATCATAAGCAGTCTGACTCATATCGATTGTTGGTTCATTGGTTACTTCGCAATATCTTATTGCGTGAGATAAGGCTGTTTGGAGTTGAAATAATATTACTGGTTTTCGGACTGACATCATTTCATAACAACCACATCAATATCAACAATAACAACAGCATCAACAACAAATTATAGCACCCTGATAAAATAACGCACCACTAAGTAACCAAAGCATGCGTGACAAAAAGGAAGGCAGACTTATAGAGAGGCAAGAAAAGACAGAGATGGAGGCCTTCCATCCATTGGTTCCTTTCCCAATGGCCACAACTGCTAGAGCTGAGCTGGTCTGAAAGCCACGAGCCAGTAACTTCCTGTGGGTCCCCCACATGGGTGCAGGGATCCAAAAGCTTGGAATATCCTGTACTGCTTTCCCAGGGTATACACAGGGAGCTGGATGGGAAGTAGAGCAGTCGGGATTCTAACGGCACCACAGGTAAAGGCTTAGCCTACTACAGCACATTGGTGGCCGCTATGAATGTCATCTTGGAGTCCAGATTTCTCGTTGTGATAAGGGCTCTCATATTGGAGTAGAGTCATCCTACGAACTTCACTTTATAGAGATCTCATTTCCAAATAAGCTCATATTGAGGGACTGGGGGGTGCGTAAGGGGGAGCTTCAGCATGATCTTTTCTGCAAGAATCCAGTGTAACCCCAAAGAGAGGTTGACCTGGAAGAGAACCTGGAAGAGACGTTGACCTGGTGAGTGTGATTAGTGCTGCCCATACACAGTGACGGGAAGGAGAATTGTGTCGAGGCTAAGTTTCTGGTAGCTGATGATTTATTTGCTGTCTTTCCTATTTGAAAATAGTAGCTTGGATAATTGAAAAGGAGTTGTTTATGGCCCAAAGTCACAGGTCCTTAGGTGACCCTGAAGGCTCTTTCTTTGCTGGTTTAGTTTGTTTGTTTCATCTTAGGGCAAAATGTGTCTCCAGTGAAATCAGAAAGTACTCATCCTTGGAAAGTGAATTAACTCTTTTAGGGCAATCTGACTTCACTTTCAGAACCCCAGTTGCCTGCTCTTGAAATAGAATTTACTTCACTGCCTTTTCTGTTTGTACAATTAAGGTCTATTTCCTGTATTACATCTGTAGTGTTGGAATCTCTGGCACGTTTGTCATATAGAATATGAGGTAGATGATGACAGATGCTAAGAAAACATATAAGAAAAGAAAAGAAATAAAGCTTACTCACGCATTAAAGTTGAGATCAACAACAACACAGGTTTAGTTTGGTGGGACATATACATGGACACTCTACAATGTCACAAAAAATCAAAGTATAAATGAAGTTTATTGTGGTGAAAACAATTTGGTAACCCATGTACCTCCCCTCTCCTCCCCTCTCCTTCCCTCCCCTCCCCTTCCCTTCTTTCCTTTCCTTTCCTTTCCTTTCCTTTCCTTTCCTTTCCTTTCCTTTCCTTTCCTTTCTTTCATATTTATTTATTTTTATTGGAAAGCCAGATTTACAGAGAAATAGACAGAAAACTCTTCCATCTGTTGGTTCACTCCCCTAGTGGTGGCAACAGCCAGAGCTGTGCCGATCTGAAATCAGGAGCCAGGTGAGGTGCTTCTCCTGGGTCTCTGATGTGGGTGTAGATCCCAAGGCTTTGGATAATCCTCTATTACTTTCCCAGCCCACAAATAGGTAGCTGGATGGGAAGTGGAGCAGCCGGGACATGAACAAGTGCCTAGAAGGGATCTCAGAGCATGTAGGGTGAGGATTTAGCCATTGAGCCATTACACTGGGCCCTCTTTTTTTTTTTTTAAAGATTTATTTATTTATTTGAAAAGCAGATTGACAGAAAGATAGAAAGACAGAAGAAAGATATTCCACTGGCTGGCTCACTCTCCAAATGGCTGCCAACAGCCGGATCTGGGATAGGCTGGAAGCAGGAGCCAATTATTTCGTGTGTGTTTCTCACATGAGTTGGGCAGGAGGCCAATCACTTGAGCTATCTTATGCTGCCTTCTCAGGATGTATCAACAGGAAGCTGGTTTGGAAGTGGGGAAGCAGGAACTCAAACTGGCATTCTAATATGAGATATAGGCATTCTACACAGCAGGATAACTCTTAGCTTTGCACCACCCACCCTCCCCCAATGCATATTTTAATGATGTACATTTTTATAATGTTTTTGAAGTCCCCTTAAATGCACGGATTTCAATTTTTATTGCATCAAAACAAATTTTTTAAATTTTCATTTTCCTATGAACTTTTCGAAGTTCTCTTGTATGTTCATCTAAGGCACTAGCATTTGAGCTTCCCAAGAAGCGAGTCAGGGTGAAATGTTAATATATTTGGATAAAATTAACTCTTAACAAAACCTGTTGAGCTCATGTGCGCTGGTATTCCCTAAGCTTATGAAGCTATGTTTTGTGGTGCAGCGGGATGGGAAAACTCTCAGCTGTTTGTTCCCCCCTGGGGGGTCTTCTCTAAGAAGTCTTTGCCTATGCCTACGTCCTATGGAGTCTTCCTGATGTTTTCCTCCAGTAATTCGATAATGTCAAGTTGTAGGTTTAGATCCTTGATCCATTAGAGTTGATTGTTGTGTAAGGTGCAAGGTAGTGTTCTTTCTTTTCCTTCCATCATTCCATCTCCTTCTTTCCTTCCTTCATTCTCATTTCTTGTTTCTGTAAATATATATATCCAATTTCCCCAGCACCATGTGTTAAACAGACTATTCTTTCCCCCTGGATTTATTTTGGTTTGCTTGTCAAAAATTAGTTGGTTATAGATGTGTGAGTTCACTTCTGGGATTTCTATTGTGTTCCATTGATCTTTAGATCTGCTTTTGTGTCAGTGCTAGAATGTTTTGATTACCAGTGTTCTGTAGTACATCTTGAAGTCTGGAATTCTGATACCAGCTTTATTTTTTATTGCTTAAGATTGCTTTAGCTGTTTGGGGTCTCTTGTACTTGCATATGAATTTCAGCATTGCTTTTTCTAGCTCTGAGAAGAATATCATTGGAATTTTGATTGGAATTGTGTTGAATCTGTAGATTACTTGAGGATATAAAATGGACATTTTGATGATGTTGATTCTACCAATCCACAAACATGGCAGATTTCTCCAGATTTTATGTCTTCTTGTATTTCATTCTTTAATGTTTTGTGTAGATTCCACATGTCCTTGGTTAGCTTTATGGCAAGATATTTGATTTTGTTTTTTTCCTCCCCACTGTTGTGAATGGGACTGATTTTGTAAGCTCTTTCCAGCCATGGAATTGTTGTTGTATACTGACTGTTGATTTATGTGCATTGATTTTGTACCGGAGACTTACCAAACTCTTACAATTTCCAATAATCTCTTAGTTGAGTCCTTTGGTTCTTCTATATTGAGAATCATGTCATCTGCAAACAGGAATAGCTGGACTTCCTCCTTTTAAATTTATATTTCTTTGATTTCTTGCTCTTTCCTAATATCTCTGGCTAAAACTTCCAGAACTGTTTTGAATTGCAGTGATGAGCATGGGCATCCTTTTCTGGTTCCAGATCTTAGTGGAAATGTCTCCAGCTTTTCTTGTTCAGTATGATGCTGACACTGGGTTTTTCATATATTGCCTTAAAGAATTCAGATATTGTGTAGAGGAATGATTCTTCTGTGCCTAATTTGCCTAATGATATTAACATGAAGGGATGTTGAACTTATTGAATGTGCTCTCAGCATAACGTGGTTTTTATCCTTCAGTTTGTTGATGTGGTGTATCCCATTTATTGATTTGCATGTGCTGAACACAAATACCTGCTGCATACCAGGGTTAAATCTCACTTGGTCTGGATGAATTATCTTTCTGATGTGTTGTTGAATGTGATTGGCTAATCTTTTGTTGAGGATTTTTGCATCTGTGTTTATTATCATTTATCTGAAAGAGTTATATAGAGCAAGGAGAAGACAGAGAGAAAGAAATATTCCTTCCACTGGTTCAAATGGTTGAAGCCAGCAACTCCAACCTGGTCTCTCACCTATGTGGCTGGGGCCCCACTACTTTGGTTATTTTTGCTTGCTTTCCTAAGCTCATTGGCAGCGAGCAGGGTCAGAAGTGGAACAGTCAGGGCTTGGACCGATGCTCATATGACGACGCTGCTGTCACAGGTGGCAGTGCTGGCTGAGCCAGTTGCACCACCACAATGCCATCTCCATCATTTCCCTCACATTGAGTTCTGACCTATTTTTGATAAATGCTTAGGGTAGAACATAGGCAATGGAAGCTTTTCAGAGACTCAGGTTCTGTAATGGCACTGACATTTTCCTTGCAGGAGTAGACAGTCTAGTGGGCGAGATGCCCCGTCCTAGGTCACTGTGCCTGGGTTCAGTTCTCAGCTCCGGCTCCTAATTCCAACCTACCACTAAAGTACATCTTGGGACTCAGAAATGATGGTTCAGATAATTGTGTTCCAGCCGCCCTCTTGGAAGATTTAGATCATGTTCCCAGCTCTTGCTTCTGACTTCAGCCCTTCCTTTGTGCACATTTGGGATGTTAACAAGAAGGTGGAGATTTGCTTCCTCTCTTTGTCTTTCAAATGATTTTAGAAAATTCCTTAGATGAGAGTCTGGAAGGTTTATCATAAAATATTTGATTTCAGACACACAGAAGGACAGAAATAACTGACTGACAGGCCTGGGACCTCTGGCGCTGTGAAGGTGCAAGAGTAGAGAGTTTCAACTTAGCTCAGGTCTAACCCACCACATGGCGTTTGAATTCACACTCTGACATTCTGAACAAATTCTTGGCCACTTCTGGCCATCTTCAGTGACTAGACACCTACTGCCTGCCTCCCACAGTCTTTGGGGAGCTCTAATTTGTTGCCTAGTTTTTCTTTCTTAGAAGGGAATGCTGAATTCAAGAGACTGGCATTTGGCTTAGTGGGTTAATGGACTGTCTGTGGTGCCTGAATTGCATGTGCATGGTGGTGTGTGTCCTGGCTGCTCCTCTTTCTTTCTTTCTTTCTTTTTTAAAGATTTATTTATTTTTATCACAAAGTCAGATAAACAGAGAGGAAGATCTTCCATCCGATGATTCACTCCCCAAGTGAGCCGCAACGGCTGGTGCTGTGCCGATCCGAAGCCAGGAGCCTGGAACCTCTTCCTGGTCTCCCACGTGGGTGCAGGTGCAGGGTCCCAAAGCATTGGGCTGTCCTCGACTGCTTTCCCAGGCCACAAGCAGGGAGCTGGATGGGGAGTGGAGCTGCCGGGATTAGAACCGGCGCCCATATGGGATCCCAGGGCGTTCAAGGTGAGGACTTTTAGCCACTAGGCTATCGTGCCGGCCCCGGCTGCCCCTCTTTCAGTCCAGCTCCCTGCTGATCCACCTTGGAAGGAAGGGAAAGATGACACCTGCACCATGTGGGAGACCTGGATGAACTTCTTGGTTCCTGGCCCAGTTTTGGCTGTTGTGGCCATTTGGGGTATGAATCAGCGGGTAGATCTTTATTCTCACGCTTTTTCTTTTCATGTGTGTGTGTGTGTACATGGGTATGTGTGTTTTGTGTGTCTGTGTCTCTATAACTTTGTTTTTCAAATAAATAAATAAATAGATTTTTTTAAAAAAGAACTTTAAATGGCATGGGAAGATAAACAATAAAACTTGTTAAAAGCAAAGATGTAAAATTGGATATAAAATGTCATCTCAACCTTATTTTAACAGTATATAAATATTCAAAAACATTGATTATTTGTTGTTGCTTCTGGATGATAGGCTCTTTGAGGGTTTCTCTTTTTGTTTTGGGAGAATGAAATGAAGAGATCAGATGATCTTCCCTCTGCTGGTTCACTCCTCAGATGCTCATACTAGCCAGGACTGGGTCAGGAACAGAGCCAGGGACTCCCTCATACTAGCCAGGACTGGGTCAGGAACAGAGCCAGGGACTCCCTCATACTAGCCAGGACTGGATCAGGAACAGAGCCAGGGACTCCCTCATACTAGCCAGGACTGGGTCAGGGCCTTCCATTTGGGTGGCAGGAATTCAAGCACTTGGACTGTCAGCCACTGATTCTTAACGGTGAAAGGAAACTGGATCATAAGCAGAGGAGCCAGGACTTGAATCAGTGGTCTGCCATGGAGTGTGGTAGCCAACGTGGCAGCTTAACGAGCTGCACCACAGATCCCATCCCAGAGGCAGGGGATTCTTTCTTTGCACGGTCATGCATCATCCTTGATGAATATTTTTTAGTGGTTATGTATTACTGCATTATGATGGTGGGGAACTTAGATGTGGAATTTCTTTTCAGATTTATCCCTATTGGTCCTCAATTGAAACTCTGAGGACAAATCATCAAATGATATTATTTTTTTATTATTATTATTATTTATTATTTTTTTATTATTTTTTTATTATTATCCCGTATATTAACTTACGCTCCAAGCTTTATGGCACAATCAGGACTAGGGGAAGAGGGGGGCATCCAGGGACAAGATACAGCCTTGGGCAAGGTTTGGTGGGTGTGAGTGCCACTGGGGGAGAGGGGACTTTGGTGGAAGGGTCCTGCTCTTGTGCTGTTGAAGAGAAGGAAGTGCTCAGAGTCCCCTCTTACCAGCCATCGCTGCTACCCCTGTTTAGTGTCAGCATATTAAAGAGACTTCGACCTTCAAATACTGAGATCATATTACTACAGGATTATGTCGTGTGGGGTTAGCATCATGGGGACTTAGGACAGGAGTAGCCAACACTCCACTGAAGTCTGAAAAATAATTGTAAGTTGTATTTCCGTACTCGAATTCCAGAAAGGCCGCATGATTACTGGTCAAGGGACACTCGCTGGCCCATCCTTAGTTACTTCTGTGTGGTGGAAGAGTGTGATGAGGAATGCGAAGTGTAGATGTTAAGAGTACTTTTTGTCTTATCTTTTTTTTTTTTTCCAAAGAAGCCTGTCAATTCCTAAATTAATGATAGTTTTGGAAATAAGTCAATGCTATCGATAAATATTTGTCGATTAGCCAGGAATTTTTAAAATTAGATAATGCATTTGGATGTTCAATCAGAGAAAATAACAACCATCAATGGCCAATTTTAAATTTAGTATTTATAAAAAGTCTGGAAGTTGATAGCTTCTATAGTTGTGCTATCAGGTCAGACAGTGGGTTTGAACATTTGTTGCATCTAAAACAAAGCTCTCTCTCCTTTTCTGTTTCTTTGTTTCCAGGTGATTTCCCAGTTGGAAGCCCAAATTTCTGAGCTTATTGGACAGCTGGGCGAGGAGTCCGGGTCTCGCCAGAAAGCTCTCCAGAGGGCGCAGAATGCAGAAAACAAGTCAGAGATTCTTCAGGCTCAGCTAACACACCTGGAGGGAGAGCTGGTTTCTGGGGATGTTTTGCGAGACAGCTTGAATTTCGAGAAACAAAAAGTAATAACCTGAGGGCAATGTCACGGGTGGAAAAATCTGTTGTGGTATAAAGTTTTACATGAAAATATTCTGAGTTTTGCAGACATTAGAATGGTTTAGTCCTGAGCAAAGTCCAGGAAGCAATGGATTTGTTCCCATTGCATGGAGCTTCTTTAATGAAAGTCAGCGGATATAGTAAAGCCGACATATGTGACCAGACGGGGCAGGGATGGAGACTTAGATGTGGATTGGTGCAGAGTCTGGAGGCCGAAGAGAAGAGACGCACAAGGCAGCAGGTGTGAGAAACAGGACCAAGAGAAGCTGGGCAGGATGGGGAGGACTGTATCTGTGGGCTGTGAGATTCCACAGGAGGGAGGGTAAGAAAGGAAAGAGAGGCAAGTGCAATTTAGAACATAGGCACATTAATCATTTTTATTCTTTTCTACCTAATAAAAAAATAAAAAAAATCATGGAGGGTTGGATATGAAGAGATGCACAGAAAGTTCCTGGAAAATCCAGTCTGGGAAGTAGGTAGGTGAGCTGGGAAGATCAGGTAGTACAATTAGTGCTGTAATAGAGACAGGGAGCCGATGAGCGGGGGGCTCTGAGAAAGGGGTGATGGCTTCTTCCCCGTGCTCCTGTGAGAGCAAATGAGCCCTCACAGAAAGGCTGAGGTTTGACAGGGGCCTTGAAAGACAAATAGGGATCTGTCAGGGAAAAGAGGTGGGGAAAAAACTTGAAGTAGAAAGCACAGAGAGGAATGCAAGAAGGGAGGTGTGTGAAGATGGCCTGGGAAGCAGAGGAGGGGCAAGGGAGAATGGAGCTCGGGGCCTGTGGAGGCCAGAGGTGTGGGGCGGCATGCAGGCAGGCAGGGATGATGGAGAGAAGACACGCCCACCGCAGGCTTCATCCTACAGAGAGTGGGAAATCATGGGAGGCTTCCGAGTAAAAGGAATATTTCTCTGAGGCAAGCTGGTTCAGAGGGCGTTGAGATCAGAGGCCAGAGGGCTGAGTCAGTGGGCTCTTAAAAGAGTCCAAATCCAAAGAAGATAGTGGTTTAGCCCAAACAGCTTTGTAACTGAAGATATGGGATAGATTTGGGAAATATGGGACAGTGAAGAGAAGTTTTGCTTTTGATATCTGACAAGGTATGTAGTTGAAGTCAAAGTTTTGACTTTAGAAAGGAAGTTTGTGCTAGCGTCCAACGTGGTAAATTGGAGACAATCTAACTGCCAGCCGGACTGCTGCCTCTAGATAGCTTATGAACATGTTAAGTATGTTCAAGGCTGAAGTGACTTCTCAGAGTGGTCCCTCTCCTCCCCCAGTGGTGGTGGTAATCTGCCTGTTCTTGCCCAAACTATCCTCAGCATTTCTTTTCTTCATTGATTAAAGAGGCAGAAAGTCAAAGAAGGGGTAGAGATTGTGGGGAGGAGGACTCTCATCTATTGGTTCACTCTAAACGCCCAGTAGATCAGAGCCAGGAGCTGGGAGTGAGTCTAGATCTTCCGTGTGATTGGCAGGCAGCCCACTAGTTGATGTAGTACCTGCTCCTTTCCAAGGTCTACATTAGTAGGAAGGTGGAGTCAGGAGCTAGAACTAGGACTCTGGCTCAGGCTGTCTTACAGAGGATGTGGGCATCTTAAGTGGCATGCAAACTGCTAGGCCAAATACCTGCCCTAGATTACTTAATTTTTAAAGATTGTTATTTTTGATGGTATTTACATTGTTGATCAGAGTAGGAAGGATTGAGGGTCAGGGGAAAGTGGATGAGACCATTGTTTCCCAAATTTCTTCTTGCTGCTCTATCTGGGGGTGTGGGGGAGCCAAATGGAGAGGCTGTACCCACTCTCCAAACTGTTCTGGTACCCAGGAATGGGGAACACATGCCCTGGAGTTTTGAAAATTGTTTTATTTCTATAAGATTGACAAATATTGTGTATTTTCATAATACAGATTTAGGAGCATAGTTAGACTTCCCATGCCACCCAACCTCCTGCTCCTGTTCCGCTCCATCTTCCTCCTTCCTTATTCTCTGGATTGTTTTTAAGTATTTCTTTGATGTATTCCAATTTGCTTGAAGCCAGAGAAAATATATTATTCCATGTTTCTCCAGGGTCTAGAAAAAGAGTCAATGCATATCATTTGAAAATTATGGAAGAAATATATCAAAGGCAAGAATTTCATATAGATTGATACCTTGTTCCTTCTCTCCATGTAAATGAATTGTTTATTTTAATTTGGATTAAGCTAAAATAATGCTGGGTTATGAAAGCACCTTATGTAAGATATTTCTGCCCATGGTGCCTTTCCATTAACAACTGCATATGAAAATACATATCCTTGTGAGGGTAGCGTTATTTAAAAATTGAAAGGCCAAGTTGTACTAAATTGAATTGCTAAGTGCAGGTGATCTACATTTGTATAAAATAAAGAATGCATAGTTTCTTACTTATGCCAAACTATGATTCAAATGAACAAAATACGTACCAATCCTTCATTTCTGTATAGTTAGAAATTTCTTACAATCTAAGTCTTCTGTGGGCTATGGCCAAGGTCCTTAAAATAAGTACTTCCTCTGTGAGATCTTAGCATGGTTCCATCATATGCCCTTCCCCGCTATTGTAGGTCCTACCTGTTAAGTGGATGAGTCACATGTAGAAATAGGACTTTATTTTATGTAAAATATAAGCAGTAACAGATCACTTTTTAAAAGATTAATTTTATTTTTATTGCAAAGTCAGATGTACAGAGAGGAAGATCTTCTGTCCAATAACTCACTCTCCAACTGGCTACAATGGCCAGAGCTGAGCTGATCCAAAGCCAGGAGCCAAAAGCCTCTTCTGAGTTTTCCACATGGGTGCAGGGTTCCAAGGCTGTGGGCCATGCTCTACTGCTTTCCCAGGCCACAAACAGGGAGCTGGATAGGAAGCGAGGCTGCCAGGATTAGAACTGGAGCTCATATGGGATCCCGGGGCATTCAATGCGAGGATTTTAGCTGCTAGGCTACCATGCTGGGGTTAACACATCCATGTTGTACGCACAGATTGGAAAAAGTTCCCAAGAGAGAGCTGATAGAGAATTAAGATGTGACAACTTAATGCAACAAAAGCAATGTACAGTGTCACATCAGAATGCAATAAGCCACATCTGTAACGAATATGATTTGTAAAGAAGAGATCAAATTATATTTGTATGCTATTTAGAAAATTGGAAAATAGAAATACCTTCATTCTGGAGATTCAACTATGTATAATTCTGGTCCTTAAGACTGTTTCAGTCAGCATGAACTTATATTTGTTTAAATGTTTGTTGCCTGAAAAATGTCAGATGGATGAGAAGTGATTCCAATAAGACAATATCAAAGATAGCCCCACCCCAAAAGGAGAACCCAACGTAGGAAGCCACTAATTGATTTGCTCATCCAACAAGCACACACACTCTCACCAGTATTGTGTTTCTGAGCATGGCCAGACTCGCTACAGAAATCAAGTGGAGGAAGACCGTGGATCTCACTGTAAATTTAGCCATTAAAGTATGAGTCTTGGTTTCCCTCATCCTGCTATATTTTAGCGTGTCATTCACTTAATTTTGATACATTAGCATCTTAAAAACATTTTTCAAAACATCGTAACTGCACGAAATGTAAAATTGTGTTTGTGTCTTTCCAATAAAGAGCTTTAACTTTGGAATGATCTGTAAAGGCTGCCAGGAGTTCAGCTATCAGCTTCTGCCTTTGAGGCCAGTGTCCAGGGAGGTGGGAAATATTCCTGTGGAGAGCGTGTGAGTGGGTGGGTTCCGGGGGCTGGGCCATCCTGGGAGGCAGGACATGGTTGTTGCATTGTATTGCCGAAGTAGAGATGAGGTTGTATTGGGAGCATAGCCACGTTTGTTGTAAGACTGGATTATAAAAAATGTTAGGTCAAACGTCAAGGTCACTGATCAGAAGCATCCAGAGAGGTTTTGGATGAGCAGCACAGTGGAACTGGCAGGTTGCTTCTGGACTTCATTGCCAAGTATGAGGGTCAAGATCCAGGGTCTCTGATGAGTTTAAGGGACACTACTTGTCAGTTGGTGGGGAAGAAAAAGGATGCTTGAGATCATGTGCTTATTCCACTTTTGTGTCCCGTTTTGTCTTTGTTCCTGTGATTAGTATCTTAAATTTCTGGATGAGCTTTCAGAGAAAATGAAATTGGACCAGATGGCTGCTGAACTTGGCTTTGACATGCGTCTGGACGTAGTTTTAGCTCGCACGGAGCAGCTGGTCCGCCTTGAGAGCAACGCAGTCATTGAAAACAAGACAATTGCCCACAACTTACAGAGGAAGGTAGGGGTATTAAAAGTTGGCTAGTGTTGAAAGAAGAAATTTGTGAAAGGCCAAAATATTGGAAAATAATTTACTCTCATCCACCATAGTTATCATATCAAGATGTAGTATTTGAGTTTTTGTTTCTAAAGTGTTGGTGTGTTTATCACTCAAGGTTTTGTTTCATGGCGAGTAACCGGGACTCCAAGCAACAGTGACTTAAAAAGTGAAAGTTTATTTTTTAATTTATTTTTGTCTTTTCTTACATGCATTTCTTGAAGCAGATCACTTAGGGCTCATGTGCCAGCCTACCTATCTACACTTTTAGCGAACCAGGCTCGTTTCCATTAATTAATTTCCCATCACTGTGGTATCCCATTTTCTCTTGGTTCAAAATGATGTCTAGAACCTTTGTATCTGGCTTTGGGTGTACTGTTGGGGAAGAAAAAGAGGAATACGATGATGCAAAGAATACGCAGGAGCTGTCTTTTGAGGAAGGTGCCTAGAACTTGCTACATGAATTTATACCCCCAGCCAAAATGTTTCAAAGGTCAAACCTAATTACAGTGAAGTCTTGAAGATGTATTCCTGGGGCTGGGGCTGTGGCATGATGGGCTAAGCCTCTGCTTGTAGTGCTACTATCCCATATGGGCTCTGGTTTGAACTCTGGTAACTGCACTTCGGATCCAGCTTCCTGCTGTTGGTCTGGGAAGGCAACGGAAGAGGGCCTGACTCCGTGGGCCCCAGCATACACAGGGGAAACCTAGAAGAAGATCCTGGCTCCTGGCTTCAGATCAGTCCAGTACTGGCTGTTGTGGCCATTTGGGAAGTGAACCAGGTGATGGAAGGCTTGCTCTCTCTCTCTTTCTCTCTTTCTGTAACTCTGCCTTTCAAATGAAAAAACAAATTTTAAAAATAAGGAAAATGCATTTCTAACTCTTGGTAGCCACTTGTTCAGCTTCAGAACTGCACTTTCTGTTACTTTGTGGTGAATAAGAGGACCTTGTAGCATTGCTTGCATGTGTAAGCTCTGCTGATGCAGGAGATAAAGGGTGGCTTCCTTTTCCTTTATTCAGAGGAAGAGTCAGAAACAGTGTAAGTAAATGAGTGAAAGGATGAAAGGGCTATTAGTTGTACAATTATTGGTATGGAGGGAAGAAATAGGAAAACATAGATTGCTCTTATGATGGTTCTTGGGAACAATTCCATGGCACAAATCTATGGTAGAGGCTTCATAGCAAATCACATCTGGAATCCAATTTCACTCCGCCAAGATGTGTGACCTTGGACCTTCTGTCTGTTTCCTGATAATTAAGTGGGAGATGACACCTATCCCAAATTTTTATTACTTTCTAACAAATAACATGTTTGAACTCTTGGCTCCTAGATGATGCCCAGTCACATCTGGCCTCTTGTCCTTTTACTGCATGTTGAGAAATATTTTACAGGCAACTGTTTCACCATCACGGATATCAATCTGAGCTTTGCTAAGATCCCCTCAGATAATTGGCTTTCTTTCCAATATTCAGCGTGATACCTTCTTAAGAATTAAGTGATTCTTAAAATTGCCCACATGCAGAACTTGCCAGTGTAAATTTGCACAGGGCGGAGTTTGTTGTGAACAAGTTTGAGCGAGGGAGGGTGGCTAGGAAATGTTAAAAGGAGCTTGACCAAAGTGAGCAGGGATGCAGCTTCCATCGTGAGCTGAGAAGCTCAGCATTTCAGTAAGCCCCTCCTGTCTTCTGACAGGTGACAGGGGCAGAGTAGCTATGTAGGGAAAATGTGAGGGTCTTCAGCTCGAACATTTGACAATTCTATTTAATTTCAGTTCCCAGTGTTTCTTCTGTGTTTTAGAAATTCATTTATTTTTAAATTTTATTTGAAAGGCAGTCTCTCTCTCTCGCTCGCTCTCTCTCTCTCTCTCTCTCTCTCTCTCTCTCTCACACACACACACACACACACACACACACACACACACACACACACAGATATTCCATCTGTTGGTTTACTCCCCAAATAGCTGCGGCAGCCAGGATTGGACCAAGTTGAAGCCAGGATCTCAGAATCCAACCAAGGTCTCCAGTGTGGGTTGCTAGGACACAAGTCCTGAGCCATCATTGGCTGCTTCCCAGGGTGTACACTGTCAGGAAGCTGGGTTTGAAACAGAGTAGCCAAGCCAGGCTCTCCAGTGTGGGATGTGGGTGTTTAAAGCAGCAACGTAACCCCTGGGCCACACGTATTGAGACATTTTCAACAGGCAGGGAGGAGGGACCTCAATCCAAGTCTTCCACCTTGGTGGCAGTGGTTTCTGTATTCAATGTGTTCTTTTTCATCATCATGGGGGACTCCAGAGGACTTTTTTCCCCTTACAATCTGTAGTTATATTCTAAAAGTCACTCTGCTTTCATCCACTTGATTGTCAGTGGTGATGTTTTGAGGATTTTGTTTTCTGTTTGGTTTATGGATCTTACAGTGCATGCATATAATAAGGACATTAAGTGAATTAAAACCTTTAATTCTGTTTTATTTCTACTATCTTAAGTATATAAACAAAGGTTTTAAAAAATATCTTTGATATATCCTACTTAAAAAATATAGTGACTTAACTGTTGGGTGCCATATGGCTCAGTTCTAAGAGATTGAGCTTAGCCAGTACTGATTTTCACCCTATCTTGTTTCCGAAAACACCAGTGTAGGTATATGGTCATGTGAGTTGCAGAGCGTTTTGTTTCTCTGTCTTATTATACTCTGCTCTTGATAAGGCCATTTTAGCAGTCCTGAAAGTAATTTCACATTTTTATTATGATGCACATAATATTAGAGAGAATCACATGTTGGAAGAAAGCCAACTCCTTCGCACATTTTCTGTATCTCTTTTGTCTCCTACTTTGCAACTACAAAATTAATTCTTGGAGAAAAATTATGGATCTAAAACAACCCAAACAGGAACCCAATGACTTTTTCTTTTTGAGGGTTTATAAATTAGTCTTTTTCAAGTGTAGATTAAATTGATGCAATTAATTTATGTTTATTGATGTTCAACTATCAAAAAAAAAATCCTGTTGTATCAAACCAGCTGAAGACTCAGAAAGAAAGGCTTGAGAGTAAAGAACTGCACATGAACCTCCTTCGGCGGAAAATAACCCAACTGGAGGAGGAGAAGCAGGTGCGCACGGCCTTGGTGGTGGAGAGGGATGAGGCCCATCTCACCATCCAGAAGCTGGAGAAGAAGGTGGAGAGGTTGCAGAAGGATCTGAATATGTGTCGGTACTCAAACACAGAGCTCAAAGCCAAGCTGGCTGATACCAATGAGCTTAAGGTAAGTACACAGCTTCTTTCCCTTGTTTGTTGTTTGCTAGTTACCTTCAAAGTATATGCAAGTGATGGGATGGGTGTTTGGCCATTGGTCAGGATGTCTGCACCCTGAATATGTGTCATATCAGGATCCCTGGGTTGGATTCCTGACTGCTGCTTCTGCTTCCTGCTCAGAAGCAGACCTTGGGAGGCAGCAGTGACAGCTCAAGTGGATGGGTTCCTGCTACCTATGTAGGAGACCTGGATTAAATTTCCTGCTTCCTGCACGTTGTGGGCATTTGGGGTATGAATCAGCTCACTTGCTGTCTCTGTCTCTCCAAATTTTAAAAATTTAGGGGCCAACATTGTGGTATAGCAGGTCAAGCCACCACCTGTGACACTGGCAATAATTTGTGTACAGGCTGCTCCATTTCCAATCCATCTCCCTGCTGGGAAGGCAGCAGTAGATGGTCCAAGTGTTTAGACCGCTTCCTCCTACTTGGTGGCCCAGATGAAGCTCCTGGCTGCCTAGTGCTGGCCATTACTACCGCCTGGAGGGAGTGAACTAGCAGGTGGAAGATTTCTCTCCCTCTAACTGTAAATCTTTTAAAACAAACAAATAAATCTTAAAAATTTTGAAATATAAGGGGTTGTATAGTAAGTATAGTAAGGGAGAGATAGTAAGTGTAGTGAAGATACAATGCAATGTGCATCTCTACTTACAAATCAAAGATGGACTCTCAATGAAACTTTTGATTGTATCTTGAAAATAAGATCTGGACTCTCTGCCATTGTCCATGCCTACGATGGCGATGCACTTAAACAGCAGAATGATGGACTAGAACTGTTTTTAAAGGACTATACTATGGTAATGATATAGGGCAAGTCACTGGGGGAAAGGGATTTGGGTCGGAAGGGAAAATCCCAGAGCCTACAGAACTATATCATGGAATAATAATATTAAAAAATACATTTGAAGTATATGCAAATTAGTGGAAGCTTTGTAATGTGCCCAGAGATAAAGATGAAAACAAGCGTTCTCTGATTTTCTCAAGGTGTAGAAAGTGGGGATAGTACACAAAATGAGCATGTTTTATCCACTTGCTGTGGCTTCAGTATTTGCAGCGAAGCCATCGCTGCTGTGTGAGGTCAATCGTTTGATTGAATCACAAAATTCGCACTTCTGTTGTTATGGCCTACAATGGATGCATATATTAGAATAGTGTGCTGTACCCTGTAAAACTGTGCGAGTATTATACTTCAATCCAAAGTTAAGAAATAAATTGAATTTGCGTTTCAACAAAGGCTTATGAAGAGGTGACTTATTGAGTGTTTTATGAAGAACTAAGAGAAGCTGTAAGTCTTTAACATAAAGGATAAGAAGATGAAAACGCTAATTACCATGATTTGATCGATACATGTTGAATACCTGAGTTGAAATAGTATCCTGCATCCCCAAAATAACCTGTATAATTATTACAGACTCAATCATATAAAACTCTTGTGGAAAGTAAATCAGTGATTAAATAAGAAATTAATGAACACAATTGGGTAGTACAAAACCCCCACATTTCTTGAAAATGTACCAGGAGGAGCAGGCATTGTAGCACCATGACTAAAGTCACCGCTTAGGATGCCTATATGGTGTGGCAGTGCCTGGCACCAAGTCCTGCGGGAAAGAAAGACAGCGAGATATCTAGCTGTGTATTTTTGTCTCCGTTTATCTGTCTGCGGGAAGCCATGCAATTGGGTTAGACGGCATAGGGTTGTGATGGGCACTGCTCCTCTGTTAGCAAGGCTACAAGGAGTTCCTGGCAGCGAGGCAAGGCCTGGCAGAACATCTCTGGTCACCTCATTGCTGCCTCACTCATTGCATGGACACTCAATCACCTCTCTGATGTTTCATAGAATTCTCCTGAGGGTGTTGTTGTTGTTTTTCTGCAAATGTGAGATGATTCCTGTAACTGGTATAACACCTCAAACTGATCAATCATGTTATGGTAAAAGCATCTTTAGCAACGTAAGGCAATGACACACAGTTAAAAGCATACAATAGTACAACTGAGTCCACAAGGGCTCCAAACGTCATGTAATATGTCCACCTTTGTCCTGGAGCTTGTCCTAATATAAGTAATAAGAAATGGCTTGATAATATCTTGGAACAGATGGCAATCATGGAGGTACAAAGAGTTTGTTTACCATGCGCCTCGAACTGTTACAACACATGAAATGACGCATTTTGGTTTCTCACCACGGAAAGCAGAAGGTATATGGGGCATCTTCTAAAGAGAGACAGCTGTGAACCCCCCCAAAATGGCTTAAAATTTCTACCTTATGTTGGCACTTATATTAGGGGAAGAAAACAGTTTATAAAATCTTCTACCTCATATTGGCACTTATTTTAGGGGAAGAAAACAGTTTATACAGGAAGTTTCTTGTAAAGCCCTCTGTTTGTAGAATGGCTGAGATTCCCTGATCCCTCTCACTGCCCTTTAACAAAAGAACAAAAAGCAGTTGAATCAGCACTAGGTGAAGGTGGTGATAATTAATGCATGATCAATTATAAGATTTAAGAAAGAATCTATGATATATGCTTTTATAAATTCCTTTCATTTTTGAACTTTTAATTCTGTACTCTTGATATTTTAAGTAATGTTAGTTAGTTTATGTTTAGTGAAGATTGATTTTGGATATAAGTAAACCATTTGTCACTATGTAACTGCATGTGCTGCCAACCGTGGAGTTCCTGGCTTCAGCCAGGTCACTGCAGGTTTGAATGAGTAACAGCTTGCTGAAAATATTTTCTCTAAAGTAAATAATAATAATGTTTTTATGATTGATTTTGTAATCATTCTTTTATAATGAAGCAAAAGTGAAACAGTTGGATGTTGTGCAAAAGCTTGTGATGATTTGTGTATAAATAAAGAAGGCAACTTTTCTGAGTTGTCCATTATGAGCATCATGCCATAGTGGTCCATGTGTTTCCTCTTCTTATCTCCTCGCTGATCCACGCATCCTTTGCAAGCTCTCAGGTCAGCAGGAGCTGGTCTCTGGTATCTGTGCATCTATCTTTCCATGTCTCCCACATGAGTGGCAGGGATCCAAGTATTTAAGCCATCATCTGCTGCCTCCTGTGCCTTCCTGCATTAGCAGGATGCTGGATTGGAAGCAGAGGAAAAGTTGTGATCCCAGACAGTGACATGGATGCAGGGGCCCACCTGCTGTATCATGATTCCTGCCCAACCGTATTATCTTTTAATTCATTTTCCCCACAAACTTTTGGAAGTGCCATATTAGGTGACTGCGTGATTGGAGATTATGCAAGGATTTATGCCATAGATTCTTAAGAAGAAATTAAACAACTGTTTACTAAGAAGTTGGCAGGCAGTGATATTCTTGTTGTACTCTGTAGGCTGCACCATATCAGGCACAATGGGGAGGTTTGACAGGCTGGGGACTTGTTCCCAAATTTGAGGTGTTTGAATTCTAATGAACACAGAAGAAACGACTTAAAGTGACAAGATTTAATCAAAATATTTAAATTCCATGCATGTGTGCCACTGGCAATGGTGTGTGACTGACTCCCTATGGACCCGTCATCCCTGGCAGACATGCACAGCATAAATGCAGCAGACAAGAACAAAAATACTTTCTGGCTCCACGCAGATCAGCACTCTGAAGCTCCCTTTTTGGAATGTTTCTGAATTTGGAAACCAGCTGGGAAAGAGACCCTGGAGTTAAGCCAGCCCTTGAACATGTGGACAGAGTACAATATTGTGGAAAGCGTTCCCCACTGTATTTTCCCCTTCTGGCTCATTAGTTGCTTTCCTCCCTGCAAGTCCTTCTGTCATAAGGACTAGGCCATGAACTTGAGACTTTTTCCCTGGAGAATGGGAGTGCAGACAGGGCCCCAGGGTGGGGGTGCAGAGAAGACAACATAATTGCATACTGGGGGAGGGGGAAGCCAGAGAAAGCACCTAATGGGGACTTTGGTGGGGTGGTGGGGTGGAGCTAGAAGCCCTGAAGTAAGTGTCAGCTGTTCCCACCCTGGCTGGAGGCACCGGGGCAGGGGGCCTTAGGTTTCACCCTGACTCCCTGGAGTTCAAGTCTCCTGTGTGCTAGTGGGAGTTGTGGATGATAGTGGAAGATGTGTGCTGGGCAGCTCATTATGGGGGCGGATGGGAGTGAACAAAGACCCCTTTTCCTTAGTCAGAGCCCCTATCAGTTCTACAGCCAGACCTTGAATCAGATAGGGCCTTGATGCTGAAGGGGGAACCCTGGGGAGCTTCCCCAGACAGTAGGCACAGAAGCAATGTGGGGACAGCCTCAAGCACCAGTCACCTTGCCTGACAGCACAAGGCTTTTCCTTCATCCAGACACTGTCTCAGGAAGAAGAAATAGAGAGAATTCCTGAAAGACTGAACATTGTGTAAAGGAAAGCAATTCTTTGTTCTTTTGAAGGAGATAACTCTAAAATTGTATTAAGGAAAACTCTGACACAAGTATAGGTGTACTATGTTCTTTGATAGGAATTTATAATTTTATTATTATTATTATTTTAGAAAACAAATTTTGAACCTGATAAAATTGCAGATACCATCCACCCTGATGATTTGGAGTGCGAGTGGTGGGGAGTTGGTTTCCAAAGAATGCGGCAGTGGATGGGCCAGTCAGTGTGGCTGGGAGCCTGTCTGCCCTGCTCCTGCCTGGAGGGTGCCCTTCTCCGGGCTGTAGACACTCATCCCGCCCGGCCTGCATGCTGTGTAGGGCTGCGGGATCACTGCTAGTTAGAGGAAAAGCAAAGGCCTCTGTATGTTACCAAGGAACCCTAAAAAGGAAACCAGAGGCAAGAAAGTCAGGAATTGGGAAACGTCATGGGACAAGAGAGGGAAAGGAATGTCATTATTTCCCACGCGTGATGCGGATATTTGAATATGAAGCAAAATGTTGGGTTCCAGAGCTAAATCAGAAGTCACAGGCGTGAGCTAATCCTTAAGGAATCCTCCTTCCTCCTGCAGAAGGGTTGCCCGGAGGTCAGATATGGCCAGTCAGGACCTGTGTGGGCTTTCATGTCAGTAGGAAAAATGAAATCGCCTTCTGAGTCTTGAAGTAATGAACTTAGAAGCCATATATATATATATATATATAGATAGATAGATAGATAGATAGATACACATATATATATAGATACCGTATTATATATGTATATATGTGTATATATATGCGTGTGTGTGTGGAGAGATTTTCCATCTGTTGATTCACCCCCTGACCCCCAAATGGCCATAACAGCTAGGTTTCAGAGCCCAGAATGAAGCCAGGAGCCAGGAACTCTGTGTGGTTCTCTCATGTGGGTGGTAGGGGTTCAGGCACTCTGGCCATTTTCTACTGCCTTCTCAGGCTCATTAGCATGACACTGGATCAGAAGTGGTGCAGTTGGGACATAAATGGTGCCCCGAAAAGGGGTGCTTGTGTTACAGGTGGCAACTTAATTGGCTGTGCCACAATGCCACTGCCCTTCTGTAGCTTTCTGATAAAACTTTTGCCAAACCTTCTCAAACACAGATTGTTTCCTATTGCTCTCATGGTGTTTGACACAAAATTGCTTCTGGCTGGAGTAGAGGATGAAGTAAGTGACAATTAAACATATTAAGACAAGTGAACAGAAGTGTGGCTGATAATACCTTGATCATCAGACTGTGTGTCCTGCTAATGCTTGGATGCAACGTCAAGGTCCTGGGAAGCCACGGGAGAGTTTTTAAGCAGGAGGGTAAAAATATTAGAGACTAAGAAGAAGCAGAGAGACCTAGAGACGGCAGAGGTCTTTGGGATGAGGCTGTGATCCACAGCGTCAAGTACTGCAATAGGATAACGACGGAAGGGATATCCATTGTACTTGATAGGAAAACCTGTGACTCAAGCAGGTATAGTGGTAGGTTGTGGGGGTGGTGGCCGAAGGCTTTGAGAATGTGCAAAATTCAGGGGTGAAAAAGGGATGGAAATGCATGATTCTTGTGGGATGCTTGGAAGAAAAAAAGGGAAAAAACTTGGGAGTATAAGCAAACTTGGCTGGAGAGTTTATCCTGTTATTTTGTTTTGCATAAAAAGATCTCCACTTTTCCAAATAAGATACAGGGGAGGTGGAGGAGACACGGGTTTTGCCAACTCAAGAATTTCTCAGGCCCCTAAACATTCAAAAGAATGATTAAGTTTGTCTTTCAGAGGGAGAATAAAGATCTATATAAATCATTCATGAGAGTATTTTTGTAAAGATTTGTTTATTTTTTTTGGGCTCGGCAGTGTGGCCTGGTGGCTAAGGTCCTCGCCTTGATCCCATATGGCCGCTGGTTCTAATCCCGGCAGCTCCACTTTCTCTCTGTCTCTCCTCCTCTCAGTATATCTGACTTTGTAATAAAAATAAAATAAAATCTCTAAAAAAAAGTGTCTATTTAAAAAAAGATTTGTTTATTTTTTATTGGAAAGACAGATTTACAGATAGAAGGAGAGACAGAAAGATCTTCCGTTTTCTAGTTCACTCCCCAAGTGGCTGCAACTGCTGGAGGTAAGCCGAGCCGAGCCCAGGAGCCAGGAGTGTCTTCTGGGTCTCCCATGCAGATGCACTATCCCAAAGCTTTGGGCTGTTCTCTGTTGGTTTCTCAGGCCACAGTCAGAGAGCTGGATGGGAAGTGGAGCAGCCAGGACATGCTCTGATGCCCATGTGGGATCCTGGCAAATGTAAGGCGAGGATTTAGCAGCTAGGCTCTCATGCCAGGCCCCTTGTGAAAGAAAAGATAAGGCATTTGGCTCAGGGAGAAAGCTGCTGTTTGGATTGCCTGCAACCTGTATTGGAGGGTCTGGGTTCCAATCTCAGCTTCCTACTGATGCACACACGGGGAGGGAGTTGGGTTCTTGCTTCTCATATGGGAAATGTGGATTGAGTTCCTAGCTCAAGACTTTACTTAGCAGGCATTTGGAGAGTGAATCAGTAGATGTAAGAGCTCTCCATAGGAGTTTCTCTGCGTTTTAACAAATATAAGTTAAAAAACCTTTTAAATTAAAAGCTAGAATTAAAAAAAAGTGTATAAAGACGATAAAAAGAATTTTCCAGGGCTAGTGCAATAGTTCCATTGGTGAATCATCCACCTCCAAGCGCCAGGATCCCATATGGGTGCCAGTTCATGTTGTAACTGCTACACTTTCATCCAGCTCCCTGCTTATGGCCTGGGAAAACAGCAGAGAATGGCTCAAGTTCTTAAGCCCCTACATTCATGTGGGAGACCTGGAGGAAACCCTTGGCTTCTGACTTTGGATCCACTTTGCTCCAGCCATTGTGGGCATTTGGGGAGTGAGGCAACAGATGGAAGATCTTTCTGTCTGTTTCTCATTTTCTCTGTAAATCTGCCTTTCCAGTCAGAACAAAATAAATCTTAAAAAAGAAGAATTTCCTGAAATCATAAATAGCTTTTTATTTGAAACACCCAAGCTTAGAGTCTAAGAAGGATTAATAATATCAACTCTCCATCTTCATACATTGCCTAAGCTTATCCCTCTATTAACTCTACCATTGAGAAAGCAACATTTCTCAACAGTAGCAAAAATGGTCTTGCTGTGTTTGTTTCTAAGGCTACCCAATTACTTCAAGCTGGGTGGCTTAATGCCACAGATGTGTGTTCGTTCACAGTTGTGGAGTCCGGAGTGTGAAATCAGGGCCGCTTTCTTTTGGAGGCTCTGAGAATTTGTTCTGTTCCTGCTTGGTGGGTTTTCGTGGCTGCCAGAAATCCTTGGTGCAGAGCTGCACAATTCCTATCTCTGTCTCTCTTTGCTGGATCTTTGCCCTGCGTGTCCCTTATTTTCTGTCATCCTTGGAAACACCCATTGTTGCATTTAGAGCTCTTTCAAATCCAGGAGATCTCATCAAGGAATATTTACTTTAATTATGCCTTCAAAAGTTCTTATTCAGTTCACTTTCTGAGTTTCTGGGTGAACACAGCTCTTGGAAGTAGGTAATAGTCAACTAGCCAAACTTACACCAGATTGATAATTCCACTGTTGATATAAGGCTAATAAAGAGTAACACTTTTGTTGAGGGTAATTTTATGGTGTAATACTCTTTTAAAGTGTACAGTTCGGGCCCGGCGGCGTGGCCTAGCAGCTAAAGTCCTCGCCTTGAACGCCCCGGGATCCCATATGGGCGCCGGTTCTAATCCCGGCAGCTCCGCTTCCCATCCAGCTCCCTGCTTGTGGCCTGGGAAAGCAGTTGAGGACGGCCCAAACCTTTGGGACCCTGCACCCGCCTGGGAGACCTGGAAGAGGTTCCTGGTTCCCGGCATCGGATCGGCACGCACCGGCCCGTTGTGGCTCACTTGGGGAGTGAAACATCGGATGGAAGATCTTCCTCTCTGTCTCTCCTCCTTTCTGTATATCCGGCTTTCCAATAATAATAAAATCTTTAAAAAAAAGTGTACAGTTCAATGGTTTTAATAACTGACAAAGTTGTGCAGCCATTACCACCAACTAAGCTAGAACATTTCCACCACCGTCCCCGACATCACCTGAGTCACAACCCCATACCTCTCAGCAGCTACATCCCATTCAGTTGTTCGTCAGCCTCCCGTGTGCATGGGTCTGCTTTCTGTTTGTATCTATAGAGTTGTCGATTCAGCACGTTTCATATAAATGGAACCACACAGTAGGTAGTCTTTTTTTTTCTGGTTTTCTTTACTTAGCATGTTTTCAAGGTTCATCCATGTTGTACCGAGTGTCAGCACTTCATTCTTAAGATTCTCTAGAAAAGCAGAGTCAGTAGTAGGAGTATATGTGTGTGTGTAAACAGATGGCTAAGCAGGTAAATTTTATTTTAGGGAAGTAGTTTATATGCTTTTGGAAACTGTCAAGTCCAAACTGAAGGATGAGCTAGCATTCTGAACACACTAAGGAAGAACTGGTGTGCAGCTCAAGGCTGCACTTGCTCTTAGCCAAAGGGCCAAATGATGCAGCTCATGTCTAAAGGCCATCTGCTGGTAGAATTTTCTCGTGTTCAAGGGAAGTCATTCTTTTTCTCTCTTTTTTTTTAGGTTTCTTTTCTTTTTTTTTTTTTTTAAATTTTGCTTCTTTTTAATATTATCATTTTATGATACAGTTTCATAGGCTCTGGGGTTTCCCTTATCCCCTCCCCAATTCCCTTCCCCCTCATTGACTGCCCATTTATTATTACTATAGTATAGTTCTTCATACACAGTTATATATCCATCATTACAGGCATGGAAAATGACAGAGTCCAGCATCCTATTGTCAAGATAAAGTAAACAGATTCATTGGGAGTCCATCTTTAATCTGGAAGTAGAAATGAATACTGCATTGTAGTCTCACATCTGGATGTGATAATCTCCATTACACAGTTACTATACATTCCCTTAAATAAAAATCAGCAATGCAAAATCAACAAGAAGAAAAATAAAAATTTACAATGTCATGAAGTTAAATAACATGCTGCTAGATATGATAGTCTCTATTACACAGTTACTATACATCTGTTAAATGAAAAGCCCAAAACAAAATCAACAACAGGAAGAAAAAAAAAGAAATTAACAACACCATGACGTTAAATAACATGCTACTGAGTGACTAATGTGTCACTGAAGAAATGAAAAAAGAAAATCAAGAACCTTCTTGAAGAAAATGATGCTTCTGTATGATCTATGAGATATTGAAGAATTTAATCAGAAGCAAGTGTTATGAAGAGTTAAAACAAACAAAATCAAAACCCATTAGTTGTGGTTTCTGTGATTTTTGTTGTTGTAATGTGTCCCCTGTAGGCAACAAACAGATGGGTTTTGTTTTTTAATCCAGTCTACTAATCTGTGACATTTGGTTGATGAGTTTAAGCCATTTACATTTAGGGTTAATTAGAATGGGTGGCAATTTGGTCCTGTCATTTTAGCAATGGGTTATTCATTGATTTAATCTTCTGTTGTCTTTTTACTGGGATATTCTTTGCATTTACTTTTGGTTTTGGTGGGCGCTATTCTTCTTCTCTGTCAAGAGAACATCTTTAAGTATCCTTTGTAGGGCAAGTTTGGAAGAGGCATATTCTTTGAACTTTTCTTGACTGTGGAAGAATTTTATTTCATTTTCAAAGACAAAGGAAAATTTTGCTGGGTACTTTATCCTGGGCCGACAATTTTTTCTTATAGAATCTGGAATATGTCACTCCAATTTCTTTTGGCCTGTAGAGTGTTTTGTGAGAGATTTCCTGTGAGTTTAATTGGCATTGCTTTGTATGTCAGTTGATTTTTTTCATGTGCACATTTAGGATCTTTTCCTTATGTTTGAATGAAGAGAGCTTGATGATCAGGAGTCATGGTGAAGATCGCTTTTGGTCAAGCCTGTTTGAAGTTCTCTGCCCCTCTTGAATGTTGTTTCCCAATTCTTTCTCTAGATTAAGGAACTTTTCCTTTATTATTTCATTAAATACATTTTTAAACCCAGCTTCTCTTTCTGCGCCTTCTGGGACTCCCATAACTCTTTATGTTTGGCTTCTTAATAGTGTCTTTCAATTCTTTAATACACTTTTTTTTTAGCCTGATCCAGCTCTGCTTCCAGCTTTTCGTTTGTTTCCCCCTGGTGACAGGAAATATCTTCCAATTCTGAGATTCTTTCTTCTGCTTGCTTCATTCTATTTTGGAGACTCTGCACTGTACATTTAATGTGCTCCACTATATTCTTCATTTCTGATATATCAGCTTTTATTTGATTCCTTTCCAGCGTGACATATTCCTTGAATTCCTTGAATACCTGCTTTACGTGCTTCTCATTGTTGATAAGAACCTTTATAACAAGTCTTATGGATTCTGTGTCCCCCATTTTCTCGATGTCTTCCTCAGTGAACTCTGAGGTTGGCATAGGGTTTTGCTCCTTTTACAGGGGAGTCTTCAGTAATATTCATTGTGCCTTTGTCTCTCCTTTTGCTCTTGGTCATTGTACCTCTGGTTATCAATGTACCTCTGGTTAGCAATCATTGTACCTCTGGTTAGCAATGACCCTTTTGCTCAGGTTTCTAAGCTGTGTCATCCACGGTTCTACAGTTTGATTTTACTTATTGCGGTTGGTACATGGCTCTTGGTTTGCAGTCAGTTGTGCCACTCCCTGCAGCAAATTCCAGGTCTGGGTTCTTATGTTAGATTCCACCATGGTCTCTATAGCTCCAGTTTTTGGC
Organism: Ochotona princeps; assembly: GCF_030435755.1. Lineage (NCBI taxonomy): Eukaryota > Metazoa > Chordata > Mammalia > Lagomorpha > Ochotonidae > Ochotona > Ochotona princeps. The sequence continues at coordinate 13,531,133 of NC_080832.1, read as the reverse complement.
TCACCAGTCTCTACTTGCTGTGAAACTATGCTTAGGCTGGACTATGTCTGTACAACCTTTCTCCCACTTCCGGTTGGAGTAATTCCCAGGATTAGGGAGACACCAAGCATCCTATATAGCTAGGTTACTGTTGGTGGTCATCTTGCCAGAAGCTGTTGTCCATTAGGTCTGAGGGCCACATGGATCTGTTTTGACCTGTACGATACCATAGTTGGTATTATTTTCCTGTTGGACCAGTGCAGCGCACTGAGCCCTTGCCATACTGTACAAAATGGCACCTGATGTGCTACCAGCAGAGTTCCCGATCTGCTGGCCTTCAGGTTTGAGGGCTACCCAGACCTATCTTGGGTGGAAGCTGTAGGATGCCACGTTGTTGCAGTTTGTTGAGCCAGAAATGAGTTCACTCCCAGCTCAGTACACATGCAGTACTCTCCATAGCCCTTGCCTCCTTAAAAAAATGGCACCCAATTCAGCTCTGTGGGTGGACTGCATTGTGAAATACACCCTGTTTCTGCACTGCCCGTCTGGGATCTTCTGCTGTGTCTCTGCTCCTGGTCAAATCAAATAGACCGGCAGCAGGATGGGCAATTCTTTGTCTGGGTTCATATCCTGAGCTCCTGGTGAAAGTCTCTTTCCACCTTGTTGCTGGTGTAGTTCTGGCTGCCAGTAGAGTTCAGCTCACCATTTGATGAATGCCACTGTGGTATTGGTGACTGCAACGCCACACCGATGTGTCCGCTGCTTTCCTGTGCCTGTCAGTCTCCAGGCACCCATCTGCTGTTCTCTCCTCTCCTATTTCCTGGAATGTGCCATCTCTGCCTCACACCTGCTAATATTTCTGCATCTGTTGAAACGTGTCCTTACCCTATTCTGCTTTCATGATTCTTTCTGGGAAGTCATTATGCTGAGGCCTTTTACTGATTGACTGGTCTCTACTTACATTAGAGAGGGCAATATGCCTTACTCAGTCTACCCATCTAAATGCTAGCATTGGATTTTTTTAAAAGTGTAGCAAACATGAAAATTGTACATGTAAGGCGTATATTTGAGTGTTAAATAAATGCATACATTGTGTAACCTCCATTCAGAGTAAATATACTTATTCATTCAAGATGTTAACATTTATTTTTAGTGAAAATATTCCCAAATCCCATCTTGCAATTTTGTATGAAGAAATCTATAGCAAAGTGACATTATGTCATTTTATCCTACATGCAATAGAACCACAGAACTTCTTCTTCTTCTTTTCTAAGATTTGTTTATTTTTATTGGAAAGTCAGATTTACAGAGAGGAGAGGCAGAAAGATCTTCCATCTGCCGGTTCACTCCCAAAGTGATCGTAATGGCTGGAGCTGAGCCATTCTGAAACCAGGAGTCAGGAGCTTCTGCCAGGTTTTCCAAGCGGTGGCAGGGTCCCAAGGCTTTGAGCCATCCTCGACAGCTTCCCCAGGCCACAAGTAGGGAGCTGGAAGGAAAGTGGAGCAGCTGGGACAGGAACCAACGCCCATATGGGATCCTGTCACATGTAAGGTGAGGGTTTAGTGACTAGGCTGCTGCACCAGTCCTATCCTGTCTAGCTTCTTACTCCTGTCTAGCTGTGACCCAATTCTTGTCTCTTGGTTTTGCCTTACCTGCCATCCGCATTTCCTTCTGCAGCCTCAGGAAACCACATCATAGTGTTTAGCTCAGATTACATCTTGATCACGCATGTTTTTTTAGAATCCACCAGTGAATGAGATCATGTGATATTTATCTTTCTGTGCTTGGCTTATTTCACTTTTTAACATAGTGACCTCTAAATTCATCTGTTTTGTTTTAAATGATAAGATTTCACATTTTTTGGTAACTGAGTTATAATCCATAATGTTTATATCTCACGTTTTATTTCTCCATGCATCAATTCCTGGTCACATAGGCTATTTGCATTTTCTGGTCATTGTGATCAGTGCTGAAGTAGTCGTGGGAAAACAGCTATCTTCCCAACTGAATGGTTTCCTTTTCCCTGGATATATGCCCGGGATTGGGATAAATGGATCATGTGGCACTTCTGCTTTTAGTTTTTGGAGTATTGTTGTATTGCTTTCCACCATGGAAGTGCTCATTTACACGTATCCCAACAATACGCAATTGTTTCCTTTCCTGCACATCCTCTCCCACACTCATCTCTTGCCTTTTGGCCGCAACCCGTCCTACTGCAGTAAGGTGCCACCTCATTGTGGCTTTGATTTGTACTTCCCTGATGATTAGTGATATTGAGTGGCTTTTCATACTGCCATGTGTGTCTTCCTCTGAGAAATCTCTGCTTGAATCTATGGCTCATTTTCAAAAATTGGATTTTTATTTGTTTTTTGAATTGTTTGAATTCTTTATATTTTCTGGATATTGATCCCTTGGCAAGATATATAGCTTGCAAATATTTTCACCAATTCTTTTTTTCCAGGTTAATGTAAGTAAAATACTTTATGATTCATAGCTTTTTAAAGCAATTGTAATAAGTTCGGCATTAAAAAAATATTCTTGGCAATATTCTTAATGTCCCATTTAGTTCAACTGAAGACAGCAGGCTCTCCACAGCTGCTTTTGTACTGAAGCTCTTTGCATCTGCTGCTTAGCTGAAACAAATGCAACCTTGTGGAACCAAGTTATACAGGAGAAAAATATTTTAATGATCTTTTTAGGGGCATGCACTTGGTCTAATGGCTGAGTCACCTGCATCCCACACTGGAGTACCTGGATTCAATTCCTGGCTTTGGCTCCTGACTCACATTCATTTCGGTGTAGACCCAAGGAGGCAGGGTCCCAGCCAAGATTGTTGAGTCTCTGCCTTGCAGGTGGGAGACCTCATTTAGGCTCCTGGCTTCAGTGTGGTCCAGCCTGGCTGTTGCAGACACTTCAGGAGTAAGCCAGGGTATGTACGTGGTCTGCTCTATCTTTCTTTTTACTTCTCAGGAAAAAAAATGGAGGGGACCATTTATACATGATTATGGCTATGGTTTTCTTATTTTCAAAATGTTTTATTTGCATAATATATAGAGTGGGTGGTCCTGGGCCAGGCTGAAGCCAAAAGCTGAAAATCCATCTGCATTTCCCAAACATAGGTGGCAGGCGCCAAGATTTTGGGTCATCATCCACTGCTTTCCCAGGACCAATAACAGTGAGCTGGATTGGATGAAGAGCAGCCAGGACTTGAACCAGCACTCTGATCAGGGATGCTGGTGTCATAAGTGGCAGATTAATTTGCTGTGCCACAACACCAGCCACAAGCTTGATTTTTTTCTATTTTATTTTTAAAATTTGTTACTTTATTATTATTATTAGTTTAAAATTTGAATTTTATGTACAATTCTTTAGGGCTAAATTTTATGGTGCAATTCTATAGACTCTGGGATTTCCCTTCCTCCTTCTCCCAAATCCCTCCTCTCAACTGATTTCCCCCATATTATTACAATAATGTAGTCATTCATAAGCAGTCATAAGTCCATCAGTTTGCTATTTAAGTGTGTTGTGACATTGCCAGTACAGACAATGGCAGACTCCATGGTGTTGTAAATTTTTTTTAACTTTATTCTTGTTGTTGATTTTGGTTTTATGGCTTTTCATTCAAGGGAGTATATAGTAACTGCATAACAGAGACTTTGATATCCAAATGTGAAGATACAGTGCAGTGTTCATCTCTGCTTCTAAATCAAAGAAGGACTCCCAGTGAAAGTGTTGGATGCATCTCGACATCTCTTTAGATAGTCTGTTTACTCTGTTTCTTTTGCTGACAACAGCTCTTTTAGTTGGTGAAATGCCATTTATCTGCTTCTGTTTTTATATCCTGATATTTTGGGGTCTTACCCGGAAAATCCTTGTCCATTCCCATGTCATAAAGTATTTTCTTTTGATTATCTTGAAGTTTCAGATCTCCTGTTTAGGTTTGTAATCGTCTCATATGATTGTGTGAATGGTGGAAGCTAGGTATCTAGTTTCTTACTTAAGCATGTGGAGGTCCAATTTGCCTAGCACCACTTATTAGAAATATCATTATTTTTTCAATGCATGTTATTAGCAGCTTTGTGAAAAAATGGTTGGCTGTACAGGCATGGGTTTACTTTAGGGTATATTCTGTCTCATTGGTTTATAAAGCTGTTTTTATGTCAATACCACGCTGTTTTAATTACCTTTGTAATACATTTTAAAGTCGGGTAAAAGCTCTTGCTTGGTTCTTTTTGATTAAGATTGCTTTAGCTACTTGGTACCTTTTGTGATTCTGTACAAATTTTAGCAGTGTTTTATTTGTTTCTGTTTTCAGGTCTGTGAAAATTGTCGTTGTGGCGTTGATAGAAATTGCTTTGACTCTGAAAATCACTTTGGGTAGTATGCCTATTTTAATGATGTTGAATCTTCCAATCCATAAGTACTGGTGTCTTCCATTTCTTTGCGTCTTTCCCAGACTCTTCCATCAATGTTTTATAGTGTTCACTGTGGACCTCTTTACATCTCTAGTTAAATGTGTTCACATGTATTTAACATTTTTCTTTATTTAGTGCTACTAGCGATGGGATTGCTGTCTGGATTTCATCTGTGATGACTCACTGTGGGTGCATGACTATGTTACTGGCTTTGTCTCCTCTGACTGCTGATTTTATTCATTAGTTCTAACAGCATTTTGGTGAAGTCATTGGGGTTTTCTGTAAATGAGATCCTGTCATCTGCAAACAGTGACAGCCTGTTTTCCAGTGTGGATGCCCCTGATTTTTTGTCTAATTGCTCCAGCAAGAATTTCAAGCATGACGTTGAAAGAAAGCGACGAAAGTGGGCATTCTTTTCCTTTTCCAGATCTCAGAAACAAAGTTTTCAGCTTTTCTGCATTAAATAGGATGCTAGCTGTTGACTTGTTTTAAATGGTCTTTTTAATGTTGAAGTTTGTTCTTTCTGTACTTAATTTGGTCAGAGGTTTTTATCTTGAGAGGATGTTGAATTTTATCAAATGGCTTTTCTGCATCAATCGAGATGATCGTATGATTTTGTTCTTCATTATGTTGATGCGATGTATCACATATATTGATTTGTATGTTGAGCATTTTTGTATCTCTGGGTTGCATTCTATTTGGTAACAGTGAATGTTCTTTTAAATGTACCATGGGAATTGATTTGCTTGTGTTTTGTTGAAGATTTTTCCATTTTTGTTGTGTCCTTGTCTGGTTTTGGTAATGCTGGCATCATGGGGTGGATCTTGGAAGAACCCATTTGTCCTCTATATTTTTGAATAATTTGGGGATGATTGCTGTTAATCTTTTTTAAAATTCTTGGTAGAATTTGGCATTGAAGCCCTCTGATTATAGGTCTTTTTTTTGGAATTTTATTATTGATTCAGTTTCACTACTTATTACTGGTTTGTTTAGAAATGCTATTTTCTTACAATTCAGTCTGTGCCAGATATGTGTGCCCAAGAGTTTGTGAGTTTCTTTTAGCTTATGAAATTTGTTTTCATGTCATTGTTTATTCTACTTTTTAACAATGCTTTTTATTTCTGTGATGTCAGTGGTAATGTTTGCTTTTCATCTTTAATTCTGTATATGTGAAACTTCTCTTTGCATCAATTTTGTTTATATTTTCAAAGAATCAGCTTTTCATTTTATGGTGATTTGAACTTGTAAAAGTCTGTCATTGATTTGTGCTGAGTTTTATTATCTGTTTCCTTCCACCAATTTTGGATTTGATTTGTTCCTGTGTTTCTAGTTCCTCAAGCCACAATGGTAAGTTGTTTGAGGTCTATTTAGAAATTCAAAGCACTTTGTCCTGTTGAGGTGGGCTATGGTGTGTCTGCTGATCAGGTGGACTCACTTCTCCATGGCTATACCCATCAGCTGCTGGTATTGATGGCTGGCTTATAAGGCTGTTTAACCAGGACACAACTCTTCTGATCACTGAAGTAGATCTGTAGTTCTTATGAGGGTGATTTGATATGTGCATAGCTGTTCATGCTGGTGTCCTGTGGGCTCCTGGTTGCCATCTTGACTTTGCCGTAAATGTTGGTCTACGAGAAATATCTGGGATAATGTGTGACCAAACATCTGAATCTCATAGCCTAGTTGAGTAAACACATAAAATTAGCCATTGCAATAGCTTTCTATGGATAAATAATATTCCATTATGTGGACATAACATATTTTTTGTCCATTTACTATTTGATGGACATTTGGATTTTTTCATATTTTGGCTGTTGTGAATAAGATTTATATGAACATCCATGTGTATGTCTTATACGTATTTCTGTCTATTTCAAAATTATGGCGAAAGATGTTGATTCCTGGGTTATCCAGATACCCCCAATACAAAAGCCATACATTAAATTTCCTCTGAATTTTAGACCAAGAAAAAATAAAACTTTCAAGAAAATTATTAAGTTTTAATTTGGCTTGTGAAGAGAAGGATTATAGATATCCCTTTCAACAGTATCCTGTGCATCCTAAACATGGCTAGGATATTTTTTCCAAGGTTCTGCTAAATTGTGTTGCATTAAAATAATGTACTCAGGTACAAACTTAAAGCTATGTAGACATTTGTTAGTCTTATTGCACTTTCACTATTATGAAATCTAAAGGAACTTACAAATCATAGGATAAAAATGGAATTTAATGATTAATGATATATTTCCATGTGTTCTATTTTTTATTTTATCTTTTTAAACTTAATTTTTTTTTAGTATAAAGTTAGATTTACAGAGAAAATGAGTGACAGAAAGAAGGACCTTCCACCCACTGGTTCACTCCCTAAGTGGCTGCAATGTTCAGAGCTGAGCCGATTGGAAGCCAGGAGCCAGGAGCCTCTTCTGGGTCCCTTACACAGGTTCAGGGTCCCAAGGCTTTGGGCAGTCCTTGACTGTTTTCTCAGGCCACAAACAAGGAGCTGGATGAACTGGAGCAGTGGGGATATGAACTGGCGCTCATAAGGGATCCCGGTGCATGCCAGGCAAGGACTTTAGCCAATAGGCTATGGCACTGGGCCCATGTTTATACTATTTTACTGAAATTGCTAGGAGTGTATGATTCTTGTGGTACAGATCCCTTTGAGTTGGGCATGTCAGTATTTTATTTTTTCCTATGAAGAGGCAGATACTGTATCATGTGCTTATTTTACTATTGTAGATTCTTTATTTGTATATCCACCATAACATGGTTTGGCCTTCACTTTGCATGAGCATATTGTTTATGTATTAACTTTACCTTTGCTCTTTTCTCATTAACCAGGACAATTAAAGCACTGCTATTAGTTGGCACAAATACAGCCGTGTACAAATACATGCACAGTCTCTGAAATCATGTGGCAGAACTCCAGAGGATACGGAAAATGCCAACTGCTTCATGGCTTGCATCTCTTAGGATGAGTGTGAACTGAATATATTAAAATACCCCATTATGTCAGCAGCTTAGATAGGAGACATTTTCTTCCCTCACTGAAAAGAAGCATGGTATGAGATAAGACCTTCCATGCACACTATATTAACTCACTCCATAGTCATCAGCAACCAAGCTTCTTCTATCTTTCTGCTTTAGAATATTACCAATACATTTAATCTTCAACCTCCCCTCTTGGCCTAAAGTAGCTATTAGGGCTCCAGCTACTGCAGTCACCAGGTAGGACAAAGTGTGGATGTTTGCTATGTTTCTCGGAGCGATACACTTCTTGTGCCTTCAATGCTAGAACTTAGTCCCTGGACATGCTTTATAGGGAGTCACCCTAAGAAGTGAGTAACCTAAGCAGTAAGAAAGAGCTGAAGAATAGCCATTTGATGGAGAACTGTCAGCTGTACCATATGGCGCAAAGTTAGCAAGGATCTGTAACCCCAGGTTAGCAGTCAGAAACCAGAAACCAGTAGAAAGCCCTTGTTAATTTTTGTTGGTCTCCAATGGAAGCACCCAAAGGGGATAAAATTCTTGAGCTGCCTCCGAAAGTTTCTCCAGTTTTCCAACTCTCTTGAAATGTCTCTATTAGGGCAAATGTTCTCCATGTTCCTTCTCCATTCTAGACTCATCTCCATGCCACTCAGTGCAGCATTCATCTTGTTTTCTTATCTCCTGATTGGGTTCTGCAGAGGCCTGTTGGCCAGCTTGGCCCACTGGCACTGTTCTGCTTGGCAGCTTGTATACAAGGGTGACAGAGCCAGAGAGAGAAGATCCTCCTGGGGGCCTGGGGTTATGAAAGGGGCCAAGGGTGTAAGCTTCTCTCCTTGATCTCTGCTACCTTTCTGCTTTGGTTAGGTCTTAGTGATCCTCTTTAAAGAGGGGGCTTGATAGAGAGGCACTCAACAACACCCGTGAGGGCTGGATGGTTGAGTTGGTTAGATAGAACTAAGCTTTAATACCCATTGACAAGTACAAGAGCCAAATGGGATAGGGGACAGACTAGTCTTCTGCTACACATACTGGCAAACCAGGGTAGGGGGCGGGCCTGGTGGGGGTTATTGTGGGTCGCCCCAACTAGGCTGCAGCTCCCACTGGTTGATGTAAGGGCCGAACCAGACTGGACTGCAACACCCATTGGTTCCAGTGCAACTCGAGACCGAAAACAGAACCAACCCAGCAATTGTAACCACCAGCTGATCGTGGTGATGGACTGTGCCGGGCCCTGTGCTTGCTAGAACATACAAGAAACTAGTCTGGGAATACCTCAAAGTTTCTTTGGAGATCTCCCCAATCGAACTGCTGGACTCAGAACTCTAACCAAGAAAAGACAGAAGACAGAGCAGATCAATCATTCATCACAGCTATATGTTGGCAGCTAAATATGGGGCAAACGGAGACTTTATGATGGAACATATCAATCAGTGGACGACCTCATCGAGTGAAACTGGCAGCGATTTATAACCAGAGAACTATTAACACCACTCGAGCACATATCTCAGAGCATGCCCCACATCCGGGACTTGGGGTGGGCGGGAAACCGGGTGGGGCTTCTCCCTCAATATCCCCCTTTACCTCAGATACATGATGGAAACAATATGGACATAATAGTATTACCCACTTCCCTATCCCCCTGAACCTTTTTTTTCCTTTTTTTTCTTTCTTTAACTGTAATTAACTATGTAAAGATTGTCAACAACAATACAATAAAATAGATTTAAAAAAAAAAAAAGAGGGGGCTTGGGGATCATAGGGGCCACCCATACTTTGCTGCTTTGCCACATTCCCAGAGCCTTTGCAACAGTTCCTGCCATGACCATTTTTGAGGGCAGCCTTGACCTCTGGTAGCACATTTAGATTCTCTAGGGGAGCCAGCACGCTTGATTTTCAAACCTGATCACTCCCCCCCCCCCCCCCCGCCGGGCCATGGCCCATATGATATGGGAGAATTGACTACCATGTTTTCATTTCCCTTAAGGTAGTGTGCTTCCCCAAGGGGAGTGGGCTTGCTCTTCAGTCTTGTTTACAGTCAGTTCCACCTGCCCAACAGAAAGCAAGGGGTACAGGTCTTACTGTAGTCCAGGCCCTGGTGGAATGACACTGAGTTAGTCCTATCCCACACCCAGGAATCTGTGACTGGTTTAACTTCAGGCAGCTGAGGCCTCTGTCACTACTGCTGGCTCCAAGTTCTGTCCTGGTGGCTTGGCTCTGAGCTCCAGGATTTGCTTCCTGACAACAGGAATTCAGGCAGTCCTTAGGACTGTGATGAAGTCTCATGTTTTTCAGAAATTCTTGGCAACACAGTCTTCTCATTAGGATTCAATTCAACTTGCATCTAGCTCTCCAAGCTGTGTTCCATCACCTTTGGTAGGGAGCCCACTGTAACTGCTTTCCTCATCTCAAGAGAAAGGCTGAATATATCTCTTCTATTAATATATTTAAAATAATAAAGGTTAATAGGGAGAGAGAAAGAGGAGGAGGAGAGAAAGATGGAGAGAGAAGAGACTTTTCTGTGTGCTTCTTAAGAACAAGGATTTTCTTCTACATGACTTCAATGCATTCATCACACTCAGAAATTAACATTGGGACAGTACTGTGCCATATACTGTTCTCTGATATCCACCCCATATTCAAATATAGATTCTGATAACTTGGGATCCAGGGGTGGTCTCCATTCCAGCTCATTGAAAGCACCCTCTTTAGGTGGCATTTCCCTGTGCACATGGAGAGTCCCTTCTGTTAGCTCTGGGCATTTTATTTTTTCTGTCCTGAGCTGCAGTTGTTGTTTTCATACCTTCTTGGTTTCAAGCCATTCAGCTGTTTCACTTTCTTAGGGCGGTTGATTCCTTTGAGTGAAGTCTGTGCAACGGCTATGAACTTGCCCACTCGTGTCTGTCATCAGCCACCTCTCTGTCTGGAAAGGTGTCCTAGCCTCAGGCTGCTCTAGAAAAGTACCTCAAACTGGGTGGCTTCTAATGAACACTGGTTTAGACCTCACATTGGTGGAAGCTGCAGAGGCTGAGATTAAGGTATTGGCAGATCTGGCATCTGGTAAGGACCTGCTTCCTCTTCACAGATGGTCTTTCACTTATGGTCACAAATGGTGTAAGGGACAGCACAGCTCACTGCAATCTCTTTTGTAAGGCCCATTTGAAAAATGAAATCATATTGGAGGTTAGGATTTTAACACATGAATTTTGGGGAGACAGAACCAGTCAAACCATCGCAAAAAGAAATTTCATTTTGGGCGCTAGCATTGTGGCACAACAGGTTAAACCACCCTTGTGATGATGGAATCTCCTGTCAGAGCTCCTGTTTCAGTCCCAGACTTTCTGCCTCGGATCCAGCTCCCTGCTCAAGTGCTTGGGAAAACAGCAGAAGCGGGCCCAAGAATGTGGGTCCCTGCTGTGTGTGGAGGAGTCATGGATGGAATTCCAGGCTGTTGACTCTGGCTTGGCTCAACACTGTTGTTATGGCTCCTTGGGGAGTTAATCTGGGTGGAAAATCTGTCTCTGACTCTCCCTCTATGTTGCTGTGCCTTTCAAACTGATAAATAAATTGACAGAATTTAGTATCTTAGGAAACGATATGTGTCTTGGTAAAAAGTGGCTTATGATGTCAGCAGGTGTTTTCCTCAATTTCATAAAGTCACAGAGGTTATTAACTGAACTCTCCAATTAGCCAGCCATATCCAAAACAGTCACGTCTCTTCCCAGTCATGTCCTAAGTCTTAGAGTATTTTTCTGCTGCTACTCTGACTTTCTACTGGGATAGTAAGAACCTTCCCAGTTGAAATTAGATGAACTTATGTCAAAAAATATTCATTAACCCAACAACTTTAGTGTTTTATATGTACTATTTTATATATACTTATTGTTTTTGTATATAAACAATTTGAAGAGGGATTTCACTCATCAGGAGTAATAGCACTTTAAAGAATCTCTTACTACTTTTTTCTTTTTCTGTCTTGCTAGGTAACATCTATACCTTTTCCCAGTTCTCTTTCAAGTTCTAAGTTTCTCCAGGAAGTCTTTCCTGTAACCTTAGCATAGACCCTTGTGTTTCCCCTCCTTGTCTCAGCTCTTTTTCCTGAAGGTTTTCTTCCTGACACCCTTTAACCCCACTCTCCCATGGAAGCATAGCATGGGAGTAGATAAAATGAGACAATATCCTTTGTTCTTGGCAAGCAAGGGATGGGAGCACAGGAGGAGAACTATCAAATGGATATTATTTGGCAGATTTTATTTCATTACATTTGTTCTTAAAGTATTAAATTATTTGAACCAAAATTAAAACACAAGATGATTTTTTTGAGACTATGCCTCTATATCTGGTTTGAACTGCTGGGAAGTTCAGAATGAAATTCACAGTTTTGTTGAACTTGCACTTTTTCTGTTCATTCCATGCAAATTTGTTTCAAAGTGATTACTTTTGATATCTATTAGGGTTTTTTTTTTGGTAAATGAACTTTCAAATAAGTTTCATAAAAATGAAAGCTGTATCATATAAATGCAACATATAAAATATCTATTCTCTTTTTGGGTCTGTATTACTTATTCGGAAGGCAGCTCACCACTCTACTACCAACACTTGCTATATTATTTATTTGAAAGGTGAAGTTACAGATAAAACAGGAGACCCCGAGACAGATCATCCATCTGATGGTTCATTCCTCAGATGGCCAGAAACTGTATCTGGGATTTCCATGTGGGTGGCAGTGTCATTTTTCGCTGTTTTCCCAGGCATAGTAACAGAGAGCTGGATTGGAAATGGAGTAGTTGAGACCGTGGCTTAACCCTCTGTACCATAATGTTAGCCCCAATTTATTCTTCTAAAGTATAAGATTCAGTGGTTTTTGATTTATTCATAGAACTGTACAAATACCACCACTGTTTAATTTCTAAACATTTCATGACTAGCTAAAAAAACTGAACCTACGGCTAGTTACTTCCCATTTTATTCCCACTTGTCCTTCAGCCCCTGTAAATGAAATCACGCAATACGTGCAGGTTCCCATTGTGGTGGAACAGTTGGGCTGTCACCTGGGACACATGCATGTCAATTAGAGTCCCACCTCTGCTTCCAATCCAGCTTCTTGCTAAGGCACATCTTGGGAGGCATCTGGTGATAGCTCAAGCACTTGGGTTGTTGTAGCTTTCGTAGGACTGAATGCTAGGCTCCTTGTTTTGGCCTAGGATTGAATTGAGTGAATTAATGATGGAAGATCTTTTTCTGTGTCAGCTTTCTTCCGTTTAGCACAATGTTTTCAAGCTGTATTCATGCAACATTTCCTACTCCATTTAGTTTTATTGCTGAATAACATTTCATTGTGGGGCTGTATGACATTTTGCCTTTTCATTATTCAGATGGATATTTGTGTTGTTTTCTCTTCTTAGAAATTGTGAATAATGTTTTTTTGTGTATATGGGAACAAGTTTTGTGTAGGTATAAGTTTTCAGTTCTCTTGGCCATACCGTTAGGGGTAGAATTGCTGAGTCACATGGTAACTCTACATTTAACATTTCTAAAATTGTCCATCTATTTTCCACAACAGCTATGCCTTTTTATGTTCTTTCAAGTAGTGGGTAGAGTCCCAGTTTGCTCACATCCTTATAAACCCTCTGTTATTGTCTGTGTTTATTTTAGCTATACTAGTGGATGTTAAGTGACAGTTTATTTGCATTTATTTTAACATTTAAATATTAAAATTTTTTGTGTGCCTCTGAAATAGCCGTAATTTTTTTTATGATGGTGAAATGAACTGTACCTAAAATGTGCTATTTAACTATTATCAAATTTAAAGATCAGTGGTAGTTTTGATATTCATACTTTTGTGCAAACATTACCATGATCCATTTTCGGAGTATGTTCAACCCAAACCGAAACTGTGCCCATAAGATAATAGCTCCCGTGCCAGTGCCATGCTCATCTTCTGCCCTGCGTTCATGTGGGAGAGCCAGAGGGAGCTTCTGACTCCCAGCTTTGGATTGGCTCAAACCAGCAGATATTTCTGCTTATCTCTCTTTCTCTTCATGTAAAATCTGCCTTTCAAATATATATATGAAAATATATTAAATATGTATTGTTTTCAAATATATAATATATATTATATTTGAGAATATATATATATTAAAGTACAACTGCCTTAAGACATGTTCATCCAGCACCTAATGTTTAGCAAAATCTGTTGACCTATTTGGCGATGAGTTTCATTCTCCTTCACTCATGAAATAAGTTATTAAGTTATTAATAAAGTTATTAAATAAGTTATTAAGTAGTTCCACTGACTTCTGAGTTGTCTTGCTTATACAGTTTTCTTAAAGAAATGCAATAGAAATGACCAGCATCCTCTTGATTTCTTAGATTAAAACTCTGGAACAGACCAAAGCCCTTGAAGAGCTAACTAAATCCAGGGACAAGCTGGAAAAGATGAAGGAGCGAGCTGAGAAAAAGCTGATGTCAGTCAAGTCAGAACTGGATACCACAGAACATGATGCTAAGGAAGACAAGGAAAGGGCCAGAAACATGATGGAAGTGGTAACGAGGGAAATGAAGACACTAAAGAAATCTCTGGAAGAAGCGGAAAAGAGAGAAAGGCAGGTGGGTAGGAAGTTGGTGGGAGAACCTTGATTAGGAAATGACACCACAGTCCCAAACTTGTTTGCTAGTCACTCATTTCTTTGCTTTTAAAAATACGAATTGCTTCATGAATATGAATGTCATCCTTAGCTGGGAGACATGCTGATCTCCGTGTCCTTCCATTTTTAGTATTTGCACTTTTAAACAAGACATCATTCATTCAATTCTTAAAACACAGCTTCCAAAGATTTTACATATCATTTCAACTCATCCATTCACCCTCTCAGCATCTTTTTGGCATTCAGATAACCGTTATCACTTACCCTGTGAAGAAAAATAACTCACATTTTCGTGATGTGGCATTATAAGAGAGAGAGAAAAGATCATTCTTATCAAAGCAGTGGAAAGCTGGTGAGAATCCAAGTTCTGCTTGTGGTGAGGTTTTATTGTTTGGTGATTGCCTCTGGAGTTTGCATCATCCCAGATCTTGTAACGTTAACCAGGACTTGGACCTCAGGTGGGAAGCCTTATCTTTCGCGGAGATCAGGGAAGGGAACAGGCCCATGCCTCACACGGTGGCACCCAGACTTCACAGTCGACCGAGCCCAGATGTTAGCCATAAAAAAGGCCTCGTTGGCGGGCTGGTTGTGCCTTTTATCTGGCGAACATATCAGGAGGTCAGGCGTAAAGAAACGTCCGGGGCAGTCTGACCCTTGTTGCCTCTGGCTTTCACGTCACTCTTTTTCTGAGGTTCAAAAGGGCAGAGCGTTGACTCTGGTGCTAGGATTCTTTCTTCCTTCTTTTTCTTTCTTTCTTTCTTGCTTTCTTCTTTCTCTCTCTCTGCCTGTCTCTGTTTTGGTTGCTTCTGCTTTGTCTCTCAGAAGTAGGTGGGGCTAGTGTGTCAGGCAGGTGGGGAAAAAGCCACTCTAAGTAGTCTCAGAAATGAAGCTTGCTGGGAAGGAATAGCTTTGGCCACCTTTGAAAGGGAGGAAATGTTTTGTCAGGGAGACTGGAGAGTTGTCTAAGTTCCTTCAGGCAACTGTTACAGAACATTATAGATCAGGTACTTCTAAAAGGCTCGCTCTTCTCACAGTTCCAGGGACTGGGAAGTTCAGTTCCTTGGTGCCTTCAAATTCAGCCTCCGATTCATGGAAGGAGCCCTCTCCCTGAGTCCTCATCTGGTGGAAGGAAGGTCAAGGCTGTTCTCTAGGGTTTTTCTTTATAAGGGTTCCAACCTGATCATGGAAGCTCCAAATATTATAAAACTACCTAAACTTCATCACCGCCCAAGCCCCACCTCTTCATTATCATGTTTCAACAATGTGGGTGATTTTTGGAGGAATACGAATATTCAGACCATGGCATATAGACATATTAGTTCCCAAACTGGACTCTGCAAGAGGTTAGGAAGCAATGGGAACATTTGGGAGACAGTTGTGGATATGACTCTGCCTTCAGGCTGGATCATGTCTTTGCTAAAGTGGAAGGCACCATGAGGAGGTGTCGCTCAGACATCCTAGCTGCCGGCTTCTGCCTTAACCTGGAACCATGGAGATGCCGACAGGTTTCAGAGCTGTGAGGCATAGTTTTTTTTTAATGATTTATTTTGTTATTTATTTAAGGGGAGAGGGACTGAGAGAAAGCAAGAGAAAGAAACAAGGAGACCTTGCACCTCTGATTCACTTCCCAAGTGGCTGCAGTGGCTGGGGCTGGGCCAGGCTGCAGCTGGGAGCCTGGCCTTCCAACCAAGTCCAAAGACTCGATTCATTAGCAGGGAGCTGAAAGTCCAACCATGGCTCTGATATGGGATGACAGTGTTGCAGGTAGTAACTTAGTGTGCTGCACCTCAACACTGGTACCCATGCATATATTTTTAATCATCGACCCTGGACTCCTATTTTTTTCTTTCATGTTAAGCAAATACTGTTTTAAAGCAGCCCAGTGTTATGGGTTGTGAGGTGTCAATCTGCAATGTGATTTGATAGTAATTGGAAGTCTTTCTACTTTCCATCACTTATACTCATTATCATTTGTTCTTCCTTTGGTTTAAGAAGTTCATTGTGGGGCTAGTGTTGTGGCATAGTGGGTAAAGCCACCACTTGTGATGCCATGTCATCCTGCATTGGTGCCGGTTCACATCCCAGCTGCTCCACTACTAATCCACCTCACTGCAAATGGTGGGGAAAAGCAACAAAAGATGGTCCAAGTGTTTGGTCCTTTGCCATTCATATGGGAGACCCAGACGAAGCTCTTGGGTCTTGCTTTCAGCTTGGCCCAGTCCTGGTCATTACAGCCACCTGGGGAATGAACTATAAGTCACTGTAACTCTGACTTTCAAATAAAAAAAATCTCTTAGAAAGAGTTTATTGCTTGGCTAAAATTTCAATGCATAGGATTTATCATCCATTGACACAGTCATATCAACCTTTCCTGATATGTGAATGCCTAGTCATCCTTTCACTTGCCAATATTCAGAAGTGAGTATATGGTTAAGCCCATCCTTCACTTGAGGACATCATTTTAGTGAGGCGGAGTCTCAAGACTTGGTAGCCAATACAATGTCAACTGGTTCATCACCTGAAAGGAAAATAGAAGTGTTTCATGAGCAATTTGATTTTTTAAGAGAACTATAGTTAATGTGCTTAGGGAATTTACTGATCTCATGTAAACCTGAGTTTTCCAGTTTTTGTTTTGTTGTTGATTTTGGCCCAGAGATAGTTGATACACCTTGCAGTGGCAATTCATGCTTTTCTGTTTGTTATTGCAGCTGGTGGACTTCAGAGAGATTGTGTCTCAGATGTTGGGCTTAAATGTGACCAATCTTGCTCTTCCCGATTATGAAATCATCAAACGTCTTGAAAGACTGATCCATTCACATCAGCATCACTTTGTCACCTGTGCCTGCCTCAAAGATGTGACTCCTGGGCAAGATGAACACCTGCAAAGCCACGTGAAATTTCTTCATTGAGTACTTGTGTCTCATGAGGGAGGTGGGGCTCAGAGATGGGGCATAAGTCCACGTGTGTCTTAAATGTAGTCTGTGTGTGAATCTATGCTCTGATCATGTAGTGACAATGCATAATTGGCTAAAGCATCTCAAAGGTACCAGCCTTCGGCAATTGTTCAGCAGTAAAAACACCTGTTATTTAACTTGCCGTCACCTTGGGACTGAGGATAATTCCACTAGGTTGCATGTATGCACTTGGAAATGTGAGTAGGGGATAACATGTTCTTGGTGTCTGCTTATGAGTCAGCTGATTTAATGCTCATAAGGGCATGTGGAGAAACTTTAATCACTTTGTTTGGCAACCTCTCTGGGGCTAAGTACGATATTGCTTTCTCAAGATTCAGTTGGCTCCACATCAAAGGCCATGCTTCTCCTTCTCCTTCAAGAAGCTTCAGTGTCTCCCGAATCTTTGTGGTGTTGGTAGAAATCACCTGCATAAGGAAGGAAACCTTCCTGTGATCATGAAATTAAGTCCCAAGTAACATATTTGTGATTGTAACCTATGCAATCTTTCTAAAAGGCAGGATACTTAGGTACCCATCCAGGAAGACAGTTAACCTGTTTTAAATGTTGCTAATGGATCATACCCGGTGGTAATTTCCTGTTGGTTTGGGAGGAAGAGAGACAGAGAGAGGGTTTGCTTTCCAAATGCCTACAATGGCTGGAGTTGGTTCAGGCTAAAGCTAGGAACTCATGGGTGGCAGAAGCAAACTATGTCAGCCATCACTGGCAAATTCTGTCAAGGTAAACTACAGAGCCAGCCGAATCTTTGCTGAGAGTGCTCCCATGACTCCTTCAGCCTTTGGTAGACTTCAGCTACCTGCTAATGCAGATACTGATAGATAGCAGCTTGAATTTGCCCCCTGTGCCAGCATCTGCCAGCTGATGTTATGATAAAACCCAACCAACCCATACCCACTCTGACTTATGCATGCACCAGAAGGAAGAGTCAACCCAGTCTGATTTTCCCCTAGTCCAGTTCATATGAGGCCACCAGGTGTTGTAGCCCTGCCCAACCTGGTCTGCCCCCATCCCAACTCAAGCTCTCCAGTGTGAGTGGGATCCAGCAGGGGAGCCCCACACAGCCCTCCTACCAGCTTTGCCTCCTCCCCCCTTGGTCTCATGTGTACTGGTTTGGTGCTGCAGCCCAGCCAGCATGATGTACCTCACCTCGGCTTTTGCCAGTGGGTGCTGTGCTTGTATTTGCAGTGGGTAATAAGAACTGATCCAGCCTGGTTTGCCCCCGACCTGTGCCAAATGTATGGCAGTAGGTATCGTTCCCTGGCCTGGTCCAGGATAATCCCTATTGTGGTTCTTGTGCTCACCTGCAGGGACTGTGTCCCAGCAGAGGAGTTGCCCAAGCTCCTCCATCAGAACCCCTCTCAATGCCAGATCTCATGTACACCAGTGGGTCCAGGAGCCAGCCCTACTTTGTCCACCTCCTGTCCTAGCAGGAACAGTGAACTTTCTTGATTGGCCCTTACCCATTCTGGTTTTTACTGTTGGGGTGTTACAGCCCAGTCAAACCTGGTCCATACCCAGACACAGCTAACACATGACTCAACAGGGGAAGAGACCTAGCTTAGCCCATCTTACACCTACCCTGGTTCTCACGAGCACCAGTGGGTGCTGGAGACTAGCCCAGTCTGGCACACCCCAGTCCCAGTCTATACTTATGCCGAGAGACATTGTAGCCATGCCCAGACTAGATAGCAGCCCACATTCTGGCCCTCGCACTCACAAGTGGAAACCACAACCCTGCCAATGTGTCCCCTTGCTCCCTAGCCAGCCCTGTTCCCAGCCATAGATTGTGCCCATGCCAGTGGTAGCTCTGACCCAGCTTGGCATAGTCCCTCACCTGTCGTGGCCTTTTCCTTTGGATGCTGTAGCCTGGCCTGCCCCGGCCTGCCCTAAGTCCTTACTCTGGCTAGTGGGTGCTGGAACCTGGCCTTGCTCAGTCTGCTCCCATCCCTGGCTCATGCAAATGAGTAGGTGTGACAGCCTAGCCCAGCATTACTTGTACTACAGCCTGGTTTCTGTACTTGTCTTTGAGCTAAGGTTTGATCAGCCCTGCCTGGTTTGCCCCTTTCCAAAATCAACCCACACATTAGCCATTAGTTGGAGCTACCTTGCCCAGCTTGCTTGATTTTTAGGCCTGGACTGTGTGCTCACCTGTAGGAACTATGATCCACTAGGGGAGTTGCCCATATTCCCCCATTTGGCCTACTCCCACACCCAGATCTCATGTATGCCAGTGGGTGCTAGGCCTTTGCCTGGCATAGCCTGCTCCTCAATCTTGGCCCTGTATGAGCTGGTGAATGTTGTGGCCTGGCCCGCCCCACACCCTGTTTTAGGATGCACATGTAGGCGCTGCAGCCTGGACATGCCCAGACTATTCTCGGTCCTTGTACCTGTGAGAGTGGCAGGTTTCATGATCATACCTAGTTCAGGCCATCATCACCCCATCTTTTGAGCTAACCAGTGGGACTTACATTTCCACAGGGTTTGGTCCAAATATCCCCCATAGAATCTGGTTCTCTTGTGTGCTGGTTAATGACATGACCCTGCCTAATGTGACCTGTTCCCTGTTCTGACATTCAGTCAAGTACTGGGATCTAGCCCTGCTAGACAGACCCCCAGCCATAGCTTTTGCATGGACTGGCATGTGGTAGTCAGCAATGTTCCATGCTAACAAGCCCTACTCAGGACTCCCGCATGGGCTGGTGTATCAGTAAGACCCATACAGATCTTCCAGTCTCTCCTCTCCAAATCACCAGGTTTCAGTCCCCTTGCTTACCTTCAAGGATAGTGGTCCTGTCGTTGGGAGTCCCTCAGGATTTATTCCTTGCCTAGACGTACAGTGGTCTTATCCAGGGATATCCCTAGGCAGTAATCCTGCAACCCAAAGATCCTATAGCTCACTTCTGGGCGGCCAGAGTGCCAACCGACACTCTGACCCCCTACAAGCCTAGGATTCGCTCTCTGCTTGGTAATGATAGCTGGGGCTAAGGCCCCAAGAATTGAGTCCTATCTGGCTCAGATGCCTACAGCAGCTGCCACGCTGCTTGGAGGTTGGTCTATCCAAGCCCGGAGGATGAACTCACCTGCCCCACCACAAGATGGTGATCGTGGGTGGAACCCACAGATTTCTGACAGTAACCCATGTAATTCCTTTAAAAGGTAATATACCTAGTATACTTGGTTTTATTTACTAATGTATCAAGTGTATTCACAGCAAGTTATTCTGTAGGTTCAGAATTTCATTTACACTCTCTTCTCTTTCCAAAAATGTGTATTTTTACAAATGTTCTCCAAATTTATTTAATTTCACTGAGACTCATGCAACTCTTGGATAATTTATCTTATTTTTACCATGAGACATACATTTTTAAAATTTTCACTGACTCAAGCCTAGGATCTAATGAAAGGAAAGAGAATAGAACAAATTTGGTGTACCCAAACAGTAAGAGAAAGTGAACATCATACAGCTAGCCCTGAATTTTCAAAAGCCATTGCCATGTATAAAGGAGATCCTAAACTTCTAAACTTAGGAGATTAAGGATACATAACGACCAAACTTGACTGAATCCCGGTTTGTGTAAAAAAGGCTGAAACTTGACTGATGCTGGTTTGTGTAAAAAAGTGTTAGAGTACTCTTTTAACAACTTAGTAATCTGGAATGTAGATGATACTAGATGTCTGTCTAGTCAGGGGGCAGGGGAACGAGAAAGTGAGAGAGGGGAAAGCAAGTAAGGAGGGAAGGAGAGAGAAAAAGATCAAGAAATCTTTCACTTGCTGGTCGACTGCACAAATGGCTACAATGATTAGGGCTGAGTCAGGCTGAAGCTAGGAGCCAAGAGCTTCATCTGGATCTTTCCTTGGCGTGCAGGGTCCCAAGGGCTTTAGACCATCTTGAGGTGCTTTCCTAGGTGCATGAGCAGGGAGCTGGATTGCAAGTGGAGCAGCTGGGGCTTGAACTGGAGCCTGTGTGGGATGCTGGCATTGTAGGCAGTGGCCATAATCTTGGCCCCAGATGATAAATTTTAAATTTTAATATTGTAGACTTGATACACATACTGGTGTTGTTTGTTATACTTGAAATAACTAAAAATCCACGCATCTACTGTCATACACAAAGGTAGTGATGAAGTAGAAGGTGGAGAGTGAAGATCTTCTTTTAACAGAATTACAGGCTACTAAAGGTAGAGTGGATGGTGGGCAAAGAGGAAATGGACTATGTGGAAGAAAACTAAAGGGCTCAGCATTTATAGGGTGGATGTGGCCGGCCCACAGAGTGGGAGTGATCATGCTCTGCTGGGGTCGGCTATCTCTGTCCTCAGTGTTCCTTCAAGTGCAACGATAGAGTAAGTACTGTTGGCAAGTACACACACTCACCTGTTCAGTATAACTGCAGACATCACCTCGGCCAGTTATAGTGTGTTTCTCAGGTGGAGGCCTGCTATCTCGGGAGGCCGCTCTCACCCTCCAAGGATCCACCACTGATGCTGTATACCCAATCTCACCCGGGGTGTGGGAAGGGACATTACTGGGTGTCTGGAGTGTGTACGCACATGGCAGCTGTGTGTTGTGTTTGTCGTGTGTATGTTGTTTTTGTAACACTACTTTCGTTTTCCAAATACAATCTTTAATAACTTTGGTACATTTCCTCTGTAAATTTATTTTCTACAGTAGTTAAATAAAAAAAAATGTCATTGTTATTTTCCATAATCTAGTTTTGTAGGTATAGGAATTCCTCCCTTGAGCTACCCTTCTTCTCTCCCCATATTATCATGGTAGTACAGTCCTTTAGTAATAGTCACAAGTCTAACATTCTGCTATATAAGTGTATCATGGCATTAGAGTTACAGACAGTGCTAGATAGTGTAGTATTCTATTGTCTTGATATATCTAACAGTTTCATTGGAAGTCCATCTTTAATTCAGGAGTAGAAATTCATATTGCACTGTAACTTCCCTTCCCCGTATGCTAGTCTCTTTATACAGTTCCTCTAGATGAATATATGTATATACATGTTTATTTATATATCTGTTGATCCTGTATTTTGCATGAAGGTTGCAAAATATCAGCGAGAACACATGATACTTGCCTTTTTGGATTTGCCTTATTTCACTGAGAATAATGGTCTCCAGTTGGGACCATTTAGTTGCAAATGGTAGAATTTCATTGCCTTAATCACTAAGTTGTTTTCCATAGAGTAGACATACCACAGGTTTTTTTTTTTAACCGTTCCTCTTTCAATGCTATTGTGGATTGTGCTGCTGCAAATACAGAGATGCAGCTCACTGTCTCACATGCAGATTTCACATCCCTTGGACATATTTCCAGGAGTGGGATAGCTGGGTCATACGGTAGGTAGATCAGTTTTCAGTTGTCTGAGCACTCTCCATACTGACTTCCATAGTGGCTGCACTAGCTCACCCTCTCACCAGCAGTGAGACAGACATCTGTAGCAGCAGTTGTTGTTAGTAGATTTCTGAATATGGCCATTCTCATGGGAGTTAAGTGGAGCCTCAATGTAGTTTTTACATGCATTTTCCTAATTTTTAAGGACCCTAAGCATTTTTTCAAATGTCTGTTAGCCATTTCAATTTGTCCTTTTGAAAAATGCCTTCTATTTTCCTTTGCCTACTTCTTAACAGGGTTGTTTATTTTGCTATTGTTGAGTTACTGAAGCTGTTTGCAAATTCCTTATCAGTTGTTAGTGTGCAAAGACTTTCTCTCATCCTATTGGTTTTTCTTTGATTTTTTTTAATTGATTGTTTCCTTTACTGTACAACAACTTAGTTTGATGGAATCCCATTTGTTTATTTTGGCTTTGACTACCTGTGCTTTTGGTGATTTTTCTAAGAATTCTTTGCCTCCTGCCAGTATGAGCTGGAACTAGGGGCAGGCCAACCCAAGCCATGCTATAACTTCCACCAGCAAATGCTGAGGTGAAGTGGGTCTTGTCAGACTGGGCTGCAACATCTGCCAGCACATGAAACAATCCAGAGAGGGTGGTGGCAAGCCTGGAAGGCAGACTATGGGGGCTCCCCCGCTGGGCCATTTTTTCCACTGTG
The DNA here is from genome assembly GCF_030435755.1 of Ochotona princeps. NCBI lineage: Eukaryota > Metazoa > Chordata > Mammalia > Lagomorpha > Ochotonidae > Ochotona > Ochotona princeps. Next base: position 13,508,079 of record NC_080832.1, on the reverse strand, counting down.
AGTGTGAAAGTTGGAACCTGGGGCAGATCAGGCTGGGCAGGGCTGCAAAACCCATTGGTTTGCATGTGAGCTGGATAAGGGGAAGAACCAGGCTGGGCTAAGCAACGGTGTATCTACTTGTGCCTGTAGGAGCCAAAGTAAGTGCAAACTGATCGGGCTTTGCCACAGAATTAGCTGGCAAGTGCTGGGACAGGGAGCAATTCTTTTAGGCAAGACTGCAGTACCTCCTGGAAAGTGCAATATCTGGGACTGAGAGTGAGCCTAGTAGGGAAACTGTGGGCATCCCTCTGATGGGCTATGCTGTAGCTCCCACCTGTGAGCCTGAGAGCAAGGGCTAGGGGCGGACCTGGTTGGACTGGTGGTAGCACCTTCTGATATGTGTGGGCTGGATAGTGGAGTTGGTTGGGCTGAGCTAGGCTGCAGCACCCATTGATGTGTACAAGAGCCAAATGGGATGCGAGATAGGCTGCACAGGTTTGCTGTACATAGTGGTATGTACAGGAACTGGGGCTGGGGGCATGCCTAGTTGGAGTTATTGGGGGGAGGTCACTCTGACTAGACTGTAGTTCTAGTCGAGTGTATGGTGGGCAGTATTAGGCTGGGCCACAGCATCCATTGGTTTGTATATGGAATGGGGCTGAGAACAGAACTCACTGAGCAACTATACCCGTCAGTGTGTAGGTAGGCTGATGTGGAGGATGGATTGACCTGGACCCCACAGTGGCTTGTACACACAAAAGTCAGGTCTGGGGTCACCTCTGGTAAGGTTTCTTTGTGGACCCCCAAAACTGAACCTCTGGTCTCAGAACTCCAACCATAGTGAAAATTGCAGCATCTGTGGTCTTGACTGTGGATGCATGTGTCAGAACTGGGTCTCCTCAGTTGTTGAAGCCTGCTCAGTGGATGACATGCCCAGGTTTACACGGGGGACATGACAACCAGTTCATTGAGACCTGCAGAGGACATCTGGTACCATGGAAGACAGAACAAATAGGACAGTTCTTCTGGCCAAGTGTTGACAGCCAGTATGTGGGTGAGTGGAGACTCTAGGATGAACTATGTCAGCCATTGGACCTTGGAAGGATTTCCTCAATCATGGAGCAACAAAATCAGTAACATTTCAGAAGTACCAAAACCACGTGGGCAGCACCTTCAGAACATGCTCCACTTTGGGGATCCTAGGATGACATCAAGAGGCCATCCTCCCATCCCGGATCCTAATGTGGTTAGGCTGCTGGTGGCATTCCTCTTCTCTCTCTCTTACCCCAGATATGATAGAAGCAGTTATCTCATTCAATTTTTCCGATATGTTGAACTTTCCACCCTTATCAGTGGTTCACATGGGCATACGTCCTTCTCTACTATGTAGACAACATTAAAAAGAAAACAAATCCATGTATTTGAAAAGAAATCTTTGTGTTTGTATCTTGCAGAGTACTTCCGTTGTTCTCCTCTAATAGTTTGATGGTTTCTGGGCACATATATAGGTTCTTGATCCCTTTTAGAGTTGATTTTTGTATGAGATGACACATAAGGGTTTTATTTCTTAACTCTGCAAGCAGATATACAATTGTCACAATAGCATTTGTTGAAAAGACTTGACATTTTCCCTGGGTTGTTTTCAGTTATTTTGTCAGAGATTAATTTAGCCAAATATATTTTAAAAATTCATTGTATTAGTGCTATATTAGTTTTCCATTTTTAACTTTAATTCTACATTAGGATTTGTGTAACAAACTAAATGGAGTCCAGGGTAGTTAATACCATGGTTTCTCCACAACATAAAATTTTATTCTACTTGTCCATTTTTCTATGATTCTAGTATATGATCCGAGTGTATATGCTGGAGTATAACCTCAGGAACTTCCAGTATAAGTCCCTGACTCAAACCCTGTTCCTACCCTAACCATAGCACTAACCACAGCGCTACCTTAACCCTCCCCTAACCCTAACCCTATGGTAATCCTACCCTAATCCTACCCTAACTCTAACCCTAACCCTACACTAAACCTAACCCTAACCCTACCCTAAGCCTAAGCCTAACCCTACCCTAACCCTAAACCTACACTAAACCTAACCCAAGCCCTAGCACTAACCCCAACCCTATGCTAATCTTAACCCTAACCCTACTCTAACCCCAACTCTACCCTAACCCTAACCTTAACCCTAACCCTGACCCTACCTTACCTTCACAGCCCTTAGATACTTACCTCCTAGGTCAAAGGACTGTGTAGTTATCCAGTTTTGATTACTGCTAGCCAAAAGGAAAATGTGGGGATTCATTTGCAAGGTTCAGAGACAGACTGGCTTTGATATGGTCTTAGGCAGGTGGCTAGTTCAGGGTCATGAGTTTGGAAGGCACAGCTCCCATGCCCATGCAATCCTTTCAGCTCGCCTGTGAGTCAACGGGCACTTACCTACCATCACCTAGAACCTGAGGGGGCGGTGTTACATAACCACTCTGCCTTCAAACCTTTGAAAAGCCCATGTACGGAATGGGCTTGCTCTCTTGCTCTCTCACAGGTTCTCTCCTTGCCCCACTTCCTCTCACTCACCCTCACACTCCTGGCCTCTTGGACTCCAAGGAGAGAAGGTAGCAATCTGTCTCCCTTCCCCTTTCTTTTCCTGGCTCACTCTCCCTGAACATGGCCCATGGATGTCTGTATTCCTTCCTTTGACTAAACCATAGCACTTTCTTAAGCCATATTGGTGCTTTCACTTAAAATGCTTTCTAAGAAGCAAGAACCTGGGAAATAAATATTAGGCCCTAACCTAGACCACAACAGCTTCTGCCGGGATAGATCAGGGATTCAACATTTCACCTGTGTTACATCTCTATTCAGTTTTGCTGGTCTTTGTTGGTTGGCATTGCTTTTTCCTTCTGCAAGTAGATTCCTCCATGCTGCCAGGACAGAGTGGCAGAAGCAGCTGTGCTGTCTTTACAACTCATGAGCAGAGAAAGGGAGCATCTCTCTGTCTCCAGGCATCTGTGTAGAAAGCCGCAGAGAAGAGTCAGACAAGTTCTTGGTTACGTGCCATCTACTTGTTCCTGAACATGGTACTGCAGCCATGGGAATGAATTTATCAGGTGGCATCTCATGCCACTTCCCCTATAGTGAGACTGAGGTGGGTGAAATTGAAGGGTCATCTGCTTAATCAGCTCTACGTGTGACGATGGAGGGAGAATCTCCACACACACACGTGCGCGCGCGCACACACACACACACACACACACAGAGTCAAACCAGGAACTTCTAATCATTTAGGACTTCCTAGCTCTGACATCTTAAATGGAAATTGTTATAACCTCATATCACCCCAGACTTTTGTCTCTTACTCCCAAATAGCTCTTAGAGCCCTGGAGTTTCCTTGGTCCTATTGTCTCTCTCCTTGCCCTGCCAATCTTCACTCTCTCTGGAGGCAGCCTAGATATTATGGTTTATTTCTGCAATCATACTCTTCCTACACCCTAGACTTCTTGTGCCCTTGCTCTTCTATCTTCAACTTTGAATTAATCCAAACTACCAATGTTTTTTTGCTGCTTACCCTGCCCCACTGAATGGGGTTGGAGAAAATCATATAAAATCACAGCTAAGTGGCATCCCAAATTCATGACCTTTGATCTCTGTGGAGTCCTCTGTGTGAACTGGTAATCCTGCACTGTTTTCCCTGTTAGACCTCACTGCTATTTTCCAAAATGACTATTGCAAATATTCTTCTCTCCCTCAGGGCTCTTCCCTCTTTACTCAGCAGATAATCTTGTCTCTGATTTCACCCAGCAAATAGAAGCCATTACAGGAAACACCTTCAATATCACATCCTAATTTAGCCTTATATTGGTCCACCCCCCTGTCCTTGCCTGTTACTGTCTTTTTATCTCAGGTTATTTCCACTACCCAGACCCTTGCATCCTAGCAACTTGGTCCCTTCCATTACTCTACACGCTTAAATGTCTTCAACTTTACAAGAATCAGTGACTTATTTCCATCAATATTTAAATGCACTCAAATCTCTGCTATCTTAAAAGAAGTCACTCCCTTTCCTCCACAATAGCTTCTTTTTAGAGCCGTATCTTCCTCTTCCACTTCACAGCTGAGCCCCTAGACAGTAGTATTTGTGTTGCTGTCTTTCTCGTCAAACTGCCCATTTATGCTCTGGAAACCAACCAGCTTTCTCTTGTTCTTCCACTTCAAAATTTTTGTTAGAAACTTGTTGTTGCTGCTAAAGTGCTTATCTTACTTCATATTCCTGTAACATCGATGCAATCATCCATTTTTGCTCTGAACTATTCTTTCATTGGCTACCATGATGTAACATTCACCTTGTTTTTATCCTATCTGTCTGGGTGCTTGATACAGGTAATGTAAATGCTATAAGAGACAAAAATGAAACAATGGATTCATGTTAAGGGTAAGAGTGTATGTGAGAATCTCTGAAAAAGTATCAGGGGAGAGAAAAGTATTAGGAGAGAGAGAGAGAGAGAGAGAGAGAGAGAGAGAGAGCTGCTACTTTACTCCCCAGATGCACACAGTGGCTTCGGATAGAAGAGACCCAACTATTTGAGCTACTGTGTGCATTAGCAGGAACTAGAGCTATCTAGCTCAGGCTCTCTGATGTGGGACGTGGATGCCTTATCCACAAAGCTAAGTGCCTTTCCTTGGACTGGGGATCTTGACCTACAGTCAGAACTCAGTGAATATTGTCTCATGTTCCAGAAACTAGAAAGTAGCTGATGGAGCTTCTGGTCCAGTCACAGTGGTCGCATTCTGGGCCAAGTTCCTGTGTTTTGGATGTGAGTATCTCCTGAGGCCTGCCCAAGTCTTCTTTTCTTACACTTCATGAATTCTTCAGTACATCATGTTAGGCGAATTAGTCATCTAATGCCTCAGTTCCCTGCTCTGTAAGATGAGAGATGGCACCTAAATGCTAGTATTGAAGTCCTAACTCCATGTACCTGTGAATGTAACTGTATTTGGAAATAACATCTTGGCAGATGAACAAGTTAGAAAGAGTTCACAAGGATTTTCCAAAGCCAGTATAACTGACATTTTTACAAAAGGGGAAAATTTGAGGACACATATACACAGATCTAGGCCAAAAGCCATATGATGATAAAAGGACCAAGGTGATGAAGTGTAAGCCAAGGAATACTGGAGATGATCAGTGAAGCACTAGAGGCCAGGAAAGAGCTGTCCACACGGTACTCAGAAGGGATCAACTTTGCAGATGCCTTGATGTCTGATTTCTCACCCTGGAACTGTGAAGCAAAGCTTTCTGCTGTTCAAACCCCTCAGTTTATGGAACTGTCTAATAAAGGCTCAAGGATATCAGCACCTTGCCTTATAGACCTGTAAGAATTAAATAATGTAAAACAGAACATGTCCTGGCACCTGGGAAGTACTCAGTGCATGATAGCTAACAACACTGTCTTTAAAATAGATTTATTTATTTATTATTGGAAAGAGAGAGAGAGAGAGAGAGAGAGAGAGAGAGAGAGAGAGAGAGAGAATGAATGAATGAATCTTCCATCGGCTATTTCACTCCCAAAATGCCTGTAACAGCTGAGCCAATGCAAAGCCAGCAGCCAAAGCTTTCTCCACGGCTCACATGTGAGCACAGTTGCACAAGGGCTTGGGCCATCCTCCATTGCTTTCCCAGATCGTAAACTTGAAACTGGGTCAGAAATGGAGCAGCTGGGATATGAACTGGCACCCTACAAGATTCCACAGACGGAGGATTTGCCTACTCTGCCAGCTCACCAACCTCCAGAAAACTGTTCTTTTTTTTCATTTTTCCCTTTCTGTTAATTATAGTGAATATAGCACATGGTGGATGCTACTTCTTGTAGCTTAAGCAACAAGGTATTTATTATAGGGTCAGGTTTATTAAGGAATCATGTGAGGGCTGAAGAAAGAGTTGAGGTTGAATTTTCATTGAGAGCTGCTGCTATGTCTGCACTAAGAACAGTTTGGGATCCGGAAGCCCTCTGGTGCTACCTTAATCTGAAGCCATCACTTTCAGAGTTCCTCCTCTCCTGCTAATTCTAGAACCTTAGTGCAGCTGCCGACTGGATCAAGAAATAGTCTCACACCCTGCCTCTCAGGACACATGTATAACTCCATGTGTCTGCCCCATGCTTGCCCACAGAAATAACTATTTCAGATACATACGTATATATAGACATGCAGGGGTTGGTGTTGTGCTGTGGCAGCCTGGGATGCTATTGTCCATGTGAATGTTGGCTTGAGACCTAGCTGCTATGCTTCTATTCCATCTCCCTGCCAGTGCACCTGGGAAAGCAGCACAAGATGAGCCGAGTGCCTGACCCTTGCTGCCCATGTGGGAGATCTCAATGAAGTTCCAAGCTCTTGCTTTCATCCTGGCCCAGCCCTGGCCATTGAAACGATCTTGGGGAGTGAACCACCATTTGGAAGATCTATCTTTCTGTGTTTCTTCCTCTCTTTTTGTGACTTTGCCTTTTAAATAAATAAACAAATCTTGGGGGGAAAAAAAAGATTCAGAGGACCTTGTGCTTCACTAGGCCACTCTATGGTATTCCATTAAGAAATGCTGGTCTTGATCCAAAGTTGATTTTGTGAGTGACTAATGGATGGTAACAGGAAATTTGGGGAAAAAACCCAATGCTTCACTACAGAAGAAATAAATGGATGTTGAGTGCCATTCCAAATAGTCACTATTCTATAGTGTTACTTACTCTGAAGTTAGCAAAAAGGATTTAAGGGCACTCATAGAGGGCTTAGCTCTATAATATAGCATAAAGCGATTTTAGGAGCAGGACAAGGGCTTCCCATCCTTGGGACAGCAGCTTCTCTAATGTGAATGAGAGTGTTCTTATATCATAATAACCTGATTGACACTGACCTAGCAGGAAATCTGGGGAAAAGACAATGAAACTATCTTGGAATTTTAGTAGGGGATAGATTAAGCTCATAAGGCAGTCTTGATGACAAAGACCCTGCTTAATTAACTGTGTTACCAAAAAAAAAAAAAAAAAAAAAAAAAGAAGAAGAAGAAGAAGAAAAGAAAAATACTAGCTGATATTAGTTTAGTTCCTGGTATTTCATGTACCTATAGAACCCAATGATTAGCTTTAAGAATGTGGAAATATATATTTAATGTGACTGTGTGATTGGTTCACATGACCTATGTTTAGAAGACAGTTGTTAATTTCACTGCTAAGTTCTGTAAAGAACTTAATTTCTTTGAGTAGAGCTTTTAGGCAAGATCTTATGCTTGTCAATGATTGAAGCATTCAATAAGACTGTTTTAAAAAATGTGTAGGTTGGAAGATAATTTGGTTTTCAAAGGAAAAGCTTGTGAGTGAGGCAGAACAAATAAACACTTCACAGATTGCCTGTTGTGGACCAAGTGGGAAATCAAGCATTTTCATGTGCAATAATTTGCGCTATACAACAATCCTTTCTAAAAGTTATTTATTTGCTTACTTGAGAGGCCGAAATATTAAGGAAGAGAGAGTCAGACAGATAAAAATTTATTGGTTCACTCTCCAAACCAGGACTGGGCCAGGCCAAAACCAGGAGTGGGGAACACACTGCCCATGTGTACGGCAGATATCCAAGTACGAGAACCGTCATCACTACCTCCCAGAAGGTGGAACTGGACATCAACGTAGGGTCTCTGAGGTGGGACACAGGTGGGTGTCTTAACTGCTAGGTTGAATGCCCATCCCCTCACAATCGTTCTTAAAGGAGAATATTGAATTCTCATTTTTGCCGATGGGGTGGGGGGAAGGGTCATGTGATTAAAAGGGCATCAGGTATTAAATAGAAAATGAAAAATGTCAAATTTGCAGTTAGTTCTGGATGAGTCTTAGCTTGTGTTTTGTGAGTACAAGTGTAAAAATAAGTACTCCAAATAGACATTATTTGTGAAACTAAAATGTTTAGATCTTGCAAAAGGAGACATCATAATGGGTGCTTAGATTTCCTTTTTTTTTTTTTAATCTAAAAATTTCCTGAGCTGTGTTTTGCCATTTTAGGATCTTGATATCTTCAGTTCAATAGAGAATTCAAATGTTAATTTGCAGATATTATGGCAGTTTCATATTATTCATGAGTTATCCTTTGGCTGTGGCAGTGTCTACAGGAACTGGAAGAATATGTCAGTTTTGTGAACTGAAATGTTTGTGTCTTTCCACTGTTCATGTCATACCCCTTGGTGGGATGATATTTGGAGACTGACTTTGGAATGGGATCAGGGCTCAAAGCCCTGAGATGGAGTTCATGTTCTCATGAGAAGGGACCAGAGCTCGTTCTCTCTCTCTTATGTCAGAACAGAACCAGAACCATACAGTGCTGCCACTTCCTTTCAGACTTTTTCTCCCAAATGGTGAGAAATCAATTTCTGTTATTTAAACTACCCAATGTATGGTGGCTTATTGTGGTAGCTCAAGTTGATTAACCTAGAAAACTACATAAAATATTCCCCGGATTATCTCTATTTTGTAAAGTTAGCTCAATAGACTGTCATACATGTGACAGTTTATAATATAGCAATAAGGAGAATGTGAAGCTTGCAAAAATGTGAGAAATGTAACAAAATCATAAACTCTTTCAATTCAATAATTGTTTCCAAATTTTTCATCTTTTAGCAAAATCATAAAATTAAGGAAATCATTAAAACCACACAAGTCAATTTGATTTTTCACCCATGAAATTCGATTTTAGATTGTTCGGCACTGGGGTTGAGCTGATATATGTAATTCTAGCTCTCATATGACTTTGGGAGATGTGACCCATACTTTTGAGAAGCATGTTCTGTATAGGTCAAATAATCTTTTGGGGATGTTTCCTTGATTACTCCACTTATGTGTGCTAACTCATAATCCATGTACAATGTTGTGCTGTCAGGAGCTGACCATGGTGTCTTAGGCGGAGATGGTATCACTGTGTAAGTGCTTCTCTCTGACTAGGTGATGAGTTTTAGAGAAATGGAAGAGCTTCCAAACAAGTTCTGGAAGTGACTTAGTGATAAGTGTTCCTACTATTTATGCATCAGAAACACGTCTGCATCAAGCACATCACAAAGCTTAACTACACGTACCCCAAACAGATGGCAGACAGAGTGATTTGTTGCATGTTAAAGCTGAAGAATGAGTGGAAGACAGAAGAGGCTGGTGTCATGTTCCATGACTGGCTAGTCTGACCCTGGAGACAGGTTCTCTGTGCTGCTATTTCACCTTCTCCTTGGAGGAGCCCATGGTCAGACCCTGAAAGTGGGTACCTGACCAGGGACATTGCTGGCCTTGTCCTGCCTGAGGCAGGAACAGTGTCTGCACGTAGGTGTCAGCAGGCTTCTCACAAGTTTGAGCCAGACAAAGAGGAAATATGTCTGCTTTGTGTTTCTAGAAACTGATGGGTTTCAATTGGATGATAAAGGTTATTTCTGAATTGCATACACTGTAGGGGGACTTCTATATCAGTTTGTTAGGATCTGGTAGTAGGGTGCCTATGAACACAGTGCTGGAGTATACTTACTGAACTCTAATCCAAAACCACCTTTTGTCATTTACCTACATCTCTGAGTATTGGTTTTCTCATCTACCAAATGAGGTGTGGAGGTCCTGGCGACTTCCTACGTTGCCATGAGGCTTAAGTATACTTAGAGATATGAAATAACGATTAGTTTAGTATCTAGGATATTATTATCAGTATATACATGAAAGTATTCTTACAAAGTTTGTGGGAAATGGAGTGAACATTTGCCCAGGCCGTTAGTGTGCTGGTGAAGGCATCTGTGTCTCACAGTGCACTCAGGCTTGACACTTCCCTCGGGTTCCTGACTCCAGCTTTCTGCTGTAGTGGATCAACAGAGCACCAGTGATGACTCAGGTGGTGGAGTTCCTGACACTCATTACAGAGATCTGACAGAGTGCCTAAATCCAGATATTGTGGGGGGCATTTGGGGAGTTGAATAAGTAAATCAAATGCTTGGAAAAGGGTATATTTGTCTTGATGCAAAAGCATTTTGAAATCCATAGCATTTTATATAATATGCATGTTCATGAATTTAGTGAGTGTAATTCAAAATTGTTTTTCACCAAAATAAATTTATCTATAATTCTGTTCTCTATGAACATTTCAAAGTGCTATTATATTAGTTACTCACATTAGTCTCTTAAAGTGCCAAATCATGTTTTCACAGTTAATCAAATGCTCATTTTCCCCCCTCCCTCAGGGGCTGGCTGTCCTAGGGATGGTCCCCAAGGACTCAGCCCCCAGTACTGATGCTCTTGGGCAGTGAGTCTTGCCAACCCACACCCACTCTGGATTCAGCTGTGTGACTTGCTTTGGGCATTGAGACATCTGTGTGCACACTGCAGGCAAAAGTTTGTGGGGCATTGCCCTGTTGGGACTCAAGTGTGGAGCAATAGAAGACCCGAGCAGCTGTGGAGAGTGCCTTTTAAGACTGCTTGAAGACAACGGCCCAGCAATCCAGTATCCCAATTGAATCAGTTTTCAACCCTGAATTCCTTTTCCAACTGAATGCAACCACAGAGGGGGATTCCAGTTGTGGACAGAACTACCTCGTCAACCCCCCAAAGAATGATGAGAAATAATAAATTATTGTTGCTTTAAGCCAATGGTTTTTTTGGATGGTTTGCTATGTAGCAATGAGTGGCTCAACAATTCCCCATAGTGCTTGCATAATACTGTGAGATGTAACCTTACACCAAAGTCATGTTAATCGCAAGAAAGCATCAGTGCTGTGGTCCCCATGGCCAGTCGACAGTTGTGGGAAGGAGAAGAGCTTTGATAAGTTCAAAGCGCAGCTGCACCATGAATCTGCACCTGCTGCCAAGAAGTCCATCAGAACGCACTGGAGAGAGACTTAGGACTCCTGCATGATGAGGAAGCCAGCCCTGTGGCTGTCAGCCTGTGAAAATATGAAGAAAGCCACAGGCACTCCAACTGCCTCACCGCAATAATTGCAACTCCCTTTTCCATTTGCCAACCAAACCAGTGTTTACAACAGAAACACAGCACAATTTATATTTTCTGAAAGCAATGGTTTATTTGGAAAATGTCTGTGCCAGTTTCACCCTAATGGTGTTTTTCCAAAACATGTGGTTAGTAAGAGGAGTAGAGTAGAGATTTGGGTTATTTTAAGAGAGCTCTAAGAAGTTGACTCAATGAAGTTGCACATTATTGTGTTCGGGATAATAGGAGATTTTGTGCTTTGTGGCTGATGAATACATGTGTCGTGCCCCAGGCTCTTGCTGCATGGGATACCCTGGGTGGCCTGATTGTATGCACCCACAATGCTTTATCCCATTAACTTTGACTCAATATGTTGGGCGACATGAGTTGAGTCTTTGGACATAGAGAAGATTACAAATCTTCAGGGAAAAATACATTAGACTTGTGACAAGAAGGATAGAAAAATCAAGCATAAAAGGTCAATTTTTAAATCAATACTGTTTTCAAACTATTTTCTGGAGCAGAATTAGGTACATTTCAAAATCTAAGTGAGGGATGAGTGTGATGCATTGATGTATCAGGAGAATTCTCTGCCTGAGGTGCCAGCCCCCATATAGTTTGAGTTTCAGTTGTGCCACTTCCAATCCAGCTCCCTAATGGTCTGGGAAAGCAACAGAGGACAGCCCAAGTTTTTGGACACCTTTACCCATGTGGGAGACCCAGAGGAAGCTCCTGGCTTTGTATCAGCTCAGCTCTGGTCACTGTAGCCATTTGGGGAGTTAACCAGTGGGTGGAACACTTTCTCACCCTGCAAAATCTGCCTTACAAATAAAAATAAATAAATCTTTTTAAAAACCAGATAAACATAATTTTCCCCCAAACTTCCTCCACACACAGGTGTATAGCCTTCCCCATTATCAATATTTGGCTCTAGAATGGTGCATTTGTTAAAGCTGATGAAGCTACATTGATTGACCATTATCACCTGGATATTAGGAATCACTCTAGGTGTACATTAAATGGGTTTGGACAAATGACTAGTGTAAATATCCACTGTTACAGCACCACACTGTTTACTGTCTGGCTAATTATCTCCTCCCACTCGTAGCAGAACCACTGACCATTTTACTGCTTTTGTAGCTCTGTTCTTTCCAGACTGTCATTTAGTTGGAATCATACAGTATGTGGCATTTTTAGATTCATTTAAAAAAATTTCCTCTCTCCATCCCTTCCTTCCCTTCCTCCGTTTCTTCCTTCCTCCTTCCTCTGTCAATCTTTCATTATGAACCTGGAGGAGAGAACAGAGGGGAGGGGAGGGAAGTTAGGGAAGGCAGAGGGGAGAGTCCAGTGCCAACTAAATTGTATCAAAAACAAACAAAATTAGATACATTTTAAAATAGATTTCTCTTATTTTTTGATAGCCATAGTTACACACACACGCACTCACACACACACACACACACACTCACCTCATGAGAGGGATGTCTTCATCTACAGGTTCACTCCCAAAATGGCCACAGTGGCTAGGGCCAGTGAGGTGGAAGCTTTGAGACAGAAATTTTCGTTTGGGTCTCCCATGTGAGTATAGGTGCCCAAGCACTTGAACCATCTTCTGCCATTTTCCCAGGCGCTTTAACAGGGAACTTGATAACAAGTGAAGTAACTGGTACACAAACTTGCACCTGTATGGGATTCTGGCTTTGTAGGAGGTGATTTAACCTGCTGTACCACAAGGTCATTTTCTTTGGTAGTATGAACCTGAGGTTCTTACATGTTTTCTCAGGACTTGATGGCTCATTTATTTTTAGGGCTGAATAAGATTTCATTGTCAAGATGCACCAAATTTTATTCTTTCATTTGCCATTAAGACATCTTAGCTGCTTCCAAAATTAGGTAGTTGGGAATGAAGTGGACATAAACATTAGTGTGCAGGTTTTTGTGTGGATATCAACATTAAAGTCTGGACCCTGTCGAGGAGCTTGGTTGCTGGGTTCTATGCAGTGTACGTTAAGTTTGTACATTAAGTACATTAAGAATGTACAAAGATGTAAGAATATACAAAGTACATTAAGAATGTTCCAAGCTGTTTTCCAAAGGGATATTCTCACCAGTAATGAATAAGAGCTTTTTCTGCTCCCACTGCACCAGCAACTGATGCGTTGGCTTTCTCACAGGTCCGTGGTAGGATCTTAGGATTGTTTTTGCTTGCAGTTCCCTGGTGAAGTATTTATGCCAAGCTATATACAAGTATCTGCTCAGACCTTTTACTCATTTCAAAAATTGTTTTGTTCATTTTCTCCTTGTTTGTTTTTAAGAGCTGTTTGTACATTTTGGATAACAACCCACTATCAGATATGTCTTTAGCAAATATTTACTCCCAGAATAGTCTTTTAAAAAGGTAATAATGTTTGAGGGACTTAAACTCATCTTAGCATGTGTAAACATACAAATTAAAAACTATATTTTAAGGAGAAATAAGTTTGTTGGCCAGCATGATCAAGATTTTGGGAAAATATTAAGGTTGTTGACTTGTAAAATAATTTTATGAGGGAAGTGAATACCATACAATTCTTTTATTGTTGCAAAAATATTGTTGTGAAATTTACCTCAGATTATGTACTAGATCAGAAGCTCAGAAATAGGGAAAACCCGTGGAAAACCAGGAAAGCTGCCAATGATTCACACAATATTCTTTTGTCTCTCTGTGTGTTTTTCCTGTACTGAACTGCAAGTTCCTGAGACCTGCTGCGTTCCTAAGATCTCAGGTTTTTGTGCATTTTGGATGAGACATAATACACGATTAATACATGTCGCTTGAATGACTATATATTAAGTACATCCTAAAACTCCCATGGAATTGAATTTGATAAAAAATATTATGTGTTCTTTGGTGAATGGCTTATGGCATTAACACACTAGGGGCTTATACTACATATTATTCAAGAGCTTGAGCTAGGAAATGGGAATGATCCAACTCTGAGTCCTGATTAACCAATTTAAAGCTGAGTACATGAATATGCCAAACAGGCAATCATGTATTTGTATCAGTACAAAGAGGAAAACTGGACCTCCATGTAAGAGATAAACGAAGCCCTGGAATTCAGAGGTGTGGTTAGAATAAGACTGGCTTCAGGAAGTAGAGATGAGCCAGGCCTGGGCGCAAGGTACATTGTGCTGCTTTCTGCTGGTATTCTTCTGTACTGTGGTTGCCTCAGACCAAGGACACTCACACTTAAGAATCCCGTGTGGAGCAGGGCTGTCCTGACCACACCCACAGCAAAGGTGTGTAAAGGGCAAGATTATGGGTTGGCTTCATCACCTGAAGGCAATAACCCATCGTCTTATGGACCTTGGAGTTTGAGTCACTCACCTCTATGATCTCTTAGTTTGCCATCCACAGCCATAAAATCCCAAACACTAAGAAAACATTGTTGCTTCCATGATTACCAAATCTTGCTCCACTGTTTGCTCCAGGTCTAATATGGAAGAGAGTACTAAGGGAGACAAGACATTAACTCTATGAGTTATTGATGCTGTTCAGAGGAAGTCAAAACATGGACTCCGGTACCATTAGGAAATGGTGTGTGCTTCACTGGAGAGGTATGAGCAGCAGATGGGTGATTACGGCAGATAAATAAGTTATTTCACCTTTAGGAAATGAGTCCCATGCAAGTGTGGTTGCTGAGGGGAAAATGGGGCAACCTGGGAAAGATTCTTTTAGTCTCAATTTGGTCTTCACAGAGAACTTGATCCAATGTTGAGTCTCAGGATGGGGCACCCACCACATTCACATCATGACAGAACAGTGTTCTCAATTCTGCATGCTCCAACAGCTCCCGCTGTAAAACTTGCTCTGGAAGCAGCAGGGGTTTTTTGACACTTAGTTTGGGTAACTGTAACAGCAAGTCACAAACTACTTATACACAGCTATCTATATTTTGACAGGTGTAGACAGCTGTTGAATATATGTGCATTTGTTCTTGTTTGTCTATTCTCTTTCTCCACCCCCCACCTCTCTCTCCCTTCCTGCCTTCCTTTCCTATCAGAGTTCATGGGAAGCAGGTGAGGAGGCATGGATTAGGATGTTTTCTTATATTGAATTAGAACCCTCAAATTAGGTGAGACCCTTGATACTTGGAGGGATCGCTCTACCCTGCATCTGGAGCACACATGTGGTGCTCATAAAGTCTTAAATATTACTCAGTAGCCTACTGGGAGGAGAAGGGAGAAATGGATACCACTTGAACTAAAAAATATGTAAGTATATCTCATGAAAACAATTTATGAGTAGGTCCTTCTTGTGGGTATTAACCAAAAAATCAGGTAATGTTAAAATTCCCTTCACCATCCCCTATTCTATCCCCTCATCAAAACTCAATCGTGTGTGTGTGTGTGTGTGTGTGTGTGTGTGTGAGAGAGAGAGAGAGAGAGAGAGAGAGAGAGAGAGAGAGAGAGAGAGAGAGAGAGAGGACACACATGTGGTCTGGTGTCTCCTTTTCTTCTAAGAATACAAAGCCTATCAGATTATTGCCCCATGTTTATGACATCATTTAATCTCGATTATATTACTAAAGGCCCTATTTCCAACAACAGCCACACTGCAGGTTAGAGCTTCGGCAAGTGAATACTTAACAGCACACTTGAGTCTATGGCAGGCACTTAATAGGTTGTCCTGGAGACCTTCAGTACTTTCACTCTACCTTTCACTGCATGTGGACTGACCTGTGGCATCCTGCTTGTTATGTCATAGCATGGATGTTTATAATTTATTTAACCGTGCTGTTGAATACTCCCAGATTTTTACTGTTAAAAATAATGTTGCAGTGAAATTTTTTACATGTGATCTTTTCAGAAAGGTCGCAACAAATGTGATTTATCAAAAAGCTGTGTGCCTGCTTCAACATTTTTGCACCCAAACTGTTTTCTGAACTTCCCTCTAGTTTGCTTAATCATATTTCAAGCATTTCCATGGAGCTGTTCTAAAGATGTATTGCTACTGAGTTCAATGGTACACTCATTTGCCAAATGACTTTCCTTTATAGTCCAACAATTTATTCCCGATAGGGTGTGAAAAAATCCATTTATCTACAGATGCCAACAAGTGATACTACCAAATGTTGATAATCTGATTGAGTGAGAAATGGTATACTGTCGCTTTATTACACATTCTCCTGATGCATGGATGTTCAGGAGTCGTGGTTTTTATGTTACACTAGCTCAGATATTCTCAGAAGCAGATATTAAGGCTACTCTTAGGTATCAAGGAAGCTCATTAGGGGAAACAGGGGAGAGGGAGCAGAAGGATGCTGTGGGAACAGACAGGTTCCAAGAACCTTTCACCTGGGTGCCAGGGGCTTTAAGTCGCATCACCTGGCAGGGCACTTCTGTGTCTTCAGGAACGGATCCACCTTAGCAGCTCTGCCATGCTTTATCTCTAGCCCGCAACAGCCCCTGAGAAGCATAGCCATCATGTCCCCAGTAGCGGATGTGGTCCTAGCGGGAAGGGACTTGCCAGGAAGATCTGGGTAGTACATAGCTCAGGACTCCCACGCCTGTTTTAGCTTTTGAATTTCTCCCTCTGGTACAGAGTTTGGCAAATGTTTTGTGTAAAGGAGATGTGAGTATTTTAGGTTATGCAAGCCAGTCAAATCTTCTTGACTATGTCCTTGTAGCTATAAAGCAGCCTAGACTCTGCACAAGACTGGGAGTGTTTTACTCCAAGAAAACCTTATTTATGAAAACTGGAAACGAAGGGGTCAACATGTGCTATATACATTTTCTAACCGGAAGATGCCTGTTGATATATATGTATTGATACATTTTTAGATTAATTTATTTTATGATGTAGTTACACAGGATTCCCCCACCTTGATTTCCTTTATATTATTACAATAGCGTAGTCCTTCAAAAATAGTTGTAAGTCCATCAATCTGCTATTTAAGTGTATATTTATAGTTCCTGATTCTTTTTATTTTATTTTTAATTGCAAAGTCAGATATACAGAGAGGAGGAGAGACAGAGAGAAAGATCTTCCATCCAATGATTCATTCCCCAAGTGACCGCAAAGGCTGGTGCTGTGCCAATCCGAATCCAGGAGCCCGGATCCTCTTCCCAATCTCCCACATGTGTGCAGGGTGCCAAGGCTTTGGGCTGTCCTCAACTACCTTCCCAGGCCACAAGCAGGGAGCTGGATGGGAAGCGGGGCTGCCGGGATTAGAACCGGCACCCATGTGGGATGCTGGTGCTTTCAAGGCGAGGACTTCAGCTGCTAGGGCACTGATCCAGGCCCTACAGTTCCTGATTCTTGACAACTTTGTAGAATTGTCCTATAAAACTGTTTGGATCCAGTGATTGTAATTTGTTCAGTGGTTACTATTGCATTTATTGTTGAGCAAATATTAAAATTTACATTATTTCTAGAAGTTCAATCATATTAATGTCTATTTTAAATTTTTTTCAATTTCTCAGATACATTTTATTGAAATATTGCATATATTTATATCAATATATAGACATAGACATAAGCATACAGATAAATACATTGTCATCTGATCATATTTGTAACCAACATCCAAATAAGAACAAAATATTACTATTATTCCAAGTGTACTGAATATCACCCCATCTCCATTTTGTCAATATGTGAAGTTAGACTATATTGTCAGTTATATGGTCTGATTCATGGAAGCAATAATTATAAGCATATACCAAGCGATATAACATCTACATAATTTATACTCTATATGTTAACTACCACAAATAAGAGAAAGCATGTAATATGTCCTTTTGGGTCTGACTTATTTCACTTAGCATAATGATTTCCATTTGCAAAATTTTGTTGCCAAAGACAAGGTTTCATTCTTTTTTTAGTAGTTGAATAGTATTCCAACGCGTGTGTGTCTATACAATATTTCCTTTATTCAGTCATTAATTCATGGGCATCTAGGGTGATTCCCTATCTTAGTTATTGTGGATTGAGCTGCTATTAACGTGAGGGTGCAGGTACCTATTTATTTGTGGATTTATACGCTGATTTAATTTCCTTTTGGTGAATTCCCAGGAGTGGGATAGCGGGGTCATGTGGTAGGTGTAATTGTAGTTTTTTGAGGCAGCTCCATACTGCCTTTGCAGTAGTTTACATTTCCATCAGCAATGTATTAGATACCTTTCCCTCCACATTCTCACCAGCACTTAGTGTAGTGTTATTTTTTTTGGATGAAAGCCATTCTAAATGTGGTGAGATGATGCTTAATTTTAGTTTTATCTGCATTTCCTAGAGGACTGCTAGTCTTGAGCATTTTTTTTCATGTTTCTTTTAGCAATTTATGTTTCTTCCTTTGAAAAATATCTATTCACATCTTTTGCCCATTTTTAAAAAAGATTTATTTATTTTTATTGGAAAGGCAGATATACAGAGAAAAGGAGAGACAAAGATCTTCCGTCTGCTGGTTCACTCCTTAAGTGGCTGCCACAGCCAGAGCCAAGGTGATCCGAAGCCAGGAGCCTCTTCCAGGTCTCCCATGTGTGTGCTTTGGGCCATCCTTCACTGCTTTGTCAGGCCACAAGCAGGGAGCTGGATGGGAGAGCAGTGGGGACATGAACTGGTGCTCCCAGGGCATCCTGGTGCTTGCAAGGTGAGGATTTAGCCACTGAGCCATTGCACTGGGCCCACTGCCCATTTCTTAACTGGTGTTTGCTTTGCGGCTGTTGAGTTTTCCTGAGCTTCTTATCAATTCTGGATATTAATTCTTCATTGGATTCATAGTAAACATGTTCTCCCATTCTGTTAGTTTGCCTCTTTGCTTTGTTAATTGTTCCCTTTGCTGTGCAGAAGCTTCTTAGCTTGAAGTAATCCTATTTGTCCATTTTTACTTTTGTGGTCTGTGCTTCTGGGATCTTATCCAGCAAGTGTTTACCTGTGCCAATATATTGCAACATTTTCCCCAATGTTTTCCTCTAGTAATTTGATGTTTTCAGGTCTTAAGTTTGAATCTTTGATCCACTGTGAGTTGAATTCTATTTAGGATATGAGATAGGGATCTTATTTCAAACTCTTGCATGTGGAAATCCAATTTTCCCAATGTGGTTTTTTGGAGAGGCTGTCTTTTCTTCAGAGAGTGATTTTAGCTCTTTTGTCAAGGATTAATTAGTTGTAGTTTATGGATTAATTTATGGGGTTTCTGTTCTGTTTCATTGGTCTGCATGTCTATTTTGGTTCAATATCACTCGGTTTTGATTATAAAAACCCTGTTGCATGTCTTGAAATCTGTTATTGTGGTTCCTCTCTTGTGGTGTTTACTGTTTAAGACATATTTGACTGCTTTGGGTCTTTGTATTTATATGTGAATTTTAGGATTTCATTTTCTAGGTCAGTAAAGAATGTCCTCGGTATCTTGAATGGGGTCATGTTGAATCTGGAAATTCGACACCTTTAGCTCTGGTTCTCATCCTAGTACCCATGAGTGTTGGTGAGTTCCATGGTTATGTCTAGTTCAGCCTGTCACCAGCCCAGCCCTTGAGTAAACCAGTTGGTATGGCAGTCCCACAGAGGTGAGCTCATGATGCCCCACAGAGTCTGCTCCCAGACCCAGTTCTCTCATGAGCTGGTTAGAGTCATGGCTCAACCTAACGTGGTCTATCTCCTGCCCCAACACTCACTAGAAGTCACTGTGGTCAAGCCCTGCTAGGCAGGTCCCTCAACCATTGCTTTTATGTGTGTTGGTGGGATTTCAACAATCCCAGCTCAGGTCTCCCAGGTGGGCTGTTGTATTGGTTTGGTCCCAAAAGGTCCTCTGGTTTCCCTCCTCTAAACTGCCTGGTCTCAGCCACCTCATTAGCTGCAAGTGCTGTAGCCAGGTTCGTGGAAGTCCCCCAGAAGTCACCTCACACATTCTCCCTCAGCAGTCCTCACATCTTCAGATCCGCTTCCCTGAGCAATCCACAGCCCTCCATGCCCAGTCTTCTGATGGTGTGCCATGCCAGCCTGGGGCCCTGCCTATCTACATGGGGCCCGTGCGCACTTGTACGTGGGTCCCCAGACTCTGTTGACATGCCAGTATCTGCTTTTCATATATCTGTTTTACAAAAAAGAATAGGCTAGGTGACTGCTGGCATACTGGTATGGTTAACTCAGATTTGGCATTAACCAGGCCCAGGATGCCCACAGCTAATAACTGCTTTTCTCCCAATAGTGTAACACTTGCCTACGTATAATGCAACCTAGGCCACTGCCCACAACTGGGGATCACTTGTGTTTTTAAATGTACAATGAAGAGAGTTTTCAAATCCTTGGTTAAATTTAATTTTCTTTTTTAGCTGTTCTGAATGGGATTGATCTTATAAATTCTTTGTCAGCTGGAGCATGGCTCATACACAAGAGTGCTGTTGATTTGTGTGTGTTAGTTTTATAGCCTGCACTGTTGCTGAATTCGCTTATAAATTTTAACTCACTCCAGCAAAGTCTTAGTTCCCCCATAGAAAGGGTCATGTCATTTTCAAACAGAGAATTGGGCTTTCTTCTTTCCAATATGCATAAATTTTGTTTCTTTTTCTTTCCCACTGGCTCTGAATAAAATATCCAGAGATATATCGAATAATTGTGGTGAGATTCTGGTTCTAGATTTCAGTTGAAATACTTCCAGCTTTTCCCCAAATATATGCCGCTGACTGTGGGTTTGTCATACCTTAATTGCCTTTAGGTATGCTCCTCTTATCCCCAATTAAAAATTTTTGGTTATTTTTATTTGAAAGATAGGGTTACAGAGAGAGAAGGATGCTGCATTACTGATTGATTTCCCTGCATAGATTGAGATAATTAGGGTTTGTAGCCTTCATTTTATTGGGTGAGGCATCACATCCACTTAAATATGTTGAACCATCCTTGTTTTCCTGAGATAAATCCCACTTGTTTAGAGTAAATTATGTTTTTGCTGTGCCATGGGATTCAATTTGCTTAGAATTTTGTTGAGGATTTTGCTTTTATATTAATCAAGGATATTGCCCTATAATTGGCTGTTTTTCTTGTATCCTTTTTCTGTTTTTGGAGCTAAGGTACTGCTAGTCACATAGAGTTCAATTGTTTTAACTGGTATAAGAAGGATTGATATTACCTGTTCTTTAAAAGCTTTGTAGAATTCAGCAAGGAAGCTGTCTCGTCTTCGGCTTTTCTTTTTCTTTTATTTTTGGAGGCTGTGTATTAGTGATTTAGTATCGATTGTGATAGTCTGTTCAGGTTTTCTATGCCTCTGTGCCTAAATTTTGGTAAATTGTATGTATCCAGAAATCCATCCATTTCTTCTAGATTTTCCAGTTTCCTGTCATACAGCTATTTGTAATAATGTGTAGATTCCTTGAACTTCTGTGGTATCAGTTGTGACATCTTTTTCATCTGTGATTTTGTTAAGTTGGGTCTTCAGTCCCCCAGTCCCCATTATGGTTGGTTGGGTCAACAGTATATCATTTAAAAAAAAAGCTAGATATACATTTCTATTTTTGCAATGCAACTTTTACTTCATTTTATAAGCAAGATTAATACTTCATTAGGTAAAGAATTGAATATATAAAAAGTAGAAAAAAAGAACTACTGTTTTTCAAGAGTTTAGACAAAGGCTGTGTCTTATTTCAAAGTGTCGATCTCATGTAGATTACATTTTAAAAATACTCTGTATGTTAGTTATCTTGGGTCAGGAAAAACATATTATTTGTCTTTTTGGGACTGGCCTATTTCACTAAGCAGAATGGTTTCCAGTGCATCCTTTTTGTGCCAAGACAGGATTTTATTGTTCTCAAGACTGAGTAGTACATTTCTGTTATCCAGTCCTTTGTTGATGGATATCTGGGTTGGTTCCATGTTTTAGCTATCGTGAACTGAGCTACAGTAAGTATGAGCATACATATAACTCTCTCATATGTTGATTTCATTCTGTCTGGGTATATTCTCAGGAGTGGGATGGCTGGGGCATACGATAGATCCATTTTCAGATCTCGGAGGAATTCCCATATTGTCCTCCATCAGTTCATGTTTTTACCAACAAATGATTAGGGTGCCTTTTCCTTCATATCCTCACCGGCATTTATTTGAAGTTTGACTGATACCCATTCTAATGCCTATTGGAGCTTGTGTTCCCCCTTAGATCCATTAGCAATGTTTTTTGAAACTAAGTGTCCCAGCATAGAGTGCCTATACATGTATTGTACTTACAGCTTGCTGCGTTGATCCTGTAGTCATTACATAATGACCTTTTGATCTCTCTTAACAGTTTTGTCTTAAAGTATATTTTTTGATATGAAAGAAATGACTTCTGCTTGCTTTAGGTTTTCATTTGCATGGAATATCTTTTCTCAGTTTATCACTTCAGTCTGTGCATTGTTTGTTGTTGTGTCTTTTTTATAGGCAGCATCTAATTCAGGCTTGTCTTTAATCAGTCAGCCTGTATCTTATAATTGGAACATTTAATCCACTTACCTTCAAGGTTATTATTGATAAGTAACTAAAAACTGTCCGGCTGTTTTTTTTCATAAATAATCCTATTGTTGACTTTGGATTTCCTTTATTCTTTTATTAGGAGGTTTTTATGCCCTTATATTCTTCAGTGATATTTATTCTTTGTCTATATGTGCATTGTTTATAGGACTGAGTTGAATATGACAAATTCTTTCCATTTTCTCTTTTTGGAAGGTCTTATTTTACCTTCACCTATGAACAAAAGCTTTACTGGGTCAGATATATTGGGCTGGAATTTTTTTCTTTCCCTTTTAGGATTTGGACTGTATCCATTCTTTTCTGGTCTATAGAGTTTGTTGAGAAATCTGATGGGAATTCATTTTAAGATATTCTGATGCTTCTCTCTTGTAAATTTTAGGATATTCTTCTCAAGCTTTACCTTTGAAAGTTTGGTAATAATGTGTTTAGTTATGGTGAAAATTTTCCTGATCATAGCTGGAATTCTATGCACTTTTTGTACTTGAATGTTCTTTTTTCAAATTAGGGGAAATTCCTGCTATTATTTCACCAGAAAAGTTTTATAAGCCATTTTTTTTTATCCTATAAAAGCTCATGTATGTCATTGTTTGCTGGTATCCTATAGATGTCAAACGTTGTTTTTGATGTTTCCAATTTTTCTTCTTTTTTGACTGAGATAATTTACAAAGACATGTCTTATAGGTCAGATACTCCTTCTTTTGCTTCATTGAGTTTGTTTTTAAGGGTACCTTCTTTATTTTTTTCATTTTTGTTTTACCTGAATACTTCCTTTGTAATATTTATGTTTGTTTTTTCTTCAATTATCTCCATCTCTGCAGATTTTCTCATCAATGCCATGTATAGATGTCCTCACTTCATTTAACCATTTCTTTGTGTATTTTGACTAGATTACAATAAATCTTTTGAATTGCTCTTCAGATATTTCATCTTTCTCAGTCCAGCATGAATGGATTTTTGTGTTTCTCTTGGGGAGTCATGTTGTCTTACTCATGTTTCTTGTATTTGGATGTTGATGATTTTTATGATTTTTATGATTTTTAAAGCTTTGCTTACTACTCTGTCCTTAGGGAGATTTTTTTTTTTTTTTATTGAAGGCTTTGTTCTGGGAAATGTGCCCCTGTGGCTTGGTGGAGTGCCTGAGCCTTACACTGGCGTGCCAGGGGTGTGTTCCTTGTGGGGCCAGGAAGTTCTGGGTGCGGTGCCATTTGTTGGTGAGGATGAGAGTCCAGAGTGACACATGGGAGTACATCTGGCCACAATCAGGAGGATGAGGGGGTGATAGTGCTGGCTAGTGTGTTCACAGTCCTTGCCCTTATCTGTGCCAGGGAAAACTAGCTGATTCAGAGCATAGGGTGCGTTTACGGCATGTGCACACCACCTTCAAACACATGGAGCAGGCACAGCAGCAATGCACTTTCTTGTAAGCTCTCAGCTCCTCTGTGAGCTCTGGCCCCAGCAATGAAGGGAGCTCTGAATTTCCAAAGTCAGACCGAGTGGCTGTACAGGAACCCACCCACAACCCACGTTCTCTTAGTACTGTGGCCTAGGCCCAAACCACAGTCACTGGGTGCAGTGGGTTCACTCTCTGCCCTAAAAATGGTCTTGTCTCCAGTGTGACTGCCCACTATTTCCTGAGTCAGGACAGAGTTAGCTTGCATTTCCAGCTTAGCAAATTTGGCCTAGCTCTTTGGGAGGGGAAGGGGAGAGAAGCAGTGTAGTTTCCCCTCATGGAACATTTATACAATAAGAGTAGGTGGCCAACTGAATTCCTTTGCAATACCTTCTCCAACTGGGCCAGCCCTGTTTCTTTCTTCCCACTAAATTGTCTTGGTGTTCTGTGACAATCAGTCAGCCACAGATGTTTCAGCTTATTTTCAAATTCCTAATTTTAACTGTTTTGATCTCATTTCTGTGTCTTGGATTAATGTGTTTCCTCCTGTAGAATAGCCCCCGTAGTGCTTTCAATGGTAATTTGTGACTAAATGAAGTTTCTGTGACTTTCAAGTTAATAGCTATTTATTTGGTCTCGCAGATTTTGTTGAGCTCAGACATTTTTGGATTCTGAACTTTTGAAAATTTTATTCACTTACTTATTTGAGAGGGAGGGAGGGATGAAGAAAAGGAGAGGTAAAGAATGAAAAAGATTGAGGTGGGTAGGGACCAAATCTTGGAGCCAAGAAGTAAATGCATGTTGCTTATATGACTGGCAGGACTCAATCACTTAAGCTGCCCATCAACAGTACCTCCCAAGGTCTTCACCGACATGAAGCTGGGGTCAGGAGCTGGTGGCAGGTATTGAACCCAGGCACTCCAGTATGGAATTGGTGGCTTAACAGGTTGGCCAAGCACTTACTTGTCTATCCTGACCTTTGAAATATCTATTTAACTGTTGTCATTCTTGGAGTAACTGATGACAAGTATGACATTGTGTTTCTGCTTTCTTAGATGATAAATCTGTTTCTAGTTTATTCTCTGTGTCTCATTTTAGGATCCTTTCTTCATAGTTCCTGCACTAATTATTTATAGTACTCTTTCATATAATTTAGCTTATACTTAACCTTGGTCTTTCTTTTTTTTTTTAAAATTTATTTATTTTATTACAAAGTCAGATATACAGAGAGGAGGAGAGACAGAGAGGAAGATCTTCCATCTGATGATTCACTCCCCAAGTGAGCCGCAACGGCCGGTGCACGCCGATCCGAAGCTGGGAACCTCTTCCGGGTTTCCCACAGGGTGCAGGGTCCCAAAGCATTGGGCCGTCCTCGACTGCTTTCCCAGGCCACAAGCAGGGAGTTGGATGGGAAGTGGAGCTGCCAGGATTAGAACCGGCGCCCATATGGGATCCTGGCGCGTTCAAGGCGAGGACTTTAGCTGCTAGGCCATTGCGCCGGGCCCCACCTTGGTCTTTCAGTCTGAGGTTTTCATTATTGTATTTAGTGTTCCTTGTCTTCCATTATTTCCATTCTCTATGCACTCATACTCTAATGCTAAAAATTCTGAATCTGGCATAACATTTAAAAATTAGTTTTAATAATCATTCTTTTAAACAGGATACTCCTGATCTGCTAAGAGCTATAGAAGACCCAGACTTAAAAAAAAAAGTCATGAACTGGATTGATTGGGGGGAAAAACCGCAGTGGATCTAGAGGTGCCCTCATCGTAAATGACTAAGAGGACCAGGAAGAGCATGCCTGGTTGCGAAGTTACCACGGGAAGACACGGGCAGCAGCCAGGCAGCCAACAGCAGCATAGTCGGTGTGCACTCACAACTAGTGTGGCGGCTTGGCTGGCTTCACTCTGAGTAAATGGGAGTACCACACCCCCAAGCCAGGAATGACTTTACCTCATGACATATCATTTCACCCTCTGGTTGACAATCTACAACATGCTTTTTAGTACAAAGGGCATCATTGTCGAACCTCAGTACAAATTATTATACTATTTAACTATGAAAAAGCAGTTGAACTATTTCTCCCCCGAAGTGCCAAAATATAAATATCACTGAAAAGAAGAGTTTCAAACGCAAGATAGAAAACACAGGAGAAACAGAATCAGGTGTTAGAATAGGCGTTGTGAAATGCCACTAAACACTTCAGGGCAAGGTGCTTCTGTCTAGAGAGCAAGGGAAAGGAATGTTAACACGTGAATAGACGTCCTTTCACCCTTCCAGTGGCACCAGATGTGGAGATGCAGAAGAGCTGGCTCAGTCCACCGTCTTATCTCCCTTTTATCCAGTGGAAGCTGGCGAAATAAAAATCTCAGCAAACTATCCAATGCTGTGATTTAAGGAAATATTTCCTCTATTGCATCATTTAAAAATACAGCACCATAACTTAAATATCTGTTGGGTGTCTTTCAGATGTCAGGTACTGTGTTGGTTTTGGGTACCAATGGTGAGCGAGACAACCAGGACTTTTTGGGAACTCTGTGGAATCCAGGAAAATTAGAGAACAGAAAGAGCTTTTTCTTGAAGTGTCTTATTACTAATGGATAACATTTGCCTGGCAACTAACAGGTTACAAAGTGCTTTTAGTTTTACAAGTGTTTTATTCTCACAGTATATTATTATTATACTGGATAACTCTGAGAAAGCAGTTAGACTACTCTTTCCCAAGATGTCAAACTATAAATTGCTGTAGATTATTAAATGACACAAGAAAGATTTTTAAATGACATGAAAATGGTATGACACAGAGGTACAGTTCCAAATCCAGCTTCCACATCTTGATATCTTTCCATCATATCCTGCCTCACATTAGCTTAGAAAGTTCCTTAACCTCCCTAATCTTTGAATGCATGATGTGCTTAAAGTAATATTTTCTAAGGTGTCTGTAAGTGTAACATTTTATGAGCCTCCATTGAATTGCACTTCCATTTATAGCTTAAACATTTTGATAAATACACTATGGACTCCTAATTGTATTAGTGAAATAATGATGATACCCAACTTGCTCTATGGTGGGACATATTTATTTTTTTTCATGGCTAAGCTTTGTTACCATGGTGTATTTGCTAGAAATAGTTTCTTTCTCTAATCTTAGTCCAACTCTTTCTTTTCCTCCTCCTCCTCTCTACCCTCTTCCTCCTTTGAGTTCTCTGATGCATAGCTGGAAAGCATTACAGGTGCTTTTTGAAAGGCGACAAGATGTCACTGTGGCTTCCTGTATGTATGCGGGTTTGAGTGCCTGCTGCTCCACATCCCATCCAGCTCCCTGATGATGTACCTAAAAAAGCAGCAGCAAATGGTCCAACTTCTTGGGCCTCTGCACCTATGCGGGAGACCCTGAAGCGGCTCCAGGTTTTGGCCTGGCCCGACTCTGGTCATTGTGGCTATTTGGGGAGTGAATCAGGGGGTAGAAGACTTCTCCCTCTTTCTATTTCAAATAAACAAAATAAGCATTTAAAAACTTATGTATTTATTTATTTGTAAAGAAAGATGAAGTGTCAGAGGCAGAGATAGACAAACCAACGTGTTGAACACCTTGGGTTGAGCTGACGCCGGGAACCTGTAACTCAGTCTGGATGGCCGATCAGTACTCTTGTGCTTAAGTCATCTGCTGCATGCTGGTGGCGCGTTAGCATGAAGCTGGAACTGGGACTCAAAAGGATGCACTCTGATGAGGGTTGTGTGGGTGTCCCAAGTGTGTCAACCAAACACCTACTCCATCAATACAAATATTCTTGCATAGTGTTTCAAATAATCTACAATATACTATAATAAGCATCCGTTTTCACAGGAAGGGATCACAGGGTAAGCTAAATTACACAAATTCTGAGTTCCAGTGAATAGTGCAGTCAGTTTCCTCCTGATTCCTCAGTCTGTGTCTTACCTATGATGAGCTTCATTGATTCTTTTTTTTTTAAGATTTATTTATTTTTATTGAAAAGGTGGATATACAGAGAGGAGAAACAGAGAGGAAGATTCTCCATCCTATGATTCACCCCCCAAGTGACTGCAACGGCTGGTGCTGAGCCAATCCGAAGCCAGGAGCCAGGAACTTCTTATAGGTCTCCCACACAGGTGCAGGGTCCCAAGGCTTTGGGCCATCCTTGACTGCTTTCCCAGGCCACAAGCAGGGAGCCGGATGGGACACAGGGCTGCCGGGACTAGAACCAGCGACCATATGGGATCCCGAGGTGCGTGCAAGGTGAGGACTTTAACCTCTACACCATCACACCGGGCCCCACTGATTCATTTTTTAAAGATTAATTTTACTTGAAAGTAGAGATACAGAGAAAAACACTGCCAACCCCCACACATACAGAGACAAAGGGAAAAATCTCCTATCTGCTTGTTCTCTCCCCAGATGGCTGGAGCTTAGTCAATCCAAAGCCAAAAGCCAGGAGCTTCTTCCAGGTCTCCCAAAAAGTGGGTACAGAGGCCCATGGACTTGAACGATTCTCTGCTGCCATCCCAGGTCATGAGCAAGGAGCTAGATTGGAAATGGAGCAGCTGAGAAACAAACTGATGCCCGTATGAGATGCTGTCACTGCAGGTGGATGATGTACTTGCTGGACCATAACGCTGGCCCCAACTTTCCTGACTATTCGGAGCACAGCAAGTTAGGCTGCCATTTGTAAAACCATCATCTTGTATTGGAATGCCAGTTGGGTCCTGGACACTGTTTCTGAGTCGGCTTCTTTCTAATGGGCTGGAGAAGGCAGCAGAAGATAGTCCAGTTGTTGGACCACTGTCACTCAAATGGGAGACAAGGATGGAATTCCTGATTTCAGCCTGCCTAGGCCTGGCCATTGTATGTATCTGGCAGATTAAAGCAACAGACCTGTCTCTCTTTTCAACAGCATCTTTTGAATCAATCAATCTCTCAATCCTAAAAGAAGAAAATTGTTTTCTTGATTAAATAAACTCAAGAATTTTGAGAAGACATCTTGGGTTCTTTTTCTGTTTATAGAAACTTTATTTTAATATTTGTTTATTTACTTGACTGGATACAGAAAGAAAGAGAGACACAGAGAGGGAGACAGAGTTCCTCCACCTGCTGGCTCACTTCTGAGAGGCAACTGATGATTGTGACGTCCATCTGACCCAACAACCAATCTGATAGTCACAATTGTGTTTTGGAAGCAATGACCTGGACCCAGCAGACACATCAGGAGAAACTGGTATCAATTTTTGGCAGGGGTTGGTAATAATTTTGAGTTTTCACTCAAGTAAATGACAATGTGTAACCCATTTTCTCTAGCCAGGAAGGAATTCACAGAATAATGCATTTGCTTAAGTTTTTGTTTTAGAAGGGCAATGATACAGTACCAATTTTCAGTTAGGATTCTTTGATTACTTGATTCAGTTAATTTAGACAAAAAGGATATATGTTGGACAGGTGCTTAGAAGATTGTAGGTGGACAAGCTGAGTTAAAAATTGGAAAGTGGCCATGAGAGTTAGTGTGGACACTTGGGAACAAGCAGCCTCTGACCATCTCTCCTCCCCGTGTGCTGCTGATCCTCCCTGGGGAGAGGGTCTGTTCAGAGCAGCTCAAGTCGTGCTTGTCCGTCTGCCTTGGCTAACAAAACCAGGCAAATCAGATATATAAGGAAAACTCAATAATATGGGTGAACACACAATTTATATAAAAGTTGGTAATTTTTCAGTGCACTATTTAGAAAGCCTGGTGCAGTGCTGGTTGTTGCAGCCCTTGAGGGAGTCAATCAATGAATGGAAGATCTTTCAGTCTCTGCCTGCTTTTCTTTGTAACCCTACGTTTCCAATCATTTTCCTTGATTCATGGATCCACAAATAAATAAACAAAAAATGTGGATTTATTGGAGGAAAAATTTCATAAAAATTTGAGAGGTGTTAACAAATGCCCAAATAAGTAGTTATTGTACTATCTTCTTAAGCATGAGGAGCGTGTTCCAAAGCTATTGGTTCTCCCTGAATTGCTATTCAGTTCAATTCAAGTCCAGTGAAAACCCCAACATGATTTTCCAAGACACTAGGTAAAACAATCCTAAATTTTCATAGAAAGTAAAGAGTTAAGAATTGGCATAAAACCTTTGAAGAAGGAAAGGAGAGGGTCTTGCCCCCTCAGATAAGAGGACTTAATGTGAACTTATAATTGAGGTGACCTCAAAATACATTTGAATGCCCAGAAGTCTGTTTGATACCTAACAGAGGTGAAAGCCTGGCTTGCCTGGGCAAGAAACGGTCACTCCATAAGTGGTAGGAGGCATCAAGTCACATCAATATTTGCCTGAAAAGACTCTTTCTTCAAGGTTATAATTATTTTTCTGCTATTATCATATTAATGTTTTTGCTGAAATTAATATTCTTTTGAGTGTTTATGCTATGTAGTATACATTAAAATGTATCCTTTATAAATAAGTCTGTTTAAATATGTATTATTTAAAAAATACTGGGTTTTTCTCATGAATCGAAATGTTATCCTCATCATGTACTAAATTATTAAATATGTGCAGTCCTATTTTAAATCTATGATCTAGTTCCTTGATAGAACTTTTGGTGACAGCATCTATCTTAGTTTTATAGTAATAGATCTTTTTTTTTTTTTTTTTGGAAAATCACCATTTTTTTTTTATTATTGTATTGTTGTTGACAATCTTTACATAGTTAATTACAGTTAAAGGAAAAAGAAAAAAAAAAAAGAAAAAAGGAAAAAAAAGGTTCAGGGGGATAGGAAAGTGGGCAATGCCATTATGTCCATATTGTTTCCATCCTGCATCTGAGGTAAAGGGGGACATTGAGAGAGAAGCCCCACCCGGTTTCCCGCCCACCCCAAGTCCCGGATGTGGGGCATGCTCCGAGATATGTGCCCAAGTGGTGTTAATAGTTCTCTAGTTATGAATTGCTGCCCGTTTCGCTCGATGAGGTCGTCCACTGATTGATATGGTCCATCATAAAGTCTCCGTTTGCCCCATAATTTGCTGCCAACATATAGCTGTGATGAATGACTGTCCCGTTCTGTCTTCTGTCTTTTCTTGGTTAGAGTTCTGAGTCCAGCAGTTCGATTGGGGAGATCTCCGAAGAAACTTTGAGGTATTCCCAGATTAGTTTTTTGTATGTTCTAGCAAGCACAGGGCCCGGCACAGTCCATCACCCCGATCAGCTGGTGGTTGCAACTGCTGGGTTGGTTCTGTTTTCAGTCCCGAGTTGCACTGGAACCAATAGTAATAGATCTTAACAGTAAGAGCTTGCAAGGAGATTCTTCCCCATATTTCTACTTTTTTCCCTTTAAATTTTATTTATTTAATTTCAATTTGAAGGCAGAGTTACAGAGAGAGAGAGACAGACAGTGGGAGAGAGGGAGAAAGAGAGAAAGAGAGACAGAGAAAGAGAGCTCTTCCATCTGCTAATACACTCCCTATATGGCCACAGTGGCTGGTGTTGAGCTGACCTGAAGCCAGGAACCAGGAGTCAGGGGTGTTCTCTGGATTTCCCACGTGAGTGCAGGGTCCCAAAGACTTGGGCCATCCTCTGCTGCTTTCCCAGGAAATAAGCAGGAAGCTGGATTGGAAGTGGAGCAGGCAGGATACAAACCAGTGCTCACATTAAATACCACCACCATAGGCGGAAGCTTAGCCTACTATGCCACATGCCTCCCTCCTCCTTCCTCCCCCATGTCCCCGGCCCCTATATTTCTTTTCAGATATGTTTATGCTTTCCTTATGTGTTTATTATTCTAGAAGATCTCAATTTTAGAAATATATTTATAACATTAAAATTTTTGAGTCCATGGCATTCTGTATTGTTCAGATTCTGACAGTCTCTCTTCATTTAGCTTGTGTGTAGTCTATTTCCCAATCTTTTTGCCTCATCTTATTACATATACACCTGTGCCTTTTGCAATTTTTGTTTTTATGAGTGGGGTGGTTTTTGGTCAGGTTATTCCTAATTGTAGATGAGATAAAAGAGAGTTTTTTTTTTTTAATTTTTTGACTAGTCTAAGATTTTGAAATAATGTCAAATTTCTATTCAGGAATGTAACTATCGACACTTTTAGTGCTATTTTGAGTGCCCATTTACTGCACCATTACTATCATGTATTTAAAAACTTGTAGCATACAATTTTTGAAATCTCTGATTCTTTTTTTTAATGGGAAAGTCAGATATACAGCGAGGAAGAGAGAAAGAGAGGAAGATCTTCTGTCTGTTGATTTATTCCCCAAGTGACCGCAATGGCTGGAGATGCATAAATCCGAAGCCAGGAGCCAGGAGCCTCTCCCAGGTCACCCACGCGGGTGCAGGGTCCCAAGGCTTGGGGCCGTCCTCCACTGCTTCCCCAGGTTACAAGCAGGGAGCTGGATGGGAAGCAGGGCTGCTGGAATTAGAACCAGCGCCTATATGGGATCCTGGCATGTGCAAGGTGAGACTTTAGCCACTAGGCTACCACGCCAGGCTTTCTATTTTTTTTTTTTTAAGTTTCATTTATTTCATTTGATAAGAAAGGGGGAAGAATCTCCCATCTGCTGGCTCAGATGCCTGCAAAGGCCAGGATGGGGCCCTGCAGAAGCCAGGCACTGGGGCTGAGGCTTAGTCTTCCTCAAGGGTCAGAGGGATCCTGTAGTTGAGCCGACACCTGTGCCTCCTGAGAGGCACATAAGTGGGAATTTGGAGTCTTGAGCTGGAGCCAGGAATTGAACCCAGGCACTCCAACATGGTATATATGTCTCTCAGGTGGCGACTTAAAAACTGAGCAATTGCCCACACTCCCTTTAAAAATGCATTTGTTTGTTTTGATTTTATTTGAGAAGCAGATAGCAGAGGCTGTAATTCTTTGGTTACCCACAGGACTGGATTTTAAGCCATGAAGGTCCCTGGCTTTTGGTGTCTTGCCTTTTGTAAACTTTGTACTAGCTTTTCAATCCACATGTTCTATTGTAAAGACGAAGTTTTAAGAGTCTTTTATGAATTAAGAGCTTGAGACCTTTGCACATTGTAATTACTGCTTTCCAGAACCTCCTTCCTGAATACAACCTTCCAATTCCAAGACTCTGAATAAAAGCCTGTGGCCTGCTACACCACATTTATGAGCTCAGGATGTGTTCATCACGGACACCAGGTGGCCAGTGCTTTCTTCTGCTGTGAAGAGCACTTTTGCTATCTTAAAAAAAATCCCTGAGTTTTTGGAGACAATTATTTTGCACTTTCTTTAAGTGAGGAAAATCCTAAAAGCAGAATCAATTCACTGACTCTTGTGAACAGTTGCTGACCAAACTGTAAGCCTAGCCCCAAACAAAGCAACAACAGTGACAACTGTTTGTTATTTTTTGTATTTTGCAATAGATTCTGTTCTGGTGAGTTCCAAGGGTCTAAGCAGTTAGGCAAATGAATGCGAAGCCTCAAATATCTCCACAGTATGATACTAGCGCATGTGATTGGGTGCCTGGGAGTTATTTCCTATAGCTTCCAGAGAAGACAAGTTTCTATTGCGTTGGATTTACTTTAGATAATCTACTATCATAATTGCAATAAAAGGATGCAATCAGACCAAGGTATTACATATCACATTAAAATCATAAAGGCAGAAAGAACATTTATATCTCCTGCGTTGATGCCAACGCCTAAGTGTGGGGTATGCACCGACACTGTGGCTGCTGGCTTCAAAGTGATCCCTGTGTTTTTAGAGCTCCCAATTTATGATGATAATCTTTAAAATTAGAATTTTTAGATGATAAAGAAATGATAGCCACACAACTACACTATCCAAATTAAGACAGTCTATATCTTCTTTTTTTTTTTTTTAAAGATTTGTTTATTTTTATTTGAAAGACAAATTTTACAGAGAGAGAGGGAGAGGCAGACATCCACTAGTTAAGTCCCTAAGTGACAGTAACAGCAGGAGCCGAGATGATCTGAGGCCAGGAGCCAGACGCCTTGCTGGACTCCCACAAGGGTGCGGGGGTCCAAGGACATGAGCCCTTCTCTGTTTCCTCTTTCCCAGGTCATAAATAGGGAGTTTCGAGCTGGATACAAAGTGGAGCATCTCTATGGGATGCCGATATTGCAGGTGGAAGATTAACATGATATGCCACAGCACCTGCCACAGTCTATATCTTTTTTTAAAAAAATATTTTTATATGCAATACAGAATTACAGATAAATATGGAGAGAGAGAGAGAGGGGGGGGGAGAGAGAGAGAGAGAGAGAGAGAGAGAGAGAGAGAGAGAGAGAGAGAGGTCTTCTATCTACGATTTCACTCTCCACATAGCTATTATTGCCAGGGGCTGAGCCAAGCTGAAGCTAAGAGCCTAGAACCTTGTCTGGGTCTCCTAGATGGATGCTTGGGCCCAAGTACTTGTGCCACCTTCCACCACTCTTCCAAATGCATTGGTAGGGAGCCTGATTAGAAAGTGATGCAGTCTGGAATAGAACCAGTGCCTAAATGAGATGCCAGCGTTTTAGGTGGTAGTTTAACCTGATATGCCATGATGCCAGCTATAAGCAGTTTATATCTTACACACCAAGAGCTTATTATTTTTCTTTATTTTTTGTCTTTTCAGGTAATGCTATCATGTGTCTTAAAAAAAGTAGATTTTAGGCTTACAGTTGGAAAAATTTTAGTGTTGAGTGTCAGTTTTTTTGTTGATATACATATTTCAAAATTTAATATCTACAGTACCACTGAAATAGGAAAAGTTTCCAAGCTGGTCAGCTTTTAAAGCAATTGACTAATAAAATCTTAGTTATTATAAATTTGTATTGCCTTCAATAACATTCCATCTTACATGAAGTTAAATATTTTGGGTGATAATTATATTCCATAGTTGTTAATACTTTGCATAATATCTTCAGCGAAAGGAGTCCTTTTCTGGGAGAAATTGGTCTTAAATTTGTTATTGGGTGGTATCACTGCACTGACCTGGCTTCCTGGAGATCTCTGATGAGTATGCCAATTCTTGCTCTTTACGAAATGCATGGAGTGAAATGTCCTACATCACGGATAAATATTTTCTGCTAACTTTTCAAATCCTTTGTTTAAACATAAACTTTTTTATTTTCCAAATCCACCTTCAGTCTGAAAAGACCCCAGGAAGAATTAGTATGGGTTCATAGCAGACAGACACTAAATGTTACACCTATGTACATACAGCTTCAGCTGTAAGAACAGGCTCATGGTGGTGAACCTGGCCCTGTGGTGTAGAATGATAAGCCTCCACCTGAGGTGCTGGCATCCCATATGGGCGCAGGTTTGACTTCAGGCTGTCCTGCTTTAGATCCTGCTCACTGATAATGCTCCTGGGAAATCTCTAAGAGATGGCCCAAATGTTTACACTTCTGCACCTGTGCAGAAAACCTTGCAGAAGCTCCTGGCTGCTGGCTTTGGACTGGCTCACTTCCAGTTGCTGCAGCCATCTGGGGAGTGAACCACAGATGGAATGTCCTCTCTCATATTTTCTTCCTTCTCTGCAACTCTGCCTTTCAAACAAAATAAATAAATGAATCTTTAAAAAAAATGGTTTACTGAAATTAATATTGATCCCTATACAATTTCTAGAGTTTTTTTTTTTTTGTAAAAATGGACTGATTTAAGTCTATTATCTTTCTTCTCTGAGGTTCTTGGCAAAAAAAAAATGTGAAGTTTCTGGTGTTTTTTTTCTTAGTTTAAGCTTCATATTTTAATATATTTTCAATGCGTGTACAGTGTAAATGCCTTAAAAACCACTGGAAAGCTTTGTAGGCTTTTTTTCCAGAATTCTCCCTTTTAGATGTGCTTTTATGCTACCTGTCTCCCCAATTAAGCTTCAGTCATTCAATGTGCCTGCTGTTCTCCCAATCAACTGAACACAAACGCCGTCCACAGCAGCATCCTGAATGCAGCAGATGCTCAGCAAATATCTGTGAAAGTCCTGATGCTGATCTGATGAAATCTACAAAATATCGCTGGCATTTCTGTTAATAAAACTGGGGTTCAGGTTGGTTTGGCCTTTCCAGCATTTCTAAATATTCCCACCCATGTAGATGCAATGGCTTACAAAAGCATTCCTGCCTCCTGAGATTCCTTCTCCTTCTGCGCTTTTGTGCTTTGAGTTGAAGAAGTGTTTTATGTGACCTCACTCACCTGCAGACACACTGCTCTTTGCTGCTTTTGTTAAACGTGTGTCAGTTCTCCAGATGCGATGCAAATGACTGATCCCTGCGATGTTACCATGCCCAGGTGATGACAGTCTCCGGTGTCTTCCTGCACGTTTCCCCAAGAACAGTTCTTCATCTTCTTGAACTTGCCCTACCCAGAAACCCAAAGCTGAAAATTTTGAAAATAGTTTCTGCAACTATTTATTTTATAGATACTATTTATTTTATGGTTGCCAATCTTATTTACCTTTAAATGATTTCTAATGTTGAATCCTCTCAAAATACATTGTGTCAACAACACAAAGATGACCTTCCCTAGCTTTTTCTGAATTTTGTTTTTAAAAAGTATTTTGAACACCATTAAGTAACATGCTACTGAATGACTAATGTGTCGCTGAAGAAATGAAAATCAAGAAAATAATGCTGCTGTATGATATATGAGTCATTGAAGAATTCAGTCAGAAGCAAGTGCTTTGAAGAGATGAAACTAACAAAAAAAAATCAGAATCCATGAGATAGATTTCCACTGATCCTTGTTGGTGAAATGTGTCTCCTGTAGGCAACAAATAGATGGGTTTTGTTTTTTAATCCAGTCTACTAATCTATGATGTTTGATTGATTAGTTTAAGCCATTTACATTCAGGGTTAGTACAAATAGTTGGTAATTTGAGCCTGTCATTTTAGCAATGGATTTTTCATTGATTTAGTCTTCTGTTGTTATTTTACTGGATGTTCTTTGCATTTGCCTTTGATTTTGGTGTGTGCTATTCCTTTTCTCTGTCAAGACAAATTCTTTAAGTATCATTTGTGAGGCAGGTTTGGAAGAGGCATATTCTTTTAACTATTATTGACTGTGGAAGAATTTTATTTCATTTTCAAAAACAAAGGAAAGTTTTGCTGGGTACATTATTCTGGGCTGACAATTTATATTTTTCTTCCTGTTGTTGATTTTGCATTGTGGCTTTTCATTTAAGGGGATGTACAGTAACTGTGTAATGGAGACTGTCATATCCAGATGTGAGGATACAATTCAGTATGCATCTCTACTTCTAGTCAAAGATGGACTTACAATGAAACTATTTACTGTATCTTGACAGTAGGATGGTGGACTCTCTGCCATTGTCCATGCCCGCAATGATGGACATATGACTGTGTATGAAGAACTATACTACAGTAATGATATAGGGAAACTCAGTGAGGTGGGGAGGGGTTTGGGGAAGGGATACGGGAAATCCTAGGGCCTATGGAACTGTATCATATAATGATAATAATAGAAAGAAGTAAAATTAAAATTTAAGAGAAGTATTTTGTATCATCTTAGCTCATTTCCTATATCCTGGCAAAGTATTGTAAGCATACTTAATTTTAATTAATGAACATTGCTTAGAAGTTTTGGGATAGACTTTGTGTACCTTTCTGATTGTTGAAGAAAAGCAAATGCATTAGTAATGTTTGCCTAGAACTTGTAGCCTAATTATTATAAAATAACCAATGATAATGGGGATGATTTTTATCTTGATGGTTGTGTTACTACCTCTGAAATCTGGGGTAGTTGTAATAAATCTATTCCTACATTATGCTTTACATTGAAGGTTTTAGCTTTTCTTTGTGCTTATAAAATGATGTACTCAACAAAATTGACCAGTCATTCCACAAAAGTCAGACCTGCTCCTCTGTGTATAGTTTTAGAAGGTGGAAGTGGGCAGGCCAGATAACAAACAACCTTTTCTGAAACAAGGAGCACAGCAGAGACCACAAGGCTTCCTGGATCCTGTCTGTAGCTCAGTTGGGTAGTTATGAGACATACGTCAGCAATCCACTTGGTGGGCTCCACGCCCATGCGTAGTCTGGTGTGGAGAGAGAACAGAGTCTGCTAAAGGGACTAGCACGTACCTGCAGGAAAAGAAGTAGGCTATTTAGGACAAAATTTTTATATTGTAGGATATTATTTGCCAGTAGTTATGTTCCAGACATCATTGGCTTTTCTAATGTGAGTGGACATTCTGGTCATTCCTAGTATAAAGTCAGTTTGAGTGGCTGTTTTTTTTTAATTCTGTTTCTAACGTTTCTCCCATTTGGAACCCACAGGCACTCGCTCTGGTCACCCTTGGATGGACCACTGATTCATTTACATTGTCCCTGGCTATTCTGAAGAAGGCCTGCTCTCCATCTTCTCACCAGTTGTACGATTCCAGCCTGCGTCAGCACGTGTGCTCTTCAAGTCCTCGTTCACTTGCTGGCTAATGCTCCACCTCTGACATCTTCCCCAGTTCTGCATGAACTGCTAATTCGCCCATTGGGTGAGGCATCTGGGCGTTTCTTCCTTCACATAATCTTCACTGGTAAAATTGTGACCCCGAGAAGTCTGGTAGTGGGTGTTCCCAAGACTGAGGTCTAACTTCTGAATTTAGATCCGGCCCCTTCACCTGCTGCTCTGGTGGCCCCAAGCCAGGACTGAGCAGGTTTGTTTGACTTCTCTGCTTCAGGTCCCTGCTACAAAGGACATCTTGGCCTGCAAAGGACATCATTGGATGTTGTGAGGATTCAGAAGTGTTGGTATCACGCTTTGCAAAAACAAAACAAAACAAAACAAAACAAAACAAAAACTTGAGTTGATCCCCATATGCACCTAACCCTCTGCTAAGGAGAGTTGGTCATTTCATTAAGCCAAGAATATCACTTAGTTTTCCTTTCCATGTAAAAGTTAGATGCCAATACTAAATATACATTTGTAAATAATATGTACATTTAACATTGTTATTTAAAAGTAACAGTGATATCATATAATGGGCACCTACTGTGTGCTGGACAGTGTCCTAAGAACTTGAAAGGTCTTATCTCATTTAACCCTCACTTACTGTGACGGGAGAGTGTGTTATTCTTACTTGACAACTGAGGCTTAGAGGATTCATGTGCCTAAAATTGTAGAAAAGGTGAAGCAGCTAAGCCTACATCTCTACCCAGGTTCTCAGTTCTGTATTACACATATCCATAGATAAGCAAGAAGAGGTTTTTTGCAACTGCTATGGGCAAGAAGAAGTTTCCTCGCAGGCGGCTAAGCCTAGGGTCCTAGAGTAGGATGCCTAACTAATAAATGCTAAGGCAAACATTGCCTCAAGAAGGAGTGACTAGTCCTAACTCCAAATCTCTAACTGATTTTCAAGCATCTACTCCCTTTTCTGGTGGCTTTGTTCACCCTGCAAAGCTCCATTCATGAAGTGGTTTTTCATTTAGTTCATCCAAGGATGTAAGTGTCAAACTCTTTATTGGGTTTCTATGGTTAACAAACATGAGGCTTTCAGCTGATATCTAGGATGTTGAACTCCTCTCTGCAAGAAGGTTCCACAACTTGGCTTTGGGTACCTCTGGGATTTTGATTCTTTTTGGAGGGGGGCTTTGATTTGATTCTTGATAGGAATGATCCATAGGGCAAATGTGTTTCATGCAAAGATTCATCCTCTCTGAGACCTATCTGTTGCAGAGAAGTACAAAGAGCTATATTGTGAATTTCAACAAAGGTAAAAAAAAGGAAAATATACATGTTTGTACACATTAACTAAAAGGTTTACACCTAAAATTCATAGCATATTTTGGCTGATTACTAACACCAAAATCAAAATGAAAATTGTGTGGAACAAGAAAGCTTAGTCTTTAAATATAGCATATTGAGGAGGGGAAAAGATGGCCCATCAGGTTAGGCAGGTGTAGCCGAGAGTGCAGAGAGAACTAGGAGACAAAATTAGGTGAAATAAAGAGCTGAAGGAGTGAACCAAGGTCCCTGGAGACTGCCAGAGGGAAGCAGGAGATGTGCGGACAAGGAGAGATGACGGAAAGCATCCGAAGTTACAGCCAGCAGCCCAAGCGGAAGATGAGCACAGGTGAGCTATGGGAGAGCACCCCAACCCACAGACAAAAGCCTAGTGAATTTTGAGCCAACACAAAGCACAGACTCCAGGTGGGAGCTTCTGCAGGAGACAGTGGTAGGCAAAAAACCACTAGTGCAGAAGCCCACAGGCCCCCAATCAATTGCCTCACAGATCAAGGTGACTATGGCATTGGGGAGGGAGCAGCTGGGGAGGGATCTTGCATTTTAGTTCATGGGTACAAACATGTATATTTTCCATTTTTTTTACCTTGTGGATTGAGACCCCACATTGAGGATTTTTGACTTTGACTCCTGGAGAGAAACCAGAACCACCCAAAAGGGAAATGCTGGATCCGTGGGGGCCAGAGTCCGGATTGTGAACAGCTCCACGAATCCCAATGTGCGAGGCGGTGAAAGACCAGGTTGCTCAACCACCAACAGCTGGAGCAACTGGAGCAAAATAATACATGGGAGTGGAGACCTACAGAAGTGTGCATACTCAAAGATCAAATGTAAATGGATAAAGGATCTAAACCTACACCCAGAAACCATCAAACAATAGGAAGAAAATGAAGGAAATACTGTGATATAAGTGTAGGCAAAGACTTAGAAAAATCATCAAAAGCACAGGTAGTCAAGACCAAAATAAACAAATGGGACTATATTAAACTAAGAAGCTTCTGCACAGCAAAGGAAACAATTTACAAAGTAAAAAATCCAACTAACAGATAGGGAGAAAATCTTTGTACGCTACACAGTGGATGGGGACTAATACCCAGGTTACACAAAGAACTCCAGAAAAACCATAACGACAAAACTAACCGGTTAAGAAATGGGTGAAGAAAATGAGCAGACACCTTTCAAAGCAACAAATCCAAATGGCTAGCGGACATAGGGAAAAAATGCTCAAGCTCCCTAGCAATAAAGGAAATCGAAATAAAAACCATGCTGAGGTTCCACTTAAACCCAGTAAGAATGGTCTACACACAGAAAACCACCACCAACAGCTGTTGGCAAGGATGTGTGGAAAAGGTACCCTACTCCACTACTGGTGGGACTGTAGACTGATTCAGGTTCTATGGAAGTTGATATGGGGCATACTCAGGCAACTGAAAATTCACCTACTATGTGACCCAGCAATCCCACTGCTGAGAATATACCCAAAAGAACTGATACATACACATGAGAAAGCAGCCTGCACCCCTGTATTCATTGTAGCACAATTAACAATTGCAAGAACATGGAAATAACCTGGATTCCCAGTGAAGGAGGACCGGATAAAGAAACTCTGGTACATCCGATTTATGCAATTCTACTCAAGTTTAAAAAGAATGAAATTCTCTCTTTTGCGACCAAATGGGCCCAACTGGGGACCATTATGCTAAGTGAAATGAGTTCAGCCCAAAAGGTAAAATAGTATATGTTTGCTCCAATATAAGACAACTTCCATCAAAAATACAAAACAAAAAAAAAATCAAGGGACATAAACACGCATGTTTAACCTCACAAACGAAGGATGTAATGGAGTCCAGAGTAGCAGGAATCAAAGTTAATTGACAGACTGTGTCTCCAATACGAAATAAAAGCAGACTCCCAAATAAATCTTCTAAATATACCAGACAACAGAATATTTTTGTTGTTTTTCTGCCATTTTTACTCTATTTTGACTTTCTACCATTGCCTGTGTCAACTGTGTCATGACCCACCTAAAGAGCAGAAATTTACATCTCTGATTTAATTGGTTTTTCCCACATGCTTCTCTTTGTTAATGTGGCTAACACTTAGTTTTGCTCGGATTAAAAGATGGCTCTTTCTTTTTGCAATTATAGTTTTTTAAGTTTCTCTTGCATTTATTTTTGCTGTGAATTTTATCGTTACTCACATTCTATTCATTTTTTTCTAATAAGTCCTTGAAATGCATTATCAGATCACTTATACGAGACATTTTGATTATAAGCACCGATGTTATAAGTATCACTTTTAATACTGTTTTTGCTACCCCTCATCGGCTTTGATATTTTTGTTTTTACTATCATTTCTTCAAAAATGTTATTTTTCTTTTTCTCTTACTAATTTCTTCAGTGACACATAGTTCATATAGTAGCATCATTTTTTTAAAGAAGGTTTTTGATTTTCTTTTTCATTTCTTCAGCTACACATAGGTCATTCTGGCTCATGTTATTTTAACTTCCTGCTGTTGTAAATTTTCTCTTTCACCCTTTTGCTGGCGTTGTTTTATGGTTTTTCATTTAAAGGGATGTATAGTAACTATAATAGAGACTCTCAAATCCAGATGTGAAGACACAATGCAATATGCAGCCCTAGTACCAAACTGAAGATGGATTCCCGATGAAACCGTTAACTGTATCTTGACACCAGGATGCTGGGCTCTTTGCCATTGTCCGTGCCTGCAATGTCAGGATGCCCTTAAATGGAGAAATAATGGACTTATGACTATTCATGAGGGACTATGCATTCAAATAACAGAGGGGAATTCAGTGGGAGAAAAGAGGACACTGGTGGGGGGAGGGGCAGGGGACATCCCAGAGCCTGTGGAACTGTATCACATATTTTAATAAATAAATAAATAAATATAGCATATTACAATTAGTAGCTACTTTTACTAATGAGGCAAAAAGAATCTGTGACTTGCTAGCACCGCCCCATCTGCAGTCTGTCCATCTTACAATAGAAGTTTGTTTAGTCACATGTTTAGCAATTCAAAGTTCAACAGTTTCAAAGAAGTTATAAGGAACAACAATTGTACCCATTCTCTTGGTAGGGGAAATGAACATATCCATCTTATAAGATATGTCAAGTTTGTGATGAACTCCACAGAACCTTATGATTGCTCTTGCAACTTTAGTAAGCAGAACAGAGTTCAGATATGATGAAAAGGCACAAGTGTGTTCCTAAACTTCTACCTTTGCTGCATGCTGATTTTATTTTTCATACTCTTCCAGTTTTGCTACAAGTTCAGTACAATGGCTGTTTTCATCTAGTTCGGGTGCAAGTTTCTGACATGGACAAATCTTGCCCCAACTCCGCCTTTTCCATTCGTTTGTGACACTGGTCAAATTATTCACCTTTCATGACACAGTTTCACACCTGCCAAACATCATTCATGGGACGGCTATGAGGCTTAATTGCAAAATACCTGGAATCTACCCAAACACAGTTTTGAGCAAAAAACAAAAAATAAAAGCAAAAAAAAAAAACCCACACAAAATCTCAGATGAAGATGGAGAGTAGCAGTCTAGTCAGGAAAACTTTCAAATAAGTAAACAAGCTCTTGCTTAGAAGTACAAGTATCTGTGACAAAAAAGCAGAGAGCAGATATTTTTTGCTCTGAATATGGAGCGAAGAATAGGCTTTATGTAATCTGAAAGTGTTCTGCCTCCTCCTTTGGGTAGACCGTATTTGGCTGTTGTTCCTATTATTGTTTGAATACTATACATAAAAGATACCATCAAAAAGTTTTTGAAAGAATTTTTCCAATTATGTGAAGGATGTCATTGTTTCTTTAACGAAGATTTCATTGAATCTGTAAATTGCTTTGGGTAATGTGAACATTTATTCTTCTAATTCATGAACAGGGGAGATATTTTCATTTTTGGGTGTGTCTTCCTTGTACTTTGTAATTTTCACTGTAGAAATCTTTCACATCGTTGCTTACATTTATCCCACGGTATATATTTTATTTTGTAGCTGCTGTGAAGAAGATTGCTCATGTAAATCATTTCTCAGTGAGCTCATTGTTTGTGTATAAAAACACTACCAATTTTGTGTGCTTTTCTATGTTCTGCGTCTTTACTGAACTCACGTATTAGTTTTAATTGCCTTTTGGTGGAGTCTTTTGGTTCCCCGTATATAAAATCACGTTCTCTACAAACAGGGATATTGCAGTTTCCTCCTTTCCTATTTGTTTGCCTTTTATTTCTTTTGTTTGATGGCTCTTCCTAAAACTTTCAGACCTATAAAGAGTTAGGGTGTTGAGAGTGGGCACCATCGCCTGGGTCCAGATGTTAGTGGAAGTGCTTTTAGCTCTTCTCCATTCAATATGATGTCGGGTATGGGTTTGGCATATATAGCTGTTACTATTTTCAAGTATATTTGTCTATATCCAATTTCATTAAGGCTTTTTTGAAATCATGCCCCTGCTTCGTTGCTTCATTGCCTGATGGTGTGGAGTTGGGCGGCAGTCCTGGGGAGGATCTGGAAGCTGGGGTGGCAGGAGAGTGACTCCGGGTAGTCTTTAAAAGCTGATGTGGAGGTATTTAGGCAGTGAGCAATCAGAGGGCCTTAGCAGTGTGCACCAGATGGTTTTGAGCTTTTCCAAGTTCCCCTGATGTAAAAGGTTAGTCATTTCTTCCTCCATTTTCTTCTGCTATCAGCAAATAGTGTATGGGCAACCCTACAGGCCTGCTTTAAGTTCTGGACAATAATAATCATGGTTCCTACCAATTGAGGATGATGATTTAATCTCTTCTAACATACCTCACTACCCGCCCCCATCCCTCTGCCATTGGTCTGGCAGGCACCATTTTCAAGGCAGAGGAAATAGAAGTAAAAGAACCTGACCCTGGGATGAGGGAGAACCAAATTTCAAACCCAGGTCTGTCTGGGCTGCGAACCAAACCCAAGGTCTCTGCTGTGCCGTCCTGGACTCCCATGCCAAATTCTCTGCTTCCTCACCCCTGAACTTCACATTGGTATACTCATGGGTGTAATATGAGGAGCAGAGAGGACCACAGGGGAGAAAGCGGCAGCATCCTGAGGAGATGGGTGCCAGGAGGTGCTGGCTGGCTCTGCCCTCCCTCTGAGATGGGTCTTCCACCAGGGATGCTGGAGATCCAGGGAACTGGGGGAGGACTCATCACATCTCAGCCTCTATTCAAAATCACCTGCAAGAGCTATTTCGTAAGGTCTTTATCATGCATTTAGAAAATGAAGGTTGTTTTGAACAAAAACAATGCAGA
Source organism: Ochotona princeps (assembly GCF_030435755.1). Classification (NCBI taxonomy): domain Eukaryota; kingdom Metazoa; phylum Chordata; class Mammalia; order Lagomorpha; family Ochotonidae; genus Ochotona; species Ochotona princeps. The sequence goes on along the minus strand of NC_080832.1, from coordinate 13,463,239 downwards.
GTGTTCCTACGATTCTCTAAAAAATTCTCATTAAACTTTTGCACAGCCAATAAATGAAGTCATTGTTTATTCTGTGTAATGGAAATCATGCCTAGGGGCTGACTTAGGAGACTTGGCAGCAGGGGTGCTTCAGTTCTAAGTTCACTGTGGCATTAGGTAAGTCTCTTAGGCTAGCACAATCTCCTTCCTCATTCTCAGCTATTAAACTGTAGAATTTGGCCCAATGGTCAGGTGAGATTTGGCTACATTTTCTCATCTTTTTGGGCCTCTACTTCCAATATGGCGATTACTCAGTGACATATGGAACAAAAACAGAGCATTTCACAATACACAGTGTACATAGTATACACAGTATCACAGTGCCTGGAACATAAGTTGTCTGTGGTTATGTCTTCTGTACCGAAAGTAGATTAACTAATGGCCTGCAAATCTTACTTTAACACTTTAAAACATCAATCACATTTATGTGTTCATATCTTTTATGGGCAATCTGAGAGATTTTATTTAAAAATGGTGTCTGGCATTGTGGCATAGCCGGTAAAACTGCCGCCTATGATGCCAACATCTCATATGGACACTGCTCTAGCTCTGGATGCTGTACCTCTGATCCGACTTTCTGCAAATGGCCTGGAAGTTCCTGAGTCCTTACCGCCTATGAGAGAGATCTGGATGAATCTCTGGCTCCTGGCTTTGACCTGGCCCATCCCTGGCTGTTGCAGTATTCTGTGAGTGAACCAATGGATGGAAACTAATTCTCTCTCTCCAACTTTCAAATAAATAAATATTATTATTATTTTTCTTTTCAAGAGTAGAGGCCAAATAAGATATCTGCTGAACAATTTGACTGCCAGAACTGTGCCCAATATGGTGAAAAGCATTTTGACTGTCCTAAACTCAAATTTAGCTTGCAGCAAAAGGGTGGTACCACTCCTTCCATTTTTAAAAATATTAACTGCATATAGCAATTGAAGCATTAATACGATTCTTTGGATCATCAGACAGAATAATCACTGCCATGGAATGGAGTTTGTTGTCTTGCTCTAGTCAGTCTCATTCAGTTCCAGTTTGGACTTTCATTGTGTCCCCAGACTTGGTCATCGAGGTTCCCCCCAAAATAGCATTATATCCAGGAGATGACAATCTTGTTGGACAGGAAAGCCTACACAGCGAGCAATTAGGGACGAATCTGAGAATAATGCACAATGCAAGCACAGGTTATATGTCTTATGGCTGTGGTCTAAAAGCAGCCATTGTCCCAGACAGTAAAGAAATGTGATACAGGCACAGCATAAAAAAGAGAAAATTGCATGTAATTTTCAATGGAAATGCTTTTGTTTGGGTTGACTTCTTTTTTTCGGTCTCTTTTGTCTGCACCTTAGGACTTTACCAATTAAAGTTTCCTTCTGGGTGCTAGTGTGTGGCATGTAGGCTAATCCTCCGCTTGCAGTGCCAGCATTCCATGTGGGTGCTGCTTTAAGTCCCAATTGCTTCACTTCCTCACCTAGCTCCCTAGTTTTTGCCCGAGAAAGCAGCAGAGGATGGCTCAAGTCCTTGGGCTCCTGCTCCCTTCTGGGAGGTATGGAGGAAGCTCCTGGCTTCAGATCTGGCCATTGCAGCCATGTGGGAGTGAACCAGTGGATAGAAGATATCTCTCTCATTTATTGCTTCACTCCCCAAATGGCCACAACAGTCACTGGTGTGCCAGACTGAAGCCAGGAACCACTAGCCTCTTCCCGTTATACCATTTGGGTACAGGGAAACAAGCACTTAGGTTAGGCCATTGCTAGGGAGCAGAATTGGAACTGAACTGGTGCCCAGACAGGATGCTGGCATCACAGAAAGAAGGCAAACCTCTGGCACCACAACACCCTCCATGGTTTATATTTTTGTGGCTGTTTCAGTTATATCATTTTCTTGCAGAGCAGGCGAGAAAAATTTGAAGTTAAATAGGCAGAGTATAAAATATATGAGGGGGGCATATTGAGACTTGGTTATTGTTTACAGCCCGTGTCTGTGCTCTTGAGGAATAATTTTTTTTCTTCTTCTACTTGTTATTTCTTGGAATCTTTACTCAATGGAGTATTAAGACTGTGATTGAGAAGTAAAATGAAAATAAGCCATTGTAAGAATTTCAAAAAGATGAAAGGAAGGAGGGTGAGTGGGGCACTTGGACAGGTGGGAGCATGGAGTGGGAAATATTATTATGCTCCTAAACTTCACAAAGTTCTAACGGTGACTTAGAGTACGGCAATATAGATTACACAGGATAAAGCCAAATTAGATCCCAGGACATGTGGAAAATTCACATCCCACCTGCTGAAGGTGACCATTGCTTTTAGGATAGCCTCCTGGAGGGATGCCAACTTGCTGTCATAGCAGATAAACGGGCTCTGTTACCATCTTTGCAACTTACATGAGAGAGATTTAATGTAGATGCACAAACCATTTCTGAATGATGACCTTTGATTTGGTCCAGTAGCTTACTGCAAACTCACTTAATCAACAGCCATTAAAATAATGAGGTTATGATAGGGATGGAGTTTTAGGCCACACGAGATGACAGTATTTTTTGGCAGAAAGATAAACCATTTTTTTTTGCCAGAGCGACCCGCCAAAATCTCTCTTCTGCAGCCCATCCAGATTAGCAATGGAGCACCCCAACAGGTTCCTGCTGCCAACAATGATACAGTTGTCCTCAGTCCAAACTACCTTGTTTTCTTGAAGGTTGAAAAGACAGTAAAGCAAATTTCCCTTTTTTGCTTTAGAGATCGTTTGGTGTTGTCGAAAACATGAGGTGTCTGCTTTTTCTGCCTCTGATTCAAACTTTTAAATACCTCTAGCAAACCCTCCTTCTGCTGATCTCCCACTTTTATTCAGAACAGAATAGGAAAGGAAGACTGAATTATCTTTAAAACGACTTTAGAAGAAGAGTGATCAAGTTCAAAATGATTTCATTATCTTGACAAGTTTGGGTTTACAAGATAATAAGTACTTTCCAAATTACTGCTTTCAATTGTTTAACAGGTGAAAAGAAGATGTAGCTGCCAGGAGCTTGTCCTGAAAACATTTTTTTAAGCATTATTTTTGTTGTTATTCCTCTGAACTAAAAACAGGGATAAAAATCAAACCAAGTTTTGTGAACATCCCCAGTTCCACCTGTATATGCATGGGTGCATGTGTTGTGTGCATAGCGGGAATCAGTCATGCATGTGTCCTGTGTGTGTATGTGTGTTTACATATGTGTGTGTGTGTATGTCAATGGCAGGATCGTGTAGCATTGTAGCATTAAGGCCCTTCCTTTGCTCACACTGGCTGTCTCTGTTGGATCCGTGCTAATTTTCCTGGCCCTAAGCCTCCTCCACTCAACAAAGAGGGTGGGAGGGTCAGAGACACAGCCGGCTAACAAGGGACTTGGACCCAGTTCTGGTTCAGTGATATTTTTAAGTGGTTTGTTTTTTTTTTAGAGGTGGCTGTCGTGGCCTATAAATCATTGTTAATGTCATCGTTGAATCAGCCACAGAGATTTTTTTTTTTTAAAAGAGACTACGCACATTGGAGGATGTTGACTTCAAAACTTAGAGCAGCCTACCCAGAATTGGACACCACTGGATAAACTGCCTGCCCTGGATGGCTGCCGGCATGGTCTACTGTCCACAACTGCACCCCATTTCCAGCTTCCGGCTGCCCTTGCTCTGCCCGCCCACCCCTTGGCCCCTGGTCCCCGGCCCCTGCCTTGATGGGAGTGAATGTTGCTCCTTGACTATAAATGTAGGGTCCACTTCCCTGAAAGTGAGCCAGCCGGTGGAGTGGTAGGGGAGGGGCAGCCACCTGCTTCGTCTTCCTTACCTCTCTTCATGGCTTCTGCTGCTGCTTTTTATTTTTTCTGCACCCCCTACCCGTGGCCCATACCCACCAGGCCATGGCTTGTAGGTTTAAGCTGCTTTAAAAAAATCTCAAAATTACCTTAAGACAAGGACTAATATAGAATGTATCACAGTTCCGGAAAGCACAATGGTGAAGCAATTTCACTTTTTATTCACATTCTCTTTTAGGCATATAGAGACATTATCTGAAATTATTACTCCAAGGAGACAAGAGACTAGAATTTTGTACCATTCTACTTCTCATATCATTTTCAGTATTCTATTTCATTTCACCTAAGTCTCTTTGACAGTGATTTCCTTCCATATTTTCTCATATCACTTAAAAATTACATGTTACTTGGTCAGGATTCTAAAGAATTGCATGGGGAAACTAAGAATTATTGAAAAAATTCCATTAGCACAACTATCGTGATGAGAAGAAATTGGCTCATTTCACTGTCTTCAGGTTCTTCTTAGAAAATTGCTGAAGCGTGTATGCTGTGAGGACGTGCTTTGGAGCTGGTGTGTGGCGGATAGCAGCTATCTTGAAAAATTAAATCTTAGATTTGGAGATATTAAAAAAATTCCAACAAGTCCCACACCTGGAGGGTGGCTGACAGTCACTCTTCTTCTGAAGTGAAGGCGGAGAGGCTGTGCTGTTGGTATGGAGCAATAAAGATGGGCTTCCTTCGGCCAGTGCCTTCCTGGTGGCTTTTCTGCCTAAAACTCTCAACTAGCTCTGTGGATAAAACTGCATGTTCCCAGTGTCTGGAAGAAGGTCCGCACAAAGCGATCATGTTCACGGTACATGAAAATGACCAAGTACTTTCCGTGGTCAGCTCACCTGTCTGCCTCCTCTGGCCTCAGATGGCCTGGCGGGGCCCACTGCTGTCCTCTGCTTAGCAATCCTCTACCCATGCTGTGCTGGCTCCAGGTGCTGGAGTTCTGGGCCTTTGCACGTCCTGTTGCTAGGGCAATCTTCACCTGGCTGACTTGTTCCTCTCCCCCCGCCAGACGTCCCCTGCTGAGTTCTCCTGGAAACAAGTGGCTGGCAGCAGCATTTATGGAAAGAATGAGGGCATGTGTGAATGTGCAAAGTGGAGGCTGAGGGCGCTGCTGGTATGTTCAGTGCATCTCAACCTAGGGAAAAACAGTGGAAGCATCCTCAAGTGCTGGAGTGAGTAGACGGAGGCTGTAGGACAAACTGAGTGGGAAAGGCTAGGCTAGAGCGAAGGAGAAGGGGAGGGTGGAAGGACAAGATAGAAGAGAAATGTCTTAGGAAGTTAGAACTGTAAGAGGAGCAGGAATGAGAGCTAGAAGTCAACAACAGGGTGTAGTGGTTAAGATGTGACTTGGAACAATCCTATCTCCTAGAAGAACCCTGGTTGGCTTCCAATTCCAGTTTCCTGCTGGTGTGTACCCTGGGAGGCACAGCACGGTGGCTCATGTGTCCGAGTTGCTGATATGCATGTGGGAGACCAGGCCTGCATCCCTAGCTCCTTGGTCCAGCTCGGCTGTTGCGCCATTGGCAAGTGAACACCGGATGGAAGAGCGCTCTCCTGCGGTCTGTCTCTCTGCATTTCAAAGTGAAAATGAATAACAAACAAGAAAACAGGGCGAAACAGAAAGTCATAGGTTTGCTGCCTGTCTTAGATCTCACAAGCTAGCTCAAGCCGTCTTATCTTCGCTGCTTCATCTCCTCTATTTATGCCTTACACACAACACTTGTGGCTTCTGTGAGGCGGCCGCATATGTCTGTGGAAACCGAAGTTTCAGCTGTCAGAGCACCTGATCTCACTCAAAGTTGCTTGTTAGTGTTCTTTCACCTTGATAGTCAACCTCATGGAGGCAGGGCCACAGGTTTGTGTCCTGATAGCTCCAGCACCTAATCCAGGTGCTCATAATAAACAACTAAACATTTGTTGGAAGCCAGGACCTCGGGGAAGTCATTTCATTTCTGCACACCACAGGGCTCTCAACCATGCTGTAAGACAGCTGCTTTAGTTACTGCCAAATGTTCTGTGATTTTGGTCCTACTGGGACCCCTGCCTGATGCCATGAATAGTTTAACTCAAGAGGACAAGGCCACGGCCTACAAAGACCCTGAAGACTTTGTAAGCTACGCTGTGACTTTCTGGAAGACTGAACTTGAGCTGGCCTGGGATGAAAGCAGTAAGCCATCTCTGTGGAAAGAGGGAGTTGCCCACAAGTGTGTCACAGACAAGAAGATACGCTGCTAAGCCACGTCGAGCTCACGAAACAGGTGTTTCAAAAACAAGCCTGAATTTTGAAGTGGTAAGGAAGAATGGTGTAGAAAATAGCAATGAATTAGGAAGGTATGTATCTATTGCTGTGTACATGTGTTTATTCCGTTAGCAACCATTAGATGAATTCATGGGCAAGGTGCTAAGGGAGTAAAAAGGAATCTAGTCTTAGGGAGCCTGAGATCTGCTTGAAGGTGAAGGGCATATTCATGGTGCAAGTATTGCTGAACAGACGTTCGAGTGGGAGAAATCAGGACCTCCACTTATTTACCTGTGCTTTCCACTTGGTTTGCATGTTGAGTATTTAAAAGGGCTTTCTGAGGCACACTGGAGAAATGCTGCTTGGGTTTGGTCTTTGGACTCAACAGTATGTGGGCATTTAGGGACTGGGGTAGAATTCCAGGTGGAATGAAGATCAAGATGCATGGAAGACACCTGACATTTCTGGGAATGGTGTGGGGGGTAGGGAGAGTGCAGCACAGCCTCAGAAGCTTACATGAACCTGACTCATGGTGGATTGGCTTGGAAAAGCAGGTTGTGACCAGGCTCTGTTCTATGGAAAAGGTGGAACCATAGCAGGTATCTGAGCAGAGAGATGGCCAGAGCTGGGCTTCAAGGAGATTTGTGACTATGGTGGTAAAGCTGTTTGAGGACTGGGAAGCACCGTGGGAGCAGGAACTGTCAGGAAGTGATTCCTGCTGTCTGTATGGGGTGTGGGTTTCTGGCAATTTGGTAGTGCCTGGACAAGTGGGTGAGGGTCCAACAGGAGCTTCCCAGGAGCTGTTGGAGGAGTGAAGCCCACCATTCTCAGTCCATAGAGAAGGTGAGCGGGGAATCAAGGGCCACGATGTCCTTGAGAAATTAGCGCAGGGAACCTGAGGAGGAAAAATCTTAACTGTGAGGTGTGCAGGGCAGTGACTGCCCTGGAGGGGTTGCGTTGTCCTCTGGGTGGACTTGGACAAGTAATGAACAGTGTGTCTTGACTCTGTATTTGCGTAAGGGTGCAATCATGAGAGTATCCACTGGATGGGCTGATTGTGAGCGTGAAATGCAAGCTCTCAGAACGTAGTCTGAAATGTGATAAGCTATGTAGGTGTTTATTATCATCAGGGTGATTTTTAAAGAAGCTTAGGAAGAACAATTACACCATGTGCTTACAAAATTCCATGGAAATGGGATTAACAGATGAGTTTATTGGGGCTGGTGCCGTGGTGCTGCTGGCTAATCACTGCCTTAAATGCCAGCATCCCATATCAAACAAAGGCTTGCGTCCCAGTTGCTCTGCTTCCAAATGAGATCCCTGCTGATGTGTCTGGGAAGATAGTGAAAGATGGCACAGCATGGGTCCCTGCCACTAGCAGGCAGACCTGGAGGAGTTTGCGTCCTGGTATTGGGCTGGCTCAGCTCTAACCATTATGGCTGTTTAAGGAGTGAACCAGCAGATGGAAGATCTTTTTTTTTTCTTTCAGTTTTGTAATTATTTTATTTTGATAATCTTTACATAGTTGATCAGGGCACAATGGGCCAAGGGATATAGGAAAGTGGGTAAGACTATTGTTTCCACAGTATTATTATTATTATTTTTAATTTTTTTTTGTATCTGGAGTAAGGAGGGAGGTAAAGGGAAAAGCTCCACCCAGCCTCCTACCCATCCCAGGTCCTCGATGTGGGGCATGCTCTGAGGGTCCTGCTTTAGTGGTTTTGATAGTTCAACAGTTCTGACTTGCTGCCAATCTCGCCATTCCAAGCATGATGAAATCGCTGCAGAATCCACTGGTTGACATAGTCCACCTTAGAGTCTCCGCTTGCCCAGATTTTCAATGACAACACATGACAGGGGTAGTTGATCAGTTTGTTCTGTCTTTTGTCCCCTGTTGTGGTATTAGGTGTCCTCTGTAGGTTCCGATGGACTGCCATATCTTCCATGTGCACCTGGATATGCTTTCCACTGCTCCGTCTGAGTCTCTGAGGAGGCTCAGCTCTGACACTTGCACTTCATGGTCAGACCGTGGAACCTGCACTTCTCTTCATGGTTGGGGTTCTGAGTCTGGAAGTTCAGTTGGCAGGATCCCCAAAGAAACTTCATCTGAAGTGTTCCCAGACCCGATTCTTACATGTGCAAGCCAGTACAGGGTCCAGCATAGTCCGTTGCTCCAATCAGTTGGTGGTTGCCATTGCTGGGTCGGTTCTGTTTCCAGCCCTGTCTTCCACTGGAACCAATGGGTGTTGCAGTCCAGCCTGATTCTGCCCACCACACATTTGGCCATCACACAAACCAGTGGGAGCTGCAGTCTAGTTGGAGTGACCCCCAATAACCCACACTACACCCACCATGGAAGATCTTTTTGTACTTGTCTCTCCATATATCTGTTACCCTAGCTTTAAATAAATAAAAATAATTAAAAAATGTTTTTAATTTAAAAAAGATGTTTGTGGGCCCGGTGCAGTAGCCTGGTGGCTAAAGTCCTCAATTTGCACAGGCCGGGATCCCATATGGGTGCCAGTTCTAAGCCTGGCAGCCCCGCTTCCCATCTAGCTCCCTGCTTGTGGCCTGGGAAGGTAGTTGAGGACGGCCCAAAGCCTTGGGACCCTGTACCCACGTGGGAGGCTGTGAATGCAGAATGATGCATGTTTGGGAACTCTAGCCATACTCACTGCAATTCGATGCTTTTGGGGCTGACAGACTTTCTCTTTGTTGTGTGGGACTTAGCTTCTTATGTCACAGGTGGCTCTTCCATCACCTGTCCTGCTGTCTGTGATAATGGATCTACTCAACTTTTCCCTCAGCTTATGAGGTCAACTTTAGTTATTGATTTTTTTTGTAGGAAGGTTTGCCAGGCAATTTTTAAAAATTTGACCTATGTATGTATACTTCTAAACTTAACAATTTTCTTACTCTTAACTTTTTAAAAAAAAGATTTATTTGATTTTTATTGCAAAGTTAGATAAATTAGAGAGAGGAGAGACTGAGAGGAAAATCTTGCATCTGGTGGTTCACTCCTCAAGTGGCTGCATTGGCTGGTGCTGCACCAATTCGAAAGCCAGGAGCCAGGAGCCTCTTCCAGGTCTTCCACGCGAGTGCAGGGTCCCAAGGCTTTGGCCCATCCTTGACTGCTTTCCCAGGCCACAGGCAGGGAACTGGATGGGAAGCGGGGCTGCCAGGATTAGAACTGGCACCCATATGGGATCCTGGCACATTTAAGGCAAGGACTTTAGCCACTAGGCTAGGCCAATGCGCCAGGTCCCACTCTTAGCTTTATATATTTTAATTCTTTGCCCCCTTTTTGGGTATCAGCATTAAAACAATTTCATTTGTCTTTTAAGAAAAAAGAATTTTTTGAATTGAATGTGTCATTCTGTTTTGTTTTCTTTTTGGTTCTAATTTCTTCTTGTTAATATTTATCTGAAAGATAGAGCTACAGAGACAGGGGATACAGACGGGGAGAAAGAGAGACAGAGATCTCCCACCTGCTGGATCACTCCTGAGTGGTTGCAATGGCTGGGCCAGGCTGAGACTAGGAACTTGGAATCCTGTCTCCCACAAAGGTTGGGAGGATCTGAATTCTCTTGCACTGCTTTCTCAAGAACACGGGCAGGCAACTAATGTAGTGGATCAGAGGTGGCGTGACAGAATTGAAACAGCGCCTGTGCGAGGGGCAGCCTTGTACGCAGCAGCTTAACCTGCACACCTCGATGCTGGCCCCTGAAATTCCTTAATTAGATTTTCTTTCTGATTTCTTAAAATGATCATTCAATATGTATTTTTCAAGTCTTAATATTTTATATTTAATGAAATTGACATTTTGTGAATAATATATGTATTTAAAGCTGCATTTAAGGCAGCTTTTATTCTGTAGGTCTTAGGTCTGAAGCATCTTTTTGATTGCCTTCAAGATAATTTAGATATCATATTTAATTTCTTTGATTCTGAAGCATATATGTACACACACCCTAATTTTCAAATAAAGATTTTTATCTTTTCTTAACATAGTGCCTGTATTCATAGTCTAATTTTATAAACTACTGGAGGATAAAAGGACAAAAAGTCTCTAGAACATAAATATCTTTCTACTAGGGAAAGCTCCTGACCGGTTAAGGTGTTAGTTCAGAGGCTCACGGCTTGGTTTCACAGTTGTTGGTTTCAGCATCAGGCTCTGGCTCCTAGCTCCAGTTCCCACTAATGCCCACCTAGCGCTGGTGGCAATGCTGATGGCTCAAGTTCTTGTATTCCTACATCCACTTGGGAGACCCATATTGAATTCTCAACTCCTAGCTTTGAACATGGCCTCGTCTGGTTGTTATGAGCATTTGGGAAGGAAATCAGTGGCTGGGTGTCCTGGTTCTCTCTATCACACACTTTCTGCCTGGAAGATATGCAAGTAAGCAAATAAATAGGCAAATAAAAATTTTAAAAGGCCTCCCCATTATTAGAAAACATACACAATTGAATGTAAAGTTAATCTACATCCAAGTCAAAATATTAAGCGGGCTTTGGATTTCTAGACAGCTTTGCTTTACATGTGTAGGTGCCATGGGGGAAGGAACCTTCCATTTATTGACTGTTCTACCTCCTACAGGAATGTCTGCCTTCCTGTTTTTGGGCAGTGTTTCCATACCTCAGTCAAAGTAATGTGGTATTAAGTGACTCTTCTTCCAAGAGTCACTAACAGAGTTTTACATCCGTTATGTAGTACTCAGCCTTCAGAAATTTTCTGTTTGTATATCTCTTAAATCTACTCAGATCTACAAAAAAAGAGCAAGAGTCCATTTAAACTTTTGTCTTTTTTTTTGGCGGGGGGACAGTTTTACATCTTTTCCAAGAGGTTTTCTTTCATTATGAAAAAAGTGTATAATTTTCTTCACGTTTTTAAAAAATTATTGATTTATTTGAAAGATGAAAAGACAGAGAAAGGGGCAGAGGTCTACACACACACAAACATTAAGAGGGAGGGACGGAGGCAGGGTTGGAGGAAGGAAGGAGGAAGAGAGAGAGAAAGAGAGAAAGGAGGGAGGCAGAGAGGTCTTTCCATCCACTGTTTTTCTCCCCAAATGGCTGTAACCATGGGAGTGGGCCAGGCTGAAGTCAGGAACCCAGAGCCTCCTCTGGGTCTCCCATGTGGGTACATAGGTGCAAGCACTTGTACCGTCTTCTGCTGCTTTCCCAGGCACATTGGGAGGCAGCTGGATTGGAAGTGGAACAGCTGGAGCTTGAACTGGTACTCATATGGGATTCTGGTGCTGAAAGCCTTCCCTGATATGCCAATGTGCTAGTTCCTACAGTTTTCTGTTGGGCTTAAATTGTAACTCTGTTCTTTTTTTAAAAAAATAATTTTATTTTATTTTTGATGTTTATGTATTGAGAAGGATGTATGCTCATATGGAGGGTCGAGGCATAGGGGAAGGTGGGTAGGATAAATGCTTCCATTTTTTCCCCTTTTTCTCCTGTGTTGGGTGGGAAGAGTTAGGGAAGGGGAGGAGCCTGCTCCTAGCTGCCAAACTGATCAGCACTCAGGAATGGGGGATGGTCACTTGATGTCATCTTAGAAACCCCGATGTGGAAAAGAAGGTTCTGAGGGTATTATGGGAATGGTTTTGATAGTTCTGAGCCATTGTTGGCTTCATTGCTGCAGGGTTGAGAAAATCTTTGCAAGGTCTATTGGCTGACAGAGTCCACCTCCGTGTATCTACTTGCCCAGACATTGGATGCCATAAGTTGCCTAAGAGAGTTGTCCACCTGTTCTGCTTTCCATCTCTGACATGGCACTCGACATCCTCTGCTGGCCTCAAGGAGCTGCTGCCACGTCCCCTATGTGTATTTGGGCACTGCACAGGCATCAACAATCGAGGAGGCCCAGTCCTGATACATGCATTCCAAGGTTGGACGACAAACCCAGAGATCTTCCCTGTGGCTGGAGTTTTGAGTCCAGTGGTCCAGCTAGGGATCCTCCAGTGACCTGGGGTGTCTGCAGACCTGATTATGGCAGCTAGTGTAGGGTCTATTTAAGTCTGTCATCCGCATCAGCCTCTACATACAGTGGTGACTGCAGCTACCTGGTCAGTTCTGTCCCCAGCCCCATGCGTGTACGAACTGACAGGTGCTACGGCCTACTTCAATCCAGCCTGCCACATGAACCAGTGGGAACTGCAGTCTAGTTGGGGAAACTCTTGATAACTCCCACCAGGTCTGCACCCAGCCCCAGTTCTTGTACATGCCAGTATTTGCAGTAGAGTAGCCTGGTCCATCTTACATCCCATCCAGGTCTCATACACATGTATTGGTGTTGTGGCTCAGTTCAGCCCACCCAACCCCACAACCCAGCCCACATGTATGTTGACAGCTGCTACTGCCTTATTCAGCCTGACCCACCCCCAGCCCTGATTCTTATACTCACCAGCAGGGACTATAGCCCAACAAAGAGGTGCTGACAGTTTCTCTACCAGGCCCACTCCCAGCCCCAGATCTTGTACTTTCCAGGGTGTAATATGGTCTAGTCTGACATGATTTCAGCCGGTACTGACACTTGCCAATGGATGCTATAGCAAAGCCCGGCCAGCCTGTATTTATTCTGGATCTTGCATGTGCCAGCAGATGCGGTAGCCTAACTTAGTCTAGCTCTCCACCAAACCTAGCTCACATGCAAGCTAATAATTATTGCAGTCCTACACAGTCTGGTGTGCCACAAATCTTAGCTCTTTCACTTACCAGTGGTAGCAGTGGCTCAGCAGGTGAACACTGGAAGTCCCCATACCCCGTCCACCAGGTTTGCCCCTGCCCCAGGGTCTTGCGTGTGCTGGTGGGTGCTACAGCCCAGTCTGGCATGGTCCACCTCACCCTACCATTTGCCAGCAGGTGCTGTAGCATGGCTCCATTTGGCTTGCCCCTAGTCCCAACCCTAATTTGAACTGGTGGGTATTTTGGCCCAATCTGGCCTGGCCTGTACCCTATCTTGACTCTCTTGTCTGCCAGTGGGTGCTATGAACTGGCTCAGCCCAGTTTGCTCCCAAACCTGACCCACGCATATGGTGACAGGTACTAAAGCCTAGCCTCTGCTGTCACACCCACCAATGGGACCTGCATCCTATCAAGGGAATTCCCCCATTTTCCCCTATCAGACCAGCTTCCAGTCATAGATCTTGCATGCACTGGTGGGTGTTTGGTCCAGTGTGACTTGGCCTGCTTCCAGTCTTGGCATTTGCCAGTGGGTATTGCAGTTTTGCCTGACTGGCCCATACCCATTCTGGCTCTCACCAGTGGGTGCCACAGCCCAATTCAGCCCCTGTTGGCCCACAGACCTGGCTCTCATGTGGATTAGTAGATGTTGTGATCTAGCCCAGGCTGTTTTACACTCACTCTGGCTCTTGCTAGCAGCAACGGGTACTGAGGCCCAGCCCAGCCCAGTCTGGCACATTCTCAGACCCAGCCCACATATATGTAGAGGGATGCAGCAGTCATGTTCTGTCTACTCTGTCCACAGTTCTGGCTCTTGTGCTCCCCAGTGGGAACTGAAACCATCAAGGGAGCCTCCTTAACTTTCCTATCAGACCCATCAGATCCTGCATGTGCCAATGGTTTCTCTGACCCAGCCTGGCAGGGCCTTTTCCTACACTGGCCCTTGCCATTGGATGCTACAGTCTGACCTGGCCTGCCCTCAGTTCCAAGTCTTAAAAATGAATGTTGTAACCTAATTCTGCCCAGCCTACCCCCATCCCTGACTCTCATGTGAATCTGCAGGTATGGTAGCCTAGGCTGGCATGGTCTGTACCACATTCTGGCTCCTGTGTGTGGGTGCCAATCTATGCTATGACTTGGCCCAGGCCTTCCTGGTTTACTCCCTCACCCAGCCCACACACCTGCCAACAAATGGAGCAGTGATGTCTGGTCTGACTCATACCTAACCCCAACGCTTGTGCTCACCAGCGGGAGGTATAGTTTAACAGGGGAGCTCTCCAAGTTCCCCCACCAGGCCTGCTCCCAAACTCAGATCTCATGTGTGCCAATGGGCGCTGGGACCCTACCCAGCATAGTTCACTTTCCCTCCCCCGTCTCAGCCTTTGTGTGTACTGATGGATGCCCGTAAGTGTTGGTGAGTTCCGTGGTCATACCTAGCTCAGCTGTCACCACCACTTGCTCTTGTGCAAACCAGTGGGTATTGTAGACCCACTGGGTGAGCCCACAAGTCCTGCACAGACTCTGCCTCCCCTCACCCCTCAGATGATTCTCTCATATGCCAGTTAGTGTCATGGCCTAGCCTAATGTGCCCCACACTTATCCACGCAGGCCCTCACGTAGGCAGGTGTCCTGTTCTGACCTAGACAAGTCCTTTGGTTTCCCTTCTCCAAAGAACTCTGTCTCAGTTCCCTTGTTTACCTGTACGTTAGTGGCCCAGTCTGTGGTAGTCCCCTGGAATCATCCCTTACCTGTAATGTACTTCTTCAGTGGTTCTGCCTCCACCCACATCCTCAACCCCATTCTCCAGACAATCCACAGCCCTTACGCCCACATAGCCACACAGGACCCCAAAGTCTGGCCTTCCAGTGGAGCAGCATGCCGAGCTGGGGCCATTTTTCTAAGCCTCCCAAAGGCAGCTGCTGCAGTATAATACCATTCAGATATCTTACAAGTTTATGGACGAGATATCATCACTTGGACTGCATTAGATTTCCACTGAGAAACAACTGTTTTCAAGGAAAAGAAAATATAGAGATGTGTTTCTGGCCATTTGGTGGTTTCCAACTAGTGCATTGAAGTGCTTTGGTGATTTATGAGAATTAAATTTTCTTTCAATCCTAAGCCAGATTTTGACTATTAATGTGGACTGTGAGGGTGAGAAAAATCAAGCATGTAAGAGGATGGAGAATGGCACCGGCACTATTGAGTTTCTACGTATTAACATAGGTGCTGCTAATTGTCAGGCTATCTAAAACAAGAAATGTTTACAGTGAAATGGTTGTCCGTGTGGTGTCCAGAGTGCCGCTGATTGCACGTACATTCATTGACAGAATCAGTGATACTGATGAGGGGCTACTTCATAGCCTGACTCCAGCCAGAGCCTGAGATGGAGACTTGAACAAGTCAGGTCTGAATTGGTGCCCTTGTTGCCACTTTGTATGTGACTGTGGAATGGCTAGTTCAGTGGCTTCAGATGCTGGAATTTGTTCTAGTGTTTGCTTGGGGCACTAGGAATCATTTCCTTCCCCTCGTTCTTCCTCCACATCCTCCATGAATATTACTGGAAATTTTAAATACAGAGAATAAAAAAAATTAATGTTACATTCGTGGCTGCATTTTGGAGTAACTGTGGTATGTCTCATGATTAGTGAGAAGTCATCACTTTAGGCTGGACTTCTCTGCCTACTCACATTGCTACCATCATTTTGTGTTCCAATTAAGTGCTTCTCCTAAAGGAGTTCATCTAATCATCAGTGTATCCAGGCCATTGAAACATTAAGAACTTCTTGGGTCCCTTAAATTAAGATAGGTTATGATAAAACAAAATTAGCCAAACCTACATTGATGGGAAAAATTTGGGGAAGCATCTTTGGATTTAAGGGTCATTTGGTGGCATTATCTTCTGTAGAGCCTGCCTTGGAGCAGGTGGGGGCAGCAGAGAGCTGGCTGAAGTTGGCCACATGGCAGGCCAACACATGCCCTTGATTTTCAAGGCAAGAGTGGAGGTTGGCATTGAGTTAGAAGAAAAAGTCAAGGTTTTGATTTTGCATCTGAGAAGAATGGAGGAAAGCAACAGAGTTAGAAACGAAACCATGACCAGCTTGCAGGGAAAGTAGGAAATGAAGGGGCATGCCTCCCAGTGTAAGCTTGGGGGCCCACAGCATCCCACTGTCCGTCTTTTGGAAGATTATTCACGATCACCAAGGAGATGTTGTTTGCTGCTCCTGTTTACTTAGTGGTCTACTATGTTTGAAGCATCATGCTCTCGCCGTGTGGTCTTGTCATAATTATCTTCAAATCGTGCTAATTAACAGAGCCAACCCGTGGGCAGCCTTCCCTCCCCTGACTTGGCACGCTCGAATGCTGCGTTTAGCACCCCTCGTGGGGAGGCATTCTGGAGATGTCTTGACCCTCTTCCCATCTACTCCTTGCCTCTCACTTAAGCTGCTTCACCAGTAAAGACCAAGAGCATCCTAACAGATGGATGCTTAGCATAAGACAATCAAAAACTCCTAGCAGAAGAAAAGCTCTCTGGACAGTTGTTTCAAGCTAGTAATAACAGAGTTTAAAATGTGTAAGGCAACTGGGGAATGGGAATGCAGTGTAGAGAAAGAGGGAGAAAGGGAGAAGACATAAGAGAGTTCTCAGAAAAGAAGGAAAATCTGAGTTAGGCTTCAGATCATCAACATCTGGACAGTGGCTCTCCTAGAGAACGCTGCTGGAAAATCTGGTGTTAGTGCTCACACCTGAAACAACTGGTTTCTACCTTTAGTTCCACCTGAGGCAGCTTAACTGGCACTATGTTTATCAGAGTAATTAACCTTTTCCTGCCTTTATTTCCCTTTTTGTAAAATGGGGATCAAAGTGTTTGCTAATAATATTTCAAAGAAGAGTTCAGAAGTCCAGAAGTCACTGTGAATGAATGCAAGCACGTGAAGTGTTCTGTCATCTTAGGAATGAAGTCCAGAGTGTCCAGTTTTCCTTTGCAGAGTAAGCGCACGCGCAGTAGTAGTGCTGACTTGGTTTGCATTGTTCTGTCACATTGTTTGTAAATCTTTGACTGATTGCACAGTGTCTGTTCTTTATTGCTTGGCATACTCTTTTTTAAAAAACTGAATATAGAACTTTAGTCCCTGCTGGTTTTGTTCTTTCCACTTGGCAAAGGTTGATTTAATTTTTTCTTTTGGCCTGTGCTTCTTCATGGCTTGAAATGAGCATGACTTTCTCTGTTTACCTCTGTACCCACATTGTTAATAGTCAAGTCCCACTGGGAATGGGTGTGCGGTATAATTTCTGAAGTCAAGTTTGCAAATGGAGGAGACCGTGGTAGAAACTTGCAATAATGTGTTGTGGTAGCTTTTATTTTCACACTGAAATGGTTTCTCACCAATTACTTTTAATGAATCAGTGGGAATTTACAATTTTCTTATTAGTGCTCTTCACTTGGTAAATCTATCAAAAATAAAATGCGTTAAAACAAATGCAATGGAAAGGGCAGGAAGTAAATGGACAGAGAGTGGTGTGTGGCACTGGCTGTCATAGTCTTGTTAGAATCTGTGTGTGGAGGTGATGGGAATGGGGGTGAGTGAAGCAGATTTACAGAAATGGAGAGCCAACTCACTGGTTTTCAACTCTCCTTAGAGTCACCTGGAGATGAAAAAAATGCCGATGCCCTGGTCTCTCTCCAGAAGCGACAGCATCTGAGGGTAGAGAGTGGCACAGGGATTTGTACAGTCTCCCCAGCCAGGATTTAGAGCCACCAAGAGTCAACAAAAAAAGTAGTTCTCATAAGTTTTTCCAAGAAAGAGGTCTTACCTACTTGATTTTCTAAATTCACTGCTATAAGATACTCTGACACAAACCAACTTCATGAACAAAAGGGGTCTGATTAGTTCACTTGTAGGCTCTAGGTACAAGTCCTGCACGGGCTCAGTTACAATGGGGCCTTTCCTGATTGCGTCCCATCAGGGCTAGCGACAATAGTGGGGTATGCGCAAGAACAAGGGTAACATCACTGAACAGCATGCAGAGAGGGACTGGGTGAGACCAGACCCTGGTTTTTATAATTCTCTCATGAGAACTACTAAGGGGGTGGGCACTGTTGTACAGAGAGGTAAGTTACAGAGTGGGATCCCTATCAGAGTGTCTGGATTGAGTCCTGACTTCTGATACTGAGCCAGCTTCCTGGGAGTGCGTCAGGAAGGCAGTGCCTGATGGCCTGTGGGCCTGTGCTGCTGCCGCGTCTGTGGGGGAGCAGAATGGAGTCTGGGTCTGGCCTGACTTCATCCTGATTATTCCGCATTTGGGGAGTGAACCTGTGGATGGAAGATCTCTCTCCACTATTCTCTCATCACTTTTTCAAGTAAGTAAATAAATAATTCTTTATTTTAAAAAAAAGTAGCAAGGGATACCTTAAGAATTTGCCTAATCCTTTCTGGGGGTGGGGCACACCCTCAATGACCTAAGGATGTGTGGGACCCCACCTCTTAAAGGGACCACATCATCTCCTACCTCTCTGCCAGAGACCAAGCCTCTAACACATGAAACTAGAGGACACACCACATCCGAACTGTCGCATCTCAGTTCCACACACCTGTCTGGGCCCACACATCTCAGCGAGCTGCTTCTTTTGGTCCTGCTCCTGTACTATATGTTTCTTTTTCTGATTTTTTTTTCTTTAATGTTTCCTTCAGTTGAGATCCTGAAGTCTCTAGGGTACTATGAAAATATAGAATAAAGTGGTATAGAATAAAAATATTTGTGGCCTTTTTTTCAAATTGCAGTGACATTTCAATAAATTTTTCAGTAAAAAACATTTTCAAAGGTCTTGGTCCAGTCATGGAAATCATGGAAAGGTTGTTTCAGACCTAGATACAACACATCTGTTTCATATCTCCAAGGCAGTTGCCTTCAGCCACGAGCCAAATGTCCTCCCCTTGCTGACTCAAAGGATCACATGTCCCAAGCGTGTCAACGGAAGCTACACACCCAAGCATGACCTTCTTCCTTCTGACACAGATGAAGAGTCCCTACTTAACAAGCACTAGCATTAGCTTGGAAAGGTAATTTGTAAGTAGATAGATCTTAAGTTCGCTTTTCATCCATCTGTTGCATTCTTTCCGAATTATCTGTTAGAACTGATTTACATCTGTTCGAGTTCTGAGAGCAGGGACTCACGAAAGGGAAATGTTTTGGAGGTGAATGAGGAGGTTAACAGAAACAGAGAAGGCAAACTTCAGCAAAGTTAGATACGAGAGAAGCCGCAGGTGACCAGGGAATGGGGAAGAAGAAGGGAAAGGAAGAGATGTTAGGGTCATTGCCATAGTCTTCAAAGTTTCCACTACTGTCCATAGAGCCATGATTCCAAAGTGACACTTCTACCTAAGCTCTTCCTTTAACCTCCAGCTGTCAACTTACCATGTCCATCTGGCTGCATAAATGATGTCTCAGATGCACACATCTAAAATTGGCTCATGGAACCCTCTCTTCATGAAACCACAACCTGCTAAGAGCTTCCTAGTCTCAGAGACAGCTCCAAGCGAGGGCTCTGGATGCAAAAACTTAGCCATTTTTCTGGTTTTCTCTTTCACCCTTTAAGTATCCCAACTATCAAGAACCACATTGTTTCTACCTTTCAGCACCACTCACCATCACCCCCCAGGTCGCAATGCCATCTCTTCTCATCTTGTGCTGTGCCTTCAGATTTTGTACCTTTCCAAATACATATGTTCAGATTCTAACCCTCAACATGATGGCATCATGAAGGTTTAGAAGGCCGGGGCTGGGGCTTGGGAAATGATTTGATTGTGAGGGTGGAGTCCTAGTGAATGTGATTAATACTCTAAGGAGCCATAATGGGGCCAGCATTGTGGCATAGTGGGTAAGGCTACTACTGTGATACCAGCATTCCACATGGCACTGGCTCATGTCCTGGCTATCCACTTCCAATCTAGCTCTCTGCTAGCGGCCTGAGAAAAGTAGTAGAAGATGCCCAACTGTTTGTGGCCCTGTATGCACATGCAGGCAACCCGGATGAAACTCCTAGCCTCTGGCTTTGGCATGGTCAAGTCCTGGTAGTAGCAACCACCTGAGGAACAAACCAGCAGATAGAACATCTTTCTTTCTCTCCCCCACTCTCTGTGACTCTGACTTTCAAAAAAAAAAAAAAAATAAATGAAAATCTTAAAAAAAAAAAAAAAGGAGGCACATGGGAGCTAGCTTCTGTCTCTACTCCTTGCCATGTGAGGATACAACCAGCTATGTGTAAACCAAGAAGAGGGTCCTCACCAGGCACTTGACTTGTTGCCTTTGGACTTGCAAATCTCCAGGACTGTGAGAAATACATTTCTGCCCCACCAGTCAGTGGCATTTTTGCCATAGAAATACAAATGGTTTAAGACAACATGGTTATTTTCAGTGGCCTTCCTGGTCCCAGGCTTTCCCATCTCATCAGTCACACTTATGAGCCTCTCAAACATAGGCCAGATCATGGCAGTGTTCCTTAAGAGCCTCTGGCAGTTTTCAGCACTCTCAGAGTGAGAATCTATTGCCATGGGGTATCACCTGTTCAACCACATTGGCTTTCTGTTTGTTCTCTGTCAGCTATGCCTGGGATTCTTTGATGTTTGCAGTTGCTACAGCTTTGGCCACTTACATGATAGCTGCTTGCCTCCTCATCTTCAGGAAGCTGCTCCATGCCATTCTTCCAAGCCACTCAGCCCTTGCTCCTGCACACCCTCTCTCTGTTCCCTACCACTGTTACACCTATTCATGACCTGTTTATTAACTCAGGTTGCTACAACAAGCATGATAAGCTGGGTGGCTTGATAGCATTTCTGTCTCACAGTTCTGAAGACCGGAAGTCTGGGGCCTGGACGCTGGTGTGGTTCGCTTCTGGTGAGAGTCCTCTTCTGGGCTGCAAATGGTTGCCTTTTCATTGCAGCTGCAGGTGGCAGAAAGAGACCCCTGTTTCATGAGAGCACTAATGTCATCATGTTGCTGTGCTCTCATGACCCCACCTCCCAGAATCATGAAATTGGGGATTTTCATTTCAACATACCAATTTAGGGGGCACATGAGCTTGTAGTCCACTAGGTATCGCTTGCTACCTTTCTCTCTACCAGAATGCATGCTTCATGAGGTCAGGGATTTTTGTTTTGGTTACTGGTATGTCTCCAACATCTGCAGTAGTGCCTGGCATGGTAATCACTGAGTAGAAAAATGACCCACGCTCTTATATGATCCACAAAATCCTGTTCAAGTGGCTAGTTTCGCCTGGACTTGTTTTGACTAAGTATTGTGTTTATGCCCTAGTCTTCCAGAGGTGGAATTTCCCATCTGTGGGAGACTTGAAGGCTCTCACGGTCTGTTAACCTGCCTTACCACGCCGCCTCCCTACCTGGAGTCCAACCACTGGGATGACTACTGCTTATTTCCTTGTTTGTGCTCAGCCAGAACTTGAAGTCTTGGCTTGGATCCCTGTCTTACGGCAATCATGCCCCATCTGCTTCTTTCTGTGGACTGGTCTGCTGAATGAGATCACATTTGGGACCATTTTCTTTTCCTTGAAAAGCATGCCGTTAGCCCTCCTTGGCTGCATTCACTGCTCAATCCCAGTTCTGCTACAGCACTCCTGAATGATCTTTCATTATGCTTCAGGCTTGCCCTGTGCAACAGACCATATAAATCATGATTCTTCCTAAGGCTGCTATCAACTGTGGGAAGGTGGGTAAATGCCTCGGGGTCATTGGTCTGAAGTTGTCTGAGATGAAGAGTTGAATATATGGCCAGAATGTCCCAGGCTCCTGATGGGGGAAGGGCAGTGGTTGGGTGGGTGCCAGTCTTGTGCCCATCAACCTGCCCCCCGCCCCTGGCTTCTTAGGATTATGGATGTGCTCAAACCTCTACGGATCTTCTCAGATAGAAGCTTCTGGAAGCACAAGCAATTCTAGAACTGGAAGCTGTTCCTGGAGTATTTCACAATAGTTTTCTCCAGGAACAAGAAAAAAAAAAGCCAGCAGCCCCGTTCTCTGTGTTCCCAGTTACATAACCTAACATTTCAGTCCTTGCTGGTTGAGATGAATATCCTTTCATTGCCTGAATAAACAGTACATGGACTCTTTTGGACAGGCGGCTGACTCCTCCCTCGGGTTTTGATGGGATCAGTGGCTTTCTTGGGTGGGAGCCCACAGCTGGACAAGGTGGGGCCAGGTCTTCCTTCACACCTCCTGTTGGGAATGTGGATGTGCCAACAACTTCTGAATGTCTCCACGAGCAGCAAACAAGGTCCCTCTGGGGCAGCTGAAGGCTTTGGGAAGACCTGCTGACCTTCAGATGCCAAGGCCCTCCACTGCGGGAACTTGGCTGTGATTACAGCTTAGACATATCGAAGGCAGATGGAGCAACACTACAAGCACTGAGAAACTGAAAGCTCAGAAACATCTGGAGTTATAACCTCTCATAGGTTCATCAGCTTTCCACCCGTTTGTAGGAAAACTGTTAACATAATGCCTCAGCATGTACAACATTCCTGCTATAGGGTTCTGATTTTCACATAGATCTTTTTTTCCATGCCCAGGTAATTCCTTCTGTAGCCTATTTTTGGCTCATACCTTGGTTTCCACTCTATTTCCTTGCTTTTCCCATATGCAGAAAAATATATAGCACCATTGCACTGGCTGGCAGAAGTTGACACAATTTCATGGTCTCAGATTTTTCATTTCCTTCAATATAAAGCTTTTTATTGGTGCAAAGGCAAGGGCAGGAGTAGATCTTCCAGGAGTGGGTGAGGTCCAAGTGTTACTCATTTGGAACTTTGGGGGCTGGTTCATATCACAACTTGGCAATTTCTCCAAAGAGCTAAAGTTTTAACAAACAATGATCTCTTGGGACTTTTACAAGTAAAATGTACCGAGGAACTTGGAAATGTTTTCAGGAGAATTTCAAATGCTCTGGGACTACCCACGTGGATTTTTGTTTTGGAGGGTGGATTAAGCAAAACAGTAGAGGCTAGAATGGTTTTATGAAAGGGAAATATTATTATGTGATAATCAGACAAAATTTGTTTGTGAGGAAAACAATGTTAAACATTCTTTTTTTTCTCATTTTTTTATTAATTATTTTGCATTATGTTACAGTTTCACAGGCTCTGGGAATCCTCCCCTCCCCCACGCCCCTCCCCCCTGGTGGCTTCCTCCACCTTGATGCAGTATTACAGTTCAAATTCAATCAAGATTCTTTCCTTGCAAACATATACCAAATATAAAGTCCAGCTATTTATTGTCCAGATGGGTTGAACAGTCTCTTGGGGAGACCATTTCTGGTCCGCTGTTAGAGCTGGCAGAATATCATCCCATTCAACCAAGAGTCCCGACATAACATCAACAGCAATTTGCAACATTATGGAATTGACATGGTTGTGAGTAACCAGTGTGAATGTTAAACATTTTCATTGCCCAAGTGATGACATAAATTGTACTCATGTTTCCATGTATTTTAAACATGCCTTTTGTTTATGATGACCTAGTAATCTACATACCTGGTATTTATTTACTATTATTCTCTTATTAATGCCAATATCATAATATTTAACTATTTTATATCCTGTCTTATGTGATTATTCAAGGTTGTCCTTTGTTTCTTATTTTTGCTTCTTGACGCTATTTGTAGAACCTTGGAGGTCTTGAGATTGGAGGAAAATAGTTTCCAGTATAGATTTTTTTTTTTGTATTTTAAAGGAATCTTTCTAAACCCAAGCAGAGATGGGCACGGGAGTCAAGGTTATTCAATATCCACGTGTATGGTCAGATTCTCCTGTCTTCCCTTTTTGGAGATCAAGGTGAATGTTGGTCTTTTAAGCCATTGTATATGGTTTGGAAAGTGATGGAGCTTTCTACCCGAATTCAAGTTGAACTACATTTAATGAAAATAAAAGGTCTGTTCACTGGGCACAATGTGAATTATTGCTAGTGATCCAAGTGGAAAGATATAGTCCCCTTATAACCTGCAGTCAACTGCTGCCAGGAGGTGTGGGAGGTCCCTAAATCACTGAAGACTGGGCTGCATTTACTGCTCACCCTGGAGCACCACTGAGTGTTCTGCCAAAGCGTGAGTTCTTGTCAGGTGTCAGACTGCCATAAGGTTCATCTGTTGTGATGTCCGTCCCCCAAATACGCTTCTCAAGGTCATACACACTTGACCTTTCCTGGAATGTAGGAAAACTCCAAAAGCACAACTGCCAGAGGAGAGAGACAAAAGCACTGCACTGTGGGGTTTAGAGGAAAGTAAGACCAGGCCAAGCTGGGTCAGCAGGAAGTGCTGCCTGCGGAAGATGCTCTGAGATGAACGTTGAAGAAGAGATGGTAAAATAACCAGTACAGGCAGAGAAGATGCATTTCAGGCAAGGTAACAAGGAAGGAGGCCACTTGGAGGCTGTGCAAGACCCTTGACATGTGCTGGGGCCAAATTATTCTCCAGAGATACGGTGAGTGATTGATACTTAATCTTCTTAAGTTATGATGTGAAGAAAGTGATTGATTTGGAAGGGAACCTGCTGAAAGTTTGACCCATTAGAAGGGGAGAGGTGGAAGGCAGTCAGACAATTTAGGATGCTGCTCCTAGCCCCGCTGAGGTCTGAAAAGGATCTGAATTGTGATTTCAGGGAAGAAATAGAAAGGATGGAGACTGGAGATAATTTGCACATGTAATTTAGAATGCTTATCTCTCTTCTAAGTGTCTAGAATATGCCAGCCCCAGGGGAAACGCCAGAATGGAAATAGTAAGAAGCAAGTTAATAGCTTTCTTACTTGTTCCCCACTGATTGTTTTACAGTTAACAGCCTTCCTTCCTGGTGTTTGGAGGGTGAGAGAGTAGGTGAGAGGGGCTGTGAATGGTCAGATACTCCAGAACATATATCTTACCACAGGCTCTTGCGAACCATCAGTGTGGTTGGCCAAGGCTGTTGCCACTGATGCTGGTTAAAGGAGTCTTTGTGGATGGGACCTCAGGTACTGACAGCTATGATGGTGCACAAAGCTTCAAGTGGGGATGACTCTACTTGTTATGTGGTTCACATTTCTAGTCTTATTAGGAATCAAGATTCCATTTGTTTCCATAGATTGTAGACACTTTTCTTTTGTAAAGCAAGCTCTCTTTTCACTGTGATTTGGTTTTGGTTTAAGCTGGGACTTACTGACAGAGTCTGTGCTGTGTTTAAGAATTACTTCTTTGCCAACGTTGGCTCTTTGTCCTTGGATGAAATTCGTGGAGTTCGCCTCTTTCTTAGATGTACTCCTTAGCAGTAGATAAAAATAAACTACTGGAAAAGTCAGCGTTCTCTGAATCTTAATTTTGTCCTTGCTCACCAAGATAAGGGTATGTTTTGTGTATCTGCTGATGGGGAGGGAGCAAGGGTTATGGGATGGGGCTTAGGGAAAAGGAGGCATGACGGGACAGATCTTTGGGAGCCAAGAAGCATCAAGGAGCCATTTTTGTTCAGTAGAATGAATAGCATTCCCATTCTAGCTCACAAAGTAAATAATTCTATTGATATGAAAGTTCATTTCTTCCTTTAATGGAAAGTTTTCAGTAATCATTTCCTCTTACAGGATGCTCATTGGTGTGTGTGTTTTCTATATGCAGAGGAGGCATGCAATTTCCGAAATCAGATTTAAAATTTCTATAGACAGGGCCCGGCGGAGTGGCCTAGCAGCTAAAGTCCTCGCCTTGAACTCCCCGGGATCCCATATGGGCGCCGGTTCTAATCCCGGCCCCTCCACTTCCCATCCAGCTCCCTGCTTGTGGCCTGGGAAAGCAGTCGAGGACAGCCCAATGCATTGGGACTCTGCACCCGCATGGGAGACCTGGAAGAGGTTCCAGATTCCTGGCTTTGGATCGGCGTGCATCGTCCCGTTGTGGCTCACTTGGGGAGTGAATCATCGGATGAAAGATCTTCCTCTCTGTCTCTCCTCCTCTCTGTATATCTGACTTTGTAATAAAAATAAATCTTTTAAAAAAAAATTTCTATAGACAAAGTACGAGGTTTAATTGAATTTGTTGATTTTTTTCTCAAAAGTACTTTCTGCTTGACATTGTTAAAAGACGTTCCTCTTCTTCTCTTGAAAAAATATGTTCTTTACTCCTATGAGCTTCAATACTGAGACCCTGACAGTATGAAGTGTCATTGGGTACTGGTCACATTGTCCCTCTGCTGCCGACACCTGGGCCCGCACTCTGAAAATGGGATCATAGGATTCTGTGTTTCCTGTTGCAAACACTAGCACGTGGGATCCAGGCTCTTGTGAAAGCCAACAGAGGCTCTTTGGGACATCTGATAGCATCAGTTACGGAAGGAACCCCAGCACGATGACTAATTGGCTAATCCTCCCGTTGCAAGTGCCAGGATCCCCCATGGATGCTGTTTTGTGTCCTGGATGCTCCACTTCCCATCCAGCTCCCTGCTTGTAACCTGGGAAAGCAGTCGAGGATGGTCCAAAACCTTGGGACCCTGCACCCATGTGGGAGACCTGGAAAAAGCTCACGGCTCCTGATAGGCTCAGCCCTGGTGGCTGCAGCCATGTGGGAAGTGAACCAGTGCTGGAAGATCTTTCTCTCCTTTTCTCTCTGTAAATCTGCCATTACAATAAAAATGAGTAAGTCTTAAAAAAAAAAAAAGAAAAGAAAAAAGAAAGATCTACTGAAGAATTTGTGGGATTCTTGCAAGGTTATCCGACTGTAGCAGCAGCTCCAAGCCACACTGACTTGGTCATGGGTTCAGGACCATACATTTGCCCTTCCCTGGTTCACTGGTTTTCCCTGACCAACTGTATGAGCTAAAGGCCTTTGTTTGGGCCTCCTCACAACCCTATGCTATGCTCTTTTTGGGGTTTACTGCATTTGTCTGAGTGTGACTGGGTGAGCTCAGCTCTTTCACAATGGCTCATGTGCTCAGTCATGGCAGTCCATCTGGCTGTTCTTTGGTTGGGTGGGAGGCCGTGTGGACATCACTTGGTTGCTTAGGAAACCAGAGCTGAGGGCAGGGTAATTTCCTTTGGAAAGATGAGAGAGTGGGTGGCCAGAGAGTGATTGATATCTTTAGGCAAACAGTTTCAGTTGAGGTTGCTCTTCATAAGAAAGCTGGGAACTCAGGCCTCTTCTTACCACGTGATGGAATTGAGAGTATTTTGAGCAGTGCTCAGTGGAAATATCTTTGCTAATAAGGACAAATGAAACATTCGGGCAACTAAATATGCAACTGAGTTCCAAACCCTGTAAGATAACAACACATACTACAAATTAAAAAAAAATCTTGATTTAAAAAAATTTTTTAGGTTGTGTCTCACAGGAGGATTTCGCATGAATGACCCAGGTCGATTGCATCAATTTTCTACTTTGCTTGTGGAATCAGACTGTTAACTGTTACTTCTGGAATGGCAGAATGAATAATAACGCTAAAAAAGGTGGGAGCCAGAAACACTAGCTAGAATTTCAGCCTTTTGTGATTTCTAACTAGCATACTATGACACCAGGAAGGAATATGGGTGCTAGCCATTCTTATTTCTTATTTATTTATTTTAAATAAATCCCTGGTAGATAGCATGATTTTGATCAAGTATTAGGATTTTTATTTTTCTTTTAATGTGAAAAATATGTATTAGAGAATCAGGCATCAAGGCAAGAAATCTTGAATTATACTTATGAGATTAAAGTATATGTGTTTCAATTATACTATTTAGCTTCATTTATGTTCTTTTTTTTCTTTTTTTTTTCATAATTTAGTCTTATGGGTGAATGCAATTTAGACACTTTTAGCCAAAGATTGTTTTTGAATTAAAAAAAGTGCAGACTATTTTAAAACAAAATTAGCTCAAATATACATTTTTCTTTTTGTGATTTCATTAGAATGATAAAGTTTAATAGTTTTCCTATATCGATCCGGTGAAAATACTCTTAGTTATGGGTTAACCTCTCAGTCGCTTCTGCTCATGTCACCTACAAAGCATGTGTGTCTGCACAGTGTGTCCTAGTGTGTGCGTCTGTGCGCTGCGGGGACTGCTGAAAATATGAGCTCTTTAGCTGGGCCGTGAACGAGAGCCCTGGACCATCAGTGTGCCATGGCTTCTTTAGTTGGAATGTGGACTTCTGGCAGTACCTGCCCCGGTGGGTCCTTGTGATTGCTCTACCATTGCACCTGGCACCTGTAGAAGTCCAGTAAACATTTTGCTGTTATTCTGATTTTCTTCTACCCCCTCCAAAGCACGTATTTGAAATGTGTAGCAATTATATATTTTTATAGAACGCTGAATTTTTATTTATACTTTATGTAACTTTTGTGTTATGTATGTATCAGTTTTTATTTTCTGTTGTGATTTTTCTAAATTAGTTTATAGCAGATTCAGCATGGTTTATAGTTACAAGTCCAAGAACATAATAAGATGGAGATTCCTTTCTTCCCTCCCTCTCCACTTCTCCCTTCTTTTCTTCTTCCCCCACGCCTCCCCCCTGCTTTTTTTTTTTGAACTAATATCTTCACTGAATAAAAGGTTTAACAAATAAAAAGTGTAGGACCAGCCCAGCGGTGCGGAAGGCTAATCCTTCACCTGTAGCAACAGCATCCCATGTGGTTACTGGTCCCTGTCCTGGTTACTGCAATTCCTATGTAGCTCCCTGCTTACGGCATGGGAAAAGTCAAGTATGGATCAAGTCCTTGGGTCCCTGCACCGATGAGGCAGACCCAGCAGAAGTTTCTGGCTCCTGGCTTTGTGTCAGCTCAGCTCAGCTCTAGCCTTTGTGGCTATTTAGGGAGTGAACCAGTGGATGAAAAATCTCTATCTTTATCTCTCCGTCTCTTGATAAATCTGCTTCTCAAATTAAGAAAAGGTAAATCTTGAAAAAGAGAAAGCTTCACAAAGCTATATTTGCAACAGTACTGGCACACTGATATTTCTTCTTTTTTTTCCATTTTTAAACTTTAGCTTCCACACATAAGGGAGAACATGTGATATTTGTCTTTCAGTGTCTGGCTTATTTCACACCACATGATGTCCTCCAGTTGTGTTTCTTTTGCTGCAAGTGGTAGAATTGTTCTAGCTGAATAGTGTGTGTGTATACACACACACACACGCACACATATATAAGCATTATATATTTATAATTTTTTCTAGACATTTATTTGATGCTGGACACCTTGGAAGATTTCATATTTTGACTATTGTGACCAGTGCTGCTATAACTATGGTGGTTTGTTACAAAGTGTTCATGTCTTTTGGGTATATACACTGAAGTGGGATTGCTAGTTTCCATGACAAGTCTATTTCCCATTTTGTAAGAAATCTCCACACTTTTTCCACAGTGGCTGCACTAATTTGCATTTCCATCGACACTGTAGAAGGAAGCAGTCCCTTTTGTTCCCATCCTCAGTAGGGTTTGTTTACTCTGTGTTTTGGATCTGAACCATTCTATGAATGAGACAGTATTCTATTGCAGCTCTGACTTGCACTTCTCTGATGACTAATGATGTTCAGCACTTACTTCACATATTCATTGGCAATTTATATTTCTTCTTTTGAGAACTTTCTGTTGTGATCCTTTGTCCATTTCTTCACTGTTTTTGTTGTTCAATTTATAAAGTTGCTGAAATATTTGGGACATGAATTCTTTGCTGAATAGATAGCTTGCAAATATTTTTTCTGTTCTGTTGGAGGCCTCTTAACTGATCATTTCTTTTGCTGTGCAGAAGCTTCTGAGTTTAATACAATTTCACGTGTTTAGTTTTATTGTTGCTGACTGCTTTGGGGGTCTTATCCAAAAAGTCATCCTATACAGCAATGTTTCAGAGTGTTTTCCCTGCCTTTTCTTCCAGCAACATCAGAGTCTCAGGTCTTAACTTCGGGTTTCTGATCCATCTTGAGTTAATTTTGCTAAGTGGTGAGAACATCACTGTTGAAGAGATTATTTTACTCCACTGTATGGTCTGAGCACTTTCGTTGAAAATCATTTAGCTGTGTGTATGTGTGTTAGTTTTTGGACTCTGTTCCATTGATGTATGTATTGATTTTAATTCTAGTTGCTTCAATTATTATAGCTTTGTAGTATGCATTGAAGTCAGATATTGTGATGCTCCCAGCATGATTTTTCTTGCACAGGATCACTTTGGATATTTGGAATATTTTGTGATTCCATATAAGTTTTATTCTTTTTAAGGATTTGTTTATTTTTATTGGAAAGTCAGATATACAGAGAGGAGGAGAGAAAGAGAGGAAGATCTTCCGTCCACTGGTTCACTCCCCAAGTGAGTGCAGCGGCTGGAGCTGAGCCAATCCGAAGCCAGGAGCCAGGAGCATTCCGGTTCTCCCATGAGGGTGCAGGGTCCCAAGGATTGGGCCATCCTTAACTGCTGTTCCAGGCCACAAGCAGGGAGCTAGATGGGAAGCAGGGCTGCTGGGATTAGAACCAGTGCCCATATGGTATCCCAACGTGTACAAGGTGAGGACTTCAACACTATTGCGCTGGGCCCCCATATGAGTTTTAATATTACTTTGCCTATCTTGTGAAGAATGCCGTTGGTATTCTAATAGGTATTATATTGAATCGGTAGATGCTTTAGGTAGTAGAGACAGTTTAATATTGATTCTTCCAATCCATAAACAATATCTTCGCATTTTTTTGTCCTTGATGATGTCTTCCATCAATGTTTGATAATTTCATTTCAAATGAAAGTTATCTCTATCTGTTTATATTTTCTGATGAAGAAGAAATAATCTATAATCTTCAGTTCTGAGTCCATAGGATGTCCTATTTTGGGAACTGTTGCTCTAGGTTATTTTCAGTGCAATGATATGTGCATTGATTTTAACAGGTAGCCAAATGCTTTTTAAAAAGCATAATTCACCCATTTTAGCAAATAAAATAATTGTAAGATACAATTTAGAGGGAAGTGTTATATTCTAAAATACTTAAATTGTTCAAAATCTTTTATTCACTAGTTTACTTTTCACCTGAAATCATAATAAACACATGAAAAAGCTAACAACCCCCAATGCTTCATTAATATGCATAATGATTGCTTGAGCAGATAAACCTCATTGAAATATTATCTTTGATTAAAATGACGTATTCTTCTCTATGTAGTCTGAATAAGTTAATATCAGATTATCTTGCATATTGGAATTATTGTATGAGCCAACTGACAAGTATAGAGAAGACTGCAGATTACCAAGGTGATTTACTTCAAAATATTTGAAACCATTAATCCTGAGACTTTAGTTTTCTTTCTCTCCTAAACCAATTGAGACTTGCCTGTTACTCAACATATGTTAATCTGCCCTGGCCACCAAAATACAATACCAAGAGACTCTGGCCACGTTTCCCTTCTGCCATTCTTACTTCCAGTAAATTGTCTTTCTTAAGATTTATGGAGTAGAAAAAAAATGACCATATTCTTGATAAATGTTTTATGAACGTTATTGTGTAAACCACAGCTGACTTTATAAGCTATTAAAATGTCAGTATTATTTTAAAAATTCTTTATTATTTTGAACCCCCTTTTCTACTGGAGAATGTTTATCTCCATGTTAAAAAAAAAAGGCAAATCAAGCACTAAGAACAAAGCTATTGCATTTTACATTGTTGTAGGAAATGTCAGGCAGTTCACGGAAAGATGGAAGGAGCTGGAGTCAGAGAGGAGCTACACCTTCGCAGGTTGCCCAAGTCAGGACAATGAATCAGTGCCAGGAGGGGAAGTACAGCGGTTGAAAAAGAAAGTGGCTGAAAAAGAAAGCAATGGAAAGGCCCACACAAGGTCTGTCCTCACCGTTGCTTTTAGCTGTGGCTAATTTTGGATGAACAAAATGGATGTCCTGAATGAGTGCTTTATTCCTTTCTTTCCAGCTTGATGTGCCTGTCTGGACTTCAAGCTTTATTTATAAGTAAAAAAAAAAGTTGACTGAATTCTATCTATCTATCTATATCTATCTATCTATCTATCTATCTATCTATCTATCTATCTATCTATCTAAATGGGGTTTAGATTAACCCATAACTCATTCCTTGTTAAACATCTATCCTCATGCAAGTGCTAGGAAAGTTACAGTCAGACCTGCTTTGGAGGAAAGAAGGTCACCCCACCTCCTCTACTTTTTTTTTGTTGTTGTTTTAAAGGAGACTTTCCAGTCTTAGTCAAATGGTGGTGCTAGTTCTTTATTTTTGAGTAACTGTATTTCCTAATTTCATGATCATAACAGCTTCAGACGGCTTCTACCAAAACTGAAAATGCAGGCTCCAGGCTTGGAAGGTTTTTCCCAGACTTGAAAGGTTCCAGCTCCTCTCTCCTGCCCCTTCTGTAGCGTAAGAAGACAGTCTCTGAATGACATTCTTCTCTTCAAGTAGGTACTCCTATTTCTTCTCTCTCTCTCTTTTTTTCTTTTTGCTGTAATATGCAACTGTTTACAAGCAGGCTGTAACCCCAGAGCTAACCTCTCATGGTGAAAGATGTTCCTTTCTCATAGTACCCCAGGAATATTTTTGCAAAGTTACTGGCAAGCAGCACTGCCACGTTAAAATGTTAAATCTGAACTTGGTACTGTGGAAATTCACTTTTGGAGTAATATTCAGCTGAGTCAGAGGGCAGCACCATTACCCTTTTCTTAGTACAGCACTGCCAAGCTGCCTGCCTGCCCCAGGTAATGTACAGTTAATGGATCAGCTTTATCTGTGAGATACTGTATGGCTAGAATGTGTTGGATTTTGGAAATTTGCCACCGGGCTGGTCATGGACTAACATGAACTCGCTACCTGTTTTCTTAAGCATCACTGTCGTTTACTTATGTGAGTTTGGGCTAAGCAATCTGAATGAACTGTTACTTGTTTCCTGAAGATAGTCGAACTTTCTAAAAAGCTACCTTATCTAGTAATAGCCGAACGAGAGACACCCTGTGTTGAGATCACCCGAGGATTTGGGCAAGTTTTATTGGCTGGTGTGTTTGCCTTTGTTTTGTGGTATTGCTGTCTTTGTTTTCCTGGATTTGAGAAGAAGCTATCAATGACTTTGGTGCAAGAGTGTGCAGGGACCCCACTACACAGAGCGAGCTGCTTGCAAGATGACGTGCACAGACCACAGGGCAGGTTACTTTCGTTTTGGGGAGAGGAATACCACATGTGTCAGGAATTGTTCCTGAAGTTGTAAGTTTCATGCTTAGTCCAGAAGTCAACCAGGTTTTGGTTTAGCAGATATGCCCATAGAAAATAACGTGAATAAAATTTTAAAAATGACTTAATAGAAGGGTCGGTTTTTTTATCAGGACTTCAGATTGTGGCGCTGATTCCTGTTCATAGGCGCCAGAGTTTTCACGGCTTTCTGGGCCAAAAGTCCTAGGCTGACAGAACCACTGCTAAGTAGGGAGTTGCTGGTAAACTCCCCCAGCTTGGAATGCAATCCTTCAATGTACGTGTTAGTGTCAAGAGTGAATTTAAGAATGTCATGTAGATGTATTTAAACTGAATTTAAATGCCCAGCGAGCCCAATGTGATTGAGTCGGATGTGAATATCTGGGATCTAGAGTTGAGCGAGAGAGAGCACGTTTAAGTTTTACAAAATTCCTCTCTATTTCTCAAAAGTGAAAGTTTGTTATGTTTTTGTTCATAGCCTCCAAAGGCTGCCCACTGGGCCTTGGAATGTCAGGATAAGGTAGCTGGAGTGGTTGGGTCCAATCTGCAGGGCTTGTTAATTTTCAAAGAATTCTGTAATAAAAATAGTAATACTAAAATAAATATAAAATTAGTATCAGACACTGTGTGAAGAAAAAACAGTATTCTGGATATGAGCACAGAAAGGTTATGTTTATTAGGATCTTTTTCTTAGACAGTTGGAGGCTTTGTTTTGTTATTTGTGAGTCAAGCCTTCAGCAAGGAGAAAATCAAACAACTCTCTGTTTGCAATGAACTCAGTTTTCCATCCAGTTAAGGATTTAGAGAGAACCTTTCCCTCACTCTGCACTCTGTGGGCTGTGAGTATTATGCTAGGTACCTGCTGACCATTTTGTGTGATTATCCAGGGACCATCTCTGAGTGTTTGTCGGTTTCCATTTAGTGCTGCTGGTCGCACAGCTGCTGTGTAAGGGCCAGGTGGCTGAGCTTTAACTTCTTGTGAATAGAGAACAGCTTGATTCCATGGTTGCATGTTAGATGCAAGGAAAACGAGGAAAAGGAGAGTGACCAGCTCTGAGAAGACCATCTGTTGTTTGTAAAAACTCACCTGACATGCTTCACCCATGGTGCTTGAGACGTGTGTCCTGGTCAGCCATCTTTATCAGAGTTGAGTGTCCATCACATTCCGCGAGAGAGAGACCATGGAGTCTGCCCCACCCCATGCACCGTGTCTAATGAGGTGCTATTAAAGGACATGTACTTTGCAGGCAGATTTTGCCAAATCTGATGGTGATGATGCATCTCTGTTGAATGGTTCTGAACCGGACTCATTGCACCACACAGCAAACCCTGTATATCAGAGAATGTCGTAGATCTTATTAAGAGTGTAAAATTTTCTCAAAGTTTGTGGATTTTTTGGGGGGGGGAAGGGGTTGTACTATTCGTTCACCCCTCAAAATATTTTGCTGCACAGCTCTCACCAATTTCTGTCTACATACATTATGCAACTTATTTCACCCCATGGCCTTCAATTTCTCAGCTGCAAATTAGAGATTCTAAGGGCAATTACTAAATATATTTACACAGAACCTATGAGATTAAACCACTTATTAAACATCTTATAGTCTTCCAGTGTTTGAAACTCAATCCGAGGAAGTCAGTTTCATACCAAGCGTGGTACTCAGTAAATGTTGGTTGAATAAATGAATAGAATGCAGGGTCAGCATCCTAACTGCTAAGAGTTGAATTCCACTGGAAACTTGACCTGAAAAGTTAAGGGCACTCACTCCCACTAGCTAACCATCCCACCTGTTGAAATGTTGCTGTTTTTGAATGGTTGTGAAATGCTGGAAGGAAAAGCCCAGAAGCCTGCAGTGTCCTTTCCCACCATTCCTTTCCGCTGTGATTGCCGGGACAGTCCTATCCCTTTGTGATGAGAAAGAGCAGCACATATCTTGCTGAGATGAACAAGCCATAATGTCACAAGTGCTTCATATTCCCTTTCATGTCAAAAGAGGGATTTTGGGGGCTTGGATGTTTGTGCCCATGATGAAGATGCTGCTTGGGTACCTGCATCAGAGTATATCGCAGTGCCCGGATTTGAATCCTGGCTCCATTCTGCTCTCAGCTTCCTGCTGCTATGCATTCAGGGAGGCAGTAGGTGATAGCAAAGTACTTGGGGCCCCATAACTCACAGGAGAGATTCCGATTGAATCCTGGACTCTTGTTTTCAGCTTGACCCTGCCCCAACTGTGCTGGGCATTTTTGGGGAGTGAATGAGCAGTTGGAAAATAATTCTTTCTCTCACAAAAATAAATTTTACAACACAGTTTTAAAAGAAGCATTTTTCTTTGTTGTTGGGGAAAATGTCTGAGCACACACAAAGTTCTGTACTGAAGTTGTAACTCAAAATACCGAAGACCCGAGAGTCACTCTCATACCCCAAAATATGCATTTAGTGTCCACAGGGGGCAAAGGGGAGTTGCTAGCATCTGTCATCTAAGAAGCTCCTCAAGTGCTACTTTTTATAAGCATTGTTACCTTTGATCTACACAATGACCCCATGGACTAAACAACATGATGACTCCATTCTACAAATGAGGAACCTTAGGCTTTGCAAAGGTAGGTAACCTATCCCATGTCATGTGGTGTTATAGGACTGGAAGACGATTTGATCTAATATCAAAGCCCATGCATTCAGCCACTAATTGATATAGTATTAACTTCTAAAGTTCTGATCAATATGAACCTTGCCTTGAAGAAGTAAGTTGTGTATCTGAGACTGATAGAACACAATATAACAGCCTTTCCATGCCTATTTTTATCTGTGTAATGGGAATGAATTTGACTTACAGAAGTTTTGTGGCTAGTGATGAGGATTAAATAAAATGATATAAATTAGGGAATTTTATAAAAGTTTTTTTAATCAAATGCATATTATTAGGTGGGAGTCATCAATTGTTACTTAGTAACATGAAATCTTGGTGTGAGATACATGAGGGCAGCTGAGGTGTGAGCTGGGAACAGGGTGGAAGAGAAAAATTGTTCCGAAGAAGTGAGAGCGATATAACAGTGGGAGTACAGGCAGCAAGTCTCAGGTAGGCGGCAGGGCATAGCGTTCATGGAGTTTGGGAGGGAGGATGGGGATCCTCTCCTGGCGCATCCCTGCAGCCTTGGGGGATACATGCTGATAGTTCTGTGGAGGTGAGAGGCAGAGAGCTGCTTTAGCTTTTTATGTTTTCAGAATCATAAATATTCCCATCCAGTGCAGACCTGGAGCTCTGTTTTCCTGAGCACAGCCTCCAAGAGCTTCATCTGGCTTCTGTCTCCTATTGGAAGCTGTCAATAGCTCCTGGTTCTTTGAGGTTTACTGCTGAGACTGGGGCAGAATCTTTTAGTTCCATTTCCTTGTTGCCTTGAAGGCAATGTCCAGGTCCTGTGTTACAACTGCTGATCACATCAGTGAATGGACAGCCTGCATGACCATTCTTGGGCACTGTGGAAGTGTCAGAAGGCTCACGACTGTGTGGCCATGGTTGCTGCCCTTTTCTGGGAGGATCAGTGCCTTTGGACTTTGATACTTCTTTTCACTTGACCCTCAGGTGACCACTCTCAGTGTTCCTTTAGCCTAGGCTCAGTGAGGGCTGCTGAGGTCACTTTGCAATGGTGACCTGCCTTGCTGAGACTTCTTTTTCTCTGTTGTCATTCCCCTGGGATATTTCCTCTGAAAATTTCCATAATGACACTGGGAAATACACAAGACGTTTTCAGTTTATCTGACAGAAAACATTTATCTTTTGTACTCTAATTGTTATTTGTAACAACCAGTCATTTTCTGGCATTCAATCCCTTGAAACCGGATAAGGACAGATGATTAATAAAGATGAATCCACAATGAACATGAAATCTATTTTAATAAGTTTCATTTTAAAACTATGTGACAAATACACTTTTATGCTTTTTTTTGCCCTGCAAGGGCTCCTGAAATCCTGCTTGCATTGAATTGTACTAAAGGAGATTTAGTGATTAAAGTTGCTCAGAATCTGAGGTGGTTCAATTTGACTCACACTGGTAAATTCTTTTCCTAATCTTATTTAAGAGATATTAATAATATCTGCTAGGGCCCTGCTATGATCATTAAGTTTTGTATGCTATCTTTGCCTCCAGACAGACTGAACATACCTAAGGTGCAGTGTGATGGTGTTTAGTTCCTGTTTGCATATAGGGCCTTAGGAAGCATTTGGTCCCTCTGGGGGGTTTGACATACATGAGGGAACTCCAAACATCAATGGAAAATGCATATTGTGAAAGGCCATGTAATGCTTTCAAATATATTTTGACACCAAACAAGTCTTTCAATGGTTTAATGCTATGGGAGCTTGAGGAAGGGAAGTTATTTCTGGTTGTTACAAGTGGCAAAGGGCAGTTTCTGATAGTAAGTGATACTTGGCAATAGCTTTGACAGGATGGATACTATTTTCACAGGAAATAGAACAACTAGGACAAAGCTTCTGGGGAACTATTAGTCAGTTTGACAAGAACGTAAGAGCAAGGAGGTATCAGATCACTAAGGAATGGAGAGTTCATTGTCATGTGAAGGGGCTTGGACTTTGGGGAGTAAGCATTAAAAATTTGTGTGCAGAGTTGGAATGAAATACAAACAGCCTCAGGAAATACCATGTAGACTAACATTTTCAACTGAACAGTGAAAATTTGAAAGTGATCAGAATGGTTCAGGAATGGTCAACTATTTAAATTGTTCAATCGAATAATTAAAATCTTAATTAAATTTAAATTGAACACTTGAAAAACCTTTAAGGACTTGTTTTGTAAAACAAAAAAATCATAGGCAAGGAAGAGAAGAAGAGAAAAAGGGAGGGAGGAAGGAAGGGAGAGAGAGATGGAAAGACAGAGAGAAAAATAATAAATAATGATATCTTCTATCTGCTGGACTACCCAAGAATGCCTACAACAGCTGGAGCTGGGTCAGACTGAAGGCAGGGACATGGAACTCAGTCTAGGTCTCTCCTCTGGGTTTCAGGGACCATCACCACTGCCTCCCAGAGTGTACATTAGCAGGGAGCTAGAATAGGAAGTAGAGCCAGGACTTGAACTCAGGCATTCCAACTTGGCATGTTGGTATTCCAAGTAGTGTCTTAGTTGCTGTGTCTATCAGCTAGCCCAAGACTAGATTTGAATTGGTTGTTTTTGATTGTAAAGAATATTTTTCCCTCCAAAAATTACAAGTGGAGAAACAAGGGCTTTGGAAGTCCAAAGATATTACCCTGCCACAGGTATGCTTAGCAAACAAGTTGCCTGTACTCTCTTTTCCTGATTGTAAAGTGACATAGCAACTATCCATTGCCCAAAAAGTTGCATTATATGGGTGACACAGTGAAGACAAAGTTACATAATTTTGAAAAGCAACACATCTGGGGTCAGCGTTGTAGCTTGTCAGATTAAGCTGCTTTGCCTGTAATATCAGCCTTGGATATAGGTTACAGTCCTGGATGGTCCACTTCTGATCCAGGTAGGTCCCTGTTAATGTGCCTGGAAAAACAGTGAAAGATGAATGAAGTCATTGGGCTCCCATACTCACACTGGAGACCCAGATGAAGCTCCTGGTTTCTGGCTGTGGTCTAGCCCATCTTGGGTGGTTGTGGCTATCTGGAGGGTGAGCTAGCAGGTGAGATCTCATTGTATCTCTCCTTTCTGTATGTCTGTCTTTCAAATAAATAAATAAATGTATTTTTTAAAAATATATCTTAAACACTTAAATGCTCTTAGAATATTTTATAGCAGAATTGGATAAATGTGGATTCAGAAAATAGTTTATATTTATTAGATTAGCATTAGAATTATTTATGGTTCTTAAATGGAACTTTCATATTGGGTTCTGAGCAATTCCGGCATTTGAGGCCTAATTACCCTCACAAAATGGATAGAGATGTTGGACTAGGGGAAGTGAATGGTTCCTCTGGTTGTGCCTTTTTGTGATGCTATAGTTGCTACCTGCAACAGCCTCCATTTACCATGATGGGTTGAGATAGTATCACAGGCACAATCAAATCAGGGGGCATCTGGCTGGCAACAAATGACAGACGTGTCATTGTTCCATTAAGGCAGGACTCCAGTTGTCAGGGACAATTGTGATATCTCTTGCAGCTATCTACATACTGATTTCAGTGATTAGGGAAGGGTGAGAATTATGTCTTCTTGCTTCCTGTTTTGTGTTCTCTTCTAAGGGGTAATGAAAGGTAAAGGTAAGAACAACAAAAATGCAAAGAATCTATGGGGGATGGTTGTTGGTGGGAAAGGCCCGGCAGGCAAGGCCGTTTAATGTGAGTTTGATAAGACTCCTGTGCTGTTGGACTTCTGTGTGTGCCTGTGGTGTACAACGTCTCCCCTCTGTATTTGGAGTGCAACAAGAAAATGGCTCAGATTGGTTTTGTGGGTGATACCTCTGAATCATTTAGCTTTCACAGCTCAAGAAAATGAGCACTTTCAATTTAGTTTATGAAGGTAAAAATTCACAGAACAATGTTTTCTAGGAAATAAAGAGTGGAAATCAAAGATGTGCTTACTATGGCATTCGTGTTGCATAAGCTGTATTAATGTAGTTAAGTATTATTCACAAAGAGTAGTTCACGAAGTATTCCTGCTCCGACTTTGCCGGGCTATTATTTTACTTCTTTCTCACCATCTGGATTCAGTCCATTTTACTCCTCCCTCAGCACTTGGACTGGAACTGAAATTTAAATGTGCCAATTTTCTACTTGCTAGAAGCTGTTTTAACATATTTAGTAGGGAAAAGGATTTATACTGTTACAGAGAAGGAGGTTTCGGGCTTATTTCAGGCTTTCGTTTGTTGATGGGACTCCTAGAATCTACCACCATCAAGATTGGAGAGTTGGCTACACCAGACAAGTTTGTAGATTTACAAAAGTGTAGCTAACATGGGCTGCACTTGATTTCTTTACCCAGCTCTTTAGTTCTTTATTGCCAGTTTTATTTATCAAACCTATTCTCAGAGGAGTGGTATTTGCTGTGGCCACAAGGAAACATCTGTGCACTTCAGCGTCAGCAGAAGACAGCCAGTTAGAACATTTGGCATATGATGCTGAGATTGCAGAAGAAAAAAATTAATCAAGGAAACCTTCAAAAATATTGAGAAGGGAACTAAGAAAAATATTTCATCACTGACACATTGGAGTACCAAGTTCACATTAATGAAAAAATGGCGGAATCCACAATGAATCAACTAATGGTGTCATATTATGGCATGTCTGGAAGTTCATGTCAATCCTGACTGCCAAGATTTATGGTAGGTTATATAATGGGTTCCTTAGTTCTGAGGCATCAAAGGAAAATTCTGGATCTTTCTTACTTGGGTCAAGCCTACCCAGCAAGAAGCCAAGTGGAGAGTTAAGCAATTATCTAAAGTGGGCAGGAGAGATGGCCAAACCGGATAATACATAACCAGAAAGTCACAGTGGGGTGAAAAAGTGGACTGAAAATAGGATCAGGAGTGAGGGTAGAATGTCAAGTAGTTGGGTCAGTGTCCACAGTCCAAATTTAATGTGTAACAGCCAACTCCTGGCTTCATGTTGTTATTTAGAACAAGACTAAAAGATTAGGAGTCGAAAGAGTTCATTACCAAGGTTGCTGTGTGTTTGTGCAAAATTTCACCTTATCTGTATTATCTGTGCATGTCTAATTCTGAGTATTTGAAGGGTTTGATTTCACTATTTTAGACTAGTGAGTTGAAGTGATAGAACTCACACAAACTGACTTATAGTGAAAAAAGTTTTTTTAAA
Organism: Ochotona princeps; assembly: GCF_030435755.1. Classification (NCBI taxonomy): domain Eukaryota; kingdom Metazoa; phylum Chordata; class Mammalia; order Lagomorpha; family Ochotonidae; genus Ochotona; species Ochotona princeps. The sequence goes on along the minus strand of NC_080832.1, from coordinate 13,422,486 downwards.
TCATTGACTATTATATCTAGCTAGCCACTCTTCCTCGTCCTTCTCTGTGTGTGTGTGTGCTTGTGAATTCTCCACTGAAAACTGCTACTATTTTACTTTATCATTTCTTTAGGTGGCAGATTCCATATCTTCTTAATTTTAGTAGAATATAGTAATGAATATAGTAGAATATAGTAATGAATACCTTTATTATTATTTTTTTAACTTTAAGTAACCACCTGGGCTTCAGGGTCATTGTGGTATTTTATTTTTATTTTATATGGACACCATAAACTACTTAATTTGAGCAGATGTTTCTCATTCCTTAAGTGTAGTTGGTAGTCTACTGGCCCTTTTATTTCTTTCAGTATATACCTGATGATTCTAAAGATGCTATATAATGCAATGTGAAACTTTCCATTTATTGTCTTTTTAGAAAAATGCACAATGCTGTATCATTTTCTGTAATCTTTTTATTGTGCAACAGATACCAGCCTTTCTGGTAGTCAGATGTATGGAATGACTTCTGTTTCTGAAAGGCCATTCATTCCTTTAGGAAAAAAATTATTGGTCTAGAGTGTCTTGAATGTGCTCAGCAACACAGTAGTACCTACTGTGACCATTTGGATGGTTTTATCGCAGACATTCAGGCATTGCTATATGGCAGAAAAAGTAGCCAATGCTTAGAGCCAAGCACAGTAAATTTCTTTACTTGAAAGGCAGGGTTAAAGACGAGGAGAGAGGGAAGAGAAAGAGATCTCCCACATGCTGGTTTCATATCCAAATAAATGGCTGCAACAGCTGGTTACCCCAGGCTGAAGGCAGGAGCCTGGAACACCTTCTTCATCTTTCATGTGTGTGTGTCAGAGGTGCAGGCACTCAAGTCACATTGTGTAGCTTTCCTAGGTGCATTAGCGTAGGTCTAAATGGGAAGTGAACAGCATGTTCTCAACACAGGGGCTCGTACGGGATGCTGATATTATAGGCTGTGACTGAACCTGCATGGCAATGCTGGTCCTCCCCACCCCCATCAACAGCTATTTGTACTAAATTTAATTATTCAAAGTGATAGATGACATTTGAACAAGGATATTTTGAAAAAAAAATCCATTTAGATGGATAAATAGGTACTGCCCCTCTGTCCATGGTCACCAAATAACCACATCAGCTTAATTTAAAACGTAAAAGAGAAAATAATTTACTGACCTTCAAGTGCATTCTTCATTTCCTCCAAACAATATTTTAAAACTAGTTCACAAACCTCTTGAGAAGCCATCGCTATGTTACAATGAAAGTACACATTGCCCAGAAGCCAACTTGAGACAGTATGTTTATGTAGCAGTTTGCGAATTGAGCAAGCACTTGGTATAAAGGATTAAGAGCTCCTGTGATTTGTAAATACCATGCTAGCCTTCAAAATGTTTGAAGGCACAGGATGTCTGAGTCAACGGAATGATCCGTTAGGTTTATTTTTATGCAACCTGCCCAGATCGCAAGGCATGGGGTAATGTGTGGGGCTCAGCTAGAAAGAGACTAAACTTGACTCCACTCAGGTCCCAAAGGCACATATTACATGGAGTGGGGACTTGTAAACCTGGGTTGTTGGGAGCAAGGGCTTCAGGAAAATTTTCAGTTTTGGAGCTTGCCTACTTCATGGAACATAAACGTTTGTAGTGACAGAATTTTATTTAGTGACACACCAGAATGTTTAATAGTGTCAGAAACTTCAGGCCTTCCTACTGCCCAGCAAGGTACCATGGGGCAGTTCAGGCCAGTCTTCCCACTGTGGGGAGCAGCGCCTGCCAGTCAGGCGAGCAGAAGCCACAGAGCCTGGTCTGAAAGGGCATGACTTACTGCAGGTGGTTCAGAGGCTCCTCTGCTGATCCTCTCTGGCTCCAGGAATTTGAAGCAGTTAAAATCCTAACCCCTCAGTGACAACGCGAACAGCCTTAGATCGGCTCTCCAGTGAATCGCACAGGTGCCATCGGGGTGAACTGATGCAGCCTCTTCTTTCTAAGTGGATGCACCCAGCAGTTAGTGCTGGAGCAGGGCAGTTAGCTTGGCTCCTCTTTTGCATGGCAATGCAATGACCACGAAGGAAGAGGAAGGAATGAGTTTTCACAAATAAATGAGTCCTCTTCAGGCCAGAGCCAAGCCCAGGAGATGTATTGTAAACCACCGGGGGTTTAGATTACAACATACTACATCACCTCCCTTCTGCCTTTCTGGGTTTCTGTGTGCTATCGGGCTCCGAGTTGTCTTGTGTACCTTTTCCTGCTGTAAAATCCTGGATTCAAAGTTGATTATTCTAGAAAAGTTCAAGGTTGTGCTGCTTCTTGGACTTTGAGAGAATTCTGAACCCAACAATTGGATCCTAGATGCCATCCGAGGTGTGTGTAGTGACTCTCCCCAAGGACCAGTGTTACTTCAGTGATGTCGCCCGTTCTCTTATTTTTACTTATTTTCTATAAACAAGATTACCAGTGCTTTTCCCATTCTCAAATATATTTGACTCTTTGAAGTGTTGGCTTTCAGTAGAAAGTATCTAAGGGCTGGCTATAAGTAAACTATGTGAAATGGTACCCTACTTTGATACAGTGCCCACGTAGGGGGTTGTCACCTCCTCCACACAGATTCTTTCTTCCAGATGTGAATTTCAAGTTACAGAAATCAATTCTTTAAAATTCTATTCTTTTTATGACCTGCTTCTGTAATTCCTGCTCAGTCAAGTAGTTTATATAATAGCAGTTATAACAGCTATAGGTTGATCCATCACTCTATTTTTTTGGTGCTTTATGCTTGCAGAGAAAGCTTATTTGGTCATTTAAACTGCATCAGGAATAGGTATTGTTATTCCCACTTTCTGGGGAAGCAAATCAAGACTTGGGAAGAATCATGTGCTAGTAAGAGGTATGGCACGATTTGAACTTGTAACAATAATAAAAGATTTTGGCCATGGTAAATATGGATTTCCAGATTATAAAAACAGACAAAGGCTGAGATGCCAAAGGAAGTACAGAAACATTATAAAAGGAGATATCTTGTCTCCTTGAGGTGTTTGTGCACTGTGAGATGATATTTGTTTCTGTCTTAAATCTCTGCCTTTGATCTCTTTTTTACTGTTTAATGCTCATCTACAGAGTAAAAACTGTGAGTCCAAGATGTTACAGGGCCTTTCCAGTTCTCATTATTGCATGAATACATTCCCCAACCTGTTGATACTAAATACAGTTCACTGATTATATATGTCTGAGTCAACCTTCTTCTGCAAAAGGGTGGCAGACATAGGTTAGCTGCCTACTATTTTCATCTATCACAATTTTCATGCTGATGTCTCCCAATAGTTAAAATGCATCACTACCTGTGAGAGAGGTGAAGGAGTCTTTGATCAGTGAATTATAGCCAACTCATCAATTAGACAGAGGTTAACGTTAACTGTTGCCATGGAGACATTGGACACATGAATGGAAGATAGAAAGAAGTAACTCAGATGTGCAAAAGCTGGCAGAAGAAAGGATAATCCATGAAACTGACAAATCACATAAGAATAACCAAGAACTGGCTACAGTATTACAATGTGTGTTGAGCCTGACATGGTAGGCTAGTAGCTAAAGTCCTTGCCTTGCATGTGCCGGGATCCCATATGGGCGCTGGTTAGTGTCCCAGCAGCCCCACTTCTTATTCAACTCCATGCTTGTAACATGGAAAAGCAGTAAAAGATGGCCCAAAGCCTTGGGACCCTGCACCCACATGGGAAAGACAGAGGAGGTTCCTGGCTTCAGATCTGCTTGGCACCGTCTGTTGTAGTCACTTGGAGAGTTAATCATCAGACAGAAGATCTTCCTCTCTGTGTCTCCTCCTCTCTATCTTACTTTCCAATAAAAATTAAAAAAAATCCTTAAAACAACAACAAAATAAAACAGTATGTGTCAATTTCTGCTAATAAGTAAACCATCATAGCATTCCTTATTCACCATTTGGGACAAATTACTTTTCTGTTGTATCTTCATTCTTTTTGGCACTGATTTGCTCTAAGTTTTCTGTTTTGACTATCTTGTATATAACCATCTATTTCAGTTATTGTATCTTGTAATCCCAACATTTGTATGAGGTTGTAGGACAAAGGGATTTCTTTTATTAATGCATCAGTCTACATAAATACTAGAAGGAGTTTTGATGTACACTTCGGTTATGGTAAATTGAATCAAAAGATTCAATTTGGTGTATTTAATTTCTTTTGGCCTGTCTACACAACAATGCCATGCAGCTAATTATGCCAGTTTTGTACTCATATTGTTGATGTGATATGTAGTAGAAAATAAGGTGTACCAGATTTTCTATTCAATGTAAAGATACATGTATGTGATATCAACTGGAAAATCTTAGTCAACTGGAAATTTGAGTTCATGAAGGCAGAAAAGGCCAGACACCAGGAGTTGGAGTCAACTAAGCATACATGTACACCCATGTGTACATTTCCTTCCCATTAAAAGAAAGGGGAACATTTATTTAAATAATAGTATGTTGCAGTCCAACAAAGTGTAAATCATATTTAGCTGCTAGTGGAAACTTGGAAAGTTCTTGAGAATGTGCTTTCTACTTAGCTCACACAAGCAGAACACACCGCTTCAAGTTTCTTTGTTGAAATCCATGAAGAAGTCCATGCACGTCTCTGTTGATCTGTCTTCAATCTCACTGAGACATGGGGAAAGTGTGGGGCAGAGAATCCTCATCTGTGTCAGTTAGCATGTCAATGTTCTGCCAAGGCCCATGGGTAGGCAGGGAATGAGAGGGAAGAAGCAGGCCTTGGAGGGCTGATTTGCACTTATGGTCTTGTCCGGTCCTTTCAGGGTGGATTTCTGGGGTAGGACAGCCGATTGATTGTTCTTGTGGTGCCAGGAAAGTATACCTGGCACCTACTGTGGGCCTGTTTGCCTTCCCACTCTACTGCTATCTTTTCTTAGTTGAAATCTTTTATCTTGGAGGCAGAATGAGAGAAAAAGTGGAGGGAATGTTTTCAATTTTGAGACATCAGAGCAAAGTTTGGAAATGTGCTCAAATGGAGAATCTGAAGAAATTACCCAGGAATGTTCAGGAGAGGTAATATAAAAAACAGCTCTAACAAAAGAATGGAAGACATTATGAGAATAGCAAAACATTAAAAAAATAAAATAGGACAAAATATCTAAAAGATAGATAAATTTACCATGTTCCTGGATAGGTAGAATCAACATGATCAAAGTGCCCATATTTTCCAAACCAATATGCAGATTCAATGTGATCCTAATCAAAATCCCAACAACATTCTTCTCAGAAAAGATGATACAAAAATTCATCTATAAACACAAGAGACCATGATAGCCAAAGTTATCCTGAAGACTAAAAGTCAAGCTGGAGGATTCACAATTTCAGACCTCAGGATATACTACAGTGCAGTGGTCATCAAAGCAGTCTGGCACTGGTACAGAAACAGAGAAGAAGATCAATGGAACAGGATAGAAACTGCAGAAGTGAACCCACGCATGTATATCCAACTAATCTTTGACAGGAAAGCTGAAAATAATCCAGGGGAAAAGGTCGTTCTCTTCAACAAATGCTGTTATGACAGTTGGGTAGCAGTATGTAGAAGCAAGGAGCAAGACCCCCACCTTTTACCTTACACAAAAATCAACTCTAAATGAATCGAGGACCTAAACTTGCACCCAGAAAACATCAAACTATTAGGACAAAACAAAGGAAGCACTCTTCAAGATGTAGATGTTGGTAAAGACTTCTGAGAAAACTTACCCAAAGCACAGGAGGTCAAAGCTACAATAAACAAATGGGACTATATCAAATTAACTTCTATTCTAGCAAAGAAAATGACTAATAAAGTGAAGAAACCACCAACAGAATGAGAGAAAATCTTTACACACTACACAACTGATAGATTAATATCCATGATTTACAAAGAACTTCAGAACTCAACAACAGCAAAAACAAAAAACCAAGAGAACAAAACAAAACAAAAAACCCCACCTCTGTCAATAAATGTGCAAAGAGGTCCAGTATGGCAGCCTAGTGTCTACAGTCCTCGCCTTGCATGTTCAGGGATCCTATATGGGCACTGGTTCCTATCCCAGCTGCTCTACTTCCCTTCCAGATCCCTGCTTGTGGCCTGGGAAAGCAGTAGAGATGGCCCAAAGCCTTGGAACCCTGTTCCCACATGAGATTCCCGGAAAAAGCTCCAGGCTCCTGGTTCCTGGCTCCTGGCTTTGGGTCTGCTCAGCTCCTGTCTTTATGGGTACTTGGGAAGTGAACCAGTAGATGGAAGATCTTTACTCTCTATTTCTCCGTCTCTCTGTAAATCTGATTTTCCAATAAAAATAAAAATAAATGGGCAATGTAAATGAGCAAGCACTTATCAAAAGAACAGGTTCAAAGGGCTAGTAGATATGGAAAATGCTCTGTTTCCTAACAATCAGAGAAATGCAAATAAAAACCACATTGAGGTTTCACCTAACCACAGTGAGATTGGTTTACATTAAGAATTCTACTAATAACAGCTGATTGCATGGATTTTGGAAGAAAAGTACCCTACCTTCCTGTTGGTGGGAATGTAGGCTACTGCAACCACTGTGGCAGTCAGAATGGAGAGTGTTAAGACAACTGAAAATTAATCTACTGTATGACCCAGCTATTCCACTTGTGGGAATATATCCAAATAAAATGAAATCTTCGTTTGAGAAAGTGACCTGCACCCCTATATTTACAGAAGCACAATCCACAATAGTGAAGACATGAAAGCAATGTAGATTTCCATTGAAAGAGGAATGGATAAAGAAACTGTGGTATATCTACTCCATGGAACACTACTCAGTCATTAAAAAGAATGAAAATCTACCATTTGTAACCAAATAGTCCCAACTGGAAACTATTACACTAATTGAAAGAAGCCAGTCCCCAAAGGACAGATAAATATTTTCTCTAATAAAAGGTAAACTTTGTTCAAAATAAAAACAAATAGAAATATAGGTAAACATGTGTATTTATATATTTATATATATATATTCTCATAGATGATTTATGTAATAAAGACTAGTATACTGGGAAAGGAAGCTACATTGCAGTATACATTTCCACTCCCAAATAAAAGGAGGAATTCCAAGGAAGTTGTTAGATATAGCTTGACAATAGGGTACTAGACGTTCTACCATGACAATACCTGCAATGTCATAATACACTTTAATAGATAGCAGAATGTTGAACTTGTGACTACTGCTGAAAGACTGTACTATTACAACAATACAGGGGTAAACGGTGGTGGTGGGCGGAGGAATGAGAAGGTGGAGGGGTAATCCCTGTGCCTGTGGAAGTGTACCATGAAGTTAATAGTGACTGAAAAACAAAAGGAGCTTTGTTGAGTCCTAGGAGGCTTCCTGGGCAGCCTCTCTGAGGAGTGCCTACGTGAGGCGCCTGTCGTCATGTAAGCTTCCCGGCACCCTGGCGTTCGTGTGCCTGTGGGATGGTTTGTTCACCTGGGGGCTCTGTACTTCCACCATATCCAAATGATGCTAAAACACATGTGTAGGCTCTGAATTGTTTCCAAATGTATATTTATTTTTTGGTATTGACATGAAACAGCTGCATGTTTTATGGCACGTAAAGCAGCATTTCATAGCGGACTACTGGCTCTTCTATTTTCTTAACCACAGCTTGGTCGTCTCCTCTTCAGTGGCACATAAGAACCCACTACTTTCCCTGTGCTTTGGTGGCCTGTGTCAGATCTGCATTTTCCATGCTTCTCAGCCTCCAGTAAACCCACTTTACTTTCACATCGACTCTCTCTGTGAATGCACACCTGCGTATTTAACTTCCACATGTAAGAGAGACTGTGGTCTTCTTCCACTTCTGTCTGGATTGTCTTACTTAACCTAATGATCCCCCATTCTATCCGTTATGCTGAAAATTTCAGGATTTTCTTTCTTTTTCATATTGATTTATTTTTATTGGAAAGCCAGATATACAGAGAGGAGGAGAGACAGAGAGAAAGATCTTCCTTCCGATGATTCACTCCCCACGCCGCCGCAATGGCTGGAGCTGTGCCAATCAGAAGCCAGGAAACAAGAGCTTCTTCCAGGTCTCTCACACCGGTGCAGGGTCCCAAGGCTTTGGGCCGCCCTCAACTGTTCTCCCAGGCCACAAACAGAGAGCTGGATTGGAAGTGGGGCTGCCAGGATTAGAACTGGCAACTGTATGAGATCCTGGTGCGTTCGAGGTGAGGACTTTAGCCATTAGGCCATGGCACCAGGCCCAGAATTTCTTTTTTAGATGACTGAATAATACTCTGTTTTCTATACTGACTGCATTTCCTTTCTTCATCCATCCACCCATCCATCCATGGTCAGGCTGATTCTGTCACTTTGCTACTGAGACTAGTGCTGCAGTGACCATGGTGTTGCAAATATGTCTTCCATATTATTAATACTGTTTTCTTTGGATATATTCCTGGAAGTGGAACAGATGGGTCATTGGATACATGTGTTGTAGTTTTCAGAGAAAATTTCACATTGTTCACCATAAGGATGCACTGATTTTTGCTTCTACCAACAATGTCCCATGATTCTTTTCTCATCACACCTTCATCAACATTTTTAGTTTTTTTTAATAATCATCACTTTTATTGGAGTGAGATATATCTCATTGTGTACTGTTTGCATTCCCCTACAGAAACAATATTGAGCATTTTGTTTTTTCATTAATTATTATTAGTCATTTGTATTTATTTTGAAAACTGGAATCTTTGCTTATTGCTTTTTTTTGAGGAATATTTATGTAAAGGAGTTACAGAGAGAGGGGTGGGGGAAAGAGAGAAGGAGAGGAGAGAAAAATCTTCCATCAGCTGGTCCGTTCTCTAGATGGTTGCAACTGCAAGGGCTGGGCTATGGTGAGCGCAGTACCAGGAACTTCATCCAGGTTCTTGCTGTGGGTGGCAGGGGTCCAAACCTTTGGGCCATCTTCTGCTTTTCCCAGATCATTAGCAGAGAAATGGATGTGAGATAAAGCAGCTGGGGAGGAACCAGTGCCCATATGAGATGCTTGGCAGTGGCTCTGCCTGCCAGATCACAATTCTGGTCCCTGGTCCACTTCTTAGGTGTGTTGCTTTTTCAATGGCATTTTTGAGTTCCTTATATGTTCTTATGATTAATTATTCATCAGAAGTATACTGTGCAAATATTTTCTTCCATTTTGTCAGTTGTTTCTCTAGTCTGTTTATTGCTTCCTTCAGATATTTTTTTGGGGGGACAGAGGGAGATAAGAATTGGACGGGATAGGCAATATAAGCCAAAGAAAGCAAATGGAGTTTCATCAAGTCTTACATGACAAAGGCAACCATAAACCAAATAAGGAGACAGCTGGCAGGATGGGTTGTTCAAAGTCTGAAAACCACTTCTTCAGGTTGAATGAACATGAGAGGAACATTATAGTTTTGAACATTTAGGCTTGCCTAACAGTGCTGTCTCCTTTTTTTTTAAAGATTTATTTATTTTTATTACTAAGTCAGATATACACAGAGGAGGAGAGACAGAGAGGAAGATTTTCCGTCCAATGATTCACTCCCCAAGTGAGCCACAACGGGCCGATGCTGCGCCGATCCAAAGCCGGGAACCTCTTCTGGGTCTCCCATGCGGGTGCAGTGTCCCAATGCATTGGGCCGTCTTCGACTGCTTTCCCAGGCCACAAGCAGGGAGCTGGATGGGAAGTGGAGCTGCCGGGACTAGAACCGGCGCCCATATGGGATCCCGGGGCATTAAGGCGAGGACTTTAGCTGCTAGGCCACACCGCCAGGCCCAGTGCTGTCTTATTTTAAAAGCAAATCATTGCTTTTCTTACACTCCCTTTTAAAAGTGGTTTCTGCTTCTTTGATATTATACAGTGCATATTTATTGTAACAAGTTTAAAGATGTGATGTGATAAGGATAATGGCTTAAGCATAAATCACATATATTCTTATGTGATAAGAATAAGGCTCTAAAAATACTCTAGTACATTTTCTTTTAGCCCATTTGCTTAATAACATTTCTATGCATAGGCATACATATATGTATATATGCATATATGAAGGAAATTAAAAATTCATAAAAATATATACACAAGGTTTTCATGATATATATTTCTGATAACCATTTGGAAAGGTCTGTAACATAGACTTCATTTTTTTCTGTATAGAAACAAATTTATTTTAAAATTTCACTTACCAGGATATCTTGATGTTTTCTCATGTCTTCAGTTATTGAATAATATAAAAGCTGCCACGATATAATGTTAATGTTAATGAAAACCCACATGCTGTTTGTGAGGCATGTAATGATTTTTCCTACATTTGTGGTATACATCTGCAACAGTCCAAAGTACTTCAAGAACTTCATGGAGAAGATGGGATAAAGGGGTGAGCTTAGGCCTAGCCTTGACCATGCAGTCAAGATGCCAGTTGAGGTGCCACATCACATATTTGTGGTCTTGGATTTGAGGCATCACTCTGCTTTTTTTTTTTTTTAAGATTTATTTATCTTTATTGCAAAGTCAGATATACGGACAGGAGGATCTTCCATCCAATGATTCACTCCCCAAGTGACTGCAATAACCGGTGCTGTGCCATCCGGAGCCAGAAGCCAGGAACTTCCTCCAGGTCTCCCACGTGGTGCAGGGTTTTAAGACCTTGGGCCATCCTCGACTGCTTTCCTAGGCCACAAGCAGGGAGCTGGATGGGAAGTGGAGCTGCCGGGATTAGAACTGGTGCCCATTTGGGATCCTGGCGCATTCAAGGTGAGGACTTTAGCCGCTAGGCTGCTGCGCCCGACCCCACTCTGCTCTTGAGTTCAGCTTTTTGTTAGTGCCCACCTGGGGAGGCAGCAGATGATAGTTGTTGTTGGATCTTTGTCACTTGTGAGATACCTGGATTGAGAAATTGGGTCCCAGGCATGGTGAGCATTTGAAGAGTGAACCAGTGTATGGGACCCTGTCTGTCTGCAATGCGTCTCTACTTTCCACATAAATGAATAATTAAATAAATTTAAAAGTTACTTATTACAGCAAAAATTTGAAACCCATACTTAGTACCATTTCCCACAACTTTTTGAAAATTCTTTTTATATATGGAACACACAAACACACATGTATTGGTATATACGTGGAAAATTGAAATATAATTATCTTTATGATGTATCCAGCAATTAAGGGATTAATATTTTTTTTCATTTTGTTCGAAAGAAAAGCATACACAGAGTGAGAAAGAGAAAGGAAGAGAGAAAGAGAGAGAGAGGGAGGGAGAGAGAGAGAGAGAGAGAGAGAGGAGAATACCTTCTGTTTACTGGTTGACTCCTGAAATGCCTGCAATAGCCAGGGTTGAGCCAAGCTGAAAGCCAGGAATCAGGACCTCTTCTGTGTCCTTCATGTGGATGACAGGGACACAAGGTATTGAACCATTATATGCACATTGACAGGAAACTGGATTGGAAGAAGAGTTGAGACTGAAACCAAGGACTGCAAAACGGGATGCAGTCCTCCCAAGCAACTGCTGCTCTGCCAAATGCCCATCCCAATTTTGCTGTTTTAAAGAACATATGAAAAATGTATCTCTGGTGATTTTCTTAAAAACAATTCTTTTTTTAAAAATATTTATTCAGTAATTACATTGTATTATGTGACACAGTTTCATACGTACTTGGATTCTCCCCACCCCTCCCCAAACCCTCCCACCATGGTGGATTCCTCCACCTTGTTGCATAACCACAGTTCAAGTTCAGTTGAGATTCCCCCATTGCAAGCATATACCAAACATAGAGTCCAGCATCTTATTGTCCAGTCAAGTTCAACGGCTTCTTAGGTATACCCTCTCTGGTCTGAAGGCAGAGCCAGCAGAGTATCATCCCGATCAATTAAAAGCTCCAACATACCATCAGCAAAAATGTACATCATTATGGAATTAATTGACATAGTAATGAGTAACCAATATGTTGAAAATAAATGCGAGTTTTTAACCACCTTCTGTGACCACCTCATTGACATTTCAGTTTTAGTTTATACACAACATATAACATACATAACATAACATGTTATACATAACATCATATCATCTTAAGGCGAACATGTGGTATTTAACCTTTTGGGATTGGCTCATTTCCCTTAGCATTATGGTTTCCAGTTTGGTCCATTTGGCCACAAAGAACTGCATTTTTTTTTTTTAATAGCCGAGTAGTATTCCATGGGGTAGATGAACCATAGCTTTCTTATCCAATCCTCTGCTGATGGGCATTTCGGCTGCTTCCATGTTTTTGCAATTACTGATTGTGCTGCTATGAACATAGGAGTGCATGTTGGTTTCTCATAAAACAAGTGTTCTGGATATATTCCTAGGAGTGCTATTGCTGGATCATACGGTATGTTGATTTTGAGTTGTTTGAATGTTCTCCATACTGATTTCCATAGAGGCTGTACCAGCCTGCAGTCCCACCAGCAGTGGAGTAGGGTTCTCTTTTCCACACAACCTCGCCAGCAAGTGTTGTTGGTGCTTTTGTTCATGTGGGCCAGTCTTACTGGCGTTAGGTGGTACCTCATTGATGTTTTAATTTGGATTTCCCTTATTGCCAGGGAACTTGAGCATTTTTCCATATGTTTATTTGCCATTTGGGTTTGTTCCTTTGTGAAGTGTCTGCCCATTTCCCATGCCCATTTCTTGAGTGGCTTGTTTGTTTTGACATTTTGGTTGTTTTGCAGCTCTTTGTATATTCTGGAGATCAGCCCTCTATCACCTATGTCGTGTGCGAAGATCTTCTCCCATTCTGTGGGTTGCTTTTTTACTTTGTTGATTGTTTCCCTTGCTGTACAGAAGCTTCTTAGTTTGATGAGATCCCATTTGTTTATTCTGGTCTTGATTGCTATTGCCTTTAGTGTCCTTTTTAGGAAGTCGGGACCTACCCCTAGATCTTGCAGAGTATTTCCAACATTTTCTTCCAAAAGTTTGAAGGTTTCTGGATGTAGGTTTAGATCTGTTATCCATTTAGATTTGATCTTAGTGTATGGTGAGAGATGTGGGTCTATCTTTTGGTTTCTGCAGGCTATTAACCAGTTGTGCCAACAGCATTTATAGAACAGACCTTCCCATTTGCCTGGATTGTTGTTTGTCTTTTTGTCCAAGATTATTTGGCTGTATCTGTGTGGGTTCCCTTCTGGTGTTTCTATTCTGCTCCATTGATCTTCCTCTCTATCTTTGTGCCAGTACCATGCTATTTTGATAACCACTGCCCTATAGTATGTCCAGAGGTCCGGAACTGTGATTCCCCCTGCTAGTTTCCTGTTCTTCAGGATGGTTTTAGCTATCCGTGGCTTTTTGTGTTTCCAGATGAACTTTTGAATCATTGTTTCCACTTCCGTGAAGAATGTTTTGGGCAATTTGATTGGGATTGCGTTGAATGTATATATTGCTTTTGGCAGTATAGACATTTTAATGATATTGATTTTACCTATCCAGGAGCATGGGATGTTACTCCATCTTTTGAGGTCTTGTTCAATTTCTTTTTTAAGTAGTTTGTAGTTTTCTTCAAATAGGTGTCCTACATTTTTGGTTAGATTTATTCCCAGATATTTCATACTTTTCTCTGTTATTTTGAATGGTATCTTGCTGGTTAAATCTTTTTCCATCTTGGGGCTGTTCGCATACACTATGACTGTTGATTTTTGTTCATTAATTTTGTACCCTGCCACTCTACCAAACTCTCGTACAAGTTCTAGCAGTCTCTGTATTGAGTCTCTTGGCTCTTCTACATAAAGAATCATGTCATTTGCATATAGTGAAAGCTTGACTTCTTCGTTTCCCATTTGGATTCCTCTGATTTCTTTTTCTTGTCTTATGGCCTCAGCGAGTACCTCTAGGACTATGTTGAATAGTAGTGGAGAAAGTGGACATCCCTGTCTTGTTCCAGATCTCAGTGTGAAGGGTTCCAGTTTTTCTCCATTTAGTATGATGCTGGCGTTGGGTTTTTCATATATTGCTTTAATTATGTTGTGGATTTTTCCATCTATGCCTACCTTGGCTAGGGTTTTTAGCAGGAAGTGGTGTTGGATTTTGTCAAGCTTTTTCTGCGTCTATTGATACTATCATGTGATTCTTGTTTTTCAGTTTCTGGATGTGGTGTATCGCCTTTATGGATTTCCGAATCTTAAGAACAATTCTTAAAAATGAAATTAAAATGTCAAAAAGGAATAGTTTAAAGATTTTAATGGGATACTGCTAGATTTCTCCCACTTATTTCTTTCTTCTTTTTTTAAAGATTTATTTATTTTTGTTACAAAGTCAGATATACAGAGAGGAGGAGAGACAGAGAGGAAGATCTTCCGTCCAATGATTCACTCCCCATGTGGCTGCAACGGGCCGGTGCTGAGACGATCCAAAGCCAGGAACCCGGAACCTCTTCCGGGTCTCCCATGCGGGTGCAGAGTCCCAAATCTTTGGGCCGTCTTCACTGCTTTCCCAGGCCACAAACAAGGAGCTGGATGGGAAGTGAAGCTGCCGGGATTAGAACTGGCGCCCGTATGGGATCCCGGGGCATTAAGGCGAGGACTTTAGCTGCTAGGCCATGGTGCCAGTCCCGATTTCTCCCAACTTATTTCAAACAACGATTGTAGAAACTTTCTTGAAAAAATTCGAACAATGTTTGTCTATAAGTCCTTCTAGAAATGAAGCCATATTGCTACCCTTAGTCCCAGCCTATGAACTTACTCCGTTATTGATGTGATAGAATTTATCTTCCATGCTTTCTTATGCTGTGCTGTAATATTTTCTATGATGTTAGAATCTAACTGGTTTTTGTTATAACTTTTTATTTTATTTTTAAAAATTTTTTACATTTATTATTATTATTATTATTATTATCATTTTATGATACAGTTCCATAGGCTCCTGGCATTTCCCTTATCCCCTCCCCAATTCCCTCCCCCCCACCTAGTTCCTCTATATCATTACTAAAATATAGTTCTTCATGCACAGTGATTTGTCCATCATTGCAGGCAAGGACAATGGCAGAGAGTCCAGCATCCTATTGTCAAGATATAGTGAACAGTTTCATTGTAAGGCCATCTTTGTCTGGAAGTAGAAATGCATATACATTGTATCCTCACATCTGGATGGTAGTCTCCATTACACAGCTACTATACATCCCCTTAGATGAAAACACACAAAACAAAATCAACGTCAGGGAGAAAAAAGAACTTAACAACACCAAGAAGTTAAATAACATGCTACTAAATGACTTAGGTGTAGCTGAAGAAATAAAAATCAAGAACCTTCTTGAAGAAAATGATGCTACTGTATGATCTACGAGTCATTGAATGATTTAATCAGAAGAAAGTGTTTTGAAGAGATGAAACTAACAAAACAACAAAACCCATGCGATACGGTTTCTGCTGATTTTTGTTGGTGCAGTATGTCTCCTCCAGACAATAAACAGATGGGGTTTTGTTTTTTAATCCAGGCTACTAATCTATGACGTTTGATTAAGCTTAAGCCATTTACATTCAGAGTTTAATATGTATGGATGGTAACATATCCAGCAAAGTTTTCTTTTGTTTTTGTAAATGAAATAAAATTATTCCACAATAAAGTTAAAAGAATTTGCCCTACAAAGGATACTTCAAGATGTTCTCTTGACAGAGAAGAGGAATAGCACCTACCAAAACCAAAGGCAAATATGAAGAACATCCCAGTAAAATGACAACAGAAGACTAAACCAATGGACAACCCATTCCTAAAATGACAGGACCAAAATAACTTTTTATTTTTTCTATTCATTGCTTGCACCATGTTTAGAAAAGCCAGCTGATGGGGCTTGAGGCACATCCCTATGTTTTTGTCCATGCTCACACGTCATATGCAAGTGCACACACACACACACATTGATATTCTAGTAATGGTCTCCATTTATCTTAAAGTGTGGGCTCAGTCTGCTTACACAATATGTGTGTGTGACTTACAGTGTATCTTGGCATTCTCACTTTGCTGTACCTTTTGGAGACTCTGAGACCTATATTTTTCTATTTTATTCTCTTCAACATTTTTATGAGTATGAATTTATTAAAATTTACTTAAGTGATTTGCCATCACTAGGCATTGTGTCAAGAAAAATTTTCAATGCATAAAGCCTGTCACTAGAAATATTCATAGACACATATTTTTAGCTATTGATGGGTTTATGTTTAATAGTGTGATTCCCAGAAGTAGGTCTGCCAATTCAAAGGGTGTGTATATTTTTAAATTTTAATAGCTTTTTCCATAGTATTTTCTAAAAATACTATTGAAAACTTCAGTCCTCCTCATGATGTTCAAGGCTAACTTCCCGCATTTTCCACCTATCTCCTATCTCCCCATTTTCTGGGTTTCCTGGTCTATTGAGTAAGCATTGTTAATTTATTCTTCATTTCCTTGAATTTTATAAAGTTGGCTATGATTAAATATGATTTTTGTTCTTTTGGATTCCTTATCTATCAATTACCTGTGTTTTTCTTTCGCCCATTTTCTCTCCCTCCCTGGTTGCTTTTATTACATCTCTTTGGACTCCACAGATTTATAAAAAGAAGGAAAATTGTATGTGTTCATCATATTCAACAGTATATT
This sequence comes from Ochotona princeps, assembly GCF_030435755.1. Lineage (NCBI taxonomy): Eukaryota > Metazoa > Chordata > Mammalia > Lagomorpha > Ochotonidae > Ochotona > Ochotona princeps. Next base: position 13,405,859 of record NC_080832.1, on the reverse strand, counting down.
TTGAACAAGCTATTTTTTATACATCATGGAATGGCTAAATCTAGTTAATTGACATGTATATTACCTAACAAAGTATTGCTTCTGTGGAGAGAATATTTAAAATCTTCCCTTCGCACATTTCAAGAATTCAGCATATATTATCCTTAACCATCATCACTATACTACATAATTATAGAACTTTTGGTTTTATTCCCCTCATAGAACTGAAATTAGGGTCCTTTGACCAACATATTCTTAAACCTTCACCTTTTCAACCCTCACTGCTTGGTAATCACCATTTTATTCTCTGCTTCTGAAAGGTCAGTTCTTTCACATTCCACCTATGAGGCCTGTGGTAACGGTCTTTTTTTAAAAACAGTTATTTATTTTTATTGGGAAGTCAGATATACAGAGAGGAGCAAAGACAGAGAGGAAGATCTGCCATCTGTTAATTCATTCCCCAAGTGGCTGCAGCGGCTGGGGTTGAGCCAATCTGAAGCCAGGAGCTCGGAATCTCTTCAGGGTTTCCCACAGGGTGCAGGGTCCCAAGGCTTTGGGCCGTCCTCGACTGCTTTCCCAGGCCACAGCAGGGAGCCGGATGGAAAGCGGGGCTGCTGCGATTAGAACCAGCACTCAAGTGGGATCCTGACATGTGCAAGGCGAGGACTTTAGCTGCTAGGCTATGGTTCCAGGCTCTCTGGTAATGTTCTTATTGTGCCTGAATTATGTCACTTGGCATAATGTACTCCAGATTCTTCCATGTTATTTGATTTGTAGAATTTACCTCTTTTTGAAAGGTTGGAAAGTAGTCCATTGTGTGTATTTGTCACATTTGCTTTGCTCTTTCATCAGTTGATGGGTAGTTTGAGTTCTTTTGTTGGTTCTTATGAATAATATTATAATAAACATGATGATGCAAATGACACTTTGACCTACTGATCTGGTTCTTTCAAATATATTTTATACCAAGTAGTAAAATTTTTGGATCATATTTAGTTTTTGAGGAAACTCACCATTGTTTTCCATAATGACTGGACTAATTTACATTCCCAACAACAGAATGAAAGGCTTGCCCAGTTTCCATATTCTTACTAGCACCTGTTACCTTTAAATTTTAGATGCTAGCATTCTCATAGGTGTGAAGTGATATTTCATTGTGTTTGTAATTTATACTTCATTGATGATTAATGATTAGCGATGTTGAATATTTTTGAGGGTCTTTTTTTTTACATTAGTAGCTATGTCTTTCTTAATAATTTTCCTTTAATTTTATCTGTTTTCTCAAACAAAAGATGATTTTACACAATCAAATCTTCACTATTTTCAGATGAAAGATTTTCTGTCTCACTTTAAAAATTCTTCCCACCTCATATATTCTTGAATTCTTTCTCCAAAAATTCTTCTATTTTTCTATGTTAACATTTTAGTACACTATGTTTTGAAAAAAAATTATTTTAGTATTTTTAACATTTGGCTTTATTTTTATAGGAAAATGGAAATTTCAATTTATTGCTAAAGCATTGACTATTAAATAACCTGTCTATTCTCCAAAAATTAGATTAGATTAATATTTCTGGAAAATTCTTTTCTTTATTCCGCTCATCAATTTTTCTATTGACAATCCTGAGGTGTATTGTTTGATTGATTCATTATTTGGACCCAGTTTATAATTAATTTTAAGTGTTTTTTTTCTCTCGTTTGGTAATGGCTCTTTCTTGTTTCAATTTGTAGCTTTGTGGTTTCAAATTCATTTATTTTTGCTGAGAATTTGATCTTTTCACACATCTGTTCATTTTTTCTTTTTCAGTAAGTCCTTGAGATTTATTTATGGATGATTGATATGAAACATTTTAATTCCTGTAAGCATCAGAAGGTGTAAATGTCCCTTTTAACACTGCTTTTGCTACATTTCATGGGCATTGATATTTTTGCTTTTATTGTCATTTATTTCTCTTACTTATTTCTTTAGTGTCATGTGAGCTATGCAGTAGCATCATTTTTCTTAAGATTTTTAAAATTTTTTATTGAAAAGTCAGATACACAGAGAGGAGGAGACACAGACAGGAAGATCTTCCATCAGCTGATTTACTCCCCAAGTGACTGCAATGGTCGGAGCTGTGCAGATTCGAAGCCAGGAGTCTGGAGCTACTTCCAGGTCTCCCACACGGGTGCAGGTTCCCAAGGTCTAACCCATCCTCAACTGCCTTCCTAGGCCACAAGCAGGGAGCTGCATGGGAAGTGGGACTGCTGGGGTTAAACCTGTGCCAATATTGGATCCCAGTGAGTGAAAGGTGAGGACCGTAGCTGCTAGCCTACCGCAGCAGGCAGTAAATTTTCTGAATTTCTCCCTATTTTGGATTTTGTTTTCCGGCTCTGTATTTAAGGGGATGTATAGTAGAAGTGTAGTGGAGATCGACTTGTCCAGATGTGCAGACATACAGTATGCATCTCTGCATCCAGACCAAAGATGAACTCCCAGTGAAACTGTTGGAAATATTCTGACAGTGGGATGCTGGACTCTGCCGTTGTCCATGCCTACAATATCTGGAAACACCTCAATAGTGGAATGATGGACTTACTACTGTTCATGAAGGACTACCCATTGTAATACTAATAGTGAAATCAGTGTATGTGTTTGGGGGAGATGACTTTGAGGAGGGGGAGGAGAAATCCCAGAACCCATGGAATTGTATCATAAATAATAATAATAATAAGGCAAAAAATCTCCACAAACCAAACATAGGAAATGATTCAGCCATGTCACGACTCAATGTATATTCAAAGGATGTTAACTCATTATACCTTCTGCACTGTTTATAGCAAGACTGTACACAGTAGCCCCAAATATAGAGTCAACCAAGTGGTTTATCATCTAATGAATGATAAAGAAAATGTGATGCATATACACTGTGGGATACTACTCAGCCATTAAAAATGAAATCTTTTCATTTGCAGCAGAATGGTTGGAACTAGACATCATCATATGAAGTCAAAAGTCAGACACAGAAAGCCACATATTGTACATTCCTGTTCATATGAGGAAGTAAGAAACAGAAAGCAAGTTAAGTCTGAACACAGAATGGTGGTGAACAAAGACGGTGAAAGTGGGAGGAGAGAGAGGCAATATAGATAATCGGAACCAAATTAGAATTAGATCAAAGAAAAAGGTTATTGTTGGTGATTGCTAGCAAAGGTGGAATGATAGTGGGCTTTCGGGGAGGATGCGAAAGTCTGGGTAACATGAGCTTTTCTAAGACGGGGTACTTGAACAAACACACAAGGGTGGTGAAGAGAAGATGGTGAATATCTGGGAAGAAATTTTCAGGCAGAAGGAAGAGACAGTGCTGTGCTCTGAGGTGGGAACCTTGCTGTGGGATGGAGAGTCACGGGAGGCAGGAGTGCTTGGAAACCAGTAAGAGAAGGAAGGCCAGAGGGGACAGGGGCAGGTGAACTGCTTTTCAGCTGGGGAATTCAAATGGTAATGGTTTCTGTAAGCTTAAAGGAAAACTTTCTCAAATTAGTTTGGTACTATTTCGATAATTCACCTTTATGTGAAAACTTGATTGGCAAACATTTTGAAAGTTGTGGTCTTCCCTTTGAACTCGAGGAGGGTTTTGTTTGTCAACTCCTCTCCCTTTTCATTCATCAGAGGAAACAGTTATAAAGTAGCCAAAGAAAATGATGGTTCTCCCCAGAACCAGTGAGATAGAAATATATTCAAGTTAACAGTGAGTGTATTTATAGATTTCTCTTTAATAATTGAAGGAATAGAAATACTTGACTTATGATGGGTGTTTAAAAATGTGACTAGTTCATGACTGAACTAATAGTTTTCAGACAGAATGTGAAGTCAACACCTGGCTGTTGGTGATAATGAAGAAGGGGGAAGAATGTTGAAATTTTATGATTTGGATAATTCACTGGCATTTTTCAGGTCAACCTGAGGGTATAGGATAATAAAGTGATATTGTTAATAATCCCTTATCTTCCTGGCAATGTGCTTATGTCTGTCTCTTGTTTTATTCAAAGTTTGCTTACTCTCTGCCCATTGAAACAATCATCATTAGCTTCACATCATAAGGTAAGGGACTTGAGGACAGAGAGGTTGTAGAAGAACTTCAGGATATTTTACAATCTGCTAAGTGCTACACGTCATTATTCTCTCTTTTGACTGCCTACTTTTGTTAAAATTAAGTTTAAATAAGTGGAGGGAGACATCTTTAAGCAGATAGAAACATTTGCTAACTAAGTTCTACAAGATGCCTTGTTACAAAATTCATAGCTAATTTTTGAAAAATGCTGCAAACTCTCTGCTTCCTCTAAATGCAGGTTTGCACATGAAGTCCTTTGGGAAGTTTGTGGCGCAGAAACCTGATTAACTTGTTTATCCCATTGTCTCCCAAACTTTTTGATCATGCAACCCCATTTTAGAATAGTATAACAGTATAATTTTTTTAATATTATTTGGGAAACAATTCAGAAAGTGTCATATGAAAACATACAACTCAAAAATGGAATGAATTCTTTAAAAATTGGGGTTTTGCAATGAATCATCAATTTTACTTTTAGCCTTGCAAATACTGACAATAATAACATATGTTTTTATTTGTTTATAGTACTGGTTTTCTTTGAAAGTGCCTGTTACTTTACAGAAGTAATTAGTTGGTTGAACCATTGTTAAATATCTGATGTTGTGCTAGGTGCTGGTAATATAAAGTAAGTATATAAACAGATCCCCTGGGATGGAATAGAATACTTCTCATCCGTCAGTGAGAGATGTGCCTGTTAGAAGTTGGATGACCAGTGTGGCTGTCTGAGAGGTGATGGAACATCAGATGTGGTTTGTAGTTGGGGTAGGTTGGTGTCTTTAGGCCACGCAGGAAGCTTCTCTTAGAAGGGATGAGGATGGCTCCCATAGGACCCTGACATTTCCCATGAACAGGTTATAAGAGCAAGTCCATCCCTCAGATGCATCTGGCTTCATGTTTGTTGACACAATCACTCCATCTTATTTTCTTTTTCTTTTTTTTTTCCAGGGGCAAAATTTACTCATTATTATTACTACTATTTTTACTTTATTTTGTTGTTATTATTTTTTCTACGGAGGTGAGAGGATTGCAGACCCATGTGGGTCTCTGATTAGGATGGAGAGGGATGGGGCGGGGAATGTTGCGCGAAGGAAGAGCTTCCATCCTCTCCCTTCTGTGACCGCAGTGGTGGGGAAGATGTGGCCCTGCTCTTTGCTGCCAGACCACATCAGTGCCAGGCAACAGAGATAGCCCCCAGAGACCTCAGTGGGGGGAAGGATGTCCTGAGCTGCCCCTGGCATGGTCTCAAGGGCTCTGAAATGTTGTCTATGTCTATCTCAATACGTCCCCTGGAATTTGCTGGATAACTTGACCTGTGGTGTTGTGAACTCTGCTTCCTTTTGCTCTTTTGGAAGAGATACTTCAAGTCTTCTGTTGAATTGAAGGAGCTGGGCATTCTCTCTTGCATGTGCATCTGGGTGTGTTCTTCATCTCTGCACAGAAGTTGGCAACAGAATTGCCCAGCCTTGCAACATTTGCTCTGAGCCAGGTTCACCTGCCGGTGTGATGCTCCCTGAGGTTATGAATCAGCTAGGACAGTTCAGCGGAGAAGACTGTCCAAGAGTTCCTGTTCCTGTTAGGCTAGTCCATACTCCTGACTGTCACGTGTGCTGGGTTGTAGTGGCCTGGTCCAGCCCATTCCCTGCTCTTTCCTAAACACATCCCAGCAGGTATACTTGCCTGGCCCAGCCTGCCCCTAATGTTCATTCCTGTGCTTGTCAGCAGGTGTGATATCCTAGTTAGGGAGACTCCTAAATACTGGTGTCAACCCAGTCTGCAAACCTGGCTATTATGTATGCCGATAGGTACAGTGGCTCAGTCTGCCTCTAGTCCTGACTCTTGCTCATACCAGTGGGGGCTATAGACTAATAAAAGAAAACTCAAAGAACCTCTACCAGACCTTCCCCTTAGGTCCAGCTCTCATGCAAGCTGATGGGTCCTACAGCCTAACTGGGGAGACCCCTTAGAGCCCTTACCAAGTCTGTTCCCTGTCGTAGCTCTCATGTGGGCCAGCAAGTGCTTTAGCCTGACCCAGCCCTGCTTGTCCTCAGATTTGGCTCTCCCTTGTACTGATGTATACTATGACCTGACATGGCCTTTCCCAGACCCAGCTCTTGCATCTGCTGAAAGGGATCACTTCCTCTTACACTTGCTGTTCTTACTGTCCACTTTGAGGTTTTCACCAGAGGCCAGTGCGATGAGGCCACCCAATCTTGGGCTTTCAGCTTCCAAAATTGTTAGCTCCATAGACAGTTTTGCTTTGTAAAATACATATGCCTAAGGTGTTTCGGTATACTGATGTGAAATGGCCTCTAAATGACTTCCACAAATAATTCATAGGCTTAAAATGAAAAATTATTCATGTATCATTAAACACTATGGAAGCAAAGGCATCAGAAGTCTTCCAAAAACAACTGAGGTTTGAACTGAATCTAAAAGGATGTATTCATGATGAAAGGATACATTCATGGTTACCAGGGAACAGGCTGGGGATGCGTGTTTAAGAAAAAGACAGCAAGAAACAGGTTTGGATAACAAGAAAGGACTTGACATGTTTGGGGAGCTCTAAGCAGTCCATAGTAGATGGAGTGCAGAGTTCTGTGGAGAGACTTGGAATGATCAGGTCACTCAAGAGTTTGGTACAACCCAACAGACTATCAATACGTATAGAACAAAACTCAGATGTGAGTATGAAGATAGCAGCATGGCTGTGTTATGGAGCATAATGGATAATTTGGAATGAGATTCCTGGGGAGAGAGGAATACAGGGCCATGTAAGACTATCTACTGGCGTTTTAAACTTATAAGAAGAAATTTTAGGTAGTGAAACTGGGACAGACCCACTAACTCTTTGGAAAGCCTGACCAAAACTATTTGGAAAGGAGGATGCTAGCCTTCTGCCATCTGTTCAATGACAGTCCATGGGATGTTCACTCTGCCAGAGGCACTGTGCCGATGCTGCAAGAATAGGACCCTGTGTGAGATGTGAGCAGACTCTGGCCCTTCCATCACAGGATTCTGACTAGTTCACAACGGGAACCAGGGGCTTGCCTTGATTCATCTGACAAGCATTTGTTAAGTCAGTATGTATGGCACCATGGTATGTCCTTAGGGAGCTGGGGATACAGGACAAGGGTGTTTCACTTTGTGTGATGTAACTCTACAGTCAGTGTAAACCAGAAAAATAGGATTTTTCTTTGCTGCAGATGGAGAAAGACTAATTTGAAGACTGGCTTACTGATAGGCATGAGAAGCTCTTGTTATGGAGGTAGAATATAGTTAGTATCTCCGAAACTTGTGAGGGGCTAATTGAGGCAAGGAGGTACATTCTGGGTGGATGGGAGCAGCTCCTGTGCAAAGGATCCTGGGAGGAATGAGGGCTTAAACTTGAGTATGTAGGTTTGCTGATTGTGGAAACCTTGACTGACCCACCTGCTAAAAAATATTGCCTTCTAGCTGTTGGAAACAGTCGTTGGAGCTGCTTAAACATGATGGAGACAAGGACTTGAGAAATCCCTGTGGGTAGGATGCATACCTGCAGAAGAGCCTTACTTAGGAACATGGCTCTGCCCAGGATAGTGTAGAGTACAATGCAGACATAGGTGAGGTGAGCAGGACCGAAAAATGCCTCCAAGACTGTGCTGAGGACAGCTGACGTGTTCAGGAGAACAGAGGAAGTGAGACAATGGGAGGCAACGGTACTGAGAGCGAGTGTTCAAGTCGCCCATGGGCTGGAATGAGTGTGGCCCCTTTGCTGATGACAGTTCTGCTGCTGATTTCCAGTTGTTTACAGATACTGAAATGTTTCAAAATTTGATCAAAGTTATAGTCTAATTATGTTGAAATGAAAATCCAGACTTCTTAGAACCATCATCTTTTTATAAAATGATATTAATCACGAGTAACATATTATTGTCACTGAGGCAATAAGTTTAAGTTTTATCCGAATTATTATTGCACAGCATGATGGAACGAAGACATGGAAGGCAGAATAACAGTCCTTTTTAAGGTTTATTTCATAACATTTAGAAGTCTTTCTCTCCCGCTGTAAAATGTCTGTAAGTGTGGCAGTAATGTTGGCTGTGGGTGATACTTACGTTGATGATATATGCATAAAATATTAAACTTTAGATCAGTTTGAAGTCTCAGGATATAAATAATTTTGCAGTTCTTTAAAAATATATTTGTTGCATTTTTCAATTTTGATTCTTAATGTACATGAAAGCAAAATGCCAGAAATATTTAATCTATGGCTTACAAAGGAATGGGGGTTGGGGTAGGTTGGGCATTATGGGTGTTGTACTGTTCAGATTAAAGGATGTCCTTCAGATTATGTATGTATGTGCTTAGAAGCTTCTGACTGAATTTAGAAAATCCATGTTGAAAGCACTACTGAAATGTTGACAAAGGAATGAAAAAAGACGAATTTCCTGTGAGTTCACATGAACAAAGGTGAGCGCAGAGCAGAGAACTGTAGTAATACACAGGATGTTGGAGGGAGCCAAGCTGCAGGGTGACTGGTGCCCAGCTCCACAGGCCAGAGCAAGTGAGATCCAAGCCTGTGGGGTTAGGGGCCCAAAAAAGCAAGCTTATCAAATAATGGGGTCCCCTGAGACAGAGGTTAAGATCAAAGGCAACAGTTGCCTTCAAAGGCTAGTCTTGGGATGGGGGCTGAAAATAGAGTTGGAGGAAAGTGTTTAAAAAAGGACACAGACATACTCTAAATCTCTAAACCACTGGAGTTCAGCAGCAGGGAGTAAATGTCCTCCCGAACAGAAAGAATCAATGATTGTCAGGTGGAATGCAAGACCCCTGGCTTCTCCTGTCTCAGATGCCAGCCATGACTGCTGGACAGGAGTCTGAAGACACCTTCTGTGAGAAAATGAACCTGACCAGGACAAAGGGAGAATTGATCAGGTGACTAACTGTAGAAATGTGATTGGAAGATGCTCAAACGAAAAGCAGAAACCAAACACAGTCTCTCTCTCTCTCTCTCTCTCACTCACACACACACTTGTGATCTGTGGGAATGATCACACAAGCTGTAGAACATTTTGTGCGTTTCTTGAGCTACTATTTGCCAAATGGTGTGTGTCTGTGTGTTTTCTTGTTAGCCAGCTCTACCCTGAAGAGCCATTTTCCTGAACCTCAGCAAATCTGTTCAGTATCCGCAGCATCTGTGTCTGCCCAGGTCTACCCTGCTCCCTGTTCTTGGTGTTGATGGTTTTCAGGAGTTGTTTTCAGAGTTGTTATGGTTGGCAGCATCTGGGACACTTTTGTGCACCTGGTTTCATAATGCAGCTTGTGGCAGTCTCAGGAAATCTGGGCAACGTGCTTTTGTGATCATGGCATCTCCCCGTGCCAGGTATGTATGTGAAATATGCTTTTGTTTGAAGAACCAAGTTTCTGGATTTTAAGGGTTTTTTTTGTTCTGCACCATCAATAAACAAAATCAGGGAGCACATTCACTGGCATTTGATGCATTTCTCTGCATATCTTAAATTCAGAATAATTTTGTGTGAGTTCACAGGAGACTTTCAGTTACAGATTTATTAAAATTCTCCTTCCTACATCTAGCCTAAGCAATTGTAGACTGTACTCCATGAAAACCCATTAAATCCATAACCCCTCCTCACCTCCCCGGATTGTTGATTTGATCTTAGAAGTTTGTGTTGATTGGAGCTTAACTTTTGTATTTGAGACTACCATTTGTGTGTTTGAAGGTCATGTGGGATTGGTCGTGTTTAATTGTGTCCCCCTAGTATTGTAAAATCCCAAGAACATTGGATCTATTTAGAGAATTTTGAGTCTTTTGTTTGTTTTGTTTGTTTAAGGCTATGTTGTTCAATTTAGAACTATAGAGTTTCTGGGTAACATCTCCAATTCTTGTTTTTCTGGGTGAATTCTTAGAAATTTCTAAATCTCTGAAGATTATGGTCAGACTGTTCCAGTTATTAATGAAAATCACATAAATCTTAGGTTTTTAAGATCTTGGGCTATTGTATCTCCTAGGTATCAGATCAATTTGTCATTTAATTCTTATCCATTGATTGTGGCAATCGAATGCTTCCAAAACACATCATAATTGTAAACGTGTGCTGAGCATTCTTATGTGGGAGGCATTGTGTGAGAGTGAGACAAAGAAACAGGAGGCCTGAGATTTGTCATTTTGGAGAAAACATTGTCACTGGGGAATGAGTTGTGAAAAAATAAATAACAGATATTGATACACAGACAATTCAAGAGTTGGCAAACTATTGCGACTAATCATATGTTAATTATTATCAAACTCTAGGCAAAAGAAATGAACTTTCACTGAGTTACACAAGGAAGAACTTATAAAAAAGATGAGCTATATTGAGTGACTGGATTTTGGCAGATGGAAAGGAAAAGAGAGGAATTAAAACACAGAAATTCAAATATGGAAAGGGCAGGGCCTGTTTGATGGACAGAGAATGAGAAAAACAGTTGTATGGGTGGAGAGGCACCCTTAATTCAAAATCTGGACCAGTGAAGTTGATGGAGCAGTAAGGAGACCAAACCAGCTCTGGCTCCCGTGCACAGAGAAAAGATTTATGATATCGAGACTTTAATCCATGACCATAGTATATTCCTGTATCTATATTAAATCCTATTTAATTTCTCTATTTTTTCTGGTCTTAATAGTTTTCTATGTAGAAGACTTGCATATCTTTTACTATACTTGTTCTTAGATATTTGACACTTTTATGCTATTGCCAAAGATATTTTTAGAAATTTCAATTTCTTTGGATGCTACATAGAAAACAACTGATTCTTGAATATTGCCTTTATATACGGTAAACTTGCTAGTTTAACTTACTAATTATAATATTTCATATATAGTGTTTTTCAAATTTTCCAAGTATCTAGTTATGCCATACATTAATTGTGGCACTTGTATCTTTTTTATAACTCTATAAACGTTGTTCTTTTTCTTGACACCATCTGGGAACCTTTAGTGTCACATGAGTTAAAGTTGGTGATGGGCAGTTTTTCTCATTTCTGATAGCAAGACATGTTGTAAAATTTTCCAGTTATGACTGATGTTTGCTATATAGACTTTTGTAGATACCTTTGATCAGATTAAATAGTTCAGTCTGACTGATTGACTGTTAAACTAATGAGTTAATACAAAAATCAGTTAAGCTAATGTTTTAGTTTACTATTAATATAAATTTATCAAAATTGGCTACATCTATTGGGAAGATCGTATGAATATTATCCTTTAGTTGATATGGTGAATTCTATGATTTGATTTTCAAATACATTTTTCACCACTGAGCTAAATTCAGCTTGCTTGTGATATATTATCTTTTGTCAAAAAAATTGGAGGCAGTTTCACAGCAATAACAGAGGAAGACAGAGCAGCCTGTCTGAGAGCATGCTGAGAGAGAGGACTTTCCCATAGCCAAGCCAGATTGTGCGTCCGTGACACAGTCTTCCCTCACGAAGAGATGCTGTACCCAAGTGGAGGCAGCACAATGTTGGGATGGAAAAGCTGAGCCTCTGAACTCACACGAACCACTCTGCCTCTTCCATGGAGTGTGACGTTCCATCTAAGTGTCTTACTTTACACATGGGGGGCGTCTTGTCAGGGTTATACAAACGATGAAATGATACAGCACATTGTTAGAGAGTGTAGGTCACTCAGCCCACAATGATTACAATTTCACTCCATTTTGACATGCTATAGTTAGGAAGTTCAATGAATATAGAAAAATTTTAAAATCTGAAAAAGATTTTGGTTCACAGGAAATAATTTTTGATACTTAATCATGTGATGTTTTAGCTTCACCCAAAATCTTATATAATTTCTAAAACTCTTTTATGCTATCTGCACTGCTCAAGAGCTTCCAAAAACCTCTAAGTTTTTAAACAAATTTTTGAGATAAACGTGACACAAGATAATGCACATACTTCAAGTGCATAATTCAGAATTTTGATATTTGTTTGTAACCCTTAAATGATTAGCCAATCATCATGAGGAACGTTCCTTCCTACCACCATCACATTTGGATGGGCTTCCTGTGGAAATCCCATGCCCCTTTCACTCAGTCTGTCAGAGCTTTCTGACAGCGCCCAAGCAGCCTGACCTTAGCTAAGCCAACCCTGCAGAAGAAGGCAGCCAGAGTGCTGCTCCACGCTGGAGTTCAACTGCATTGTAATGGACAGATGTAGTGTGAACCACATGTTCTAAAACATGCAGCAAAAAATGCATGCAGACAAAAGCTTTTATTTGAACAGTTTTCAGCAGCCAAAGGGATATATTATAAGGTATGCCCTGAAACATGAAACCTTATATTCTGAAGCCACTGCACCATCCTTTGGGTGTTTATTTGTGAATGCTCATGAGGACTGAATGTGATGCTCTGAATGTTGCATTTAACCAAATTCATGGTGGAACTTAAGGTGATCGCATAGGGGCTAGGACGCTCGGGAGGTGAATAGGTCACAAAGGTAGAACATCTAGGAGCAGGATTCGTGCCTTTAAAAGTGATCACAGAGGGTCTGGCCCAGTAGCCTAGTGGCTAAAGTCCTCACCTTGCACAAGGTGGGATCCAATATGGTTGCCAGTTCGTATCCTGGCTGCCCTGCTTCACATCCAGCTCCCTGCTTGTGACCTGGGAAAGCAGTGGAGGTTGGCCCAAAGCCTTGGGAACCTGCATCTGTGTGGGAGACCCAGAAGAAGTAGCTCCATACTCCCGGCTACAGATTGGCTCAGCTCTGGCCATTGCAGCCACTTGGGGAGTGAATCAGCTGATGGAAGATCTTCCTGCTTGTGTCTCCTCCTCTCTGTATATCTGACTTTTCAATAGAAGTAAATCAATCTTAAAAAAAAAAAATAGACCACAGAGAGTTAGCTGGCTTGTCCCTCCTACCAGTTGTGGGCTCTGTAAAATGATGCCACAGGTCAGAAAAAGGAGTGTAAATACTGTCTCCACGTTGGATTTCCCAGCCTTCAGGACTGTGTGGAATATGGAAGTATCATTCATCTTATGGTATTCTGTTTTAGCAACCTGAATGGACTAAGACATATCTCATTGTCAGCTTGATTCACCGCAGTGTTAATACTGAGGCCTGGATGGCCCTGGAGCTGAGGCAGAACCTGGACAGGAGACATAGGAGGATTAATAACGTTTTCACATACCTTAAGAAAACAATAATGACTTAGAGCTTAGTAAGATAAATTGAAAGGAGCAAAAGGGTAAAGGAGCGTTAAGTGATGCTTATTAAACCCTGTATGTGCTAAACACAATGCTACAATGGGTGGCCTGCATTTTCTCATTTAAGCCTTCCTATAAGGTGGGTCCCTTACCCTGTTTACAGATGGTGAAACTGGAACTTAAAGAAGTCAAGGAATCTACTGAAGCCTTGGAATGAGCCTTGGCAAGGTTGCAAATCCTGAATGACTACTGCTAGCTGAGGGGATGGACAGAGCCTGGATCACCTCTATGACTCAAAATCCCATTAGTTGTATTCTTGCCCTTGGGCCCTGAGTCTAGTGACTAATTCCCTGCTGATGGCTGCTACAGTCTCCTGCGCTCTCCTTTGGTCCCCTTCCAAGGTCTTTGTTCCAGCTGTGGACACCAATCTCTGAATTTTAGGGGTTTTTTTTTTTGCCCCTGTGTTCACTGTAGGGCCAGACATTCTCGTCCCCAACCCTGACTTTGGGCTTCTCTCCCTGACTCTGCCTTGAATTCCTGATTCTGACCATTTGCTGTTTCTGTCTCTGCTCTCTGCCTACTTCGTCTGTCCTTTCTTGACCCTTGGCTTCCCAGAACCCTTCATGGGGATATCCTCCCTGCACCCCTTGGCCTAATCTGGCTCACTCACTGGTTCCCCACTTTCTGCGCATCTTCTTTGCTACAGGCTCCCGCTTCTCACAGCTGTCTGTCTACACAGCCTGCTGCTTCTCAGAAGGATTTTAAATTCTAGCTTATTGACATCCGGCCAGTTCTGTACCTGCCTTTTTTTGACTTCATCACAAATACCTGTTGCAATTTCTCTGCCTTGTTGATTTAGTTTTGGCCTTGGTGCATGAAGAGTTAACAAATAGGTGTCTTCACAATCAGTTCCTTCCATGTTCCTGGCAATTCTCAACCAGTAGATTCCATGGGAGCAGCATCTCACACTGAATGCTCAACATCACTACATGGATCTAGGCTTTGTATGTGTTACAGCTGAGCAATTATATGATAATGTGCACTGAAGACTTTCCAATGGGAATGGTGAAATGCTTATGCTAACTTTTCCTTGTATTACTGAGACCACTTTCGCACAATTTTAATAGTTCATTACATTAAAAAGACACAATTTTCTAACCAATTGGTTAGAAAACTCAATTGTCTAACCAAACTAGAGTTCTTAGCGTCTTTGTATAAAATTCCTCATAAGGACCAGTGCAGTGGCACAGCTGATTAAGCCCAGCCAGCAACACTCATATCCCAACCACCAGTTTGACTCCTGGCTGTTGTGCTTTCAGTTCACTTCCCTGCTAATGTGTCTACAAGAGTAGTAGAAGATGGTCCAAGGGATTGGTGCCCTGCCCCGCATGTGGAAGACCCAGATGAAGTTCTAGGCACCTAAACTCAGCCTGGCCCAGCCCTGGCCATTGCAGCTATTTGAGAAATGAACCAGTGGGTGGAAACTCACTCACTCACTCTCTCTCTCTCTCTCTCTCTCTGTCTCTCTCTTTCTCTCTCTCTCTCCCTCCCTCTCCCTCCCTCACCCTCCTTCTCTCTGCCTCATACTTCTCCTCTCTCTCCTTCTCTCCCTCTCCTCTCCATCTCACCTTCTCTGTGTCTCTCTAACTTTGCCTTTCAAATAAGTAAATAAACAAATCTTCTTTTAAAAAAAAACTGTAATCATAACAAAGACATTTCCTTGTCCCTTTTTCTGGAAAGGTGCCTTATCACTTAAGTATAAGAGCCACACTCATTCTCTTGTGCCTTGTTCATGTCCTCCTGGAAAGTTTATTAACAGACAAAATCAAGAGTGCAGATAAGCTTTGTTTTGTTTGTATGTTTTTTGAAAGGATTGGCTTGTGTGGTCAAGCACCTGGAGTCATGTCAATGTGAAGTGGCTGTCTGCAGTCTCTTTGTGGAGGCCTGGAGCTCACAGCGAGACGGAGATGGTGTCATGTGTCTGCTGCTTCCTGCCTGGCTGGTTCCTGTATCTCTTCCCAGAGTTTACATCAGTTTAGTGCCTCAGCCATGGCTTCCCCATAATGCAACACTGATATGTAGATCTGTTTTATCTTAGTCACAAGGGCACATGAACCACATGATTGCTGCGGAATTTCAGTTTTAGTGTCTTTGGTTTCTAATAACCTTCATAATTGTCTTTTTTCTCTCATCAGGGAGATGGTATAAGGTGTCCGCATTACGAATTTCATTATGCTGGAACAAGATAGAGGTTAACTTCACAGTTATGTCTTGATATGCTATAGCAGGCTTCTACTTAGTAGAAAATACTGTTTTCCCCCTAATCAGAAAGAGAAATAGTTAGTCCTAATGAAATGGGTTCACTGAGAAGCAGGAGATGAGAGACGGAGCAGGCACGTGAAACTATGAGCAGTGATAGACATAAATCCTGTCTCCCCCTTGCACACAGGTTTCCACTATTAATTGCTGCTTATTCTAAAAGTCTTTCTTTAACTTTTTAAAGATATAAAATTTGAGGATGAAAGTTTTTTCAAGTTGAAATTTGCAGCTTTTTGTACTAGAGATTTGGAAAACCAGGCTCTTTTCCAGGATAAAATTTTTACTTCAATTATAAAATTGCTACTATAAATAGCCAATTCAAGGTCATAGGGTTATTAGTCTCATCAGGCAGTTAATTTACATTGTAAGAAATGTATGAGTCACTTAGCTAAAATAGAAAAGCAACTGATGGCTTGTTGTCACATACCATGTGTAATCCTGCTTAGAAAAATAGAATGATTTCATAAATTTGCCAGTAGAATGACGAAGAACTATGAATCTAGTTCTCTTTTCTAACTGAAATTCCTCTGTTCATGAGAAAGGAATAATAGCTCTCTGATTAAAAACAAAGAGGAAGTTTTGCTTTCAGGGTTTACACATTATAATATAAGATGCCGTGTGTATGTGTCTGTGTGCATGCGATTGTATGAGATACATGTATTTCATGTTTCTGTGCTAGTGGGTATTCGACTTGACTATTGTTTTGGTTGATTCAACAATTTGAAAGAATTTTCCAGATTTAGTAGTATAACTCATAGTTAGCTCCAGTGTTGAAAAGACTTTTGGGTTTTCACAGATGCTAGTCGGGATATGTTGACATGGGAGTCTTGCTACTTTGAAACTGTGGCCACTGCCACCATGAGCTATGAAAGATATTACCATGATATTGGGATTGAAAAGGGTAGCTGCCTTCGGACAGCAGAAGAGCTCAAGATCTCTGCCCTTGTGGGTCTAATTTCTCTAACCACTTCTCCCAAAATTGTCTGGTTACAAACTCTACAGCAGCCCCTTTGTCGCCTGATGACCAGCACTTACCCCTCTCTTGTTCCTTTATGCCATGAAGATTTGTGAAAATTCCTGATGACAATAACAGGTGGTGTTATTATGTAACCCTCACTATACATCTGGTGCTGTTCTAAATAACATAAGTACTGATTCTTCTAATCTTCACTACGATGAAACAGGTTCCATTTTAGAGCTGTAGCAACTGAGACACTAAAGGCATTAAAGACCACAAGCAGTAGAGCCAGGATTTGGACCCAGACAGCCTTAACTCAAGAACACATATTATTAGCTATCATACTTTGCAGTGTATTATAAAATCGTATAAACATGTAGCAGAGATAACCAATGCCAGGAGAATACCCCTGCTTCATTCTGTGTTACTTATGATGAATATGCACCATTTCCAGCACTCAAAACCACACAAAATAGGTGCTCTATAACTTATTGTTATCGTCATCAGCATCATCACAGTCATACACCACTCATTAGGCATATTTATGTATGCATTTTTTGCATAAATTAGATTCAGTTCTAGTAATTAGATCCTGTTGGATAGTATGTAGTTGAGGATCTTCGGGTCTATTTTCATCTGTTGCATCTGTATCTGGGTTTGGTATTAGGTGATACTGGCTCCAGAGAAGTCTCCTAGTAACCTAATGAGGTTCATATTGTTCCTCTTGTGGCTGAGAAGACTTTGCATTGAAGGGGCTTGAGACTCCTTCATTGGGTGCCAGGATCTTCTCCTCACCCAGTATTCACTATATGCTCAATTCTTTAAGACAAAACAAGTTGAGAAGGTGAGGAAAAATCCATGATGTGATGAATGGTGCATACCCAGGCACTAGGATTTCTTTGTTCCTCTTGGTGGATTTTAGGGTGCTCAAGTTGTATGTAGCTCTCTTTGAGGAGGAGGACTGGGATGCTCACCCTGGTTGTCATGGAGTCATGATGCTTCAGCCCCCATCATTGCTTTTACTTGCTTTATTCTCTTCTGTTTGTTTAGTTGATAAATTCTCTTGGGGTGGGTGACTGACTGACTGACTGGGTTATCCCTCCTATTTTAGGAGTGGGAAACAATTTACTCAATTCCTAACTTAGCTCTTTAACACCTCAGACCGTACCAGTAAAAGTGGTAAGTATTCCAAGGTGAAAGTATTAATAACCTATTTTATTGAGAGGTTATTTTGGAACATAGAGTTTCTTTAGGGAAGAAAAGCTGGGCCAGCATTGTGATGTGGCAGGTTAAGCCACCATGTGTGATGTTGATAGCCCGTATGAGTGCCTGTTTGTATTCTTGCTGCTCCACTTCCAGTCCAAACTCCTGTCAATACCTGAGAAATGCAATGGAGAATGACCCAGGTCCTTGAGCCCCTGCCACCCTCATGGGAGATCTGGAGGCAGTGCCTGGCTGTTGGCTTTGACCTGGAGCCAGACACACATGCATTGTGGCCATCTGCAGAGTGGACAGGTAGAATTGATCTCCATTACTCCCTCTTCTTTTCTCACTGTAACTCTTTCAAATAAATAGATCTTACAAAATGCAAAAGCCGACAAATTTAAACAATGAGTATTTTTATTGGTTTCCAGGCTCAGCTAGCTGCTGTCTGAGAGGCATGGGTGCTTGTGAGAGAATGCGAAGGGGAAACCCTGTACAGGTGCAGAAAATGAAACACATGACCGTAAGGCAAGCAGCACTGTGTTTGTGACTTGCCGCAGAAGGTGCCAGCTCTACAGATTCACAGAGTGACAACTGGATTTCAATTCCCCCGAGTGGTCTTTGGAGACTCTGTCACTGGCTTAAAATGCAAATCTTGTTCTGCCTTCCCTTGGGTGCTGTAATACCATTGCCCAGTTTTTAGCTGACAGAGCTTCATCTGTGGCCTGAGACTGGCGTGAGGTGGGCCCTTCTTTCTTGTCCCACCCTGAGTGGGGAGTGGGCCCCATAACCTTTTCTTGTACTGTTTGCAGCTTGGTGCCTCCCGTCCAAGGGCAAAGCCAGTCCCCAAGAGATAACAAATACATGAACTGAAGTGATGCTTAGCCACTAATGGGCAATGGATGGTTTAACAAAATCTACAATAAGGCCTCTCCACAAAGCAGGCTGTGAGCAGGCAAATCATGTTCTTTGAGTGTCCTGTCATTAGACAAGGATCCTGTTTTAATAACTGTGTTATTCTGGGGAGAGCTAATAAGACAACTAAACACCAACAGATTTATTTCCTGGTCTTGGACCAGGTTTCTTTGCACTGCACGTTGCTGTGGTCCTCCTGGTCTCTGATTCTTTCTTGCCAAGCCTGTTCCATCAGGCCGCTGTCATCCTGCAGAGTTTTGACGTGCTAGAATCCTAGCAACAGATTTCTTGTTTAAGTAGGAAGGTCCTTCTCATCAGTCTCCCACAGACTGGGAAAAGTTTTGTGTTCCTTATCACCCACAGAATACCCCTAGAGCATTGTTATTATTATTACATTGTGGGGTTTGTGTGTGTGTGTGTGTGTGTGTGTGTGTGTGTGTGTGAACTTGTTCTTAAACTATTTTAGTAGAAAAATAGGCCTGGCTGCTGAATCTCAGAAAGCTAGTTCCTTTTGGAAAGTGATTTCAGGGATATCGCCTCTGTAGGGGACATGTCTGGTTTTTACAGGCTTGTTTTGTTTGATTTTGCATTAGGAAAAGAATGCTAATAGGAGGTTGGTTATGTTTTTGGACAAATTAATACTACCCCATTTCATTTTAGGAATCTCCTGCTTAAACGTTTTCCATTCATTATACCCCAAATCTTTTATACTTTTTGTTATTAATAACAAGTCATCAACTGAAAGTTTGAATTCTGTAATAGATCAATAAAATTGACTTTAAAAGATTTCCCTTCCAACTCTAAATGTAACAGCAAGATTCTTCTGTATATCCCAAGCAGTGTTCTAGGTGAACTGCTGCTATTTGTTCCCTGAGCTCACCGAAGCCCCTTGCACTAGGAGCTAGTATCTTAATTTTACAGATAAGAAAGAGGCACAGTGTTCAAGGCACAGAAAGGCTAGTAAGTTATACAGATTCATCCTGTGGCAAGCAGCAGAGTGAGCATTTAAGTCCTGGAGTGTGGCTTCCAAGTTCATTTTTCTGAAAACTGTTCTATAGTTAATACTAAGTTCAAAAACATGGGAAAAAAGTAAGAAGAAAAGTAACCATTTTTTTCCCATCAGAGTTATTTGTTAGAAGAAATTGTTAATATCGATAGGCACTTTTCTGTATTTTTATGTATTTATAAATCTTTAAAAATAAAACCAGTAGTTTCTTGACACTTGTTCTTTTACAAAGTAGCTCCCCTGTGGTACTTTTTAGGTTATAATTATTGCCATGAATGTTTTGGCTTCATGATGCTCCTCTGCATGGAAACATACATACTTTCTGTAATTAAATTTCTTACTGAAACATGTCTATGTTATTTCCCAGGCTTCAGTAACCATCATCCCACATTATTTTAGACACATGCTTGGTTGTTTGTTGACACTGGGTTCCTGCAGTCACGTTAGAGTGGCTGAGGCCAAGGCGGGGAGATGCCGATTCTCAACCTCTTTATTCCTTGACCAATTGTCCTGCAAAAAAATAATTTCATGTTCTACTAATGTTAGCATTGGACAAGGGCACCTGTTTCCCTGCCCACTGGATGCACTGGAGTCACGTCTGTTCTACTGTATATAACAGACAAAAAACCCCAGAAAGTTTCTAGTTTCCATGCGCTTCTTTTTGATTTACAAGAAGTTAAAAATGTAAGAACTTTGATTATCCGTTGAATAAATGTGCTTGGCTCAAAATTTTTACTGAGTGAAAAATATTCAGTAGTGAAAAGTGTAAGCACCTTCACACCCTGCTTCCCACATCCTTCAGCTACTCTCTTGGGAAGCAACCGCTGCGATCATTTTCTTGAGTAGTCTCCCTGGGTCACCATGCATATACGTGGACGCATGTGGAAGGGTAGTGGGCACACGCATGCGTGTTTATTCACACAGAAGCATACCGCATGGACTTTTTTGCCCCCTTGGTTTTTTCCACATAACAACATGACTTGGAGATTATTTCAGATAATAATTATCCTGTTATTTTTCTGCATGCTTGTTTTGTATGGGAATGACTGCAAATATTCATATCTGTCTATTGGCGGTGGGCATTTCTTTTGTAATTGTTAGTATTCCTTGGACAATTTTTATATTGTGAGGTTTTCTTTTGTTATTGATGGTAATCTGCAAATCTTTATTGTGAAGTAAAATGTAAAATGTGTATGATTTGATACAAATGATTTGACAACTTTATTTCACATTAAAAAGATTTATTTATTTTTATTGCAAGGTCATATAAATAGAGAGAAGGAGGAAAGACAGAAGAAGATCTTCCATCTGATGATTTACTCCCCAAGTGATTGCCACAGCCAGAGCTGCGCCGATCCGAAGCCAGGAGCCCGGAGCTCTTTTGGGTCTCCCAAGTGGGCTCAGGGTCCCAAGGCATTGCTCCATTCTTGGCTGCTTTCTCAGGCCACAAGCAGGGAGCTGGATGTGGGGCAGGGCCACAACCACGGATTAGATCCGACGCCCATATGGGATCCTGGCATGTTCAAAGAGAGGACTTTGGCTGCTAGGCCACCACGCTAGGCCCTATTTCACATTTTATTACTATCCTTCCAGTTATGTTTTATTTATGTCCTTTCAATTTTATGTCTTATCCATGTTTTTAAAAAGATTTATTTATTTTTAATTGAAAAGCATATTTTATGTGAAGAGATAGGGAGAGAGGAGAGAGAGAGATGTTTTTCATCTGCTGGTTCTTTCACCAAATGGCTGCCACAGCTGGAGCTGAACCAGTCCGGATCCAGGAGCCAAGAGCTTCTTTCTTTCTTTTTTTTTTTTTTAAGATTTATTTATTTTTATTACAAAGCCAGATATACAGAGAGGAAGATCTTCCATCCGATAATTCACTCCCCAAGTGAGCGCAACGGCCGGTGCTATGCTGATCCGAAGCAGGAGCCAGGAGCTTCCTCCAGGTCTCCCACGTGGGTGCAGGATCCCAAGGCTTTGGGCCATCCTCCACTGCTTTTCTAGGCCACAAGCAGGGAGTTGGATTGAAGCAGGGCTGCTGGGATTAGAACTGGTGCCCAGATGGGATCCTGGCGTGTTCAAGGCAAGGACTTTAGGTGGTAGGCCATGGCACCAGGCCGAAGAGCTTCTTTCTTGATCTCCCATATGGGTGCAGGGTCTCAAGGTCTCGAGCCATCCTCTGCTGCTTTCTCAGGTCATAAGCAAGATGATGGATCAGAGGTGGAACAGCCAGGACACAAACTGGTGCCCACATGGGATGTTCGCATGGTAGGCTGAGGATTAGTTTGCTATGCTCCTGGACTGACTGTGGGTGGTGTGAGTTTTGTTGTATGTTTTGATGTGAATATAGTGAAGTCCTTTATCAATATTTTTGATTTGGTTTGTGTATGATTTTCCCAGGTGATTTAAGTCAGTGACGTCTTTTTGTTAACATGGATTCTTTTGATGAAGGTTTGGCTGTTGTAAGTGATGGTGCTTTTCACATGGATGTGTGATTTTATATTTTATAACTGATTCAGTTCTTTTGAACCCATATTTATGTATGAGAGTGTAACGTCTTCTGTAGTACTCCTCTCTTCAAGTTTTTGGAAGCTACCATATTGCTTGCCACATTTTTACAATCCCACCAACTATGCACAAAGGTTTGACCTTCTTTACATCTTCACTCATACTTGATATTTTCTGCTTTTTATAAAACCATCATAATCTTAATGGGTATGAGAATAAATTTTTCTAAATATAACGCTTCTATCATAATTTAAGAAAAAGGAATTTTCCCATGGCATCCTTTCAGCTCCACGTATTCTGTAAAAGGAATATCACAAATCGGAAGCAGTCTGAGAGCTTGTATTTGCAGGACTTTTATTATGTATGAATTAGTTTCATCTTAGGTTTACCTCCTTTGTATAATAATTTCTAATGAGCATGAGCAGATGGTCGAAGTAAGCTTAATTTTGAATTGGAGTTGATTAAGATAAAATTACTGGTTAGCTACATATTGGCTTGGGAGCTGCTGGTGTCTGAATGTCCATTAAGGAAGAAATTGGTATAGTGTTGAAACTTAGTTTCTCTCAAGCCCTACCTCTGCTAGCTTGGAATATTAATCCCCCAGGGTTTTCCTGGAATCTGAAGGAAGGAGGCTATCTGCAGCAATTTACATTTTGTGGAATGGGCTTTGGTAGAGACTTCTCTACTCTGATTTTCTTGTAACATATTAGTTTGTCTGCAATGTAAGTAGTCCTGGCTTGAATACTAGGTGATCAAAGTCTTGTTAGTTATTCAATTTTTAATTTCAGTTGTGAATAGTACCAGGGATCATGACAATATCAGTGCTTAGCTTAGGAGTTATCAGGACTCAGTGAACTAAGGCATGACAAGTATTAAGTAAAGTTCCTGGCATGTAACTGCTAAATAAATGTTAATGACTGCTGATGATAAGGCCCTGTGATCATTGCTGAGGTCAATGAAATGTCATTCATTGGTTCAGATACTCAAGATCATGGCATAAAACTATAGTGGAGAGCGTTTCTAGAGGAACTTTATTACCCTTGGACAAATCTGCCATTTGGTAACTCTAATCCTCTCCACCTTTTTCCTTCCCCCCTTTTTCCTGAACATAAACGGTTTCCAAGTCTAGTTTTGAGTAGTTGTAAAAACAAAGGAAAATAGAACTGTTGCCAGCACAGCCATGATTGTAGACGTCCTCCTGGTACATGCCTGAAGGGTTAAGTTTTCCACAAGCCTGCTATGGTTCGAACAGGATTTGGCTCTCCAACTCATGTAGATGTTTAAGTCACAAAGTTGCAGATTGATTTTGCTGACATAGTGGAATTTTGAGTCAAATTAGACGTTTGAAGATGGGGTCCCTGGGAGGTGACCAGATAGGGTCTGGATGCTCGGGTAGAATCCTGTGGTTGAATCATGATGGCTTTCTAAGGAAGGGTCATATGGATGGGTGAACACACTTCCTGTTTCTGTGCCCTGGTTGCCTAGGAGTTTCTCCTTCCATAAACATTCCAGCATCCAGTGCCTTCATCAGATGCCGGACCACTGGGGCTCATCAACTCCTGGAATGTGACCTCTAAAGCTGTAATACAAGACCAAACCCCTTTCATTCATAAATGACCCTTCCCAGATCTTTTAGTTGTAGTTATGCAAAGCTGACTGATGTAGAAAGTAAGTACTAAGGAAGTAGAGCTGTTACTGTTAACAAACTTTAAAAATGTGGAGTCATCTTTGGAAGTGGTTTAAAGGAAAAGTTGGAAGAATTTGGAGGAGCAAGCCAGAGGAAGTTTTGAATGCTATAAAGGGTTTTAAGGTATTTCTGGTAAAGGCTTGGAAGCTGAGATAAACGTGGATGGAAAATGCTATTCTATTGATGTCTCAGATGTCAAAATGGGTTTGTTGAGAACTGGACTAAGACTCAACGTTGCAACATGATGGCCAAGAATGTGACTTTTTTGTATTCCTGTCATGAGACTCTGGGAGAGCTAACCTTAAGGTGGTGGACCCATTTTTTTGGTGGAGATGTTCAGCATGTGTCTTATGGGCTGCTGTTAGGAACCTGACCATGAGAATCAGGAGCAAAAAGGAACAGAAGGGAAGGGTCTTGGAAATTCAGTATGGCTGGAGAAGGAAGAAAAAATTTGGTAGAGGGAAGTGAAGTGGAGACAGCCTAGCTGCTGTAAAGAGAGCCATGTGCTACATGAACCAAGCAGTGACAGAAAGAACCCGAAAGATTTTAGAGATCTTTGAAGCAACCTCTTGCATTAGAATTCCATTAGAGATTTGGGAATGAAAATCTGTTACAAAGACTTCAGGGAAGGATCCGTTTAGAAAAGAACTCTGGAGCACCATGTTCATTCAAGGTCAGTGCCGGATTCTAGCTTGCCTGCGAAGTAGTTGGAGGCTACTGATTCAAGCAAATCAGGTTTGGCTTTTGTTTGTGGTAGAAACTGGGATAAGCCAAATGCAGCTTATTTTTTCTGGTGAACACAATGCAAGAATTACAGAGTTATGGCAAATTCCAGCAACATCTCAAAGCGTGGGAGGCTTTGAGTTGTGCCGAGGGGTTGGAGACCTGTGTGGAACAATGCCTAGTGGAACTGTGTTAGAGCTGTGGATGAAATCCTAGGAAAGTAAAGTTTCCAGGCACATAAGACACCCACTGAAGAAAGGGACAAGCGGTTTTCCAGGAAATCCTGGAAAGTTGCATGCATCAGTGTTCAGTCTGTCTGAGTGTGCGCGTGTTCAGGGACCAATGCAAGAAAACAGGATTTCAAATGAAGTGTTGCACTAACTGGGAACCCAAGCAGAGGCCTGTTGCAGGAGCAGAACCACTGCAGAGCACTTCCACTAGGGCAATACCTGGTGGAAACATAGGATTGGAACTGGTGCAGAGTTCCACCAGGGCAGGGTGCACTGAAGAAGCTGGAGAGCTGAGATACCGGCTTGTGAGGATTGAGGCATGTGCGCATTCCCCTGCCGGCTTTGCCGCCCCCCGCGCCCCCCGGTTCTCACGTGTGCTGTTTGGGCACTGCAAGCACATCTGTTACGGCTCACCTCACCTTGGCATTCCTTAATGTGCACTAGTATGTGTTGCAACTGAAACTGGCCTGACCCACACTCTGTGATGGTGCTTGGATTCGCCAGCAGTTGATGTGAAGGGGTTCAGCCTGGTCTGCCCCCCCACCTATGCCATATGTATGATGGTGGGTATCTTCCTCTGGCCTGGTCTGGGTCGCTCCATATCGTGGTTTTGTGCTCACCTGTAGGGGCTGTATTCCGACAGAGGAGTTTCCCAAGCTCCTCCATCAGAACCTCTCCCTATGCCAAGTCTTGTGCTTACTGGTGCTTCCATGGGCCAGCCCTCCTTGCTGGCCTTACAAGCACTTCTCATGACCTTCTGCAGCTGGATGTTCTATATTCTGTTAGAAAATGAGTTCATTAAAGGCACATGGTCCAAATAGAAGCATTAAGAGTATGGAAGCTTAATTGCCAAGAACAAAAAATAACTGAGATTTTTATGTGTACTTTTGGACGAGAACTTCAAGCTCTGGGAGGTATGGTCCTGGAATTATCTGGCCTCATCTAAGCAACAGTGAATGTAATTTTGTCCCTGACAAGTTTGACTCTCAAACAACCTTCTTCATGGCACATAGCATGGATACCCCTTTGGGAACTCATTAGTATGCCCGAGACCTGCCTGCTTTGTAGGACTGAATTTGGCAGTCCTATTGCAGGGGGCCTGGTCATGGCAGCCTTTACCTGGGCAAAGCCTGTGTTCATTGTTTCTTAAAGGAAGGGGCCCTATTATGCCTCACTCTTGAAAGGTTGATATAGAAGCTTAGTTATTTCCCTATACCTGCTGGGGTCCATAACTTGTTAAAGTTGGCAGGAATTTGCATTTATTGAATGGCTTATAATCTTTCTGGGGTCAGTCTTCATTCTGTGGGGATGAGGACAAGGCCCGTATGGTGTTTGTCCTTGGATTTCTAGCCATGCTTTACTAGGAAGTTAAGGGTGTTACTGAAGTGTCCAAGATCAGTACCTCAATTGAAGGAACAGATGAACAAGTCACCTTAATGCTGGATTGTCTTTCCATTTCTCTCAAGAAATCAGTGATTTAGATTCTCCATGAGAATCTGCCCAAACAGGGACTGGGCTGTCTATAAGTGCTGTGGCAGCACTGACCAGGCTGGCACGTTAAGCCTGTCCAAGCTTTGGCATTTGGACCATTTAAAGCAAATATATACTCACAGAAGGGACTTTTTGGGCTTAATAATAATTGAGTGGTGTTTAACGCCTGACGATATGTGCCTGGGGCTCAGACCTGCAGGTGAATCTGTAAATCCATCTCCTAACATGAGGCACTGAAATGTGAACCTCCTTGGGGAAGGCAGCCCATGGACTCCCATTACTTGACTGGACTGAAAGGAAACTTGGCCTGAATAAGAGGTTGGCAGAGTAGGTGGCTACTGTATCTAACAGGAAAATCATGATCCTATTGCTGTGTCAACAATTACTCCAGACTCTATTCCCTCCATTTAAAAGACACATGGAATGAAGGGCTTTATGAGCTTAGGGCCAGCAGTCTGCAATTCTGACCAGAGGTCTTTTGACCCTCAGGGTAGTTCCACGTTCAATGGCCTGGCTTTGGAAGAAATGGCACAGCTTTCAGAGAGGCCAAACTCTGTCACAATACCTTCCTATGATGGAACCGCATGTGGGACAAGTGATCTGATACAAAACTTGGGGGTTAGGTCCACTCTGAAACCATATCTCATTTGCAGGGGTTGAGCCTGTTGTGTCAATCCCTGCAGAATTTCATCTAAGCACAAAATAGGTTTGGCATCATTTTATAACCCCACAATGTGCTTTACAGACTCTAAATGGACTCAAACAACTATAATTTCTCTCAGTGGGGAGTCTCTCATCTTGAGATTCCCCAGGATCCAACTGGGAGCCTCAAACTCAAAAGACTCAAGTCAGAACTTTAAAGCTAGAGTTGTCAGAGGTTCAAATCATTTGGTCAAAATAAAAGTAGTAATCTGTTTAACCTGAGTATTTTAAACCAAAGCTCTGTAGGCCAGGACCAATCAGAATTCAGGTAATCATGCAAACATTTTTAAGACAAACAGATAATGTTAACTCTTTTAGAACTCAGTTTTTCTGAACAGTTAAGACTCTGTCAGAATAGCAGTATACACAATAAACTTCTGTCAAGAAATATAAATTCTTGTTACCTAGACCACTCACTGAAACACAGAAGATCTTTATTAAAGGGATTAGTGTGTGGCAGTTGCCTATGACATATTATCTAGGTCAGTTAAAAAAATACTTTCTTAACCTTTATCACCAAGAATATATTTTCATGCTTATAGCTTTCTCCATGTCATTCTCCTCTACCTAGAGGTTCCTTTAATTAACATCCTGAATAATCCTTAATACTAATTTATGAGATAGCCATCTTGCACTGAAAGAACAGAATTTTACCCATTAGTTCAAAGTTACTTTAAAGAAGTATTTGCATGTTTAAGGAGTTAGAAAGGAAACAGTTACCTGTTTTTATACAATTATACACTTTTTGCACAATTATACTTCACCAAAGGGTTGTGAACTCTAGAGTTCTCAGGATAAGAGCCAAGTGCTGGAGTCCCTACACTCATGTGGGAGACCTGGAAGAAGCTCCTGACTCTGGCCTTCAGTCCTGGCCAACGGAGCCAGCTGATGGAGAAGTCTCTGTCTGTCTCTCTCCCTCTCTCTTTCAATTAAATGTCTAAATAAACCTTTGAAGAAAAAGACGTAAAATACACAGTCACAAAAACAACCAAGTGATTCAGAACATTTTAGGAAGTAGAACAGAGTTTCGCAGGCTGATCCTTTCAGGCCTCAGGACCTACAAAGGAGGGAAGTTGTGACTTTAGCAAAGTGTATGTTGAACGCAGAAAAGAGAGATCCTAGAAAGGTGGGCATGGAAATTGCCATAATTTCACAAGAAAGAAATTGGGAACCCTATTGTCAGTTGCATGATCTGGAAATGTTTTCTCTCCTTCTGTTGATTGCTTTTTCATTGTGTTGAGTGTTTCCTTCGTGTGCAGAAGCTTCGTAGCTTGATATCATCTGATTTGTCTATTTTTAAAACTTTGTTTGTGTTTTCCAAGAAGTCTTTACCTGTGCCAATATATTTTTGAGCTTTTCTGATACTTCCTTCTAATCATTTGATGGTATTAGGTCACAGATTTAGATTCTAGATCAATTTTCAGTTGATTTTTATGCAAGGTAGAAGGTAGAAGCCTTGTTCAATACTTCTACATACATAGATCCAGTTTTTCCACTTCTGTTTGTTGAAGGACTTCCGGTTCTCCAAGGTTGATTTCAGTTTGTTTATCAAAGATCAGCCAATTTTAGATGCTTGTGTTAATTTCTGGGGTTTCTAGTTTGTACCTTCAGTCTACATGTCTATTTTTGTACCAGTAGCAGATTGTTTTGGCTATGATTGCCCTGTTGTATGTCTTGTATTTTGGTATTGTAATGCCTATGGCCCCACCCTTTTTTTAAAGATTCCTTTAACTAGTCAGGTTCTCTTATGTTTCCATATCAATTTTAGCATCATTTTTTTCTAGATATAGGAAGAATGCTGTTGATATTTTGATTAGAATTACGTTGAATATGTAAGATGCTTTTGTAGTATGGATATTTTCATAATATTCTTCCAATCTACATACACGGAAGATGCTTTTGTGATTTCTTCTATTTCTTTACAATTTAAAAAAATTTTTACAGAAGAGATAGTTCACCTCCTTGATTAAATTTATTCCAAACTATTTGATTTTTTTTTTTTTTTGTAGCTCTTGTGGCTGGAATGGACCTTACAAATTCTTTCTTCGCCTTGTCATTGTGTATACAATGGCTATTCATTTTTTTGTGTGTGTTGATTTTATGCCCTGAGACTTGATTAAACTCTTTATAAGTTACAATAGTTTCTTAGTGGTGTCATTTGGTTTTCTCAGTAATATAGGATCATGTCATTTGCAAGTAGGTATAATCAGGCTTCCTTAAGTCCAACGTGTAACCTTTTAATTTTCTTGCCTATGGCTTACACCAAAGCTTCCAGGACTATATTGAATACCAGTGGTGGTAGTGCACATGATGCCTGGGTCTGGGTCTTAATGGGAATGTTTACTTCCCCATTCAGTAGGATGTTGACTGGGTTAGTCATACACTGCCTTGATTATGTTGAGCAATGTTGCCTTTAAACATGGCTTGCTCCATGCACTGATGAAAAGACAGGTTTGGGATGAAATTTTCTGTTGATGTTAATTAGGTCCATTCCTTAGTGTAGATTCGTTCTATTTTTTCCTTGTTATTATTATTATTTTTTTTTGGTCTGGGTGACTTGTCCATTTATAGAAGTGGAATGTTGAAATTTCCCATTATTATTTTATTGGCATCTATACATACCTTTAGATCCTTTACCATTAGGTTTAAGTAGCCAGATGTCATGGGCTTGAGTGCATATATTTACTGTCATCACATTTTCTTGTTGGATTTATTCTGTAATCATTACATAAGGACCTTTTATCTTTAAACATTTTTGTATCAAAGTCTCTTTTGTCTGCTATTAGTATGACTACTCTTAATCTTTTTTTTAAAGATTTATTTATTTCTATTGCAAAAGCAGGTATACAGAGATGAAAGGTAAGGAGGAAGATCTTCCATCTGATGATTCACTCTTCAAGTAGCCACAATGGCTAGAGCTGAGCCTATCTGAAGCCAGGAGCCAGAGCTTCTTCAGGGTCTCCCATGTGGGTGCAATGTCCCAAGGCTTTGGGCTATCCTCTACTACTTTCCCAAGCCACAAGCAGGAAGCTAGATGGGAAACAGCGATGCTGGGATTAGAACCAATGCCCATATGGGATCCTGGTGCATACAAGGTGAGGACTTTAGCTGCTAGACTACTTGGCTGGGCCCTACTCTTGATATTTTTAAGCTTTCTCTTAGTATGGAATATCGTTATGTCCTTTCATTTTCAGTCTGTGTATCTTTGTTGGTGAGGTGTTTTCTTTTTTTAAATTCATTTAGCCAGTTGGTATCTTTTTTTTTTAATTATTGGAAAGGCAGAGAAAAGGAGAGATAGAGAGAGATTTTTCATCTTTTGGTTTGCTTCCCAAATGGACATAATAGCTGGAGCTGAGCCAATCTGAAGCCAGAAGCCAGGAGCTTCCTCCAGGTCTCCCATGTGGGTGCAGGGTCCCAGGGCGTTGGCCTCTTCTGCTTTCCCAGGCTACCAGCATGGAGCTTTTGTTCCCATATTCAGAAGTTTGATTATTTTGATGTAAGTTTTATGTATGGTTGGAGACACAAAGTCAAGCTATCTTTTGTATGCATATATCCAGTTGCCTAATGCCAAAGGACCAAGTTATTTAATGTTTCCATTTAATCTTGTCAAGATTATCACAATAGCCTCCTTACTGGTCTCTCTTCACTTTTAGCCCTTTTTCTTCAGTTCATCTCGATCCCTTTTCTTGCTATCAGTTATACTTCTTCCATACAGATGCTTTCCCTCAGAAAGGCTGATTCTTCCCTTTGTCCTCAAAAAAATTCAAACACTTGTATAACTCATGGCCTCTTATATCCTCTAGCCGGTCAGTCTCCTAGCTTTATGGAGGAAATCCCAGCCATCTGGTTACCTCTGACTACTCAGCCTATCTTCTTCGGACTCAGTTGTGTTACATATGTATGCTGTGCTTTGCTTGCTTGCTGCAGCGCTGTAATACATATTCCCACTATGGTTGCTTCGTAAGAGTTTCAGAGGCAAACATGACCATCAAAGAAAATGACTCTCTGTGTCTTTGGGCTGGGTTTCTGTGATCAGCTATGTGAGCAATCAAACTGAATATGGCTTATTTTCCTCTAGGTTTTCTGCATTGACTGTTCCTATTACATATTCCTATGTTTCTAAGCAATCAATTCTTAGCCCACAGTTATTTTCCGGCATACGTTTTTTGCTGTTTCTGAAAATGTCTATCTCCTTACTTTGTTTCTTTTGAGACATATCTCATAAAGCTGATGATGAACAAACTACAGGGGATATACTGAGGATAATCAAACTTGCAGACTGAAAAATTTGAGTAGATCAGTCATCCTTTTTCCTGTTGGGATGTCATCTGTATTACTGCATTACTCTAGGAAAACACAGTTAAAATTAGGGGAAAATGCATTATGCCTACAAATTGGCACAATGAATTCCTACTTTGCTTGTGTGAGGCATATACAGACCCATAATATAATAGATGTAAATTTATCTCTTAGACTAAAAATTATTTGAATTGTAAAATGACACACACAGATGAGAGAAAAAGAAGAGCGAGAATAGAGAGAACAGAGAAGAACCTTTTTGGGCTTGGCTAGGTAGATCCAGGGACTCTGATGTTCATCTGCTATAAAAATCCTCGAATCTTCATGTTCCCAGGAGCATTAGCAGAAAACTCTTAGCAGCTAGGACTTGAACTGGAATTCCAATAGGGGATGCTGGATCATAGGTGGTATTTTAACCTGCTATATGATTACACTGAATCCCATCATTAAAATTGGTGGAACTTGCATTATTTTAAACACGGTTCATGAAGAAAATAATTATTTAAAATTTCCCTGTGAAGACTAAAAGGGATTTTAATGATTTTCTTAAATGGTTCATGATTGTTTTGTGTGTTTGGTAACAAAATCTATGTAGTTTAATTAAAACGTTGAACTTTTTAATACATCATATTGACTTGACATCAAAACCTATAGAACAAACAACTGATAAAGTCCTCCAGGTAAGAGATAATAGAGTCACGTTGCACTGGGGATGGTGTGAGAAAGTACATGCTGACTGTGTTTTAAAGGCTGTACTTACTGAATGTGTTTGTGGAAGCTTGAGGCAATGAAAACATAAATTAGAATGATTATGAATTGAATTCTAGCTTTTACTTAGATTAAAATGTATTTTGAGACAAAATGGAGAAAGCACTGTATGATATTTTATTACTGATTTTCTAACAGAGGCCCTGAATTCTTAGGTTGTTCCACCTTCATTATATTATCCCAGATGTTGATATTGTGAGCTGCAAATATGTATTTAATTGAGTGGCTTTAAAATGTGAATGAATCACAAACCCGAAAAATCCCCCCTTGTTTAAGCATTAGCAGAGCATAAATTGAAAGCGCAGAGGTAGAACATTTTGTAACCCCGACGCTCTTGGACTGTGAATGCACGGGGAACACTGGAACACGTGTGAATACATCACTGGTGCGTTTTGGTGACTGTACAAATTTTTAATGAATGAATCATGGCATTGGCAGATAGGTTGTGGGAAGTAAACTCCGAAAGATGTTTTATTTCACTGCAGAAATATTTCTATCACCCAGAGTGCTATTGGCAATGATAGACTCACTTTGAAAGTAATTTTTGACTTTTGTTTTCTGTGTTTCTTTGCGTGTGATTCTGCCTGCTTTTCACAACCATCATATTTTAGGAAAAATGTGAAGTCTGAATGTGATCACGCATGTGACAGTACTGCTGAAAAGAGAATTTTGTGGCTTTATCGAGATACATTTCACACGAGTATAAAATTCTCCAACTTGAAGTGTGAAGTTGAGCAGTGTATAGTCTATTTACAGAGTTGTGCAACCATGACCATGATCTCAGTTTAGAACATTGTCAAATTTCTCTCCAGAGTCCTGTTTTTGACCTTTAATATGAACAAAAAATGTGAATTCGGCTTATTTTATTCTGCCTAATGTTTTCAAATATCATTTATAAAAATATCAGTACTTTATTCTGCTTATTGCTGGATACGTTTCCACTACATGGATATTTGCCACATTTTGTTTTTCCGCTCTTGAAGCGGTGAATATTTAGGTTTCCACTTTCTGGGTATTATAATGCTACTGCTTTAAATGTTTGTGTATGGGGTTTTGTGTTGACGTGACTTTCATTCTCTTGGGATACCTGAAGGTAGATTGGTTAAATGGTGTGCTTCCTCTATACTAAGCATTTTGAGGAACTGCCAAATGGTTGCGCAGTTTTGTATAATCCTTGCAGCACTAAATTAGAATACCAATTTCCTTACATTCTCATGAATACTTGTTACTATTGTCTTGTCATAATGGATAAGAAATGGTAGGACTATCTTTTGTATTGAACAGCTGTTAAACTATTCATAGAGAAATAGTTGAATTGAAACAGTGCAGAAGTGTTGTCAAATCCAGGCTAACTTTCAGAATTACAGTTTTTCCTAGCCTTAAAATTGTCTATGCACTTACAATGTATACACGTATAAGAGTGTTCTCCTACTTACTATCTTACTATCTTTTTCATGTAACAGTGTACCTGAGACCAATTTCTGAACAGTTGTATTTTTTTGTTCTTTTCTTAAAGGTTGCTTTTATCTGCTTGAAAATCATTACTTGAAAGCCAGAGTACAGAGAGATAGGGAGAGACAGAGAGAAATTTTCTATGTATAGTTGTATTTCTCAAGTGACGGTGATGGCTGAGGTGGGGCCAGGCTGAATTCTAGAGCTTCATCCAGATTTCCCACATTGGTTCAGTCGCACAAACACGTGGGTCATCTGCCATTGCTTTTCCCAGTTACCTCAACAGGAAACTGGACTAAGGAAGGAGTGGCCAGGACTCACCCTGACACCTGTACGGGATGCTGATCTCACAAATGATGGCCTGACACATGCTGCTTTAAGATCCTGTCTCTCATTCGTTCCTTTTTTAAAAATGGCAATGCCCACAACTGTTTGCATACATTAAAAATTAAGCCAGTACAATTTTGCATTTCATGTTATCTTTATGCAAGTAGTTAAGTGAGATTGGATTAAATAATTTTAGATCATTGTGGATTTCCTTCAGCTGAGAAGAATGCTTCATACCAGAATTCCAGTAGAGTCAGATTCCCAACTATTCTATCATATGTGATCTAATAAAGGAATGCCAGAAAAAAATCAAAGGGTTTCAGCGTATCTCCATGACGGAATTCTCAAAAATTACATTTCGACCTTCAAAATCAAGAAAGGAACCCAAGCAGACCATGCATTTCTCTGTACGGTGAGGGAACTTGGAAGAGATTGTCACCAAAATGTTAAGATTATCAGTCTTCCCACAAGACTTTCACATATTCCATCACTGCTCCAGCCTCTTATCCAGGAATGCCTTATATTCTGAGAAGCCAGGACCAGGCAGCCATTGGCAAACAGTTTCCAGCAGTGTATTCCTGAGATGATGCCCTTAGCTCCCCCAGAAGCAGAACAGATCTGTCAGAGATCACAGAAGAATCTGGAGGGCCCTTTTTACCGGTTGAGCTTCTCATTGTCCAGGGACCTGTTATTGTGATTGATGACTCCATTATGGAGAGAAGACAACACCTTCAAAATATTTGTTAGAGAGAAAGAGATTGATATCCCATCGACAGGTTCACTCCTCAAATTCCTACAACAGCCAGGACTTGGCCAGGCCAAATTCAAGAGCCAGGAACTTAGAATGGGTATTCTGTGTGGGTGGGGGACTCAAGTACTTCCCCTCCAACATACCAAATGGCATCTTAACTGCTACCATAAACCAGTCTCCCTTTGGTTCCTGGAAGGATATTTCTTTGTGAAGACATCATAATCCACATACATGGTTTTTATTTATATGGAATGACATTTGACTGGTTACAGTATTTATTCTATAATAATTAATGTTTCCATGAACATTGGCATACAATTGTCTTGTAGTACATTTGTGTACACAATCATAGGTAAATAAGTCACACTGCTGTAGACCATTACCAGTAGTTTTGTTAGCCTAAATTTGTCCAAAATAATTTTGTGTATTATTAGGCTTTTCCATTTTGGCCAATGTAGTGGGTGAAGAATGGTTTGATGAAAGCGAATGTGAGCTAGAAGGTGTGATCCATTGTGTTATTATAAATGTTGAAGTTCAACTTCTCACAGCTGCTGATATTGAACTTCATATCATAGTTGAAGATACTAAATTTCTGGAATATATGGAGGCTCAGAAATGTGTCTGTGTTTGCTTTCTTGCATAGCATAAGCATTTGCTAAATAAGTTAATTGTTTCATTTGTTTATTCACCTGACACTTGTCGAGTTCTTGCACAGAGGAGCTGGAGATGGCTGGAGATGGCTCAAGCCTTTGAGTCTTAGTTACTCAAGTGAGGCGACCTGGAGTGAGTTCCTTAGTTGGAACATTGGCTTTGGCCTTTTGGGCATTTGGGGAATACATCGGTAGACGGGAGTTTTGTATTGTTCTCTGCTTCATGAATAAATTTAAAAAGAGAAAGATTTTTATAAGATTAATTGTATGACAAAGGTGCTCAAATATACACAGAAACGGGGTTATGAGCATAGTAGTCAGGGAAATTTAAGATAAGTTTGTTACTGTGTGAACTTATGCCTATTTTTTGAGATATTTATTCACGCTGTGATTTTTGGCATGGACCCAGAGGCTTCGTATAAGTCAATATTCTCCATGAAAAAAACAACAGCTCTGGTTGTTATCCATTCTTTTTCATAAGCTTTTTTTTTGAACATTTTTTCCTATGGCAAACATTTCCTGATAAGCAAAAATGACCCAAGTAACCATCCTCATAATCATGTGTGTAATAAGTACTTCTAAGCCATGGCAATTGGATGTTGATCAAGAGTCTGTGGCTTGTAATTTGTGGAGCAGTCAGTTGCAGCAGACAAGGAGAGGTCGTGTTCTGTTTTTCCTTCGCAGATTTGGGTCGGTGTTTGCCTGCAATGCTGTTGCCCGTGGAACTTTCAGACTTTCAGGGACAGGTTGTTCCTGTGTTTCTAGGTAGTTTTGAGAAGATTTTTAAAACTTTATTTATTTGTAAGGCAAAAAGACAAGTGGGGAGAAAGAGGGAGAGAGAAGAGAGAATGTGCCCCGGTCTACTAACTCATTCCCCCTATACCTGCCAAGGTCATGGCTGTGCCAGGTTCAAACTGAGAGCCAGGAACTCAATGCAGTTCTTCAGTGAGTGCATGGGATCCAAGTGCTTGAGCCATCAGTTTCTGCCTGCTAGAGTTTGTATTAGCAGGAAGCTGCAGTGAGAGCAGGGTAGACCCGAACCAGCATAAAGCACCATTTAGTAAGTTTTCTTTATGATTAGACAAAAGGTGGTCTCTGGTGAACCCTTCCCAGTTTGCCACTGACAAATATAAAGCTAAAAAAATTTAAAATATAATTTTGATGTTTTTAAAACTTGCCAAGCTTTTTTCAACTGGTTTCCCTTTAGGGCGAAAAACAATCCTCTGATTTTCTTGTAATAAAATTCTCTTCTCCCTCACACTAACCCTAAAACAAGACCTTTCTGACAGATTCTTGTTTTGCCACTGAGAGAACCATTTTGAAGACACAGGATTTGAGAAGTCATTGCCAATCAGGTGAGCCTTGTTCTGGAAATCAAGCCTAATTTTATGACTGTGATTAGAAAAATACCTCACTTTCTCTCAATGGGAAAACAAAGATCAGAGTTCATGCATCCTCCTGCCTCTGTAAGCTTTCACTGCAGGAACAGAATGTGTGTTCGAGGAGAAATCTAGAAAAATAATTCGAATAGATACATAAATGGCTTTTATTGAAATGCAGTAAAAGCAGCCAGGTTTGGAGAACTGAAATTTCAGCAGCAGGAGGATCTGACACCTGAAGCAGGATTTGGTTGACACTTGAGATGCCCAGGGAGCCATGATCACAAAGGAGACATCGGCACCAGGGAACACAGTTTTGGGCTGAGCCTGATTTTGCCATATGATCCTATACAGTAGTTCCAAAAATGAATGGTGGTAACATTTTAAGGAAACTCTGCTGGGATAGCCTCATCCTCCTTTTTATCATTGTTTTTTAGAGATTCATTTTATATATGTTACAATTAGAGAGAGGGAGAGAGATCAGATCTTGCACATGCTGTTGACTCACTACTGAAATGGTTGTAATGGCCAGGTTGAATCCAGGAACCAAAAATTTTCTCCAAGTCTCCTGTGTGGCTGCAGTGGCCAAAAGACTTAGAGCCATCTTCTGTTGCTTTCCAGGTAAATTATCAGGGAGCTGGATTGGAAGTGGAGCAGCCGGGATTCGGATCAATGTTGAGATGGGATGCCAGCGTGGCAGGTGGCAGCCTAACTCATAATGCCACAATACAACTCCCTGGAATTTCTTGAGAGCTATGATCTATGGGGTCCTAGCTATGAGAAAGGATGGTTCATATGCTGTTGGTAAAATATTACATAGATTTCATCCATAATTGTCCGGCTACTCAGCTCATTCACTGGCTATTTGAGAGTCTATGCTTGACTACGCTAATGTTACTTTTCCTGATTTTTCTTTTTACCTTGTTCTTTTTAAAAAGGATTTATTTATTTTTCCTGGACAGTCAGATACACAGAGAGGAAGGGAGACAGAGAGGAAGATCAGTCTGATGATTCACTCCCCAAGTGGCCACAATGGCCAGAGCTGAGCCTATGTGAAGCCTAGAGGCAGGAACTTCTAGGTTTCCCATGCTGGTACAAGGTCCCAAAGCTTTGGACTGTCCTTGACTGCTTTCCCAGGCCACAAGCAGGGAACTGGATGGGAAGCAGGGCTGCTGGGACATTAACTGATGCCCATATGGGATCACCGTCACATGCAAGGTGAGGACTTTATCCACTAGGCTACTGTGCTGGCCCTACTTCCTTGTTCTTAATAGCTGTTTTCTGATAACCCAGATTACTGCCACAGATTGTGTCAAAGGCAGAGAATAAGGCACAAAGAATCTAGCAAAATGAATGGGAAAGATGATGATAGTCACAGGATACTTTGGTCTGTCTTTGAGTACTTTTATGAAATCAATTCTAGAGAGTATTGATACAATATAAGCATGCTGTAAATGTAGAAACAGAGCAAAATGGATTTGATCATCAAGAGTTAATATTCAAATCAGGAGAGTTACCTAATAGATTTAGCTTTCCTGGTAAAAAATTTTATCCAATTTAAGCAAATTGTTTTTAGATTTCTCAGAATATCCTACATAAACAAACGTTGATATGAGACAGAGCTATGACATGGTTCCTAATATTTTCCAAAAGCCTAGTGTATCAGGCAGTTATTACTGCACGCAAAGAGAAGATACATAATAATGTGCTAATAGCATTGCATTTTGCAACCCACCCCATGTGATGCAGGCTGCAAAGGATGGGTTATAATAGGCAGGCACTTTTTAAGGGGGAAATATTTAGCGTGAATGATGTAGTCTACAATTTCTTGTGGCGACCTTGCAGGTGGCTCCTTCATATGGCTGTTTCTATGTATTTATGTGAAGGAGGTGGGTCCCTATTGGGGTTGGCAGATCCTGCAGACACACTGCTTTGGCAAGGGAGAAGCAGCAGTTCCCAGCAAGGCAGCGCCACAGAAACAGTGGCTTTTAGCAGCTACCAGATTTGCTAAAAGCAACCACGTCCAATTAGCAGTAAGTGCCATGCACCTGCAGTTACTACTTAACATATCCTTTAAAAAAAGAACAAAAATCATGTACTCTGGTGGAATAAGAAAAACTTAGCAGTGGTAAAGTAAAATACTCAGAAATGTGTTATTAATATTGAGTTATAAGGAAAAATGTACAGTCAGTAAAAACTGTAAATTGCATTATTTTAAAATACTGTCTTATACAGTTTACTACCTAATTCTAAATCTTTTTTTTTTTTACAAAGAGATTTATTTATTTTTATTGGAAAGTCACAGAGAGAAGGAGAGAGAGAAAAAGAGTCTTTTGTCTACTGGTTCACTCCCCTAGTAGCCGCAGTAGCTGGAGCTGAGCCAAACTAAAGTCAGCAGCCAGGAGCCTCTTCAAGGTTTCTCATGCGGGTGCAGGGTCCCAAGGCCTTGGGCTGTCCTTATTTGCTTTATCAGGCCACACGTGGGGAGCTGCATGGGAAGTGGAGCAGCCAGGACACAAACTGGCACCCGTATTGGATCCTTGTGCATGCAGGGCGAGGACTTTAGCCACTAGGCTACCCTCATTGGGCCTTGAATTTAATTTTTAAATCAACATTGTGGCTGCTTCTTTAGATATTTATAATGTTGCCGTATGTTCAGTATGGCCATTTCCATGATGTTTTTGCCAAGCTTTCTCACTAGGATAGTAAAAATGATCAGTTCCAAATTGCAAAGATGTAGTAAAAACATTTTTGTTGACTTCTCTTTTTAATTTCTGTGTGGTGCTTTAATTAATTTTTTTAGGAGAATTTTTAATTAATATGAAGAGGGTGGATCTTGTGCATTCTGTAAGTACAGTTCCAAGAAAAGAACCACACATACCTCATGGTGTTGTTCCTCAAAATCCTCCTCCCTCTTTCCCTTTTTGCTCTCTGCTTTTCCTCTCTTCATCAGTTTTGAAAAAACATAATTTTAATCTACTTTATTTGCAGAGATCTAACTTTTCACTAATTCACTAATCATAATATTCAAAAATTATAAAGCAGGAAAGCCACAGTTCCACAGGATAATAAGCATGGACTAAAAACAACAATCACATTCCAGTGTGACCATTTCATTCCTCTCACGTATTTTTGTGTGTGCATTCTGTGTTTGCAGTCACCATATGGGAATGACTACAAATATACCATTACAGTGTTACTCTTTTCATAGAAAAGATTTATTCTTTTTTATTTGAAAGGCAGAGCTACAAGAGGACAAACACCCAGAGATCGTCCATCCACAAGTTTCCTCTCCAAATGGCTGCAACAGCTAGAACTGAGCCAGTGTGAAGACAGCCAGGAATCAAGAGTTTCACCCAGGTCTCCCCTATGGGTACAGAGAACTTAAGTCATCCTCTGCCAGCTCCCCAGGCTATATGCAGGGAGCTGTATTAGAAATGGTGCAGCTGGGACTAGAACCAGCACTCATATGAGATGCTAATGCCATGAGTGGCTGATTCGCCTGATATGCCACCATGCCTGTCCCTGAAGTGTTATTTTTAATATATATATCACATAGTTTAGAATGCTCTCAGCATTCCTCCCCCTACACATTTGGTACTCTTTTCCTGACAATATTCCTGAGGGTTCTGGGCAGTGTGAAGTTTCTTTCTTTTGCTTTATTGGTTTTTCCCTCTTAAAGGAGGATGCAGAAGTGAGGCATCTGTTGAGTAAATTTTTTTCACGGAGTCACTAGGTTCTAATAAGATTAACAGAGCAATAAAAGAATTCATTTGGTTGTGACTGAAGCGTGTTACCTTCATTTTCAGTCATGATTCTTTCAAAGGCATGAAGAATATGAAGTAATCAAGCCTAATGCAGAACATGTTAGGAACTTCTATTTGCCGATCACCTTGTAGATTCACTGTAGCAAATAAATTAAACATTTTAAATTGTAGCTTTTTTAGACATGTTCATTACACTAGGAATAGCCACCTAGTCACATTTTCACATTTTCAGCTGTTGACATGCTGTAGTTAGAAAGAATTATGATATCCTGCCAAAAAAGATCCTACAGAGTGTTACAATGTTGATCTGTACTGCTGCCCATTGAGAATTAGACAATCTTGATTACACAAAGCAGTTTGAAAAATGCACATAGCGAATTATTCTCTAAATTGGTTATTTGAGTTTTAACAGTTTTCAGCAGGCACTATCAGTTTGGGTGCATAAATAATGCCCTCACATTTATTTATTAAATATATATTAAGGGCTTGACCAGATTTTATCATTCTGGAATTTCTTTTTTTTTTTTTAAAGATTTATTTATTTTTATTACAAAGTCAGATATACAGAGAGGAGGAGAGACAGAGAGGAAGATCTTCCGTCCGATGATTCACTCCCCAAGTGAGCCACAATTGCTGGTGCGCGCCGATCCGAAGCCCAGAACCTGGAACCTCCTCCAGGTCTCCCACGCGGGTGCAGGGTGCCAGTGCATTGGGCCATTCTCCACTGCTTTCCCAGGCCACAAGCAGGAAGCTGGATGGGAAGTGGAGGGGCCGGGATTAGAACCGGCGCCCATATGGGATCCCGGGGCATTCAAGGCGAGGACTTTAGCTGCTAGGCCACGCCGCCGGGCCCATTCTGGAATTTCTAAATGCTATAATATCTGGTTTAACTTTTGTGGAAGATAGTGGAAATGCATGAATACTTTTAAGCATGTCTACTTTCAGCTTCTGTCTTTCTCTTATCTCCTTTCCCTCTTGCTGGCCTGCTTTTAGGATCCACCATGTCCCTTTAGTTGCTGGTGTGGAAATAAGTAGGGTAAAATCTTCAGGGTCCAATTGTTTCAAGTAGGAAGAACAAGAGTCTGGGGGTGAGTCCAAGACTTTCAGGGGACAAGCAAGGAAGAAGTTGGAGGTGCTCGTACTGAAATCTTCAGGAGTAGCAGGAAGCAGAGGGGAGCTGGAAGAATTATCACTTCAGTCAAACTGCTCAGTGGAAATAAACAGTTTGCACTGCAGTTATAAGTTGGAAAAGAAATCATAGTTTATTTTTAATCAAAGGGAAAAAAAAGACTCTCACAATTTCCTGAATCTAAAAATTAAAAATATCAGTATCTGTTCCTTTATTAGCTAAGAAATGTTGCTATTAGGTCTGTCATTAGAGGGGATGTATAAACCTTTCTTATTTCCCATGATAAGGGATAGAACCATAAATGTGTATTATATGTACTTTCTGGCCTATCGAGAAAAATCATGAAACAAAGAACAACTGAAGATGATAAGGTCTCCCTCCTGATTTCAATTGATTTAGGCAAAGCTTGATTTATTTCACGTAGGTTGGTGGCTGTGCTACAGCACTGTCAGTTGCTCTCTTAGTTGATGTCTCAGCAACCTTGGGCCCAGTTGATTGTGCCCTCTTTCTGGAGGCCTCCCACGACCCGGCTCCCAACATATGCCACTCTTCTGGATTTTCTGCCTTTTCCTTCTCAGTCTCCTTGGTTTTCACAATCTCTCAAGGTCAAAGCTCCCTAAGATGCAGTCTCTGGACTTCTTTTCTCCTTTGTCTCATTCACATGTGATATCAGGACCTTAAACACAGTCTGTCGCTCCATCTCCCCTTGAACTCCAATTGCTCACTTGTCACCTTTGCTCAGCTGTCTGAGAGGTTTCTCAGATTTAATGTATTTGAAAACAAATTCCTAGTTTCCCCCAAATCTCTTCTTCTTACAACTGTTCCCATCTTGGTCTATTGCAGACCCTGTTCCAGGTTGCAGGCCCCAAACCTTGGAATAATTCTCAGCCCCTCGCTTCTGTACCACTCATCCAAGTATCAGAGAATGCTGTTTAGTTATGACCAAACTGTATCTGGAGTCTAAATGCTTCTTGCTGCTGCCATTCCCACCACTGTGCTGCTAGCTATCACCAGTTGCTGTCGGGTCTGTTGTAGTGGCCCCAGTTGGCTCTGCACTTCCTGCCTCTCCTGCCCACAAATGATCAACTCTTTCCTTTTAGAATGGAAGTCAGACCATGCCATGCTTTATTCAAGACACTTGGCTCACCTGCATTTTCATTCCATCAAAGCCACTGCCACCTTACCCCTCACATCTGCCTCTTTGACTTATTACTGACTCGTCACCTTCAGACTGGCCTTGATGCTGTTCGCTGGACACACTGCACATGCCTCTGAGCTAGATCTTTTGCATTGGCTGTTTTCTCAAACACATGGCTTGAGCCTTCATTTTTTTTCAGGTGATTACTCAGATTTCATCCTAGCCTGATCTTCCTGTACGACCCTACTGAAAATTGCCACCACTGTCGCTCCCTTCCCCACGTGCACTCTTCTGCCTGCCTTAGTTAGCCACTCTCTGTTACTTTCTAGTGTATGGTGAATTTCACTTATTTGTTGTTCACT
Organism: Ochotona princeps; assembly: GCF_030435755.1. NCBI lineage: Eukaryota > Metazoa > Chordata > Mammalia > Lagomorpha > Ochotonidae > Ochotona > Ochotona princeps. Next base: position 13,362,840 of record NC_080832.1, on the reverse strand, counting down.
CCTGCTAGAATATAAGGTCTGTGAGGGCAAGTCTGTTTGTCCAGTGCTATTTTTGAAACATTCAGAACAGTCCCTGGCACATGGTAAGTTTTCAATGTATATTTTTTGAATGAGTTAAAGATAGTGATTTGTAATTTGTTCACACAAATGAAATGAACTCATGGTATATCATTATTTGATTGGATAAGAAGGGGAAAATGTATGTGCATGGGAGGGGCATGATTTTAAGAATTTCACTCCACATTAGAGTGGAATTGACATCAAACGGCTTGCAGTCTCATTGCTTTCTGAATTCCATTGCCCCTTTTCTGAATCAAATCTATATTCTGTACACACCTTTTACTAGCACTGAGACAATTTTAACATTCCATTAAAAAGCAGTTAAAATTCAAAAACAAGGCTGTATTACTTTAACTCTGACCTTAGAAGACTTTCGGTTTTATAATTGCTTAGAAAAAATGTTGAAAGGTTGAATATGTTTGCTGGCCCAATCTTTTGATTACCCATCTCTATACAGAGGCTTTTAAGGACATATTAAAAACTTTCCATCTCTCATGTCACTTTCTTCCTTCTCATCTTCTTTCCTCATGCCCCAAATGGCTGAAAGCAAGACCTTGAAGAGTTGGGAAGAAATATGTTACCAGCAGAGCAGACTGGGCTGGAGCTGGCCTTGACACTAGATCCTGACCTCAGATGTGCTGATCCGATTATCACTTTCTGGATGACTGAACTTGTGTGTGTTTGTTATTACTAAACACTCACTTAGCTATTATTTCATCCAGAAGTAAATGTTCTCACTTAGACCTTTGTTTGTTGGTACTTACGCAGATGTGCTTCCTTGTACCCAGCTTGAACTAAGACGCAAGCTTTGGTCCTAAAAGCAGGCACCCAACCAAGGAGGCAGACAGACAGACAGACAGACACACACACACACACAATGAAAAAGAGTGAGGCAGACAGAAATTGTGGGATGTGATGTGATAAACAGCAAGCAGGAGGTAGGTTTTAAGAAAAAAGTGAGTTAGGAATGATTTCATTCATTTTTTTTCTAATAAGACAATGGTCTGACCTTGAGAAGAATACTGAAAATACTGAAAAGTGCTTCTGAACTAGATCTTGATGAAGAATGGCATGCAGTTTTTTTTTTTTAAAGATTTATTTTATTTTTATTACAAAGTCAAATATACTGAGAGGAGGAGAGAAAGAGAGGAAGTGGAGCTGCTGGGATTAGAACCAGCGGCCATATGGGATCAAGGCAAGGACCTTAGCCAATAGGCCACGCTGCCAAGCCCGGCATGCAGTTTTAAATGAATTCTGAAATGGGACAGTTTCTAAATGGTAAGATAGCTTGTAAAACTTTAGGAATACAAAGTTTTACAAATCTCTAAATTCCTCATGAGTTTTGACTTTTCATGTCATATAAATTCTCTGCAGTTTTGCATCTTCCCTTGTTATCATCCTTTATGGACTCCTGCATAATATGAATTTAGTTTTAGGCAATTTTGTTATGGGCTGACTTGCTTGTTTTCCCTAACAGAGGCAGAAAAACAGATGCCAAGATGCAAACCTCTTTATTATTGCAGATAACCTCAGCGGTCGGCTCTCATCAGTGCGACTTAAAATACATCATCCTCTCTGTTTCTTTTCATGCATTCACTCAGTAGTCTTCAATCCATTTGTTCTACAGAACGAGATCCATAATACCACTTGAGATGCAGGATGAGGGTGCATTTAGGGCCAAAAATAGTAGCATGTTGGGACTCTAGTGAACACCTCGCCCAAACCTGTCTTCTTTAATAGAGGAAACCATGGGTCAAGAAGAGTTGCCATACATCTACAGCTCATGCTGATCTCCTGACAGAGTTGGGCATTGAAGTTGCCTTTCCATAGTTCTGCTTCTCCTGTGTTGTACAGGGCATGATGTATGCATGTGTTCAAACTTCACAGGGCATTCCAGAATAAGTATGGTTCTCATACTTCATTACCTATCTAAAGAAAGCAGTCTTTCCAAGTCTCTTTCCCATGTTTAACTCACCACACAGAGTTAAAATATAAAGATTGTTGGAATAACAGCAAGAACAAGCTCATCAGCATCTGCTCGACACTCTGGAAAACCGAAGGTCTGAGCTTTCCTGTGATTTTGAATGCATAGAGCATTAAAGATTGAACTCTTAAGTTACAATTGTATTGTAGTAGAAATGTTCAGATCATCTGGGCTTTCTCACTGCTTCCTGGGCCTTCCTTGCCCCACCATGCTCCAGAACGTTATGCTGCAGAAAACTGCTGGACAGCACAAATCTGGGGCCTTAGTTTCCTTCATGATGAAAATAGTGAACCCTGTTAATACATTTCAGAAATGTTGCAGCCGTACATCAGATGGCATTCTCAGGTAGAACAAACCTTCCAGGGGCCATTCTCAGGAAGGTGTTGTGTTCTTTTCTGGTCCTAGAGTCTGCATCTCTAGTTCTCTTCTTTTGTATCAGAATCTGTTAGAGTTAGCAGACTTCCTGAGGTCACGAAATAAGTAGAAGCTTAATCTAATGTGTCCCAATCTATGTACCAGGTGAATCTATACATGTTTACTAAAAACACCCCAACTGAAGCAAGTGCATATGTGTTAGCTCTTACCAAAGATCATGATGCAGTCGTAAACTCTAGGTGAGATTAGCTCCAGCCTTGGTTTGTGAAGACCAATTCCCTTAGATTTTCAAAGTATATGTCTTTCCAGGAAACATATTTCTATAGGGCTATCTGTGGCACCATTCCCAAGTTATGCATTGACCAATCATTTTACTCTCCTATGTGTCCTGACCTTGTTCTATGCTGAGTGTGTTGAAAGGTAGAACTCGTTGCCTCTCTTTGATTTCCACAATATGCACCCAACAAGACGTCATGGTGAAAGGCACACTACTGATGAAAGGGTTACATCACAAAAACAGGCACCTAGAGATAGAATATTAACATCTCTTTCCTTAAAAGCTCATGGTTTCAGGCCTGATATGATGGCTCAGCACCTAAATTCTTGCAGATTTGTGTTCCGGCTACTCTCTTCCATTTCAGCTCCCTGCTTGAGGTGTGGAAAAGCAATTGAGGATAGCCCAGAAAAGCCTTGAGACCCTGCACCTGTGTGAGAGACCTGGCAGAAGCTCCTGGTTCCTGGCTTCAGATCACCTCAGCTATTGGTCATTGTGACACTTAGGGAGTGAACCAACAGATGAAAGATTTTTCTCTCTTTCATTCTTTCCATAAATTTCTCTTTCTAATAAAAAGAAATCAATCGGGCCCGGCGGAGTGGCCTAGCGGCTAAAGTCCTCGCCTTGAAAGCCCCGGGATCCCATATGGGTGCTGGTTCTAATCCCGGCAGCTCCACTTCCCATCCAGCTCCCTGCTTGTGGCCTGGGAAAGCAGTCGAGGACGGCCCAATGCATTGGGACACTGCACCCGCGTGGGAGACCTGGAAGAGGTTCCTGGTTCCTGGCTTTGGATCGGCGTGCACTGGCCCGTTGCGGCTCACTTGGGGAGTGAATCATTGGACGGAAGATCTTCCTCTCTGTCTCTCCTCTGTGTATATCTGGCTGTAATAAAATGAATAAATCTTTAAAAAAAAAAAAAGAAATCAATCTTTTTTGAAGTCCGTTGTCTCTCCCATACTTCATTATCTTTAGTATTCATTGCTGTCCTCTTTCCTCCTCTTTCTTTCTGGAGGGCAATCCCAGTCTCTCAGGTTTTGTTTGCTGTATTATGCACAGAATTTTGGTTCAACCTTTGTTTTTATTGTCTTTCCTGGTTGTATTAATAGTAAAAGTGGAATCCCAAGGTTGGGTTCTTCCTACATCCCCAGCCTGCTCCCTGGCTCTCTTGTGAGAAGCTGCCCCCAAGTCCTTCTATGTGGCTTTCTTTCTCATTGATCATTTTCTCTCTCCCCCTCTTCCCTTTCCATGGCAGGAAATTCACTGCACATTCCTGTTCTACAACCTGTTGGGAGAACCAATTGAAAGATTGCTGTGAAGCTATAGACTCATCCTTCATAGGTGCTAAAGAAGTTGGTAGGGATTATAATGATAAAAATCTCAAACAGTGATGCATGGATGGATCAAACTTTCATTGGCCCTTTTCAAAGATTCCAAACCCTATGATTGAAACTCACTATGGACTATGGGAGAATAATCATGTGAACTTACTTTGTTTGTCAATATATATCAGTCCACATTCCATGGACTATGGCTAAAAAAAATGTTTTTTTAGAACATATCATTCTTTTTCCTTATTATTATCATTTTATGATACAGTTTCATAGACACTGGGATTTCCCCTACACCCATCCCCTAACCTCACCTCCACTCACTGAGTCTTCCCACATCATTGCGACAGCATAGTTTCACATAAACAGTCATAAGTCCATCATTGCAGGCATGGACTGTGGATAGTCTAACATCCTATTGTCAAGACATGTCTAACAATTTCATTGAGAGTCCATCCTGAATCCGGAAGTAGGATACACAATGTACCATATCCTCACATCTGAACATGTCAGTCTCCACTACACAGTCACTGTAAATTCCCCCAAGTGAAAAGCCACAAAACAACACCAACAATAGAAAGAAAAGTAGAAATTTACAATGCCATGAAGTTAAGCAACATGACACTGGATATGATAGTCTCCATTAACAGTTACTATACATCCCCTTAAATGAAAAGCCACCAAACAAAATCAACAACAGGAAGAAAAAATAGAAACGTACAATGCCATGAAGTTAAATAACATGCTATGACTAATGTGTTGCTGAAGAAATGAAAAAGGAAATTAGAATCTTCTTGAAGAAAATGTTACTGTATGATCTATGTGTCATTAAAGAAGTCAATGAGAAAACATGTGTTTTGAAGAAATGAAACTAAAAACAAACACATCAAAATCCATGAGGTACAGTTTCTGCTAATCTTTGTTGGTGAGATGTATCTCCTGTAGGTAACAAATAGATGGGTTTTTTGTTCTTAATGTTTTGTTCTATGATGTTTTATTGATGAGTTTAAACCATTTAATTCAGGGTTAATATGAATAGATGGTAATATGTTCCTGTTATTTAGCAATGGATTTTTCATTGATTTAATCTTCTGTTGTTAATTTACTGGAATGTTCTTCACATTTGCCTTTGGTGGGTGTTGTTCCCTTTCTCTGTCAAGAGAACATTTTTAAGTATCATTTGTAGGGCAGGTTTGGAAGAGGTATATTCTTTTAACTTTTCTTTATTGTGGAAGAATTTTATTTCACTTTCAAAGACAAAGCAAAACTTTGCTGGGTACGTTATTCTGGCATGACAATTTTATGCTTTTAAAATCTGGAATATGTTACTCCATTCTCTTCTGACCCGTAGAGTTTCCTGTGAGAGGTGTCTTGTGACTCTGTTTGCCGTTCCTCTATAAGTCAATTGATTTTCCACATGCACATTTATGGATCTTTTCCTTATTTTCTGTTGGAGAGAGCTTGACTATCATGTCCAACCCTTTTGGAAGTTCTGTGCCCCTCCAGGATGTTTCCCAATTCTTACTCCAGACTAGGGAAACTTTATTTTATTATATCATTAAATACATTTGTAAACCCACCTTCTCTTTCTGCACCTCCTAGAACTCCCATAACTCTTTTATTTGGCATTTTAATAGTGTCTCTTAATTCTTGAATACTCTTATTAGCTTGATCCAGCTCTGCTTCTAGGTTTTTAATTGTTTCCCCATTATGACAAGAAATATCTTCCAATTCTGAGTTTCTTTCTTCTGCCTTCTTCATTCTATTGTTGAGACTTTCCATTGAATTTTTAATCTGCTCTATTGCATTCTTCATTTCCAATAATTCGGCTTAATTTTATTTCTGTTCAGCTTGATTTTGCTATTTGCTGTGTGGCATATTCCTTAAATTCTTGCATGCAGTTCTCATTGTTGATAAGAAGCTTTATAACAAGTGTTTTGAATTCTGTATCCTCCATTTTCTCAATGTATTCCTCAGTTGACTCTGAGGTTGGCAAAGGCTTTTGCTCCTTTGCAGGGGAGTCTTCAGTAATATTCATTGTGTGTCTGTCTCTTCTTTTGCTCTTGGTCATTGTAATTCTGGTTATCAGATTCTTCTTCTTAGGGCAGGTTTCCAAGCTGTGTCACCCACAGGTCTGCAATTTGATTTTTTTCCTTATTGTGGTTGGTACATGGTTCTTTGTTTGCAGTCACTTGTGCCACTCCCTCCAGGGAGTTTCAGATCTGGCTCTTATGTTAGACTTCTACCATGATCTCCATAGCCTAGCTTCTGGCTCACCACTCTACTTCCTGTGATCCTGTGCTATTGTAGCACTGTTGTCCGTGCAATGTTTTTCCTACTTCTGGTTCTTGCAGTTCCTAGGGTTAGGGAGGCACCAGGTGTCCCGGATAGGTTGCTGGCGGTGCTGATTTTGCCAGAACCTGCTGGTTGTTAGGTCTGAGGGCCACCTGGACCTATTTTGAGTTGTAAGGTGCAAAAGTCGATATATATGTTTTCTGATGTGGGACCAGGGCAATGAACTGAGTGAGCTCAGAGAGTTTGCTCACAGCTCATCGCATGTGCAGTTCACTGTGGTCCCTCAGTCTCAACGCCTTTGCCACACTGTACAAAATGGTTCCTGATGTGCAACTTGTGTTTTGAAGAAATGAAACTAAAACACATCAAAATCCACGAGGTATAGTTTCTGCTGATCTTTGTTGGTGAGATGTATCTCCTGTAGGTATTAGTTCTGAGGGCTACCTAAACCTATTTTGGGTGGAACCTAAGGGATGCGATTCACTGAACCTGAAATAAGTTTGCTGCTGTCTTAGTTCGTGTGCAGTCCTGTTCCATAGCCTTTGCCTCTCTACACAAGATGGTGCCTGATTCAGCTCTACTAGAGGTCTCGGCTGTGAAATCCATCCCGCTCCTGTACTGACTGTTTGAGATCTGCTGCTCTGTCTGCTCCTGGTCAAATCAAACAAACCAGCAAGACAGGCAGTTCTTTGGGTCACCTGCTGAGTTCCCAGTGAAATCCCCTCCCCACCTTGCTGCTGGTGGAGTTCCAATCACCAGTGAAGTTCAGATTGCCACTTGCTAAATGCCGCTGACATATCGGGTCATTGCAACAACACCCCGTTGTCTCCAGTCCACAAGTCTCCAAGTGCCCCCTCTGCCAGCAATCTATCCTCTCCTATTTCCTGGAATGTGCCCTCTCTGCTTCACCCTGGCTAATGTCTCTCCTTCTGTTTAAATGTGTCCTCACCCTATTCTGCCATCTTGATTCCAGAATATATCATTCTTTATTATCATATTATTCATGCTACTCCTGAGGAATAGTAGGTGGACCAACAATATTGTTAGTATCTGGCCCAATACTATTCCCCTATTACTAATTAACATATGCAAGTTTGGGTGAAAAAAGAAAAAAAAGAAAAATAAAGGAAGCAAGTAGATAATATTTTGGTGCCTGTCACCTAGTTGTTCATTTTAGTGTTTATTCTTGATCTTTATTTTTAAGATATCTTTCTTTGGCATGTATTAAGATTTTAAAATAAGTAACATTTTCTTGAAGAAACTGAGTTTTTACTTTTTGTTTAATTCCCCCAAGTGCCCATAATGACCTGAGGGATTGATATAGGGAGCTGGGAACTCAATGATGTCTGCCATTTGTGTGGCAGGAACCATCACCTATGCCTCCCAGTGTGTGTGTTCCTTGGAGGCTTAAATTAGGAACAGAGCTGAGACTCAAACTCAGACATTCTGAACTTGAATGTGAGTGTCTCAATCAGTGACCTGGCTACTGGCCAACTTCCTGTCCTGGATGGAGAACTTTACTCTGATAGACATGATTGTGACAGAAACCAACAGTTGGGTATACATTGTAGACTCGTTCTGTGTAACTTAACTCCTACTCCTAAGCAGGGAATTTGTTTCATGGCAACCCTTCTTGTTCCTTAGAATAAGAGTCTTGGGTTCTCGGCTGTTCACTGCTGACTGGAGAGGTGGTTCAAGCCGTGCTTCTCTGCTACTCAGCTCTGGGATGCTGAGTGGTTTCTGTGGCCCAACTTGCTCATCTGGAAAGCAGAATCATAAGAGAACTTGTCTCTTTAGGGTAGTTATAGTGATTATATAACTTAGTCATGAATTAGTCATGAATTAGTGGAAAGCAGGGCTCCTAGAGCAAATAAGCCTCCAATAGATGTTAGTATCTATTATTATCATTTTGTTTGCAGTTCTGCTGCTGAGTCAGTTGGCGTTAAGCAAATTATTTCAATTCTCTGCACTTCAGTTATCTCTAAATGAACGAATTGGACTTGATCAGCAGTTCTCAAACTCAGCTGTGATCAGAATCACCTGAAAGGTAGGCTAAAATAAACATTGCTCCTGTGAACTGTGGACAATTATTATGCTGGTTAAAAACTAGAAAACAGTTTAAGCAAAATTAAAATACTAACTACCTTGTTTTGAACATTATACATGATGAAATAAAGGGACAGCATCCTCCCACCCCCACCTCCTCATTTGTTGGTACAACTCAGAATTTCTTATTCAGTAGATCTGGAATGAGATTCCACATGCATTTTTTTTTTCATTGAGATAGAGTGCAAATTCCCAATTAGGGATTTACTTTCCAAATTCAGTAGAGGTTAGATCAGGCTAAAATCAGGAACTAGAAATGCAATCTAGGTCTCCTGGTACCCAACCATCAGCCATCACCTGCTGTCTCCCAGAGTCTGTGCTAGCAGAAAGCCAGACTCAAGAACCAGAGCTGGGGCCCAGCGGCATGGCCTAGCAGCTAAAGTCCTCGCCTTGAACGCCCCGGGATCCCATGTGTGCCCCGGTTCTAATCCCGGCAGCTCCACTTCCCATCCAGCTCCCTGCTTGTGGCCTGGGAAAGCAGTCGAGGACGGCCAAAGGCTTTGGGACCCTGCACCCATGTGGAAGACCTGGAAGAGGTTCCTGGTTCCCGGCTTCGGATCGGCACGCACCAGCCCGTTGCGGCTCACTTGGGGAGTGAAACATCGGATGGAAGATCTTCCTCTCTGTCTCTCCTCCTCTCTGTATATCCAGCTTTCCAATAATAATAAATCTTTAAAAAAAAAAAAAAGAACTAGAGCTGGAACTTGACCTGGGGCATTCTGATATGCAATGTGGGCCTCTAAACCAGTGTCTATTACTATCCAAATGCTCTCTTTACAAATTACATCCCTAATAAGTTCCTGGATAAAGTTAGTGTTACTGACCTACAGACCACACTTTGAAAATCCATAGTTTACTCTAAATAGAGTAGTGTTTATTCTGGCTGCACAACTGAATCCTTTGGGAAACTTAAAAATCCCAGTGCCCAGGTTATGTCTCATGCCAAGGAAACCCAAGCCTCAGCAGGTAGTAACAGGAACTCAGTGGCTTTCCAAGTCTCCCAGGAGTTTTCATTGAACTGCCAAAGTTGGTAACATTTCTAAAGTCTCTTTTATGTTAAACAAAAAACTAAAACAAAAAACCGTAATAACTCTAACTTCAATGAGGGAGAAAGTGGATTTGTTCTAGCAATCCCACTATCTTTCCTTTCATGCATGGGCTTTTCCTGAGAGAGGTGCGCATCTCTCTACCAAGGTGGCAGTATATTTTGGAGCTTTCCCTGGGAACATGTTGTACACCCTGTGGGAAAGCAACATGGTGCATGCTGCAATATTGCCTTGAAATTTGCTGTGGAGAGCAGGATGCCGAAGCTGCTCCCAGGAATAGGAAAGACCGTCGCAGGATGGCAGCTGGCCCAGGGCCAGGAGGCGGTGTTGGTCTCGCCAGCAGGTAAATAGGAAGTCACAGAGATAGGCTGATGCCCTTGCTGCGATTATGTCATTGCTACTGGCCTATCAGGTAGCGCCAAGTGGATCCCGGGGAGAAGTGATTGGTGGAGGGCAGTGTAAAAGCAGCCGCTGAAAGCAATAAGACAGGCAGAATGAGAAGAACGGGGCAGCAGAGAGGGGTAGAAAAGCTAAGATCTTCGGGGAAAAAAGCTAAGGCGTACAGGGAGAGAAAGCAGAGAGGGATACAAAAGCAGTAAGACCTACGGGGACAAGAATGGGGAGAAAAGCAGCAGAGAGAGGGCTAGAAAAGCAGCAGAGAAAAGCTAAGACCTACAGGCAAAAAAACAGTGGCGGAAGAGTATAAACGCAGCCGCTTTTGGCAATAAGGGGTCTGGTTGCAGTTCCGGCTTTTCCCAGACTGTCAAGAGTGTGCCTCGTAGGTAGTGTTGCTGCTGGTCGACGGCACTTTACAGATTACTTTTATAAATTAGTTTTGCTGATGTGCTGTGTGAGTGTTGGAGAGACTGGAGAGGTCTCTCTGCTGCTCAGGGAGTTGCTCTCACCCTCATGGGATTTCTTCAACAAGTCCGTGACCTTCAGCCAAGTGCTTCGCTCTGTCATAGACTGCTGTGTAACATGGAGAACATGACTGAACCTTACTACCTTTCAACATTTTATTCTTATGGTTTTACTCAGTTCTCAAAGGTGACCACTCATATTCTGTTGTAGATGTGAGTACTTTGGCTGTGTTTTCATACATGATGATATGTAGAGTTCATGAAGAACATTACTAGGGGGGATGGGTAAGTGGTTAACAGGCTGTTTGTGACACCTAGTGCCTCAACACAGTGCTTAGGTCTGACTCCTTTCTCTGGTCCCAGTTCTGACTTAGTACTAATGTGCTCCCTGGAAAGCAGTAGGTGGTAGCCTGTGTGCCTACCATGCACTTGGGAGGCTGGAGTGGAGTTCTGAGCTTTTGGCTTTGGCCTGGTTAAGGCCCGGCTCTTACAGGTCTTTGTGGAGTGAATCAGTGGACAGAAGATCTCTTTCTGCTTTCCTGCCTTTCAAATGCAAGGAAGGTTTAGTTAAAAATTTACAAATTTAAATGTAAACACTTCATATTTTGAAAAATAAAGATATCTAAATCATGCTCACATTTATTAAAATAGGTACTTAAAATACATAAGTGTATGTATGTTAAAGTGTTCATGTTTAATTTTTTCCTCCGTATTTGCAAAGAATTCATTTCCTTATATGTTGTGTAGCTTTTTATCGAACACATTTAAGTGACTTCCAGGCATCTTTTTGACACCTGCCATGCCAAAGGATTGTTTGGTGCTGTTGCGTGGGTGGTCACCTGCAGGCTCACTGCTTTCCTTGTTCTGCAATCGCTGCACCTGGCTGCATTCCTCAGTAACAAATACAGATTCCCTTTCCCCCAGCTTGGAAGGAAATAGGCATATTGAGTCATCCCAATGCCCAAAGGCGAAAATCACTGTTCTGCACAGAAAGTGAAAGTGAGACATTTTTGAGTTGTTTTGTTTGAGGGTGAGGCACAGGTCGTGGCTGTGCTTTGGGGGAGTACAGTGAGGATGAGCTGAACTGGTAGTTACTGATGGTTGATGCTACTTCTGTGACAAAGGGGAGAAAAGGGAAGGATCCCCCAAAGCTGGGCATGCAGTCTTCCTGTCTCCAGTTGGTTGCTGTGATTCCAGAAGAGGGCTGCATTTTTAGGTGAGAGAAGGCTGAGAACATTGCCTGCAGTTCTAAGACATATCCACTCCCCTTCCCCCAGACTTAGCTTTTATGCATGGACATAAGGAGAACGAACAGCTGGATTCCTGACTTGGGGAGCCCACAGCTGTGGGAGGCCTGGGGACTGACTGGGCAGAGGATTATAATAAAGCGTGGGAAGTACAACTTGCCTCGGTGTGGAGGAGAGCAGGAGGACTTGGCAAGGGAACAGTACCCAGAAGATTCCTGGAAGTCAGGTAGGATTAGGGGAGGTAAGGAGCAGGGCAGTGATGGGGGAGGGGAGAAGAGGTAACACCTGCAGGCACACTCGCTACAGCTCTGCTCGCCCTGCCTTTGCTGTCACCAGTTAGAAGATCAGTTCCATTCCTGAACCAAAGCAGTCTTGGGCAAACAAACCAGAACGGTTGGACAACCTATCTGTATGTGGGTATCTGCCAGCTGAATCCTGGGCCGGTCTGGTTTGCTTTGTTTTTCCTGTCTAACAGAAGGTTATATTAAAGCTGGAACATGGCAAGGAAGAAAAAGGGGAGGAAGGATTTTTGTACACTGGATGAAGAGGTCTTTGGTATGTTTGCTCTGGGGAGGAGGAGAGGGCTGGGTGGCATAGTTGAAGACCGCAGCGGGGGACGCAGGGGAGTGCACGCCCTGTCTCCAGGAGAATGGCGGTGGAGTGTGGAAGGATGGCCCTGGTAATATGTGCACAAGCAGGGCTAGGAGATCGCACTGGGCATGCATGGCAGAAACGGAGCAAAAGATTTTCTTTGCAGTGTGGTGTTCCTGTTGTCAACCAAGTAACCATGCAATGTTAGGTAGTTCCTCTCATCAAGATTCAAATTTTGAACCCTTTTAAGATATCAGTCTCAATGAAGATCATCGGAAATTTTCATTTTTCTAAATATTGGGCTACATGAATGCACTTATTGATGTCTGCTGCATGTTTTTAAATGTATCTTGGGGTTGAATTAGATCAGCGTAAATACAGCATTTCCTGTGATTCTGAAGGCACTGAGTACCCTCACCCTCCTTTTTTTTTAAATTTTGGCTTTTGAATTAGAATAGGACTGTGCAACAGAACGATGTCAACCATCTGTCATTTCCAGTTTTCCAGTAATCACACTGAAAAACACAGAAGAAATCAATGAAATTAATAGCCATAATTTTGTTTGACAAAATAAATCTGAGCTGTAATTCCATTATGCAATTGATGTAAAATTACTGAGACATATTTCTCTTTGTATTGAGTTTGGGATTTGGTGTGCATTACTCACTTGCAGAACATATACAGCTGGAATTTAAATTTTTATTAGGAATGTTTTACCTGTACAAGAAGATATCTGAAAATTTAGTTATGAAAAAGGTGGTCTAATTTATATATTTAAGTGTTGGGAGCATGCTTAAAAAGTTCTTAATGGCTAAATTCTGAACTTTAACATAATTAATTTAATAATAGTGAAATGCGTTTCTTTTTAGTAAGTAGAACTTTGATGAAACCTTTGCTCAGAACATTCTGACTCTACAGTGATATAAACCGTGTATTCAGCCTTTGAAAGAATTGGGCAGGTGACAGATGCTGTCCCCTGGGGCACACATATAGCGTTGGAAATAGCTGTCGTAGGTGCATGGCGATTACAAAATATGGAATTGGATTTCATCTCAAAAAAAGTCTGTCTTGTATTAGTAGTCAAGGTTCTACTTCGAGCTTCAAAAGCAGAAGGCAGTAACCCTGGATGGAAGGGAGTGATGTTCTGACTACAGACATTTTGAGTTCTGATTATCACCTACGGCCTCTTCTGTACTTATTCTTTATTTATTGGAGGGCTAAATCTGTGATGGCAAAGCAAATTAAAAATTAAACCAAATAAGAGACGAGAACAGGGAAAATGTGAGCAAAGAAGGGAGAGAAGATTAGGCAGGAGGCTTCATTATGCTCTTAAATCTGTATGTATGAAATACCTGAAAAAATTCCCCCTTATATAAATATAAAAATTTAACAACAACAGCAACAACAAAAAAAAACCCTAACAAGGCTAACCTGTGTTCTTGGTTTACGGGATCCATAATTTCATTTTCAAATTGATAACTGGAAAATACTGGCTCCCCCAAAGTATCAAGAAAATCTTTTCATTGTGATTTGGGTTTACATATTAAATATTCAGTTTCAACTATATATATTATCTCTTATTTAAAAAATAATATAAATCAACCTGTTCTTGAATACAAGCACTTAAGACTACTTATCCACCATACGTCACATTTCGAACACTTAGTATCTGCTTGTGGCCACTAACTTATGCATTGCACAGCAAAGATGTGAAATATGTTACATCTAAGAATTCAGAGTGGGCTCTGTTGTCTCCTTTGGGCTCGCTTTTAGCTGTTTACAATCCAGTGGATTCTCTGGGCAGGCATCAGTTCTGTATGCTCCCTGTAGATGGCAGCACGTTCTTCCGGAATCTGGAAGGAGGCGGTGTTGCTAGGATTGTCACTTTCTGGCAGTTTTCATAGAAGTCTCACTTTTCTGGAGAATTCTTTGGTACCGTAGGTCACAATTTTTCTGGCTCTATTGCTGTTCCTCACAGGTGGCAGTGGATTACGAAAACGTTCTGCCAGTGTCTACTGTGTGAAAGGGCTGCTTCCTCAGTTTGAGGTAAGAGAAACGCTTTCAGGTGAGAGGGGCGGTGGGATAAAATGAAAGGACCATCATCACAGTGCTTTTGTCACTCGTGTACATGCTTGCGAGTGTTTGTCCCAAGTGCCACTTAGTCTTTCGGTGTAGAAAAGGCAGTTTTGTGTCACAAGCTGTGGTCATGTGAATCTATGTTTTCTTTTGGACCTAGACTTTGTAATTACATTTTAAGGTATGCAAGCAGGGTCTCATATCCATGCAGCAAATGTTATGGCACTGTGGTTAATCTACCACTTAAGGCACCTACATCCCGTATTGGAGCGCCTGCAGTTGAGTCCTGCCTCCACTTCCTATCCAACTTCCTTCTAACGCATCTGGGAAACAGCAGATAGCGGCTCAAGTGCTTGGACCCCTGCCACCACTGTGGCAGACCCTGGTGGAGTTCCTGCCTGCTAGTTTCCGTCCGGTCCAGCCTTGGCTTGTTGTGGGCATTTGAGGAGTGAACCAGCAGACGTAAAAATTTCTCTTTTTGCTTCTGGCATTTCAAAGTACATGTAAATAAACAAGGTGCTCTTAAAACATAGTTACAACACATGTTGAGGGAACTTATTCAAGTACAGCTCGAGTTCCATGGCCCTATATGACTCCTGTTTGTACAGCCTAAAGCACCCGTCTCATGTCCTTCTCATTCCATTTGTGGTAAAGGAAAGTGAGATCCTTAATGAGGAACTGAGGGGAGAATTGGAGAGATCCACACCTGGTTTCCTGGGGACCCACGGACATCGTTGCTCAGGACATGAAATCTCTCTGCACCAACCCAAGCCAATTGTGATCTGATGTCTTGATTCTCTTTGACATTTTAAAATGATAGAGTATCCTTTCTGTAATTTTCACCCAACCTGTTTCCCAACTAGAATATCAAGGTTAAATCTAAATTTTAATCATGATTCTGTAAATTTCAGTTTTATAGCTAGAAAATTACTAGTGAAGTTAGTATAATAAGTCTAAAGTGTTATGCTTTTCACTCAAGAAAAAAAATTAGTTTTCTGAATCTCACTGTTAGAAGTATACTGTCAGGGTTATATCATCCATTTTTTTTATTCATTAATTACAGTTTCATAGGTACTGGGATTCTCCCCACCCCTCCCCAAACCCTCCCACCATGGTGGATTCCTCCACCTTGTTGCATAACCACAGTTCAAGTTCAGTTGAGATTCCCCCATTGCAAGCATATACCAAACATAGAGTCCAGCATCTTATTGTCCAGTCAAGTTCAATGACTTCTTAGGTATACCCTCTCTGGTCTGAAGGCAGAGCCAGCAGAGTATCATCCGATCAATTAAAAGCTCCAACATACCATCAGTAAAAATTTACATCATTATGGAATTAATTGACATAGTAATGAGTAGCCAATATGTTGAAATAAATGCGAGCTTTTAGCCACCTTCTGTGACCACCTCATTGACATTTCAATTTTAGTTTATACACAACATTTAACATACATAACATAACATGTTGTACATAACATCATATCATCTTAAATTAAGGCGAACATGTGGTATTTAACCTTTTGGGATTGGCTCATTTCCCTTAGCATTATGGTTTCCAGTTTGGTCCATTTGGCCACAAAGAACTGCATTTTGTTTTTTTTAATAGCCGAGTAGTATTCCAAGGGGTAGATGAACCATAGCTTTCTTATCCAATCCTCTGCTGATGGGCATTTTGGCTGCTTCCATGTTTTTGCAATTACTGATTGTGCTGCTATGAACATAGGAGTGCATGTTGGTTTCTCATAAAACAAGTGTTCTGGATATATTCCTAAGAGTGCTATTGCTGGATCATACGGTATGTTGATTTTGAGTTGTTTGAATGTTCTCTGTACTGGTTTCCATAGAGGCTGTGCCAGCCTGCAGCTCCACCAGCAGTGGAGTAGGGTTCCCTTTTCCCCACAACCTCGCCAGCAAGTGTTGTTGGTGCTTTTATTCATGTGGGCCAGTCTTACTGGCGTTAGGTGGTACCTCATTGATGTTTTAATTTGGATTTCCCTTATTGCCAGGGAACTTGAGCATTTTTTCATATGTTTATTTGCCTTTGGGTTTGTTCCTTTGTGAAGTGTTTGCCCATTTCCCATGCCCATTTCTTGAGTGGCTTGTTTGTTTTGACATTTTGGTTGTTTTGTAGCTCTTTGTATATTTTGGAGATTAGCCCTCTATCACCTATGTCGTGTGTGAAGATCTTCTCCCATTCTGTGGGCTGCTTTTTTACTTTGTTGATTGTTTCCCTTGCTGTACAGAAGCTTCTTAGTTTGATGAGATCCCATTTGTTTATTCTGGTCTTGATTGCTATTGCCTTTGGTGTCCTTTTTAGGAAGTCGGGACCTACCCCTAGATCTTGCAGAGTATTTCCAACATTTTCTTCCAAAAGTTTGAAGGTTTCTGGATGTAGGTTTAGATCTGTTATCCGTTTAGATCTGCTCTTAGTGTATGGTGAGAGATGTGGGTCTATCTTTTGGTTTCTGCAGGCTATTAACCAGTTGTGCCAACAGCATTTATAGAACAGACCTTCCCATTTGCCTGGATTGTCGTTTGTCTTTTTGTCAAAGATTATTTGGCTGTATCTGTGTGGGTTCCCTTCTGGTGTTTCCATTCTGCTCCATTGATCTTCCTCTCTATCTTTGTGTCAGTACCAGGCTGTTTTGATAACCACTGTCCTATAGTACGTCCAGAGGTCCGGAACTGTGATTCCCCCTGCTAGTTTCCTGTTCTTCAGGATGGTTTTAGCTATCCATGGTTTTTTGTGTTTCCAGATGAACTTTTGAATCATTGTTTCCAGTTCCATGAAGAATGTTTTGGGCAATTTGATTGGGATTGCGTTGAATGTATATATTGCTTTTGGCAGTATAGACATTTTAATGATATTGATTTTACCTATCCAGGAGCATGGGATGTTACTCCATCTTTCGTGGTCTTGTTGAATTTCTTTTTTAAGTAGTTTGTAGTTTTCTTCAAATAGGTGTCCTACATTTTTGGTTAGATTTATTCCCAGATATTTCATACTTTTCTCTGTTATTGTGAATGGTATCTTGCTGGTTAAATCTTTTTTCCATCTTGGGGCTGTTTGCATACACTGTGGCTGTTGATTTTTGTTCATTAATTTTGTACCCTGCCACTCTACCAAACTCTTGTATAAGTTCTAGCAGTCTCTGTATTGAGTCTCTTGGCTCTTCTACATAAAGAATCATGTCATCTGCGTATAGTGAAAGCTTGACTTCTTCGTTTCCCATTTGGATTCCTCTGATTTCTTTTTCTTGTCTTATGGCCTCAGCGAGTACCTCTAGGACTATGTTGAATAGTAGTGGAGAAAGTGGACATCCCTGTCTTGTTCCAGATCTCAGTGGGAAGGGTTCCCATTTTTATCCATTCAATATGATACTGGCATTGGGTTTTTCATATATTGCTTTAATTATGTTGTGGAGTTTTCCATCTATGCCTACCTTGGTTAGGGTTTTTAGCAGGAAGTGGTGTTGGATTTTGTCGAAAGCTTTTTCTGCATCTATTGATACTATCATGTGATTCTTGTTTTTCAGTTTTTGGATGTGGTGTATCACCTTTATGGATTTCTGAATGTTGAACCATCCCTGCATTCCAGGGATGAATCCTACTTGATCCGGATGAATGATCTGTCTGATGTGTTTTTGATTTCTATTGGCTAGGATTTTGTTGAGAATCTTAGCATCAATGTTCATCAAAGAGATAGGTCTGTAGTTTTCCTTCTCTGTTGGTTCTCTGTCTGGTTTTGGGATTAAGGTAATGTTGGCTTCATAGAATGAGTTTGGAAGGGTTGCTTCCTTTTCTATTGTTTTGAAGAGTTTGTAGAGGATTGGCGGTTAGCTCTGTTCGGAATGTTTTGTAGAATTCTGTAGTGAAGCCGTCTGGGCCTGGGCTTTTCTTTGTTGGGAGATCTTTAATCACTGATTCAATCTCTACTTCAGTTATGGGTTTGTTCAGGTCATTTGTTGCCTCTGGGCTAAGTTTTGGCAGGTGGTGTGAGTCTAAGAACTTTTCCATTTCTTGGTGATCTTCTGATTTGTTGAAGTACAGTGCTTTGTAGTAATTTCTGATTATGTTCTTAATGGTTGTGGTGTCTGTTGTTATATTGCCTTTTTCATCTTTGATGCTGTTAATTGTTGTTTTCTCTTGTTTTTTCTTTGTCAGTCAGGCCAATGGGGTGTCTATCTTGTTTATCTTCTCAAAAAACCAGCTTTTTGATTCATTGATTTTGTGTATGGTTTTTTTATTTCTATCTGATTAATTTCCTCCCTTGTTTTGATGATTTCTTATTTCCTATTGTGTGTGGGGCTCTTCTGCTGTTGTTTTTCCAATTCCTGGAGGTGTGTGTTTAGTTTCTGTGTTTGGCGCCTCTCTTGGGCCTTAACATGAGCTCCAATTGTGATGAGTTTACCCCGTAGCACTGCTTTGGCAGTGTCCCACAAATTTTGGAATGTTGTGTCAGAGTTTTCATTGGTTTCCATAAATTTTTTGATATCATCTTTAATTTCTTCTTTGATCCATTGTTCGTTTAAAAGCATATTGTTCAGCCTCCAAGAGTTTCTGTATTTCCTGGGGCATTTTGAATTGCTGATTTCAAATTTCATTCCGTGGTGGTCTGAGAGGGTACATGGTATGATTCCTAACTTTTTAAAGTTATTTAGATTTGCTTTGTGTCCTATCATGTGGTTGATCCTGGAGAAGGTGCCATGCACTGCTGAAAAAAATGTATAATCTGTGGCCTTAGGGCAAAATGTTCTATAAATGTCTACCAAGTCCAGTTGTTCTGTTGTTTGTATGAGCTCTGTTGTTTCTTTGTTGAGTTTTGTTTTGTTGATCTGTCTATTGTTGTTAGCAGAGTGTTAAGAACACCCACTATTATTGTGTGCATATTTATGTCTCCCCTTAAGTCTGTAAGTAACTGCTTCACGTAGCTCGGCGCGTTGGGATTCGGTGCATATATGTTCACGATGGTAATTACTTCCTGATGGATCAATCCCTTCACCACTATATAATGTCCTTCCCTGTCCTTTTTGATACTTGTCAGATTGAAGCCTATATCATCTGAAATTAAGACAGCTACCCCTGCCTTTTTTTATCATCCATTGGCATGATATATCTTTTTCCGCCCCTTCACTTTCAGCTTCTTGGAGTCTTTTCTGGTTAGATGTGTCTCTTGTAGGCAACAGATACTTGGGTCCTGTTTGATGATCCATTCTGTTAATCTATGCCTTTTGATTGGTGAGTTTAGGCCATTTGTGTTAAGAGTTAAAATTGAGAGGTTGCGATTTTGCCCTGCCATACGTATGTGTTTTTGTGGGTGTTGATATCTGTGTAATTGCCCCTCCTTGTGTGGACTTTAGTTGGGAGACCTTCCTGTTTGCCATCTTTGCTTATGATTCACCTCCTTTTTTTCTGGATTTAGTGCATTTCTAAGGAGATTTTGTAGAGCTGGTTTTGTGCTGGCATATTCTTCTAATTTCTCTTTGCTATGGAAGTATCTGATTTCGTTCTCAAATATGAATGAGATCTTTGCTGAGTACATTATTCTTGGTTGACAATTGTTCTGATTCAGGATTTGGAAGATCTTTGTCCATTCTCTTCTTGCTTGTAAGGTCTCTTCAGAGAAATCAGCAGTGATTCTGATTGTTTTTCTCTGGTATGTGATCTTTTCTCTGCTTCGTATTTGTCTCAGGATTTTTTCTTTGCCTTCATTGGAGTGGAACTTGAGCACCATATGTCTGGGTGAAGATCTCTTTGGGTCATATCTTCTGGGAGTCCTCTGAACGTCCTGGATTTGGGCTGGGTTCATGTTCCAAGTGTTTTGGAAGTCTTCCTGTATAATTTCGTCAAGTACCATTTGCATTCCTGACTCTCTTTCCGTTCCTTCAAGAAGGCCAATAATCCTAATATTCGATTTCCTGAGGTTGTCTTTCATTTCTTGTATGGTCTTATTGGCTTTGTTCAGACTTGTCTCTAGCTGTTTAATGAACTGGGTATGTTCATTTTGCGTGTCTTCCATTTCAGAGATCCTCTCTTCTGCTGTATTTATTCTGTTGGTTAGGCTCTCAATTTTGTGCTGTAAGTCAAGGATTTTACTTTTCATTTGTTGTATTTCTGTGACTATGTGGTTCTTGAATTCCTTGAAGTCCTCCCAATTCTTCTCATTGTCTCTGACATATTTTAGCATTATTTTTTTGAATTCCTTGTCTGGTAGATCTTCCATGTGTTCATCTTGCATCTCCAAAATAGACATTGGCCTTTGATCCTTTGTTGGTGGGGTGCTGGGTCTCTCATCTGGATCATTACCTTTTCTGGTATTTCTTCCCATTGTGTTTGTGTTTCTTTTTGAGAGACCTAGGCACCAGCATGCTGAGGGGTCTCCAACCACTATCCTGCAGAGATCGGAGTCTGCAGGCGTGGAGTAGCAGGGTGCGGGAATTTTCAAGGCACTTTTGGTGTGTCTCTAGTACACCAGACTTCAGGGCACCACTTCCAAGGCCCAGCGGATTCAAAGCGCACTCTCAACTCGTCCCCTACACATATGCGACCACAGGGCGTGGGGGAGTGAAGGCACTCTCTGTGCGCGCCTCCTGTGCGCGGGATCACAGGGCTCGGAGGATTCTAGGTGCTTTCTTGGTGTGTCCCCAGTGCCAGGGACTGCAGGGCGTGGAGGTTCCAGGTGCTCTCTGGGAACACCTCCTGCATGAGCGTCTGCAGTGCCCACCTGGTATGTCTCCCAAGCACGGGACTGTAGGGCGTGGGGTGTTCCAGGTGCTCTCTGGAAGTGCCTCCTGTGCAGGTCCGCCCACCCCAGCAGCGTGGGTCCGCCCACTCCAGTGCTGGCAGGGGACCGCCCAGCCCAGCGCTCCCACGAGAGGCCCACCCCAGCGCTCACAAGGGACCGCCCAGCCCAGAGGAGTGCTCGGGTTCCTGTGGGTCAGTACCACCCAGCTGAGTGCCAGTCCGCAAGGCACGGGGAAGCATGCAGTGCGCCTTCTGCCCTTCTCCTCAGCGCACAGGACCACTGTGCGTCACCTCCAAGACACAGTTTTGGCAGTTTCAAGGCACTTGTCCTGTGTCCCCAGATGCTGGAATCTCCAGGGGGGGTGGGGTGGGGAGATGAGCACCAAGGATGTTCAGGCTCTGTGCGTGCCCCTGGAGGGTTAACTCCGGAGCCTCTGACCCACTGCCACCCCCACCCAGTCACTCAAACCTCAGGTTCCTGCAGTTGGCCTCTGCTGCTGGTGAGGACCTACGCTGAGGGTGCAGTGGGTGTGGCGGGTGCTGTGGCTGTCGGTGGTTTCTGTGGCTCCTGCATCTCCTGCAGCTGCGGCTGCGGCTGCGGCTCCTGACTGCGGCTCCTGGCGGCTTCACCCAAATGTGACTCAGCAGGTCTGGAGCAGAACGCCGTTTTCCCTGCCTTTTGTTTTATTTTGTTTTGTTTTTTTCCTGGTTGCTCTTCCGAGTTGTGTGGATTTTTTTGGCTCCACACTGTCCAGGGAACTTCACGCTCCTCTCCCTGCAGCTCTATGCTGCTCCACTTACGCTTTTGTCGCGTTCTATCCCTCTCTGTCTGTGAGCTCCCTCACAACCATCCTCCTATGTCGGCCATCTTGCGAGTCCTCTATATCATCTCTTGTACCATATGTTTCGTGTTTCTATTTCTCTTCCTTCTGTCTAGACCCTTCTTTAAAAAAATATTCATTTAGGGCATAGTGCAATGGCTCAGTGACTAAATTCTCATTTTGCACATGCCACAATCCCGTATGGATGCTAGTTCATGTCCTAGATGACCTACTTGCCATCCAGTTCCCTGCTTGTGGTCTGGGAAAGCAGCGTAGGATGGTTCAAAGCCTCGGGACCCTGCACCTGCCTGGAAGCTTCTTCCAGGAGCATTAACAGGAAGTTGGATCAGAAGTGGAACAGCCAGAAATCAAACTGGTGCCCATAGAGGATGCTGGCATTCAAGGTAGCATTTTCACCCATTATTATGCCACAATGTCGACCCCATCTTTAAAAAAAAATTTTCAAACTAATACATAATAATTGTGTTTGTTTATGTGGTGTGAAGTGATGTTTCCATGCATATAGACACTGCATAATATCCAATCAGGGTAAAAAAACTCTCAAACTTTCAATATTTCTTAATGGTGAAAATATTTTTTCTGTTTTTTTCTAAAGAGAAATATATGGCACATTATAATTATCAACAGACATCCTACTTATTGATAAAACAGAACTTCCTGCTTTTCTACTGCCCTCCTCTCCTTTCCTTGTCTGCTGGTACCCAACATCATACTCATCTTTAAGGACGCTTTATGTATACTTCTTGTGCTTGGCTTATCTCACTTTGCATAATTGCTTCCATTTCTATTATGTTGATGCAGTGGGCAGTATTTCACTCTTTTTTGTGACTGAATGGTATTCCTTCGTGTGTATGCACAACCCATTCTTTATCCATTCATCAGTGATAGACTCTTGTGCTTTTTCTATTTCTCGGCTAATGTGCATAGAGTTTCAATAAACATGGGGCTGCAGGTGTCTCTTTAATGAGAGTTTCATTTCCCTGGGATATTTGCCCAGGGGTTGCTGGACCATAGGGCAGCTCTGTTTTTAAATTTGAGTACTGTTTTCACACAGTGGCTGTGCTAATTTACACTCCAGTCAACAATGTGCCAGGATTTCCTTTCTGTAAATCTTTACCATAACTTGGTATCTTTTGTATTTTGGGGATAGCTAGTCTACTTGGAGTGAGGGGACAGCTCACTGTATTTTTTTAAAGACATATTTATTTATTTATTTTTAATTGCAAAGTCAGATATACAGAGAGGAGGAGAGACAGAGAGGAAGATCTGTCTGATGATTCACTCCCCAAGTGACCACAATGGCCTGTGCCATGCCGATCCAAAGCCAGCAGTCAGGAACTTCTTCCAAGTCTCCCATGCAGGTGCAGGGTCCCAAGGCTTTGGGCCGTCCTTGACTGCTTTCCCAGGCCACAAGCAGGGAGCTGGATGGGAAGTGGAGCTGCTGGGATTAGAACCGGAGTCCATATGGTATCCAGGGGCGTTCAAGGCGAGGACTTTAGCTGCTAGGCCACGCCGCAGGGCCCAAGTCTTTCTTTTTTCAACTTGTGTTTTTAGCACCTTTGATGATCAGGTGGCTAATGTGTGAGTTAACTTCTAGAGTCTATCCTATCAGCCTATGTGCCTGTTTCTATATGCTGTTGTCATTATTGCAGTTTTTAAACACACGTTGAAGTCAGGTAATGTAATTAGTCGTACACTAAGGAAGGTTTTGTGTAGTCAGGGTCCTTTGGTTCTGCACAACGTTTAGTAGTGTTTTTCCTGATTTGGGGAGCAATGTCATTAGTGTTTTGATAGATGTTTCACTGACCTATAAATCACTTTGGATCATATAGTAATTTTAATTATCTTTCTTAATAATCTTATTTAATTCCATGACTTTAACCTGTTTTTTATTCATACTGTATGTATTTACAGTTCTGTTCTCTGTAAGTAGTTGAAACAGAAAATTATAACTGCCGGACAAACATAAAAAATGTCAGCTAACACACTCAGTGTTTGTTTCTCTGTCACACAAATGCTAACAGAGCTAGTTCCCGTCTGTTTTCCCGTATGGGTGCTTACAGTGCTGTGACTCAGGGAGCTGCTTTCCCCAGTGTTAACCTGTTTAATGCCCAGGAGCCTGTAACCATCCAGCCGAGAAGCTGGTGAGTCTCCTTGTAAATAATGTTCCTAAATGTGGGAAAAAAAAAACCAAAACATAGTGACAGGCTTAATAACTAATATTTCAACTCAATTTCAAAGTAGTGATGGGCAAACTAGTTCAATATATCTATGCCATGCATAGTGTGATATAGATAGAATATATTTGACAAAATCACAGGTGTGGTGCATTTATTGGTATTCACAAATGAAGGAGATGCTAAATTTCAGTTCAGCGTTAGTGAAGATGAAGGCCTGTTTTTCCTCATGCAGGCTGATAGAACCGGTTGAATGGTACAAAACCAAGGGTGTGGCTCTGTAATGACCAGCCTCTCCTCAGAGTACTCCGCTGTGTCTTCAGCATCTGGTCTTGTCAAGACCAGACTTGTAAGATGAAAGGAGATATTTGGGAGCTTTCCCACGGAGCGGACAGATGCTACTCACAATCATAATTTTTTGAATTAAACCTGGGGTTTTCATCCCTCCTGGATGTAAGAGGACATGGAATCCGTTTAGCTATGCATTCAAGAATAAGGTAGCCAGAGAATATAGAACATAATTGTTAAAGTGAGAATCATGACTGAACGCTGGAATTAGTGAGGGCAAGCAGGGTGAGAAACAGAAACGTTTTAGTTTCTCAAAATGCTTTCACAGCTAAGTATTTATTAATTTCAAAGGGAAATAGGAACTTTTGGAGAGCAAGAATGTGGCAGACACCACGTGATCATGTGATCAAAGCTAACATCAGTGGTAGGTGAAGTTAAGGTCATTGCTTTTCTGTATGAACCACAGAGGGTGAACGGCGTCATTCATGTAGTGTGCCTGCCGAAAATATGTAACCCGAGTTGATGGACATTCTAAGAAACAGCTTGTCTAGAAGTCTGGAAAATTATCAAGGTCGTGAACTGTTCCCGACCAGACAAGGCTGAAGAGACAATGATGAGTGGATGCAAGTGTGATCCTGGACTGGGCTCTGAACCAAAGAATGGCAATTATTAAAATATTTGAAAAAGTTTCAGTAAAGTGTACAGATTTGCAAATAGTGTATGTCTATATGAATTTCCTATTTTGATGATTATACTATAGTTAAAGAAAAAAAGGCCCTGGAATGCATATTAAGATATGCAATTCACTCTCAGCTCAGAGTAATATAGATAGATACACAGATAGATGGAACATAGGATGGTACAGAAATTGCGATAAAATATTGACATATAGATACTTAAGGCAACACATATGAGAATGTTTTGCAGTATGTTTTACATATTTTCCTGGAAGTCTGAAGTTATTTTAAAATAAAGGAGTAAAGCCAGGCTTACCTGTAAAACTAGGGAGATTTGTATAAACTTTCATGTGCTTAATGCTGTCTAACTGTGAATAAATATTTTGTTGTAACAATCTGGGTTGACCACTGATGTCCTAATTTTTAACATGAAAATACATAAATCTAGGTGTTCCTGTGACATGCAAGAATATACTTCTCTGTGTTTTCATCTATATTACTGATAATAACATGTTATCATGATATTGCACACATGTGTGTAGTGTTAAATGCTAGAACTGTCAGTGGTTTTGCCGACATCTTATTGGGAATCGGGACTTTAAAGTCTGTTTCTGTAAGGCACCTCTTCATGCTGGGCTTCTTGGGCCACAGCAAATATCTTATCAAGCTCATGTTTGGCAAAGGTTTATATTGTTGCATAGCTATCTCTAGAAATCTAGACTCTAAGCAGTTATTTTTTAAAAATTTATTTGAAAAGTAGGTAGGTAGGTAGGTAGGTAGAAAGAATTCAAATACAACAGTTGAGTCCATTTATTCAGAACTATATTTTATAGTTAAATAGATTTATGTTGACTTTTTGACTTATATTAAAATCTTCAACTTTTAGTCACAGTGTCCATATAATTTTTTATAATATTTATAAAATAGTCTGTTACTAAATTTTGTGCCAAAATTTACTCATAAAAGATAATTGCTTCTTGAACAACTTCCATAAAACATCTATCTTTTACTTCTATGAAACAAGTTGCTATGAAAGAATTTCTAGGAAAGGGATATATATATATATTCATAGATGGATATGTATCGATGTACATATTTTTATCATTTATATATCCAAAATTTCTTCAGTAGTTTATAGTACTGTACACATACCATTTATAGCATTTTAATCATCTGCTTACCAGATTTGGGATTGGACTGACATTTTTGTCAGACCTAATAAAAGTCTACAAAAGGTGATAGAGAAAGTTTGTGTTTTACATTAGATATTTTACAGTTCAATGCTAATTTTTAGGAATCCTGTGATGACAGGTTACCAAATGCTGAGTTCAGTTTCTTTTTCCGAAAATGTGATTATTGATATCTAATTCCTATGGCCTTTGTGGGGAAACAATGAAATAGTTGGCAAAGCGGCCAGACGGGGCCTGGTGGGCTGCATTTTGGAGGAGTCAGGAAAGTGAGCAGGGGCTCAGGGCTGGGGTGCAGCCAGGTAAGCAGCTTCCTGCAACACAGGCAAAGTCATGCTTTCTCCACTTCTGATCCGGCTCCCTGCCAGTTCACCCGGGAAAGCGGTGGAAGATAGCTTGAGGCTGGGGGACCCTGAACCCGTGCTGGAGACCGAGGTGAAGCTCCTGGCCCCTGGCTTCAGCTGGGCCTACCCTGACTGATGCATCTGGCCACCTGGGAGTGAATCGGTGGATGGAAAATTCCCCATCTTCACTTCACCCTGTGACTTTTTAACTCTACTGTACAAATAAATAGGAAAATACTAAAAAAGAAAAAGAATAAACATTTCTTCTTTCATACTCTTTGCCTTTTGTAAGACGAATTTATTCTGTCTGAATAACAAGTCAGATACGGTTTCTCTTTAAATGGAAAAACTTTCAGTAATGTTAAACACTAATTCACATTTTGAATAGTTCTTCAAAACCTGTGGTGGCTCTTAGAAAACTTTCTCGAAAAGGGAATTATCAGGATGCATTTTAGCAATAAAAAAAATAATGGGGTGGGGGAGGGAAATCAAGGCAGACTGGTTTTAACAACTGGGAGGTTTATCACACACAGAAGAGATCCTCTGTTGACGTCAGGTGGGCTGAATCCAGAGTCCGTCAAATCAGTGGTTGAATAATGTCACAGAAGACACAGAGTCATTTTGCATTGCCATTTTCTGAGAGTCTGTATTTACAGTATTTGAAGGGGATTGTGTGGACTGGAAGAAGGATGATCTTCTATCATTGCTTTGCTCGAATTCCAAACTGCTGACAGAAGTTAGGAGCCCCAAATCCAGGCAGGGACCCACGTGCTAAATGCTGTCCCACAGTCTGCCTTAGCAGAAACCTGGATCGGGAGCAGAGCTGTGATCCAAACAAGGCACTCTCATGTCCAGAAAGGACCCAGGAGCTTCTCCTAGGTCTTCCATATGGCTGCAGGGACCCATCTTCCACTATATTCCCAGACTGTAAGCAGAGAGCTGGATGTCTTTGCCTATTTCTTCACAGGGTTGTTTGTTTTGCTGTTGCTGAGTTTCTGGAGATCTTTGTAGATCCTGGATGAACAGTAGCTCCCTATTGTGTTGTGTATGAATACCTTCTTCTAGAGTCTGGTGCGGTAACCTAGTGGCTAATGTTCTCACTTTGCATGTGCCTGGGATCTCATAGGGGTACCAGTTATAATCCCTGCAGCCCCGCTTCCCATCCAGCTCCCTGCTTGTGGCCTGGGAACGCAGTGGAGGATGGCCCAAAGCCTTGGGACCCTGTACTCGTGCGGGACACCCTGAAGAAGCTCCTGGCTCTTGGCCTCGGATTAGCTCAGCTCCAGCCGCTGCGGCTGCTTGGGGAGTGAATCAACAGATGGAAGATTTTCCTCTTTGTCTCTCCCCCACCTTTGTATATCTGACTTTCCAATAAAAATAAATCTTTAAAAAAATTTCTTCCATTCTATTGCTTACCTCTACGCTAGAGTGTGTTTTCCCTAGCCGCACAGGAGCTTTTCAGTCTTACAGAGTTACATCTGTGTATTTTGACTTGAATTGCCTATATTTTTGGTATCTGAAAAAATGAGATTTTTAAGACTTCTTTGAACCTGAGAGACTGCAGTAAGATGTGATGGCGCAGTGGCTTACAGAAGGGATGTGGATTGAAGATCCAAAGAGGAGCTGGGAGAACCTCAGGTTCTGTTGGACTGAGTGGAAAAGCGATGGGAAGACAGGA
Source organism: Ochotona princeps (assembly GCF_030435755.1). Taxonomy (NCBI): domain Eukaryota; kingdom Metazoa; phylum Chordata; class Mammalia; order Lagomorpha; family Ochotonidae; genus Ochotona; species Ochotona princeps. Next base: position 13,334,662 of record NC_080832.1, on the reverse strand, counting down.
ACAATTCGTTACAGTTGAGTAAAGAGTTAATTCCTTGCCCAAACAACCAACTCAGATGCAAATCTAAATTATGTGTTGACATTCTGAAAGACTTGACAATTCATTTCAGTGTTATGTGCTCTTATTTTCTCATTTATAAATAAGAAAACATTACGCAATACTTGCCACATTTCCTAAGAGTTGAACTTAGAATGTTAATGAAATTAAAACTGAAAAGCCCTCTTTTGCTTGGAAGAGATTTCATTACACATGTTTATTAAATTGGGGTGAAATACTGTTGAAATATTTTTCGTTTAGAATTTATAGTCTGCTAATGAAGCTAAACATTATTTCAAGTAATTTGTGATACTTCAGTTATTAAATGCAATTAGTATGTAACAAACTCATATTCAATGTTTAAGCCAAATGATTGATAGACATAGCAAGTATAAAATGGAAGCATGAAAAATCCTGAAATGATTTTCTTCTTTCACAGAGCGGAATGTGATGTATGTGAATGGTCCAATTATGTAACAGGCAGAGGGAGAATTAAACTGATATGTTGAATGCTAGGCATTAAGTATGTTGGGTATAATTAACTGGATATGTATGTAAGTCTGTAATTCTAAATCTGGTCAAGTCTGTTTTTCCCCCCCAAATCCTGTGAGAATAGAAGGCAAAATGATTTCATATGGATGAAGACTCTTCCAAAAATCTGTCTTGCTCCTCAAATTAGACCTGGACCTGAATAGTGTGACTATTTCACTTATTTCTAAGCAAAAATAAATTAACAGTAGATGCAAAAGTATTTAGACTAGAGAGAGAAACATTTGAAGATGAGAGAAAGAACGAAAGAAGAAGAACAGCTATAGGGACACAAAGGAAGCCCCTCTACCAGTGAGATGGCTCACATGGGTGCTGGTGTGTGGATGGTACGTGCGTTTTCTCCCAAAGTATTGCAAATCACTCAGAAATAGTGTACAACTGATTTGCTTAAAATTTTCTGCTAATGTGCTTCAGCAGCATTTTGTAGATAACAACTCTCTCCTCCTTATTATGAAGACGGAGCTGTTTCTCTTTGTCCCGTTCTCCATCCTGTGATATACTTTTTATTGCTCAAGAGCTATAGAATTGTACCCATGCCTATTGTTGTCTGCCTGATGGGAATTCGTGTAATTGAAAGCGTTTATCCTCTCTTAGTGGAAAAATTGGGCACTTGGAAGTAATGAAATCCCCCACCTTTGTCCACAGCACATGAAATACTGTTCAGTTAGCTTTGTTCTAAAGTTTCCACTTTTCCAGGATAACCTGTTGAAAATTTAGTCTTACACCAGAGATATAGCTGGAATTTCTGGTGAAAGGCTAGCTGTTCTTGTTTGTGTAGTTACACCATCTGTTGCTATTTCACCATCCATGAAAAAATAAAATAGTATTCTTTTACAAAAATATATTATAAAAGGAAGAAAGTCCATATTAATATAGTAAAAAAAAGAAGTTATTTTGTGAATGTCAAGATTGTCTTATTTTATAAAATGTATTTATTTTATTTCAGAGGGAGAAGGAGAGATAGAGAACAAGAGAGAGGGAGGATTGGGGGTGGGAGAGAGAGAGAGAGAGAGAAAACGAACGAGCACAAATGAATTGGGCCCGGCCGAAGCTTAAGAGCTGGAATCCCAACCCAGATCATCAACATAATTGACAAGGAGCCTGCCACTCGAACTGTCCATTGCTTCCTCCAGGGGTCCACAGAAACAGGAATGGGGAATCCGGAGTATCCAGAACTTCAGTTCAGACCTCCATGTGTGTGGCAGCTTCCCAAACAGCTTCTCAACTACTGTGCTTGATGCTTGCTCTCAGGTTTTCTTGTGAATAAGCAGTTGTAGTGCTTAAAAGTACATGTTCAGATTTTTGCTTCATTTTAGGCAGTGATTACCCATGGGGAGTGAAGAAGTTAGGGAAAGTGAAGTGAAATTTTTACTTTGTATAACATAGTTTCTACTTTTCTACAATTCTGCATTTTAAAATAAGCAAGTGTTATTTTGTAATTTAAAAACAACTGGCAAATAACTACAGGGAGTAAGAAATGACTTGGAGGAGAATATGTTGGAATAATTAATTTGTTGATATGCTGCTTGAACACTATTTTCTTTTACTAAATCAAAGCTCCCCTGCTTTTCTCAGGAGGCTGCTTTGAAAAGAAAAGGTAAATGTTTCTAATGAAATGAACAGCTCAACCTTCCCACCTTCTGCCTAAAGGCCTCCTTTTAATGTTTTTCAGTAACAAATGTGACATGCAAGTCTTTATGGTAAACCAAGGGATGTGGGCGTTTAACAGGGCAGGACAATGGGAACCCCTGCTTTCTGGAACAGGTGATTTATGGAATTCAAGCAGGAAGGGAGAGCTGGGAGAACCGGAGGTAGGGTACCAATGGAGGACTCAACTTCGCTGCACACTGTGACACAGTACCCAAAGGTCATGCAAGAGTGACCTTTAAGATGTGTACACTGGTCCCAACACCTTCAAACTGTTCCTATCATAGAATTAAAAAGAAAATTGTTTTCAATAGCCTTTATAGTAATTTAAAAATTGTACCACAAAAGGGCAAGCTGCATTGTATGTGGCCACAGACATGCACAAAACGTTGGATTACACAAGATCCACTTTAAAAAGTTTTAATCCAGGCCGGGCGGCATGGCCTAGCGGCAAAGGTCCTCGCCTTGAAAGCCCCGGGATCCCATATGGGCGCCGGTTCTAATCCCGGCAGCTCCACTTCCCATCCAGCTCCCTGCTTGTGGCCTGGTAAAGCAGTCAAGGACAGCCCAAAGCCTTGGGACCCTGCACCCGTGTGGGAGACCTGGAAGAGGTTCCTGGTTCCCGGCTTTGGATCGGCACGCACCAGCCCGTTGCGGCTCACTTGGGGAGTGAATCATCGGACGGAAGATCTTCCTCTCTGTCTCTCCTCCTCTCTGTATATCTGGCTTTCCAATAATAATAAAATCTTTAAAAAAAAGTTTTAATCCATAGGTCAGGGTTTAGCCACACATGGCAGATTGTTCAGTTGTTAATCAGATGTAATCTAGTTTGAGGAAATTTATGGCCAAGACCCCATTTGAGGGGGGAGGGAGTGTAGAGAGACTAGAATGACAAAGGAGCTAAGACTGATGATTGTTCCATTACAGTCTACATGCCAGCAAGAATTGAAAATTGGATTCTATTAAATGGAAAATAATGATTATCCAATCAACCATTACGAGTTTAAATTCTTATCAGATGTATAGTCTCGATGACAAAATCATAAATGCTAAAGTACTGCTTGAAAGGGAAGTTGTAAAGATAAAATCTCTGAACTGTTTTTGTTTTATAGACAAAGTATAAAATAATGAAATTATTTTTCCTCTCAGCAGTTCATAAAATAATCCCTCTCCTTGTTGTGCTGTGCCTGAAATCTATTGCTGCTTGAGTTATTCAGCACCCTATTTTCTCCAAGATCTTCAAATCTCCAGCTTAGGAGCTACATTGCGCTACCTTCAGAAGAGAGGTTGAGATTTAAAACCTAGTATTTTAGAATGTGATTTAATTGGTACAGAAGGTCTTTGCAGAGCTAATGTGGTGAAAATGAGGTCTTTAATGTTGCTTTAAATCAATGTGCCTGCTGTGACCTTATTAAGAGGGAAAATCTGGCCATAGACACTTATCCAGGGAGAAAGCCATGTGGAGAAAAAGGCAGAGAATGGCATGATTCTCCTAACAGCCGAGAGAAAGCAGACAACAGAAACTGCAGAGAACCACAAAGAAGACTTGATGGAACTGCCTTTAGTAACTCTCCTGCCACCACTTTGATTTTGAGCTTTTGTCCTTGAGAAAGTGAGACAGCACATTTGTCATGGCTCTATTTCCTGTTTTTGATGCAGCCACCTAGCTGCTAGCCTATACCCCTCTCCTCCGCTACATCATTAGTTCCGGGGAACATTCTCACCCATTCTTCTGTAGAAGCTTAAAGATCACCGAGAAAGGAGAATTTGCTTCCTATAGAGAGTCTGAAAGCAGGTGCTGGGAGACATCCAGAGACTTCTACGCTTGTCCCAGTTGAAAAGAAGTCTAGTAGCTTTCTTGGCAGGTAGCTTGGTGACTCGGGAAAGCCAGAGCTCTTGCCTCACTCCATGTGTCTTGGGGCAAGTAGTAATTGTGGTTACTTTGTTGTCTTTGCTTGTTCACTGACTTATATGACATATCCTGCTATTCAAAGAGTCATGGCAAAGTTCTCTGACAGAGTTGAATTGTCTTTATAAACTAATCTCTTCTTTGTCACCCAGTGATTGAAGATTCTGGTCATAAAACTTATTCCTAAATTAACTAAAAATATATTGGAACAGAAAGATAAGAAGGGAGGAAGAAAGGTGAGCAAGTGTGGGAGCTGGAGAGACAGCTGTATCTGCTGTTTGACTTCTCAAATGCCTGCGATAGTTGAAGCTGGAACTCAGTTGAGGGCTTTCACATGGTTGGCAAGAACTCTGTTACTTGAGCCATCATCTGCTCAGAACTCTGTTACTTGAGCCATTGTCTGCTGCCTCCTGGGTTCTGCACTAACTGGAGTCTGGCATCAGGAGCCAAGTACTCCAGTGTGGGACACAGGCATCTTCATTGGTGTCATACCCACCAGCTTGAATACCTTTCTCAAACCTTCCAGACCAATTCTGATAGGTTAATTTCTTTATTGGATTGTTAATAGTAATGTGGTGTCAGATGGTTTCCAACCAAATAAGCATATCTACTATCCTTGGTAAAGGGAAAATTTTCTAAAATAAGAGTGAGGAACAGATCAAGATAAAGTGATGCTTTGCAGAATGTTTGAGTCCAATAAGTATTTGTAGAGTTAGGATAAACAGATCTACAGAAGAAAAAGGGGGGGATGCAGAGAAGGTCTTGCACTCCCCAGATGGCTCCAAAGCCAGGAGCCCGGAGTTTCTTCTGAATCACCCGTGTGAGTACAGGGGCCCAAGCGCTTGGGTCATCCTTTACTGATTTCTCAGGGAGCTTAATCAGAAGTGGAGCCAGCAGAATTCAAACCAGCACGCAAATGGTGCAGCACCACAGTGGCAGCCCCAGAATAAAATTAACCAGGATTATTATGGGGAATATTGCCACGAGGGAGTTGGAGAAGGCTTCTGGACGGTTTTTCTCAGTGTTGAATTGCCTTGTATTTAACTGGGATTGAACCTATCTTACAGTTGATGAAATTTACCAGTTTCCAGATAGGAAATATTGCTCACTTTGACGTGTTGCTGTTCTTCCAAAAGCTTGCTTTGATCTTATTGAAAGGTGCCACTTTGGGAAGTACAGCATCTCACAGAAAACAATGTGGGGAAGGACAAATGGCTGTTCTGTGAATAATGAATAACTTTGACATTTTGTTTGAAGTTTTGTTGTTTGAACTGTTTTGTCTCTGAACAAGTCATGGTATACCAAGAACAGGTAACAGTTTCTGGATCACTGGGGATGAATTAGTCATGGATGGGTAGTAGCTCTGCATGTGGTCTTTCTTGAATATCTAAAATTATATGTGATCCAGTAGAAGGAGGGCTGGGTTGTCATTAATTTTCTTCACCACCTTCTGTGTGTAGAAGTCTGTGATGACCACATTGCTTAGAGATGACCATTGTAAGCAGTCTACGCTGGTGTCCTCCATCCTTGGTTTTGAGCATTTGCGAGTGAGGCCAGAAGAAGATAAGACATTTCCACATCTTTATTGACACAGAAACAGAAACCGAGTAGGTAAGTAGAAAAAATTCTGGGCTAAAGCAGGTTACTACAAAAAGTTTGCTCCAACTCTTTTGGCTTGTCACTTTGCTTTTAGTGTCGTTTTAATTGACCTCTCCCTTATCTCACCATAATGAAAGAGGGGTGGAGGATAGGCAATATCTAGCATTGTGGGTCCTATTAATTTTGGAAAATGTGGAATGCCAGCATTTATTTACATGGCTGTTTTTTATCACTGGGTAGCAACTGGAGTGGCAGGAAGGGTAAAAAGGAGAGTCAGGCGAAGTGTGACTGTCTAAAGGACAATGAAGGGCTAGGATTATGGTGTATCATGCTAAACCTCCATGATCCCAACATCCTATGAGGCACTGGTTGGAGTTCCAACTGCTCCACTTGTGATTCAGCTCCCTGTTCATGTGCCTGGGAAAGCAGTGATGGCTGGCACAAGTGTTTGGGCCTCTGCACCATGTAGGAGACCAGGAAGAAGTTCCAGGCTCATGTCTTCAGTCTAACCCCACCCTGATTGTGGTGGCCATTTGTGGAGTAGATAGAAGATTTTCTGTCTTTTCTCTTCTCTCTTTTATGGCCTGTCAGTCAACTAGCTAACTAACTAGCTAACTAATAAACTAACTAGATAGATAAATAAGTAAGTCAGAGCTATTACAGAAGATATCCCAGAGGAAAAAAGTACTCATCAGGAGAGTCAGTCCTTGACTTCCAATTTGGTTCAGAGTTCTTTTCCACTGCACAATGATACACAACTGATCTTGATTCAGTATGAATTTTATTTGGAATATTCACTATGAATATTTTCAAAGCTACCACTGTATGATCCCATTTTATCTGACACAGGGCTTCAACCATGAGTACAGCTTCAAATCAGGTCTCAGTCACAAGGGACAAGAACCAATACCCTGTTGTGTTCAGTGTGTCGATTGTATTAAATGTGCATTCAACTCATGGTCTTTCTCAGCTGTCGGGGGTTTGTCACGTTGTGTCCCCAGCATAAGTTGATGAGTATTTGTATCAGCAAGTGAACACAGTTCTTCAGCTTACATCCCAGGGAATAGGAAGAGCAAAAACTGCTGCAGAAGATGAAGCCCCGGCTGGCTCTTATTAGGTCTCAGACTGCCCTAGGTCAGAAGTCAGACCCAGGAGTAGGATTTAATAGGAAGATGTGCTGAATTTTTATGATGATCTGGATGACACCGACTGTGATCAGCAGATTACCAGTTCCAAGTAAAGCTATAGGTTTGGATTATGGTTGTAGCAATTGGCAGGAAAGGGGAGTTTGGAATTTCACTGAATATACATGCTGAATATTAATGCTCTTGAGAGCTGCAGGCTGTGGTGGAAAGGTGCTAATGTGAGAATGAACATTCAAGCACCATTAGAGAGCAGGGTAATTAAGTCAGGAGATGATTGTGGACGGAAAATATGTGCAAGAGACTGTGTAAAACCAGGAAACCCACATCATGACAGTTAACTCCCCAAGACACAATTCCTTCCAAGCCTCATTTTTATAAGATGCTCCCACTTTCCTAACAAATCACCAACAGTTCTTATTCTTAAATTCTTTCCTTGTATTGACTTGTGAATTTTCGTGGTTTTCTGTTTTGGGCACAGTGCAGAGGATGGAGTAGCAAAAGCAGTTACAAACACCTGTAGATCACTGAGGAGAGCTCGCTCGGCCACTTGCTTTATTTATTGTTCATCAGTTCTAATATGCTTCCTTATTTAATTCCTCAGCTGGGGTCACAGAATTACTTGGGTCACTTAAAAATTGCCTAAAGCTGAGCCCAAGATTCTGATTCCATTGGTGTGGGATGGGATGAGGTATGGGCATGCATAATTAAAAATTGCATTATTGGCTGTATGATGCAGCCAGGGTTGAAATTGCTGGAGCTTGAAGTTTTCTGTGTCTGTCCAAGAAGGTACATCCCTGATTCTGGCAAATTCCTTGTGGGTTAGGTGTGTGTTTGTTGTCATTGATTCTTGCTGCTCCGTGCATCGAACATCCAGTGAGAGCAACTGTGTCAAAATCATGGCACAAGACTGACCATTTAAGTTCTGCTTCTAATTCTCCGCAGCCCTTTAAGTGTGTTTTTTAGTGTTATTTTCTTTTTCTTTCAACTGCAATGCTTTATAGCATCGTAGATATTTCGAACTAGGAATCGCCTTGATTTTTAAAATTTACTATTTTAATAAAAATGTGGTAGGGAGTTATTAAAATAGAAATAGCCCCGAAATATTTAGATTTTAGTTGTTGTCATAGAATGAAAATACCACTGAAACTAATTATTTTTTTCTTTAAAAAGCATACAGTTCTTCTAAAACTTTGAAGTAGAATTTCATAAGTGGAAGAATCCTTGAGGATTATTTTAATATAGTCCTTTTAGTTTTGTGTGGGTGAAGGAAGCAGAAACTCTGCAATGTAGTCGCGTCAAGAGGTATCAACTCCTCTTTGTTGTTTTGTGCTTTTGTCTCCTACCATGGGATGACACAGCCCGAAGGTTCCCACCAGATGCTGGTTTCTTACTCATTAACTCTCCAGCCTTTGGAACTGTTCAATGTACAATATCTAGCAGCACATCACAGATTTGAACATTTCATCACTCCCTAGTGTTATAGCCACCTTCTGTAACCCAAGCCTCCCTGGAATTATGACTCTCCTCCAAAGAGCTTTTCATGTGTGAATGGATCACTAAGTCCTGAAAAATGTAGAAAAAAATGTTAAATGTGAAGTCAGTGGAAATATGAAATACTCTTGCGACTAGTCCTTCCACCTGACAACACTGAATGCACAATCACTGAGATAAAATGTATTTAACTTAATTTTTAAGATTAATCTATTTTTATTGCTACAGAGAGAAGGAGAGACAGAAAGATCTTCCATCCGCTGATTAACTCCCAAGCAGCCGCAACATCTGGAGCTGAGCCAATGCGAAACCAGGAGTCAGGAGCTTGCTCTGGGTCTCCCACATGTAGGCAGGTTCCCAAGGTTTTAGGCCATCTTCCACTGCCTTCCCAGGCTATAAGCAGGGAGCTGAAAGGGCAGTGGAGCAGCTGGGATACAAACTGGTACCTGTATGGGATCCTGACACATGCAAGGCAAGGACCTCAGCTACCAGACTATTGCACAGGGACCTGTTAGCCTTAATTTATAGGATCCTAGAGACTTGTAATGTTGTAGTTTGTTAAGTGAATTTTGCTGTAGCTTGGACTGGCCCCTCTACTTGAGTAGCAATGCCTTCACACATCATCTGCTATAGCCTTAATGATATCCATGTCCCCAGGACACTTATTGCATAGTAGCTTGTACTGCTGGGCGAGAAGGTGATGGCTGGCATATCAAGGCCTAATCTTCCCAAATCAAAACACTTTTGCACAAGGCTTGTGTGTGTTAAGCAAAAGGAACGCTGACTGCCAGTTCTCTTACATGTCCCAGAGGATTCATTGGCAGCCCCTTTTCTGCCTTTTTATTTTCTCAGGGGTTGCCAGCTCTTTCACTGGATCAAGTACTGCAACAATTTGTCGGCTGGAACTGAGTTCTTTTAAAAATATCTTTATTATTTATTCATTTAAAAATATTTGAAGGGGGAAGGTGAATGAATGGGAGAGAGTTCTCCATTCTGCTGGCTTGCTTCTCAAATGCCTACAACAGTTGGGGTTTGGCAAGGCTGAGGTCAGGAGCCGGGAATGCAGCTGAGGTTTCCCATGTGAGTGGCAGGTGCCCAGCTACTTTTACCACTGCCTGATGCTTCCCAGGAATCAGGAACAGACCCCGAACTTCAGCCTAGGGACTCTGAAATAGGATTCAGTGTCTTAGCCACTCGGTTAAATACCTGCCTCAAGGATTCCTAAGGGGCATCTGTCAGTGCAGGAAAAGGAAAGCCCTCATGGTTGGAGAAGCCTCACAATCACTAATGCCAACAATGAGTAAAATGGATTAATCTCATAGTGGTCTAATAGGGTGTGGTGTTGGAAGACACTATACAATGTTACATTTAGTCATCTCCTCTTGGCTGTGACATTGTCACGGTCTCCCCTTGGTTTTGAGAGCCTTGGCAATTTGGAGGTACTGGCCTAGCATTTGGTAGTTGTTCCTCAACTGAGATTTCTCTGACGTTTTTCTCATGATTAAAATGGAATGATGGATTCTCTTTGGAGGAAGGCCATGGAGGTGGAACGCTACTCTCACGCAAGCCTGTATATGGTCACCATGGCTTACGGCCTTTAATGGTCACCATAATCCTGTGCCTGAGGGAGTGTTTGTGGCATTTCCCAGGGTAAGCTTTCTTCCTGGCCTTCTCTTCACACTGTACCCTTGGAAGGAGTCATGATGTGCATGTCACACTTAGGGAGAGCAGGGTTACTTTTCTCTCCCTTCTTGGTGGAGTATGAATATAAATGATTTGGAATGCTGCATGAGAAATTTATCTATCTCTCCCATTTAGCTGTTTACCCAGTCACTTATTTATATCAGTATAGACTCATGAATATTTATTTTATACTTTGGGATATGATTCAGTACTAATTTATTTTATTGCTCAAGCTGTTCCAGCTTTGGGAGAAGATGTATTTTTTACAAATGAAAACACCATCTAAGAATGGAGTCAATAGAAGAAAATGTTTTTTAAATTTTCTCTTAATGGGTGTTATTCATTCCATTTTCCATCAAATACAATTCTATTGATTGCTTGTAATCTAATAATAAGTGTCTGTATTTTAATGTACTAAGATAAGAAAATTGACAAGTGTGCAAAGCTAAGTTAGGCAACAAGTGATTAAGATTGTACTTGCCTCTCCAAAGCTCCCTGGAGGCCTCTGCTTCTGGAATGGATAACGCCCTCTGTGGCTGCCCTTGGGCCACATGACACAGTCACTGTGACCACTATAGCATTCCATGGGTTCCAGTCAGTGCTAATTTGGGTTATTTTCATTTATTTCCGTCTTGCCATGGGCCTTTGCATATGTGCATCGCTCTTTTGGGGAAGTTTCCCCGTAAGCACCATCTACCCTACACCCTGTCTATGTTCCTTTATTTCTTAATACAAGTTGAAATCCTTTATCTGAAATTCTCACTGTTAGAAGGATTGATTTAAAAGGCAGATTAACAGAGAAGGAGGGAAGGATGGAGAGAGGGAGACAGAGAGAGAGAGGTCTTCCATCTTCCTGCTTACTTCCCAAATGGCCACTACAGCCAGTGCAGGAGCAAAATTGGATGGTAAACATCTAAGGGCCATCTTCTACTGCCTTCCCAGGCACATCAGCAGGAAGCTGGATTAGAAATAGAGCAGCTGGATCTTGAACTTTTGCTCTGATATGGGATACCAGCAATACAAGTGGGAGTTTAATGTGTTGTGCCACAACAATTCTTATTTATGTTTTATATTATGCATTGATGCACACAGCTTTAAGGCAGTTTTATACAATATTCTAAAGCTTTTTTATTTAAGAGGAAAAAGAATAAGAGGAAGAGACAGAGTGTCCTTGTTCATTGGTTCACTCTCCACATGCCCACGGTTTTGGGTGGGGCCAGAATGGAAGCTGTGACCTGGGAACTCAACTCAGATTTTCCATGTTGCTGCCATGGATCCAATTTCTTGTGCCTCCCTAGGTCTACTTGAGGAAGAAGCTTAAGTCAGGTATGGGATACTGGCATCATACTGGCATTTTCAGTACTACGCAAAATGTACACCTCCTATTCATTATTTCTGGGGTTCCTCTATTTTGAGTTAGGCACGTCTCATGAGGTTAAATGGATCATTTTTTACTTGTGACCTCATGTTAATTTTCCAAAGGTTTCAGATATTTGGATTAGGGGTGTCCAACATATAGGGAGGATACTCTGAAAAGGTAGTGGAAAAGAATATTTTGACACAATACTTTGAAATCTGTGCATAATTTTAAAACCATATACATTTTCCATGAGCTTGTTGTCATTTTCCTATTTGTCAGTGCTTTGTGCCATTGAGGAGACTAAGCTGTCTGCAGTCTGTGGGGTGGGCTGCAGGCTGGAAACCAGGACAGGAATGACACCGGAGCTTGAGGCTAAAGTTGTTCCTTAGGAAACCTGTCTGATGATCATGTGAGTCCTGCCACATTATGGATGGGACTTCTGTCCAGATGGGAGGTGTTGTGCACATGTCCATGTGAATACGTTCACAGCAACACTGAGAATAATTATTGTTTGATTAAATAACTGGATTCTGCAGCTTAGCCAGGTTATCATCAAAAACTGTGATAGTGACCCTTACACATAGGAGCAGGTGATAGGACAGTAAGAAGACCCAGAGGGGGTACTGGGTGTACCCTTTAGATGAACTAGTCAAGAGGGGTGACAGTTGGGCTGAAATACAAAAAGATATTAGGGAAGGGAAGGAATTGGTTAAAACAAGGGTGCATTTCTGCCGTTTCCCCAATGATGCTGCTGTTTGAGAACCATTGTTGCATAACTAATTCTGGGAAGGTCCATTCGTGCATGACCCCTTTCCTCCTCATGTCTGTTTCACATTCTCTTTGGAGCTGGCAGTTCAGTTGGGAAGAAAGGAGCCAAGATGGAAACTCCAAAAGATCAAAAGATCCTAACACAGCACAAGGGTGGAGGACTGCAGCAGGTGAGCGCTAGGCTCACCTGGAGAGGACACTGAGCACAAATCCCATCCTGCTTAGGAAGAGATCTGGCCATGACTCTGCACTGTAACTCCGGGCGATGCACTGAACCCAGTGCACCATCAGAGCACTGGTTTCTCCCTCTGTATGAGGTAGAGGGGCAACAAAGCGATTCTGTAATGTGTTATGATGGGTAACTTGAGCAATGAGGTTTGTTGGAAAGTGTGATTCAAATGCGGTATGGGAGCTGTGTGAAGGACATGGTTTCTCTTCCACTTACCTTCTTTCCACTTTGAAGTTTTCTGTGGAAGGAAAATCTTGACACAGTAGAGACTGTGGCAAATCCAGAGTGGTACACAGGAGTCAATTAGGGTTTGTTGTTGTATTTTTAAAACTAACTTATTTATTTTGAGAGAGAGAGAGAGAAGGAAGGAAGGAAAGAAATCCTTTATCCATTGGTTCACTCCCCAAATGGCTAATGGCCAAAGCCAAGAGCCAGGAGCTTCATATAGATTTCCCACATTGGTGGCAGGGACCCAAACTCTTGGACCTTTTTCTGCTGCTTTTCCCAGGTCAGTAACAGGGAGTTAGATTGGAAGTGGAGCAACTGGGACACAAACCAGTGTCCAGTGGAATGCCAGCCTAGTAGGTTGTGGCTTTACTTGGTATACCAGAGCACTCTGAGTTTGTTAATGTTGTGTCTCATCCTTTATGTGAGTAGAGAAGCAGCTGAGAACTAGTAAACCACATGGCATCCAAAGTACTCCTCAATTCTTGTTTGTTTCCCCTGGTTCCCTGTCTTGTCTTCATGGGGTGCTTATAACACTTCTGACTGATACAATTTTCACATTAAATCACAAGACTTTGTCTCTGGTGCTAGAGAAGTGGCAGGGAGTTGTTTTGTCTCCTGAGACACATTTCTTGGTTCTAGCAGTGTTAGAATCAGCCTTTAACAGCTCAGCAAGAACTGCCCTTCCTTCCAGATCCAGGTAGGCTTCAGGGCCACAGCTGTGCTGGACAAAGTCTTTTCCACAAAGCACTAACTGGGTAGAGCCTGGCTCCCTGTTAACTGGGTAGCCCATTTGTCCATCGTTGTTTCACTTGATTCAGAGAATAACTAATGAACGTGCTCGTTTTTTTGCCAATTTTGTGTTTTTAAATATCAACAACAAACAATAATTATTCATAAGTATTGCTTAAAAAGACATTTGGTTTAACACACAAGGGTAGATTGAACCTGTTAAAGTATTCTTTGTTGATTATTTTAAAAGTCTATCATTTGATACATAAAGGATTATTAAGGCATTTATTGCAGCAGACATCAAGTATATTCTTGAACAAAAAACAGAAAATCTGTTGACTTTTCTGGCTCAACAAATTGTACTCTGCTGCATGTAAGCTATCAGGGAAGCCATTTGTTGACTTCTCCAATAGTGGAAGAAAGGGTGAAGAAGAAGCTGGCAATCGAATCCCCACATGTGTCTTTGTGAATTGATTCCTCAACTTTTACTTCCACCTAGAAGGAATTAATGATTTTTAAAAAGATCTATTTATTTTTATTGGAAAGGGCAGTTTACTGAGAGAAGGAGAGAGAAAAAGGTCCCATCTGCTGGTTCTCCCCTCACATGGCTGTAGCAGCCAGAGCTGAGTTGAGCTTATTTCTGGTGAGGACCTCATAGCAGATGACATCACCATCATGGGAATGCATGTGGAAGATCAAATGGTACTCTAGAAAGCAAAGGAAATTCCAAAGAAATGTCAGCTGTTGCTCTGATGGGATGTCCTGCATGATGAGAATTCAGTTGTTGAAAGTAGAATAGTAATCTTTCTTAGTGATCACCTCCCCCTGGGCTCCATTCTGACTCTAAACATTGCCACTCTGAGGATGAAGCTTCCAGCACGTGGAACTTGGGGAGAATCACTTCAACCATGCCCAAAGCATACCAAACACCCAACAGGAAGGAACCTGGGGAAAGCAGCTTACAGCTATGTGAAGCTAAGCAGTAAGTTCAAGAAACTTTATTCATTCACTTATTCCCTTCTAGCACATTTATAAGGAGCACTCAATATGTGGCTGGTAATTTTCAAGGGGCATAAAGGGATTTGTTTGATTTTGAAAGTCAAGAAAACAACAACAACAGTAAAACAATGTGTCATGCATATGACAAGTCCTGGAGCACAAAGTGTGGCCCAGTGAGTTAAGCTGTTACTTGTGATGATAGTGTCTCATGTCGGAGTGCCGGTTCAAGTCCTTGCTGCTCTGCTTTAAATCCAGCTAGCTAGGAATGAGTAGCAGAAGACTGCACAGGTTCGTTATGGACCCAAATGGGAGATCTAAATGGGGTTTTTGTTCCTAACTTTAGCCTGACAGCTGTTTGCAGAATCAGTAGAAGGAAGATTCATTCTCTGTCTCATTCTCTCTCTCTCTCCCTCTCTCCCCCTTCTCTCCTTTCTCTCTCTGCCTTTCAAATAAATAACTTTTTTTCTTAAAAAAGTGACAACTCCTGTAACTGACCACCTAACCACTCACCATAGGGAAATTAAATTTACCTAGCTCTTAATTTTAGATCCAGGTTTGTGCTTGAAACATTTTAAATAATGCTATTATTAAGGATAAGTTATATAGTTTCTAAAACTTTGAAATACAGCATATCTAAGAGTGGAGAGGAATCTTAGAATCGGTTCTCCTTTAGGGTCAATACAATGCATCGAAAAAATTTATTGATTTACAGTTTCGATTTTCCTGAAGAGTTTCTACGTATAGGATTCAAATTAGACTGCAGGCACATTTGCTGTTTTAGCCCCAAACATTTTAGCTGTATATCAAAGCATCTTAAAACATGATATTTGACAGTCTGTTTCAAAATATTTCTTTTTATGTTTGTAAAAGCCACAGTCCTTTTCTCTACATGACAGCCACAGTTTTGTCAACATGTACCATTTATTTATAGAGCCTTACAATCTGAAGATGGATATTGTGCTGTGTAATACCTCTGTGGGAGCAATAGGAGATGGCTTGCAGAGGCCTGAAAACATACTAAAGCAGTAAAAACTGGCATTGCAGCAATTCATTTTCAAAAACACACTGGACTCTTAGGTGAATTTCATTTCCCAGTTTATAGTTGCTGGTGTTAATGTTGTGATCACCTGGAGTGTCAGTATGCATGGTTATTTTCTATCCGTGGGGAAAGTATTCCTGATCTGTACTGAATTTCAATGATGTTGTGTTAGGCAGCTGCCACTTTGGAAGTCATGTAAGCAAGCCTTCCATAGCAGCTCTTTGTTTCATCTAAAGCTCACAGGTTGCACAACCCTGGTATTTATCACACTTGCTGTCACCTTTAATTCATTATTAGATTGTGCTTCTGGGGCCTCAGTGATTGTTAACTGCTGAGAAAAGAATGGCGCAAACCACCAAAAAGAACTTACTTTACTGACAACATGATTTCATTGACTCTTTTTGTAATGCTAGTTTTGGGTTTGTCCCAACTTGGTAGTTCATTTTAAAGGCCTTCGTATGAAGATGTGAGTTCAAGTTTAAGTTGTTTAGTAACTGTGAGGACACTTGGCAACATTTACCAAACGGAAATGTTCGTATGTGCATTTTTTAAAATATACATGACATGTCGCTGGAAGGAATTTTACTTATCTAAAAATATCTCCATTGAAGGAGGATCACATCAACAGGCAATGCAGGTGCTTTGGGATGCAGGAGCCCTAAACAAGTTCTTAATCATTGATTCAAATGTGCACCACCATTTAGTACTCATAAAACAATAATAAACTGCATAAACCGAAGTCTCCATGCTGTGCTGTAGAACCCTATAGCTTATTCACATGTAACTGTATTTGGTGCCTATGATCTGATCTTCTATTTGTCTTCTACCATCCTTACAGTTTAATGATCACTGTGTGCTTAAGTGCATCGAGAACATCCAGTTTTCGTCTTTTTGTGCCTGGCTTATCTCACCTAGTATGTTTTCCATTCTCTGCATGTTGCTGAAGATGACAGATTTCATCCTTTCGTAAGCCTAACTAATATCGCATTATGTGTAGTTAGCACATTTTCCTGTGCATGCACCTTTCAAGGTAGATAGTTGTCTCTCTGTCTTGACTATTGTAAATTAAGGCTACAACAAGCAACAATTCAGATGTTTTTCTGGTATATTGATTTCATTTTCTTTGCAGATATAACTCAGTAGTGGAATGATAAATTGGTCATATGATAGAGCTATATTGAGGGCATTCTTTTTTTTTAAAGGAAACTTCGTACTATTTTCCATAATAGCTGTACTGATTTACATTCATACCAAAATGTGTAAGACATCTCCTTTCTCTGAATTCTTGCCAGAAGTTGCTTTTTTCTTTTTTGTCTTTTTGATTATAATCATTTTAGCTAGTATGAAACACTATTTTGGTTTTGATATGCATTTCTTCACACTTTTGTTGAGCATTTATATATTTCCTTTTGAATAATGTCCAAAAGATCATTTGTCCATTTAAAATTATTTATTTTATCTTTTATTCTTTCTTTTCGGTTTATTTATTTATTTAGGTAGTTTTACTTCTTCTTCTTATCATTTTATGATATAATTCCTTAGGCCCTGGGATTTTCCCTTACTCCTTCCCTAAGTCCCCTCCCTCACCCCCTCTGAATTCCTCTATATTATTATTATAGTATAGTTCTACATACACAGTCATATGTCCATCATTGTGGGCATGGACAATGGCAGAGTCCAGCATCCTATTCTCAAGATACAGGAAACAGTTTCATTGGGAGTCTGTCTGTGATCTGCAAGTAGAGATGAATACTGCATTGTCTCTTCACATATAGACATGATAATCTCCATTACACAGTTACTATACATCCCCTTAAATGAAAAACCATAATATAAAATCAACAACAGGAAGAAAAAATAAAAATTTACAGTGCCATGAAGTTAAGTAATGTGCTATTGGATATGATACTACATTTCACAGTCTATTATATATTTTTTAAAGGCAAAGAGTCAGAGGGAGGGGGACAATGAGAGATTTTGCAGCTACCAATGTATACCCCAAAAGGCCACAACATCACGGTCTGGGCCAGGCAAAAGCCCAGGGCCTGGAACTCAATTCAAGTTTCCCTCATGGCTGCAAGAAAGTCAAGCACTTTGATCATCACTTCCTGCTTCCAGGAGTATACTTATGGGAAGGCCAGATCAGCACAAGTTAACCAGGAGTCCGAACAGGTTCTCTAATTTGAGTACAGGTACCCCAACTGGCTTCTAAAGCCCTGGCTCAACAACCTTCCCGATTTACCAATTTTAAGAAATCATATTATTTTGGGGTCGGATTTTTTGAGATCTTTTTGTATTCTGAATGTTAATCTCTTGTCAATAATACTCATTTGTACATTTTGTTTTTCCCTTTTGGCAGGTTGCTGCTTCACTTTGTGGTTTCTTTTGCTGTGCAGAGTGTTCGTAGTTTGATATAATTTTGTTTATTTATTTTTGCTTTGGTTACTGGTGTTTTGGGGATTTTATACAAAAACCATTCCCTATCTGGATCTCCTAAAGTGTTTCCCTTGTTTCCTCCCAGTAGGTTCATAGTTTCTCTGTATAGTTTTCCTAGAACTCATTACTAAATAGGCTGTGTTTTCTGCAGTGTATGATTTGGAGCCTTTATCAAAGATCAGGTGGTTGTACTTGAGTGGACCTACTCCTGGGTTCTTTATTAGCATACCAATACTATGTTATATCAGTGTATTCACTGGGCTCACATTTGTGTATATTTTGTATAACACTACCATGTTGTTTTGGTTACTATAGTTTTGTAGGGTATTTTGAAATCAGGGAGTGTCATGCCTCCAGCTTTGTCCTTTTTGCTCAGGATTATTTTTGCTACCTGGGATCCTTGTAATTTGGGATGAATTTTAAGATTTCAAAATTGTTTCTATGAGCAATTTAATTGGCATTCTCATCAGGATTTCATTGACTGTAAATTCCTTTGAGAATTAATGAAATATTAATATTCATTCATCCAATCCATGAACATTGTCAATGTTTAAATTTTCTGTGTCTTTCTCAATATGTTCTGAGACTAATTTGTAGTTTTTATGGTAGAGAGTATTTATTTCTTAGTTCTAGATTTTTTTTTTTGAGATTTTGTAGCTTTTGTAAATAGAATACACTTTTTGATTTCTTTTTCATGAAGTTTGCTCTTGGCGGATAAAAAAATGTTTTTGACTTCCGTATGTTGATTTTGTATCCCAAATCACACCAAACTGTTCATTAAAGTTATTGGTATATAGTTCCCCTTTTTTATGAGCATCTTTAATTTATATGACAAGGTAGAATGAAATTAAAAGAGTTCCGTCTGGAAGGACACTTTCAAAAAATTGATAACACGTGTTGTCTTCAAAGATGGGAACTTGATGTCTGGCAGATAGAGCTGGGGGGCATTTTACAAGTACAGCTTTAGAAAGATGTTAAAATTTTAAAAAACCTTAGTTATGAGATTAACACATTTCATGGATCTCACAATACAGATACAGGAATACAGGCACAGATATAGAAGGTAATAGTTCTGGATGTCTATTTCAGATTTCTTTAAACAAAATGAAGTGTCCATAAATGGCACTGGAGGTGTTCCTGGTCACTCAGCAGGTTCTAAATTGCTCCAAATAATACACAGATCTGGTGGGCAGAAGTGGGGAAGTCTGTTAAATATGTAGTAAAAGATGACTTTCAGTTGATTGGAAAATGTTCATTTAGATGAATGTAGAATTTATTTTAATGAATAAGTATGTCCAGACTGTGCAAGAATTCTATTGAATTGAACTGTTCTTACATCCATTCTGAAATAGCTGAATTGTCACATTAGAAGGTATTAAAGATCACATCTTGCTGTAGGAAAAGTCAGTGGAAATGAATTTTTTAGACTTAAACTTTTGGGCATTTTACTCTAGAAAAGGACTTTATGAATGACTGTGTTTTATCTTTGGCATTGCTAGTAGTGAGTGAATAAGTTCTTGGTATATGGGAATCCTTGCGCCTTTAGTTTTCTTTTGAGAAAATCATCTGAACTGTTTTAGCACGTATTCTGCGAACCCTACCTCCACTTCCAGACACCGTTGACATTTGTTTTACATATATTATCAAATGCTTACCAAAGAGCAAGGATGATCTGCTTGAGGGTAAGAGCCACACATCCTTACTGAGATGTGAACAACTCACTTTTTCACTCAAGGAGCTACACAGCTCACGTTCTTGTGACTTCCCAAGCCTCTTGCAAAAGAAGAGCATGATAGTACTGCATTCATACCTCTTGCCAAGACCTTTGTTTTCCCTTGTTTAAGTCCACAAGTGGGGATTTCCTTGGTTTAATTTCCCTTGTTAGAATTCAAATCCAATAGGATAGGTAGGACTGAAACTAGCACAGTCATACATGCTCTAAAATTGGAGGCAGAACCTGAGATCTTGAGCACATTGGGAATTTGGTGAGGCAGAAGGTAGGTGGAGCAGAAGCTGCAGAACTTGACCTCTGGGTATCCTATTGAAGGGGAGAGCCTGAGAAGCCTATGTTGAAAAAATAGTTCTAAGAAGACATCTTTATTGAGAAAGGAGGTTGGGGGAGTTAAGGATATTTGTGAAAGAGAACACATTGGTCTATCAAGGAAGGATGGAGAGATGGGGGAAATATACAACTTTTACAATTTAGGCATTTGGTGTAGTGTTTAGGGAGTTGCTGTTTTTTTCCTCTGTGTTTATGATCCAAAAACTGCTGGTTAATTTCACTACAAGTAATATCTTCGTTCAAGAATCAACCAAACATTTGCTACCAAATTCTTAGCCTTTGGATGTTTACGTAATTGCCAATAAGCTTTCTAACTCTTCAAAGAAAATAATATTTAGGAAGGGTTTCACTTTTTGGCCATAGAGCAGTTTCCTTGATGAGGAAGACAGCAAAATAAAAAGGAAATCTGGTGTCTTTCCAATTACATTCTTTTAGAAATGGAAATGTAAGAAATAAGGTAAAACAACTAGTTTTCTTTTGCTTAATGGCGTTGCAACTGCACATCTTTGCAATTTAACAGATACAGGAAGGATTTAAATTTGTTCTTTAGCTAGAAAGTTCAATTCAAATTGTATGGCTATAGCAGTGAGACCTCAATGAACTCTTTCTGAAGAGTAATGAATGGAAGGTGGATTACTCATTTCTTCATGTTCTATTAAGGCAAATCATGTCTCTGAACATAAGTAGTTTCAGTGTTTGTTAAAAACATCATGTTCTCAAACTCATCCCAAGGCATTTCTTTACCAGTGATCTGGGAATGGGGAAGCAGTCCTGCATTTTCTAAGGAGCAGAGAATTTTTAAGGCTCTAAGAATAACTTATGAGCCATCAAAGATTTTGCCTTATTTTGATTTAGGCTGAGCATGGCCCATACTACAAGAATGATGCAATATCTATACACAGAGACTTGGGGTAGAGGAAAAGAATTCTCTATTTCCATTGGATGTGATATTTTCAAAAAGGTTCCTGTGCCTTTTGGAGCCTCAGTTTCTTTACAATTACATTGAGAAGTTTGCACTCAACCACTTAAAGGAACAATTCATTTTAATAATCTGCTGTATGGGATTGGCATTATTCAGCAAGCTCTGCTGCTGCTTACAATGCTGGCATCTGAGATGAGAGTGCCAGTTCATGTCACTGGCTCCTGCTACATATTTGGCAGACCAGTATAGAGTTCCTGCATCCTGTATTTAGCCTAGCTTAGCCATGACTGTTATGGCCATTTGGGTAATCAGCCAGTGGATAGAAGTGCTCTCTCTCTCTCTCTTTTTCTTTGCCATTATCTTTCATTTAATCTAATCCCATCTCCTCTCTTCCTTTCAAATGAATGAACTAACAACAACAACAATAATAATAATAATAATACATTACTGGGCTGGTGTTATAGTCACTGAGGTAAATGCTCTCTGTGTCTCGGGATTTAATCCTTCCAGCAGGCTTTGAGGTAACTGAGGTGATTGTGTTCTTCTGCCATAAAAACCACCAGAGACTAGCTGGTGAGGAATGTCCATTTATTCAGCACAAATTCCAGGGTTTTAAAGATTAAGGAAGGGGAGGGCAGGAGAGCATCTTCTGGCTGTGCCCCCTCCTGCCAAAGACGCTGTAATTGGCTAGGAGCATGTCTATTCCCCTGATCTTCCAGTCATGTCAGAGGTCAGGTTCTGCATACAGGGCTGGAAGCTGTGCTTCAGGTAGGCTGCAAGCCACATCTACAAGGTAGCAGACGGAGACCCGGGGACAACTGCCCAAATCTCCCCCTCTCTGCTCTTGGAGCAAATTCTACCACCAAGCCTTTTGCCAAAAGGGGGCCTTATGTTCTGTGAATTCTAAGATGTTGGAACAGACATTTGAGGGCAAAATTTAACATAAGAACATCATCTGTTACAACATCACACTGCAGGCAGAACGCCTGTCACAAAAATGTTAGATGTCTTTGATATAAGTCCAGTCTCTATTGGAAAGCTAGTACGGTGAATCTATAAGTAATTGACCTAATTTTGAGTCCCAAGGGCACAGTTGTCCAGCATGGTTATGTTAATCACAGTTCTTACAGTGTTGATGGTTTGAGTCGAGGATACATAGACACTGCAGTGGCAACGAGAGAGACAGCAGCAGTGATGATGAGGCCAGGTGCTTGCTGCATCCAGTGTAGAAATGAAGAGAGGATCCCGTTGTGTGCCTGCTCTCAGGGTCCCTTCCATTTGTCATTCTGTCAGACTGAAATCCAAGGCACTGGTATCATTCTTGTCACAAAGATTTTAAAAGACATATTAAGGCACATGTAATTAAACAACACAAGAGGTAAGATGCAAAATGAAAACATCACTACCATTCGTAAAGGCTATATGATGTCAAATGCACAGCTGGTCATTTTAAAACACATATGGGGCCATGGAGGCTGCACCCTGTAGAAATTAAAAGGTGAGTTCACCAGGGAGTAGAGATCCTAGCTGCCTATTACCCCATCTGACTCCTCACATTCCCACCCCTCCTCCCCCCAGGAGAATGGACCGTAGCTGCTGCTGTCAGGGACAGGGGCTGATGACCACTCTGGCTGCTTCAAGCTGAAAAGAGGTGTTGAAAGGCCAGGGACAACAGCAGGGCATTCTTCAAGGGGTCCATTTAGAGGGTCCTGATAGAAGGTAAAAGACATCAGGTGCTTGAAATATTGATTGGAGCTTAAGTGCTTCTCTTTGTTGAAGTCTAGATAACAAAACATAACACAGTTATAATTACTTCCAAACTAGTGTGTCTTTAAAGCTTAGGTTTAAACCTCTGTCAGAGTAAATGTCACACGATCTAGATTAAGATTTACAAACAATTAAGTCAATAAAGACAATAAAACACAGGAAGCATCCCTGAACTGTAAAGGATTGTATCTAGATTATTGAAGGAGCACAGGAACAATGAACGGATTAGCATTAACGATAGGCTGTAAGTCCATCAAGTAGGACAGTGACTACAAGTTTAATTTCAAGGTTTCAGTGGAGTCAGATTTTATCTAGCATTAACAGTTTTGAATTAAGAAAAATATTTTTCATAGAGGATAAAGAATTTAAACCCATAATCAATTAAACTTATTTGAACTTTGAAAAGACTAAAGCCACTTTGCATCTAGTCAGGAAATAGGCAAGTGTTAGATTCTCTACAACAATTATACTTTACCAATTGTTATGACCCCTAATAGTCTCAGAAAAACATTTATCCTAGAATATAAAGCCCATTAACAAATTGCTTGTTATAAGACTTACATAAATCATACAGAGGCTGATAAAAGATCTCAAACTGGTTGTGATTTACAATAACTCAGCAGTTTGTAGCACTCTAGTAAGATTTTACAGAACTTCATACACATATGGCAGAGATAGGCAATTAAATAGTTCTAAAAGCCATATATTGATAATTTTAGAATTTAAGAATCTTAGGTAAGGAAAGAAATTCTCAATAACTTAACAAAGCAGACATGAATCTTGCTAACAGAGCAGTAAGGGTGTCCTACTTCGATAGAGTCTAGCAAAAACTTAAGAGAGATACTGACAAATAGCTCCACAGGCTGAGTAGTAACAGGCTAGCCAACTTTCCTGGGGATGGGAACGCTAGAAATTTAAGTTCAAGTTCAAGTAATTCAAGTTCCTTTGAGATACATTATGATGTGGGCAATGACTAAGAAAAACATGGAGGCCATGATCTTCAAAGAGGAGATGGTAGCCTGAAGATGATGAGAGAGCGAGAAAAGGGGGCACATATTGCATCAAGAGAACAGAAATAGAAATCTTCAGCAGGTCACACGTAAGGAATGAGATGGAGTGGGAACAAGGTGAGGACTGGATCTTTTCCTCACTTGCAGTTCTCTGAACAGTAGTGCCATTTGCAGAGAGAAGAAATGGAGGGGGAGAAGCAGGATAGGTAAAAGAAAAGCTGAAAAAAAAAAAAAACCGAGTTGAGCCTCAAGTGATATTGCATAGCAGGTGCTCAACACAAACTAATTTAGACAAACATACAAGTAAAAATTGCCCAAAAGATATCTGGAAATGTGGATCTCTACCCAGAGGAGAGATCTTGGGTGTAGATTCCTATTTTGAAGTTTTGGTGTACAGAGGAAACATCATACCTTTTTGGTGGCCATCCAAGGGAAGGAATGTGGAGGAGAAGAGATGAAGGACCTGGGTCCAGGGGAGCAGTAACACCTGAGAGTAAATGGGAAAGAGATTGGATAAGATTAATTACCGGAATTGAACCACAAACCCTGTTTGGTTATATGAAAGCTGAGATTTTTGTTTACTTTTTGGTACCTTTTACAGGCTGAACCTTGCTGCCTTCATATTCCTATATTGACGCGTAATCTTCAATGAGAATGTATCTGGAGGCACGATCCTTAGGGGACAATTAAGGTTAAATCAGGTCATCAAATGGGACCCTGCTGATAGAACTCTGCCCTTACTACAAGCAGAAGGGCCTTCTTTATGTCTTCTTCCCCGCCTCTCTTCCCCTGGTCATGGGTGGACACACTGAGAAACTGGCTACCTGCAAGTCAGGAAGAGGTCTTCACAAGAACGTAGCATGCTGCCACTCTGATGTTGGACTTGCAGCCTCCTGATCTGAGAGAAAATGAATAGGTGCTGCCTAAGTCTCCCAGCACTATAGTATTTGATTAAATATGGTGGGCCCAGGCTTACCAAGCCAGAGTCCCACACCTAGAAGTGGTCCTACTGAACAGAGGAAATCATATTTTTTTCATTGAATTGAATCGAATGAGTCATTTGTTGGCATGATTTTGCAAATATATTCCTCCCTCAACCCAGTGCAATTGCAGTTGAGGGGGTTGGGAGAGGAGCTAAGAACTTGGTGGCATAGCAATCCTGGGTTCTTAGTGGGAGTGGGAGGCAGCTATGGGGATGCAATTGTAAGGGGAAAAAAGACTCCAAATGCATAAATATCATTTTTTGCCAAATATTATTTGGCTAGGTCTGGCTCTGAAATTGTGGTTCATTCATTCATCAATCCATTCATTCATTCTCTCTCTCTTTCTCTCTTGCCCGTGTGTGTGTGTGTGTGTGTGTGTGTGTGTGTGTGTAAGGGACTTGCTTAACATTAGGTAGGATTATCTGATGCCAGCTAAAATTCACACTCTCTGGCTATTGCTGTCCATGGAGAAATAATACCCCAAGCTGGCTATGAGATTCCTCAAGTAAATAACAGATAAAGGGAGGAAGAACAGTGTAACAGTAATTAGGGTAATTAGAATTCTTGTAGCAGTCATGGCACTCATAGTGAAACTACTTTCTAAATTTTTTTCTACTACATACAATATAGGAAAAAAATTCCAAGAAAATGTAAGATGGAAGTTACTCAATTCTATCAAGCAAGTGAATTAAATCTGAATCATTCGTTGATTCATAATAATGATTAGCCATTCTTCCTGACAACCAAAAATTCAAAAGCTCTTCATCAAGTCCTGGGTAAGAAGCTGGGAAGTAGCATCTGAGGTTTGCAAGATTAAGGGTTTTTACTTGGTTCATGGTGCATGAATCATGACACTCTTCTCTGAGAGGCAGTGAGGAAGAAAAAGCGATCTAGAAATATGTTTATGACATTGATTCCACTCAGTGTCTCATTAGTGTGTAGCCTTGCAGGCTTAGGTAACATTTGAAAACATTAAACTCCTGTCATACTTAAAATGTCCATGAATAGAATGATAGCACAAGTCTGTGACCATGAGGGTCCCCATTCCAGGGAAAAGGGCTTGAATTACAGGAGAGCCTGGTACCCTAGTGCCAGGTAAAGCCACATACCCAGTCCTGGTTGTGCCAGTGGTTGCAAATGGGCATATGTCTTTCCATCTGTGAGATATCCCAGTGGTCAGTTACATCTGTGGTAACAGAAATCAGAACCATGGTGACATGAAGGATTTAGGCATTCACCAGGATATGCATCCGGGCATCTTCTCGGGGTGATAGAAATGCTGCTTATGTTGTTTGGGCTGTTTGCTGCATCTTTACACACTCACCTGTGTCCTTCAGATACATACATTCTGTCATATGCAGATTTCATCTCCAGAACAAAATCCAAGGTCAGGTGAAAATCGTGTAGAAGCTCATATAAAAGAAACCTTTAAAGCAAATGACTAAAACATCTGAAAATGAGTGGGAACTTGCAATGATTAGTTTTCTGTGTTGGTGAGAAACAGATGGTGTCAAATAAATGCTCAAAACTAACTCCTCAATAGAACATTTATAATTAATATCATGATCACTTTGAACATGCCTAACCTACTTCTCACAGGGAAGAACCCATTTCTAGTAAGCTAAGCTATTACAGAGATATTTCCACATTTATTTTCTTTTGTGTTTCTGTTGTAGGAATAATGTTTTTGTAAATGTAAAAAGCTTTTAATGGAGCTAGAGAAGAAGCTATGTTTGGTCATAGTATTATCTGGTTACGAACTAAAAATTCAGAACTCTCTTGTGAATCATGCTGCCAAGAATTGCAAGCGTAAGCCTCGAGATTGTACCGATTTGAATTTTGACTTCATGGCCTTAGTCAGTATGAAGATACAAGATAATCTTCTAGCAAAAACAGTTTTGAAAAATCCTAGAATATCACATGGAAATCAAGGTTTTAGAGATGGTTGTTCAGACCGGTGTGATATTATTTTATTCTTAACTGTATGGATTAATGGGTGAGATAAAATTTGATGACTTAACATGGGCAGACACAGTTTGAGGCACCCGGAATTATAAAAAAAAAATAATTTATCCAGAACTTGTCCTGAAGGAATTTCTGAGCGGAATGGAGGGATAATATGCAAATACTTCCAATTCAAGGAAGAACGTGATAAATAAATGAAAACTGCCATGGGATTTCAGAGGAGAGGACACAGTTCAATTAGGGAATGGAGGAGGGTATTATGGGAAGGGAAGCACTTGGTCTGGGCTTTTAAAAGGGTTTCCTTGCCCAAAGGTCCAGGACAATGAGGATCCTGGGTAGATGAGAGATGTGTTGAGTTGTTGGAGCACAGACAACATGCCAGGGAGGGCAGGTGAGAAAGGGGGGTTACAGGCAGAGCGGGTAGCGGTCGGACTCCCAGAGCAACTGTGGAGCTGGAAGATAAAGAACCAGAAAGATCTACAGGCAGTGGGCTCTAGGGAGAAGAGACAGGAGATGGGAGGAGGCAGAGAGGTTCCCCACCAGGCAGGGTGCTTTCCTATCCTTTCTGTCACCAAGACTGAGATGGGCTTGCCAAGAAGGGTGTGACAGAAAATGCCAGGGTGGACGTGGTCAGGGACATCTCAGCTTCACTGTGATTGTACTTTCCTGAATAACCTCGCTGAGTCCTTGTAGCTTCTTGTCCTGGATTCAACATTAACGGTCAGATTCCCTTTCCTTCCCCCTTTTTTCCCTCTCTTCTTTCTGTTCCCATTTTCCTTATTTGTATACTCATTTAATTTCAGCCAGCCTAGTGCATAGTGGCCGTGGTTGACCTACAGGGGGTAGTGTAGTAGTGTTTACTTACTCACGTTCAATGTTTGTTATCATTGCTGAAACTGGAGGGAGCACTACTGTGCCCCAACACGGTGATATTTTGCATTTTTCAAAGCTTGTATATATATTTGCATTGTGACATATTAGCATTTATAATATCTTTCTGGGTACTGAATTCAACAGGCACTTATAAATCCCTTGGTAACTGTACAGGGTCCCAGAGCCAGAGACTAGCACTCCTGGCATTGTGATTAGAGTCATTTAATACCACAGATGGTGACTAAGGTCTGGCCACTATGGCTCCACTAAGCATCATGTATCCTGGGACCCTGGGTGCACTAGGAACACCTCATGGTCTCTGCTATCACTGTGGTCAACAGAAAAGTTGAGGAGCAGGTGGAATCCTGTGGGCATGACTGGGAACCAAGAGACTTCTCCCCATATGCATGGCCAGTTCAACTTGAAAGCTTAAAAATCAGTTTAAAACAAAAGTACCCACCTTTGTTTGATCTCTGTACCCTAGGTGTTTAATAATACTTTCTCATATGGATACATAAAGCAGTCAATGTGGTATTTGTGGAGAGATTTGTGGATTTGGTTAACGAAGTAGAGGATTGTTATGTTTCAGCCCAGAATGCCAAGGCATTTATTCCCAAGCCCGATTTCCTGGTGCAGTGGCGGGGAATGGCCATGGTGTGTCTGTGCTGACACTGGGAACTGGGGCCAGAAAGGCTTTAGTTGTTAGATTATTTAGGAAAAGCCACCCATGTCACATTTTGTAAACCTGATATCCATGCACTTTTGACTAGCATTCTATTTTAGCTTTAAGCCCATGATTTATAGCCAACCTGTTTTCCCTCTTGCCGGGGGTGGCAGTGAAAAATAGGGGACATGCTCCAGGCTCCCCAGGTAGGGAGCACAGGGGCTGACTTCCGTCTTCTGGGTGAAGCTGACTGAGCTGTTATCCCTTCATTCCTTGCTGCCATTCATCCAGTTCCGTGCAGCAGCCCAGCTGCCGCGTCTGCCGGGAGGGGCTGCCAAGTGCCCTGCCTACTGGCTGCTTCCCGACTCCCTGCCATTCCACACACAAACACTTCCACACACGCTCTGCCTCGCTCACACACTGAGCCACTCACACGTGCGGGCACACTCCTGCCATCCTCCTCACGCTCCGGCCCTTGACTTCTACAAGCCCATGGAACATTTCTGGAAAGACGTTCTTGGTCCAGCAGGGTAATGTTGTTTTGATTTCTCTCTCTCTGTAGCTTGAGCGTTTTGAGAAAGCAACTTACCTTCCTGCCTGGGGTCTGTATCCCAGCCGGGAGATGAGGACTGCTGTCTTCCGGGGTGGGGGGGTTGATGTGTGTCTCCTTTTTCTCTCAGGACGTGTAGGCTTCGTTGTGTCATTTGTGTATAATTTGGCAGGTTCAGAATTTTTAAGAGCCCCATGAAGTGCTCTCGCATGTGTTTTAAAGAGGCGTTTGAAAATGGAAAGTGTGATTTTACAAAAAGTAAATCATCTGCAAGAAAAATGCTTTAAAAACTGACCATAAAGAGAAATATCTGTGATCCATCTAATCTGTTTTTAACCCTCTCTTTGGTTATAATCTATGGTTTCTAATGCCTACGTCAGTCTCGGCTTCATAGTAAACCAGCTACCTTTGCACATTATTCAAAAAAGGTCTGTTTGGGTAAGAACTAAAAAAAAATGTCTGCTTATGTTTATAAAATATTTTTTAAAAGTTAGGATTAGCAATAACAACCTTGGCATTTATAGATCAACATCTGGCCAGGTACTCTGTTGGGTGTCGTGGTTGTCTATTAGCAAGGCAAGTTGATTGAAAAGTAAAAAATAAGATTTCAGATGTATGATATACTTATCTTGTCTCATTAAAAGGTGTGTGTGTGTGTGTGTGTGTGTGCGCGCATGCACAAATGAGAGTGAATGCTTATAAATACTTACCTTTTACTCCATTTCAAAACTTTCTTTTCCATCCAATATTTTAGCGTAAGTGAACTGAAAAGGGCCGGTTGTAGGATTCAAGAACAGAAATACATTTTAAAATTTGGTGGTGAGATCAGCAGGGGGATATAATTGCCAGAGCTTTGCTTAATGACCTGAGGGGATGTTCTGTTGCGAAAAGGTCACATTTCATGTTCAGTTTTTCAAAGTTTTGGCTGGCTAACCTGCGGTAGGCATTAATACCCGTGTGTGCCTAACCAAAGTTTTTTTTTTCTTCTTCTTTTCTGAATCATTCATAGGAGGGTTTCTAATGGGAGAAAATAAAATGTTGCTGCCCAACCATAGGCAAATTTTGTGTGTGTGTGTGTGTGTGTGTGTGTGTGTGTGTAGGGGGGTCGCAGAAGAGGGTGTTGGAAAGTACATGTTGCAGATGGGGAAACAGTTCTAGCCACTGTCTGCTGGGTGTAAAATGGGGTGCCTCTGATTCCCCAGTGCACCCTCCCCCTCCCCAGCCCCAGATGCCTCCTACCAGTTCCTGAGGCTGCTAAATATAGCTGTCTGTGGCTGGCTGCATATGCACCCCCCTCCAATCCTATCTGCATATCTCAGTTACACAGGAGTCCTCCCCAGGGTCATCCTATGTACACAGGACATCTCTCTAGCCAACGAGGAGCGTGAATCAAGCAGAAGGGGAGCCAAACAGAGATAGGTTGGAGTCTGGCAAGGGGCACATAAGGCAGCGCTTTGGAACGCGCCCTCCCCAGGCTTAGTCCTTAGTGTTTGTTTTAAACCAGGTCTTCGCTGGGCCACCTTTAGGAGCTCGCTCTGCGCTCTCCCCCGCCTGTGGTGGAATATCAGCCTTCAACAGGCAGCGACCACAAGTAAAGTAAAGTTCAGGGAAGCTACTCTTTGGGACCGCTCCAAAATAAGTTGCGCCTAGAGTGATGTTTAAAACAATGTTGGTGCGAGGCAACTGTCCCTGGACAGCTTCCAGAAGCTTTGTAATGCATATGAGCTCGGAGGAAGAGTACTTAAAAGTTGGAGACCTAGGAGCCCACGAGTTGGCGGAGTCTGTGCTCCCTCACACCGGGGCTGCACTCGCTCGTCCCTGGAAGCCCCAGGTCCACCCGACCCGCCGACCCGCCGGCTCCGGAGCCAGGACCAGGGCTGGAAAAGCGCTCTAGGCAGGATCTGCGCTGTGCTGCCTCTAACTGCGGACTCTGCTTTCTTTTTTTTTCCCAGGTGGTCCTTCCTTTGCTGAGCCCCCTGCCGCACTGGGAGAAGGCTCTTGCCTTGCCCAGGGCCACTGATCTTCATCATGACACTCCACACCAAAGCTTCTGGAATGACCCTGCTGCACCAGATTCAAGGGAATGAGCTGGAGCCCCTGAACCGCCCGCAGCTCAAGATGCCCCTGGAGCGGCCACTGGGTGAGGTGTACGTGGATAGCGGGAAGCCCTCGGTGTACAACTATCCTGAGGGCGCTGCGTACGACTTCAACACCGCGGCCGCTGCCGCCAGCACCCAGGTCTACGGCCAGTCTGGCCTACCCTACGGCCCGGGCTCGGAGGCTGCTTTTGGCGCCAACGGCCTGGGGGGCTTCCCTCAGCTCAACAGCGTGTCACCCAGTTCCTTGATGCTGCTACCGCCACCGCCGCAGCTCTCGCCCTTCCTGCACCCCCACGGCCAGCAGGTGCCCTATTACCTGGAGAATGAGCCGAGCGGCTTCGGCATGCGGGAGACCGGTCCTCCGGCGTTCTACAGGTACTCGCGCCGCCGCCACGCGTGCCGTCAGGGTGTCAGCCGCGCGCGGGGCGGGAGGGGGCCTGCGAGCGGGCGGGCGGGCGTGCTGACCAGGGGGCCGAGCCTCGCGCAGCTCGCTGGAGGCCACCAGCCCCGGAGCTGTTCACCTCAGAGGAGCCCCGGCCAGTGCGGGACTGTGGGAGCCACTGGGTGCGCGACCCAAGGGCGTGCGCCGCGCAGCCAGGCGGTGATTCGCGGAGCCCGCGATCTTGCCATGGGCAACTAAAGGGGGGATGTAATCACCACCACCACCATCATCGTCATCATCATCCTAGCTGTCTGCCCTCCTAGGAATGCTGAGGATCCAAAAGCTCTCACGCGTTCTTACTAAGCAGTCTTTGGCAAAGCTAGCAACGCAGCTTTTTGTTTGTTTGTTTTGTTTTTGCTGGGGATGGGGTGATGTTGGGGAACACCACAAGCACCCCGACAAGAGGTGCTTTGAGGGACTCAAGTCCAGCTTTGGCGTGGGAAGCTACAGGTGTTGGGGGTTAAAGCAACTCCACCTGGAGAGTTTTGTTGCTCTTTCCTATTTACAGCCTGATTTTGTTCTGGCAACATTTCTTTTTCTCTAGAATCCGGGGGGGGGGGTGAGAAATGTGCAGGCTGAGGTGCAGAAGCCAATTTCCACAGCCCCCTCTGGCCTCCCCCTTCCTGTTCTCCCTCCATGCCACCCTGGCTCCGGACTTCTGGGGTAGAACTGAGGGGCTCAGCAGGGCTATCGCCGAGGGTAATGGGTCCCCACAACTTGCTGCTCTGCCACGGAGTCCTGCAAACTCATCTCTGTCTTACAGACAGCTCCTGTGGAACGCCTGCCTCCTGCCAGTTTCAAACCTGCCTTATCAGGGCACCAGTGGTTGCTCATAATCTGCTGCCTGCCTGTGGTCTGCTGGGCAGAGCATGCACCAGGTGCTCATGGTGGAGGAGCCCTGGTCCAAGACACAGGACAGCACTTGGTCAACTCACTGGCAGGTCTTTGGTGTCCTTGTTTTTATTTTCTCCTGAAAGGGGCCGACAGAGTGTGTCTTTCTGGGAAACACCTGCCAGAGAGGAGGCTGGGGCTCCCAGGCCAGGGTTTTGGAGGCTTCAAGGCCCACGTCTACCAGGCAGGCGGTGACTTCGGTTCTTCCCCGCCATGCACCAGCTTCTACCCCGTTTCCTGCTCTGATCCAGATGCCAGCGCAAGCTGCGGGCACCCTTCGCTCGAGTGTTGTGTTTCCAGAGATATTTATAGCAGAGGAAATAGGACTAAGGTGCAGGTTCACCCCAGAGGGCACCGGAGGATTCTTGGAATCCAAACATAGCATCTTTGGTCTGCTTAGAGTATTCTGGAACATTTCCTAGGCAGTTTTAGGGTGCCATCACTTAAAACACAGTGGACAAAACTTGAAAAAGTTGACCTATTTCAAATTAATTTCTCGTAATTCAAGGTTAAAATAGAAAGAGAATTTCTTCTGCCTACTTTTTTTTTTTAAATTCTAAATGAAAGAACAAAACATTGCAATTAAGTTTAATTCACACAGCGTTTTAAACTGCTTGCTCTGAGGGAAGGCACTGGTGGGGTGTGAATTCCATCACTTTATGGTGGACTCTAGAAACTAGTTCTTTTCCATTTTAATTTTCAGTTCTTTCACTGCAAATTAGTGCCACTAGATTTCAATGGGCACTAATGAGAAGACTCCTTGCAGACTGTTTACTGCCTTGCTAATAATTACAAAGTGAATGTGGTCAAATAAAGAGGGGATCGCGTATTGTTCAAAACTGTTCATCAGCCCAGTGGTGAATAGTATCAGTATCATATACCCTAGCTTAAACTTTTCAGATGACGTCACGTTGAAGTACTTTTAGAATAATAGTACTACTACTACTACTATTACTACTACTACTAATAATAATAATAATAAGAAAAGGCCAAGGGACTTTTGAAAATAAAGAATTTGTGCCGGGGGATTCTGTGAGGAAATTCAGTCTTGGAATGGTTTTTCCTCCGGGATTTATTCCCCATAACTTCTTTGCCTGGTTCGGATTCCTGCTACAATTACTTAGGGAGGAAAAAGTTTCTATAAAAGTGATTCAAAGGATCGGATGTTATTACTCTTCTCCCTCTCATTTTTCCTCCTCGAAAGTAACTCTGTAGAATGAAAGAAATCAGTCATTTTTGGAGGTTTTAATTTTCTTAAAAAGTTACTAAAAGTTTTGGGGTTGTTTTCAATCTGTGTGTCTTGAAACAGAGGATCACAAAATCAATTTAGTTCACCTGCAACTTATTTTTTTTCCTTAAAAGACAAAGTGAAAAAGAATATTGCAGCAAATATCAGAGTGTGTTATCCTTAGAGGAGTTTTATTTAAATTTAATTATGTGCATGTGTGCTTGGGTGTGCTTGCTGATTTTGATATAGAATATCTCTCTTTGGGTTGAGGTTAAAGAAGTTTGAAAGATGCTGGCCTAAGATGTGATGTTCAGAAGAAAACAAACAACAAAAAATGCAGGCCTGGAGTGGTTATTCTGTATATACAAACAAGATAGCCATTTTGATACTCTACATTTTTCTATTACAAATTAATCTGGTGCTTTTAGGTCAGTTAGACTTAGCTGTAAGAGTTTCTGATTTTTCCTTTTCCTCTTGTAGATCGACATTTTTCATGAGACTTTTCATGCACCGAGAATTTATGTGGAGTGTGTGTTGTTTAGCCTCAGGGTGCTGGGATGAGCCCTGTAAGGACCGTCATCTCTAACAAAAAAAAAGATTAAATGGCTCTGGGCATAAAGTCGTGTGAGAAAGATTGTTCCGTATACCGACAAATTATTATGAAGGAGTCATAAATTTGTTACGAAGCAAGCAACCAGTGGTTTACAAGATGTGTCTTCTCTCAAATTTCATAAGGTGACTGGGATTCATGTTTTCCTGGCGTTCACTTTTGCAGATCAAAGAATTTAGGAGTTAAAGTAAAACTAAGATGAAATAATTATAGTTCCTTTTTTAAAAAAAGAAATCCAAATTAGGTATTTGATGCTGTATGTCTATTTTAGCTTTATTACTCAGTATCTTACAGGTTAATCACCCCCCTCCTCCAAAATGCTTGACAAGTGCACAACACCTCTGCATCTACGCCAGAGCTCTGGTCATTTGTTTCCAAGATAACTAGTTTGCCTACTGATGGCCACTTAACATCGTGAGTCAGTTGTGAACAGGACATAGAGAAATCCGAGATGCTCATTATCAAGTTTCCATAATACTTTCCCTGCACCTGGGTGATATTTCAGCCCCCTTTCTTTCTGTTCTTACTTTTTTCCTTCATGTTAATTGTCCTTGTCACCTGACACTCTGCGCTGGGCTGAGAATAGTCCCTGAAGCCACATATTGCCTGTGCATTTTCCGAGGAAAACGGAATCACATTTTCAATCTCCATTTCATTTTCACCTCCTCCATGTGGCTTGTGCCCGTTCGGTGGAGAGCCCCTGGAGGATAATTGCCACTTATTCTAATCTTTCTCCACTCAGTTAATTTGGATCCCTGGCTATGGCTGCCTGTAATTTACTTTTGTGAATATATTTGGGTTATGACGATCATCATTTGGGAAAAATCTGGGTTGAAGGTTTTGGTTTCTTAGACTTTTGAGGATAAAAATGAGGGAACTCACATTAGGAAAAACTATAAAAAATGTCAAACTTCTCATGAAGGATGAGAAAATGGTATTTTTGTCAAGTGAGATTATAACTGTGAAAGAAGTGCATAAACTATACAGTATTAACTATTCAGAAATTATTTTAGCCACATAATAATATGTGTCTTAGTGCATTTGTAATCTAAAATGTGGGGAAGCACAAAAGTTTTAGTGTGTAGACAGGAAGGTGTTAGTATGAAATCTTTTTCTGTGGAAGTCAGATTTAGATAAGATTTTTTTTGTCATCTACAGCATTATTTTGTATTGCCTGGGTTATCATAGATAATACTTATTTTATGGATACATTTGTAAAATGTCAAAAGCCAGATCATATGAAAACAATTTTACATAAATACAGACATACTAATTAAATTTCTGTAAAACCCATAAACATCACAATGTTAATATAGCTAGCTCCTGTCTGTGATTTTAGCATTAATTTTAATATGACTTGCGAGGAGTCCCATCGAGAGAGCGGTATGCTAACTCCGTTCTTTTCTTTTCCAGGATACTTTGAAAGGATAGGAGCAAAATGTCTCAGTTGAATTCCAAGTTTCAGGTTGCCTGTTTGAGAAAACAAAACATGCAGAGGCTACACTTGTTTAGAACCCAAATGCATCCTCCTGAGAAAGGTGCTATGTAAATCCACAAACTGTTCCTCCCTGACCCTCCCCCCCCCCCCAAAAAAAAAAGAGAGAAACAAAACGCAGATATATAGAAAGGCAAACCAAGCAAAGTGAAAGTGTAAGGGGTTTCACAGGCAGGAGGCAATTCATCAAAGTCACCAGCTTTTTTATTTTATATTTAAAACTCTGTTGGTGATTGGGTAGATAATGTCATCAAGAAAGCAAAGCCTTCCATCAACTGCTTCTTACTCCATCGCTGCAACATTGTCTTGCTGTCCTGGGCAAGCCGCGGGCTGAGTGGGCTGGAGGTAGGGCGGCACTTCTAGCCAACACTTTGATCCCAGGATGGAAGACACCAGGAGCCCTGGGTTCTGTACCTCAGAGAACAGTGTTAGGAGTTGTGATCACAGTTCTGTAGAATTCCATAGTGTTCTAAATTTTGTTTACATTTTCAGGTCCGATTTTAAAAATACAAAAGCTAGGAAGGGATCTTTTTGGTTCTGAATGACAAAATTTTATATTGCTTAGTAAGATAATTTAAAGGAACTTAACTAAATTTAAAAAAAAGTGGGTTATGGCAGCTGCTAGTGAGTTGGAAGGTCGTGATGATGATAATGATACAAATGGCAAAGATGATGATGATGTCATGAAGGGTTGGTCTCCATTTTGGTAGGGAATATTTCACCTATTCTATAGCCTGGGGATGTTTATCTTCTACAGAAATCAAATCCTTCACATATTCTTGTGTTTTATTTTGTCTGGTTATAATGTAATATTCTGAAAATTTCAACGTTTGTATTATCAGTAATATCACAGGGTTATGATTGCTATACAGGAAATTAAAAACCAAACAAGTCTGGATATTCTTTGCTTTTCCTCTTAACTTTGTGGAAGGACAAATTGTGTCATTAATTGCTGCCATAACATCTTCTACTTTAATAGAAATGCATCGCTTTTAATTAAGTTGACTTCTTTGTTGTGTCATATTCTGCTTTCTGAAGTTCCTGTGCATTGTAGTTCACTTTAGTGAAGTTACTAACATTGAAGTCTAGACATTCCTAAGTGAGCCCTGGTTAAGTGCGCGGAGGGGGTTCATTCTGAAAGGTCCCCAGATGTCATCAGCCCTGTGAGGAATGAGGAACCCTGCTTCTCACCTGCAGCTTGGAAGCTGAACGACTGTCTAGCCCCAGCAGCCTGGCTCCTGGGTCTCTGTCCTTCCTGTTCTGTTTGATTAGACAGTCTGCTTGTTCCCACACAGTGGTTTCACCAGCTCACGCCAGTGTTCTTGGACCCTGGACTCCTTTATAGATGGGATTTCTTCTAAGGCCCTGAACATTTGAGAGAATTTTCCTTTTTTAACTTCTTGCAACAAAATGATGATAGAAGCCATCACTTTGACCAGTATACTTCCTCTTTCCTCTGCAAATGTTTTTTGAGTGAATAGTTTTCTTTTTTCCGTTGATGCCTGGACCTCCCTTTAAACTCTTCTTTTTCTTAGTGTTCCATCTGTATTCTAACATTTTTCTTTTTATGATTTATTTTCTTGTTAATCTGTTTTATCTGTTTTTAATAACATTTGGAAAAAGGTTCAGCAGAATTCTTGCTAACCATAGGAAAGCAGATGGCATGAGCATGACATTGATGAGATTAAACGTTTCAAAAGTAGTTTCGGTTCCCTTAACTGTAAGGATAGAAACTCAAAATCCGAGAAGGAATGTCCACTGACTGGATTGCTTTGATAGTTCACTCATTTGGCTGGTTTTATTCCAAACTAAGTAGTTCACAGAGGGGCATAGATCACATGAAATATGTTTCTGCATTCTCAGGAGTTCATATCATAATGTTGCATAGAACAGTTGGAAAATCTTACAGGGTAAACTGCTGTCACTAACATTTGCTTAGAATGGTAGAGTTGAGAATAATCAAAGTGCTACCTTACCTATTGTCTGCTAGTGGATCATGTTTCAGAGTTCTACATTCTTATGGACTTGAAAGAGGTATTTATGGCAACCGTGATTTCCCATTCAGTGAACAAATTTGCTCCCCCCCTTTTTTTAGCAGTCAGGTGTACATCCACAGCTACTTACGTCATGAAGGTATTTTAAATGGTGATTTTTGGGGCAAGTTTTCAGAATGCCATGTCACATTGTCTGAAACAATTGATTTCATGGGATTTTTGTGGTGACTTTGATTTTTACTTTTTTTGAGAGGCCTGATAAATTTATCTTGGTGCAGAAATATTGGAATGTATGCACAGTTTTTCATCATATGTAGTTTCTGTCAACTTTTTGAATCATTTGCATTATCTAATTTCTGCTGGAATATTGCAATTCAGAGAACAAGGATATGCTTTTGGATTTAAGAAACAACTTAGTTGCACTGAGAGCTTACTATTAGGGTCATTATTAATTATGAGAAAAAATAACGTGTGACCCCTTAGGAAATCTCTGGAGTCCCTGGTCACTGGTCCAAGCAGACACCATGTTAGCAAATCACATGACACAGAACAGTCCTAAGAAGCTGTAGGTAGAATGAATGCATGGCGGTGGCAGGAAGTACCAGTTGTGTGGATTGGCTCAGATTTAAGAGCTGTAGCGGAGAGAGACCAAGGCCATTTAGACAGGAGTTTTTGTATGTTGTTGGAAAAGTATGGGATATCTGTGGGTTTCCCTCTCTCAGAAATAAAGGACTCCACAAGACATGTCAATATTCATATTATATTTGCAAATTTGCTTACTTACTAGATTTTAGTTGTAAGATTCCTCACTGAGTGTTTTCTTAACCCTTTGTGGATATGTGAGGAGGCA
This sequence comes from Ochotona princeps, assembly GCF_030435755.1. Taxonomy (NCBI): domain Eukaryota; kingdom Metazoa; phylum Chordata; class Mammalia; order Lagomorpha; family Ochotonidae; genus Ochotona; species Ochotona princeps. The sequence goes on along the minus strand of NC_080832.1, from coordinate 13,296,410 downwards.
ACAATGTTGAGTGTTCCACTGCTCACATTTCCAGTTGAGGCTGAACAGGGTGACACTTGGCCTTCTCTGTTCCAGCGCTTACTGTGAGCCAGTGCTTTTGCTGCAGGCTATTCATTGTCAGGTTGCGGATTTCATTGCTTCCAATGGCCCAACCATAGGGTGGAAGTGCCTCCTGTAATCCCAAGTGAAGCAAGGCTGTACTGTGTCTCACAGAGCACATGAAATAGCTGAACTTTGTTCAGGCATGGTTACAGTGCTGGTGGCTGAGTTTGCAGCTAATGAGGGAACAGTATGTATTAAATAAAGTGTTCTTAAGTTGATATGGATGTTAAACAAGGATGTGTTTAATTGGCTGACAAAAATGCCTTGACCAGAGACTCCCAGGAATCTACCATCTTTCCCCTAAGGCGTAATGATTCAGTCTTGGCATTTCAGCATTAACCCAACTTGATGGAGGAGCATGGTCTTAGTATGTGTTTGGGAGACAGGCAGCTAATGTTTCTTGATTCTCACCTGGTTGTGATTGCTGGCAACAGTAGCTCAGTTTACTCACCTGTAAACACCAAGTCAGCTTGTATCTTTCACATATTTTGAGGATTAAATGAATTCATAGATGTCAGGACTTAAGGCATGACTCGCATATGCTCAGCAAGCCACTGTTTTTTTTTTTAATTTCTTGTTTAGAAGAGATTTATATATTGCAAAGCTGAATAGGGGAGCTCTCTGGTCTGAAAAGTTTATACAACTTCCCTGCGTTTGTTCTCATTTGTGTTCAAGGAACCGACTTCTGTATTCTATTGTGATTACAAGTTAAAATTTTCCAACCAAAAGGAAGCAGGAAGTTAGTATTTCTTGAAGTACCTGCTACATGCCAGTTTCTTGGTTGGAAAAACAAAGCAAAACTCTAACACATGTCAAAGAAGTAAGAATCAATCAATTAATATAAGAGAGTTGGAGACGGGGTGGGCAAGAATACTGTGCTATGAAGTAATCCCAGAGAGGGAGGCAGTGGAGTTGTTAGTGCCCTGGCAAGCAGGGCACTGCTGTGTGACCAGGACCTGAGCACGCCAGGGAAAGCCGAGGGGTGGAAGCTAGGTTTGAGGGGTGGATTTTCAGTGCTGGCTGCACAGTGGCATCGAGAGTGATTGCAGAATTATTCCGAAGATTCAAACTACTGAGACCAAGGATCTATCTCAGTGGTTCAGATAATTGTTCCGGAGTTAGAGTTAAAATCGGCAATTAAGAAAAATAAAAACGAATGAAATTCTTGAGAACTTTTCTCCCTTGAAATCTTCAGTTTCCCAGCTCATCTGCAGGAGTTAGTGCCGTTCAGATTCCGTTGGCTTTAGATGGATGGGATGTTTCAGACGGAGAAGTGGAGATACTAAAGGTCCCGGTGGGCCTCGGGACTCGCTCTGCCGGAACCCTGTGGAGCAGGTGTGCAGGCTAGAACTGCCAATTTCCACACCCTCATTTCTGTTTCAAAAGCAGAGGACCAAAGGCGTGTTGAAGAGAAGATGGAGTAACATTAATTTCTACTCTGTCCTTCCAAAATAAGAGTTGAGGTAGACAACTGCACTTGATATCTACAAAGAAAGCAGATGGAAAAAAATATGAGAATATAGACTTTTGCTGTAGGATATAAACATAAAACACGGATACAAACATACACCTATGTAAATGCCTTACATAATCTTATTTTTGTTAGCTGTTAAGGTAATTGAAGGTAATTGGAGTCCCCATACCTTTCCTGCACTAGTATTCTTTTTCATTCACATTCTTCAGAGAGTTGCCACAACACTGACTGTCAGTAGTAACTATAACCACTACCATTGCATCTACAGCTTTTAAATCCTAAGTATCAGGGCATTAAGTTAATAGCAAATTGTTGCCAGTAATGTGTTGAGTAAGTCTTTCAAGTTCAAATCCAAGAACAAGTCATCAGTGTTGAAGCGGATTCGGAGTTCTCCTGGGGGCATTTGGTGATTGCGATGCCAGGTAGGGCCTGAACACTGGAGTACATGGGTTCAGTATCCCTAACCAGTTCTTGATGTTAACTTCCTGTTGATGCAGAACCTATAAGGCAGCAAGTGTCTCTAAAAATTGTGTCACCGTTACCCCTGTGGGAAACCTAGATTGTCTTCCTACCCCTGGCTTTGGCCACAGTCAGAGCCGTTGTTGGCAATTGGGGAGTGAACCAAGGGGTGAGAGCTCTTTCTCTATTTGTCTCTTTATGCTTCTGCAAATAAACAGATATTAAAAATAAACTTTCCAGAACCAATCCCTTCTGAAATATTTGCAGAATTCTTGACACAGGTAGTAGCATGTGGGCTGTCTTTAGCACACCCACCTTGAATATTAAAAGGCTATGCTGCTGCTGAGGCAAAGGCACTTAAACACTCCAGTTTGGCTCTGGAGCTTCAGACCGTCTGCACAGCCTCCTGTCCTGAACTGTTCAATCAGCAGGGCCACTCTTTTCCTCAGGTGACTCTGCCCAGGATAAGCAGCTGAAAGCAAGTCTTTGAGATCTCAGACTCCCCCACAAATGCCACTCCTTGCCTTAGAAGTGTCCCTGGGCCTGCTCTAGTGCCAATACTACTTGACCAACAGACTGTAATAGCTCATGATGAGGAGCTAACAACCCACAGCTCCTTGCTTCTTTGGTCTTTGTTTTTGATACTTAAAGATTGGGATGGATGAAATAAAAGTGACTTTTCTGTAATGAGTTGAATAGTTTTCTAAGAACTCTGTGCTTGAGATTTGCAAATAGTAAAGTGATAAAGTGACAGGTAGAAGAATTTTGCGTCCAGACCTTTTACTTTGAGCAACTAGAGTTGACCTAAGTGCAACTTCCATCGTTTTCTGATACAGCTTCAAAATGGAAACGTTTCTTCTCAAATCTCCTTGTGTCATTCTCTCCTTTTTGTAGACATGGCCAATCCTCTGTTATTGCTGCAGTCAGTTTGCCACTGGTTTAATAGCTTTTGAGTTTTCAAATTCTAATCTTTCTTTGACACTTTAAGGTACTACCCAGTGTGTGTGTGCGTGTGTGTGTGTGTGTGTGTGTCATAAAGCTCATAGGAAATGGCATTGCATGATTTATTTTGGTGCAAAAATTTGTAAAATAAATCAGATTTTAATAATATGCATTTCTCATGAACTGTTTGAAGAACCTTCTTATGGATTTCAATATTTTAAAACAAAATTAAATGTTTCATTTCATTTTACAAGATTTTATTGAAGTCCTATATGTGAGTACACTTCAAAAGTTCATTCAAGAATGGAACTGAAAGATAATATGTACTTGCCTATATTCTGGATCTAGTCCTTTCTCTACTTGAAAAAGCTATGGTGCCTTTTTAGTCATCACAGAACACATGCATTTTCCACAGTGTGGCATTTAAACCCTTTTCATTCTTTTCTTTTTAAATGATTGAAAAAACTTTATTCTTAATTGAAAATCTGAGTTACGGAGAAAGAGGGAAAGAAACAGAGAGAGAAATCTTCCATCCACTGGTTCATTCCCTTTCTAGTCACAACAGTCAGAGCTGGGCTCCAAATCTGAGAGCCAGGAGCTTCTTCTGTGTTGCCCATGTTGGTATAGGGGTCCAGGGCTTTGGGACACCTTCTGATTGGAAATGGAACAGTCTGGACTTGAACTAGCACCCATATTGGATGTTGGGCTGGTGCTGGCCCCGGTGCCATACACAGATATTTAGCCTGTTATGCCTGGTGGTCTCTGGATGCTTTTAAACATTTATTTATGTATTTTAGAGTCAGAGTAAAAGAGAGAGAGTGCATGAGAGACAGAGAGAGAGAGTTAGAGAGAGCACAAGTGTAAGAGATTGATTGCATCCTCTGATTTATTCCCCAGGTGGCTATAATAGCTGGGGTTAGGCCAGGCCAAAGCAAGGAGCTAGGAATTCCATTTGGGTCTCCATGTCGGTGGTGGGGGACCGAATACTTGGAGTATCTGCCACTTTCCCACATGCATTAGCAGGGAACTGCATTAAAAGTGGAGCAACTTAGACTGGAATCGGTGCTCATATGAGATGCTGGCATTGTATGCCATTGCTTAACCTGCTGTGCTACAATGCCAAGTGCATATAATCGGATTCTAATCAGATTTTTATTGAGGGTCTGGAGCTGCTGCTTAAAATCATGTTCAGATGGCACTGTCCTACACTGTTCTTCAGATTCATCCCATCCGTGCCATTTGTCTTCCTTTTGTTGAATCTCTGTTAGCCACTGCTACCCAGAAGTCAAGGCTCAGATGAATGTTATGTTTACTGGGTGAGTGCCATATGGAATTCCTTTCCTGTACATTGAGCAGATAATAGAATCTTTTTGGTGTGACTTTATCGTAGTCTCTGTGGACTCCCTTTCATTTTTGTTGTAAATAGATTTGTCTTTCCTGTTTAATGCACTTTATCTGCTATGGATGAAGGTGATTTAGTGGACACTGTTAACTCACTTCTGTACTCAGTCAGCAAGCTTTACTGGGCAGTGTACTGACTCGAGTAATAGCTACAGAAATTGGGAACATTGTCATCAAGGAGTTTGTAGTCTGTGAAGGAGGATAATGGGCACAAAGATGAATTTAAATCTGTGAAGAATTGTGTTAGAAGAAAAACTACCAGGAGTGTCAAACATCAGTGCCTTGAGGCAAAGGTCTGGGAAGGTTGGATGGAACAAGTGCTACTTTCAGTTGAGTTTTTAAGAATGGGACCTTCTGCTAGGCCATGAAAGGCAGCTTGGGGTTTTAAGAATGGGACCTTCTGCTAGGCCATGAAAGGCAGCTTGGGGTTTTTAAGAATGGGACCTTCTGCTAGGCCATGAAAGGCAGCTTGGGGTTTTTAAGAATGGGACCTTCTGCTAGGCCATGAAAGGCAGCTTGGGGTTTTTAAGAATGGGACCTTCTGCTAGGCCATGAAAGGCAGCTTGGGGGTTTTAAGAATGGGACCTTCTGCTAGGCCATGAAAGGCAGCTTGGGGTTTCTAAGAATGGGACCTTCTGCTAGGCCATGAAAGGCAGCTTGGGGTTTCTAAGAATGGGACCTTCTGCTAGGCCATGAAAGGCAGCTTGGGGTTTTAAGAATGGGACCTTCTGCTAGGCCATGAAAGGCAGCTTGGGGTTTTGTTGGGTGTTGTGGTGTACCACAGAGAACTGATGCTGGCCCCCAATATGGACACTAGTTTGTGCTCATCCAGTTCCCTGATAATGGCTGGGAAAAAGCCTTTGGTGATGAGCCAGCAAGTGTAAGATCTCTCTCTCCATCTCCCCTCAACCCTCTCTTTGTAACTCTTTCAAGTAAATCAGCAATGTATTTATTCATTTTTAAAGAAAGATGAGAATGAAAAAGAAGTTAAATTTTGTTTATCCTTCTACACCCTGCAGTTCCATCTTAGGTTCTTGGACAGGATGAATGTTCAATAACTTACAGAGACAAATTGCCAAATTAATAAATTCATATTGTTAAGAATCAGGGAAATGATTCTAATACTGGTAACTAGTGGTTTTCTGGTTTTTTTTTGAGCCCAGTGCCCCAGATACACCAAGCAGAATATTATTTTTCTCCTTTTATACATAACAAAACAAGAGAGATGAGAAGTAAGTTTTCCCAAGGTGAAAGCCAATATTGGAGGATTAAGGATTCTAAGTTGGACTCTGGGACCGAAGTTTTGACCAGACTATACTTGTGCAGAAACATTGGCAGGATGTTTTCTACTGCTGATCAACTTACTGGCTAGTTGGTTTGTTAATTTCTTGTAATGTCTTTATTTTAGTTGTGACAATGCTTTCATCTTGGAATATGTCCTGAGCAGCTGCTTTTAGTTTTATGGGAAATGGCTATTTTTATGTTTGCTAAAAGCATGTTTAAACAAATTCCCATTAAGTGGGGAGGGGAGTTCTTTTCCATCCTAGTATCACAAGTCATTAAATGAAAAAAAAAACAAGAAGGAAGAGAAAAAAAGAAAACTCAGACTTGCTGAGAGTAACTTATTCATGTCTCTGCATGTAAACACCAAGCGAAGTCTGGACCGAATTAGGCTGTGTATTCGGTATAACCCTCTTGCACAGATCAAGTCAGAAAATCGCAGGATTTTCATTCAGAAGGGACATTAAGCAGTATCTAATTTTGCCATTTTGATTTTGCACAGATGAAATCATAGGCTGGTGGCATTTTGTATTTAAGAGGGATCTTAGTCATGTATTTTAGGTAGGGGAAGTGATTTCTCCAAGTGGTGATGGAATCAGAACTGTGATCGCTAGGTGTGCCTCCTGTCCACTGCCTACACCTCCCGCGTGCAGGCCTGGTCAGTACCTATTCATGGAGGCTTTGGAGGCCCTGTTTTACCCAATGTTGTGTTTTTGGTATTTATAGTTACAACTCAACAAGATTGGATGTGTGGATTATTGGATTGGGGTACCAGAGTTATAACAACGGCAAAGTGAAAGTGTCATTGGACTGACCACGTTTTACTGGCAAATGATTTATTCAAGAGTTTTAAATCCATACTTATTTGTGTTATGTATTTGAGAGGTAATGAGCAAAAGTGTTCCTGTGCATTCATTTACTCCCCAAATGGCCACGACAGCCTGGGCTGAGCAGGACCGGGGGCCAGGAGTGGGAAACTCAATCCAGGTCTTCCCCATGCATGATGGGCATCCTGTGACATGAACAACCCCTGCTGCTTCCAGGAGCCACATGGATGTTACACGAGAATTGTATTTGCTGCATCAGTTTTAGGTCGCAAGCGGGAGTTATCTTCTCCACTTCAGTTTAGATCATTTCCTCTCAGGTCTGATCATTGTATCTGATTTACTTTGTGCTTGAAAAAAATTCCTTTGTTGTTTTCCTTATTTCTGCTTCTCGAGTTCAGAGGTCAGGAATTACCTTGCCAGATTTCCCTGGAGATCTGTGCCAGTTCCTTTCAGATTTCTGAAACGGCTCTATTTTTATTCTCCTATGACAATGAGAAAACAGAACTTGCATTAATTCATCACAGATATTTCACGCTAGTATTGACAAAGTTAAAAATTTAATCCGTGCTGGGTTCAAAAGAAACATTTGGTTACATGGTTACTACATTGGAAACAAGTATTCTCTTGGAGTAGTTACTGAACCTAGTATTCATTGTATACTATTGACTATTAAAATTTTCTCCCTGGATTTTAATATTGTCCCTGAAAATGAAATGTAAGCTTAGTAAGAATAGCAATTGATGGAGCCATATGTCAGAAGTATATTTAATGTTCTTGATAAATGTGTTCAAGGAGTGATTGAGTTATAATTGTAGTAATGCTAGAAAATAGGACAAGATTATTCTGTAGACATATATAAGATAGGATTTATAATTAAGCAAGACTGTAGCGTTTTTCATTGTCATTTAAAAATATTTATTTGTATTTATTGGAAAGTCAGATATACAGAGAGGAGGAGAGACAGAGAGCAAGATCTTCCCTCCGAGGATTCACTCCCCAAGTGAGCCGCCATGGCTGGAGCTGAGCCAATCCGAAGCTAGGAACCAAGAGCTTCTTCCCACACGGGTGCAGGGTCCCAAGGCTTTGGGCCATCCTTGACTGTTTTTCCAGGCCACAGGCAGAGAGCTTGATGGGAAGCGGGCTGCTGGGGTTAGAACCAGCAACCGTATGGTATCCTGGCACATGCAAGGCAGGGCTTTAGCCACTAGGCTACCGCGCTGGGCCCTCACTGTCATTTTAAATGTGAGTTAAATAACTGTTAGTGTTACCACTGAAAACATTCCAAAGGGAAATATTAATTTAATCATAGTAATTCACTACACTTTAAAACATGTAGGAGTTAAATATGTTTGTGCCAATATTTTAAGACTTTTGTATGTGAAAAAGAAATAAAAGAAACCTTCGGGTTGGAGAAAATAAGAGATTGCTTAAAGTTGACCTTTACATTTATCTTGTTTCTTTGTGAAAAATTGTAGGCCAAACATATTTTCTTCTGATTCTTAAATTAGTGTCATTATCTTCTCAACAAAATGACTTCTGCCAAAGAATTGACGACAAAGCCATCCCCTTGCTACTCTGAGATACATTTTGCTGAGTGTGTCCTGCATTTTTTGGATCCTTGGTGGCAAGTAATACCAAACAGAGGTGAGTTGCCTCAACGACAGCCTTGTGTAAGTTAATATTTCTCTTAGAAAGAGGATCACTTTAATCTTCTCAAAGTCTAGGCTAAAACGTTTTAATTGCATCTCCGGAAAGGAGAGTGGCAACAGGTGCAGGAAAGTGAGACAGATGTATTGAAGCTCCCTGCCACATGTGACTGGTGAGGAAGCTCCTCTTTGGGGACTTAGGCTACATGAAACAGAGTTCTTCAGTCTTCTGAACTCACAGGTAACTTCTGTAACCTGGTGAGCATAAAGTTAATGTGAAAAACTACCAGCCCAAGAATGAGTGCACTTTTAAAATCCCTAATTATGTCCTAAATAAACTTTTGCCACTTGTTAAAAAGCATGAACAAAAATGTGATGGGATTAATTATCTCTGTCATCCTAAACAAACAATGCTTCTAGACTTAGGCAATTGTATTTCCTTTTATTAAAAGCACACTGTTAGTGCCGTGGTAATGATATTGCAGGCTAATTCTCTAACTGAAGTGCTGACATCCCATATGGGTGCAGGTTCATGTCCCCACTGCTCTTTTGCCAATTTAGTGACCTGCTTATAACCTGGGAAAACAGTGGAGGATGGCTCAAGTGTTTGGGTTCTTATACCCAAGTGGGAGACTCGGAAGAGGCTTCTGGCTCCTGGCTTTGGATTGGCTCAGCTCCTGGTATTTTGGGAGTGAACCAGTAAATAGATGTCTTGATCTTTCTCTCTGTCCTTCTCTAAGTCTGCCTTTCAAATTAAAAAAATCTTGAAAGAAAAACATTGGCCGGTGCAATGGCTCAGTGACTAATCCTCGCCTTGTAAGCACCGGGATACCATCTGGGTGCCAGTTCATGTCCTGGCTGCTCCAATTCCCATGCAGCTCCTGTTTGTGGCCTGGGAAAGCAAAAGAGAATGGCCCAAATCTTTGGGACCGGCAGGGGAGACCCGGAAGACACTCTTGACTCCTGGCTCCTGGCTTTAGATCAGCTCAGTTGCTGCCATTTGAGGAATGAACCAGTAGATGGAAGATCTTTCTGTCTCTCCTTCTCTTTGCAAGTCTGCCTTTCCAATAAAAATAAATACATCTTTAAAAAAAAAAGGAAAAACAAAGGCATCCTATTTAGAGTAACAAGGTCAGTATACAGGAATTATGCATAAAATGACATTATTATTCAGATAATTATAATTCTTGATAACTCTGACTCTAGATAATGTTGAAGATAAAGCATTCAGGACATATTATGATGCATAAGGGGAAAATAAAGAGTAAGAGTCCTTGGATTCAATACCATGGATAAATTAATTTCTATGAAAGAATAGTGTTGAGGAATATAGAAATTATATTTGCACTGATTTTCTTGATAACATTTTGTTTTTGTTTTTTTTTGGGTGTTTGTATAGTTCAGAAAAATAAATCCTTGAAATACTCTCCAGTGCTTGAAATATAAGGAAAGAGCGTGCACATCCTATCTGGATAAAACCCCTTCTGTGTACTCATGCAGTGCTTAGCGCTGTTGGTGAGGGGTTGGATTGATAGCAGGAGAACTTGAGCTTGACTGTGGCAGCATGGGATGCAGTGTGCTGTGTCAGGGGGTGCATGGTTAGGATGACCTTGTAGGTACAGGGAATCTCCGATTGGTGTGGCGTTTGTAAGGAAATCCAGGCCATGATTTGCAAAGGCCTGTATGTGGGAGTCACTGATAGAAAGAAATACTGAAGTAGTTTTTTGAGTCTTGGTCTGTGCAGTTTTCTGAAGGGAAGTTGTCTGAAGTCTTTTTTGATGTGACCATGGAGAATCGATTGTGAGAGTCCTCAAATCCTCTGAAATATTTATTTTTACTTTGTCCTAACCCGAGGGTATTCTAGAACTCTGAGGGTCACACTTGGAGCTGCAGTTGGGAGGAAAAGTTGGAGGAAGTAAAAGTTGGGGGGGAGGGGTGGATATTTTCAACTCAGTCCCATATTGGGGCATCTGAGTTCAATACGTGACTCTGCTCTTAACTCTGAATTTCTGCTCATGCACACCCTGAGAGGCGACAGGTAAGTGGTTCAAATCATTGGGTTCTTGGCCACCCACGTGAAGGACTTGAAGCAAATTTCCATTTTAGCCACAGCGGGAGACTATTATGAGGTGTTTAGGGAGTAAGCCACCAGTAGGAATGCTCTCTTTGCCTCTTTCTGTTTCTAACCCCTGCCCCTAAACTGTGCAAAGGACTAAAACTGTGTTCTCCAGTGCTTGAGAAATGTGTCCCTTTGGCTGGTAGCAGCTGGAGCATGACTCATAACAAAGTGATTCTGCCCCAGTTGGGTGCGAGCCCAGGTTTGTGCTGAGAGCTGGGGAAGGGAAGAGCAGGGAATTGGAAATCAGGCCTAGTTTGCTTTTGGCTTATTGGCTTCCTAATATCTTGGAGAATAGCGGAAGTATCTGAAAAACTATTCCTGAGCTACATATAAAAGTCATAAGCACCACATACAGCAATAATAAAGATATAAAATGCCAATTTACCTCTGAGCATGGTCGAATTTTATAGAGTTGCTGTGGTGGAGGCTACAGGTCTGTACTCTTATCCTTGGAGATTTCAGGTTCCTTCTGATTGCATCATCTATACATAATTAGAAGAGACTATGTGGAAATGAGAGAGGGGTTTTCAAGTGCAGAGGCTAGGATGTGCCAGTCAGTGCTGGAAGACTGCGGTATCAATGTGTCTAAAAGCAGTGTAGCAGGGCAGCTTCATCTGCAGGCTGCCTAATACCCAGGCTTTGGAAAAAAATGTTCTCTGTTACCGTATTAGACTCTTGTTCTCCTTCATTGTAAGGGGTCATTGAAATTGTGTGGCAGTCTGGCTTGCAGCAAGCAACATGCCCATCTGACATGCTTTTATCCAACTCCGTGTTGTCAAATATCTTGTTAACGTCACTGGATGGCTGCTTCAGTTCGTTCATTCATTCATTCATCCAACCATTCAACCAATATTTACTGACCATTGCTTCCATGTCAAGTTCTGGGACTAGGCAAGTGAACAAATCAAAGAGATCATGAAAGTATCCAATGTGACAGTGGTGTTTAAAAGCATGGAAGTTGAGAGCACAGTGGTGAAAACCTCCGAGATAGGACCATTTCTGTGTCGTAGGTTAAGTTGCAGATGCCAGTTTGACTGTGGTGGAGTTAGTAGTTGGAGATACCTAATGAGGAGTGTGCGGTGAGAGCCAGCAAGATCTTTGTGGATTCTACTCAGAACTCCAGCTTTGTGTCTCTGTGGACTGAAGGTCCAGTAGAAGGTTCTGAAAAGAGAGATGACCTGTTCTGGCTTTTTATTATGCAAGTTTGCAAACATTTATAGAGATGGAAAAACACAACAACCCACCCAATTTCAGCAATTATATTTAGTAGGTAAACTTTTCCATATGTATCCATATGCCCTAATGCATGAGGATTCATGTGAAAGACAAATGTATTTTAAAAATAAAAACTATTTATTTAAATATTAAGAATTGGAGTTGCTTTACACTTTGGCAGCTGGGTTGGTGGGATTTTCTGACCAGTAGTTATGGCCAGTAAAAGCAGGGTTAAAAATTGCTGGGGAGTTAGAATTTTTGGTTTAAGTAGGTTTTAAAGATGAACATCCAAACATCTGGCTTCCTAATTTAAAATTTCTTTTCATGAAATTTCTCTGGTGCTAACAACTCTCAGGAGACAGTTAATCTTGGTCCTCTTTTCAGATGAGGAACATGACACATCATTACTTATATGTTAAATATCTTGTTCTCTAAAGCTCCTTAGGCAGTGGTTAGGAAAATCCTGGTGAGCCATACATGACGTGTCCAAACTCACAATTCCTTCTGGCATATTATCCATTCTTGCTTGTGGGAAATTTGGTTAGGTAAATGGATGTATCAGGATTGATTTACTAACTTTTTAAGGCATTTTAAATTATTTCAAGGAATATCATGGAGCCAGTTCTATGCAGTTCAAATGAAATTATTTTAATTAAATACATTCAAAGGATTTATTGGTTGCTTCCCAAATATTAGATATTGTTTACTGGGACTCTGCAGTGTGACACGTAGGCATCCTAAGCAGCTGTGGGTTAGAATGGAGGGGGTCAAGGAAATGTGAACACAGAATAGCTGAGTGAACTTGGGTCCCAGAATTGGTAAGGATTTCTCCAGGATCACAAGGGCTGTGAAAGGATATGCCTGTAGGAACAGCATGACTCAAGGCAAAGGGATTTGTTGGGGGAGGGAGGAGTAGGGAAAAGCATAGCAAGTTGGGAAAGGTATATAATTATTTGCATCTTAATGCAGAATGGCGGAGGAGAATCGGGGTATGAGTCTGAAGAAAGAGGTTGAAATATTCTGGAAACCATGTTCATAGAGAAGTAGTGCTAGCATGTTCCATGATGAAGTTCTGTGTGAAGGAAGCTGTCTTTATCTAAATGCTTTCAAGTGGAATCATGAATTTGCTTCATAGCTATCCCCAGCCTTGTGTGCTAACCTGGGTCATGCCATCATAGAATGGATTATGTTTCTTTTTACCTTTGATATCACAACTCATTTTGTTGTTGTCATTCTTGGTGGAGCATAGTGAATTAAGATGAGGTCAGACACAGAGAAGTACTTTTTCCCCTTTCTCTTTATCCATATATTCCTTCTCTTTGATACTCTTTTCCTTTTGGTTTTCCAACACCTCGTGTTAGAAAAGAGGCATTTTTTTGTGGGCAAGAACTTTGAGCAGTTGCAAGGACAATGGGTATTACTGATGGTCCTTCATAGCAGTTTTGAGTGCTAGTTCCTCTTCCAAACTTATCTGTTATGCATGTATTATTCTTAGGAAACAGTTTTGAAAAATGGGCCATGCTCTCAGGGGGCCCATTGGAGAAATTCTAGCTGACTATAAATGTTACTGTTGATCAAAGCCTTGGGATGGAATAAAGTTACAATTGTAGAGACAGAGAGGAGTTTAGGAAACAGAGATCCTGAGAGGCTTGGTGACTTGCTTAAACCACACAGCTGTCATTGGCAGCTTTTGGGATAGTGTCCAAGAGTCTGACTTCGTCTAGAACATTTCCACCACAAAACTCTGTCCCCTTATCCTGGCTTATCCCATTTGCAACAGTGTGATCCATGATGATGTGCAAATTCCCAAATGCATTTTTAGGAGAAAATTTCCATTTGCATTTGTTTATGAGGAATTCTAATATGGTGACTTGTTGGTTAATGCTCTCAGATGGGATCATAAAAGAAAAGATTTAGGGATCACAATCAAAACCAAGCCAAAGTTCAGCATTGAAATGGGGTTGTTTCTGGCGTAGGACTTCTGCGCTTTAGTGCTAGTGGGTCTAGGATTCTTGCCTGGAGTCAGTTTTCCCGAAGGTCCACGTCTTCCTCTTGAAATTGTCTGTGTTCCAGGCCAGATGTTGGCCTTCTGCATTTCCTACTGTGCTCCCTTCCCTTGCACTGCCCCTGCCCCCCCACCCTTCCTCCTCCTCCTCTGACTCGGTTCTTCATCCCAGTACACCAATATACACCCTTTCTGATGGTAGCTAGATGCTCTCTCTCTGCTATTGAACAAATGAATGGATTTTTTAATTCTGCATGTAGGTAAGCTTATTTTTCTCTGATGATGGTGTCATCTGTGAAAATTAGACCTGAAATCATTTTTTAAAAAAGTGTGGTGTCAAACTGTAGTGCATGCGCTCTCTTGCCTCTTCATGTACCACTACTCAGCCATCCTTACCCCTTGTTTCTTGAATTCTTGGGCTGCTAGTCTGCACCATTCATTAGCACTTGTTACATATGGGTGTGAGTAGAAAAACAGAGGTGATGAAACTCAAACCGGGTCATTTGATTACATGTTAGTAACTGATAAAAGATAAAAAGATATTGAATAAATGGAGTTTTTAGGCAACTTTAGACCAGGCTCCTCTTATTTTCCATTAGTGTGGAAAATCAAAGCTTCAGGGTTGAGGTGAAGACATTTTGCTTAAGTGGGTGGGAAAACCTCTTGACATTTTTACAAGGAAACTTAAATTTGAGCGGTGACTGCTAATGTTCTTTGCTTATAAAGAATTTCAGAACTCTTGCATATGCACATTAGTGACATTATCTGTGGGTTAAAGTAGATGATTTCTGTAATCCTATTTTAAGACATTTTCAAGCTTTGAGCAAGCCATTCTTCCACAGGCTTGCAGCTCCACTGCCTGTTTAAGGAAAATCAGTTGAGTTCATTTTGCACTAGTAATTAACTGGCATTTTACCTAAAGAAAAAATAAAATCCACAACTGATCTTGTAACAAAGAATTGTGGACAGTTTCTACTGGGATTTATGACTTTAGGGATGAGTCTGAGGCAATGACTTTGTCCCAGATGTGAAAGGCTTTGCCCTTGGCTTCTGTTGCGTTTGGGTGGAGTTCCCAAGGATTCTGTCCTCTGGGCAGCCAGGGCTCTGGGGTCAGACTCCTGGGCCCTTGACTCTAGTGTTTCCCGATTACATGACTGGGAGTTGGCTAATCTCTGTGCCTTGGTTACCTCACTTCTAAAACAACTGAAGTTACAATAACACTGTTTAGAGTTGTTTTCATGGTTATCTGAATACACATAAAGCACTTAAAATAGTGTCTGTCACAACCTTCAGTTTATAATGAAAATTGTCTTGCCTCCTGGATGTATGGCTTTTATCTTACTAGAACAAATGTCAGGTAGGTTTTCCAGAAGTCCATGATGTGGTCTGAAGTCAGGCTCTAAGTTTCTCCCTGTCGAGGATTGCATTTATCTCCAGTCTTTTTTCTAGGGAGTGTTCTTCTGTATCTTTGAGGGAAAAGCACCATCTCCCTCCATTTTATAGCAAAAAGGCTCAATCAAAATCAAAATAAAATTTATTAAATGGATAACATGAAACAGAAGACATGTTGTTTTGGGCTTAACCATGTATAATCACTAGAGTGATTTCCAACATGACTTTCAGGGACACATTTTGTTATGTGACAAAATATATTTAAATTTTCCTATTCCACAAGAGAAGTACTACATGGTCCGCAGGATTACCCTGAACTTGCCTAAAAACAAATCCTCTCTGGACTACCATTTTTGGTGGAGTTCATTTTTAAAATATATCTACTTGCTTCTGTGAAAAATGGAAGTTATATCTAAATTGAAGTACAGGTAAGAAATACTTGAAAGATTCGTTGTAGTTATAGCTGCAAAGCACCTTCAGCTAATTCCCATCCCTTCTGATACTTGAAGTCAAAAAGATTCACTTTAGATTGTGTGTTGGTTTATGGGCAAACATGAATAATTGCCTTTTCATTGCCTCATCACATCATTCTGTTACAACAACAATTTCAGCTATGCCTCTGGCAACATTGTTCTTTGTCTTGTATTGGCTAACTTTTCCAGTAAGTATTTATTGGCTACTTCCTGTGTGCAGTGCACCATAGCACATACTTTGATGGTCAGACAGATGCTAAGAATGTATCATTCCTATTCTTGAATGGCTTATGTCCTCTTTGGGATGAGGAATTTTGCTCATTCCACAGTCACATATCGAGTGCCTACTACTTCTCAGTAGTATGTTGGAAACTGGGAAACAGTGCTGTTACTATATAACCACTTTCCCAGAAACCTACAGTGAACATGTTGTTCTGTGATTACCTGGAGAATTCTGAGAGTCACATATGTGACCCTATGTGGTACATGTGTGTTATTTGAGAAGGTCAGTGACTGCCGTCTAGTAAGGAAGACTTTAATACAGGAGCTCGTGACTTTTGCCTTAGATATGAAGTAGTGGTGCCAAAGGCCAGAGAGATATCCTAACTTAGTTGGAGAAGTGAGAGGAGTCAGATGAGCCATCACAGGGCGCACAGTGGCTCAAGACACAGACAGCAGCGGGATCACGAAGGACTGGTGCTGCTGAGGAGTTGGTGTTCCTTCCTTAGGCCAGTGGGTCTCAGTCTGAAATCTCCCGTGGACATATTCATGGATTTTTAAGGAGGACCGTGAAATACCTTAAGAATATAAGCAAAATCAACTGTGTATGTAAATAAAAGATCAAACCTTCTTGGGGGAATGGGCATTTAGCCTGTTGTTTCCTATATTAGAATATTTTGATTGGATGCCCGACTCTGGTTCCTGATGCCAGCTTCCTGCTAATGCAGACCCTGAGAGGCAACAGAGATGGCTCAAACTATTGGGCCTTGCCACAGTTGCAAGAGTTTGGATTAGATCGCTGGAGGTCTGAAGTCTAGGAGGAGGGTGGAAGGTGGCAGCTGAGTGTCTACTCTCAAGGCTGAAATGGTATAAGAACACGCAACAGGTGTTAACAGAGGCCTGAGGACAGAGTGCTGAAGGAAACTGGCATTTTAGGAGGCTGGTGGAAGATGATACTTGCGGCAAAAGTACAGATGGAGGAGTCTCCACAAATAGAAGCTAGTGTCTTAATGAGATGTTGAAACAATGTGATGAAGATTTGAGGTACAATTAGAATTCAAAGCAGAACCAGTATGAGTCAGAAATGTTAGGATGAAGCTCATGAGTGATGTGTGACTAAAGCTAGGTTTTCCAGGAGAGACAAAATGTGTTTAGGTGTCAGAAAGTACTGAGCATGTGTGGGAGACTTGTGTGAGGAACTGGAAAAATTTTGCTTAGGGAGCTGCAAAGAGCAGTGCCAGTTTAGACTTAATTTTGTTATGTTCACGATTTCTTAAAAATTATGAATTCTCTTGGTTTACCATCTCTCTAATAATAAAGCCCCAAGCTGAGAGTTGTTTATTGTGTATTTTCACAGATACACACAGTGAAAAGTGAATGAGTAAATATGGTGTTTTATGATAATTGATTCTTCGGCAGTGGCTTGCAGCATGAATCTGAGAAATGAAGGGATCCTGTTTAGGAACTCTAGTAATTCAAACAGAGAAATGTTGTTCTCTTGGACAAGAATGATGATTACAAGGAAGGCAAAGAAGAATTGGTAGAAGGTTTTAAATAATAATCAGCTGAATTTGATGATGGGTTAGATGCAGGAGGCACACTAAATGACACATTGAGGATCCATGTGTCATTTAAGATTGGGAACCAGTGAGGCGTGCTACATACCATCTTGGAGGGGAATGTGTATTTGTCAACAGCCATGTAAACAGAGGAGTTGGGGGTGATAAATGAAGCAAAGGTGTCATTGTGTGACGTAGCTGGTTAGACCTCTGGAGACACTGGCATATAACCTTGCAGTTTCATCCTTGGCCGCTCTGCTTCCAGTCTTGGTCCCTGCTAATGCGTCTGTGAGAGGAACAGCAGAAGACGATGCAAGTATTTGGGCCTCTGTCACACAGGTAGGAACCCACATAAATTCTGCCTCCTGACTTTGGTCTTACCCAGCCCTGACTGTTGTAGCCATGTGATATGTAAACCATTGGCTGAAAAGATCTGTTTGTTACTCTGTGTCACTCTGCCTTTCAAATAAATAAACTAAATCTCTTAAGCAAAGAAGTGGAGAGAATTTTGAGTGCACAAATCATAAGGGACTTGATTTGGTAAAGGAGCTTTAAGAAGTCCAATCACTAGCACTTAATTAAGTCACATTTCATGGGAATGGACATTTGTTGTTTCTTTTAATTTTGCTTTGCAAATTATTTCTTCTAGAAACCAAGGCTTTTTAGTTCTTTTTTAAATGTTTAGCTAATCAGGGGAACAATGCTTTTGGATATCTGGTATTATTATTATTTATAATTGGAAAAATGACAGTGTTTGATTATGTTAGGCTTCGGACTTTTCCTTTGCTTAATGAAAATATTGGCAAGTGTTTTTTTTTAAATTGTTTCATTTTGGCCAATACAGCCCACTTTCTGGGCCCAAGATGAATCCCTTCAGATATCACTCTTTGCTATGTTAAATGGAAATTTCAGTAGTCAGTGAGCACAATGAACATGAAAGTGAATCTCTGCGGTGAATTTCTAGTTTCTCAAGGTGCAGTGCTGCTCTCCATTTCGTACTGTCTTGTATCTCTCTGGCCATCCTTTCTCTGGCACTTGTGTGCTTCAAGGTTTTAGTGCATTGAATAATTCATATAAGATATTCCTCTATTCTCCACTTGAGGTTCCGCTTTCTTCTCCTCACATTATCTTGAAAGATGTCTGTGGACTCAAGAACATCTGATGTGGTAGTGTGAGGTTTGGTAAGCTGATCAGCTGCTCAACACATGAGACAGTCTTGATATGAAAAACTGTAAAATCTCAGTGACAATTCAGTTAGATGTAAGTATTTTGAAGGAAGGAGATGTTTTGTTAAAGAATTAGTTAAGTGCTTACTTATATGGAGTAATGCTTTTTAAGAATTTGTGAAGTTGTATTAGGAAGGCAGAACCTGGAAACACTTTTGAGTATAAAAAGAATGATCGTGGTTAATTTTGGTCTTATGAAAGGAAGTTGAAACCAAAGAATCTCAGGCTGGGGAAAGAAAAGGAAGGTTGTATTAGATGTGGAATAGGCACTTTATACCAAGAAATGCCAGGCTGAAAATGCCGTGTCTATCACAAGTGCAGTGAAGGGACAGCAGAAAAGAGGTGAGGCCGAAACCCACAAACCACGTTCGTAGTACCACCATTTACAACAGATAAAAGGTCTACTCAAGGATGACTGGACAAACAAATATGATATACATTCGGGTGGAAATTTAGCCATTTTACAAAAAAGAATTAGAATAAATTCTGACACATGCTGTGATATGAAGGATGGATCTTAAGAATATTTTGCTCAGGGTAGTGTGCCAGGCACAAAATGATGAATACTGTATGGTTTTTCTAGTTTGACTATTAAAGAACAGTAAGATTTACAGAGACATAAAGTGGGATGGTGGTTGCCAGGAGCTGGGGGAGGAGGAAGTAAGGAATCACTGTTGAATGTGTATAAACCTTCAGTTTTGTGAGATGAGAATGGTTTGAAGATTTGTTGCACAACAATGGGGATACACCTAACACTTATAAATTGTACACATAGAAGTGGTCAAATTGATGATAAAGTTTATGTTCTGTATAATCATAGCACAATTAGAGTTCCTTGATTCCTTCTTCAAGGAGCTTTTGCCCGTACATATGCCATTCATTTGCTTCATTCATTCATTTCTTCACTCAATCAGTCATTCAATACACATGTGTTGAATGCTGCTAAGTGCTGGGAACTAAGTTATTAGGGCAGCAACAATTATAAGGTTTACAAAACAATAAATCTATCAACTCCATTCTGGCTCATTATTAATTCCCAACCTCAAAGGCACTATGCTTCTGTCATTAACAATTTGTAGTGCTCCCTACTGGCTTGAATCATGCATATGAGATTAGTAAATAAAGAATAGAAAGCGTTAACATTGATGATGGGGGTAGTTCAACAGCATGATGGTGAAATGGAAGAAGATGTGTTGTATAACATGAACTCAGCTTGAAAAATGAACCAGTGTTCTCTGAGGTCCCTTAAAATTTCTCTAAGGATCTTTAAAAATCAAAAGCCTTGTTTGAGGCTGTCAACCTCAGAGCTATGATATTTAGAATGGAAAATGTTGGCCAAGCCAGATGTGCTCAATCCACATAGCTGATATTTTGGGAATATTGTGGTAAATATCATTTTACAAGCTTTGCCACAAAATTGTATGCCATATTAATGAATGAGAAGGAGGAGATCGTTGTAAAATGTGAGTAAGAAGCAAAGACTTAGCGTTGAGTATTGCCAATTTCCTTCTGCCACTTTTGTTTGCCTATGCCTAGTAAGTCTTGAATGAATTATACTATCTCCCCTCTACACCTGATCAGATCAGAGGTACAGACCTACACTCACCTAATTGTTTCGTTCACGTCTTTCTTCCAGTCTACTTCAAGGAGGTGACTATAATCCTAACTAATGCCATTTTCTTCATGCCTTTGTCTTTAATTCTGTTTCTGAATCTTCAGCCATTCCCTTCTACTGGCCAATTCCTTGAGTACTTTGTCAAGTCTAATTCTAAAAATCTCTCTCTTTTTTTAATATGTTCCTTAGCTTCTCACCTGTTTCTTTTTCTTCAAATTTTCATCCAGATTATTTTTAAATTTCCTCACATCCCTCTACTCTTCCAGCTGATGGATTGTGGCTTGTGCCATGTTTGCTCCTCTGCAAGAACTAATTGCTAAGCTTTCTCTTGGTCAACTCCATGTTCACTTCATGAGCTCTTTGTTGGGATTTTCTGTCCCAATCAGCAGCACTCATTGTATATTTATTAAATATTTCTTCTTTTTTTGAGCTTTTTGTTTCTCCATTTACTTAGTTCTTCTAGAATTTTCTCATTGCTCACTCTTAATTTCCTTTCTGTTATTTATTTCTTCCATAGAATCTTGTAAAAATTTGGGGTCAGTTGTGTCTCTTTCCTTGTTTGACATGTTGTTAAAGAGGAGTATTGATTATTAAACAGTATCCTCATATTATAGGGTTATGTTATAAAAACTGGTATTCCATATTACTGGTTACAGTGACAAAATTTTTAGCTTTTAGTTTTTAGCTATGCGTTCTGTATAATGTGTCAGTTTATTTGACTCTCTAAAGCTCTACTTGATGGTTTGTTTCCTGAAGACACATGGTGTGGTTGAGAATTGGGATGAATATTGGTCTCTGATGGTGCTGCATTAATTGTGACTCTCTGAGAAAATGAAAACTATTAAAAATCATCTAATTTCCCTTTGTTGTTTTCTGAGTCATGTATTCTAGGGTAGGCAGTCAGGTTTTCAGCAACTCTACCATGAACAATTTCCCCTCAAGGTTAATATAATAGGCAAACACCTTATGCTGCAACAGAAGGCAAGAGGTAATGAAAGATTAGCTTACATTATGATTCATTATTTCAAAATGTCAGAATAAAGTGGATCTGCTACATGGCCCTAAACCCTTACTCTTTCTAAGAGAGTGAATGTTTTGCTTTTTTTTTTTTTTTTAAAGATTTATTTATTTTATTACAGCCAGATATACAGAGAGGAGGAGAGACAGAGAGGAAGATCTTCCGTCCGATGATTCACTCCCCAAGTGAGCCACAACGGGCCGGTGCGCGCCGATCCGATGCCGGGAACCTGGAACCTCTTCCGGGTCTCCCATGCGGGTGCAGTGTCCCAAAGCATTGGGCCGTCCTCAACTGCCTTCCCAGGCCACAAGCAGGGAGCTGGATGGGAAGTGGAGCTGCCGGGATTAGAACTGGCGCCCATATGGGATCCCGGGGCTTTCAAGGCGAGGACTTTTAGCCGCTAGACCACGCCGTCGGGCCCAGAGAGTGAATGTTTTGCTTTTCTAATGATAATGGAGGATTCGCTTTTTTTTTCTCTCCCCTTTTCCTCCCCTAGGCCCAGTTCAGATAACCGACGCCAGGGTGGCCGGGAGAGATTGGCCAGCAGCGGTGACAGAGGAAGCATGGCCATTGAATCTGCCAAGGAGACACGCTATTGTGCGGTGTGCAATGACTATGCCTCGGGCTACCATTATGGAGTCTGGTCCTGTGAGGGCTGTAAAGCCTTCTTCAAGAGAAGTATTCAAGGTAATGGTTATGTTGCTTCACTTTTGACCCTATGAACAGGAGGGACTTGTGATCAGCCATTTATGAAAAATGTTTATTACCTGGTAGGTCCTCTAGTGTGCTTAGTGGAAACATGGGAAAGTGATGGGGTCCCTGAAGGGGTTGATGGATGTACACTGAGGTGTCACTCAGCAGTTCTGTTTCTTTCACTTGGTGAGAGTCAAACAAGATTGAACAAGTTCTATCCAAAGAGGATTTCCACTGCTGGGTGTTTGAGGCATACAGAAATGTCTCCACCCTGATTTGAGATGGCAGAGAAGGGTATTGTGTTTTCTCAGGTACCCAGGCTTCTGTGATGCCCTGTGATACCAACTGTTCTACATCATTATCGCTGTACACCCGCCACTTCTATACACATAGTCTTCTCTGGACTTTGGTCCATACCACCTCAGTGGCTTCTTCTCTTTCTTCTTCCATCCCCGTCTTGTTTAAATGGATGGTGTAAGCTCTTGTTAGCATGAGCAGACTGGCTGTTGAGGACTTCTGATAGGGAAGGGCCATCTGCACTATGCGCTAGTAAGGATCCTACTGTAAAATCATATTTTTTTTGTCTACTTCAACATTTTCTTGTATGTTGTTTACTAATTACAGATTTTCAGATATCCTGCCAATCATATTTCATTTCTATCTTAGAAGTATCTATATAATTGTTTTATATAGGGATACTTAGAAAAGCCCAGGGGAAATGGGATTTCAAGATGAGTTTATTTTGTTACAAAAATTTTTTAAAGCTACACTTAGATTTTTTTCAGAATATACATTATCTATGAACTCTTGGGGCACTCCTTGTATCTGATAGCTTGGGAAACATCATTATTACTACCTAAAATATATATATGCTATAGTAGCTTGGTCTACTGGGAATAGAGTCTGGGGGAAATTTCAGCTTACTGAGTTTAATCTTGATTATCATAGAGGGCCATTTTTCCTCTCTTTTTATTGCCTAAGCTTAAGTGAAGCTTAGTGTAATAAATATAAGAATATTTCAGATGAAGTTCTATGACTCTAGAGATATCCAGAGGTAAGTAACTTGTTGAAAACCAGATTTGGTTAAGAGTCTGGTTTAAGAAGTGATGGTCCTGTATTTGTTCATCTCTCCTGTCCTGATATAGGATGAAAGCTGGGGGTGGTGCACTCTATTTTTCCATCCATTGACAGTGAGATTTCTTTCTTTCTTTAAAACTGTTTGTCTCTTAATCGAGTAGCATGTGAGGTCAGTGTGGTCCTTTTAAAAAAGCATTTTCTTTGACACTTATTGCTTTCCATGTCTGTTAAAGCTCTGCAGAACGCCTTGGACATTTTTGATAATTTTATAAAAATTAATATTCTCTGATAGAAAAGTTTTTGTGTGTGTGCTGGATGATTATGTTCACACAAATTGTTTAGTTATACCACAGGTTACTATCTTAATTTGGAAAATTAATATTTATAATTAGTTTCAGGTTAATATAAACTGTTAAATGGCTTTAGACAACCATTATAACTTGTGTATTTGGTTTTCGGTAATTTTAAAGCCATTATTTTTACTAAGTGTTTACTCTGGTAGTAAAAACTATCTGACAGTGGTACAGTTAGTGGAAAGATTTGACAGCACATTTAGATATGCTGTTTATCTGAGATGGAGTTCCCTCATCAGGAAAAATGATTTAGAGCAGAGGTCAGTAGCAGTTTTCTATAAAGGATCAGGCAATAACTCTTTTAGGCTTTCCAGGCGCTACAGTCCATTGTATCTGCTAGATACTGGCATGGTGGCCTGAAAGGAGCCATAGGCACTATGGAAAGAGATGGGAATGGCCATGTGCCATTACAATTTAAATCCTATAAAGACAGATACCAGAAGTAGGCCATGCACTGTAATTTGCTGGTCCCTAATTCAATGTTTGGTTTCATGTAATTTAAGTACCATATTTTTATGGATAGGAAATAGTTGGTTTTAAAATCTGAGGTTCTGGTTATTCACATTTTATTGAGAACTTATGCTGTTCCTGTCTAGATGCTTTCAGGGAAACTGAGAGATGTGCAAACACACAATCCATTATCTTACATTTGAAATTTATTTGAGCAGGCGGAGACTCTTGTTTTCATGACACAGAGAACAAGAATGTAGAGGAAATGCTACCTGTTTGAAAAAGATAAGGAAAACATTCAACACATATGAGAAAACACATTTCTATCAATTATAAATGTGAAGATACAGAGAGTAGAGTTGTTTCTCCTCAAAAAAAGAAAATAACAAAACACAATTTATCCTCATTGTGTTTGTTCAGTATTTAGCGACATACTTCATAAATTACCATCAAATTTAATGTTATTTCTCAGTCCATAAAACAGAAAACATGCATATGTTAAAATACATATAAGCTAATGCTGAAAATGAAGCTTATGAAAAGGGTATTTTATTAGCATGGCATTATGTCAAAATCAAGTATATTTAAATTTTTTTTGCTGATTAGTATGTAAGTAATACAAAGAAATAAAAAGTTTTGTGTTATGTAGTATTTATTCAGTTTTATGGAATACAAGAAAATGTCTCAACATGTATATAAATCATGTACTTATAAAATTAGGTAACTAGGTAGTTCATTTCCTTATCATTTGGTAATGCATTGGGACTTCAGATTCTTCTAGTTTTCAATAAGATATAATACATACATTATTTTGAGTTAAACTCCACTTTGCTTCTGTTAACTGTGTTTCAGTATCTGTTACCCAACTTTCTTTTATTCTGCTTCCCTCTCTCCTGTCTAGCCTCTAACAGTCTCTAGCCTACGTTCAGATAATTTTTTACCCACCCAATATGAGGTGGGATTTGTTTCTCTGTGTCTGACCTAGTTAATTTAATAAAATGTCCTCTAGTTCCATCAATTTTCCTGAAAGTCACAGATTTCACTCTCTAATAGAGCTGAATAATATGCCATTGTATATTTATGAGTATCTTCCATCATTTCAACTTAATTCATTAAGACATGTTGATTGAGTTCATGTCTGTTGTGAACAGTGTTGCAGTCAGCACAAAAGTGCTTTGAGGTACTGATTTCAAAACATGATGCTTTCCATCTTGTATACCTAGACTAGCCAGTTGGATTTCGTTTTAATTTTGCCATATCAAAAATGACAATTTATACTTGATTTCAGGCACTTTCTATATATGTGCAGTCACATATAATGTTTCTTTAATAAAGATTTATTTTTATTGGAAAATCAGATTCATACAGAGAAGGAGTGACAGAGAAAAACATCTTCTATCTGCTGGTTCACTCCCCAAGTGGCCGCAACAGCTGGAGCTGAGCCAATCTAAAGCTTTGAGAAAGGAGCTTCTCTGAGGCCTCCCACATGGGTGCAGGATCCTAAGACTTTAGGCTATCCTGGACTGTTTTTCCAGCCCACAAACAGGGAGCTGGAAGTTAAGTAGAGCAGCTGGGGGTGTGAACCAGCATCCACATGGGATCCCGGTGCATTAAAGGTGAGGACTTTAGCCACCAGGCCACTGTGCCAGGTCCTGTAACGTTTCTTAAAGGAGATGTATATTAAATCCACAGTTTATAAGGAGTTTAGAATCAAGGTGAGATAATACATTTTTAAGGTAATGAGCAAGCTTAAATTTGTTAAATTCACTATTCTTTTATTCATTAATTATCTCTGTTAAGCAAAGCACTGTGCAAGGTCTTGAAGATACATTAAGAGGACAGACCATTCCTACCACTATTGAACTTACACTATTGAGAAAGGGATGAACAAATAAACTTGCAGATAAATTGTAGTGTGACACGGGTTCACTTGGAGGTGAATACTGTGTCTTTCCAAAGTCCCTGAAGTCCTGGTAGGGTGCATCATGCTTTCAGAGAAGGTCTCTTGAAAAACATTGTTGGGTGGATGAATCAAGTGAACACGATACAGGAAGGAATACGTTTGTGTTCATTAATAGGAAATGAGCATATGAATAAAGACCAGGAATAAAGGAAGAATGTGGGAAGTTCTGTGCATTAAAATAGATAAGATTAATTAAGCACTAGGTTAGACGAAGATGTTTCTGGATCAACCATGAATTTAATCTTGGATTGTGTAAGACCAAGTAATTTACTTTGCTTTTCCTTTAGTTCTATTTCCATCTGTTTGGTATGACTGTACATATAAGAGGTGAATAACAGAAAAAAAAATAAAGGCTTTCTGGTCCTGTTTACTCATCAGAGTCTTGATAACTTAGAACTAACAAGTTGTACTGAACTTTTTGGCTTTTTATAAATCCTATGGCCCCTGAAATCCATTTAAAGATAGTGAAGGACCTGACACATAGATGGAAAGTCCTGAAGATGCTACAGCTCTCCTTTTTTCTTGTTACTTATGAAAAGAGCTAGAAATAAGTATATATATCAGATTATTTTCTAAGTGTTTTGGTTGAAGAGTTAAAGTGTTTGATTTGAAAGCACACAAATTTTCATCCACTACTTAGTGTACAAAATTGATTACTTAAGAAGTAAAGTAATGGTTTCCAGTTGAATATTTATGTATATATATTTCCCCACATATATGTATCTTTATATGTGCACACACATATACATATATACATATACATACATATATATGACACACACATTATATATATAGAGAGAGAGACAGAGAGCATAAAGGATGCTTTCTAAGTCAGAAAAATGAAATTTGGTGCTATGAATTTATTGATAATTTGAAACAAAGTAGTGTTTCTTAAGATGTGTTCAGATGGAGACTTTGGAGTCATTTATACAAGTGATTCTGGTTCTGGGTTTAGCCAGCCAGGAAGTATATTTGCATTTTATTCCAAGGAAGAGGAACTCCACTGAATTCATTGCTTATCTTGAAATAGTATTTCAAAAGATGATTAGGCACAGTGTAGGGCTCAAGCCTATCTGCTTGGTACTAACTGTGCCACTAAATCCTATTCGTTTGGTAAGGTTCATGTATAAATTGCTGAATATGCTAGCATACAGCTGATGACTTCAGACTTCCAGGCTTACAAGTTATCTATGACCATAAGAAGATCATCTCAAGGTGGAGTCTCATTATGATTCAGTATGGTGGTGGTCTTAGGTCCGGGAAGGTTAACTGGGGTCCTGATTCACAGACCTTGGAAAACTCCATGGTGAGATAGTCCAGCACCCTGGATAGTTCCCGTAACAGTTTTGCATGGTAAGCACAATTATAATTTTTCAAAAAAAAAATTATGGCCATTGGCCTGACTCAACTTGCTTTACGAAGTTGTATATAAGAGAACTCACTCTTGTTCACTTTGCTTGTAACTTAGTTAATGGGTAGCAGGTTACTTTTCATATTTATTTTTATGTTAGTTTCCCAATGCATGTGCTCTCATATGCAAAAAAAGGTGGGGCAGTGGTGTAGAAGTGGAAGCTTCCCTCGTCTCACAAAGCCTTCCAGGGATCCTGAAAAACATTTACTCTAAATCTTTGGCTGTCATATTTCTCTACAGCCCAGTCTCCATGGAACAGCAGCAGGAGAGGCCTTTTAGATCTGTCCATCAAACCATAATCTGTGAAGCTTGAAATCCTCAATATAGAGTACTATCAGCCAGATCACATTCTCTGAAACTTGAAATCCCCAATATACTTAGAGTACCATTTCTTTTCTATGACTTAAAACATTCTACGTATTACTACCCCTGCTTACTTTACCAAGCCCCTCCCCATCATTCACTCCCATAAAAAATACTCCGATGTTTCTCTTTTTCCAAGAAACTTGGATGCTCCTTCATTAGTAACTGCACACCTGCGGTCTTCTCTGGCTTAAAGCCTCCAGGTCTCTGATGGATAGCTTCCGTGCTTCAGGTCTTTGCCCACATTTGCTTTCCATAGGTCTTCCTCATTTATCTTTCCAAGAGTAATTCTGTAAACTAGTGCCCCGAGGTTGAAAAGTATTTCCTTAGCTTGCCTTTATTACTTTTATATCCCCCTACAATTGACATAAAATTATATTTATGGGGTATCCCATGATGCTTCAATACATTTATCAGTGTTCAATTAAAGCTAAACTTATTAAACTAGTAACATATTTATCCCTTTTTGGCGTTGAAAATCTTAAAATGATTACTTTTTTTTTGGTTTTGTTTGAAATACACAGAAATATGCAGTGCAGCACCAGAATTTCTTCCATCCCACTGTTGCTTAGTACCCATTGGCCAACCTTTCCCTATGCCTCTGGTAAACACAATCATGTTTACAGCATCGTATATTCATGTATTCATGAGAACACACACTATATGTCTTCGTGTGACTGATCTGCTTAATTTCAAACAATATTGTTTGGGGGCTGACATTGTGGCACAGTGGGTTAAGCAGCCTCTGACAACGCCAACCTCCCAGATGAGTGTTGGATAGACTCCTGGATGCTTAACTTCCAACCCAGTCTCTGTGAATGTACTTGAGAAAGCAGTGGAAGGTGTCCAATTCCTTGGGACCCTGTTACCCACACTGAAGATCCAGTTGGGGTCCTAGGCTCCCAGCTTAACAGTTTTCATGTATCTATTGGCCATTTGTAATTGTTCTTTTAAGGAATGTCTAAACTTATTGCCCATTTTAAATACAGTTTGTTGGCTTTTTTTAATGGTTATTGGGTTATTTTCTTTGTGTATTCTGGACACTACCCCATCTGGGTTCCACACTTCATGACTTGGGGTTAGTTGTGTCCATCATTACACTTTGCAGCCTTTGCTCTGCCTTTGCCTTATGCAGTTCTTGCCTTCTTTTAAAGGATTTATTTATTATTTATTTTTATTAGAAAGTCAGATATACAGAGAGAAGGGGAGACAGAGAGGAAGATCTCCCATCTACTGTTCACTCCCCAGGCAGCCACAATAGCCAGCGCCTGCTTTCTGAGGCCACAGGCAGGGAGCTGGAAGAGAAACAAGTCTGCCAGGATTAGAACAGGTGCCCATATGGTATCCCGGCATGTGCAAGGCGAGGACTTTAGCCACTAGGCTACTGCACTGGACCCAGTCCTTGCCTTCTTCTATGTACAAAAGCTCCTCAGAAGGTTCATAAGGAGTACATAACATGAAGAAAGTAAATACTTTTGTATCAACATAAACTTATCTTTTAATTCCATTCTTTATAAACCTTTTGGATATCTCTTGTATTTCCAATCATTCTCATTATGAAGATCAGCCCCATTCTCTTTTGCCAGGGCCATTGCCACGATTTGGTGTTTCTGTTTGCTTTGTCATTTGTACATTACATATGTCATTTGCTTCACTTGTTTTTCTATCATGAGGACATTTGGCACACTGCCAGGCTAGTGCTGTTCTTTTTTTAAAAGATTTATTTTTATTGGAAAGCCAGATATACAGAGAGGAGGAGAGACAGAAAGGAAGATCTTCCATCTGATGATTCACTCCCCAAGTGGCCGCAACAGCCTGAGCTGTGCCAATCCGAAGTCAGGAGCCTGGAGCCTCTTCCGGGTCTCACGTGTACATACAGGGCCCCAAGGCTTTGGGCCATCCTCAGCTGCCTTCCTAGGCTACAAGCAGGGAGCTGGATGGGAAGCAGGGCTGTTGGGATTAGAACTGGCTCTCATATGGGATCCTGGTGCATGCAAGGCAAGGACTTTAACCGCTAGGCTACTGTGATGGGCCTAGCCAATGCTGTTGTTAAAGCAAAAACAATAATCATGACAATATTCTGCACAAAATCCATCAATGACTTCTATCTCCCATGGAAGAAATTTAGACAACTAAACAAGGATTTTCTGAATCTTTTTCTAGTTTTATTTCTGTTTCTGAAGTGGTCACCCCACAAACACTTGCTTTTCTGCATATATGAATATCTGGCTAGAAAAATCTCTCATGATGTACATATTAACAATTTTTCTATCATAATCAAAGATGACTGTCATCAAATGCTTATGCCTTACTTTCTTCCTATAGGGACCTCCAAATTGCTTTGTCTTACTCTATTGAATATATTTGTGTGTGTTCTCTTCCAAACAGATGGTGAGCTTTTTAAAGAGAACAATATAATTAAGGCTTTATGTTTTGGGAGTGCCTCTATGAACGAGCTAATGATGGAGAGGAAGGTTGGGATCCATGTGTAGGCTTCAGGCAACACTCGAATATTTTCTCAGTATGTAAGAGATGGGATGAAACAATCTTAATGGGGATTGAGCTGCCAGAAGCATATACAGGAGAAGGCAGCAAAATGACAGAATGAAAGCATAGTTTGACCAGTATTGAACTAATTTACTCGTACAAATTTGCTCTTTTTGGTATTTGTAAAATGGGAAAAAATGGGAAAAAGGGAATAGGATGAAAGATATGATGAAAATACATTGCTTTCGTGTGATTAAATATGGGCTGTCCACAAGAAAAGGGAGCTGAGCAGGTTCAAATGGAGGGAGAATGAACAGGGAAATGGGTGAACTGTGGAATCAAGGAGGCCAATTTGCAGGGGGTGGGAGGATGGAGCAAATTCAGTGGTGAGGTTGAGGTGATGTCTGAATACCAGAACGGGATTACCTGGTTGCCACAGAAATGCAAACAGCACTTTTCAGATTTTCCAGGGATGGGGATTTGGATCATTTTCGTGATGAATTTAGAAGGAACTTGATGGAGAGAATAACTTGAATAATTCTTGAAGGCTGCACATCCTCTGTAATGGAGGAATAACTTCCAGAACTTCCTGATTACAAAACCTTGAAAGAAACACGCCTGTGATCAGAAATGTAGCCTCAGGGACATGTTTAACAGGAAAAACACAAATTAACTCGCAGGGGCTTATGATATAGAAGAGAATATGTTGATGGCAACACATTAATCTTCACACATGGACAGCTGTAGGAACAATCTAAATATTTTCATGGTATTCAAACAAGAACAAAGATTTTTTTCTTTCCTTTTTTTTTGTCAAATGGTTTCTAATGCAGGAATTCATACCCTCATTTCCTGACCTAGAGTTGGCTTGATCTGTCCATTATTTCTCCTGGTTTTTACTTTCTGTCTTGTAGTAATGGCATCTTGTACATCAGAGAAACCAAACTATTGAGGGCCAAGGGGAGAAATGTTTGAGTGCATACACAGCAAAACTATCATAATGTTTTTCTTGTAAAAAAAAAGTTTGATAGGCAAAATATTTGGGAGAGGGAGAAACAGAAATGATGAAGAGAATGAGAGAGGGAAAATGGGTGGCAGGGAGAGAAGGTCTGGGAAAGACTTCCAACTACTTGTCCACTCTAAACTGCCTACCGTGGCTGGGCCAAATGAGATCCAGGAATGAAGACAATCCATTGAGTGACAGGAACTGAATTACCTGAACTTCTTAATGACTTCACCTGCTGCATACCAGGGTCTGTGTTAGCAGGAAGCTGGCATCTTCAGCTGGAGCTGAGAAGCGAACTTAGATATTCCAGTGTGGGATACAGTGAGTCTTAATCCATGACTTAGCCCTAGATGCCACCCCACTACTTATGTAGTTTTCAAATGAAAATATTTATAATGAGCCTTTTTAAAAGGAAGCTGTTTTCCCCAGGTTATGATAACTTTATTAGACGTTTGGCTGTTGGTTCTCTTTGATAAAGAGACATACCAGGGAACTCAAGTCTGGAAAGTTTCATTCAACCTGAGAGTGCGCTCCATGATAGCAGTGTCCGGATAAAGTCACTCTCGTTTTTGTTGTTATTTGGAAGAGTTGCAGAAAAGGAGAGACAGAGAAGTGTTCTGTTCACTGGTTCACTCATCAAATGGAGCAATGGCTGGAGCCAGGAACTCTTTCCTGCTCTCTCAGGTGGGTACAGGGGCCCAAGGACTTGGACTATCTTCCAAGGTCTTCCAACTTGTATTAGCCGGGAGTGGAATGGAAATGGAGCAGCAGGGACTTGAATTGGTATTCACATAAGAAGCTGGTACTACACATGGCAGCTTAACTCCCCACACTCTAACAGGCCCCAGGTTTCTGTTTCTTTTTAGTGTTATAGAATAAAATGAGACTCTTGTGTGTACACATGCTTGTGTGCATTTCAGGGAGGGCTGAAAGGCACAGTCTTCCTACCTTATAATATGACAATGTTTCCTTCTCCCTTTTGGCCAAATGATCTTTATCTTGGAGATAATTAAGACAAAATGCCTCTGACAAAATCAATATAGAACCCCTATTTCTTGGCAGCTTTTGTGGACACAGCTGAAGCTTTCAGAGGTCTTTAAAAACCATGGCAACAAATGCCTTTGAAGAGTAAGTAAAGGTTCCAAATGTTTTTAATCACTGGTATTTTTCATGCTACTACTTCAAGCATTCTTCTTCACTTTTTGTTCATCTGATTGAAATTTAATTTTCAATTTCCCTACTAAGTGGAACTGGCCTGGTCAATGGCATCGGCTATTTCCATTAAAGTGGTAGTTTGTGGCTGTATATAGTGGTTAAGCTCATCAACAGTTCCATTAGAAAGCCCTGTTTATGAGTGGCAATAATTTCCCATAAAAATTATAGGTAGGCTCTAATGGGAACATTTTCAAATGGCACCAATGAGGCCTCAAAATTATTGCAAACACTGTTCTTACAAAATCTTCCAGTGTTGGTCTGTGACCCAGTCCTGCCAAATTTCAATCTGCAGCTGTCTTTAAACCCCTTAGAAGAGAATGGTGTGTTTTTCTGATTCTCATTCAGAGGACAATATGTTTTCAGAAGCAGACTGGTTATTTCTGAATTGAGTACTGTGCTGTTTTGGTAGTATGTATTCTGGTTGTATTGCAACTTGCCTGCTTGGCTACTTGGCTGAAAAACTGCATGCAAGAAAAGTTTATTTCAGTCTTCCATCAACTTTGCACAACTTTTTCACGCTATTATACTGATTCTCAAACTTGATTTGTTTTCTTCAAAGATATGTATGTCTTAGTTGAGAAACAATAAAGTGAGAAAAATACTCACGATTTTTCTCATATTTCTGTGTTCCCTTATTAGAAATAAACATTTTTGTTTTTTTAGATGCTAAGAAGGAAAGGAACAAAAACAATTTAATTATTAAAGTATAATTTTTTTTTTGCGGTAATAGGCATTTGCTGTGTTTTCTTTGAGAAACAATTTACGGATTTAAAATTTTGGCCAAATGAGCATTTTTTACATCTAATTCACTTGTACTTCTCAATAAGAACAGAGTGAATGAGGAGAAAGTTCTTAAATCATTATCCAAGATAAATGGCTGGATCATGTTGATAAACATGGATTATTTGTGGCTGAAATCTAAATGTAATTTTGGTTCAGAAAAATGCCATTACTGCTTAGAGTAGCTCATGATGTACGATCCATAGTACTGTCCTTATACATTTTGGAAGATAAATTATGGTTTTTAATATCATCAAAACTTATAATTATTTTGCTCCTTTGGTGTTTTAGCAACGCTAGTAAGGCTTGCATTTGAACATGATTCAATTTGTATTTGAGCACTAGAGTTAGCCGGTGCCTTGGTGGTGTAACATGATCACTGAGGAGATGCTTTTCTCCCGCATTGCATGTTTTCCTGAATTATAACATTCAGATTGCTCTTCTAAGTCTCAAGCTCCTGGCAGCCAGTCTGCTCCTCACCCTTGTGTCTCAATTTTTTGTTTCTCCTCATGTCACCTTTCCTAGTGCGAGTGTACTCTGTGTGCATTGAGATACCCCCGTGTTCACATTACCTACATCCTCTTCCCTTGACAGGGTTAGCTTGTCGAGCTTAGGAGCTTACATATATATGAACTTATAATGGCTATTGATTGGATGAGCATACTATTTTACTGTTAGATTAAATGCAAAAATATATCATTCATAGACCCCCAAATGCAATTCAGGATTCAGCTTGGATACACGTGAAAGGTGTTTTTTTGTGAATACATGAAGCCCTGGAAGATGAAGTCCTACCTTAAAGAAGTCTAGAGGGACCAGGAGGTATCTCAGGACAGAAAGCTCTGTTTCAGATGAGGGCACAAGTATAGTGCTCTGGATTGTGCTAGTAGGATTTGTGGACAAGAGTTTAAGTTGGTGTCTACTCACAGCCTGTGAAGGGAGAGCTGCTTCATTGTTACCATATTGCACTTTATTGATGTTAAGTCCATGCTCAACTCTGCTTGCTCAGTGCATGGTAGCAGGATATGGTATTTTAGAATAATGAGTATTTGTGCTCCATTTCAAAAATATTCTTATTACTTACCTATCTTCTCTGAGTCATTAGCAATAAGCTTCTTTTCTCTCCTGAGACTGAGTAATACTTTATTCATTTTCCAGGATGAGAGTACCATATTCTTATTTTGGAAGTTTAACATGGGAGTGATATTAAATCAACATAAACGTTGTTCTCTGTAGTCAACTTGTATAGAGGAAAATACACTGACTTTGATTTGGAGAGAACCTTAGCTAATGGTTACTTACCCAGCGTTTGGACTCTAACACTGGGTTTGCAGTTATCTTGATTTTTTTCCCCTGATTTTAATTCTATGAAATATTTATGAAAGGATGTTTTAAAAAATAGGTGGAAACTTTGGCTTCTAAGAATTAATGTTCAATTTTGGGGCAAGATGTCCTTCTGCTCTCCCCTGTTTTTACTCCCATATCTTCTTCTGAACCAAGTAAGGGTGTCATCATCTCTCTCTTAGGTTTTATTTTCCTAGAAACGCATGGATGGTTAAGTGCCCCAAGTAAGAGCTATTGCTTTTAAAACACTTCTTTGTATATGTGTGTTCACCTTTTCTGAATACAATGCAAGCATAAGAGTTTGATTCAAACTCATTTTTTGTAAAACTTTCATTTACGTTGTGTGTATATGTGTGTATCAAAATAAACAAATACAAGTATGTACACAAAATATGGAGTTGTTGCTTGATATCTGAAGAGGACTCATCCTGCTATGCCAAAATCCTAGGAACTCAAGTCCCTCATTTACAACAGGGCTATATTTGTGTGTAACCTCTGAGGATGCTACTGTATATTAAAAGTAACATACTTAATGCAATGTAAATTGTATGTGAACAGTTGTTATACTATATTATTTGGGAATAATGTTAAGAAAAAATCTTTTCATGTTTAGTATTGAGGCAATTAGTTTTCAAATATTTTGATCCACAGTTGTTCGAATCTTTGTATGCGGGACATTATGACAGAAAAGGCTTTGTGTTCACACTGTGTGTGTGTGTGAGAGAGAGAGAGACAGACAGAGAAAGAGAGAAAGGGAGGGAGATGAAGGGAGGGAAGGAGAGAGGGAGTGAGGGAGGGAGAGAGAGAGAGGAGAGGGAATATATTTAATGTGTGCTAGAATATGTACTAGAAAACACCAATGTCACTATGAATGATAGGATAGGATTATTGATCAATTTTATTCTTTTTATGTGTCTGTGTTTTGATTTTTCTACAATAGTTATCTCTTATTTGTAAAATGAAAACATCATTTTACAAATCCGTGTTACAACCTTCTGTATGCTACACTGAGTGGAAAAAGAGTGTTGTGGATCTACCAACTCTTAATACTTTGTTTCAAGATGACTTTACTCTGTGCAAGAGGATAGATTTGCCCTGAAGTGCTGCTTTCATTTTATGACTCATGAGCCCAGGTGAACCTGCATCTGGTAGTCTTAGGTAGGCCAGTACAATAGCATTCCTTCAGGGCTGTTGTGAAACTGCACATAGCATAGCAGGCGAAAGGCCTTGTGTTAATATCACCAGGAATCCAGGGCCTTCTAGGTGCTGGCTTGACCAGAAAGGGTAGTGTATTTCAGTCATTCCGCCAAGCAGTAAGTGTTTGCTTCATCCATAGTTCTGGGGAGGAGGGGCCAGCATTCCGGGAGGAGCTTTGGTTGTTCATCATTGATTATAGTTTCACACATACCTGACACGGGCTGTACATGCATTAAAAACACCTTGCACAGGTGAACTTCAACATTTGAAAACTGTGCTTGGTCCTCCTCTCAATGGCATACCTTAAGCCACAACTCCACATGACACTAAGAGTGATTCCAGACATAGACACCAGCAATTCATTTTCCCCCACTTCTTTACAAGTTATGAATTTTCGTCTTTTAAAAAAAATAATCTATTTTATGATATAGTTCCAAAGGCTCTGGAATTGCCCCTCCCCTCCTTCCATCTCTCCTTCCACCTCCATTTTCCCTATTTTATTACAATAATACAGTCCTTTAGAAAACAGTTGTAAGTCCATCGTCTGCTATTTCAGTGTATCCTTGTGGGGAGCGGGTTGCTGAAGAAAGCCCCGCAGTGGCAGCTGTGGCCAATAACCCAGGACCGGCAGCTGCTCTGCAAAGTGGAGAGAGGAGAGCTGGTCTTGCCAGCAGGTTAGGCAAATTTGCCTCCTCTCCAGGGCCTGGCCAATCAGGTAGCACCCAGTGGACCCAAGGGAAAAAAGGATATATAAGCAGTCCGCTGTAGGCAAGCGAGAGAGAGCTACAGGGAGCTACAGAGGACGGACGGATGGGACAGACGACGACCACGACCACGACGAAGACGAAGAAAGATTGGTTGGAAGTAAAGTGGCTCTTGAAACAGAGCCTGGAGTGTCGGGTGATTTCTTCGCAGGTACGGGAGACCCCGGGGACCCCAATATATCCTGACATTGTGGATATGCAGAATGGCAGAGTCTAGCATTCTATTGTCAAGATGCATTTAATGGTTTCTTTGGGAGTCTATCTTTGATTTGGACGTAGAGATGCATACTGCACTGAATCTTCACATCTTTATATAATGGTCTGTATTGTATAGTTCCTCTAGGTGACTGTATGTACATGCAAGTTTACATATATATCTATTGATCTTGTATTTTGCATGAAGGTTGCCTTATATCAGAGAGAACATATGATGTTTATCCTTTTGGGATAGACTTATTTCACTGAGCATAGTGATCTCTAGTTGGGACCATTTGGTTTTGAATGCTAGAATTTCATTCTTTTTAATGGCTGAGTAGTATTCCGCAGAATAAATGTGCCCCTGGTTTCTTTATCCACTCCTCTTTTGATGGATATCTGGGTTGTTTCCATTTCTTTGCTATTGCAGGTTGTGCTGCTGGAAATATAGGATTATAGATCTCTTTTTCATATGCAGATTTGATTTCCTTTGGATATATCCTCAGAAATGGGATAGCTGGGTCATATGGCAGATCAATTTTCAGTTCCCTTAGTACTCTCCAAACTAACTTCCACAGTGGCTGTATTAGCCTGCACTCCCATCAACAGTGATGGAGAGTACCTTTCTCCCCAAATGCATGCCAACAGGTGTTGTTAGTAGAGTTCTGAATAAGGGTGATTTCATTTTCCTTCTAGCATTTTCTTCATAGAAAAGTAGCTATACGAAGGATAAAAAGCCATCTTGAAGTGAAAAATATTGTAGACCACGAATTATAATTGGTTATAATGGATTTAGGTTTGTCATGGCAATGGTGGTGGAGGCTATTTTGTGCTTTCCTGTCCTGCTCCTTCTACTACGCTTCTACGCCACCATCACCTCCACCTCCACCTCAGTCTGCAGCTTTACAAGTTCTTCTGACAGAAAACTATCATTGCAAGACACTGATGTTCTGCTCTTCTGGAACCAAGTCATCTGAGGTTCCAGGGAGTTCTGAGCTTCTACCTCTTTCAGCACAGTCTCAGTGGTGGGATCGGCTCCTCCAAGCACAACTTCTCTGTGGTACTGTGTCTCTACAATGAGCTTTTCTCCCTCTCACTTTTTATGTAAGAGAAGAAAGAGTGTTATGTTATATGACTACTTAGAGTTTGTTCTTTTGAGAATGTGATTGTGATTTTTTGGGGGGAATATCTGCACTGAAATTTCTCATGTGATTCTCACAATGCAGGAAAACACCTGTGCTCGTAGTTTTGAGTCATTTGTTCTTTAACACCTTCGTTTTCATCTTTTTAAAAAAATTGAACTGTTTAAACAATTTTGGTGAGGTTAATGATGATGGTGGTAGGATAATGGTAATAAGATGAATTGCTTTGCTCTTGTGCAGACTTTTTTGCATATAGGGAAATATGGTTAAGTTAAGACACCATTGAAATAGACAACAGTTGAGTGGAACTGTGGAGACCGATGGGAAGTTTCAGGATCTGTGGCCTCATCCTCTCACTATGTGAAGGAAAGTGTCCTTTGCCCAAGGAGAGACTAAACCTATTAGGGAGTGGAATTGGCAATGATTCATATCATATTGACTTGTGGAGACTGAAGAGGTTTACAGGTGATTCTGAAAAGTTGTTGGTAAGGCTGAAAGGATGAGACTTTAAGAAAAATTTTCAAGGTGATCTATTTAAGTTACTGAGCACTAGGATTGGAAGGGAATTACATCTGAAATGTACTCTGGCCCAACACCTGCCTCCTCCTTGTTTGTTTTGGTGTTTTAACTGTGAATTAATAGATTGCTTCCAAGGGCACAATGCTTTCCAAGGGGTTTAGCTTTGTATTTTAAGCAGACTGAAGATCACAGTTTTACCTGGTTTTTGATGCAGTCTTGTTTAGGATACATTTGTGGTTTAAAACTGTAACTACATCAAATCACTGTGATTTATGCATGGTTCATGGTATGGAGCCTTTTAAATACTTAATAGTATATTTGAAGTGGAAAGAATAGAAATTAAAGACTGAATCATTTTCCAAGAAATAACAGGTCAGATTGATTTATTTCTGCAAGACTTAGAATTGTGCCTTTCTTCTAAATCAGCTTTGTTTTCATTGCTAATTAAGTGGAGCTTACTGTTTAAAACAGTCTATGAGTCAGGTTGCAATAGTGTTCTTTCAAGAAAGACTTCACAGGAGCTGTCATTACGTAGAACCTGCCAGTATATCAGCAGTCATGGGGGGAGCAGAAAAAGAGGATTTCTGGTTTGTTAACTTTTCTTGTCTTGATTCTTTCAATTTTTTAAAACTTCCATGACTTCTAAGACACAAAATGACACGTCTTTTTTTATCCTCAATCTGTTTTTGCATTCTTAAAAAATGCATCATATTTGTCACAATTTATATATTGTAGCTGATAGAAATGATTTTAACATGAGAACTTGTTTTACGAGTCATACATTACCACAGAAATACCAAATATTGTGTGTAGTAATTAGGGATTCCAGTTTGGAGTGAGTAGTTCAGACTAGCTTTTGGGAAAGTGGAAGCAGTTGTCTGGGGTAGCAGAAGTCTCACCTAGCAAGCACCTCCCCCTAATGTCTCTGAAGTTCAGTTCTTCCGTTATAAATGTTACGTAGTGCTCTCTTGTTGGGATGAAGTAGTGATTATTGATCACACTTAATCCTCAGAGGGTGCTCTCTAAAGAGTGAATGTCGCGATTATTTGAATTGGTTCCACCCATTTTAGTTCTGTTCTGCATAGAGCAAATAGCTCAATATGTCATTGTTTTTCCTCTAAAGCTATCATTATTCCATTTTTATTTATTGATAAAAATTATTTTTAAATTAGCATCACACATGCTTAAGGTCAGCAGCATGTTGTCTTTATACACATATATGTATGTTCTGAAAGAATTTCAAAATATATCTATTTCAATACAAAATATTTTAAACATATACATTTTTCCTAATGCACATTTCTATGCAGTTTTGACTACCATGTGTAGTGCATGCATGTGCACATATATGTAGTTAATTCTTAAGGAAATAAGGCTCTGCCATTTGGGACAACATGGATGTGACATTGTGCTAGTGAAGCAGCCAGACACAGGGGACAAATGCCCATTCCGGAGCACATTATTTTTGTCATAGCGAGCACCTGAAAAATTAGTTATCATTTCTGCTATAAGAGAGCAGAATTTGAAAATCTCACTGGATTTATACCTCTAACCTTTGATTTTTTTTAATATTATTTTTACTGGAAAGGCAGAATTCCAGAGAGGGAAAAATCACCCATTGCAGATACATTCTGCACATGACCACAATGGCTGGAGCTGAGATGATCCACCTAGGAGTTTGTTCCGATTCTCCCACGTGGGTGCCAGGGCCCAG
This sequence comes from Ochotona princeps, assembly GCF_030435755.1. Taxonomy (NCBI): domain Eukaryota; kingdom Metazoa; phylum Chordata; class Mammalia; order Lagomorpha; family Ochotonidae; genus Ochotona; species Ochotona princeps. Next base: position 13,256,764 of record NC_080832.1, on the reverse strand, counting down.
GGACTTGGGCCATCCTCCATTGCTCTCCCAGGCCATATGCAGGGAGCTGGACTGGAAGTGAAGCAGCTGGGACACAATTTGGAACCCATATGGGGTGCTGGCGCTAGCAGGTAGAGAATTAGCTTGTCACACCATTGCGCCTGCCCGAACTTCATAGCTTCTTATATAGAACAGAGACCTAGAATATTTCTTGAATTAATTTTTTTATTGCTGTGTCACTTTTTGTAAGCTAGGAATCCTTTACTTAAAATCTACTTTAAAAAATAGCCAAGGTAATATACAGGAAGTAATGATTTTAAAGTAAATTTGGAATGCATAAATTATTTAATATGTTTTCTGTCATGACTGGTCTCTTATGTCTTTGATAGTGATTCCTAGGAATGTAATTTCTGTTGATAAAAGTGTATGCAAAGAGTTGCTTGTATAGCTGAACAGCTTAGAATTTTTAGTAACTGTAGAAATCTCCAAACTTTGTAATAACCTGTATAATTGCTACTTCAAAATCATAGTTTGGAATGCACCAAATTATTAATTAGTAGCAAAAGAATAGATTTCAAACAGATCATTATACATATTTAACACTTCTTCAAATGTATTCTGTTAGATCAAATATAGTCTATTTTCCCTATTCTCACTAGACAGTAAAAAAACATCCAGGTAGTATGACTTGGTGAGCAGTGTGTTTCTGTGCTGGAGCCTGTTGGAGTTGTACCTGGGACTACAGGCAACTTTTGTGCTTTAACTTCCTGGACAGGGAGGTGATCAGGCTCACATCGAAAGCCAGGAGCACGTTACGAGTCCAGGTCAGACCCTCTCAGAAGCATCCTGCGACATTCCCTCATTCCTGGATCATTAGGCTGAATCTTGGGGGTTTGATTGTATTTTGTTAGGCGACTCAGAAACATGACTGTTTTTCTTTCATTTTTACTTGCTTTCTGAACCTTTAAAATAATTTCCAACCCTGATTTTCTGGATAGGATCCCATGTATGCCTGATCTGCACTTCACTGAATAAATGTAGCCTTGAAAGTTGCGTGATGTGAAGAGAATCACTTTAGGGTAAAAATGGATTGTTTACTAAGAAAATGATATGTTATTATAGATTGGGTTGGAGGCATTACTTTTTAGATAGCACAAATGTGGACTCTGCCTGTCTGGAGATTTAGGATCAAATAATAATGCCGTTTAACTTTCAGCGAGCACCTGCCTTGCCCCAGGCTTTGTGTTCTGCATTTTATATGTGTTGTTTCTTTTAGTCCTGCACAAAATTTTGTGAAGACATTCATCACTCTAATTACTCTCTTGTTTCAGACAAGAAAAGTGAGATGTGTAAGACACAGTTCAATTGAACTCATCTGATTACAGATCCTGACTCAACCAAGGACAGTAATGCTTGTTTTTTTAATTTGTATTTTATATAAAATTCTAAAAAAATATATTTGTTTGAAAATGAAGGTGAGTTGGGCTCGGCGATAGCGTAGTGGTTAAAGTCCTCGCCTTGCTTGTGCTGGGATCCCATATGGTCACTGGTTCTAGTCCCGGCGGCCCTGTTTCCCATCCGGCTCCCTGCTTGTGGCCTGGGAATGCAGTCAAGGGTGACCCAAAGCCTTGGGACCCTGCACTCATGTAGGAGACCCACAAGAGCTCCTGGCTCCTGGCTTTGGATTGGCTGAGCTCTGGCTGTTGCGGCTGCTTGAGGTATGAATCAACAGATGGAAGATCTTCCTCTTTGTCTATCTGCCTTTTGCAATAAAATTAAATCAATCTTAAAAAAAAAAAGAAAATGAAGGTGAGAGAGTGAGAGTGAGTGAGAGAATGAATGAGAGAGAGAGAGAGAGTGCCGTCTCGGGTGGTGGTGTTGCAGATCACAGCTTAACCTGCTGTGTCACAATGTTGGTCCCTAGGACTGTAGTGATTCTCAAGGAAACAGTGGAGGTGAAGACTGGCACCTTGTGCTCCCGGTTGGCAGGCAAGAGGAGGGGGCCAGGAGAGTGTATATGGCAATTGACAGTAGGACGTGGATTTGTTACCATACAATGGGCAGGTCCCAGGCAGCCATCCATGTGGTTATTACTGTTCTACAAAACATAGGATGGTCACAGATGATGTCATCTCCCTCTGCATAGAAGAGTAAGCCCCTTAGGGATAAAATTTTGGATTCATGGGGGAAAAAAAATGAGGGTCCAGTTTGGAGAGAAGGACCATGGATGTATTCAGGTAACTTTGTGATGAAATGAATAGAAAGAAACTGAACATTTGCCCACACTTTGACTTTCTGTTGTTTTTTTCATTGCTGGAGTATCAAGACTGACAAAGGTCAGGACAGGTGTTTGATTCAGTGATTAAGAAGCCAGCCTGGTGCACATCACCGTGTTGACTGGGTTCAGATGCCAGCTGGGCTCCTGACTACAGTTTTCTGCTAATGTGCCCTCCGGAAACAGCTGCAGGTGGTGGCTCAAGTAGGTGGGCCCTTGCAGACATGAGAGATGTGGGCTGAGTTCCTAGTTCCTGAGCATAAACCAGTATATAGATTTCTCTTCTTTCTCCTTCCCTCCCCTCTTCCCTCTCAAAGTAAAATAAAGTAAAGTAAAATAAAATAAAATAAACCTATAGCTCACTGTTGGTCTTCTTTTTTATGCTGTTTAAAACAAATGATGTAGTTTTCTCTTGCTTGATAATGTTCTGGTGGTGAAGTTTATTGCTTAGTCTGGGGGTGGCTGAGTAGAGAGAAATAACCACTGGTATGATAGCAGAGCCAAGAGAGAGATTGTGGCCGCTAGGCTGTTGGTAATTTGGACTTCTTCTCTCTCTCTCTCTCTTTCTCCATCCATCCATCCTTCTGAAATTATTTGTTTTTAAAAAAAAAAACAACAGCAAATGCCAATGTTAAGGAATACAGCATGGTACATAATGAAAGTGAAGGTTTTCCATTTTTTATACTAAAACACAGTCCCTTTTTCAATAGGCTAAAAACTAGCATTTATTCTGAATTTTAACATTTGTATGTATATAATTTACATACAATATATTTGCAATGTACTTATGTGTACACATATGCATAATGTATTTAATGTATTATACACATATATATACTGTATATAATGTATAGACACTGTATATATGCATACAGCATGTGTTTATCTACACATTAGTCTCTACTTAGTTTTCTCCCACAAAGTAATGTAGCTTGGGTATCTTTCAGTACATATAACATTCAGTCATTATTTTAAAGGGCTGTTCTTAACGAAGTAAAATTTTTTATTGGCACAGTTTGATGATTGACAAATTGTTTATACATATTATCTTACTGGATAAAATTGTGGTCATGTATGTAGGTAGAGTTTACCTAGTTCATCCAGGGTTGCCTGGAGCCTGGGATTCAAATACTGTGCCATTTCCTAAACATGTCTTTATTGTGACAGTCTGGTACAGTGACCAATAAGTTAAGCTAAACTCTTTGGAAATAGTTAAACGATTACTACCCAAAATGTCGAGAAATGAAGTAAAAAGGTATTGTGGGACTAAAAGGGTGGAAAAAAAGAGGGTAATTGAAGTTTAAAGATAGGAGATCCTGTATTGATTCATGGGTCTGTCTCCTTCCCTTTTCCAGGGGGATCTGAGAGTATCCTTCAGCCCTAAGATACCTCCTGCAGGCTGAACCCTGGGGCCATTTGCTTTCCTTCGGTTAGTTTCAGACAGGGACAAACAGACTCCAGATGACTCCAGGCTTGTTTATTCTCATGAGCTAGAATTGGTTGTGGACAAACTGTGGACCCAGTAGGCAAACATGTTTGAGGAGTGCGAGCCCCACTGCCCAGGACTGTGATGTCATCTGAGAGGATTCTCCAGGCCATGCAGTGGAACCACATAGACTTCAGTGTTCTGGATGGACAGGCAGTGTAGTTTTCCCTGACACATTTGCCTTCATTCACAGTACATCTGATATTAACATTACTGTTTGCCAGCATGCAAGTGCTGTGGCAGTATATGGATTATTCTTAAAAGTTCATGGAACTTAGACTTAAAAGATAAATTTAGACTAATTAAAGAAGTTTTGAAATCCATGTCTGTGAAGCTATACATGGATGTCATTTTTTTTGCAACAAAATAAAATTAATTCCCATTTCTCATGAGTTCCTTAAAGTCCTTGTTCCAGATACTGGCCCCTATCGTGAGGATTATCAAATGTATGAGTTTATCTGGGCTCCTTTGGATTAAATTTATCATACAAGTAAAAAATAAGTGCAAGTCATGTCTCTTCCTGCAAAGATTTAATTTTGTTTTTGCAACAACCACTCTATAAAGACTCGATGATAATAAAAGAATGAAAACTGGTATTCGTCAATTCTTACTGTTAGAAATTTTTATCTCTCTTGCGAAAGTAAGCAAGTAGACTGTGTTTTGGATTGTTTTCCTATTTTTGAAGTAGGTTAGAATAATTTTCTGTGGTAAAAATGTGCTTGGGGTGGGTATTTTGGCTTAGCACATTAAGTTGCTGCTTGTCATTCCATATGGGCTCCAGTTCAGTTCTCAGCTGCTCCACTTTCTAATCCAGCTCCCTGCTAATTGCCTGGGAGAACAGGTGAAGATGGATAAGCTCTTCGCTGCCTGTATCCTTGTGGGAGACTAGGAGGAAACTCCTGGCTCCGGACTGCAGCCTGGCCATGCCCAGGCTGTTGCAGCCATCTGGGGACTGAACCAGTGGATGGAAGCTCTCCCTCCCCACGTCTCCTTCTGTATCTATAACTCTACTTTTCAAATTAATCATTAAACCAATAAATGAATCTTATTTTTTTTTTTTAAGAAATGTGTTTGAAGATCCATCTTCCCATTGAATCTGAGACTCTGCATTCATCTTACTGGGATGGCTGGGAGGAATTTTTTTTTTTTTTGTAGAACATAATTATGATAGGATTCTTGAAGGTGAATCAAATCCCTTGCATGCAGTTAGAGAGTCAGAAGTGGATAAGGAAAGACTGAGGTGTGGCAAGCCCAGAGTACGTTTATATTGCATGCCGCACTATGTCTTGATAAATGTAAACCTTTCCTTCTTCCCCACAGCACTGATCTGACCCATTTGAAGAGTGGGAAGAAGCACTTATATCTGATTCTAGAAATGTGGGCTGGGAAACGCAGCCCTGCTCGGCACTTCTGTGTTGTTATTGGTTTTCCTCTTGCTTGTTCTTTCAGCTTGGGAGAAAGGCAGGTTGCAATTTTTTTCTGTTATTTTGACAGTGGGATTTGGACTTTCAGTAAGTTGAAATAGGGAGAAACCTTGGAGAACTTTCTGGAAACAGCTAACTGGCACGAAAGAAGGGATCCAGAAGTGTGCTAAATGCTGCCTGCAGTTGAACTGACCACACCGGTGGTCCCTTTTCTCCTGTTTGGTGCTTATCTATGGTCCCAGAAGGAGCGATATCACAAGGCTTTTTTTTTCTAGGCTTCAGAACAATGGAGCAGGGAGAAAGGATTTTAAGGGTGGTCCATTGTCTTGGAGGTGTTGCAGTGGTATGGTAGTCACTGATTTCATTATGTTAGGTTTTACTGAAGCTGTTGGTATGATGCTTTTCCAGGTGCATAAGTTGCCAAGATAATCTTCTTTCTTGTAATCTCTTTAAGAAAATATCCATTGCAAATGCACCCACATGCCAATAACATTTTTTATTACACTTAAACAATAAAAGTAAAGTGTCAATTGGAGTTGATTATTTTCACTGATAAGATTAAGTAGAATCAGCTATGGTTTTGGAGGCATTTTAAAGCATGCTGATTTTATTTGCATGCTGTTACATACAGATGTGGCTGGGAAATAGCTCAAATCATGGCACATTGAATGTCCTCAGTGGATTTTTAGGAATGTGTTCACAGGGAGAGCCAAATTATGTTTCATTTTGTTTGGCTCATTGTGTTGGCTGTAAATTGGAGGATATTTGCTTTGCTATCTGAGTCAAAATTTATTTCCAAACATAATAGTGCAGTTGTTCTTTCATAGGATGTAAATTTCTCATTTATTTCTTGAATACCCTGCTTCCTATTATCTTATTCTTTCATTATTAAATGCTGTAATTTTTCAGAAATATTTGATAACAGGTATACTAATCTGATGACTACCTTTCATATGATTAATGTATCACAGATTTGGGATTTAGAGCTTTTGGTGTGTTAAGAATCATTGATTTTGGAAACAATTTTATAGTTTCTTATGAAATCCTTCCTGATAATACAACTTAATAATTTTGTCACAGGATTATACCTTTATTTATTAAAGTACAGTTTGCTATTTAATGTTCTGATTTAATATTAAGTTCTTTTTGTTTCATCAAGTCTGTCATGATGTTTCAAATTTAAAGTTTCAAGGACTTTGGAATGACATAGTCCTGGATTACAATCATAGTTCTCTCCTTTACTAGCCAAATAACTTTCAAGGAGTTAGTCACTCTCTTAGAGTGGCAGTTTTTGCTGCTGCTTTTTTTTCTTTTAAGTATTTGGAAAGGCAGATGTACAGAGAGAGAGAGGGAGAGACAGACAGAAAGATCTTCCATTCACTGGTTCACTCCCCAAATGGCTGCATCAGCTGGAGCTGAACTGATCCAAAGCCAGGAGCTTCTTCCAGGTCCCCCACATGGGTACAGGGTCTCAAGACTTTGGGCCATCCTCTACTGTTTTCCCAGGCTACAAACAGGGAGCTGGATGGGAAGTGAAGAAACTGGAACACAAACGGGTACCCATTGGAATGCCACAAGTTAGAGATGGAGGAGTAGCCAGGTGAGCAATTGTGCCTATGCCTGATTTTTGCTTCTACAGCTTGGGATTTAGGGCAGCCCAACTCGCTGTGATGACTAGATTAGACAAAAAGCTGGTCCAGGATAGCACCTGGACCAAGGGAAATACATGGCCCATTCTGCTCATCAGTTCTTGAACCCAATTATTGTTGGGCAGAAAGAAATCTATATACGTCACTATATTGGATGAAACAAATTAAACTGCCCCTCCTCATCTAGATGCTCCTAGAACTCTGCTTATTTTTAAACATTGTGTGTGTGTGTGTGTGTGTGTGTGTGTGTGTGTGTGTGTGTGTAGAGTTTTAACCAGTTTAAGTACACAGTTCAGTGCATTAAGTACATTCACACTGCTGGGGAACCAGAGATTTTGTGATCGCAAACCAAAACCTTGTATTTATTAAACAACAGTTCACCATTCATCTTTTTTGTAATTCCTGCCAACTCCTTGATCTGTATTCTGTCCCTATAAATTTGACTGCACTAGATACTTCATTTCAGTAGAATCACTTTGTTTTTCTTTTGTGTCTGGTTTATTTCTCCTCTGTTAATGTTCTCAAGGTTCATTCTTGTTATAGTTTGAGTCCGAATTGTATTCCTTCTTAAAGGATGACCCCTATGCCATTGTATTTACCTATTACATGTTATGTATCCACTTATCCTTATGATCACTGGATTAGTCTTTTATTTATAGTCTGTTATACAATGGGAATGCATTTAATACATACGGTTTTAGGGGAATAAAAGGTGCTTCCCACCATAACCACCTTCCCATGTCTCCACTTTTTATACTCCTTCCTGTCTGTTTTTCCTTTAACTTTTTCTATGACTTGTTTTCAATTTACTTTGTACTCACGGTCTTAACCATCCACTAAAGAAATGGTTCAACAGATAATAAGCTGGAAAACAACTGTTCTTAGGAGAAAAGGGCTATGAACCAATAATCAGGTTTCAAAATGCGAATTTCCTTCATATCGATTGCATTGTTTTACTCTGTAGAGTAGTGATATAAGTTTAGGTGAAACATGCACTTTGCCTTCTTTGGACTGCCTCATTTCACTAAGCACAATGGTATCCTGTCGTATTCATTTTGTTACAGAAGACAGGATTTCATTCTTTTTCTATGTCTGGGCAGTATTCCATCAGGCCTATATAGTACAATTTCTTTATGCAAACACCAGGTGATGGATATCAATGTTGATTTTATTTGGTAGCTATTGTTCATAGATCTGTTATAAGCACAGCAATACAGATAGCTCTTTCATAAGCTGATTTCATTTCCTTAGGGTAGATTCCCAGAAGTGGAATGGCTGAGTCACAAGGTAGATCTATTGTTACCATTCTGAAGAATCGCCATACTATCCTACTGGTTATAGTAGTTTACAGTCTCACCAACAGCATAGTTTTCCCCACATCCTTGCCAGTATTTTTAAGTTTTTGAATGGTATTCTTACTGGGGTGAAGGAAAACTTTTGTGGTGCTTTTATTTGCATTTCCCCAATGACCTGTAATCCTGAGCATCTTTTCATGTGTCTGCCATTTGTATTTCATCTTTTGAAAAAATACCTATTCATATATGTAGCCCATTTTTCAACAGGAGTATTTTTATTATAATTATTTTCTAGTTTCTGAACTTCTTATGTGTTATGTTAATCCTTTATCAGATATAAAGTTTGCAAATATTTTTTCCCTTTCAGTTGATCGTCCCTTGAATTTGTTGTGCGTTTCCTTTGCTGTACAGATGCTTCTTAACTTGATATAATCCTATTTGTTTTGCTTTAATTGCCTGTTCTTCTGGCATTTCACTTGCCTAGCCTATCTCAACATCTTGCAGAGTTTTCCCTAGTAATTTTTTTGGTTCACATATTGGCTTCAGGTTCTTGATCCTTCGCTAGTTGATAGATAGGGTGTAAGACAGCCTTGTTTCACAGATGTGCACATGGTGACTCAAAGTCATTGTGAAGAGACTGTTCTTTCTTCAGAGAGCATCTTTAGATTGTCAAAGATCCCTTTGTTGTAGAAGTGAGAATGAGTTTCTGGCAGTTCAAATCAGTTCCGTTGATCTGTATGTCTAATCTTTTGCCAGTATCAGACTGTTTTGATTATAACTGCCCTCTACTATATCTTGAAGTCTGGTTTTGTGATTTTTCCAGCTTTATTTTTATTGTTTAAGATTGCTTTAGATATCATGTTCTCCTGTGATCCCATATGAATATTCAGGTTTTTTTCAGATCTGAAGAGAATTTCTTTTATTATTTTTACTGAGATTGCATGGAGTATGTTAATTTCCTTGGGTAGTATAGACTTTTGATGTTATTATTCTGTCCAGTGCTTGAACATGGAAGATTTTTTTCTATTCTGGATGTCTTCTTTTACTTTTTTTAATGTTTTACAATTTTCATTGCAAGTATCTTTTATGTCTGGTTAACTTTATCCCAAGGCATTGCCTTGTTCATTTGTAAGTATTGTTAATGGAACTGATGTTACCAGTTCTTTCTCAGCCTTGGCATTGTGTTTGTATACAAGTGCCATCAAGTTTTGTGTATTGATTTTGTATCTTGCTAATTTGCCAAACTCTCTTATGAGTTCCAATAGTCTCACAGTAGAGTCTTTTGGCTCCCTATGTATAAAATCATGCTCTCCAAAATCAGGAAAACTTTATTTCCTCTTTTCTAATTCTATACCTTCAGGAACTGCTAAGATCATGATTATTGAATACTACTTTCAGTTTTTCTAATTTTTTTCTCTTGTTTATTTTGTTATTGCTCGAAATATTCTTAAGGATCTGTCCTTCAGATCAGATTGTTTTTTCTGCCTCACCAAGTCTGTTTTTAAGGCTTTCCACTGTATGGTTTATGTGTCCAATTGAATTATTCATTCCTAATATTTTATTTTTATTTTTCTTCAGTATCTGTATTTCCCAGTAGATTTTTATTTTCATCCGTGTCATGTATTGTTTTAAACTCATGCATTCGCTCTTCTGTTGAACATGGTAGATCTCCTCTGTAGTCAGCAGGGAGGAGGGTGTGATCCTAACACCTGGTGTCGTCACAACCTCAGCTGCCCAGTCTGTGCCCACGATGGCAGCACACCTACCCCACTCCGTCCCTGAGGCACACAGAGGATCTGTTCACTCCTCGGTGTGAGCATGGAGCCCTCTGTGATGATGCAGTGCAGCTCTCAAGAACTCTGAGCTCCTGAAGCCAGAAGTAGTGATTGCTTAAAGGCTCACCTGATGCCTTATTGGGTAGTCACGGAATTTTCACTGTCATGGAAAGTACCAGTTGTTATGCAATCGCATAACAATTCATTCCTTTGGTAACAGTAAATAACATGTGTAGCATTGCCTAGACAAAGCCATACTCATGGGTGCAGGGTTGGGGTAGATTCAGTTAACGTATGAAGTTGGCATCTTTCCTGGGATGTGAGAGCATTCTTTTGTTCATCAGTTCACTGGTGTCTAGGAGAGTTGAACTGCAGATTTCCCCACTGCAAGTCCGTGGAGAATTTAATTATTGCCCCAATAATTAAATCTTAGTATTTATTTATGTTGCGTGTATGTTAGTTGAAAATCAATAATACTGACTTGGCCAAATTAATGCTTCACTTTTTAATTTTTTGAAAAATTTTTATTTTTCATGATACAGTTCCATAGCCTCAGGGATTTCCCCTTTCACCCTTCCCAATAAGTAATGCCATTGTTTCTCCTTATGATATTAAAATAGTATAATCCTTAAGCAAAAGTAACAAGTCCATCATTCTGCTATTTGAGTGTATCATGACATTGTAGATAAGGTCTGTAGTTCTATATTTGCAGCAGTACAATCTGCAATAGTAAAGACAGAAAAACTAGATGCCCACTGAAAGAGGAATGGGTAAAAAAAAGTGGTGTATCTACTCTATGAATATTACTCAGCCATTAAAAAGAATGAAATTCTGCATCTACAACAAATTGGTCCAAACTGGAGACCCTTATGTTCAGTGAAAAACTTCACTTTTATTTTATTATGTATGAGTTCCTTACACACCAGGATAATTTAGTGGTCAGATAGTTGCAGATAATCTTCCTGTTAATAACATCTAGAACATAGATACACACTGTCCTTGACTGAAGATCTTTTCTTTTAGGGGAAGTTGAGTCTTCCATTGATACAGGTGGTTAGAAACCATAAGAACACAGTGTCTAGAGTGAAGGAGATCTTTGTTCAAAACCCTATGTTTCAATCCTTGCTGTGGGGCTTGGAGTAATTTTGTACTCTGTTTTATATCTGTAAAATGGGAATTAATATAATTCCTTCCCAGTTAAATGAAGTAATTCATGTGAAATACAGTGGCTGACACATAATGCTCACTGCCTAACAAGGTCAGTTGTCTTGGAGAGAAAGGTGAGACAACCACATGAATTCATTTTCCAATTAGAATATTTTCAACTGATTTGGAATTTATTAGGATGTAACCTATTGTAGATTGAGGAGCATTTGTCTGAACAAAATCATGCACTAATAAAACTGAAGCATTCTGGATTTTCCTTTGGTCAAGCATGTATAGGCTTCCACAATTAAAATTTTATTAAGCACCTTAAAAGTTCATGTTGATAAACAGAATTTAAAAGAAATCTAGATTTTTTATATTATACTTTGGCAACTTAAACTGCCATTTTAATCTCTTGGCCACATTTAATCCTAGTAAACTCCCATTAATTTTTTGCAGTTATTCAATGATAGCGTGTAATAATGACACATTAGAGGTAATCTGGTTCACTTACCAAGTGGCTGCCATGGCTGGTGTTGGGCCAGGCAGAAGCCAGGAGCCTTGAGTCCTTGTTGGTCTCTGGCATGGAATGACAGGAACCCAAGTGGTCTGTCTTCTCATGCGCTCCCAGGCTCATGAACCACAAACTGAATTGGAAGTGGTTAGACCAGTACTCAAACCAGCACTCACACCAGATGCCAGGCTTGTAGGCAGTGGTTTAGCCTGTTACATCACAATGGCACCCTGGCAGGCATGCTTGATAGATCTTATCTCTATGAATAAATCAGATATGAAATAATTTGATTTCAAAGATGAAGTAATACTTTGTTAGCATCTTCCAATGATTCTTTTAGATAGAATTAACTGAAATTGGCTGCTTAAATATTGGAAAGTTAAATTTCCTTGAGAATTTATCTTCATTTTTATGGTTTGGAATATGAGCAGCTAGCTCAGTGTTCAACCTTGGTAATAGGAAATGTTAAATATTTATTCCTTGGCATAAAAAACCTTTTTGGTTTTCTTACTTGGCCTTTTGCCCATTCTCATGAACCACTCCTTGATTTTAATGCATTTTTCATGGTAGTGTATATATGTTTACTGAGTTCATTTATTAAAAAGGTAATAAAACGAGCTGGTGTCATATATTTTGACGTTTTCTGATCATGATTAAAACTGAGTGTGTACTTTGTCAGGTGAACTGAGAAGCATTTTGAAAAGTATCAGTTGCAAGTAGAAATAGCTAGAAAGCCCTGCTCAGGTACAACTTCTGACTTCACAAAGTTAGAGAGTAATAAAAGAAGAAATGACTATAGTGCACACCTATGTAACAAAGCTGAATTATTGGCAAAAATTGATCTTCAGATTTATGGCTTATGATCTAAGGAAATATTTTTAGTATCTATATTCACCCATAAGTAAAACACTTTGAACTTTAGTTTGTCCTGTAAAATGAGTCAGTCACAGTCTAGATAGTTGAGTAGGAAACCCTTTAATCAAAATGTCCCTTTTCCTCTAACATGTGTGTATGTGGAAGAGCCTGTGTGGCCAAGAATAGGGAATGCATACTCTCACTAGCAAGAACACATGCAAAGTCTGGGGAATTGGAGGTATATGATTAGGTTGTACGGAAGGCACTGCTAGAACTTGTGTGTGTTTAATAGAGTCAGGAGAGAGGCTGAGAAAGGAGTAAGGAAGAACTTTGACATTGTTAATAATTCATTTGTAAGAACTACTATTCGTAAAAGATCCATAAGTATGTATAAGAATTATTATCTTCTAAAGTCAGTCAAAATGGATGTTTTATATTCATACTAAGTGTATTCTCTGTTGGTAGCTGTGATGGAGGATAGAAACTCAAGAAACTGCTAATCCTGAGGGTTTAGTAAAATCATGAAGTAGAAATTTCATATCCTATAAAAATCATTAATAATAAAATTGACTCTATTAAAATTCATATATATCCTAAATGTGAGAGGAGTAAAAATAATTTTAAATTCATGACCACATTTCTGTATACAGAAAGTATATGGTGATTTTTATTTAAAGCAACCATAAAATGCTCTCACGTTAAGAAATCAGCAAGGTGGCCAGTAGGGGCTGGGCCTGGGCCTGGGGAGTTAAACCTCTGGCAGCCGCCTGGCTGCCAGGGAGCCTTGGGATGGGCATGGCTCGAGCCTGGAACACACATTCCTGCTACCATGTAGGTACACGTGGTGAGTGGCTCCCGGGCGCCAGGCTCCGCCTGCTGGCCGCCCGGCCAGGGAGTTCTGGGATTTTGGTTCTTTGATATGCTGCTTTGGTAGCTCCATGCTGAGCCCACAGTGCTTTGGGGACGTGAATCAGTCCTAAAGATTCTCTATGGCAGTAAATCTTCCTCTGAAGAACCTGTAATCACTTTATAATGCAGACTATCGAACACCAGTTCATTCAAGAGCCAAGATTCCGGGCTTGTCCAGCAGGATGTCCTCATTGCCTAACAGGATGAGGGATCAGCAGAGGGGTCACAGTAGGCAGGACCATGACATTGACTAGCATTTGAGAACCATATCCAGGGGTAGAATGTGTCGGGGATGTGTGGGCCAAACCCCGTGGGAATTCTGACCCCATTGGATGGCTTAGGAGAGCTGGTGGTGACAAGGCAGGAGTCGCGACAGGCTACGGGATGTGCTGAGCTGACCCAGAGCAACCACTGGCACGCTTAACACTGGCTGGGAACAGGCCCGGATGGGGAGCTAGGGGAGGCCCTGGCTGGGTGGAGTTTCCCACTAAGGAGTGCAGGAACTGGAATGGGGCTGCGTTCTGGTCGGGACACAGTTGTAATCTCCCTTGGCACAAGTGTGGACTGGGACTTGATGCACCGAGCCAGGTTAGACTGCAGCACAGTTTGGCGTTCTGGAGGACCAGAGTAGATGTGGGACGGACTAGGCTGGGTTTCAACCCCAACTGAGCCATGTATGAGCTATATGTGGGTATGGACGAGCCGTGGCTGGGCTGAAACTTCCAACAGCAGGAACCAGAATGGGTTGAAGGCCAGTTAAAAAAGGCTGCTGTTCCTGCCGGGACAAGAGTTGAAATGAGCAGTGCTGGCCCATGGACCTGCTGTTATGCGCGAAACCTGACACCAGGAGGGGGTCTGATGGAGGAACCTGAGCAGCTCCTCTGGCAGGACACTGACCCTACAAATAAGTGCAGGAAGCACGGAAGTAAATAACCCAAAAGAGGCTATGGAAAGCGTCCCACTGGCATACATTTGACATGGGTTGAAGGTGGACCAGGCTGAGTCAGCTCGCGTCATCCACTGGCAAGTCCGAGCACTGGAGCTGAGTGGGTCGAGCCAGGTTCAGTTGCGACAAAAGCAGTACACAACACAGAATGCCAAGGCGAGACTGCCTGTGCCGGATGGGACTGCAGCACCCAACCAGCACACCTCCCACTGGTTTGGGTGAGGGCCGAGTGTGTGATGGGCAGATCCAGGATGGAGTGCAACACTCATTGGTTCTGGTAGAGGTCGGGCTGAGAATAGAACCAACCCAGTGGTTGCAACCACCAGCTGACTGAGGCGGACACTGTACCTGCTAGTACATATAGGAATCAGGTCTGGGGAACACCTCCAAGTTTCTTTGGGGATCCCCTCAATCGAAATGGAGGAATCAGAACATTAACCAAGAAAAGATGGAAGATGGAGTAGGTCAATCAACTGCCTCAGCTGTATGTTGGCAGTGAAATGCTGGACAAGGGGAGACTCTATGATGGACTATATCAATCAGTGGACTCTGCACCAGCCTCATCGTACCTGGAATGGCGAGATTGGCATGGACTTATGAGGTGAAGTATCGGAACCACTTGAGCAAGGATTTCAGAGATGTATAGAACCCGTTGTATATAAACCAAAATTGAAATGTCAATGAAGTAGACACAAGATGTGGTTAAGAACTCGCATTTATTTTTAACATATTGGTTACTCAATACTATGTCAATTACTTCTATTACGTAATAAATTGTTGCTGATGGTATGTTGGAGCTTTTAATTGATCGGGATGATACTCTGCTGGCTCTACCTTCAGACCAGAGAAGGTCTCCCTAAGAAGCCGTTGATCTTAACTGGACAATAAGATGCTGGACTCTATGCTTGGTATATGCTTGCAATGAAGGAATCTCATCTGAACCTGAACTGTGGTTATGCAATAAGGTGGAGGAATCCACCATGAGGGGAAGGTTTGGGGAGCGGGTGGGGGGAATCCCAGTGCCTATAAAACTGTGTCACATAATACAATGTAATTAATAAATCAATAAAAAAAGAAATCAAGGTATCCAAACCAGAACAGCAGTGGGGATAATTGGTGAGGATTTTATGCATTACTCCTTCTCATGTGTGAAGAACAGCTGCTTTAGAGTAGAGTTGGTACCTACCCAATGTTGAAAAGAGGGCTTCTCTCTCCCATGGCTGGTTTCTGCTTCCAGGACCATCTGAGGACACAGTCTTATTCTCATAGACCTGAACCTTGGGGTTCTGGGTTCAGCAGCCTTTTCTTTTGTTTCTCAGTTGTCCCTCATTTGTAGGACCTCAATCTTTTTGTTGAGATATGTTCTATAGATGAATCTGAGGAGTGGGGACGACTCCAAACTGTAGCCTCTCTGCTGGAACTCCACCATGTGCCTAATTAAGTGCAGGACAGAGGACCAATCGTGATGGATGAGACAGATTGGTCATCTCTTGCTATACCAAACTTGATCTGAGAAATGACATAAGCAGTTACAACCCAATGCATGAGTTCTTTGTTAGGACACAGACTAAGTATGGTGGGAGGATCACATGAGTTGATATTTTGACTGACATGCTTGGAAGAGAAAACAGTGGGACAACAGTAGGGAAACTGTTATTCCCATGTTAAGAGAACATGTAAAGGGATGTGTAGTGCATTTGAACAGTAAGTGTGGCTAGAACTTGGATATTACTTAAGAGAGTCAGTGGAGAGGCTAAGAAGAGAGTCAGGAAGAGCTTTGAAAGATTTGCCAAGACATTTAGATGTTAGTTACCCTTAGAATATCCAGTATCCTTAGAAACTGAAAGTGGGAGAATGTCATGATAGTATATCGTTTAAGAAAAATCACACTGATAACATGGTACAGAAGGGTTGGCAGAGGAAGGTTGGAGGCCAGGCCATCCGGTTTTTTCTGTCATTCGTAAGAAGGTTGACCTGTTGTGTTTGGGGCATTTCCAGCATGAAGGGTCTGAGAGTACTGTTTGGATGGACAGAGACAGGTGGACATGCCATCTGGAGTCCAGGAAAGGGATTTGGTCTGTGATGATGCCTAAATTCCTGAAGGAGAGTGACTCCAGAAAAGAACCACAGTATTAGATTTCTGTCATGCTACTGCTTGTTTTAATTTGGTTTGTGTTCACATTGCTCTCACACTTCCGAATATGGATTATTGTTTAGTTTCATATAAATCACAGCTATAAACTTTCTGAGTGGTGATAACAGCGGAAGCTACTTATTGAAAAAGCAGGAATAGGGGAAATGAAGCGGTGAGAGAACCTTGGCAATCGCTGCTTACAGGAGTTCTCTTCCCACTCTGTTTGTCTTTCTAGTTCTTTCACTTGTTTTTCTTTTTTCCCCTTTCACTTCCTGTTATTCAAATCATGGATTTCCCCAAAGGCTTTTCATGTGGTTGTTTTGGTGAAAAAGAGAATAGTGGTGATTATATTCTCAAATCTCCACCTGATCCTAATTGCATCTTGGCTTTGGAAATCTGTGCTTCATCTGAGCCCTTTGGGCCAGCATGTTACAGGTACAGAGTTTCTCTGCCTACTGAAAACATTGTATGTTTTACTAATATAATTGCTAAGAGGTTTTTAAAAATTTTTAATAGAATTTTTCCCAAACTTTGATTTTAATGGATCAAATAATGATATTTAAAAGAATTTCCTTTTAAATAAACTTAAATCAGGTTCTTTTATAACACATATCAACCAAGTTAAACTCATTAAGGAGAGGAATAAAAGTCCATATCACTGTTTTTCTTCTTCTAATGTATGCTGGAGATATTCAAATCATTGTTTTTGGTGTTGGTTAAGAAGAATTTGTATTATGTATGTTAAATATATAATCATTTTTTGCCTGTTTAGCATTTCAAAATTATAATATACTTCTGGCAGGAGGAAGCCTGGTGGTGTCATTGAAGTTTGTTTTTGGAAATGATTCCATTGTAATCTATTTTTCACTCTTTTTGAGGAATGAATTTAGTTGCACAAGTGCAGTGCATTTTATACATTAGACATGGTAGTTCAGGAATGTCACTTGGTTCTATAAAGATAGCCAATAGTGGAACGCCAATCCAAATATAAGATGCAGCCAAATGGCTGATGACCTAATTCATTCCTCCTATCTTTTTCTGCCTTGCAAAACACATGACTTTAGGGGAGAAAAAAATGAGCCAAAACAATATTTGGATTGAATGACTTAGTTGTTTTCTTTTGAGACAGCACGTATACTTATATTTTTAATGAAAATGTATCAACATATATTACATAAAATGCACCATAAGATATAAACACTGCACATTTCCTTATGGTATAAAAAAATACACCTTTTGCTTAAAATTAGCACCTGCTCAAACAAGTTTTTAGTTCTAATACTTGCTTGTATTTACATTTCATTGTGGACAATTCAATAAACTTGTGCTAGAATATTTGTGGCTGCGTGTGGTCTCCCTCTGAAGCATCAAGCTTATCACTCTGCTCGCTGATTTACTGTTTTCCTTTATGTAGCAGAAGAATGCAGATGTTAGCTTGGTCTAAAGCCTATTTTTAGAATGACTTTCATCATGTATACCTAAAGATGAAGACTAAATTTTATGAGACCAGTATTTCTTTAGATCTGTCACTACGTGCTCCATCTTGTCCTTAGTGAGAGTAGAGCCTAAGCTAGAATCTGAATTAGCAGGTGGAATATGTATTCACTTTTAGTTTTATTTGGAGAATGAGATATGTGTTTTAATACAACCTGTATCATTTTCTTAGTCTAAATCCAGGACACTTCTTTAAGATAAGTAGCAAGTATTTACCAGTATTTACCAATTTGTGAAGTGATATATTCTGTACAGTATGAAGCAGACTTTCATCAGTGGGTAAGGAAATAGGGCAGCAAGTATTAGGACAGATATTTCCAATGGGTACTTGTATGATTGAGGGTTTATGGGAAAATGGAATTAAAAGGTAAGCTTATTTTGGGGAGATTTCAAAATCTCTGGGTAATTTTCATTACACACAGTCATTAACTCCTTGAAGGCCTCAACTGCACCCATTTGAAAAATAAGCTTATTTTCATTCAGTTTCACAAACTTTTTGAAGTACTCTTGTATACATTCTGAACTTGGAGAAGAAGGGTTGTTTTGGGAGTCCACATTCCTTTGAGTGGCAATGGAAGCCATACACACAGCTTGACTCTGTCATGGGAGAACCTGAAGCCTTAGACGAGAAAGTGGCCTTCCTGTGAGCTCTCTGCAACTCTGGCCAAGCATTGAATGGAAAAGATTGGATGTGCCACGGCACTGGGAAAGCACGTCCCAGAAGGCAGAAGGAACTCGGGGAGAGTGTGGTGTGACAGATACCAAAGCCAAAGCAGGTCTCCAGAGGCACAGAGGCGTGGCTGTGCTCAGCTGCTGCTGTGAGTGCTGCTACTCGCCGGGAAACTGAGTGGTCCAACGGTTATGCTGGAGACAGACTGATGTGAGTGTAGGTGGAGCGAAGGAGACTCAAGTGTGGGAATTGGTGAGGGGTCTAATGGACTGAAAGGACAGGAGATAAGATGAAATTAGAGAGTGAGGTGAAGTCGGGAGCAACCATCATTTTAGGATGGACTACGTGTGACAATAGTCAATGAGAAAAGCAGTATTTGTGCCTGAGAGATTCAATACACAAAGAAAAGCAAGAAGAGGAATATTAAAACAGTAACAACAGCCAATATCTTTTAAGTACTTTTCTAGGGCATGGTGATACATGGTAAACCTACATCCTCATGTTTAGTTCCTTGAATACTTGCTTATTGTTTTTTCTCTTTTGGTACATCTCCTTTTTAAATTTGAATTCTAATTAGTTGTTAACAAGCAATATGATTTGTAGATAAACTTTTGATATTCTGATATTCTCTTCCTGTGTCCCTCCCTCCCTCCGTCCCTTCTTCCCCTGCTTCCTCCCTCACTCTCCCTCCTATCCTCATCACAGAAGGAGGTGAGACATAGAAGTGCTAACTTAAGTAGCTTGCTCCACATTCTTTACTATCAAGTGATGGGTTAGTTTACTGACTTACAGATGAAACATTCCAAAGGCCCATCCCATAACGCTCAACAGGAATTAGGTATTCTGTGCTTCATTTTGTGTATATATTTGGCTTTTTTTTTCCACAGTAGAATGCTAGAACAAAAGTGAAAGTGTGAGAGTAAGACCAAGAGAGATATAAAGAGATAGAACTCCTATTCGCTGATTCATCCCTAACCAGCCGCAGTGTGGAGGCTGGGATGGGCTAAAATCAGTGAAAAAAAGACTAGGGGACATTGTAACCACAGTTAGAGAAGGACAAAGGGAAGGCAGACCGAGTTGCTGTAGGGCAAGTTCAGGGGAATGATGGGAATACATTTTCCACTCTCTTTCCCTGTGAATTCCAGCTGGCTGAATTTCTGGCAGTCATAATTCTGTCTTGTTGCTTTTGTAGGGCATAATGACTACATGTGTCCAGCTACCAACCAGTGCACGATTGACAAAAACAGGAGGAAGAGCTGCCAGGCCTGCAGGCTCCGAAAATGCTACGAAGTGGGGATGATGAAAGGAGGTAAGTGAGCTGATGAGGTTCCTGATACGGATGGCCTGGGTACCTCTCAGTGCTGGCTGTGTCTGTTTCAGTAGCCATTGATATTTAATGTTTTCTCATCTAGTTAGCTTTCTCCCATTCTTATTTTTCTTTACCACACAAATATTTTCCTAGTACATTTCATTTATTTAAAAATTGGAAGCATTTGAAATTGGAAATTCTGTCATGACCATGTTTTATATTTTCAACATAAACGTGTTTTAAACCAAAAATGTGTGGGAGGTGGAGGTGAAAGAGGAGGCAGACTGTTCAGTGAATTATTCAAGAAATATTTTTCTGTTGCTGTTTGTGTTGCTAATGCTAGAAAATGATCATTGGATATGTCCTTTCCTGAAGTTGAAACTACTCCATATGAAGGCAAAACAGCTCATTTATAAGCATTCAATTTCTCAAAATGTCCAAGGAAATTTGAATTTCAGTCAAAGATAGCTTTGTCCTTTAGAAGCTGAGTCACTCCAAGCCTTGCTAACGTCTAGCATGGTATTGGGAACTTTTCAATGACTGGAGTATGAGCAACTTCCAAGCACTTGGCAGTCAGGCTGCGGGCCCATGTGCATAGGGTTTGCGCAAGTCCCTGTCTTTTCATGGGTCCAATCTTCCAGTGATCTTATTAGGGAATCTGAAGTACCAAACTGAGGGCTTTAGGTGCCAGATCGATTGCCACACATTCTTAGGAAGCTAATTTTGAGGAGCGTGACTGTTAGTCTTGGATAACTGTCAACGCAACAAAGGAGAGCAATTAGACAATGTCTCATTAAAATAGAAATGCAGATGCATTCTGTGTTTTTGCTTGGTGGGAAGGAAGGGAGGCACAGTGATTGTGCTGCCTGCTGGTGGGATGAGAAACAGGCTTTCTGAGGAAGGCCAGTGGTGTCACAGTGTGAGTTGGAGAGAGCAAAGTTACAGCAAAAAAAGAACTGTAGAAAATAGCTAATGCTTTATTTATGCAAAGATGAAGAAAGAGGAAAAACACAGAAATAAGAGCAAGAAATAGGCATGCTTGTTTGTGCCAATGTCTACATACACTGCACGTTTAGTTCTGGGGTCTAAGTAAGCCCACTAGCTTGAGATTTTTAGTACAGCATTTGAAATAAATTTTTCTGGTAAATAGAGGGCATTTATACATTTGGTGAGCTGATCTGTATGTTTTTTGTAAAGATTTGTTACTTTTATTGGAATGTCAGATATACAGAGAGCAGGAGAGACAGAGAGCAAGATCTTCCACCCACTGAATCACTCCCCAAGTGACTGCAACCACTGGAGCTGAGCCAATCTGAAGCCAGGAGCCCAGAACTTCTTCTTCTGGGTCTCCCATGTGAGTGCAGGGTCCCAAGGCTTTGGGCTGTCATCTACTGCTTTCCCAGGTCAGAAGCAGGGAGCTGGATGGGAAGTGGGGCTTTGGGGATTAGAACTGGTTCCCAAATGGGATCCTGGGGTCTGCAAGGCGAGGACTTTAGCCGCTAGGCTACTGTGCTGGGCCTGATCTGTAGGCTTTGAATGTCTGAAAAATCAGCCTTAATCAAAGGGCAATTAATTCTAATCATTTAAGAGCCACATGAAGAAAATGACAATTAGATTCATAAATTGATTAAATATTTGAGAAATTCATCTTTATACTGTAGGAAAAATAGTTTTAATTAAACTCCCAAAAGCTTATGAAGGTAGCAACTTGCTAAGTAACAGAAATAAGACAGCTACCTGAGAACAGTTTTATCTGAAGCACTGGAGGCTAAGATGAACTTTGTTACCTGGCAATTAATGGTAGATTAAGCACAGGCTCTCTGGAAACTATGATAATCAACTTGTGAGTGTGCACAAAATATGTTTTTTTTGCAAACATACATTGGCCTGAACTTACAGAAATCATTATTTTGTCCCTCTAATTATCTGGATGCTGTTATATAAATCGTAAATCCTCATTTTTAACCTAACAGAAATTCTAATATGCAAAGAAATAATAATATAGATAATTTACACACAGCTGTTTTTTGTGAGCATGCAAACACTAGCATATGTATATTTATGACTGTAAAATAAATATCCATGTTCATTTTCCAGGTCTACCGTAATGAAATTTCACATACTGGGTAGCTGGAGCAACATAAATTAGTTTTCTCCATGGTCCTTGAGGCGGGAAGTCAAAAATTGAGATCTTCAAATGGCCTTTTCTGTACTCATGCACTCTCTGGGGGTACTGATCCCATTGGGTTAGGGCCCTAACCTTATAACTACACTTAGACTTGTTTATCCCTGAAAAGGACTAGTCTCCAATTACAGTCATATAGGGAGACTTTGACCCAAAACCGGCTGCAGTAACAAAATCCCACAAACTGAATGGCTTAATCTTAAAACAGAAATTAATGTTCTCCCATTGCTGGAGATTGCAGTCAGAGATTGAGGTTTCGGGTTTGATTCCTCCTGAGGCTTTTCTCCTTGGTTACAGAGGGCTACCTGCTCCTTTGTCCCCAGATGGCTTTTCCTCTGTTCTCACAGTCCTGGTGGCTCTTCTTAGGAAGATGTCAGTCATGTTGGATTATGATCCTAAAACTAGGATCTCATCGAATCTTAATTGTCTTATTAAGGCCCTATATCCAAATACAGTCACATTATGAAGTTCTGGAGGTTAGGATTTCAACAGAAATTTCGGGGAGACAAACAAATACATATCATGAGGACTTATGTATTTATGTCAGTTTATACACTCTAAAACCAAAATAATGAAACTATAGAATTTGAGCAACTCATTTTAATGATAAGTACACAAGGCAGAATAGCTTGTTTTATGTCCCATTACATAGGGTAACAAGCACATAGCCTCAAGACACCTTATATAACAACTCCTCAACATCTCATTGAATGTTTCAGTTATAACTGAAAGTACAATGATAACTAACATTTGTCGCTTAAAATTAATAGTGGTAACTTAATGCATCTATACAATTTTTTTCTGACTGACTTTACAGCAATCTGGTTTCTTAAGGTAGTTACCAATGAGGATATGAAATATTTACATGTGGGATTAAAAAGCTTGGTTTCAGAACCCGGCGCAGTGGCCTAGTGGCTAAAATTGTTTGAATTCACATGCCGGGATCCCATTTGGGTGCCAGTTTTAATCCCCAAAACCCTGCTTCCCATCCAGCTCCCTGCTTCTGACCTGGGAAAGCAGTAGATGACAGCCCAAAGCCTTGGGACCCTGCACTCACATGGGAGACCCAGAAGAAGAAGTTCTGGGCTCCTGGCTTCAGATTGGCTCAGCTCCAGCAGTTGCGGTCACTTGGGGAATGATTCAGTGGGTGGAAGATCTTGCTCTCTGTCTCTCCTGCTCTCTGTATATCTGACATTCCAATAAAAATAAACAAATCTTAAAAAAAAGCTTGGTTTCAGATAAAAGAGATCACATACATATCCCTATGTTTATAGCAAGGGGAAATAAACTTACTGAAGAATAATTCTAAACATTCAAGAATGCACAATTATCTACATGATTAAATCTGTTTTAATGTTAGAAAGCCTATAATTCCTGAAAATATTGAAATTCTTGTGAGATTATGTTCTGAACCATTAGATGCAGAATGTAAGATGTGACTTAGAGGCTGCGCTTCTGCGTCTTAATGCGTCTGTTGGGCTTTCTGTCTTTTTTGCTTTTTACTCTACATCTGTCTCCATTCCCTTCCACTTAGACTGTGGATTAAATGGCTCTGCAAGGAGGCCCTCCTGGTTCTGTGTATAGGTTGGATGCTTGTGCTCTGGGTTTATAGCAAGAAGTTTTTATCTGAGTCCCCATGACTGCTAGGGTCAGTTGTACAATTTCTGTCTGCCTCCGTAGCCCATTAATCCCATGATGAAGGCTGCCTCTACTGATCTTGCCACTAAACATTAAGTCCCAAAGCAGGTATTTAGTAAAATGTATTTGTGTGAATTAATTGATGCAATTTATTCAAGTAGTTATTTGCTTAGAGCAGATTTCACCCACATTACTTTGGATAAAACAAGCATAAATAAGATACTGGTCCCTACTGTCAAAGTCTTCATTGTGCAAAGAGGATATTTGCATGTGAAGACTTGACTGAGTGGAAAGATGGTTCAAATAGTTGAAATTCAGGCTGGAAATCCAGAGTGTTGGTTAACCAGTCCTGGCTTTATTCCAACCAGAATATTGCACAGGTCATCTCACTTGCACGTTATGTATTCTTAGGAATTTGGATTCAGACAGTGGCTACTCCTCATGCCTGCTGAGCGGCTCAGTTAAAATCACATTGTGAGCTTCCATGTCCTCAGACATGGGATGGAATTAAGTAGCTTATACTTAACCAATTTGTTGTGCTGATCCGAGATCACAATATGTGAGAATATGAATTTAAACTACTGCATAAGTGCTAGCTATTATATTTTTTTGTCCTAAAAGTAATTCCCTATCTCATTGAACTTTACCATATCTGAGTGTTACTGCTTTTTCAATTAAAATTAAAATGTTATTTTTGTGACTTTTACTGTGAATGAATATCTAATTTCTTTGTAGAGAATAAAATCTGGCTTAGTTGTGATTATGAGGCTGTCAAGCTCTTGGTGTAAACTTGTGCTGACAATAAACAGAGTTTAGAGTCACTTATGTCCTCAGATTATACCTTTGGGAAAAATCATCCAGATAAAGAGCTGAAAGAGTATACAACCTTCAGGCTCATTGGTAAATTTATGGTGAAAGTGGTTTTGTGATTTCTGATTATTTATAAGATTCTTGTATGATTTGTCAGAAAAAGGGGGGGATATTTTCATTCTAAATGTTGACTGTAACTGAGTTTGGGCAGGAGACAGCACCAGCAATGATTTCTTAGACAACTGTGTTTTTTTAAGCTTTGGGTTCACATGCTGGATATACTTGTAGGGTGAGTAAGATTTGTTACTATTTTATAATTCCAAATATTTCAATAATTTTTGAAGGTTTTTCCTTGTACTGTATTCCAAAGGTGTGTTGGTAGCCAGATTTTCATTTTGTCAATAATCAAATGGGCACGCAGAAAATAATCACTGTGCTGGACTCTTGCATGGTGCTTGTTGGTTACAATTACATGAAGGAGAAATTTGAATCAAAGTAGCGGCTGTCTGCTAGTTCTGGTTTATTTTAGTTACAGTGCCATGCTGTAATTTTTGGAAATATTCTAAAACAAGAATTCAAAGTCACTAGTATAGTTTTTTAAGAAAAGATTTATTTATGTACTTGAAAGGAAGCGTTACAGAGAGGGAGAGAGAGTGAGTGAGTGGCATTTCCGTTCTGCTGGTTCACTCCCAAACTGCCACAATGGCCAGGACTGGACTAGACTGAAGCTAGAAGCTAGGAGCTTTTTATGAGTTCCTCATGTGGTTCCAGGAATCCAAGTCCTTGGTACATCTTCTGCTGCTTTCCCAGGTGCATTTGCAGGGAGCTGGATTGGGGATTGGAAGTGGAGCAGCTGGGACTCAAACTGGAGCCCACGTTGGATGCTGGTATTGTAGGTGGTGGCTTTGCCCATTACACCACAGTACCAACTCTTACTGTTAGAATTTTAAAGTGAAAAAGTAGTAAAGGAAGAGTGTTTAGAAGCTTGATAGAAAATTCATATTTAAATAATTTTGTGTAGGAATAAAGTTATTTTATAATTCTGTTTCAATGATTGTTCTGAAATATCCTGATTCTAGGTGGGAAAATATATGTATCTGTCTAGAATAGCTCAGATGCAGAGAAGAATTAGGTAATTATTTTCTTATTTCCAAAGTTTAATATGTGTTGTTATGAGTTACTATAATTCACTTTATGTATGGAATGAACTTCCCTTTAGTTTAACTTTGACTATCTTTTAGCAAAAGTGTACAATCAATTTAATGTTGATAGTGATGGGACCAGAACAACACATTGCAAACCCAAATGACAACTGCTTTCTTGAGGTTATCCACTGATTTAAGAAGAAGTGTAAGTGCGTCTGATTTCAGGGTTTCTTTTAGAAATGCAGATGTGTGTGTTCATGTTTAATATTTGATTTGGTAAAGAAAAGCCACTTTCACTTTGCCAAAGAGATTGTGGTTATTTTAAGCAAGGCATTATATATTTATAACTTTAAATATTGTCTGCTCATACCATAAACATATTTAATATATCCAAAGGTTTCCTCATATCCGAAGATTTTTCTCCTACCATGATTCTTCATTTGTAATAAGAAACATGTTGAATCGGGTAATATAATCATATAGGTCCTTAAAGACGAATGAATCCAATGCTTTGCAATATTTTAAAGCAATCAAACTCCTTAGAAGCAGAAGCAGATACTGAAAAAATAAACTGGATTGACTTGTCATGCTCTCTATTTATGCAAATATGGTATTCATGAGAAACTTTTTTATTTTTTGGGAGGCCAGTGTTCCTAGGAACACAGTTTACACATTACTGGTCTAACCTAGAGATTCCTCAAACCAAAGTCCACAAAAATTAACTCACTTGAAGTCTTAGAATTACATACATAAGTGAGTTTGGAATCTCACATTCTAGACTCGCAGTGCTTGTTCTTTGTTTTCTGTTAAATTTATTTATTTACTTGAAACTCGGGATTATTAATTGTCAGGAGAGAGGGAGGGATACGGAGAGATGCCATCTGCTGCTTCACTCCTCAGATCGTCCGAGTCTCCAAGTCTGTGCTGGGCGGAATCTAGAGATTCTTTGGGACATCTCATGGGGGTGCAGGGGACCTGGCACTTGGATCATCTTCTGTTGCTTTCCTAGGCACATTAGCAGTGAGCTGTATAGAAAGTGGAGCAACTGGGACTCGAACTAGCACCGAAATGGGATTACAGCATCGCAGGCAGCAGCTTAACCTGCTGTATCACAGTACTAGTTCCCAGAGTGCTTTTTCTTTGCAGAACATCTCTTCACTCTGGTTTGCCATGCTAACACATTCATCATGAAAAATAACATTAAAAATACAGGTGATTTATAATTCAGTGTACATGTACACATACATATACTCTGGAGGGGTACAATTAGCCATCTTAATCTTCCAGATTTTATCATGTCAGTGCTTCCTTGACCTGGGAACTGAGGAAATTTGTCCTGGAAGATTCAGAGTTAATTCCTGAATAGTTTTTCATTCCTGCTTCAATAACAGTAGCAGTTGTGTTAGGAGCAGGGGATGTGAAATGTATTGGGACTAACTGAATTGTAGAGTTTGAAACAAAATGTAGATAATGACTACACTGTTGCCAGACAATAGAATCAGTGAGATCATATTCCAGAATAAAGGAATTGTATGTATGAAATACCAAGGAAAAGGGAAATATACGTGTCCATTAGTTTAGCATGGATGAGAAAAATGAAGCAATTGAAAAAATGAAATAATGGTGCATTGAACACCATTCATTTGCTAGTGACCTCAAAACTTGTACTTCCAGCTCAAGCTCCCTGCCAAGCCACTGACTCGTATGTACAACTGCTCATGTTCTCTTCAGAGGGGTATCAAAATAATGAAGGTTTCTCAGATTGTTCAAATCTGAATCTGCTGTTTTCCTCCCAGCTACGCTTTGCAGTCTCACCCATCTTAGTTCATAACTCTAGGTCTCGATCCATTGAAGCCAAAATACTGACTCAGCCCCATTTCTCTCCCACCTCACCACACAGGAAATGCTGGTGGCTCTACTTCAGAGCATTTAGAATCTGACCAGTTCTTTCCTCCTTCAGTATTGCTTTCTTTTTAAAAAAAAAAAAAAAGATTTATTTATTTATTTTTTAATTACGAACTCAGATATACAGAGAGGAGGAGAGACAGAGGGGAAGATCTTCCGTCCAATGTTTCACTCCCCAAGTGAGCTGCAATGGCCGGTGCTATGCCGATCCGAAGCCAGGAACCAGGAACCTCTTCTGGGTCTCCCATGCTGGTACAGGGTTCCAAGGCTTTGGGCCATTCTCGACTGCTTTCCCTGGCCACAAGCAGGGAGCTGGATGGGAAGTGGAGCTGCTGGGATTAGAACCGGTGCCCATATGGGATCCTGGTGTGTTCAAGGCGAGGACTGTAGGTGCTAGGCCATGCCGCTGGGCCCTATTGCTGCTTTTTTATGTGAACCATTGTATGTGTATGTGTGGCTAATCCTTCATGTCCCTCAAGTTCTTTGCTCTGCATTCTTTTATGTAGGAAACTTACTCTGACCATCTTATTTAGCAATGCTATTTGCTTCCCCTGCTTCCTGGTTGCTGCCCTCTTAATGTTCCTATGCCCAAATTCAGTTTTCCTTCTTTGTTCATTGATAATATTTCCACCTTTTAATATATCCAATTAAGTTAAAAGTGCTTTCTGTTATTCAATGTCTGCCTCACTAGAGTGTAGTGGCTTTTAAAACACAGCTTACAAATAATTAAAGTGCTTATTTTACTTTTTGTTCCCGTAAGTTTTTATAAGCACTTGGATAATGGCCTACATATCATAAGCAGTCAATAAAATGCTGTGCATGGATTAGTAAAATGAACGAATGAATAAAATTGAAGATACGGAGACAGAGCTTTGAATGTGCTGAGGATCAAGAGTGCTGTTTTTCCAATTAAGGGAGACTATATGCTGGAAAGTAAGATTTGGCATAGTAGGTAGTCTGTTATATATCATCCCCCAAATCTCAAGAGTTGATAAATATGAGCATCTATTACATGTCAGGGAGACGCAGCGAGGAGCTGCCTATGTTGGCTGCTCACTCTTCTCTCAGGAGCTGCTTGGCAAGAGCTCCAGGAAGACTCAGTTTTGCTTCATATGTTTCATGTCTTTCTCTGCCTTTGGCAGGCTGGTGCACACATGCCTGCATGATAATGGCAAAGACTCAAAAATGATAAAGCCCCAAATCACGAGCTTGCTGAAGCCTTTCCTTGTATTGTATGATGCTATCCAAGGGTTGAACAGCTCAAAAGTTTGAGTCTAGGGGCATGGAGACAGAACTTCAGGCTGACAAATTTGGACTGTTTTCTTTTTAAATCTATTTCTCAACCAAAAAATGAGCTTTTCAGATTTAGAGCTGTAAAATAAATATAGCCATAGAGTGTTAGGTTTGGAAGGACCTAGAGCTAACCTGCTTTTCTTCACTGATGAAGATAGGACTCCCCCTGAGCAGTTTTGTTGGAAAATAAAATTTAGAAATATCCTTCTTTTCCTGCCTGTCTTGTATACATGACGCATGGACACAGTAAAGCAGGACAACCTAGAAATGGATGTATCAGTGCTTCTGAAGAAATACTGGATATTTTCAGGTGTGCTAGATTTCACTCATAGATTCAGATGTTTTTTATATATATATGTATATGTTATGAGTGGTTATGAGTAGAGATTAAAGGATCATGTATAAGGTATTTTGATATTTGAGTAAATTTTCTCACTACATATTAAAGTAACCAAAAATTATTGATGATTCTGCTCTTAACTTATATTTGCAATGTTGTTTAAATTTAAAAATTATATTTTTTCATAAATAAATCATAAGCATCTTATATTAATGATGTTTTGGAATATCAGTGCATTGTAGGATGTATAACTCAAGCCAATTAATATATTAATTATATACCCTATTCATTTCTTTATGATGAGAACACTTAAAATGTACTGTACACTAATCAAGATCCCAAAGCACAGGCAATAAAAGAAAATATCAACAAATCAGATTACCTCAAGCTCTGAAATTTGTGTACTGCAAATGAAACACTCAAGAAAAAAAATCACGGTTGACAGAATAAGAGAAAATATTTGCAAACTATGCAACTGATAAAGGAGCAATATCCATCCAGAATCTATAAGAGCTCAGGAAAAGCAACAACAGAACCAGAAACAGTAAAGAAATGCACAGAGGATGTGAACAGGCACTTTTTAAAAAGATGCATTCAGTTGACCAACAGACACATGAAAATGTATGCTCAGCATCACTGACCATCAGGGAAATGCAAATAAAAACACAATGAGGTTGTACTTTACTCTGGTTAGAATGGCTGGCTATCATCCAAAAATAGAAAAACAATGTTGGTGAGGATATAGGGAAAATTGTACTCTAATCCACTCTTGGTGGAGATGTACACTAATGTTAACATTATGGAAGACAGTATGTAAAGTCCTCAGAAATTTGAGGAGAGATCTATATTATGCCCCAGCTATTCCACTCCTGGAAATTTACCTGAGCAAATTGAAATCAGCACACGAAAGGGTTATCTGTACCCTCATGCTTATTGCAGCTCAATTCACAATGCCAAGAAATGGAATACACCCAGGTGTCCATCAATTCATGACTGGATAAAGAAACTGTTGTATATATACGTTAGGAAATAATGATCAGTTATACAAATGAGTAAAATCCTGTATTTTGAAACAAAATATATACAAATGGAAACCATTGAGAAATGACTGTGTTCAGCTTCTATGTCTGTGTTCAGTCAGGTTGTTTTCTGTCTGAGTTGTTTGAGTTGCTTACCTATTTTGATGCTATGCATTTCTGAGATTGTGTTTGCTAATATTTTCTCATTCTAGAGATCTGTGCTGTGCTTTGTTGATTGGTTCTCTTGCTGTGGAGCAGCCTTTTAGTTTGGTATAATCCTAGCAGTCTATTTTTGCATTTTAAAATTCTTCTCTGGAATATATATATATTTATTTATATATATGAATAAATATATGTAATATATATTTTATATATAATTATGGTTATAATATATAAATAAATGGTTATATAAATATATATATATATAATATATCTATATACAATTATGGTTTAGATAAGGCTTGAGGAACATGCATCCAAGGGCTGTATAAGATCCATGAAATCACTGGGTTTGTCCAAACTAAGGCAATAGCAGGTGGGACTCCCAATACATTTATGGCAAGTTAATTTTTTTTGTAAAGATTTATTTATTTTTTATTACAAAGTCAGATATACAGAGAGGAGGAGAGACAGAGGGGAAGATCTTCCGTCCGATATTTCACTCCCCAAGTGAGCTGCAATGGCCGGTGCTGCGCCGATCCAATGCCGGGAACCAGCAACCTCTTCCAGGTCTTCCATGCAGGTGCAGGGTCCCAAGGCTTTGGGCCATTCTCGACTGCTTTCCCAGGCCACAAGCAGGAAGCTGGATGGGAAGTGGAGCTGCTGGGATTAGAACCGGTGCCCATATGGGATCCCGGTGCATTCAAAGTGAGGACTTTAGCCGCTAGGCCATGCCGCCGGGCCCCAAGTTAATTTTTATGTTGCTAATTTTGTGTGATACAACCTTATGTGCATTTAGGAAGTGTACTAGAGAGTGGGAGCTTTTTCTCTCTTTCTCTGTAATTCTCTCTCACTTTCTCACTTCTCTCTCGCTCTCTTCTCCCTTCTCTTTCAAATTTTTAAATGGCTGTTTTGCCTTAAATGTTTGAAGAAGTGTTGGCAGTGACTCAAGGCCAGACAAACATTTTAAATGCATCTCTCTTATTCCTATAATTAATTTTCACAAAATCAGAACATTTTTTGAGAAGATATAAGGACTCTTTGAGGTGACAGACCAGAAAATTTAGAAATTTGGGGAACAGTCATTGAGTCAATCGCTACTTTTAAATTGTTAGACTAAGACCCCAGGAATTTTCATATGCTTACTGATGTTTCGGTGGTTGTGATTAGGGTAATGAATAGTTTTCGAACTGAAAAGAACTTGCAGTCACCTCGCACACTGCATTGTTTCTAAGCTCATTGTTCTTGGGCAGGTCATATGGGCAGTTAACTGCTCAGGCAAGAAACTAAGACATCTAACTGGTTCAGTGCACTTTTCATTGTACTGCCCTGCCTAACTGTTCTGCACATGACGTAGAATATGAAAGATAGGTGCACGCATAGTAAGTTGCTAGTATCCCATAAATCAAAATTGTGACTTAAGAATAATTACTGTGTGGGGCCAGCACAATCCCTCAATTGGCTAATCTTGTGCGTGCAAATGCCCGTATCCCATATCAGGGCTGGCTCATGTCCTAAGTGCTTTACTTTCCATCCAAAGCAGTGGAGGATGGCTCAGTGCCTTGGGACTCTACATCCATGTGGAAGACCCAGAGGTGCCTGGCCTCTGGCTTTGGATGGCTCAGCTCTGGTTATTGCAGCAATTTGGGGGAACAAATCAGCAGTTGGAAGATCTTTTTAAGTCTCTCCTTCTGTCTGCGAATTTGCCTTTCCAATAAAAATAATTCTTTAAAAAATAATAATTACTGTGAACCCAGAATACCATTTCTCTTCAACAAAACATCTCAATATATTTGCCCTAGTTGTGTGGTAGAAGTTCCCAATAACATTTGTATACAGTATAATGCATATTTTAAGACTTCTTTCATGTTAACTTATTACTTAATATTTGTTACAATTTTTAAAAAGCCACTTTATCCTGCATTCTGAAGATTTTCACTGTGTTCAAATATGTGATATGATCTGCATTCAGATTTATAATGGAGTGAACTGTTGCAATGAATAAGGTTATTTCCTTCATTGACGTATGTGAAAACAATCTCTTCTGAAGGTAGTTTTACTTCTGTCATCACAGCAAAGTTATTGAATTACATGAAAGAACTTAGTAACAGAGTGTGTTGAGATAGCCAGTTACCAGAACTCTCCTGGTTTTGGCAATGTGGTAGACGTGGCCAAAATTTCGAGCCCTAGAGCTGGTGACTGTCTTGTTCCCCATTTCTGCATTGTGGAATAAAAAAGGAATAAGAAAAAAATGGATAAATTAGTGATCTTCAAGAACTGTCTGGTCAATATTTCATAGACTGATCAGGGACTGCTTGCTTGAAAAATTATCCAGTGCATATAAGCCAGTATACTTGAGGCCAGAATTTTTGGAAATTGGAGAAGTATATGCCGGACATCATAGGGATCCTAAGGTGAAGTGTAGATGCAGTCATTTATAAACAAATATGCTGATCAGGCCTGAACAAAACACATGGTTTAATTTATGTTTGCCTGGGCAAATGATAATTAGTAAAAAATAAATATAGAATTATATTTAGTGTTTATAACTTGAAAATCTTACTTGAAGGGGCTAATCACTATTTGTTTTATAGCTAAATTGTTAGCTATTTTATTGAGAACATCTTATGTTATAAATGCCAAACCCAGTTCTCATTAGTTAACCTAAATAATTCACAGATTAACAGTTGTTGAACGTCTACTGAAGGTGCTATAGACCTAGGGGGATTTGAACTGTGGTCACTAACAGCCCACAAACACTAGGCAACCTACTGATGTGAAGGTCATTCCCATAAAAATGATCAAACCTTGTCATTCCTCAACAGACCCAGATTGGGAGTTGCTCCAAAATTCCTATTTTTAAAAAGATCTATTTATTTATTCTTATTATAAATTCAGATATATAGAGAGCAGGAAAGACAAAGAGGAAGATCTTCTGTTCGCTGATTCACTCCCCAAGTGACCACAACGGCCAGTGGAGCTGAGCCAATCTGAAACCAAGAGCCAGGAACTTCTTCCAGGTCTCCCATGCAGGTGCAGGGTTCCAAGGCTTTGGGCCATGCTTGACTGCTTTCCCAGGCCACAAGCAGGGAGCTGGATGGGAAGTGGGACTGCTGGGATTAGAACTGGTGCCCTTATGGGATCCCAGGCATGTTCAAGGCGAGGACTTTAGGTGCTAGGCCACACCGCTGGGCCCCTGTTTTTAACTTATGCATTGATTCTAACTTCATTCTCCGGGATCAGGTTTGCTGGCTCTCGGTAGGTTTTAACTTAGAGTTAATGTAAAGTCATTTTTGATTGGTTCTGTTCTCTTGGGAAAAATCTGTGTGGAAATATTGTCTCACAGGAGTATTTTGAGAGTACTCTGATAGTCAAAGGCTTCGAGTGTTTTGTTAATTACATAGAGGGAAACAGATGCTAGTTATTAGTATTCATACATGGTGTAGCATTGTGGTTCAAGTCTCTAGTTTTTGGCATTGGGGTACCTGGATTCAGATTCTAGTTCTGTTTCTTGGTGTGGGAAAATAGGATACTCAGCCTCATCAACCTTCGGTTTTCTTACATGTCACGAAAGATAGTGGATACTTAGTGAGCCTGCAAAAGTGGGAATGTCAAAGCGTTCAGTTTGCATTTGGCTTCTACTGAGCCCTTATGATGGCTGATGAAGAGTACACTTGCGTTTTCTTTTTGCTTTGTGTGCTTAATGTGAACTCTAAATGAAATGCAATCCCAGCGGGCTATGATCATCCTAATTAAATAAGAATGAAGAAGTTAGTTATTACAATATATGTCTGTGTTTGGATAATTAGTGTAAAGTGTAGGACATCACATTCTGCTTACTTTAATGAACACTTGGCTCTAGAAACAGAACTCTTATTTTTTCAAGATTTATTTCATTTTTATTGGAAAGTTATATTTCAGAGAGAAGGAGAGACATAGAGGAGAGACAGAGAGACAGATCTTCCATCTGTTGGTTCACTCCCCAAGTGTGTAACAGCTGGAGCTGAACCAATCTGAAACCAGGAGCCAGGAGCTGTTTCTGCGTCTTAACACATGGGTGCAGGGTCCCAAGGCTTTGGGCCATTCTCTATTGCTTTCCTAGGCCATAAGCAGGGAAATGGTTTGGAAGTAAAGCAGCTGGGACATGAACTGGTGTCCCTATGGGATCTTGGCACATACAAACTGAGAACTTTAGCCAACAGGCTATCGTGTTGGTCCCAGTCTTAATTGAGTATACTCACCTATTTCCCAGGCCCAAGAGGAACCTTCCCTCAGGGTAAGTGCACCACGAGGGAACCTTGGGAATGGGGTTATAGTCCTAGCTCCATCATGCCCCCAAAAGCCAGCGCCAGGATGAGTCTGGGAGGATTCCGGGCCTTGGGGTTGGGGGTGGATGGCAGCCCCCCACAGTGTGGCAACTATGGGGGATGCCCCTGCCAGGCCGGATCCAAGGCCGGGAATCAGCAGGACAAAACCACTATCAAAAGGCAGTGACTGAGTCCTTGGCTTTGGGCGACTAGTGCACCAAATGGTGCCAGGCTCTGCCTGTTGGCTGCCCAGCGGCGAGCTCTGGGGTTTTTAGGGTATGAAATTGCTGCTTAGAGACTCCTGTGAATAAAGCCAGCTTTAGTGTACATGAGAGATGAATTCTGGGTGATTTCCGGTTATAGGGTACTGAAACTTTCGGGTAAGTATGGAGACTGAGACCTGATGGTTTGGAGGGGAGGGTCCATAAGATCTATTTGAGTCAGACTGAATCACCAGCCAAATTAGGAATTTGGAAGGGTTATTAGCATAGAGCATCACTGCCACACACCGGTCCACACCAAAGCTATGGATGGGGGCCTGTCTAGCTGGGCACCATTACTTGACTGGGTGGTGGAACAGTGGACTGGTCACATTTGGCAGGGTCAAGACACTTACCAGCACGCGAGAGAATTTGGTCCGGGCCTAACCTCTATGGGGGAAGTGTGGGCCTAACCCTGTGGAAATACAAGTCCCGCAGGTTAGCTCGCAAGTTGGGGTGGCGAGGGGTTAAGCTAG
This sequence comes from Ochotona princeps, assembly GCF_030435755.1. Classification (NCBI taxonomy): domain Eukaryota; kingdom Metazoa; phylum Chordata; class Mammalia; order Lagomorpha; family Ochotonidae; genus Ochotona; species Ochotona princeps. The sequence goes on along the minus strand of NC_080832.1, from coordinate 13,221,367 downwards.
GAGTGACCATGGCACCTGCCATCACTTATGGATAAAGGAACCAATGGCATTCTGGGCAGGTCAAGGCAGCATCACCCGAAGGAGCATCGTAAAACAGGATGTGGACTGGGCTGAGCTGCAACTGGAAGGGGGCACACTGGGCAGGACCAAACAAATTTCAACTGACAAAAAAAGAATAGAAATCAGGATGGAGCACATGTCATTCCAACCTAGGCTCTTACAACTGGTCTACGGGAGGCAGGGAAACTATGCCACAGCATTGAAAGGAAAGGCTGAGACAGGTGAGGGGAACACCTGTGGGCCTCATGTGAGCTAGATTGGGAAAGGGCCTAATTGGGCTGACTGTTCTAAATGGTGCAAGCAAAATTAGAATGGGCAAGCTTTGGTAGGGCTTTACCACATTATCAGATGGCAGAGACTGGCACCGGGGGCAAATTCTGTTATGTTAAATGCCAGAACCACCTGGAGAGTGTGCAATCCAGAAGTTGAAGTGGCCTGGTAGGGAGATAGTGGGCACCTCCCTCGTGGGTAACCACTCCCACTGGAGAGCACGAAAACCAGGACAGGGGCAGGAGTTGCTAAACAGAAAGGCACCTGCCAGAATGGGTGTATGGGCTGGATAGTAGGCTGGTTGGGTTGAACTAGGCTTCAATGCCCATTGACAAGTACCAGAGCTTAATGGGAGGTGGGACAGACTGAACAAGCCTGCAGTACATACTCACATGCATGGGAACTCTGGAAGGGAGCAGGCCTGGTGGGGGTTATGGGGAGTCACCCCAACTAGGCTGCAGCTCCCACTGGTTTGCGTGAGGACCAAGTATGAAATGGGTAGGATTGAGCTGGACTACAATACCCATTGGTCCAAGTGGATGGACAGGGCTGGAAACAGAACTGACCCAGTGGAGACCAGTCACATTAAGCAGGGCCGTGACATTAACATGCTAGAGAACCATATCCAGGGGAAGATTCTGTGGGGGATGTGTGGGCCAAACCCTGTGGAAATTCTAGCCCCACAGGTTACTTCAAGAGATGGAGTGGTGATGGACTAAGCTAGGTGTGACCAAGGAGCCTGCCATCAATCACAGATTGAAGAACTGATGGCAGTCTGGACTGGTCAAGGCAGCACCACCCGAATGTGCTTCCTGAATAGGGTGTGGGGTGGGCCAGGCTACAACATTCACCAGCTCATGCAAGGCCAAAAGGAAGGCCAGACTATGCCAGGCACTGGCCTAAAACCCAATGGCATATATGAGAACTAGGTCTGGGAGGAGATCAAGGGGAGAAACTTGGGAAACTCCTCTGGTGTGTCATAGCTCCCACTGGTGAACAGGTGGTCCAGACCTGGGGGTCGGACAAGCTGGGCAAAGTAGCTCAAATGGCTCGTCAGTGTATGAAATGGTGATGGAATGGGCACACTGGGCAGTACTGGGCAAACCTTAGCCCACAAGTAAAATCAGAAACCAGAATGGAGCACTAGACACGCCCAGCTAGATTGTTGCACCAATTGGTCTGCATGAACCACAGACGCTGAGCCAGTGTCTAAGGCAGGGGTCGCAACAGGTGATGGGCTGTGCCAAGCTGAGTCAGAGCAATCACTGGCATGCTGAACATTGACTGGGAATAGGCCCAGTTGGGGAACTAAGGGGACACCCTAGCTGGGTGGAGGTTTACACCAAGGGGCGCACGAGCTGGAATGGGGCTGCGTTCTGATCAGGATACAGTTGTAGTCTCCCTTGGCACAAGTGTGGACTGGGACTAGATACACCAGGCCAGGCCAAACTGTAACACTTTCTGGTGTTCTAGAGGACCAGGGTAGATGGGGGATGGACTAGGCTAGGTCTCAACCCCAACTGAGCCATATATGAGCTGTACATGAGTATGGACAAGCCGTGGCTGGGATGAAACATCCAATAGCAAGAAACGGATGGGTTGAAGGCCAGTTAGGAAAAGCCACTTTTTCTGCTACGACAGGAGGTAAACTAAGTAGTGCTGGCTCATGGACCCCCTGGTATGTGCAAAATCTGGCACTTGGAGGGGTACTGATGGAGGAACCTGGGCAACTCCTCTGGCAGGACACAGATCCGGCAGGTAGGCACAAGAAGCATGGAAGGAAACAGCCTAGAAGAGGTCGTGGAAAGTGTCCCACTGGCATACATTTGGCATGGGTTGGGGGCAGAGCAGGCTGAATCTGTTCACGTCATCCACTGGCAAATCCCAACACTGGAACAGAGTGTGAGTGGAGCCAGGTTTGGTTGCAACAAAAGCAGTACACAACATGGAATGCCAAGGTGAGGTTGCCTGTGCCACATGTGACTGCAGCACCCAACCAGCACACGTGAGAACCAGGAAGGGAGGGAGCAGAGCCGGCAGGGGAATAAGAGGTGGTTCCCTTGTTGGACAGCTAATCCCACTGGAGAGCATGAGCTGGGATGGGGATAGACCAGAGTAGGCAGGGCTACAACACCTATGCGCCTCATGTGCACAAGATCAGGGAAAAGCCAGGCTGGGCTGATTATTCCTACTGGTGCAAATGAAATTAGAGTGGGTGAGGGTTTTTGGGGGCTTAGCCACAGCATCAGCTGGCAGAAGCTGGCACTGGGGGCTAGTTTTGTGAAGTCAAACCACAGAACCACCTGGAGAGTGCATAATCTGGGAGTGTGAGTGGCCTGGGAGGGAAATAGTGGGCTCCTCCCTCTTGGGTTACCACCCCCCATGGAAGGACACAAAAACTAGGACAGAGGCTTGGGTAACTTGAGAGACACCCAACAACATCCGTGAAGGCTGGACAGTTGAGCTGGTTAGATGGAACAAGGTTTAATACCCATTGACATGTATGAGAGCGGAATGGGATGTGGGACAGACTGGACTAGTATGCCACGCATACTGGCAAACCAGGGCAGGGGGCGGGCCTGGTAGGGGTTATTGTGGGTCACTCCGACTAGGCTGAAGCCCACATTGGTTTGTGTGAGGGCTTTGTATGTGCTGGACAGAACCAGGCTGGACTGCAGCACCCATTGATTCCAGTGGAAGACAGGGATGGAAACAGAACCAACCTAGCAACTGCAACCACCAGCTGATCTGGGGGATGAACTGTGCTGGGCCCTGTGCTTGCTAGTACATATAAGAATCTGGTCTGGGAACACCTCAGACAAAGTTTCTTTAAGGATCCTCCCAATTGAGCTTCCAGACTCAGAACCCTAACCATGAAAAGACAGAGGACAGAACAAGTCAATCAACCACCTCAGCTATATGTTGGCAGTGAAAAACTGGGCAAACGGAGACTCTGTGATGGACTATGTCAATCAGTGGAGTCTCCAATGACCTCATCATGCTTGGAATGATGAGAGTGGCAGTGATTAAGAACTGATGAACTATCAAAACCACTTGAACAAGACCCTTGGAGCATGCCCCACATCCGGGACCTGGGGTGGGAGACTGGGTGGGGCCTCTCCCTTAAAAACCCCTTTCATATCAGATATATTAAGGAAAAAATATGGAACTAATTGTCTTGTCCATCTTCCTGTAGCGCTTGAGCCTTTTTACCCTAATTATGTCTATTGTCAAAAAATAAATTAAAAAAAGAAAATATAATAAGGGACATGAATCAAAGGAATCATTCTTGTAACTAGAGACCTGCACTTAGGGCATAATCCTCTAAGAAAGACTAATAGAACTGACTTTTCAATTAAAAAATAAAGACACTTTTGTGCTTAAGAGTAGGGTAGCAAGTGGTTCCAGGAAGTAGGTTTTCCACATTTGAGGCATTTGGGGATTTAAGGAAAAAATACAGAAATCTGAGACAGATTTTATAAGCACCATAAGCATAACTTGTAGGCAAGATAACTTTTTTTAAAGATTTATTTATTTTTTATTGTGAAATCACATATAGGGAGGAGGAGAGACAGAAAGATCTTATGTCTGCTGATTTACTCCCCAAGTGAGCTCAACTACCAGTGTTGCACCAATCCAAAGCCGGGAGCCAGGAGCCAGGAACTTCTTCCAGATCTCCCACACAGGTGCAGGGTTCCAAGGCTTTGGGCCATCCTTGACTGCTTTCCCAGGCCACAAGCAGGGAGCTGGATGGGACGTGGGACTGGTGGGATTAGAACCGGCGCCCATATAGGATCCTGGCATGTTCAAGGAGAGGACTTTAGGTGCTAGGCCTTTGCGCTGGGCCCAAGATAGCTTTCTTATGTGACAGCAGAAAAATAGTGTCTCAAAATGTGAAAATAAAATCGATTTTAAATTTTAGTGTATACCTGAGAGGTGGTTGAAAATTGATTATTTATTTATTTTTTTCAATTTTATTATGACGTATTTTCAACTGACTATAATTGCAAGTTGAATCCCCCACTATATAAAGAATTCAAGAAGTTGTCAGTAAAAGGACTACTGTTCTTGCATGGTGCAGACAAGGGCTATCTACAATAATCAAATCTCAAGGTGTCAATTTCTTTCATATACATCACATTGGTGTTTGTATTGCATGTGTTCATTGACAAACTCGGAGAAGGTGCAATCCTTGTCTTTTTGAAACTTGCTTATTTTACTGAGCTTAAGATACTTAAAGGTTAATAGATTAATACATTAACAAAAAGTTAACGTTAGAAAATGAAATGACCTAGCAAATGAGACATCTCAAAGTTGCATATTATAAGTCATTGAGAAGGATGAGGTATTTTAAAACTATCAACTGAAGTGGTAAGGTGGGTCAAAAAGAGTGAATTCAATTGACTCCATATCCCCGATCCACTAAAATGACAATTTAGTTTATTTTTCAATTTAAGAAACTTAATGTGTAAGTTCTTGGTACAACAGATGATAGTTGTTAAGAAATCATATAAGTTCTTATCTAGTTAAGAAGAAAGCAGCTTGAAATCTTGAAATGAACAGCATATAATTACTATTAAAACTAAGTTGATAGTGAATTTTATCCAGGACTCATAAAATATGCATTGCATTTACTGAAAATGGACTGCACAAATGGTAAGAAAATAATTGACTAGATTTAACATATAATTCCTCGGGCAAACATCACACTGAGTGCATATGTGCACGGTCACACCAAGAGACATCAGGGAGAAACCGTGGGCAGCAGCTCTGTATTTCTTGCTGGATTTTCAGGTCTCTTCCTGTGCTTGGGATGCTAATTTGTCCCGCGTGGAACTTGACTTTGCTTAATGTGCTGCACATTTCAAAAAATAATTTTTTACTTCTGGAATTTATAATATTTTTTTTTCTTTGTAGATTGTGCTTTGAGTCCTTCCATGCCTAAACCTCTGGTTTTAAATTTATTTATTTGTTTGAAAGAATTATGTGGAGACTGGATGGGAGGGATGGCAGGAGGAAGGGAGAAAAAAAAGAAAAAGACAGGGAAAGACAGAGAACAAAATGTCTTCCGTCTGCTGGTTCACTCCCCAAATCGCTGCCATGGCCAGAGCTGGGCCAGGCTGAAGCCAGGAGTCCTGAACTCCCTTCTCATGTCCCTTTTGCCTTACTTGTACGTTTTTACAAATTGCAACTGATGAGGAGATTTCTGTATATTAAGTGAGGAGACAGTATAATTTCATTTTTTTTTGCCAGTTGCTCCAAGGCTCTACATTAAATAATGTACTTGCCCCTCCCCTCATTGACCTGGGAAACGCCTTCAGGATGTTTGAAGTTCCCCTGTGTGTGAGAATGTTTCTCATGCCGCCACCATTTCTCTGCTCCATTCGTGCATGCTCACACTAAAATCCGTTTTAATTTCTGAAACTTTGAAATTAGATGCCATAGTCCTTCTAGAATGGGACTTTGTCATCTTCAAAATGATTTTTGATGTTTATGTTGACTTTTGCTTTTAGATGAATTTAAAATAGACCTGTTGATGAGATTATATTAAACTTACAAATTAATCTAAGGAGGGTTGACATGTTTGTGATAATCTTTCTTCCCATTAATGTTATATAACCCTCCATTTATTTTAGGTCTTTGAAAATTACTTACCCAAGGTTTTTCAATTTCTTTCAAAAGATTGTACACATTTAAAAAATTCATAGCTATCTTCTTGGTATTTTCCTTTGTTTTTTAAGATTTATTTATTTTTATTGGAAAGGCAGATACACAGAGAGGAGGAGGGACAGAGAGGAAGATCTTCCGTCCAATGGTTCACTCCCCAATTGATTGCAACGGCCGGAGCCGAGCCAATCCGAAGCCAGGAGCCAGGAACTTCTTCCGGGTCTCCCACATGGGTGCAGGGTCCCAAGGCTATGGGCTGTCCTCAGCTGCTTTCCCAGACCACAAGCAGGGAGCTGGATAGGAACCAGGGCTGCCGGGATTAGAACTGGCTCCCATATAGGATCCCGGTGTGTTCAAGGCGAGGACCTTAACCACTACACTGTTGCGCCGGGCCCATCTTCTTGGTATTCTCAAGACATATTTAAAAATCACATTGTTTAATTGGTTCATTTGTATCATATATTTTTGAAAATGTTACAAATTTGAGATTATAGTACATACCCATTTAACATTTTCTCATGCTGGTGGATATCTGCAAAGCAAACTTATTGGGGGAGCTTCATCAATATTCTGCCATGGCATAATATCATTTATTTAACTATTTCCTAAATTATTGTTTATATACATTGCTTCTAACTTAAACTTTTTAAACTTAACTATAAGCATTTTTTTAAAAAATGTATTTTTATCTTATTTGAAAGGCAGAGATACAGAGAAAGACAGGATGAAGAGAGAGGCAGAAAATTTGTCTCTGTTGATTCACTCTCTGGATGTTTGTGACAGTCTGAGCTGGGCAAGCAAGACTACAGCCAGGACCCTGGCACTCCAGCCGGTTCTCTCACGTGGGTGGCAAGGACTCATGGTATATTTGAACCATCATCTGTTGTGTAACTGGATTGGAGGTGGAGTAGCCAGGTCTCAACCTGTATTTTGATATGAGATGTGCGAATCCCAAACTGTGAGTGGTTAACTGTGCCAAGCCACTGTACCAAACACCTACACCTGTAAAGATCCATTTTGTGTAATATTTGCATACTGTGATAAGCATTCGTAAGATTTACTCCTTGAATTTGAAAGCCTGGTTCAAAGGTATGCACTTTTTCTTGAATATATAATCCCAATCGTGATTGGTTTAGACTTGATATTATATCATATATGAGTATGTACATTGAGTATGTGTGTTAAAATTATGAAACTGATATATATAGATTTGGAACATGTGAAGAAATTATATTTTTAATAGCATGTAAGCGTTTTATGTTATATAGACTGTATCTGTTCTGTGAAAAGGAGAGTGAATGGATGAGTGGATAAATTATTCTGGAGGTTACATGACAAAGAGCTAACAGCAGTGAGTCCAATTGAAGCAATTGTGTATGATTTTGATTTCTTCTCTGTATAACACCCCTGAATTATTTGTGAATGTAACATGTAATTCAATTTTTTATATACATTTAGTAAGATAATAGTTCTATTTATTTTTTGGGAATATTTTTGTGTAATTCTTTTCCTATTTATATGACTGCTTTAATTGTTTATTCCTATCACATAGGGAAAGATGTGAAATTGACATACTGTCTTGTAACAACTATGTGTACTGTCATTGTTACATCTAGCTCATAAACTTCATAATTCGTTCACTTATTTTTCATTCGATTATTTTTTATTTTATTACATTGTAGGTGAGCTCATAAATGCCATTGAGTGAATTCATTCAGTGTCATCCTCATGGTGTTGAGGTATCAATAGCCCATGGCTGGTTTTACTATTTTCTTAGATATTGAGCTGTTTGTGGCTTACACACATTTTTTTCCATGAAGGAAGGCAGCCACTACCGCCAACGGCAAGATGCTGAGAAGCTGCTGATTATATGTCCATGTCCCTCCTTACTTACCCTTGTAGCTCACTCAGGAGTTGACTTCATGAAACTAGAGAAGTTAGCTTTCATTCTTTAAAAAATAAAACAAAACAAAAAAACACTCTCCTTGTTCTCTCTTGAGATACAAATAAGGAACAACTAGGTTTCGGGAAAAACGAACTCTCCCTAAATGATTGAGAAAATCTTGTTCTGACAATAACTTATGTCTGCGTCACCTTTTTATCTGAATGTATTTTCTGTAGGTAATAGTGGAAAGCGAGTTTGATAATATTACGTTTAAGACCCGCCCCCAGCAGCAGATCTTACTGTCATCAGGGGTCTTTTCAGAGGTTTTTGTAGCAGCTACAATGCAGCTCCTCCTGATTGCTGGCTCTCACTCCACTACCAGGACACATTGTTTTGAAAGATCTCAAAATTGCAATATTTTTATTTGGTCAACACCTGCAATCAATGTAATTCACCCCATCTTTGGGGAAAAAAATGGAAAAATGGCAACCCAATCTCTGTGACCTTAAAATCCTCCTGAAACTCTGAGATGCTCAGCTGGTGAGAGCCTGGTACTAATGATGTCAAGGTCATGGATACTATCTCATTCCCAAAAGTGAATCGCAGAGAAAAAAAAAATCCAATGACACTGGCCACAGACTGCTGTCTGTCTGCTAACCATTCTCAACTCGGCAAAAGAAGGTGATTTTGTTTTTTAAGTGAATCAGATCATGGCATGGATCTTCAATTTGAGACTTGTAGGACCAAGGAAGAAGACTAACTGAGGCCTAAATGAGGAAACTCTAGATAACTTTAGGTCAGACTCCGTCAAATGAAATGGCTTCGGAGAGAGCTATCCCTGACACTACCCAATTTGATTCCTTGTTTAGCCTATTCTCATATATTTTGATAATTTAGTAATACATAATGTTAAAAAAAGATTATGAAAGATAAAATTTCAAGATAAGTTTATTTTGGCACAAAAACATTTTGAAATCCATGAGTAGTTTTTTTTCATAATGTACGTTTTTATGATCTTTTGGAAGACTTTCCGTATTCATGCTTCTTTGATTATGTGTGCATCATTTTAGTTCCATTTTGCATGACCTTTCTGGAGTATTGTGTGGATCCTGAATGGTTTCTGTTTTCATGATATTTTCAGTAAGGATCTCAGCTGGTTTTCTTGTTACAGATGTTACAATTCTGCTTGTACTCAGTGCATTGCCTTTCCATTGCTTCACCTTTTCCATGTCCCATTGCCTTCTGTCTCTATAGTTTCCTCTGACTTTATCAACGTCACAGAGCTTTTGGAATGGATAGTCTCCTCTTGTACCTGTGCTGACTTAGCTTTGGGAGGCTTCATTTTCTGCTCAGGTGCAATTATCCATAATGAAAAATGAAGAAAATGACAGACGCTGTGATGCTGGGGTTCTCTTCCTTACAAAGCCTCATGCATTCTTGGGATTCAGAGGCAGCAATGCCATGTTGCACTCCTCAATTTGTTGAATTAAACTCTATGGTGAGAATGGAGTTGTGGCCCCAGCTACCCAGGGTACTGTAGTGAGCATCCAGAATTGAACAACGATGTTTGTTGTTGTTGTTGTTGTTGCTACAAATTAGTCTACTGCATGGTCCAGTGGGTGCCACCAGTAACAGGTGTCTATTGAAAAGCAAATTCTATAAATAATATTGTACAGTGCTTTGTGGCTGCAATATTGGAGAACACAGCTCAGAACATCTGTGAGCACAGGGAGTTCTGATGGATAGTGTTAACAATTGAGATCCATTGAGATGGGGTATGAAGGAGGACGAAAGTCCAGCACCTTCTGTGGAGCTGGTTGATGCTGTGGCTTATACCACATCTGAAACATAGTTTATGAATGTTTAATGTTTATTTATTTTCATCTGAATGAGAGAGAGAGAGAGAGAGAGAGGTTGATTGAGATTGATTGGTTGATTTCCACCTCAAATGCTCACTCCTCATATGCCCACACAGCTAGGGCTGCTCCAGGCCGAAGCCAAGATAATGAAACTCTGCTTGAGTCTCCCATGTGGGTTGCAGCAGCCAGAGCCCTGGGGCCATCTTCTGCTACAGGACGCATTAGCAGGAAACCCGATAGGATCCAGCACAGCAAGGACTTAGTTTGATTTGTGCATGTAACCCAAGTGATGACTTAAACTTGCTGTGCCACAATCTCACTCCATTTTATTAAAACGTTCAAGTTCAATTGAAATTTATTTTGGTTCATTAATACCTGTGACTGATGCCTGTTTTAGTTTTACATGATGGGTTTGGCTTGCTTTTGTTCAATATATCTTGTTAGTGTAGCAGAACTCAATCTCTGTGTGTGTGTGTGTGTGTGTGTTGTGTACACCATTTTAAAACAATTTAATCATGGGAGTGATTCATTCTGAAATCTGTATTGTTCTATGGAAGAAGTGCACAGCTGGTGAAAATAACCCCAAGGTTTCTCATTCCACTAAAGGAAAATATTGTATCAGTAATGCTTTACACCGTGACATTTGCAAAATCCCTGGGAGGGACAAATCTCATACTCCAGTAATGCATTGATGGAAACATCTGATGAGTGCCGGTGAGATCATAAACACTATCAGAAGTGGCAGAACCACTTCCTTAAAAGTTTTTCCACATCTTCAAAGCCTCAAAGGTACAAGTAGCCATTTTACCAGGCTAACTTTTGGTGAATCTTGTTTTTTCTTTCCAAATGTCTTGAAATCCAATTCATGATACCTTTACTTCCACGGTGAGGCCGATTTCCACCTCCAGCACTTGTTTCACTCTGTATGCCCTCCTGACAGCCCTTGTATTCAGTCCCTCCTCACACACATACAGAACACTTTGGTCCATTAATGGACCTCATTACGCTCATTTGTCTTTGCCAAGGACGATTGAAAATGATCGCAAATGACTATGTAATTATAATTAAGATTCTGTAGCTGCGTACACTTTATTTTTAACAAGTTCATTCTGTTAAGTTTCACCCTCCTTTGAATAGTGACACTTGCAGGTACAAGAAAGAATTATTAAAATGACAGTTCAACTAATATCTTGAGAGGTAAGCCAGTTATTGTGTTCGGTAATAATTATTAGCGCATAATAAATGGGTAGTAAATCTAGGTTTGTCCCAGAAAAATACCTATAAAACTTAAGCAGAACAACTTACTCTATAGGATTTGTTTACAAAAGTGACTCCCCTCCTTTTTATTTCATCTTTGTCTTCAGCTTTAATTTCATGGTCCCAAAGGAAGCCACATCTCAGGTGAAATGCTTCAAATTTTGCAGAAGTGTATTAAAAGGAAAATATGACTATCTTTTTATGTATTTTGCTAAAAAGTACAAGCATCACCAAATTACTAGAAAATTATTTTGACCATCAGCTCCTTGGTTCAAAAATGATTCCTTTTTTAATAGTTGTGATAATCTTGACATTTCCCAAGCAGCATCTTTAGGAACACTTTATTTCATTTCTCGTTTCCATTCAGAACATTTAATCAGAACTTAAATTTTCCTTTTCTTGACTTCATGTGGTCTTAATGTGCTTTTTTCTTGAGAAATAAAATCCTGAGTTTCTGGAGCTCTGTGTTCTATTCCTTCACTTTAGCATCATGGGAAAAATAACTGTCATTTCTCTATCCCTGTCTCTAATTCCCGCATCATTTTCCGCAAGCCAATTTTCTCCCTTTTCTTGTGTCTCTTCTAAGGAACTTTTTACTCAGCCCCATTCTCTGCTATTCAGGCCCTCAATTTCTTTGAGCTTCCCAGATTATCCGTTGTACATGTGTCTACTTTTTTCATTAAAATAGACTTCAGCCTTTTGGCTTCATCAATATATATATTGTCATATTTAAAAGTTATCTGCTTACTGATTGAGGAAAACTTCTTGTCCTCCTTAATCATACTGAATTAAGTAAATGCCGAACGGGGTTTATAAGTCATCATACAATGTGAAAGAATTTTCTAGCATATTTAGGTTACTAGGTTGTGTGCAGTGAAATTGAAGTGAGATGGTTTGTTATGAATGCAGTGTTGAGAGTGAAAAAATAATCTGCATATATGGCGCATCAGGTGAACAAGCCCCTGAGGCGGTTCAGCATTTGTTATAAACTGAATATATCTCGACAGTAGTGGGAGTAGTGGAAGAGGAATAAGGGCATAGACGATGGGTGGAGCTGCGGCTTTGATGATCTTTGTTTTCAGTCCTGAATTGCTTGCCTTTGAGCTAGGCAACTATTACTTTCTTTCATTTATTAAAATAAAGATTACTATCTCATATTTCAACAAAGTCACATGTAAAACACCACCAAACTATGTAGTACAATAAGCATTCCAGAACATTCCCTTCCTGAAGATAGACAGCTGTATGTTGAATTCAGGATAAGAAACTTGGAACTTTTTTTCAACTGAGAACCATTTTCCTTCAATCATTGTTGATCAACATGCTGTGTGTATCACTATCTCATACCTTTACTGTCACCATGAGCTGGGTATGAACTTGAAAGAATTAACAAATTGAATGAATGCAATTTTTGACAAAATCATTTTAAAAGATATTGTAATTTGGTTAATGTGCAGGTATGATTGTTGGCTGCAAATAGTGTTCCTCAGCTTTCCTGGAGTCTGAGCATCCAGCTGTCATTGTTGGCCATGATTGTACACATTTCTGGAATGTTTGAGGTCTCAGGCACAGTGGTGTGCTTAGAAATGCACTGAAAATCGAGCCTGGCACAGTAGCCTAGTGGCTTAAGTTCCTGCCTTGCAAGCACCAGGATGACATATAGGCGCTGGTTCATATTCTGGCCACCCCACTTCCCTTCCAGCTCCCAGCCTGTGGCCTCGGAAAGCAGTAGAGAATGGACCAAAGCCTTGGCACTCTGTCCCCGTGTGGGAAACTAGGAAACAACTCCTAGTTTCTGGCTTTGGATTGGCTCAACTCCAGTCATTAGAGCCACTTATTGTGTGAACCAGTGGATGGAAGGTTTTTTTTTCTCTCTCGCTCTCTCTCCTTTTCTCTGTGAATCTGCCTATATGATAAAAATAAATAAATAAATAAATAAATAAATAACTATTTTAGAAAGAGATGCACTGAGAAGTCCAGGAATATAGCTATTCAAGTCTCTTTCTCATAGAATTAAAGCCTTGCAAATTTAATTAGGTGCTATCATACTGGTTATGGGAGATTTACAGTCACAGTGAAAGTAAACTTCAAGAAAAGTCTACCTTCTCCAGCTGTCAAGTACCAAAAGTTTGATGAACTTGTCTGTGTTATGTCCCACTAGTTTGTATGCAAGGGGTCCACATGCCTGCTGTGTTCTCTTGATAAGGTAAAGCGGAAACCCCAATATTATCAAGGATACATGGAACTGGCTTGTTAATTCTAGTTTAAACCCTTGTATATGTATGTTTTAAGATTTATTTACTTGAGACAGCAGAGAGGGATAGAGAGGGAGAGGCAGGTGCAGAGTCCAGATGGTTGCCAGAGCTGCGACTGGCCAGGTGAACTACACACCAGGTCCTGAAGTGGATGCAAGGCCAAGTACTTGTGCCATTTTCAGTGTCCCTCCCACCCCAGGCCACTAGCAGTTTGCTGTAGGAAGTGGAGCAGCTGGGATTCAACCCCATGCCCATGTGGGATGGCATTGCCACAGACAGCAGCTTAATCCTCTGTGCCACAGTGCCAGCCCTGTAATCATCATTTTTGAACTGCAAATAAGTTGTAAGGTTTTTTTTTCCTGAAATTATCTAAATAGGAGCATTTTTTCCTTCAGGCTGAAATATTCCATTCTAAATCGGAATCCTTTATTCATTGTCATAACTTGTGACTTCTAGTCCACATGTGAAGAATGAATTACTTTTAGAAATTAACACAGGGACAAGGTCGGCAGTGGCAGGAAGCCACTGAATCATCTTTACAGGGTGTTAGGACTTCAGACAAATGTTGGGCTGGAGCTAGCTCTAATGAAGGGGCTTTAGAAATTTATAAACTACATGTACTTAAAGTTTTTTGCGCCAAAGTAAAATTATCTTTTAATTCAATGTTCCTTCAACTTTTAAAATACTGTTGTATGTTCTGCTTACCATGATTGGACTGCTAACCATTTCTGAAGAGCTGACTACATATAATACTTGAAGAAAAGACTTTCAGTATATCTTAGAAGAAAAGACTTTCAGTATATCTTACCTGGTAAGCTTCCTTTGGGATGTTATCTGTCTCTCTGGCTATTACAGACATCAATGGAATATGCTTTTGTATTTTGACTGAAGGTGCTTTGACTCACTGTATTTCTCTCTCTCTTTCACACACACACACACACACACACACACACACACTCTTGATTCCTTGCTTGGCAATAAAATCTACATTTTGTAGGAATCCAGTAGTCATGTCAGGTTGCTAAGTATATTTCTACTAAAGTGCAGATATTCTGGAGCAATTTGTATTTAGCATTTGACATTTGATGATTAAGCTTGCTGAAGATATTTTCAATGCAATTTCAGCTTTCACAATTGTCAGAGGATAGAGTTGGTATTTGTTGAGGTGAACAGATGTGGACATGCCACCTGCATCATGATGCATTAATTTTTCTGAAAAGTGGATAAGAACTTGTGAGAATGAATAATGGAATTCAAATCAGATGGGGTGAGATATTTGATATTCAGGAATAAACCACACTCTAATAAGCCTGCTGCTTTGTTTGAATACTTGAGGAGTCACTAATGCTAAGATGTAGTCAGAGAAAAGGAAAGGGAAAATCCCATAGAAGAGCACTGACCCTGGAGCACCACAGCTGCCTCTGTGGAATGTTGTCAGTGCATCCAAGAGTCATTGATCATTCTTAGGAAAGGTACTTTATAAGACAGGTAATTAACTAGAGAACTGTAAAGAACTTAGACACAATCCTTATTGTTAGACATTTATAAAAACATTTATTGCTTTACCTGCTTGAAATGGAGGAGACAGAGAGAGAAACACAAAAAAGAGATGTTTGTTCCTTGGTTGGCTCTCAAGAGCCCGTAGCACTAGGGCTAGGACAGGTCAACACCAGGCGTGCAGGACGACATCTTGATCTTCCACACAGTAGAAGGTGCCCAAAACAACACCATCCTATGCCACCTCCCAGGTGCATCAGCAGGGAGTTTGAAAGCTAAGCAACCAGAACTTAAATTGGCCATTTGTTAGGGTATGTGGATGTTACAAATGGCGTTTCAACCAGCAGCTCTACAATTCAGAGAGAAGTTTTTGCTTGTTTCGGAGAGAAATACTGCAATGGGGACTTTTCTTTGCGATGAGTATAGTGAGAAGGAGTTGGTGGTGAGAGTTATTTTCTTTTGATGACTTGTGCCTTAAAATTATACCAGTGGAACTTTATTGTGTCAGTAGAACTAGTAGAACTTTGTGGTCATAAGGGCTGTTGACAATTCTCCATTTTATCACCCTTCAATATGATTAATATTGTACAGATTATTACTTTAGAAAAGAGTCCTGCTTGACATTTTTGCTCTGGATATCCCACGCTTAAGGTGATGTAATTCACACACGAGACAATGAAGAGGAATAGGCCTCTTTAAGCTTCAAGAACGGTGACTTGCTCCCAGTTGAGAGCTTTGGGGAGCTAGTGTGTGAATTCAGTTGTAGGACAGTTGACAGGCCAAGTATCCCACTGGCAAGTGCTTCTTGCTCAGGAGAGTATAATTTTATGTCGGGGACCATAGGCAAGGCCCAGACATTTCTTGCATAATCAAGTAAAAGATGAAGGGACATTATTTATATTCAACACTGCAGGGGACTAAGAGTTGTATGGGGAGGTGAGGAAGCAGACTGTGTCTTTCACAAGTGAGAGAAGAAAAGCTATGATTTTTAGCTGTGGAGGAATAGGAGAAAAAAGACTTCCCAGGCTGAACCTCGCTGAACCTTTTGGCTACGGAATGCCTGCCAGCAGGAGACTCATCACTTAGCTATTACAGGGAAATGAAGCCAAGCAAGAAAATACATACTGGTTTTCTCCTCACCCATATATTTTGTGTTAGTAAGTTTGATTCTTACAGAACAGCCTGCCACAGCTGTCTCTAGAAACAGGATTTTTATTGAAATAAAATGCATAGTCAGTTTTAAGAGTGAAAATTAGATTTTTGACTCTAAGTGGGTAGCATTGGGAACTTATGTGAAGCAGTTGCTTGAGCTGGCCCTCGCATTTTGCTTTTTGAAAATGGAAGAAGGTAACATGATTTCATATGCAAATAAAGGTATGACAACCATGACTGATTCTCAGTTTTTCCCACTCCCTTCCTGGACTTGTGGGCACCTTCTGAAGTCCTTATCTAAGGACTATCTCCTCAATCACGTTGATTTCCAACAGAAACAATGTTTAAACAGCACAGTAACCAGTCAGGACAGGAACAATGAAATGCCTTTTAAGAGTTAAGTTTTGAGGGGTTGATATTGTTGGCATAGTAAGTTAAGCAGCTGTCTGCAATGCAGGCATCCGTTATAGGCATTGGTTAAATCCTGGTTGTTCCATTTCCCCTCCAACTTCCTGTTAAAGTGTTAGGAAAGCAGATGAGGATGGTGATGTACTTGGAGCCATGCACTCACAAAGGAGTCCAGGAAGAAGCTTCTGGTTTCTGGTTTCATTCTGCCAAAGCCCTGAGTTTTACAGCCGTTTGGGGAGTGATCCAGTGGATAGAAGAATTCTCTCTCCCTTTTTTGTGTAACACTGATTTTCAAATAAGCATTTTAAAAAATTAAGAAGGAAAAAGGAATTCAATGTGAAACAAATGCTTTCAAGGTAATGATTTTGATACATGATTTGGCAAAAGAGGAAGCTTAACACTTGGATCTGTTTGCTTTGCAGAAGAATTGATTTGAAAAGCAGAAGAGTACTTCAAAAACCTGGAGGCAATGAAATTAAAATATAACTATACTATTGCCCCAAATTTTGAAATCCATTCATGTGAGGCAGTCTTCAAAAAGTCCATGGAAATTATGTGATAAGGAAAAGTTATGCCTGGATAATGAATTTTTACAGCAAAATATAGCCACTATTTACTTCCATTTTTCCACAAAATCGCTGGAGTACCATGTTTATTGCAAGAAAATCCCTGTGTTGGAACACATGCGCTTGACAGGGCAGAGTTAGGCTGCTCTCAACTTGTGGGCACATGCCCTGTGTGGGGAGGTATGGCCAGGCAGGGCTGACAGCAGCATTATGGTTTCCTTAGTCATGCTCTACAGCTGCTCTGTGTGCTTTGCTTGTTGAGTTTCTGTTGCCACAGGAGGAACCTGGCTGTGGGCCACGGGTAAGGGAGAACCAGGCTGAGCTTGGAGAGCAGCAACTGGTGGGCTCTGGTTACTTCTCATGCAAGGGAGGCAGACTGAGCTTGATGGCTGTTCTAGGTTAACCAGAGTGGGGAATGTGCTCCCATGTGGCCATTCGGGGAATGAAGAAGTGGGTGAAAGAGCTCTATATACACATGATTCCCTCCATCTCCCTTTCTTCCTCCTCCCTCTCTTTCTCTCCTGCCTTTGTCTTTCCCTCAGTGGCACTTTTGATTTTCTTTCCCCAATTAGAGAAAATTTTGTTTGCCAGGTAGTTGGACCAGAATTTTTAGAATCATGCCATTTATCATCTAGGCTTTTAGTGTTCTTAGAACTTTTGAGAGGTATTGGCTTTGAAAATGATCAGAATCGCCAACAACAAATAGTGAGGACTACCACAGTTAGTGGTAGACTTTGAGGTTACAGCATGTTAACCTCAGGTTGGCTGTGTTGGATCTCAGTGCCATTTGAGAACACATGTTCAGTTAAGCACTGAAGTGCAAGTTGATATTATCATTGTAATTTTAGTCATGATTTTGACAAGTGCCATGAAGGAGAAGCATCAGATGCTATGACAGCAGTACTTTGGGTGGCCAATGGAGAGGAAATTTCTTTGAGGAAAGGGCATTTGTCTAGATTCAATGAGATAAAGAAGAACTAGGTAGAGGAGAGGAGACACTTTTGAGGCATAACAAAGGCATTTGGAAGAAGGATCTTCGTAGAAAGGTATCATAAAAAAAGCTATGCATGGACTTCAAAAAATTTTTGCACCAAGGAAACTTATCTTTGCATTGCATTTTCCACAACATTTTTGAAGTCCTCACAGGTCTCCTGTCCTGTGTGCATGCTAGTCACATAGGAAAAGCTACAGCAGGGTTGAAGTTTGATAAAATCTATGTGGTTTTGCTTTACACGTTGGGGTTGCTGACAGCTTTAATTTTCTTATTTGCCAACTTGATGGTGTCCTTCTGTATGATGTAATCATTATATAAAATTATATCCTGGCTCAAACTTTTAGCAGGATTCATCTGTCTTCCTTCACTATAGCAGGTTTAGTGACACTGTCATCTTCTGGACAGTGGAAGGACAGCATATAACTAATTTTAGTATTCCACGAAAGTGTTCTCAGTATTTTGCACTTGGCTGCTTTTAAAAAATAAATTTAATTGTAGGTCACTTTGAGATTGTTAAAATCAGATAGTAAGAATTCTCATAACCCCTACTCAACCTCCTCCATTGTTAACATTGAATTATATGATCCAGTCATCACAGCTTATGGATTCTTCATTAAGTAATTCCCATACAGTATTCAGATCTCCTGTGTTTTTGCTGCATGCGTCCATGGATCCTGGCAGGATATATGATATTTAGTAATCGTGGCTCCTTAAGCTGTCCCCAGTTGCGATAGCTTCTGAGACTTTGGTTTTGATTATCTGGACAGTTTTGTGCAGAAATAATCAGATATTTTGTAGGATGCTTCCCAGTTTGGGCTTTTGTGATGTTATTCTCATTAGAATGTTTTTGGGAAGGTAGATAACAGAGGTTATGTGAGATTCTTACCACATGTTGTCAGAGGTGTATGTAATTAGCATGCCTTAGCCCTGTTGATGCTGACATTGATTGCTTGATTCAAGTAGTATTTCTTTTCTCTGGGTTCTCTACAGCTGAACAACGACCTTGTGCTCAGACCATTATAATTAAGATGGAAGAGCAATGATCAGAAGTGGAGGGTGTATTCTCGTGGCAGCCAGTAGGGAGGGCAGGGATTGAAGCTTGGAAGCCAGGAAACAATGAACCATGGTTCATTAAGAAATGAAGAGAATAAGGTTCAGGAGACGAGGCCCCTGAACTTAGTGCTTGACTGAAGAGTTAGATCTGGGGCAGGTAGATGGGATCCCTGTGCTTCTCTGTAGTAGGTGCCCTCATCTATTCAAATTGGGCTTGAAAGTTTCCTTGGCCGTTACACTTTACAGGAGACAAAAAAGGTAATTCTAGCAAGATCCTTGTGAATAAAACTAAAAGAAAAAAAAGTGGATGATTTCAAATTGATAGCCAACATAGGCAAGATAAAGATATAGGGTTTTGTTAAACCTGAGGCCCAGATAATTATTGGTAACTTCTGCATTTGGTTAAGATGGAGTAGCATAAAAGTAAAGCAAACAAATAAATAAGAAACTGGACACAGTATCTGAATGGCTGTTTATAATAACCCTTGGATATCAAATAGTGCAGGCCTCTTCTCCCCTGAAATGGCAAACAAATGGATGAAGCCCTAGGATGGGTGCACTTCTGCCTACAGATGCTGAGGGCCACAGCAAGTGAGGAGGGACTCATGTATATTTTAATATGGAGCTCAGGACATGACAGTTGCCCAGTGAATGGCACAGGAAAGAAAAGCTCCAGGAATGTTGTGGTGGAATCAGTAGAGTGGGCAGAAGTGTAAGATTGACTTTCTGCACAAAATGGGACTTCAATTTGTATTTTGAAGCCTAAATTAGAGGGTAGCTAAGACAAACACAATACAGTGATTTGGGGAAATAGTATGAAACAAACAAACAAAAACAATAAGCAAGCAAGCAAACAAGGGCCTAGCTCTCCCTGCTTCATAAAAAATAATGGGATTTATAAAGAAAGTTGAAAGGTACCCTGGGATAGTCTGGAAATTCATGAATCTTATATTTTTTTCCAGCAGATTGTTGAGTTTTAAAATTTAAGATGCAAGCTGGCATCATGGCCTAGCAGGAAAAGTCAACACCTGAAACACAGCATCCGATTTGGCCACCAGTCAAATGTCCTGGTTGCTCTGCTTCCAGTCCAGCTCTTTGGTAATGACCTGTGTAATGCAGTGGAAGGTACCACATGGTTGAGCTCCTGCCACCTATGGAGGAGACCCAGATGAAGCTGCTGGTTCACAGCTTTGGCCTGGCCCCAGCCCTACCTTTTGCAGTTATCTGGAGAGCAAATAAGCAGATGGTCTCTGTCTCCATCTCTCCCTTCTACTGTGTAACTTGACTACAAATTAATATTACCAATAAACTTCTTTTCAAGTTATTCCCAATCCCCATACAATCATGCTATGCATATATAGGATGGCAGTTGTGAGTACAGGGAAAGAAAGAACATTCAGTAGCTTTATATGAACTGAATGTTTCACAGTTCCTCGACATAGTTAGGAACTTCGATTGTGATGATAACGTTCATCTTTGCTTGAATGAAGTTAAGCTTATAGCCTACTGTATCAGTCTTATGGAGGCTTTACAACGAATGCTGCTGTGGCCCAGAGTCTTGGCAGTGTGATGCAGCCCAGTTCTGACCCTCATGCTGCCCTCTGTAAGACTTGAACATTGTGAGACTTTGGCATTTCTTTCTTTGCTAATCGGGGTATAGTGACAGTACCTACCTTATGGGATTTATATCAAGAATTTGAAGGGAGAGCATTAGAACTAATCCTCTCCAAGACCAGTTTTACTAATTCTTATTTTAATTTGTCACTAATCACCACTTCTGTTTTCTTCAACATCTTGAATTTTAAAATCCTTTTAGTGTACTTCTTTATCTGGCTTTTTAAATATCTCATGAGTAATGAGAAATAATTGAGAAACAAAAGAAAGATGATTATGCAATTTTTTGAAATATTTAATGACACTTTAAAGTAGTTATAGGAAACTGGAAGAACAGTTTTATTAATGTTATATTAGTTTTGTGTAGAATGCATAGGATATTAAGAGAAGATTAAAAATTAAATGGTTTAAAAGCAAAGAACTCATTAGATTTGATCATTAATGAATATTCAGATATGTTAATTTTTCCGAAGACGCAGTAGCCAACACACACAGCATAAGGAACAATGAAAATCTCAAACTCTAAAGTAATTAGAAGTAGTTTTACAAAATACCTAAAGGCGTTTGGTTCATTAAGACAAATCTTTTATGGCCGGGACATGACTGCTCATACTGTTCACAAATCTTTACCTCCTTTGCTTTTGCCAAGACTTAACCTCTGTATCATGGCTTAGACAACCTCCGCCACACGGGGCACCCTTGGGAAAGATTTACCGTTTGCTACCTTTCTAGATAATGCCTTGTAGGCTACCCATCTCCCTTTCATTCTCATTCTCATTGTTTACTGGCATAAATTGCCTTGAATTCACTCTTCCTAGAGTGGATAACTCAAATCCATGTTAAGTGCTATCAAGTGGAGGCTTTTCCTTCGGCCTTAGCAAATTCATACAACAATGTCCTGAGGATATTAGAGTTGGCTTAACCCAGAGATAGAATTCAAGTGGATGGCATTCCAACTTAATGATGAGCTTGCCAGGTTAAAGAGTTTGCTTTCTCAGTTACTTCTATAAAATCAGAAGCCTGCTAAGGAAAGCGCTCAGCTTGAGTTTTTATAAAGAGGGCACAAAGTAACTTGTTTTGTTGTAAATGTTATATAATCAGTAATACAATTTGTGTTTGCACTACATATCCCATGTATGACATCTCTATTGTGCTGTTGAGTGTATTGCTCAACCATTCTGGAAAAATGACATCTTCTTGAACTCTATAACAATTCATTTTGCTTGTATGGCATGACAAGCCAAACACTGTTTGCCACAAATAAATTACTGGGCTGCATGATCTAAGCCAATTGATTTCTTTTCTCTCTAGTCATTTAGTATTTTTACTTTTTTCTTTATAGTGAAAAAAAGATCAGACAAAGTAGAGTGAGCTTAAGGTAAGACTATTATTCTGTGGTGCAGCTTTCCAAATAATTCTGGAAATGGTCTTGAAAGAGATCGTTCAATGATTTTTTAATTTTATCTTGGGTTTCAATTCTCTGGGCCACCTCTGTACTCCACTATTCTGCATAAGGAAGAATTACGTATGTTGTTTTGAAACAGCTTGCAGTCAGTGGTTCTGATCTTCAATTGTTACTTAACCTAGAGTAAATTAGAAATAGAGGTTCTATTATTTTTATTTTCTTCCATTCTGTTTTGAACAGTTTTATTTTAAAAGCTGCTGTATGTGTTCAATATTTTCACTGTGATATATGTAATTGCTACTTACAAGTCAAGAAGTATGCCTTTATCTTTGAGTCATATTCTGGATTTTATCATTTATAGTTGGCCAAGTAAAATCTAAAATTTTCTATTTTCGTTTTGCTTGTACATTTTGTAGGAACTTTTGTTCTTAAAATATAGTTCATTTGGGGTAAGCTAGAAAAATGCTTTTTATTGCTAATTTAATCTACCATATTTGATAATTTTATAGTTGACTCTCTTTCACATGTCCAGTTGTACTTTATTGTTATTTATTTATTTATTTATTTATTTATTTATTTATTTATTTATTTATTTTTATTGAAAGGCGGATATACAGAGAGGAGGAGAGACAGAGAGGAAGATCTTCCGTCTGATAGTTCACTTCCCAAATAACGGCAACCGCTGGAGCTGAGCCAGGAGCTTCTTTCGGGTCTCCCACAGAGGTGCAGGGTCCCAAAACCTTGGGCTGTCCTCAACTGCCCTCCCAGGCCACAAGCAGGGAGCTGGATGGGAAGCAGGACCGCTGGGATTAGAACTGGTGATCATATGGGATCCCAGGTGGGCAAGGCGAGGATTTTAACCACTACACCACCACGCCAGGCCCATTGTCAGTTTTAGCTTGTATTCAACAGTCTCCATAATTAGTTGTAACACTCAAATGGCTTCCTGATTGAAGTTACTGCTCTAAATACTGATATGACTGAACTGGGAGATCCATTTCTAAATTCTTTCAAGGAAAGAACATTAGTGGTTTGTCACAAATGCCCGTTTACATTCTTCACCTGCTCTATTCTTGGACTTTCCAGAGATACAAAACACCATTTCCCATGAACTGACCTCATTTTTTGTTATCAACAATGACTGATACAAACTTTTCATTTTATTAAACTGTAAGATGAAATTCACTGTTTGTATGCACTGTTGATGTTTTTAGCCTTTAGGCTCAAAAAGGTAAAATTTAGTGCATCTTGTAGAGCCCAGCCCATTTGAGAGCACTGCTTGTGTTTCCTGTGTCTTCCTTTTCATCTCTAGGAGAGTCCTCTCCACGTGACCCGACTTCATATATTTACACTATTCTAGTTACTCTAATTGGTATGTGTGTTCTCCAGTGAGAGTAATACAGAAAGTCCATGAGAAATTGAATTAAGAAATAAGTTTATTCTGATGCAAAACAGAATTGAAGCCATGAGTATAGGGGTCACCAATAATTTAATGGAAATGCGTATGATAACAACGTGTGGCAAAGATTTCACATTTGGTTCTGTTATTTTCCATGAGCTTTCCGACATACCCTGGCATAGGAAACATCCAGCAGTGAGCCGGATGCTGTGTGCATGATCTTTGAAACACAGAGTAGAGAGGTAATTTCATCTCCCTAAATGATTTCCTCTAGCAATCAGATAGTTGAGATATGTGATGATGGCTAGTCAAACACTGCTATTCTAATTGGACCCGATTTGCTTCTCAGTGTGCCTCAAATGATTAATTTTGTGTTGATAATAAATACAATTCAAAATAGCTGGTTAACAAATCAACGAAACAAAGAAGTAACTCCTTCATTTCGGAACCTACATATGGAATCTGACTTTACAGAAAACGATCATTCACCTCTCTCACTACTGATTTTTCAGGATTTACAGGATAATTGTGAGGACTAAACTAGTTATAATCTTCCATTTAAACTACATACAAAGTATGAAACATGTCTTTCTCAGTGCCTATTAGTGGTAACAGTTTCTGTAATCGTTTATTAAAATCTGATAAAATCCTGCTTCTACAGCTGAAAAAAAAAATTACAGGAAGAGGAGGTGCCTTCTCTGCTTCTTTTTAAGCTGTTCTGTAAAGTGGATAAGGCATCACTTGGGAGGTCTGCATCCCATTTGTGGATGCTGCTTTGAGTCACAGCTCTGCTTCCAATTTCACCTGCCTGCTATAGCGACCCCTGAGGTGGGGAGCAGCAGGTGAAGGGCCGAGTACTTCAATCAGGCTGTAGGTTCATGGCTTTAGCCTGGCCTGTCCCAGGCTGTTGCAGGTATTTAGGGAGTGAACCAGTAGATGAAAGATCTGTTGCCTAGGTATCACATCAAACATAATTTTTTTAAAACGAAAGTATGAAAAGTGATGCATGAAAAATTTATACACATGCATTTCCTCAAATTCTTTGATGGCGTTCACATAGTTTTCATGTTAGATATTCATTTGTCATGTAATAAAGATAATAAGAGTATTTCTTATGTTTTTAATATTAAAATTGTTGTGTAAACTTTTTACCCAATCCATTGTTTCCTTGGTATAAATGTAGGAACTGCTACTGCCTGACAAATTTGTAATTCTGAACTTCTTTGGAAACACAGGCAGAAATATTTGCTTTTGCTGATAACATTTTAGATGCATAGCATGTTCTTTCCCACTCTAAGCTGATGAGCTGAGCATTTGAAGCAGCACCTCAGAGAGACTGCCTCAACTTTTTCTGCCACATTCCATCATTTAGTTGCTGAGAACAACAGCTGGTTGCACCTTTGAGGAGAATTTTTTTTCAACTATTTAAAACTTTTATATTGGGAAAGAAAAAGGTTTGTGAAAAGTGAGAGCTACCTGGTGGACTTGCTTCTGTAAAAAACTGATCTGATACAACTCGGTGGATGGACGTGAAAGACTTTAAGTCATTGCAGTCTAGAGGTTCCTCACAAATGTTAAGTTTGAAAATCATTGCTCTTTAGTACTTTCCATTAAAAGGTATATGTGGATAATAAGCATATTTACTAAATGATTTTAAAATGTACATTTTATAATTTTTTAAAAAATAGGATAGTGTTTAATAGACACATGAAGTTGTGAACATTTAGGGAGTAACTCTTGTTGTGGGAAACATGGTGTTTGTCTTTCTGGCGTATGTCACTCAACATGATGCCCTCCATTCATACTTTGTAAGTGACAGAATTTTGGCTTTTGAATGGCTGAATAGCATTGCCCAGTGTTTATGTATACTGGTATTTTAATTCATTCATTATTTGTTGGACTCAGGTGATTTCCATCTCTGGGCTATTATGAATACAGATACAGTCACGTGCAAGTGCAGACAGCTTTGCAATATTAATGACTGTTGATCGGTAGAGGAATCTGTATTATGTGGTAGTTCTCTTATTATCTTGAGGAATTTCCGTACTGTGCTCTGTAATGACTGTCCTAGTCTACCTTCCCACAGTGGAAGGTCCCTTTTTCTCTACATCTTCACCAGCACTGGTTATTTCTTGTCTTTTTGATAATAGTCTAAAGTAAGGTGATCTCCCACTGGGTTTTGATTTGGAATTGCTTCATAATTAATGATATTGAATGTTTTTCATCTGTCTGTGAGCCATCTGTGTATCTTATTCTGGGGGAATTACACATTTTCAAATTGGATTTATAGTACTATTTGGAGTTGACTTGGTTCCTTCTATATTCCAGTTATTAACTTGTCAAGGATGTAAATTGCAAATGCCATTCTGTAGGAGCTCTCTTCACTCTGTTTATCATTTTGCTGTGCAGACTTTTTTTTATTCTGACGTATTCCACTGGTATGTTTTTACTTTTGTTGCCTCTTTGTGTTCCTATTTAAACCATCTCTAATCATTCCAATGTCTTAGATCATTTTCTCTTTTGTTCCCGCTAGTTAGTTCCATAGTTTTACGCCATTCAATATAGCCTCTCTTGAGCACGGCAGTATTTCATGAGAGAAAAATAGATGCTAAGCAGACAATAAACCTTAACAGCAGCCACAACTCACCTGACAGGGAAGTAGCCGTTAGTTTCTCTGTTTGCTAGATTCTCCCCAAGCATAAAGTCAAGCTTAAAGCAAATATAAAGGGAAAAAAGTAGAACACATTGCATTTATATTCATATATGCACATTGACTGAATGTATCTACTTTTCACAAGAATGCTATAAAGTGTAGGTGTACAAGAAATTCTGTCAAACATGACCCAGAAAGATAAAAGGATGGAGAGCGAGAGAATGGATGAATGACAGAATTAGGGAGAATGAATCGTATCTGCTGGTTCACTCCAGAAATGCCTGCAAAAGCCAGGGCTAGCCCGGCCCGACACAGCGAGCTTCATCCAGGTCTCCCATGTGGGAGGCAGAGACTGAAGCACTTGCGTTCGCAGGAAGCTGGGTCAGAAGCAGAGCAGCTTGGATTACAACTCTGATATGGGATGTGTACATTCCAAGGAGCCACATAAATTGTCACCACACAATTCACACCCAATATTTGTTCTTCCAATGCTGCCCCATGTTCCCATAATTTCTTCATTCACCTTTATCTTCCTCCACCTCACCACCTTTTCTACCTACCTGTATATTTTCAAATATCCAGTCTTTGAGCTCATTGGTTCTTTCTTCTGTTTGATTCTGCTGTTGCTTACTTCTAGAGCAATTTTTAATTTTTGCAGTATGATTTTTCATCTCCAAATTTCTATTTGATATTTAAAAATATGTAACTTCAATCTCCTTCATAGAAATTTCATTTTCTCCAGTCAATTCTTAAACTGCTTCTTTGGGTTTTCTTAAAGTTTGTTGAGGATCTTTGAAATGACTCATTTGAATTCCCTGTTGGAGAGTTTTCACATATCAGTTGCTTTGTGGTCAGTTTTCATCAGACGAGTTCACAGTTCCATGACAGCTGCTTGTCCTTGTTGACACATGATATCTCTGCACCTTGAAGCATTGTATGACTGTTCCAGTAGGTGGAATCCAGCTTTCCTTACACGTTGGCCTGTGGTTATTGCTGCTCTTGAAGCACTAGATGGCATCCTACGTTCAGTAGCACTACCAGACTTCTTTCATGAGTTGTCACTGTTTCAGCACAAGAGGATAAGCCAAACCCAATTTTTCCTAAACCTGCAGTTAGTATGTTCTTTGTATTGGATTTGAGGAGTGCCTGCCAAGAGTAGGCGTTCCCCACCAGCCTCCACCCTAGGCCGGGATGGATCCAGAGTATTTGCCCATAGTCAGTAACATGTGATGAGGCCTTGCATGGTTCTGTCTGACACTGTAGAGTCTAGTCCCAGGATCTTAACCAATTCTTGTGTCTATCCCCACCACAACTACCACCCTCCACCGCCCTCACTCTTTTGCATAACAGAAAATGACTCTTCTCGTTGTGCTCCCTGGGCTTGGGAGTGAGATGAGATCCTGTGACTTTGCAGATGTAACAATACTAAATCACACCCAGACTTGAAGTCACGAAGACAAGCGTTTCACCAAAATCCATATTTCTATGATGTGCATGTTGTTGTGCTCTAGTTATACCTGGAAATATTGCTCCCGGCTAGAGCTGATGCCAGCTGCTAGAATCTGTCTCATCAGGGTTTATTACTGTCTCTGAAAAGGATGGAGTTCTGTTGTGGAGTCCTGGTCTGTGGACCAGGGTCCACTGTGTTTTGCTGAGTGTTGAGTGTCTTTTTTTTTTCAAGATTTACTTATTTTTATTGCAAAGCCAGATATATAGAGAGGAGGGAGACAGAAAGGAAGATCTTCCGTCTGATGACTCATGCCCCAAGTGGCCGCAATGGCCAGAGCTGAGCTGATCTGAAACCAGGAGCCAAGAACTTCTTCCAGATGTCCCATGTGGGTGCAGGGTCCTGAGGCTTTGGGCTGTCCTCAACTGCTTTCCCAGACCACAAGCAGGAAGCTGAATGGGAAGTGGGGCTGCCAGGATTAGAATTGGCTCCCATATGGGATCCTGGGCATTCAAGATGAGAGCTTTAGCTGCTGAGCTACTGTGCTTGGCCCTAGTGTTGAGTTTCTACATGGGGAGCCCAGTCCTGCGTTCCAAGGCATGATGTTGTAGTCATTTCTTCCTACAATGGACTGTGCTCTCTTCTGTGCTTCTCAAGATTGGGAAAAGAAGAGATAAACCCTTGGCTGTGTTGATTAAGCTGGATTCTGGTGCTCTATCCTCGGGTACTGACTAAGGAGCAGGAACTGTGCGTCTGTCCAGTCCTTGGTTTCACCGTGTTGGATTTGGCATGCGTTTCAAGTCTAAGGCTTGGACTTTGTTTACTTTCCTTCCCCCATTCAGTCTTGTGTCTCCATTTTGCCCTGCTGGGGGGTGGCACATGGATGACCTAAACAACTCTTTCCTTTGTGCCTTGTTCAATGCATTTTTTGTATTACCTTGTTCACTCATCTGCATTATTTAGTTCTCAAGAATGTTGTCCTCTGGTTACTTGTTGAAGACATTTCTGTTGGGAGGTAATCACTATGGAGTTATACGCTGCCACCAGATGTGCCCCTGCTTATTGAAAAAGGTTCTTTTAATTCATGGTTAAAAGACTATTCATTTACAAATGTAGTCTTTGGTGTTTCCTGTTTGTCAAGAATGACTGTTACAGTCCTAATTTTATGACATTTATTTTACACACACACACACACACACACACACACACACATACACACATACACACACATTTGATATGCCAAAGCCAGTTTCTATTCTACTGGTTTACAAAAGCTGTCTTGGAATTAGATTTCAGTATTTCTATCAGCTATATGACATCGGAGAAGTGTTCTAAAGTTTTTTATGATGGTAATATTTATACCAGGAGACTGGCAAACTCTACAATTCCAATTGCTGTTCTTTTTCTATTGGAGAACCAGTTGTTACGACCTAAGCATGTATTTAAAAAAATGAAGAGAAATATATTTGAGGTTGGGCTTTGTATGAAATCTTCCATGAGGAAAAAAAATTAATTTTTCACCCATACTTTCAGGTATACGGAAAGACAGAAGAGGAGGAAGAATGCTTAAACACAAGCGCCAAAGAGACGATGGGGATGGCGGGAATGACACAGGGCCCTCTGGAGACATGAGAGCAGCCAACCTCTGGCCAAGCCCTCTGTTGATTAAGCACACCAAGAAGAATAGCCCAGCCCTGTCCCTGACGGCTGATCAGATGGTCAGTGCCCTGATGGATGCTGAGCCCCCCATACTCTACTCTGAGTACGACCAGACCAGACCTTTCAGCGAGGCTTCAATCATGGGCCTGTTAACCAACCTGGCTGACAGAGAGCTGGTACACATGATCAACTGGGCAAAAAGGGTTCCAGGTAAGGACACTAAACCTCACTTGTATTTTGAGCATCAGCATCTTTTCAAGAACTGGTTGTGATGACATGGGAGAAATTGCAGCAGAAAAAGAAATAATGCCTTGCTAGTCTACTTGTTTCAAGACTACATCGGAAGTTGTTAACTTTCAATATCCATACACAATGTTTCTCTTGTAAATCAGGAAACAATGTTTTATCATCACAATAGAAATGGTTAAAATTATTACTTGGTTCATTGATCTGTTTTCATCCCATCATATATGTCAAAATGATTTGGGTTAGGCCCTAACTGATAAATATGTTTACTATCATATGATCACAATGTTAGAAGAGTTTAACATTAAATGAGCCATAACCTGTTTTTTTTGTAATATTATTGAGAACTGTTATTTCAAACACTTCAATAATAAGCATTCTACCTTTAAAATCTTTTCTCTGGACTAAAGTGATAATGATAGGTTTATGTACTGTGCCAATTATTTAGCTGAACTAGTCTATGCTTAGTATTTTCGCAGAAAGGGAAATAAAATAGAAAAATCAATTAGCTCTTATCCTTGGGAAGAGCCTGTAAAAAGATACAGTGGCTCAAGTGACGCTTTAGTCCTCGCATTGATTTTTTCAGAAGTGGTGTTTTTGTAAGACGTGACGGCTGCTCTTGTTGATACGGGAGAATAATTCTGGTTATTATGAAAACACGACTAGAAAGTGACCTTCTCCATTCCCCGACATACCCAATTCAGGAATTAACAAGGACGAAGCCAGGCAGGAGGAAGTTAATTCTCTTTTCTCAACCCCTAGGGCAAATGGATGATGGTTTTTGACAGATTTGTTCATTTGATTCCTTTTATAGATTAAGCTAATTATTATCTGATCAAAGATTATTTTTGAAAATAAGTGGAAAAATGTGGAATATTGTACTTCAAGAACCATTGATATGGTATAGGTCATGTGTCTGGCCTCAGATATTCTTAACTGTATTTTTTATATACCAAGATTTCAACATGCAGTACTTTACATGGGGAGGCACCAATACCAAGATTCATTTGTTAAAGGGTTTCTGTATAAATGGACAGTGTCGCAAAGACTGGGTTCTTTGAAAGCATGGGAAATAAAAGGAAAATTTAGGTTTTCAAAAGTTCTTTCTTAAATGAAGCAGATACATTAAATGTGCATGTTGGAATCCAAATGCAAAATAACTGTATGTTTTCCTTTATATTAGCTATAATCTTGTTTTTTCATACTTCGGGAGAAGAGAATAAGGCAGCAAAAGACCTGTGGCCACTTCCATGACAGCCGAGTTGTAGTTGTTACTAAGTTTTACCGTCCTGCTAGCATATATTTTTCCCCCGTTAAATCTTGGCTGGCAGAATACAGGGTCATATTTTCCATACTTATTAGTGGATTCCCATCCTGACATTTTTATAATTATCAAACTTTGAAGAGCATTTAAAGTGATTCAAAATTAAGTTAAACTGCATTACTGGTAGATGAAAGAATCCATGACAATTATCTTATGAATTTAGGGGGTGAAATGGAGACAAAAAACAGGGAAAGAAAAAAATAATGCCCATGCATATCCATCCCATTGATAAACCTACCCCTAGACAAATTTGTGGTAATATGATAATATCATTATGTTAACTTAAAAGACCTGAATGATTCCAAAATAATTGGAGCAGACTATATCTTGTTACTTGATAATTTTATAAATATAAAAATCAAATTAAAAGGCATGCATATACATTTTTAATGTGTATTTGTGTCACTGGGATACAGCTTTGGTATATTAAAAGCCTGCTTTCCTGACCAAGAAAATTAGAAATAGTCATTGATTTAGAAAAGTTGAAATAAGAGATAATAAAAATGTCTTCGGTAAAACTATGAAGGTTGTTGTCTTCAGAAAAATTAACAAAGCTCTAATTTAAAGCTTTTATAGATTTAAACACCATTTGTCATATAAAAAAATAGCCTGGGGCCCAGCGGCATGGCCTAGCACCTAAAGTCCTCGCCTTGAATGCCCCAGGATCCCATATGGGTGCTGGTTCTGATCCCGGCAGCTCCGCTTCCCATCCAGCTCCCTGCTTGTGGCCTGGGAAGGCAGTCGAGGGCGGCCCAAGGACTTGGGACCCTGCACCCACGTGGGAGACCTGGAAGAGGTTCCTGGTTCCCGGCTTTGGATCGGCGCGCACTGGCCCGTTGCGGCTCACTTGGGGAGTGAGTCATCAGATGGAAGATCTTCCTCTCTGTCTCTCCTTCTCTCTGTATATCTGACTGTAATAAAGCGAATAAATCTTTAAAAAAAATAGCCTGAAAATCTGATGTAGACAGTGTTATACTATATGGGAAATGTGTGACTATAATAACAACTTGCAAAGGAGGGCATCAAACACATCATTAGCAAGAACAGCAAGGAAAATGGTTCTAGAAGTCATTGGAATTAGCTCTGGGTACCTGCTGAAGAGATGGGTAATTCTTAAGGTGATTGTGAATAGAACTGAAATTGTGCATTGATTTAATTCTAAATGATGACTGTCAATTAATCAACACTTTTGGGCACTTAATAGTTCCAGAAATCTTTTTCACTAACAATATTGGCAGAATTTCAGATGTTGCGATTACAAGCTGAATTTTCCTTTCTGTCTTTTTCTTTCTTTTTTTGTGCTTGATTTTAATGTTTAACACATTCAAAATGTTATTTTATAATGTGTAGATACATTTCCAAGAAGAAAATGATAGTCCCATCTTCCCTCTCACACTCCTTCTTTTTCCTTTACTTGCTATCTTTTTGCTTTGGCTTTTTTTTTTTAAGATTTATTTACTTTTATTGCAAAGTCAGATATATAGAGAGGAGGAGAGACAGAGAGGAACATCTTCCGTCCTATGATTCACTCCCCAAGTGGCCGCAGTGGTTGGTGCTGCACGGATCCGAAGCCAGGAACCCAGAGATTCTTCCGGGTCTCCCACGCGGGTGCAGGGTCCCAAGGCTTTGGGCTGTCCTCGACTGCTTTCCCAGGCCACAAGCAGGAAGCTGGATGAGAAGTGGGGCTGCTGGTATTAGAACCAGTGACCATATGAGAAACTAGTACATGCAAGGCCGAGGCAAGGACTTTAGCTACTAGGTCACCGCACTGGGCACTTTTTTGCTTTGTTTTGTCAGCTAGATAAAATAGTTCAATTTACATCATAGTAAAAATTAGTAATAGAATTTTTCTTTGTCTTTAGGTTTTCAGCACATGTCGTTTTTTGATGTTTGTTTTTACTAAGAATGTAGCTGTGGAAAGTATAATACATCACACAGTGTGATAGGCAGGCTCCAATCGGTAAGATCCGACCAAGATGACACGGAGGAATCATGTCTCCGTTTGTGATTTACAAATAACTGTGGCAACAAGAATGATCAAATGCACTTACCCAGCTCTGACGAGGACTTTGTAGTAGTCTGTGCTATCTGCTTGCTCTTTCTATTTCACTCGTTTTAGAAAAGGTTTTTCTCCTTATAGTTTGAATTAAAATTTTATTATTTTATAATCTGTATGTTGGTGGATATTTAGTTTCAAAGAGTCAAGTCATTAGATCTTAATTTTATTACTATCCTGCATGCAGTGTAGCTAGTGAGTAAATGTTAACTCACTTAACTGAAGGTCAGATACTGGGAAATTGCTTAAATTGTTCCATCTTTAATTTCCACATCATCGAGTGGTAGATTTTATATATTTTTAAGCAGGAGCTCAGAATGTGTCAGCTGTCGCTTTGCAACTTTAACAATTAAGCCTTTTTTTCCAAGTTCACTCTAATTTTACAGAGTTCAAATGGTATTTCATTCGTCAAGTTTGCATTCTAGTTTTGTATGCTACCTGAAGATTTGGACAGATGTTGACTGGTAGCGAGAGGCGTGCTGGCCTCCTGCAGGCTGGGCGCAGTCCTGGAGTCCCTGCAAGAGGGGTGTGAGGGAACGGCTGCTGGAGCTGGAAGCGGCTGCCTCTGCCTCTGTGCCAGTTCAAACCAGGCAGCCTCCCTCCTTCCCTTCTGATGCATCCCTTTGTTGCTGTCCCTGAGCCAGGCTCCGTGCTAGTGTATCTTAGACTTCTTCTGTGCTCGTTTTCGACCCAGGAACACAGGATCTGCATTTACCGAACATGTCTTCGACCCATTTCCGAGCTCAGAAGTCTGGGGTGTTCCTGATGTTGCATGGTTGTCTCAGCTATTGCGGCTACAGGCTGCTATACTTCTGCTTCTGCCTTCCACAGGGATCCAGAAGTTGGCTTCCTGGCTATGCTAGTTTCATCTTTAAAGTTCACAATGGACTGAGCATAGGAGGGGCTTGAATAAAGGAATAAATGGCTAATGAATGGCAACTTTGGAAACTCATTTTCCAAGGTCTCTGAGTCCTGTTAGAACTCACTTTTTGCCACAATGCAGAGCTATTTCATTCCTGCTTCCTAAGGCTGCAACGTTCACAGTTTTTACCTCTCCTCAAAATCCACCTGTTGCTCTGACATCTCTGGCAGCTGTCCCAGGGAGACCCTGTTTCCAAACTTTTTTTTTTTTTAATGAAGAACAGAGAGAGCCGTGTGGAGGAAGCTGAAGACAGGAGTACCAGCTCTAACAGACCTTTGTTGTTATCGGCTAGTGAGTCTCACTTAGTGAGGGGACTTGAAAACTTACAGTGGGTGGGGCACGAGGGCAGGGAGAGGGCATGATCCCTCAGTCTGGGATTTGGGAGCGTTTTCAAGGAAAACATTCTATTTTGGGAGGCTCCTGTGGATTCCAGGGACTTGGCCGGACTTCCCAGTACTGTGCTGCCTAAGTGTGATCAGGCCAACAGACCCTGCTCCCTGACGGTTGACGTGTTCTTGCCTGCTACAGGATAGTACAAAGATGATGTGGAAGGAGGGCCGCTCCTAGGAGAGGTGACAGACGCAAGTACTGAAAGGCACCATTTGACGTGTAGGTTCTACAGCCCGTCCTTCCTGAGAGCCTTGAGCCGTGAGGCATGAATGGTGGCACCCTCTGACTGTCACCACCCAGCAAGGCGCCTTTTCATGTCAGCCTTGCCCAGCTTTGCATGGCTGCTCTGAAGCTCTTGGCAGAACCCAAGGAAAGCAGCTATTCATTTGATTTTCCTTTTGTCTGAAACTGTGTAGCCTCATCAGGGCTTCTTGGCTTGCATGCTTTTAAGCCTTTAAAAATCCTGTACTCATTTTGAGAGTATTTGAGCAAAATGGCCCACCTAGATCTCTTGGCCAGTCTGTACGCCAGGCTGTGTTCCAGGGATGTGGGCTGGACCTCAGAACCTGCATGTTTGCCTTGAGCATAGTGACTAAATGGTTCCCTCTCTCCCCGCCCAGTCATTTTTGTCGAGTATTGTCCCACAGCCATGACATGCCCAAAAGGGATTTAGAATGGACAGTGTCAGGTTTTATTAACTTTTTGTGTGCTATGAAGTAATATTACTAGGGAAGTCTTAGGGTTGATTGTGCTTCCTTCAGAAGATATGTTGGTATCCCTATGTGTGGTACCTCAGGGGTCTTATTTAGAGGTGGGGTCCCTCTAGAGGTTCAAATTCAAGTTGAATATCATCAATATAGAGGCCTAATCCAATGACTTGGGGTTCTTACTACAATGGAAATTTCGACAAGGAGATAGATGTGCGCAAGGTAAAGGTTATGTGGTTGGAGTGGTGCGTCTCCAGATCCAGGAATGCAAAGGCAGGCATCCTAAGCTAGATGAGGCGGCAGTGAGCTTTCCCCAGGACCTGGAGAGGTCACACCCTTGCTAGCACCTTGAATGTGGAGCAACTTGAAGGGAGGCACTCAGGCTCCAGGACTCCATTTCTGTTGTTTCAAAAGGCATCTTTTTTCTACGTTGAATGTGTGCCATTAGAGAGTGAGTAGAAAGTGTACTAAAGCTAATTGAAGAGGAATGGTTGGTTTTGTAGGTATGGTTAATCATTTACTCCTATGCATTCTCTGCTCTCCCTGCAAAAGAATGTCCTTAGCATGTGCTCCGACTTTGAAGTTGACTTGGCACTCCAGTAGTGCTATACATCCACCTGGTCGCTGCCTTGTAAAAGACGTTAGCCTACGGAGGAATGTTTTCCTGGTACATTGGTGTCTTTGTTCTACTTGAATTCACTGTGGCATACAGCAGGAGGTTTGACTCCAGTGTGGGCTTTACAATGGGAGCTGCCCAGATTTTCTTTCCATTTGTTAAGCATTCTTCAAAAGTCTTTTAGACATCTTGCATTAGATGTTGACTGTTTTTCAGTCTTTAAAGTAGTGTCAAAGATATAGTTAACTTTTCCCAATTCTGAAATTAAAAGAAGAAAATCATTTATTTATAGCAATCCATCTAATTAGTAAGTGACAAATATCTGTATGATCAGTGTTTCTATTTGGTAACTTGGGTGATTTGGATGGGATTTGTTCCCCGGGATTACAGGAATTAGAGACTCATTTCTCGGTGTGGTGTGAACCTCGAGGAGATGGGACCTTGTGGGAGGTCCTGCAGTCAGTAGGGACTCTGCTCTAGGAGCTGGGTTACCTTCAGGAGTCGGCATGAGAAGGGAGAGCAAGTGAGCCTGGCTCCTGGTCCTCCCCGGGTTTCCTGCCTGGATTGTTCCCTGCCTCAGTTCCTACCCTGGCAGCTGACCTTAGGTCCCCACCAGCAGCCGTGTGGACTGCTCTGCCCTTTTCTGGACTTTAAGCCTTCAAAACTGGGAGTTCCCCAAGTCTCTTTTCTTTGTCATGTGTCTGGTTTGAGTGTTTCAAGCAACTCTCCATTCATCTTAGAAAGATAAGACAAAAGGTCTTGAGGCTTGAGATGTGGAGACAACACCAGGGCTGCGAGGTATCCACAGGTACTATTGTTTACTTTTCAAAGGAAATCAAACTGTTCCCCTTGGAGAGAAAAAGAAGGATGTGTGAGGTTTTCCTTGTCTCTTTCCCCTTCTGTTCTCAGTGACCCCCAGATGCTCCGTGCATGGCTCAGGGTGCTCCTGAATCTTTCCGCCAAGTGGAAGCGTGAGTGCATTCAGAGCTGCAGCCATCTACACTTAGGTTCATGAGTCACAGAAGTCTAAGCATCTCATTGGTCAGTTCTTTCAGCCACAGACAACAATTAAATGGCACATTTGTGTCAAACTAGCCATCATTCCCTTTCTCCAATTCACCAGCAAATCCGTTTGTTTCTCCTGGTCCATTTTTTCCAGGGTCTCCATCCTTCCTTATTCAACTGTGAAATTATCTCTGGGCTTGGATAGTCTTTATCCTTTGTCAGTCACTCTTCCTTGTCAACACCTCCATGTTTCTCCATTTCATTGTCACTAATCTAAGTCTACCTTTGAATTTATTTTTCAGGCTTAAAGTCTAAAATATCCTCCTAACTGATCTTTTTGGTTGCAGCCTCCTCTTTCAATCGGTTCTCTTTGTCACTTCATTCCCCAGTTTCTACAAATCATCATGTCACAATGCCACCCTACCTGTACAAATTTCTTGTGACTGCTGTGGCAGGTTGGCTTAAGACAACAGTATTCTCTTATAGAAATCAAAGGCTGCATGGGACCGTGGCTTCCAGAGATTCCATGCCACATCTTCCCAGTTTTAGTGGCTGCTTGGCATCTTTGGCATTGGTTGGCTTTTAGCTGCATCTCTCTGGTCTCTGCTGTAGTTAGTTGTCGCCTGATATTCTCTCTTGTGCCTATGTCTTTGTTACCAAAGTACCTTCTTCTTAAAAGAATGACAGATGTCCTAGATTTAGATCTTACTTTCAGCCAGAATGCTTTCATGTTAACTTGATGATCCCACCAAAGACCCAATTTCCAAATATAGTTGTACTCAAATATAGTTTCTGGCTGAATATGACTTTTAGGGACCAAATATTCAGTTTCAAATTGGCATCAGGACCTTATTATCTAATTTATTGTTCTAACATAAATGATAACATTCTTTAAAGCTTAATTATAGAAGCTCATGTGTTTTGACATGCCTAACTAAGTTAACCTTGTGTAAACAAACTTTCGGGACAAATCCTTGTAGAAAAGTTAGTTGCGTCCTATTTGCCAACAAGTACTGCTTATGTTAGACAATCTCTTTGGTCCATTCCTTGCCCTGTGTTTGTCTTCTTCACATGAGGTATTTATTTTAGTTTTGTCTGCCCTTTCTATTCAAAGTTTATGCTCGTTTTTTCTCTAAAGGAGAACTTTAGATACTACTTCCTCCCTGAAACAAACTCCTTCAACACTGTGACATTGATTGGAGTTCGCCCCACAGGGCAACCAGTTCTTGGTCCCAAATATCTTGCCGGAAGTAGATTGTGCAACTGAATCAACTGGGGCTCAAAACACAGAAACAGCTGCGAAATATTTTCTTGTTTCCTTCATGGTGGATTTGTTGCTGGATAATTCATTTGTCGTGTTAAATAAAACATTATAGGATGTCATTTTTTTGGAACAAGCTCCTGCAGTAGGCACCAACAAAAAAATCAACATGGAGTCAGTCATCGTAAAAGTCAAAGTGAAACTAAATTCTTATCTGACCTTCCTGGAATCTGAGAGAGAAACAGCAGCCAAGATTCCCAAGCAGGCCCGTTTCAACTGGCATGAGAATGAGATTCCCTTTGCTTTAATTATTACCTCCTCAATCCTTACAAAAAGTGACACGAAGTAATTTGAGATTAACCAATCAGCTATTTCTCTGTTGCTCAATCTCTTGTTCCTTCCTTACAAGGAAAGTAACCTTGGGATGACCAATCCACATTTTATTCTGTTTCTGCTCTTCAGTATTTCTCTGCTTATAAAACCAACCTTGCCTGTTCTGCAATTGGAACACTTATTCTATTATATGGAATGAAATATTGCTCAATTCCATAAAAGCAAAATAAAGCCAATTAAGACCTTTATAATAAATGGTCATAACTTGGGCTTTTGACAACACTATAGCTGATTATTTTTTTGAAATAGAAAGATGACTAGATTTTGTTGATTGGGTTTCTAATTTTGTCTAGAGAATTTCGTTAAAGGAAAAATATTTCTGTGACATGGCTTTAATTTGCTTAATCCGTGAACTTGTTGTTTAAAAGTTGTATATATGCACAATGAATGTATATTCAATGAATCATGTTTTAATGTAGGAAGGGTGTCTTTCATTTAAATGAGACCTACACAGATAATGCTGTGAAATGACCATTATTTGACAAATCTTTTTATTGAAAAATAAGTTTTCACCAGGTTTCATATAAGTTGAATATAGTGCATTTTTCATGTTAGACCTGTGTTCCTAGGATGGTTTTGAATTTTTACAACTTCTTAATGTTAAATGCAAGTGACTATGTTGCATGTTTCTGTCTTACGCTATTCTGTGTCTAGATCCTTCGAATCCATTTATCCCCAAAAGTGGTATGCTTAGAATTTTTTGTGCCCCAGGCATCCATATAATCCATTCATGTTAGATGCTAATTTTCTTTAGGGTGAAAGGTCAGAAAGCTGAAAAGAGGGTAGAAGTTCAGTATCAGCCTCAATCAGATCCAAGTAGGTGGAGCCATCAGAAGCAGTAAGAACACTGGCAGGAATCTGTTGGATAAGATTGAATTCACCTATTTCCCATGCAATTTTCTATAGAACTAATAGCTTTCTAGAGAAACCTCACTACACAAGTTTGAAATTTGATTGCCACCCACGTTTGTGCTTTCCCATCTTTTACCAGAACCAAAGGTCTACAGTTAATAGGTTTTCACGGTAGTCTGTAAAATGCACTAGAATCTAATCTGTTTACTTTTGGCACAATTAATGTTTCTCTCCCCTCATCTCACTCCTAGCCTCCAAATACTCTTGCTAAGTATTTTCTTGCTAGTTCAGAAATAAATCTGCTTCCTCAAGCAGGTGCTTAACCTTGAAACAGATTGAACAGTGTTAATACTAGACGAGATGTAATATGTGTTTCTTTTCTCTAAATCAAATAACAATCTTTGCAAACCAAGAAATTCATTGCTCAGAGCAGACAATGTTAATTGTTGTTGTAAAAGGATTCGTAACAGAGAGGTACTTGTTTAAGGGAAACAGGTGCCCATTCTACTTGCTGGTATTTTGCCTAGAGGATGAGGTATTAGGAAACACAGGGGTGAAGTCCTATTGCTTAAGGTGTTTGAACATTAAGTAGTGAGCATGGGCTTGGGTTGTTAATGTTTCATCTCGCCTGAGCCACCGCAAACTGCCCAATATATATTCAGTTCATCTTCAAAAGGGTAAATGATAAATTTAATTCTGCCCAGTTGGGAGTCCCCCTCCTGGGGAACCTTAGGATTTCAGTTCTGCTTCCTTGGTTACCAAGCTGTCCCATGATGTTTGCTGCACCTTGAAAGGCTGGTTCCCTTTTGTAAGTAGAGTGTTGCTGTTTTAAAAATCTAGGTTCTCTTCAAATGTTCTTGAGACTGATTCACTATGGTTTAGTTTAGAAAACAAGTGGCCTTGACATTCAGATTAGAACTTACTGTTTAGTTGTATCTATGGGAGTCCCTAATGCAGTCATAGGGAAGTGTGGCTGCTAAATGAAGGGGGTTTTAATAAAGTCGTGCCAGCGTCCTTCTCTAGAAGAAACCCAAGTTTCTTTTTCTAGTGTTTCAGTTACTCATTATCTGATAGCTTCTTAAACAAAAAATCTAATAAAATGGGGGACAGTCCTGTCTGTGGAGGAAATTAAAATGTCTGTTCTTGAAATAGTGCATCACGTTGTAATATTTGGTTCTTTTTACGTGGTCAAAGTACTTGCCTATATTAGCTTAGGCCATTGGAGATGAACTGATAAAAGCTTTGGATTTAAGAATCATCCAAAGCTTTTCCCTGTGAAAGAGTATTTGTCAAATGCACACAGTCTAGCTTCATCTGTAGTATCTTCCTTGTCGTATCAATAAGACAGACATGGAAGATAATCAAACTTGATTCCTTTTACTATTGTTTGCAATTCAGAGATAAGAGTTCAAAAATATATTGCCCATGGGCCTGGCATGGTAGCCTAGCACCTAAAGTCCTCACCTTGCGTGTACTGGGATCTCATATGGGCTCCAGTTCTGATCCTGGCAGCTCTGCTTCCCATCCAGCTCCTTGCCTGTGGCTTGGGAAGGCAGTCGAGGACAGCCCAAAGCCTTGGGACCACGTGGGAGATCTGGAGGAGGATCCTGGCTCCTGGCTTCGAATTGATGCAGCTCTGGCTGTTGTGGCTGCTTGGGGAGTGAATCAGTGCACAGAAGATCTTCTTCTCTGTCTCTCCTCCTCTCTTTATATCTGACTTTCCAGTAAAAATAAATAAATTTTTGAAAAATATGTATAGTCCTTCCCCAGGTAGATTTTGATTTCCCAAAGGTGTGATCCAGAACAGTGCTGCCCTGACATTGATCTTGTGGAACTGAAGGATTCTGCTAAGATGGATGATCAAGGACTTAAACATTTCAAAAGTAATACACAAATATATAGTCCGATGGAATCAGTCTGTCTGCTAGTACTTAACATTTGCGTATGAAATACATGATTCCAGCCTTATGAAAGTAGAGTCGACTATTTAAATACAGTCTTTAAGCTGTCCATGTTAGTTCTGGAATAAAATCTGATTTTTTTTAATATGACAAGTTGAATGGACAGTTGTCGTAAATATTTCATCAATGTAAGAACAAATCACAGGGCCAATGTTGTGACGTAGTAGGTAAATCTGCCTTCTCCCACACTGTCTGCATCCCATCTGTGTGCCTGTTCATGTCCTGGCTGCTCCACAGCTAATTCGCCTCCCACTAAGTGACCTGTGAATAGAAGTGGAAAATAGCTTAAGTGTTTGGTCCCATTCTATCCATGCAGGAGACCTGGAAGAAGCTCCTGGCTTCAGCTTTGCCCAGTAATAAATAATTGTTTTTTTAAAAAATAATCAGAAGAAAAATATGAATTCATAATAAGTAAGGGCTTATTGGGAAAAAGGTCACCGCCTCTGAATGTTAAGTTCCCAGTGTCCCTGTGAGGTAGATATTACTGTGGCCACCTTAAGGCTAAAGAGGTAGAGGGCGCTTTTGCTGAGAAGCTTTCCCAAACATGTTATCATGGAAAGGCTTGCAGAGCCCCAAACAGTCTACTTCCTGTGTGCCCAGAAGTCCATCCTGGGAGCAGCTGCATTTTCTGACTCAAAGCCGGTTTTCAATATTGCAGTCAGTCACCATCAGGATTGTCACTGCTCTGTCAACAACTCTGGCCCGACTTTTGACTGTT
The DNA here is from genome assembly GCF_030435755.1 of Ochotona princeps. Taxonomy (NCBI): domain Eukaryota; kingdom Metazoa; phylum Chordata; class Mammalia; order Lagomorpha; family Ochotonidae; genus Ochotona; species Ochotona princeps. Next base: position 13,179,816 of record NC_080832.1, on the reverse strand, counting down.
GGAATTCTGTATGCATGCTATTGCATGCATGCATAGCTTTAAAATGTGAGTTGAAGACCAAAAGACACTCGCTTATATTTGAGAATTATTGTTATTCTTTATAAGGCAATTTCTTTTCCTATATGAGAGGATGTTTTCTGAGCATAATGGCAGACTAACATCCCCTACTTGGCTTCAGGAAATACCAATTTCCCACGTGCTTGAATCCAGCTCTGTGCTGATGAACAGGCAGCGGGTTCTGTCACCTGATGGTTTTGTATCACTCATACTTTTGCCCTATATTTGAATTTTAAATATTTATCTGTTTTTTAAAAAGATTTATTTATTTTTATTGGAAAGTCAGGTATACAGAGAGGAGGACAGACAGCAAGGAAGATCTTCTGACTGATGGCCACAAGAACGGGAGCTAAACCGACCCAAGCTAGGAGCTTCTTCCTGAGTCTCACACCCACGCACAGGGTCCCAAGGCTCTGGACTGTCCTGGACTGCTTTCCCAGGCCATAGGCAAGGAGCTGGATGGGAAGCAGGGCCACCAGGATTAGAACCAGTGACCATATGGTATCCTGGCACCTGCAAGGCAAGGACTTTAGCCACTAGGTTACCATGCTGGGCCCCTCTATTTGAGTTTAAGTTGTGCCCTGTCTGAACTGTTTTGAGTGTGTGTGTGTGTGTGAGGGCACTCCATGTATCTGCTTGGGGACTGGCAGGAGGATAGAATGGGTGCAGAGGAGGGGGAGCTGTACTAACAGGTAGGTAACCTTTAGCAGGAAATGTCCTCTCTTCAACCCTTGCGTTCTCAGTTGCAGAGCTGTGCTGAGTTCTCCCATCTTTGTTGGAATCGTCCCATTAATCAAGCTCCGGGAAAGACTGCTCAGTCATCTGTGAAAGCCCGAGCTCTGACATTGTTAGAAACTACTGGTGCAGCACACACCTTTTCTGCAGTGAACAGACGCAAATGACTATTTTCTCACGAGTCAGTCTTTCTCCCCCCCTTCTTTCTTCCTACCTCTCCCTTTCTCACTTGCTTCCTTCCCCTCTTTAGCTTTTTTCTTTATTTTTATGAATAGGCGCTCAACCCCCTTGTCTCATCCCCTAAACTCATGCTTTTCTATCTCAGCCTGTCAGGCCTGAAGGGCAGAGCTGAGTGCTTGGTGGCTTCCACACAACCATTAGCTTTGCGGGAGGTTGGTGAAGGTGGTGGCTGCCTGAGAAACAGGTGGTAAATGTGAAGTTCATAAACCCAGGGGGTTGGCGTGTTATCAGGATGTGTCTCAGCCTTCTCCCATTTCTACCCCTTCCCACTTCAATGAGAAAAATTGAACTGAATTGAATTTTGTTTAATTTAGGGAGAACAACTAAATACTAAGCAACCTCGTTTTGCCTGGTAGTTTGAACTTCAAAAGATTTCTTGACCAATCAAAAGTAACCTTCTCCCCCTTAAGAAGATGGTTCCTTCCTCTGAAATTTCATGCATTAGGCTAAGATGTCCAATCTTCACATGACCACATTGATTAATGTGTCTCGCCCGTGTGTGAACTATGTGTTCAATGAGCCAGTACCCCAAAGAACCAGGAGAATAGACGTTGTATGAAGGCAGACACTTTTATCATTTTATTTTATTTTATTGCAAGTTCCTGGAACGATAAGTGTTACATATTAAGTGTATATACAATATTGTTGAATGGTTACATAACAAATTTAGTTTATGGATTACTGATGCCAGTGTTTTCTGGTTACTATGGAGTTTTTCAATCAACATTCCCTAAAATGACATCAGCTAATGTATGTGTGTTAGGTGACGAGTGTTAGAGATAGACCCTTAGTTTCTGCTGATGTTCGCATGGAATTTCCACACTTGGAAAAATAACCGAACACTGCCTTAAAGAACCTGGAATGTGACAGGAAATGGCAGCGGCAGGTTTACTCGCGACTTTGTTGACTCAGCCATCTATTAAACTTGCCATGGGACCAGTACTGTTGTGAGTGCTTGGGGCATAGCAAATTCTGCCTACATCTAGCTAACATTCTACCAGGAAAGGCAGGGAACAAGCCAATTAGATAAGTAAATCAGTTTTTTTTTTAATGACTGGGATTTTGGACAAAGAAAGACAGGACCAGCAGTGCTGGGGGTTGTTGATGGGGAGCAGGATGAGAGCCCCCGGTTAGAGAAGATTTGCCTAGAGGTCACTGGTGCAACCCCTGAAGGAGGAAGGAATTATTGGCGTGGTGGAGAGAGTAAGTCATGCAGTAGGAGCAATACACCAATATAACTGCAGAGTTCCGATACAACGGGCAGTTCTGCAATATTCTAGGTTCAGGAAGGAGACCCATGTTGCTGGAGCAGGAGAGCAGAGTGAGCCTGGGACTGGAGAACCCTTCAGTCGGAGACAGCATTGGATGAGTGAGTGTGAATTCCTGTGGGGATTAAAATTTTCATTTTTATTCTTAGGTAAGTGAGGGTTCCTGGCAGGATTTTAAAATTCATAATACGCTTTATATTTTGCAAGAGTTCATTCAGGGTGCTGGATTCAGAAGAGACCTAAGGGGGATCAGGGATTGAGGCAGGAGACTAATGCAGCCAAATAGCAACATTCTAGTAACATTCTATATGCATTTGTTGTTATCGGTCAGTTTTCTAGAGAAACAGAATCAGAGTTAAGTATTTTTAGTCTGTCTATTCATAGGTGGAGAGAACAATGTATTTGCAAGGAACTGGTGCGTGTACCTGTGGTTACTGGCAAGTCTGAAATCTACAGAGAAAACCAGGAGTCTAAGGACTCAGGCAGAGTTTTTTGTTGTTGTAATTTTGAGGTAGAAATCATTCTTTTTTTTTTTATTTTTTTAAACATTTTATTAATACTGAAAAGCCGGATATACAGAGAGGAGGAGAGACAGAGAGGAAGATCTTCCATCCAAAGTTTCACTCCCCAAGTGAGCCGCAACGGGCCGGTGCGCGCCGATCCGAAGCCGGGAACCAGGAACCTCTTCCAGGTCTCCCACGCGGGTGCAGGGTCCCAAAACTTTGGGCCGTCCTCTCCTGCTTTCCCAGGCCACAAGCAGGGAGCTGGATGGGAAGTGGAGCTGCCGGGATTAGAACCGGCGCCCATATGGGATCCCGGGGCTTTCAAGGCGAGGACTTTAGCCGCTAGGCCACGCCGCCGGGCCCAGAAATCATTCTTAAGGAAGTGTCTGTCTTTGCCTTTAAGGACTTCAACAAATCGGGCAATATCTACCCACCTTCTGGAGAGTCTTCTGTATAAAGACTACCTAGAGTGGGATTTACATCCGAATTGCATTTAAAAGTACTTTCGCAGTAACGTTGAGTGGTGGAGTTGATCGGTGGGCACCAAGTTGATCTCATAGGAGCCATTTACAGAGAGGACATTTAGCCGTGGTTGAGATGCCCATGTCCTCTGTTGCAATGCCTGCTTTCTACTCCTGACTCTGTGTCTTTACTCCACTTACCAGTGATTCTGACTCTGGGTGGCAGTAGAAATGGTTCTAATAATTGAATTCATGTCCCCCTCCTGGCCCCCGCCATGAGAGACCTGCCTCCTGGCCTTGTCCTGGTGCAACCCTAACTGATTTGGATATCTGGGGAGTAAACCAGATGAAAGATATCTCTCTCTCTCTCTCTCTCTCTCTCTCTCTCTCTCTCTTTCTCTCTCTCCTCCCTCTCTCTCTCTCTCTCTCTCCATGTAAAAAATACAGTTACAGGATAAAATGAACACATCTCTTGTGATAATCTCTTATTGTATCATGTCTATAAACCTGAAGTCAAAATCTTGGTCATTCTGGGTAACCCAGTATCCTGTGCAATGCAGAAATCTTACTCCTCCTCTTCTTCTTGATCTTCCTTTTTAAAGATTTATCTATTTAAAAGGCAGTTGAGGGGAGATAAGACAGGGGAATGGAGAGGAAGGGAAGTAAAATTAGGGGAGGAGAGGGGAAACGAGAGGAGAATTTTCTCACCTGTTGGTACTCTCCAGGTAAGTGCTGGAGATTGGCCAGGCTGAAGCCAGTTGCCTGATATTCCATGTGGGTCATCCACATAGGTGGCAGAGACATGAACTCTTGGCTATCCTTTACTTCATTCCCAGGCACATCAGCAAGGAATTGGATTGGAAGATGAACAGTCAGGACTTCAGGTAGTGCACTGATTGAGGGGTGACAGCAAGTGGCTTAATCCCCCATGCCACCGTGCAAACCCCTGGAGGCTCCTCGGAAAGAAGAATCAGAGTGTTAGTGTTCTTCACTCCCTGGTGGATTTCTGCCAGTGTGGCTTGGGGACATGAGAATATGTTGGTTAATTTTTCTTTGTTTTTTTTCTTTTTTTATTATATTTTTGACAATCTAGTTAATTTTTCATAACATTGTTTGTCAAAGATGGGGATGATGACTACTTTAAGTAGCCCAAGAATTTTAATGTATTCCTTTTTGAAAAAAAATTATTTTATGATCAATGAAACAGACTTCATACTTTCATTTAAAAAAGAGCCAGAAGGAAAAAGGGAGGAAGCCTGTGGCAGTGTGGTTTATCTGTTTGACAACACCAAAGCTTAGCTTGTTTTTACCTAAGACTCAGAAATTCTGTTCTGCAGGTGTGAGAGTTGGCTGAGTTCAACTACGATTTTGTTCAACTGCTTTTGTTTGAAGCCCATATTCCAGAAAACTTTTTTTGCAGTACTTTTATATATGTGCAAATATGTGTAATTATATAAGTATGCAGTTTAAATTTACCATTCAAAAATTAGGCAAATTTTAAATTGAAGCTTTTTGAAATCTTGGACTCCACTTGGAGAGTGACTTTGCAGGTAGTTTGGTGGCAAGATAGCCCAGAGAAGCCATTGCAAATAGTTTAAATAATGAATTATGTATTAAAAGGTGTCACTCATAATGCATTGCTGAGCTGGCAAGCAAGTATACCATCGTAGACAACAAAAGAAGGTGAAAGCAGAAATCCCAGGAGGGAAGAGAACCTGAAGACATTTGGGAATCTCTCAAACAAGTTTCCATTTTGACCTGTACACAGTCCAGTAAGAGTCTCCTGCAAACATCTGAGGCTCCAAAAACGTCATCCCTAATAGTGTTAACATGAACAAGAAATAAACTCTCGGCAGAATGGAGCAGTAACTGACTTGGCTGATGCAACTTTGGCTCCAGGTAGAGGAAAGCATCATAGCTTCCCGGATGACAGTTACCGGGAGCTCTCTGTGATGTCATTTGTGATTAGGACTGAGGTCATCTGTGTAGTTCAAAAAATGCCCCAACACAGCAGTGTGCGTTCCTGTGGAACTGGGTTGGTAGTGAGTCCAGCAGCCCGAGGAATGGAAAGAGAACATTTTCAAAGAGTACAATTGGTCCTCAGATATTTCAGACTAGGCATACCTAATCAGAAATCACAAATAATACAGATTACCATGAGGGAGACAGAGCAAAAAGACAACACTGTTAAAATAATGCAGTGTGGGTACTGGAGGTTTTGGTACTTGACAGACAAGGAAATACATTTAAGAAACACAAGTGTGTTAATTCTTTTTTTCTAAAAGTTCAGGTGAGAGTAACAGCTGATAAAAGCTTAAAAATGGGGCCTGGCGTGGTAGCCTAGAGGGTGAAGTCTTTGCCTTGTATGCACGGGGATCCCATATGGGAGCTAGTTCATGTCCCGGTGGGCCCACTTCCCATCCAGCTCCCTGCTTGTGACCTGGGAAAGCAGGGGAGGATGGCCCAAAGTCTTGGGACCCTGCATCTGCATGGGAGGCCTGGAAGAGGCTCCTGGCTCCTGGCTTCAGATCGGCTCAACTCTGGCTGTTTCGGCCATTTGGGGAGTGAACTAGTGGGTGGAAGATCTTTCTTTCTATATTTCCTTCCCTCTGTATATCTGACTTTCCAATAAAAATAAATCTTTTAAAAAGCTGAAAAATGACAAACAAGATTTGAATTAAGTTAGAGAGACTGAAAATAGTGAAAACAGAGTCACTGATGGATCAAACAGTGGAATAGATACAACCAAACGAAAACGTAGTCAACAAAACAAGCAGAAATTTCATCTAGAATGAAGCTTCGGGAAAGAGACACATGGCAAAAAATGAGTGCTGGTTTAAGGGATGTGAAGACAATTATATGAAGGTATAATAAATTCTAATCAGATCCAGATAGAAAATGGCAAAAGGAATAGAAATGTATGTTAAAAAAAATAATGGCTGAAGATATTTCAGAAATGTTGAAAGATACAGATCCTGAGGTCCGGAAGCCTACAGACTACACAGGAAAAAGTCATGCCAAGACACCTGGAGAACATCAAAGAGATATTCAATGCAACCAGAGAGAAAAGACAGATAACCTGCGGGAGGCAATAGGATGATTGGCTTTTTAATAGCAACCGTGAAAACGAGAAGCTGATGGAATGCTGTTGACACACACAGAGTATAATTTTCATTTTCAAGTTGCGTAATAGCAAGATCATTTTAAGAATGATTGTGATGAATAGTATTATCAGATAAAATAGTTTCCTGTCACAAAACTAGGGAACATATTGCAGGATGTAATTCAGGCTTAAGACATAGAGTTATTCTAGCAAGAATACTTACAGAAGAAGGAAGAGTGAGCACAATATTTAGAATTGTGTGAGCCAAGAAAAATATGCATTGACGAATGAATCAATAAGCATTGAATTTGAAGGTTGAAAGATAATATGGATTGGAAGGGCAGGGTGATGAGAAATTCTAGGAATCTTCAGCCCTGATGCCCCTTCGGTGTAACCAAATACCAGCAAGACTAGATCAAACTGCCTCACCCCCTTGACCGAGTTGTAGCTTATTCTCCTTTTTAAGGCCCTGCTCCCAATATGGTTACATTCTAAGGAACTAGGGAATGAAGATTTCGGAAACCACCTTTGAAAGGACAGGGACCAGCTAAAGCAATCATATGTGTGTTTGTGGTACAATTCCATCTTGCAGAAACGGTAGAGAACACAGCTCTTTTGGAGGATTAAACTTGGCTCTTTATCCTCCAGTAATTTTCAGAGAAAATGGATGTTAAATATGAAATTACTCAAGAGGCTTTAAGTAAATAAAAATAAGCACCAGCTAATGGAAATGGAAATAAAATTTAGGTTTATTTTTGTACAATTTTTTTAATTCATGCATGCATTTTCATAAAGCATATTTCCCATGGACTTACTGAGGACTCCTCTATTTATGGGTTTCAAAATTTTTGCCTCCAAATAAATTTATCTTTTAATTTGACTTTCCATGAGAATTTAAAGTATTTTCCCATTTTGTAATTTTATTATTGGGCTGACATGTTTCATTTTTAAAACCCTCACTGCTCTTAATTCTACTTTTTCTGTAAAAATAAGCTCACATAAAATCATATTTTGACTTATTGTATAGAAGATAAACGGACTAAAATTGGAAAGTAGATTCTGGAACCCATTTTATTGGACAGAAGATAATGATTGGCCATTTCAACATTAGTTGTGTGTAGTTCTTCTGAAGTTCTCAAAGAAAAATCTCTTCTGACAAGAATAAGTCTTCCTCCTCTTTAGTATTGTTTGTGATTTTGCTTTGTTTATTTATCAGTATTTTCCATATTGTGAACACATTTGGCATTGAAATGTAATGAGGTTTCCTTGTTCTCATCTTAACAAGGCGTGTTTTGGAGACTGTTGATTTTTTTCTAATAATCTTACTTAGTTGATTAGGATACAAAGGGTCAAGGGCTACAGGAAAGTGGGTAATACCGTTGTTTCCACACTAATATCATCCTGTATCTGGGGTCAGAGATTGTTGATTTTTAAGTAAGAGGTATTTTGTTGTGTTATACAATATATCTTGTAAAAACTTAGAAAGAGTAACAGATTTTTCAAATTGCTATTTACTGTCTACTTTCACACAGATATGTTTTATGAAAGACATTTTATTAAATATTTGCTTCCTTCCAATTGAAGGATTTGAGCAACCAGTGCACTTTTAGTTGTCACATTTGCGAAAAAGCCCTTTAGCTGATTGGTAAGTGATGGGTTCTTGGAGCACATTGCTTGCTTATTTTACTAGACAAGAAAATAAACCCGAATGGTCAGCTACATTCCCGCTTGTACTCCTCCTCTTACGTCCTCCCCTTTTGCAGTCTTGGGTTTTGACACTCCTACACACCAGTTAAAGTAGCTGTTGGAGTGTCCAAAAGAAATTGTTGGCAATTAATTTCCTGTTCTTCTCTCTTTGATGTGTTACTATAATGCTTTGAGTAATTTTCAGTGTCTGGCATTCATTCAAGGACCAATTCTGGACTTTGATGGGGTGAAAATCAACAAAGGGAAAAATATGTAATTATTTTCCTTAAAAGGAGACATTTTTTTCCCTAAATAATCTAAAGCTTTTTGAGACAGGTGACAAAATGTAGAAAACTAATTGGCACAGTTAACTACTCTTCAGAGAGACTCTTCTAGAAGGACTTACCGAGGGCAGGATTAGCCCAGCTCTCTATAACCTGAAGTTTGTTTATGTTATCTTCCCTGAAAGAAATTCAGATAGATGAGTATTGCTGACTAAAGCCATCTGAAGTTTTCAAATGGCTGCAGGTGTCTTAGTAGGAGATACTATTTTCTAATGATTATGAATGACCAGACCATGAACTTTAGATTTGGACTTATTTCTCAGGTCCTACCCAGTGTGTTCTGAGTAGTTTTATCTATAGCTGTGCTGTAGCCCTGGTCCTCTTCATTTCATACTTGCACTGGGGAACTCAGGGCCTTTTATCTTGCCTTGCTGCTATATAAGCTTGTATTTTGTACTATTCCTTCCCCACATGTTTCCACTCATAAAGGAATGACTCATTTTCAAGGTTCTGTAAAGGGAAAAAGAGAGAGGGAGAGAAGGGAGGAAGGGAAGGGAAGGGAAGGAAGAAAGAAAGAAAAAGAAAAGAACAGAAAGGAGTGACCAAAGATATCATTCATTATCTTGCTTACTTTCTAAAAACCAGCATCAAACACGGTGAGCTTTTGGCTAATTTTGTGAAACTGAATTAAATTTTTTCTCTAAGAAGGATACTTAGGTGCAAAGAAAATAGTGTTGCACAATTGTTCAACTTCAAGAAAATACTAAGATTGACATATCTAAACAGTTCTGAGGCACCTTTAATTTGTCTCCCTGAAAAATGAATCCCCATTTAAACCTATGAAATTGTTGGTAACACATCAAGTCCAGTAGGGTGGACTTGAAAAATATATAGAGAGTGCCAGTTAAAAAAGTGTGTGGTGAAATATAAACCTAAGAATATTAGGTTGTTATATTTACATAAAATTATTGCTACACGAATTTGAGCAACTTGAACTATTTGACTTTTAAAAATTCTCTATACCTACAGTGTCAGGACATATTTAAATAGAATGATAGACTTGTGCCTGTTGCTGAGGGACTAACCGTTGTTACAACATAGGGGAGAACAGTGGGGCGAGAAGGTAGGGCACGAGGAATCCCTGAGTGGAAGGAACTGTATCAGGAAAAATAATGTATCTTTAAACATGCAGTTGTATGGGGGCTCGGCAGCGTGGCCTAGTGGCTAAGGTCCTTGCCTTGATCCTATATGGCCGCTGGTTTTAATCCCGGCAGCTCCACTTCCTCTCTATTTCTCCTCCTCTCAGTATATCTGACTTTGTAATAAAAAATGCAGATGTGTGTTATTATTTAGTAGCTTTCCTCCCCTGCTGGACTTTTTTTTTTTATCTCCCACTTGCTTTTCCAGCGTCTCGTCTGTCTGACCTGAGGATATACTCTTCATGTCCAACTGAACCCATTTTTCTCAAAAAGGAGCCCGTTTATTTTGACAAAAGCATATGCTACGTTAAGAAGTTCTGCAATGTTTCTTTATCAGATTCTTTTTCCAAGCTGTAATGTTGAACTGAATTTAATATTATATCGTATTCAAAAATCATTTACATGCTAGAAACATATTAACATTGATAAATCTCATCTCACTCAGTAATTATGTATTTAATCTGTTCAATCAAAACTGTGTGGACTGTTTCTCTTGTGTATGTTGGTGAATGTGTGAAAATGATGAAGGCGACCTGTGCGGAAAGGCTCATATTCTAATGAGCTGCCTGACACACAGACACCGGGGAAGAGGATGATGAGAGCTGGGACCAGACGTCCCTAGAGACCTGGTCCAAAATTTACTTCTTGTTCTATTTCCTTACTAGTTAAACTGGCATAAAGTATCAAATTTTTATTTCAATGAATCGTGTTTAGAAAGTTTTTCTAGAATGTCTGAGAGTGGTACAAGTGCAGCGGAAGTCTAATTCAGGCCCATAGGCAATCTGAAATTTTCAAGCCACATTAAAACAGTAAAAAGACCAGTGGGCTAGATTAATTTTACTAGTGTTTGTTTAATCAAATACATAGCATTTCAATATATAATCAATATAAAACTAGTTTTAATTCTTTGTCTTATGCTAAAGCTTTCAATTCATTTTGTGTTGTACACTTGTGATTTTTCTTAGTTTGTATATTAAATTTTCACACAAAGGGTAGGCATTTCGTACAGCTCTTGGGGTGCCATATCGGGGTCTCTTTTTGAATCCAGGCTCCTCTTGCAATTCCAACTTCCCCTTAATGTGAACCCTGGGAATTGGCAGGTAATGACTTACGTAGTTTTGTCTCTGTCTCCTGTGGGGGAGACCTGAATTGAGTTTCTGACCCAGCTCTTTGTGGGGTCATTGTAGGCATTTGTGGGGTGAATCGGTATACCAATGATCTCTGTCTCCTTCTCTTTCAGATACATTGAAAATAAACTTTCAAATTGAAAAATACATTCCCACCGGAGATATCTGTTCTTAGATCTCATGAATTTTAGAATCAATGAAGTATATTCATGTTGTTCCTAGTATTCTTAAAGTATTTTGAGAATTGAATGATAAGTTTTTTTTAAAGATTTATTTATTTTATTACAAAGTCAGAGATACAGATAGGAGGAGAGACAGAGAGGAAGATCGTCTGTCCGATGATTCACTCCCCAAGTGAGCACAACGGCTAGTGCTGTGCTGATCTGAAGCCGGGAACCAGGAACCTCTTCCCGGTCTCCCACGTGGGTGCAGTGTCCTAAAGCATTGGGCCGTCCTTGACTGCTTCCCAGACCACAAGCAGGGAGCTGGATGGGAAGTGGAGCTGCCGGAATTAGAACCGGCACCCATATGGGATCCCGGGGTGTTCAAGGCGAGGACTTTAGCCGCTAGGCCATGCCGCCAGGCCCCATGATAAGTTTTAAAATGTAGGTTCATTCAATAAAATTTTGTATTTGTTTTCTGAGCAGCATAACCATGTGTTAAATGCGACATGACCATAAGTGTCTAGTGGATACAATATCAGCTAGTATAGCTCTAGGATGATTTATGATAAGTGGGGTATGATATAGTTGGACACCCAGATCTAGATGTTAATAAAGAATCAGGACAGTGGATCTTAAAATGCCAATCGGAACTCACCGCATACAGAGGAGGGGAAACTCTTCACTTTACTCCCTTAAAAGGGTGAAACATAGCAACAGTAAATGCTGTTAGCTATTAATGATTTTATTTGATTCTAACTTTGTTTTTGTAAAGATTTATTTATTTTATTGGAAAGGCAGATTTAAAAAAGAGAGAAGGGGAGGCAGAGAGGAAGAGCTTCCATCTGCTGGTCCACTCCCTAAGTGGCTAAAACGGCCAGAGCTGAACTGATCCGAAGCCAGGAGCCAGGATCTTCTTCTAGGTCTCGCACGTGAGTGCAGGGTCCCAAGGCCTTGGGCCATTCTCGACTGCATTTCCAGGCCACAAACAGGGAGCTAGAAATAGAGCAGCTGAGACAGGAACCGGTGCCCCCATGGGATCCCGATGGATGAAGGGCAAGGACTTTAATCACTAGGCTACTGCTCTGGACCCTTTATATTAATTTTTAAAATTTTAACATGTGCAAATAGTTAATACATACAATTCAAACGATACAATGATATTCTTTTTTTTTCTTCCCTCCACCCCTCCCTTCCATGTCTGCTTGTTTCTTTCACTGGATCTTTTATTTCTCTCTTTCTCGCCCCTCCCTTCCTCCTTCCCTACTCATTAGCTCATTGGCCTTTTCCAGTGAACCCAAATTGAGTCAAATTCTGTTCCTTATTCTAGCTCTTTCCTTGACTCTTAGAGGACAGTGGTGGAAATGATCACTGCTTATCATGTTTCTAGAATGTTGGAACTGTCCCTGAGACGAATAGATGATTTGTTAAATTCTGATAATGGTTGACCCAGTTGCTAACAAAGATCTTTATAGAGCCCTGAGCCTGTTGGCGTATTTTACAGGCCTGAGTTTCTGGCAAACTTCTAACTTTGCAAAGTTCAGTTGATTGTAGTGCTTTCTTTCCACTAATCACTCTCCCTTAAGATTAAACAAATGAACAAACCAAGCACAACCCCAAAACACAAAATCACAGACCAGAACAGGCTGTACATTTAGAAGGATTTTCAACACTAACTTGACGAAATAATTTCTACTCTTTAGAATTTTAAATACAGGAGATTTTGACTGCTCTCCTTGATTCTGCTTTTTTAAAGTATTTCTTCATCCTTCCAATGACAGGAGGGAAGGTTTCCTAAAATTTAAACCTCTGTTTGTCTATAATATTGCTATTTCTCATCTGTGCTATTATTTTTTCCTTTCAACAAACATAGCTTAAGGCAACATCAGAGACATTGAACTAAAAGTTAGAATGATTATTCATAGTCAACTCCATGGAAGTAATGAGTCTTAGTAAGTCCAATCGGAGAAACAAAATTCTAGAGATCAAAAAGTTGGAATTGGTTTTTGCCCTTGAAAATGTGCTGAAATCAACAGCTATGGCATCTGTGTGCAAATCCAGAGCTTTTGTGCATAATATTTTAGTCTTCATTATCACAAACGATTTGTTTGAATATATGGTGTCATTTGAATGTTGATGGACTCCTCTTTATGAATTTTATCTATGTGATTCTACTTTATTTCTCTCAGGAGCACAAATAACTTGCTTTCTTAAGTAAGCCTCTTCATTGCCCATCAGCATATTCTGTGTTTGTATGACTCATTGTTCTAGAGACTGAACTATACTTATACTGAAATCTCAGAAAATTGTAATGAATTTGTAGACTATTTAATTTCCTTTATATTCCAATGTCTTATTATACTAGTTCTCTGTAGATATTTTTAAAAATACTACTATGATTTTGTAAAATAATGCATGAAGGTGTTCATATTTATGGGTACCATGTGATTTTTTAACATTTATTTTGTATTTTTATTGGAAAGTCAAATATACAGAGAGGAAGAGAGACAGAAGGGAGGATCTTTCATCCATTGATTCACTCCCCAAGTGGTTGCAACAGACAGAGGCATGCTGATCTGAAGCCAGGAGCCCAGAGCCTCTTCCAGGTCTCCCACATGGGTGCAGGGTCCTAAGTTGTTGGGCCATCCTCAACTGCTTTCCCAGGCCAGAAGCAGGGAGCTGGATGGGAAGTGGGCCTGCCGGGACATGAACCAGCACCCATATGGGATCCTGATGTGTGCAAGGCGAGGACTTTAGCTGCTAGGTTACCATGCCAGGCCCTGATGTTTTGATACACACATTCAAACAAGGGTAAGCATATTTAGATCCTCAAACATTGATTGGTTTTTTGTGGCAAAAATACACAAAATACTTAGTTTAATTTCTTTGGAACATATAATATCTAAGTAGTATCCTAAAGTGCAGTCTAACTACTGTGGGGTGGAATTGCAGACCGTATTATACCTTCTTTTGTGACTCAGTACCCATTATGCTTGAATATTTTGGAACAATCATAAAAGAAAAAGACATGATCCTGGGGCCCTGAAACCCAGTTTCAAAGTCAATTTCCTATGTAGTTTTTGAACAAGTAATTTAATCCTACGTCACCTTAGCAGCTTCATCACTTATACTAGAGATGATAAATTGCTGCAATAGGAAGTAGTGTGTCAGTGTAGGTAGAAACCTAGTTCTGTTACGTGTTGGACAAGTGCAGTGTATCAGTCAACACTGGCAAACGGAGCAGTGCCATAGTAACTGTATTGCAGTCTCCCTGGTCTCCATGCTCACGGAGTGACTGTAGTAGGACGTTGAAAATTTGTCTTTGAAACTGGGCATGGTCTACAGAAATGCCGATGGTCTGCCAAAGTAGTTCTGTGGTCCAGGTAGCCCTCATAGTATGTTGAGTAGGGCAATACTTATAGCTTTAAAATAGTTTTCATTACATTTAGTTATTCATTAATCCATAGGGAACAGATTTCATGAATTTCTTAGATACAATCTCAAAAATATAATGCTTTCCTCCCTCCTCTTTCATTTCTTTTAACATTTTGTGACAACATACATTTACTTTCTAATTTCAGACTCAGTGCTTCTCTAAACTTGGTTGTACAAGTTAAAGGCAGCAAGACCACTGTTCCATGGGGTATAAACAAGGATTATGGACAACAATTGAGTCACCAGATGTCAGCTTAGCTTGATATGCATTAGGCTTGTGTGTGTGTGTGTGTCCTACATATTAGCTATACTCGCAAAACACTTAAGATAGCTGTCTTTTTTTAGTTGGACTTATTAAACTAAGCATAATGGTCTCCGGTTGCATCTGTCTGTTGCAAAATGACAGTTTCATTGATTTTTACTGACTAAATATCCCACTGTTTACTACACTGTTTAGTCATCAGTTGATGGAAGTCTGGATTGATTCCATGTCTTAGCTACTGTGAATCGAGGTGCTGTTAGTTGAATGGTGGTAGAGATAACTCTTGCATATGCTGATTTCATTTTCTTTGGGTATAACAATTTATGTTTATTTCAATTTCTAGGTCTTTTGTGCCTGTAATGGCTGCTAGACACAATGCTATTGATAAAATTGTAAAAGTGGACAATAAATTGCGATCAGTGTAATAGTGGATTATAACAATGGATGTTAAATAATTGCAACACATGTTTTGGACTAACTAAGCTATTAGATCCATTTTTGAAGAATCATTAGGTATATTCATGAGGCCAAATGCTACAAGCAATTCGTTATGAACTGAAAAATGTCATAAATTGTCCCTTTTGCCATATTCCCTTCAAAGTCTTCATTGGTAGTCCTGGAGACCACAGCCACAACCTTAAACATTTTGCTTGTGTTTTTCATACTTGGTTTGTCAACTATAAGTAGAATATCCTGACTTCTAACTTTGATGCATTTATAAGGGTATAATATTTGATCTATACACTTTCCTTTCTAGTTTATCTTCCCGGTTTTTGCTGTATGATGAGAGGGAGAGAGAAAGTAAGAAGGAGAGGAGGTTTAAGTCTGTTTTGCCAGGCAGGCTTCAGTTTGGGAAGGTTGGCCAAGGTAGCTGAACCATCCGTTTACCTTACATGGAAGAATTGCTACCCTGGGAGCACTGGCCTTTTAAAGGCAGTTATGGAAACTTCTTTACAAGTTGTTTCTCTTCCCTTAGCCTGGGTCTACAGGAGCTTTGCTGTGAATAGAGGCTCTCACCCTTGAGTCTGTGGTGGCTTTAGTCTAGTTTAACTGCACTTCCTTTTCATATTCTATCACCCCTCAGTCATGTTTTCCTGGAAGAGTCTGTGGTTGAGTTTACAGCCCTCCAGTGATAGCACTTGTAACATTGTGTCCCTTTGTATGCTGTTATTATGTAATAGGTTCTTGAATATTATCAATATATCCTTTAAGTATCAATCATGTGTAATAGTATGTATGTATGTGTGTGTGTAATTCAATCTTCATGTGAGACAAAGAATGCAAGTTAAAGTTTGTATGTTGTGTTGATAACTAATGTCTCCATAAAGATGATATCCTACCTCTTGAGTTTTCTGATGTGTACTCTAGGTATTTAACTGTATAAATTTTATAATATGAAATACTTCAACTAGAAGGCAAGCATTCATGTATTAACAATATGTAAAGAGTTCTATTAGTCATCATGAATTAAGTAGGAATACTTTTGTTGGTATGGCATTTATCCGACCTTGCTCATTCAAGGCCTTTAAAATCTAAGACCTGTTAAGCAGACCTGCCATTAGCAATGTATAATTTCTTAGTTACTAAAAATATAAGTCAAAGCAAAGGGAAGTGTTGAAAGTTTCACACATGATTTAATGACTATGGCAGATTTACATATTATTAGTATGTTTTTTTTGCCTTCTCCAGAATTCTAAGAAAAGTAGCAGCAGTGCTTACATTATGGAATTTGTGGTTCTCTGTGAATTTGAAAATAATTAACTTCATAAGTATTATAGAATATTATAATTAGGGTCATAGCCAGGAGCAGGCATTTGACTTTGCAGCTAAGATGTCTGTTTCTCTTTCCTGGCTCTTCCAGGAAGGTACACTCTGAGCCTAGTTTTCTGCTGTCGTAGACCCTGTAGACAGTGATGATAGCTGGCCATGCACCTGTCACCACATGGAGAACCTAGGCTAAGTTCTCTCATCTTTGAGCTGACCCAGCCCTGACTGTTACAGACATTTGGAGAATGAGCCCCTGGTAAATGAGATACCTTTCTTTCTGTCTGTCTCTTGATGCTTGAAATAAATCAATAAATCAATAAATGAAGTATTGTAAGTTTAAATGATTTATGCAGCACAATGAAATAAATCTACACTTAATTGACATATAATGACATTCTGAAATCATTGGGACTTTGTGGCAAGCTGAAGGCAACATTTTGTGCATATTTCCAATACAAACATTAGTTTCACTATAACTTTATGTTAAGTATTATGACAATGATGCTTAAAAGTTAGACTACGTATCTGTTAGAACTTCAGTGTTTTCTAATTATGCTTTGTCTACGTGTGTTTAGAGTGAGGATTGGTTTTTGTCCACTTTTTCTTTCCTAGTTTGTTTTTCTTGATATGTATAGTTACATTATCTATCATGTGGGCTTATAGCATTCTGATACGACTCCATTTCATGAGTCTTGAACAGATAGGTGTTTAGGTAATAATGTTGATAAATATGGATAATATATACTACATAATACATACACATTATATACTATGTAATGTATACATAATATCAAATATATGTTTACTGAATTTAAATAAGTTATTTAAGCATTCTCTGAAATTCAGTAGAAATCATGATTATTCATTACCAATACAGTGCTTTTTGCTTATTTATTTTCTTTAGTGATATCCCTTTTGTGAGATTGTGTGTGTGTGTGTGTGTGTGTGTGTGTACTGGAAAGGAGAGGGATAGAAAAGAGAAAATACAAATGTATATTGCATAAAATCTAACAATGGTTTTTCTTTGCATTTCCTTGATGACTAGTGAATCTGAGAACTTTTTCATGTGAGCATTGGCCATTTATATTTCATTCTTGGAAAATTGCGTGTTTATTTTCTTTGCCCATTTTACAACTGGATTGTTTGATTTGTTTTTGTTAAGTTTCTTAACCTCCTTATGCAACCTGGATATTAACATTCTATCTATTACATAAATTTGTAAATATTTTCTCTCATTCTGTTGGCTAGCTCTTCACTTTGTTGACAGTTTCTTTCAGTGTGCTGAATTTTTGCCGAATATAATGCTTGAAGCCAATTTTTAAAAGATTAGCTCCATCGTGATTGCACATTTCTGGCACATGTGATTCCCGTTTCCTTTGATTGCACAGAAGATGTTGACTTTTGAGTTGCTCTGAGGTGTGGAAATCCTGAATCATGTTTTACTGCAATCTTATGTTCCTAAGCTTCTTTATCCATAAATGAATTATATCTTAGGAGAAATTTGTCTTATGTAGAATTTGAGTTTGCAAGCTATCCAGAAAGGGGGAGAGACAGAGAGGAAGATCTTCCATTCACTGGTTCACTCTCCAAGTGGCTGCAATGGCCAGAGCTGAGCTGAGCTGAAGACAGGAGCGAAGAGCTTCTTCTTGGTCTCCCACGCGAGTGCAGGGTTCCAAGGCTTTGGGCCATCTTTGACTGCTTTCCATGGCCACAAGTAGGGAGCTGGAAGGGAAGCAGGGCAGCCAGGATTAGAATCAGCAGCATTCAAACCAAGGACTTTAGCTGCTAGGCTACAGTGCCAGGCCCAGAATGATTGTTTTTATGATGAATGTGAGGGATACTACCCAAGTCACTTATCCCAGTGGCAGAAAAGAGAAGCAGCTTCAGAGGACATCAAATCTCAGGAAACAGTGAGTGGCATGTTTACTGTAACCAGTGGCAGCTCTCTGTGTTGCATGTGGATGTATACTTAGCTTGCTAATTTCAGTGGTTTTGTCTTTGTGAATTTTTTTTTTGGCTTGGATTGCATAAAACAGGCATGCAAAAAAAGCTTTCTTTTGAGAGACCTGTGTGCCTGTACACACACACAAAGAGCGAGCGAGCGAGCGAGAGAGAAACACTTCTGTCCACTGTTTCACTCTCTAGATGCCTGCAGTGGCAGGGCTGTACTAGAGCTGAAGCCAGGGGCTAGCAATGCAATTCCAGTTTCCACATGAGAGGAATGCAAGCAACTGAACCATTGTCCCTGCCTCCCAGGTCTGAGCATGCTGGTGTTGGAAGAAGTGAACTCGGCTAAGTTTGCCAAAAATGTTCCACACATGACTCTGGTTTCCCACTCGTATTAGCAGGCCTAAGTACATGTACTTAATAGAAACTTCTTACGTTGCAAAATATTCCTCGAAATAAAGTGCAAAGCTCAGTGGTCTGCTTATTGTGTGTCGTGCTCCGTGGCTGCTGACTCAGGTCACAGGTCAGGTCCACTCCTTCTTGCTCCATGTGTGGCAGAGGGAAGCGTCAAAAGCCATTATCAAGAATGAATGCTGAAAATGCAGTCAGGGTAAGCGCAGAGGCTTCATTCCCTATACAGTGCACCACAGAGCATTCTGAAGGGCTTGCACATGAAGTCCCATAAACCCATCTTTAAAACTGTTTAATTTTTTTTGAAAAGCACAAATCTAATGTATTTTAAAAAAAGTTTTAAGAACATAATAATACCTTCCATGATTCCCTCCCTCCCTTGCGCTAGCCCTTCTTTCTTCTTTTCTTCTTTTTCTTTTAATTTTTGCAATAACGTATTTTTCAATGTACTTTATAATCTCAAGCTTAACCCTACAGTAAATAAAGAATTCAGCAACCAGTAATTAGAAAAATATGACTGTTCCCCAGGAGTACAGTTAAGGGCTACAAATAGTAATCAAGTCTCAAAATGGGATCTATCCCAGGTATTCAGGAATAGGTCTACATACGCAAAGAATAAAAATGATACACCAAAAATTGAATAGGAACAATTTCATTTTTTCAACAGATGTCAAGAAAGCATTTGATAAAATGTTATATTCTTTCAGGATAAATACCTCTGTATAATCAAGGCAGTATGTCACATCCAGCATAATACTAATTGGGGGAAATGCTAGAAGCATTTCCACTAAGATACATAAACAGAAAAATACACCCACTCTTACCATTACTACTCAGTCATTTTCTGTAAGTTTTGATCAATGACATTAGACAAGGAAAAAAAAAGGGACACCATTGAGAAAGGGTAAAGTCAACTTATTGAGCCTAATAGAGTTTGGCAAAATTGCAATATATAAAGCCAATAGATACAAATGAATAACATTTGTATACATAGATAATACCCTGGCTGAAAGAGAACGTGAGAGATCAATTTCACACACAGTAGTTCTGAAAAAATTTAAATGGCTTGGGACACGTTGGTCTTCAGTAAATATGTAAATGATATTTTTGTTACATTGATTTCACTGAGCAAACCCAGAAGGAAGGGCCAGACTCAGAGGAAAGTGAAGGGAATCCCATGTTTTAGGGTATGGACCCATTTGCTCCTTGTTTTATTACGGACAAGAGAAATCGGAGTGACAAAAAAGGGTGGGGATTTTGGATACATCTTAAGTTGTCATCCCAATTCTTCATTCTAGCTGACAAAATGTGGTTATATGAACCTTTGAAAAGCAGAGCTCTCTCTTCCTGCATTAACACCCTTTCCAGTCCTGGTTAAAAGAGAAGCAAAACCAGCAACTGAAAATAAAGCAAAAATTATAGGAGTAGATTTGATTAATCTTTATGAATAGTTAGGTTGTATAGGTCTAGATTTTGGATTTTCCCCAAATATGATTAGTTTAATGATACATGTTATCAAGACCTAACGTGCAAATTAACTACTAAATAATGACATATCTGTAGGTGACTCTTTAAGAAATAGAAATTGAGACATTGGGTAATACAAATCCCGTCCAACCCCTGAGCTTGAGTTAAGTGATATCGTTTTTGTAAAAACCTTGGGGCACTTGGGATGCTTTTTACACTCTGATAATGTTTTAAAACGTAGTTCCACTATTTCAAAATGAGTTGGGAGTTCCTGAGGTTCTCTGGGATGACTATTATACTTGCAGGAACTTCAAATGGACAAGTATAACCCATTATGATTGTTAATACTGATGCATCAGGAAAAAAACGCACCATGAGAATGAAATTTAGAATAGCTATGATTGCTGAAAGCTAATAGATCCAAGGGCTGAAGGTGTTTTTCAACAAGCTGCCATTTCTCTTTCTGTCACTTTTTCAACGCTGACTGTGCTTTTAGGAGGGCAAAAGTTATCTAGAGTGTTTGTTAGAGTTCAGAATTTAAGTCATGTTCACTTTGCTAAAACTCTGTTGGAAGGAGCAATTGAAGAGAAAAATACAGAAATAAAATCAGGGCAGTAAAAGAGAATGGAGACATTGACAGCAGCAAGTCAAAGGGAGTCTAGGGGATGTGTCCCTGAAATCTCTCAGGAGTGATGAGAGAAAGTCCATCCCTTCTGGTCACTTGGCGTCTTACCCCCTAGATGGAGGATTTATTTAGAGAATCTTCCAAATGTTTTATTATCTATATTTTATATGGATATTTGACATTAATCCATTGATTTCATATTCAGTCGAAGAAAGTAGATATCATTCTTGGGTGTATTATTAGAAAAAATATTTGGTCCTGGTAATAGCGCATCATTAGGACCGTTATTTGCTTTCTTCACCTTGGTTATTTCTCTGATGAATCCCAATTTAAGTAGTATTTAATGGTTAGGTAAAGTGTTTGTGACATTTACACAAATCTTCAAAAATAAGGCTGCCTAGTATGGCAAGCCATATAATATAGGATGTTATAGTAGCCAATAAAATCAGTCCTTTTTTTCTTGCTTATTTTCAGAACATTGTATTTGCAAAAAATGCACAGTTCTAGAATCTTTGAGAAAAGCAATGAATGAGTGAGACTGTATTCTCTTCTCTTTTATGTCGAATGTCATAGATAGTTCAATACTAGACGTGGAATATTGTCTAGAACCTGGTTCTAGAAGGTTAAGGAAAAGGATCAGAAATCATTCAGTCCAACAATTACATTTTTCCCCCTAATCACATGCCATTGAACATGTATAGTCCTTCTGACTCTACTGGAAACTCAACTGATAGTCTCCTTAAGCATATTCAGATGTGCTGTGAGTGACGATTCTCCATGCATTATGAACAGTTTCTGCACAGGTGACATCAGCAAATGTAAGACTTTTCACTTCCTTTTACCATCCAAAGCAGACAGCTCACACATTTGCATGGTTTTTACATGCTGAGCTGTTGTCCTTGGTCCCTAGTTCTAAGATCATTGGTCTTCAAGATGCTGTGGGAAGAACCCATAGATTGTCTCCAAAGCAGGCTTAGTGAACAGTCTGACTGTGCCAGCTACCTCCAAGGTAGCGTCAGCCTCAGGGGCTGAGTGGATGTCCTCTTCTGTTTGGGCAGTCCTTAGCCAGCCATTTAACATTCAGGAACCAAAGAAAGCTTCATAAGTAGGCAAACTTTGGGGAGAGATTTTAAAGATGGAAGGAAATGATGTTTTTGAGATTTTACTTGTGTCTTTTATATGTAGCTTTGCCTTAACAGATTTTGCTATCACTTAAATAGCATATATATTTTTAGTGCATCAAAATCCTTTTATGATTACTTAAGTTAATAATCTTAGTTTAGGGCTTGATTTTCTAACCTTTGAATTTTGATAATTTTTCACAGACATTCTTTAGTTAGATAAGGATATTATTCATTTCTCTTAATAGCTTATGAAGTGACTCATCAAAATTGAGTCATGAAGGCCAATTGCTGCACCTGCTCTAAAGCAGAAGCTGTCTCATTGTTATAACCTTTTCTCAAATATCTTTGCTTCATTTGTACCAAACCCTGCTGATAGTTAATAATGCTTTTTTGCCTTTAAATAATTTTTTGAGTATTCCAAGAAAAGTAGAAAATAAAGAAGGGACTTCCCTGTTTGTATCGCAGCACCGCTGAAATGTTCATCTATTTTAGATTCAGAAGTCAATATGTAATGAAGGAAGGCATGTCTCAGTTTTCTGAAAGGATGTAACAAGAAAAACTGCCAGCATCTTTGTTATCTTGGAAATCACAGATTTGTGTCTTTAACCCAACGTAGGCTGCTAATGAGGGGCACAGGAATGCCCAAAGTTCTTCGGAAGAACTGGATATCAGTAGACTGTTTTGCCTTATGATTTTAATAATCACGCTGTTTTATGCACTCAAGATCTGATTCTGGGAAGGAATCCATAGATTCCATCAGAACCCAAAATGGAACGCCAGTGCTTACAACCCGGTCGTAAATACATCTCAACCTACAAATCTTAAGTTGCAAATACTTGTCAAGCAGAAAGAAGAAAATGCATCACTTTAACAGGATTTGGTGCTATGTACTATTTAAAATAAAATATTTTGGTCCTGTGTCATTATTTTAACAATGAACTAATAGTATTGAGAGCTGTTATTTAGTTGTTGAACACTAGTATGTACAGGCACCGCAATATGTTCTTCACATATATTTTTTTGTAATTCTCATCATAACATACTTGGATAGTAACAGTCTCATTTTTTAGATGAAGAAGTTGAAGCCTAGAATAACTCATTCATTAAAAAAATTGTAAAACATATAAGAAACAGAATCATCCTAACAGTCAAAAGGTTCGCCCAAGGCCACATAACTATCAAGTGGAAAAGTCCATCAGTGGCCAACACCGTTTTTACTACGTATTGGATCTTCTTAATACCTATTCTACATGGAAAAAAGTTAAAAATTCTATGGAGACATGTGGGACTGTGAAGTTGTAATTCTACTTTTGTCCCCTGAAGCAGTGTCTGAGTGAATCAAAGACCAACCAGGATGTCCTGGAATAATCCAGTTTGCTTCCAGGTCTGCCCCTCATCATATCACCATGGCATAAAAATAAGAGGATGCCACTTCACTGAGGGCAACTGAATATCCTTATTTTAAAGAAAAGATAAAGATAACCTATTTCCTCACCTTGCTTAGTTTTTATAAACTTTGCTTTTCATTTGGTATATGTGTCCTTCTTTGTGTGTTTTTATTTTGTTGTGAGTTTTTTGTGTTTTTTTTTTTTTTTGTGGAATGGTTCGTGTGTTTTAGTTATCTCAGTGCAGACCATATCCCATTTATAATCTGAAAACAAGAGATTTTACAATCTTCACTAGTAGGCTAGGTTTGTGCCTCCTAGGTACTAGTTACAGCAGTCCTAGACAACTAACAGAATGAATGCTTTTCTTTGTTAGGGATGCAAGTGTAGTTTCTGTTGTAATCCTTACAAACTCATCATAGTTGAAGGCATGCAGTTTGGAGCCAGGGATCATGTTTGGCCAGCAACTGATGGAATAATTTTTACCCCCAGGCTAATTCGAATTTATAGAATCTTTTAGGCTGTTCTGTCTATCCACATTATTTTTAGAGTGGTTATTTAATGACCTCACAAAGAGGTACTAAGAAAAAAGATTCCACCAGGGTTAAAAGCAAATAACTCTTTGGCTCTCTAGCATTTAATAATATAATATCCTTTCATCCTCTTTTTAGAATGATGTTTATAGGTTCAGAAATCATCAACTTAAGATGTAGAATGATTTTTCTTCCTTTTGATACTTGTGCTCTCTGCTACTGATATTTGTTTAGGGGAATGGAACAATTATGGGAGGTGGGAAACTATAGGAAGGCCAGAGCGAGGGAGAAGTTTGTTCTAAATAAAGCTTGTGTGGTCATAAGATCCCCTTCTCACTCCCGCAGAACCCCCACAGTCCTCCGGACTTTCTGGTGCATCTCCTTCTTGGTGTGCAGTGTGGGACTCAGCAGAAGCATGTCATGTGATTTGATGCTCAGACTTTTGGATAGCTCCTGATGATTTTGCCTTACTCCACTCTGAATTTACATAAAATGGTAGAATCAGTTTGTCTTTTTTCCTAATTTGTTGTAGAATTAGAATGCCATGTGCCATTGGTAACACCGGGCTTTCCTGCACTTTCAAGTCAAATATCTGCATGTGTATGCGTGACAGAGCCGTCACTAACACTATCAGATCATTGTCAGCATCAGTTTTGGCTTCACTGAGGGGAGGTGGGAGGCAACCATCATCATTCATTTGCTTGGAGGAACTTGCTATAGAAAGTAGACTTCTGGAGCTGGCACAGTGTTTCATTTGGCTGACCCCTGGCTGCAAGTTCTGGATCCCATCTGGGTGTCATTTTGTGTCGCAGCTGCTCTACTTCCAGTCCAGCTCCCTGCTTATGGTCTGGGAAAGAAGCGGAGGATGAACCAAAGCTTTGGGACCCTCTACTTGTAGGTGACCCAGCCATTGTGGCCTTTTCAGGAGTGAACTAGTAAATGGAAGATTTTTGTCTCGACTTCTCTCTGTATTCTGCCTTTCTAATAAAAATAAGTAAATACGTTTTTTAAGGGGACTCCCTCACTCTCTTTTTAAGGTCTTTGTATTGGTGACATTTATAGTGTTTACCCAGAGCATATAGTTATCTGGACAACTGAGACTAAATTGCAATTATATTTGAAATGTCCTGTAGGTCTGCTTTGAGGTGGATGGGAAAGAATGTATGTTCCAAGGTACAAGTGCCTGTTGACTTTTCAAATACAGCCAGTCTGTGCTCTTTGTCAGGGAACTCAGAATCGCTCCACAGTGGCTGGCCTTCCTGCTCATTTGATGAACCCTTAAAAGGACATTCTTAAGTACTTCACTTCATGGCTTATTAATTTCGTTTCCTCTTTTAGTTTGCCAACTACTCTCAGAAACTGGAAAATAATTTTTTACGTTGTCCTCTTTCTCATTTAAGCTGAAATTGATTTCTTTCTGAGTTCATAAAAGGAAAAAAATTGTAGTTAATATAATAGCCTTTGCTGGATAAGAAATTGAAGACAAAAATTTACTTTCAAGCTGTATGGTATCAGACTAGGGTGTTGTTCTAGGCCTTTCAGGGGGATTGTAACATGAGTGTAAAGTCTCATGTCCATATAGAATGACTGTAGTCCCTGCCAGAAGTAATTGAATCGTTTTTTTGGATGGCAGTGGAGGTTGGCTTTTCATGCGTGTTTGGAAAATTGGGAAGCAAGAAGACATGCTTAGATTCATCAGCTTCTCTAGAACTCTTCTCAAATGCTTATCGTCATGACAACCCTCTCTCCATAAACCAGGGCTCTGAGTGCAATACAGATGGGATTGATAACAAGGTACCGTTGCCATCTGCTTTGTTTTCTCTGAGGGACTATTTTTTTTTTTAATCCCCAAGAGTGATCCTGAAATCTGGAAGTCCTAACATTTTTTTTTTTTCTTTTGGGAGTCAGATGTAGCTGCAAGATGAATTCTTTTCTCCTGTGAAACTACTTCCTCACCTGTCATCATGCAACATGATTATTGCTAAATAAAGGAAATGATGCATAATTATGTGTGTGTGAAAGCAAATATGGATGTTTTCATAACTTCTCTATTTTGCAAAGTCTGATTTGAAGTGCACATTGACAATGAGGTCCAGAGGAAGGAATAATAGGCAACAATTTTCCTAGGAAGTAGGAAAAGTTGGCTTTGCTTTGAAGATCATGTTAAAAATCTTTTGCTGCTAATGGTAAGGCTACACACAGTCTGGTCAGTTCTCTCAGTGTTCATAGCCAACAGGAAAGAGTATATATAAATTCTTCAGGAGAAGAAAATCATTTCCTCCTGCTATACATGGAGAGAAATTGTCCTACTCAGGTGAAACAACCCACTGTCTTCTCTCTCCTTTGGCCATAGACATGATGGCATCTTCTCATATCAACTTCCTATAGAAACTGAGGCTATCATTATTAAGGGAACTTAAGCAATATTCGATATTCCAAGCTTCTTTATGCTGTGATCAGAATTAAGATACATACAACTTTGGGCTGGGGAAGAAAACAATTACTCATTAAAGGTGTGTGGCAAACTAAATTGGTAAGTAAAAGGTAAGAGAAATATGTCATGGAATTTCCTCTGTATTGTAAGTACATTGTATGCATTGGGATCTGTAACTCCAACTGAGGCACCTTTTCAGTGTAATTCCATTTTTCTTTCATGTTCAGAAGTGTATTATGACCATGTAGGAACAGCAGTAATTCTTTTTAATAGAACATATGTTGATGTGTAAAAATAGTCAAATTCTACTGGATGAGAAGATACAATCACAACATATTACACACAAAAACACACACTTAAAAATATATTTGATGATTAAATAGTAAACATGGGCCAATGTCCAGGTCAGGCAAAAATTGCTAGAAAAGGTTTAAAGCCTGGTAAACTCCTGGGGTTAAGTTTGATAGTTTTTCAGAGGAGCATTACAATAGGTATGGTTCCTTGAAGATGGTTCTGGGATGGCTTTTAAAAGTGGATGACAATTGTTTGCAAACTTGAAATCTATTTTGTCTTCAGACTTCTTTTATCAAAGAGTAGCGTACAGTTAGTAGGCTGCCTCTTCTACCTAAGACCATTGTCAGAGGAAAAATAGATTTCTGCATTTGGTTTCTACCTGCTGCTTGTATTGCGAGAGAGAGGTCCAGAAAGTACCCCATGACTTCAGTTTATTTTTCTTCTTTTGTTTACATTGAGGCAGGTGCAGAATTTCTACAAATAATACTTGTCAGTTTTTATGTTGGATGGGCATTAGAGCCATCATGTTTGAATCTGAAAATGCAAAATTAATTCTCAGTGGAAGAGGTGTCAGATTCAACTGCTTTGTTTTGAAGGATCTGATGACGATGTTATCACATGAAATAACATGATTCTGCTGTAAGACTACATAGTCAAAGTTGTGAAGTTTGTAGTTTATAAGTTTATAAGAAGAAGTTGTAGTTTCTATAGAAATAACTGTCATCTTCCATAACTATTTCAAGATGCTAATATTGAGGTTTGTATCTTTTAGATTAAAATATATGAAGGTTCTGATTTGGTCACTTCTTAACTCAAAGTTACTGGCTGTGACTGTATTTTGAATACATTATTTCCCTCAAAAAAGTCATGTTGAAGTTTAATCCCGATTGTGGGGTGGTAAGGAGGCAGGATCTTAATTGGACTGTGATATTTAGAGCTGATAATTTTGGGGGAATGATTGGAAGTGTGGAGCTCTGCAGCTGAACATTGGTGGCTTTATTAGAATAAACACACATGCATCCCTGTTTCCTTGCTATGTGATGCCTGTTGTGTCCTGGGACTGTGCTGGCAAGTCTGCCGTCACCAGATATGAGCCCTTAAGCCTTCAGAACTGTGAGATAACTAAACTTGTCTTCACAAACTTTCCACACCTCAAGTGTTTCATTGAAATAATGAAAAACGGAATAACAGGCTATCCGTGGC
Organism: Ochotona princeps; assembly: GCF_030435755.1. Lineage (NCBI taxonomy): Eukaryota > Metazoa > Chordata > Mammalia > Lagomorpha > Ochotonidae > Ochotona > Ochotona princeps. The sequence continues at coordinate 13,152,105 of NC_080832.1, read as the reverse complement.
CGTAAGAGTAATACGGCCATGAAGTTGCCTGAAGAAAATTGTTTTGTTTCCCGGGGCAAGCTGTTACCACAGGGCAAGGTTCTGTCTACCCCTAAAAGGGTGGAGAATGTAGTGTAAAAGGTGACTGGATTCAATAGAAAACCATCCCAACTAGATTGGAAGTGTTCAAAAACAGTTCCTTTCTAGAAATGCTCAACATCTTGAAATGTTTTGAGTGCAATACATCCAAAACGTGCTTTCGTCTCTATTTTCCATATGTATTTTCAGTAAAATATAACCCACATGCCCTTGTTTCGTCTACTTTTAAATCATGAAAAATGTTTTGTGAGAGTTGTTTTATGTCCAGAAAGCCTTTTATCCTTTTTACCAGTCTATTTTTATATAAATCAAAAGGAAAAAATAAACAGAAAACACAACATGACATCATAAATTAGAGCAAACACAAAATGCCATTTACAATTGCAGTTCTAAAGCCAAAGTGTTTTCAAACAAAATGTTTCTCTTGGTGTTTTATGAAACCAGTGTTCCCTTCAGCTGGGCACACATTGCAACCTGTTGGGATGACGTAAGGAGAGTAGCTGCTCTAGAAGCCTGGGCCGTCTGCTCACCCCGTACATTTTATGGGCTTGTTAGTCCATCTGGATTTTATAGGTGGGACAGGCTCTTAGACATCTAAAGTAATTGGCCACAGGCCACCAAATAATTGCAAGCCAGGTCCACTTGAAATTTCAGCTCCTTCTGTTTTGATTTCTTTTGATCTTATGCTCATGGTGGTGGTGAATAGGGAGGGGTATTCATTTCAGATAATCAATATGTTCCAGAATTTGGATGTACTCATCATTAGGGTTGAGGATAAGAGCTATTTTAGCCACAAGAAAAAGGTAGCTTGCCATTGACAAGGTGGCTATTAATCTGGTGGCTATGTAAGTGTGTTGGATAGGTGATATAAGAGTTGAGGTCACAGTGGCACCTGCTCATGCTTCCATTACTATAGCAAAAGAAAGCCAGATCACCCAGTGGTTTGACATAGGGCAGGTCTGGGAGGAAACCCCTGCCTTTGCACTGTGTTCCACAGTATTTTCCCCAAAATAAACACATATTCGATTACTGTATATTTTAGTGAGCTGTACTACACTTATTTTATGGATACATGTTGTATAAGAATGCTGTATGGTATAACTTATTTCAATGAATTGAGTTTATTCTTCTAAAAAATGACTTTTCAATGTTTGTGCTATTGCTAGAAATACCTATAATATAATGGGAATCTGTGTAATGGGTCCATTTATAAGAAGGAGTTCAAAACTTCTTTGAGAAAATGAAGGCCATATTCAACTATACCATAAGGCCTATTTTTCATGATATGTCATTAAGTTAGTATTTTCTGGGAAAAAATATCCGAAGTGGAGTATTATAAGTTCTTCTGACATTATTGTACCAAAGATTTTCTCCCAGAATTTAAAGTTTTATTTGGTCTGTATTTGTTTTTGCACTAGCATCTTACGTTCCATGGTTTCTTGGTTTATTTTTTCTAACTTACTCCTCGCTTGCATTGAGTTCCTGTAGCAAAGGAAGCGAGATGAATTATTCAGCTCTTTTTACCTTGAGTAAAAAGGAAATGCACAAAAAGATATAAAAGGCAATTTTGAAATTGACATTTTGGAGACTATTGCTGTCATCCCATGACTGAGAACATGATTAATTTTTGAAGGTCAGACAACCAATATTTTTTTTCCAGTGGATTTATGGAGGGAGCCAACCACCTGGCTTCTAGTTTTGTAGATGGTACTCCCCAGAAAAATATGCTTTTTTATCTCTCACAGGCTTTCTACTTTGCTTTGTATCTTCAAAGATTGTATCCCTTGGAAATAACAAATGTAATTACTATAGTACTTAGTCTTTCTCGTGTCTCTACTGAAGGGCTACTCTGATTAATGTATTGTTCCAAGGCAAAGTGTAACTTAACAAGCATTCAGATGCTGTGAGTCATTTTGCCTAAGGATCCCTGAACACTTTCCAACATTTCCAAGAGTCTTGCCCCACCCAGTAAGGGAGGATGGGGAGGATGGGACCTTCAGGATCTGTTTGTGTGCCAAGGAAGATTAAGCAATGTGTGCTCAGTGCCTTTCAGAGGATAGCCGAGAAGTGGGGGGCAGATACTTGCCATCAAAATGAAGTTCAAACCAAATGTCACCATCTTGGGGAGGAAGTGAGCAGGTTCCTCGGTACTGGAGGATGGAAGCTGACATGCCTTTACTTGGTGAACAGGCTAAAAAGGAGCTGGGTGCACAGTGGAGGGAGCTGCCTTTTTCTGTATAAGAAGACTCAGTTTCCTTAGCCAGCTAGGTCTTCCCCAGGCATAAGCTGGGGTGGAATTGAAGATCTCGCTATACTGTATCTCATCTCTGGATACTTCTGTACTAGAACTGGGAATGTAGATAAGAGGAAAGACTCTTCTGTGATTTAATTTTTTAAAGATATATTTGTTTTTTATTGGAAAGTTAGATATACAGAGAGGAGGAAAGACAGAGAGGAAGATCTTCCGTCCGATGATTCACTCCCTAAGTGGCCGCAATGGCCAGAGCTATGCCATTCTGAAGCCAGGAGCCCGGAGCCTCTTCCGGGTCTCCCACATGGGTACAGGGTCCAAAGGCTTTGGGCCGTCCTCAACTGCTTTCCCAGACCACAAGCAGGGAGCTGGATGGGAAGTAGGGCTGCTTCCAACAGCACCCATATGGGATCCCAGCGTGTGCAAGGCAAGGACTTTAGCCACTAGGCTGCTGAGCTGGGCCCAGTGTGATTTAGTTTAATTTAAAAAAAAATTTTTTTTTAAATTTAATTTAATTTTTAAAATAACATTTCTGAATATCTGATTCCACCTTGTCTGAAGAACATATTCTAGCTTTTTGTAGGACTGTTGTGGCCCTTTGGTGTGGACTCCACCCATGGACGGGCCTCTGCTCATGGGTGTGGAGGTGGGGCTCCTCCACTGATAAGGGAGCAGTCACTTCTCACTCTGCCACCTGAGAGGGTTTCTACTTCTGACACCAAAGCCACTGCCATGTTCCTGTATTTATGCTTATGCCACTCTGACTTGTTCAAGAAAAAAATACACTTTTAATCCCTGAAGTCATTGTAGCAGCTGAATGTGTAACTATGTATTACATTATTCTTCATGTTTATAGGAAAAAGTAACCTAAAGATTGGAAATTAATATCTATATATAGTTGGATTGATTTAATTCTGTTTGGGATTTGTGTTACTTTTCCCTATTGTGTATGAATTGAGAGTGTTTGTGAACATTTTTTTTTTCACAACAGAATGAGGAGCAAAATAGCATCAAAACTATATAAACTGTAGGAAGGAGACACTTGATCTTACAGTTTTGTTTCACTTTTATTGTATTGTTGGAAAGTTAATTGGCATGTTTTTCTGCACCTTTCCCCGACTCTGTCCCTTCCCAACATATTTTTATTAATGACTAGAAAAACATTTGTCCTCTTCATCAACCGATAGGAAGCAAGAGCATACTTCATTGATTTTTGCCAGAAGTAGCCATAACGTCTTCATCGTTCATCTGGATTGTTATCCCAAGTGATGTATTGGCCCATACTTGTATCAGAGATGTTTCTTTACATGTTTAAAAAGAAAGACCATAGATTAGCAAAGACATAGGAATTTAGGAATTTGGTCCTGACTGGTGTTAAGTCAATAATTTATATTACATCTTTGGTCTTCTAAAAAAATGATTTATAATAGTCATTTGAGGCTATTAAAATGTCTAAAAGTAGGAATTGACATTTTAATGCAATTTTAGTACAGAACATTCTAGAAGGCTAAGAGGGTTGCATGAATTGTACATTCCTGTAGACGTGACACTAAGGCTCTAGCAAACTGAATGTTGAGATTCGTTGTTATCACTAGATTGAAAAACAGTATTTTCTTGTAATATGTGCTTCTGTCACACCTGATTCCATCAGTTGAATGTGGACACTTGCGCTTAAATATATATGGTTGGATAAGTTTCACCAGTAATACAGACTTTTCGTTTCAAGTCAACAAAGTTCTTTCTATCTTGTTTCAGGCTTTGTGGATTTGGGCCTCCACGACCAGGTCCATCTTCTGGAATGTGCCTGGCTGGAGATCCTGATGATTGGTCTAGTGTGGCGCTCCATGGAGCACCCAGGGAAGCTTCTGTTCGCTCCCAACTTGCCCCTGGATAGGTGAGTGACCTGATTATAGTTTGGGAGATTCCTATTTTTCTTGGTCACTGACCTTGTTTTATTCAGAAGTCTCTGAAACTTCAGTTAGGTATGTTTGCCTTACAAGTGGATCAATTTGGGTGCAAAAGGCCAGTAACTGCATGGAAAGCTTAGGATAAGGTTCTGCTACAGTCTTCTCAGAGGACCCCTATTGGCTCGAATACACACATGCACACATACACACACACACACACGCTTACCACATCATGCCATGCCGTACAATGAACTGCAATTACTTAGCTCTTGTTCAACATGGGTCATATAAAAATGATGATTAGCTTTGCTTTAATTAAAATCAAATTGTGATTCAAACAATAATAGAAGTTTTATTTAAAAAAAGATTTAGTTATGTTTACTGCCAAGTCAGATATACAGAGAGGAGGAGAGATAAAGAGTAAGATCTTGTGTCCTATGGTTCACTCCCCAAGCAGCCGCGATGGCTGAAGCTGAGCCAATCTGAAGTCAGGAGCTCGGAGCCTCTTCCAGGCCTGCCGTGTGGATATAGGGTCCCAAGGCTTTGGGCCATCCTTGACTGCTTTTCAAGGTGAGGAATTTAGGCTACCACACCAAGCCCAGAAGTTTTATTTTTATCCATTATTTCCACCAGTAAAATGAACTTGACCAGAAAGTTCTGAAAGTCATGGAGTCACTTCAGTTTTCAAACATTGCCTTTTCAAAAAATTCCTCCTGAGCTCCCTTGGGACATGGATATTATATTTCTCTGTCTAGGTCTTTGCTTAGAGTAACAGAATTTAAGCATTACGCTGTATCAACGGTCACTGAGCATGGTTTCACCCTACACCAATAACTCTACCAAGTATGAGGGGCACATGGTCTTATCTGATCATTCACAGTGCCCTGGGAGATGAAACACTCAAAATTCATTTTCACCACTAAGGCTCAGATACAAAAAGCACAGAACCATCTGGGAAGGGCATGAGAATCTACATCCGGAATCTTTATGCCTCATCCCTATGGTCTTCTGTCCTGGGGACTTACTCCCTTCCATACTTTTCTCTTCAGCGATGCTTCCTTTGGCTTGGAACCACAGCTCTGCTTCCAGATGTATCTTGGCTTTTGTCTAGGAAGGAACCATAAAATTGCTGTTTCTTGCAAGCTCATTTCACACTCCGATGTAACTTGACTTCCTATCACACAGCTCATGAAATTTCACATTGGAATACCATACTATCTCTCCATTCCTGCCCCACTCCCTGGATCGCTACCCCAGCATTCTCTGGAACAGAGCTACAGAAACATTAATCAAGGTTCAAAAGAATTCAATAACGTACTGTTTACTGTGTTGCCATTTTGTATTAATATATATTTTAGCTTTAAAATCAAAGAATTTTGTCGAAGAATTGTTTTATTTATTTCAAGGGCAGACAGAGAGAGAGAGAGAGGACGAAGAGGAGATAGAAGCAAGAGGCATTTCTTCCATCAATTGCTTTATTCCCCTGTGGCCACTAGAGCCATGTCTGGGCCAGGCTGAAGCCAGGAGACGGGTATTCTATCTGAGCATTCCATGTGGGTGGCAGGAACGCAAGTACTTGGGCCATCTTCTGCTGCTTTCCTAGGCACATTCGCAGACAGCAGGATTGGAAAACGAGAATCCAGGACTTGAACCAGAGCTCTGATATGGGAATTACAACCAGTGACTTAGCATGCTATACCACGCCATTAGCTACTATGGATATTAAAAAAATTTTAAGTGATACCTACTAATGGGTTACCATATGTTGTTTACATATATTGTGTAATAACTGATCGAGGTAAATATGTCTGTCTCCTCAAAATTTATCATGTCTTTATGGTTAAAACATTGAAAATCCTTTCGTCATAGTTTTCTAAAAGAGAAACACATGGTGTGTTAACATTACGTATTATTACTCTGAAGGTGCGATGGCTCAGTAGCTAAATATTCCCCTGGCAAGCACCAGGATCCCATATGGATGCTGGTTTGTTTCCAGATGCTCTACTTCCTTCCCAGTTCCCTGCTGGTGACCTGGGAAACAGTAGAGGATGGTCCAAAGCCTTGGGACCCTGCACTTGCTTGGGAGACCCAGAGGAAGCTCCTGGTTCCTGGCTTCAGATTGGGTTAGCTCCGGCCACTGTGGCCACTTGGGGGAGTAAGCCAGCAAATGGAAGCTCTTACTGTCTTTCCTTCTCAATTATAAATCTGCTTTTCAATAAAAATAAATACATTTTAAAATAAAACTGCAAAACCAGTGTAATGGAGCACCAGAACTTTTTACTCACATCTGATTATAATAGAGCAGTTATTTAAGAACTTCCCGCTGTCAGTGCACAGCAGTGCTAATGATTGTACATTTGTACACAGACTGTCTGTCTTGTCATCCTCCTGAATTGATTTATTAATTCTAAATTTTTTTCAGAATCTTTGAGATTTTTCTATATAAGACCATGTTGTTTTCAAACATTGACAATGTGCCTTTCTCATATCCAACTTAAATGTATCTTCTTTCTTTCTCTTGCCTGGTTGCTCTGGCTAGGGCTACCTGAACCACGGTGACAACATCAACAGCCTTGTCTTTTTCCACGTTGTAAAGAATAAGCCTTCAGATTTCCTCTATTTATTGTGAAGTTCGTTGGTGGCTTAATATACATAAACTTTAAAATGTGGAGTTTTATCTCTTCTATCATTAATCTATTCTTTTTTTTCTTATGAAGAAATGTTGGATTTCACCAAATACCTTTTCTACTTCTATTGAGAAGATCATATTATTTGTATCTTTTATTCTGCTTTTGTGGTATATCACATTTGTTGATTTGCATATTTTGAACTATCCGTGCATCATTTGTGTGAATTTCAGTGATCATAATAAATAGTTGCTTTAATGTGCTGCTAGATTTAATTTGTTGGTATTTGCTGATTTTTCCCCATACCCTCTCAGCAGCGGTATTGGTGTTGCTTCTGCTGTGTCCTTCTCTGGTTTTGGTATCAGGATAATGTTGGCCTCAGATGAAACAGGGAGAAATTCATCCTCTTCTACTTCAGGGAATAATACAAGAGGAACTGGTATTAATTCTTCTTTAAATGTTTTGTAGAATTCAGAAATCAACTCATCCAATCTTAAGTTTTTCTTACTGAAAATATGAACATTATATTACTCATTGTTAATATCTTAGGCATTCTATTACACAATGTGTTGCTTTAACATGGTCATCATAATTTCTAAAGAGGGTCTGTGTTTCTCTTGTGTCAAATGTAATGTCTGTCTTTTTGTCTTAAATTTCATCTTTAAACCTTCTCTCGCTTTTGTTAATCTACATAAGTGTTTGTTTTTGTTTATCATTTCAAAGATCCAACTCTTTTTTCATTGATTTTTGGATAAATTTTTTTAAATTCTATTTCGTTTACTTCTTCCTTGAGTTTTATTATTTCTTTCCTTCTATTAATTTTAAGTTAGATTTGTTCTTGTGTTTCTAGTTCTTTATTCAAGATCTTCTTGCTCCTTTGATATAAATATTAACAGTGGCTGTTGAGTTCTCTGCTGTACTTGTCTTGCTATTATCTCAAGTTTTGGTGTGTTGTATTTGTGTTTTCATTGGCTTCAAGAAATTTGAATCTTCCTTATTAATTTTCTCTTTCTTTCCTCACTGATTGTTCAGGAGTAGGTTGTTTAATTTCCATCTTCTTTGTACTTTTGGAAGTTTTTCTTGTTACTTATTTCTAACCTATAAAACAATACAATACAGAAACATAATACAATAGAATACAATTTATCTTTTTTGTTTGTTGAGAATGGTTTTGTGATGTGTCATACAATATACCCTTGGAAACAACCCATGTGCTATTGAGAAGAATATGTAATCTATAGCTGTTGGATGGAATGCTCTCCATATGTTGGCTAAGCAATTTGATCTAAAGTATGATTTAACTGTGCAGAATCTTTGGTGATTTTCTTTATGAATTATTTGGACATTTTTGGTAAAATATAGTGTTAAAATTCCATAATATTCTTTCCTAGAGTCCATCTCTCTTTAGTTCTGTTAATTTTTGCTTTGTGTGTCTGGATGCTCCAAGATTACAAACACGTATGTTACAACTGGTATGTCATCGTGCTGGAGTGGATCTTTCAACATTATGTCATTCTTTTTTAACTTTAAAATCTATTTTATCTGTTTTAGAAAGTATGGGTGTTCTGCTTTCTTTTGAATTTTTATAACTGTAATGTCTTAACTATCCTGATATTTTCATTATATTTATGTCTTTAAAATAGAGAAACAAAGTTTATACATTTGAAAATTAGAATTACAGATAAGGAGTAGGAGGGAGGGAAGGAGAGAGAAAGGGAGGGTGATAGAAAAGAGAGAGAGAGAGAGAAAGGAGAGAGAGAGAGAGAGAGAAGAGGGAGGAGCAGGGAGGTAGAAGGGAGTTAATATACAGAATGAATCTTCTGTTTACTTCTTACTCCCTAAGTGGCCATAATAACCAGGATGGGACCAAACTGAAGCCTGGAACCGGGGCCTCTTTTTGGGTCTCCCACATGCATCGCAGGCACCTAAGCAACTCGGACCATCCTCCGCTGCTCTCTGAGACGTATTACCAGAGAGCAGGATTGAGCATCCCGGATTCAAATGGGTGATGTAAGGGGTGCCGATGGTGTAAGCAGCAGCTTTACCTGCTACAGCACAATGACAATTGCTAAAACAAGTTTCCTACAAGTAGTACATTGCTATGGTTTTTTTTTTTTTAATCTATTTGGTCACTCAGTGTCTATTAATTAGGAGTTTTGGGCTCGGCGACATGGCCTAGCGGCTAAAGTCCTCCCCTTGAAAGCCCCGGCATCCCATATGGGCACCGGTTCTAATCCCGGCAGCTCCACTTCCCATCCAGCTCCCTGCTTGTGGCCTGGGAAAGCAGTTGAGGATGGCCCAATGCATTGGGACCCTGCACCCGTATGGGAGACCTGGAAGAGGTTCCAGGTTCCTGGCTTCGGATCGGCGTTCACCAGCCCGTTGCAGCTCACTTGGGGAGTGAATCATCGGACGGAAGATCTTCCTCTCTGTCTCTCCTCCTCTGTATATCTGGCTATAATAAAATGAATAAATCTTTTAAAAAAAAGTTAGGAATTTTAATTATTTGTATGCGTGGTAATTATTATAGGTAGGATACTTTTCTAGTTGTATTACATTTCCTCTCCTCCTTCCCTACAGTGTTATTTCTGGTTAAGTGATCTTATATAATAGTAAGTGTTGATCCAATTCTGAATTTTTTGCTAACTCTATAATATTTTTGTTTTGTGTAAATGTAGTTAGATATTAGTATAATTAGACAACTATGATTTTACATATTTTGAAATAATGACTTGAAATGCTATAAAGCTAGAAGAATCACAAAAGAAAAGGTATACAAATACTAGCATCCATTTGTTCCCACATGTTATTTCCCATTTAAAATCTTTCTATATTTTCTGTCTGATTGCACTGTGATTATTAATTTATTTTAAAAATTTACATAGTAAACAGAGTTTTTTTTTCTACTGTGTTGGTAAACATTTTACATCTTTCTGTAGTATTTATTCCAGCCAGTGAATTTTCTATTTCAGGATATTTTTCCTTCTTTATCAGTATTTCTTTCAGTTTGAAGAACTTCCATCATCATTTCTTGTAATGAAGCATTGACTGCGACTAATTCTATCAACTTTCATTTACTTGGTGATGTCTTTATTTGTCCTTAGGAGAATGATAGCGTTGTTGGGTATAATATTTTGTCGGAAGACTTTTTTCCTTCAGTAACGCCAAAATCTCATTCCGTATCTTACAAGACTATGAGATTTCTGCCAGGAATTCCTCAGTCAGGTGAACTGTGGCCTTATCTATGTGTTCTTTTTTTTTTTTTTTTTTCTCACTTGCTCTCTATTTTTGGTGAAACGTACCTGGCCATTGAATTTGCCCTGAGAACTCTAAATGTGGCAGGACACATTCAGTCCTCTGAAAAGTCTCCCATCTCTACAATTGCTTGTCAGAATCTTCTGTTCTTTTTAAAAATATTTATTGGTAGGGTAGATTCTCAGGATGGCAGCAACTACGTGATAATTACTACACAACTCTCATTGATTCTCATGATAATGTTGTAGTAAAACAAAAAGAACAGTTTCAATGTTGTTCATTTATGCAATCCTAGGAATATAATTGTATTTTCTTACCTCCCTCCACCCCCTTCTTTATTTACCCATCTTTTGTTTGGAATCTTACTCATTTCTAAAGGCTCATCCCACTTTTCTACAACCCTTTCTTCAAACTCGCTCCTCCTAGGTAAAAATAGTCTTTCCTTGATCTAAATTCTTATTGTATTTGGCCTGTTCTTCCCAATGAAGTATTTCCTATAAATTTGTAAACCTCTTGTGGTCAGCAAATGGATTTGTTCACTTTTGTGTCACCTGCAGTGTACAAAGTTTTCCATGATACCCGTCACATATTAATAGCATGAGTAAGGTCACCCACGGCAGGATGTGGAGAACCCACAACTGCCAGTTATCCTTCAGCTATTAGCGTCATTACAACTCCTTGTCGTTGCTGTTCCCAACTTCCTGGCTTATTCCTTTGGAGACTTTGTAGAATTTACAACTTACCTATTTTGGAAGGATTTAGCACTTCACTAGGCTTAAACTTCTGCTTGTATTCTACAAACTTGTTATATAACACACAATTTCCAGATGTGGATAAACAGAGGATTTTATTTTTCTAGAGTTGGGTCTAATATGGAATGCATAGTTGCAAGTTAAGGATGAGTAAAGTACATAAATAAATGTCAGCAATATTTCAAAGTATCGTAAGTAGTATAAAAACATTTTTGCAATCATTAGCATAGGCCTTATTAGTAAATTTGAATTTACTGTCTTGGTGTTTGAGGATATCTGCTTCAGATGACATTGGTGGATGCATGAAAATAAGACATACTATGACCATTAGCCCATTCTAAATTTGTACATGTGTGCAGTGGCGTCTGGGTCTTAACCGAGAAGCAGTTTATGTTTGTTCCTTGTAGGTTTCCAGTGCCATGGTTAAAGGAATCTCCCTGATTCGCACACATCATCTTGTTCTTCCTGTCGCTCTTTCATCACATTCTGTGGAGTAAATCCTTTGGTCAACAAAAAGTGTTTATCTGTAAATTCCAAAGCAAAGTGTTTGATCTTGAGCTGGCAGCAGACAGATGTTAGCTTTATCCTTTTTATTACACTTCAGACTAGAATGCCCAAGTCTATCACCTTCACAGCCTGCTTTCATTTGTGTAGAAATGGGGACAAAATAAAGCCAAAAACGGCAAGTAGCCTGGCTTGCTTGCTGGGATTAACTTGTTTGCCAATAGGAATCATCGTCTATCTGCAGTAGATTAAGGCAAGATCCCGTTCTCTCAGATCCATTGATCTAATCCAGGCCTTTGTGCCTTACCAAACCATCCATAGGATAGGCGGTGTCCCATTCTTCTCTGGCAATTATTCAGACATTAGCATTGGCCAGTAACGTTTGATTAAACAGGAAAAGGAACATTTTTTGGTTTGCCTTCTCACATTTGAGAGCAGCAGTTGTATTGCCTATCTTGCCCTGACTTACAAAGAGTTAACTGCTTGATTTATTCTCTGACCACAAATCTAATCTTGGTTCAGGGGTTTTATAACTGTCTTGGTAGTCATATGCTTGTAGGGTAGTTTTATGCATTTTTAGACACTCATAAGGTCCACTTTTCCCCTCCATCCTCCAGCAGGGAAGGACAAGTCATCTCTTTTGTGAGAACTGAGCAGTAAAGGTTATTATAAGGTGTTAATAAAGAACCCAGTGATTTGGAGGCTATATGTATGCATATTTATGAGAGAATTAATGCTAATAAGAATGCCTGTGAAAATCATCAGGAAATGGAAGATTCATTTTCCATTCTAGCACCCAATCTTTTGGTATGTTTTGACATCAGAAAACACAAAATATATCTGCTATATCCAATGTGGATGCCCATACTGCAAAACCATAGGCTAACGACAGGGGCAACATAGCTCTTTGTGCATCGTTCTTGGTGGCGTTTCTTTTGGTTGTGAGAGTAAGTTTACTATCTCAGGAAGGCAGATGTTTTGCTAGAGGAAATCATGCAAATTGCCTGTTCAATAAGACTATCCACTTTCCAAGGGATGCCTAATTCTGTTTTGCTGGCACCATCTGTACTAAGAAATTCTAAGAAATATTTGTGGATTTTTCAGGGAAGCCGAAGTGCTCTCTTTTGACTTCTGTTCACTTGGGGGAGGAGGGGAAGCATTCATGCATTTGAAAAGCAGGTCCTAATTTAATGAGCAGAATATTGCCTCCACCAAGCGTCTGGCCAGGAAGTTGTTGATCTAGGTGTTTCCATCCTCAGTCATCAGGAGACCCTGCCTGCAGGAAATAGCACTGAACAACAACAAAAATATTTTATTTGTAGGCAAGGAGCAGGAATGAATTAACCTTAAGAGAAAAACAGCTTGCAGAAGCAGAGAGAACATTGTCTCTTCTAACAAAATGCAGACTGTTTTCCAATTATTATTAATTTTAAGCTGAGAAAAGTCATCTTTTTCTAGAAATAAGATCATTTTCCATGGAGGTTGTTCTTTTATATGTATTTAGGACAGATCATACATCAGAGCAATGTTCTAGCACTTTTCTTGGCTGTGTTTCTATAGACACCATTAGAAAATTTATTTTCTGGCTTTGTTCTGAGAATACAAACATGAAGTTTGGCAATAAGTCAAATTGATGGATTCAAAATGTAAATCATTCATTTGTGCTTTTGGGGCATGAAAAGAGGGCATTCTTTTTATGTTCTCAGAATTCTCTGGAAAAAGTGTGTGCTGCACTGGAGGGGTAGCAGCAGGTGTTAGACTGGAAGGAGGGGACGCGGTGGGATACCTGTGAGCAAAGCTGCTCTGCAAGACCATTCCTGCGTGCCAGTGCTGCTCATCTTCCTGAGGGGTGTAATCTCTGTGCATTTTTGTGTGAAGGCTTCTCTGCCACATCCATATCGTAAGAACATTTCTCATACACTTTACTCCATCATATGGAACTGGATTTAAAAAAAAAGTAAGCCAACATGTAGTAAACTCTAGTGTATTCACTCTGGCTATGGGTTATATTTTCCTACATTATCTGAGACTATTGGCAAGTGAAAAGTTCTGCTGGCTTACATTCTAGTCTCAGATCCAGTTCTGACCCCTTCATTATTTAATACAATTCAAAGGAGGGTGTCAGTTGATTGATTCTTGAAAGTCTTTGGTTTAGTTCCCTGGACAGATCCTGGTAACATGAAACTCTAAAGGAGCAAAATTGAGGCCAAAAGAAGGAAAAAAATTAGCCAAACTATCATTATTATTGATCCTTTAACAGAAAAAGAATCAAAATAGCTATTGGAATAAACTCCAATTGAATTATACACTTTAAGAATGATATGTGAGCTGCATCTCAATAGAAATACTCAACACAAGCAAGCAGACATAGGTTGGAATTATCAGACACGTCACTTTTACCCATAGAACCGTCAGTCAGGAGAGTGGTCGGAAGGTTCCTGCTGGGAGCGGGTCAGCTGCAGCACCATATATTCAAACCAAGGTTTCTCCTTAAAAACCAAAGCTGTTCAGCAACCTAGCAGTGTAAAATTTGCTGAACCACAAGTCTGTTAGTCCTTAGGAGACTTGTACTGTGACCAGTCATAATGCACTCAGCATAGTACAGCTCCGCTCCGACAATTAACCCTGTATAGGAGCAGAATTGCCTTGCATTACATTTATCACACATCAAAAAAAATTTCCAATGTATTATCAACATTCAGACATCGTGTAAATTGGTTAAAATATAAATCAAAACATTTTGAGAGCTTAATTTTAAAATCAAGTTGATGTATTTCAGCCATACACATTAGCCAAGTAATCCCACCCTAATATATTCTTTTTCTAGAACTTGCTCTCTTTGTTCATATTTAAAAGTCCCTCTAATCATTATTGATAAAATATAGCTATAAGGGGACATGATTATTTTCTTTAAAATAGAGGGGCACAGGGAAAATTTTTTAAAGTTTTTTTTCATTAGAAAGCCAGATTTATAAAGAGAAGGAGAGACAGAGAAAAACATTTTCTGTCCATTTGTTCACTCCCCAAGTGGCCACAGTGGCTGGAACCGAGCCAATCTGAAGCCAAGAGCCAGGAGTTTCTTCCTGGTCTTCTATGTGGGTGCAGGATCCCCAAGTTCCTGTGCCATCCTCTACTACTTTTCTAGGCCACAAGCAGGGAGCTGGAAGGGAAGTGAAGCACATGGGATATGAACTGGCATCCATATGGGATCCCAGGATACATGCAAGGCAAGGACGTTAGCCACTAGGCTAACATGCCGGGCTCAATATGGTTCCTTTAAGTTTGTTTTAAGATTCAGTTTAATCTAATTCAGTTGACATATGTCATTTTAGGCTATATGCATGTAGCTAGAATTCTGTTGGATACAAAATAAGAGATGTGAAAGATATTGGTATGCTCTTGGGGACTTTACTGCCTAGCTGTAAAGCAGCATGAATGAATGAATGACGTCAGAGCAGACCCTCACATTACTCACAGCTAAGTGGTCTTAACCAATTTCTAAAGTCAGCAGGTTTGAGCAAAAAACAGTCCTTATCTTACATTGCATTTGTAAACTGATTCATTCCTGACATTTTCATGCAGAGAATTCATCATAGCTCTTTTGATTTATCACATTTCAAAGAGTAACCTGATCTCATATGAGTCTGGCAGTGGGGTCATCCCAGAAATTGGCCTTCTGAAGACTGGAAAAAGGAAAGCAAGAAGTGCTGAGGGGGCTTACCAAGGCAGAGGATAGTGATGCTTCCGTATCTTTGAAGTCTCATAGACCAAAGACTGAGAACTGCTTGGATAGTAACCTCTGAACGAATAACGATTTGACCTGAAAGTAGACAGATAGTACGTCTATCTCCATTGATTGTTAAACTTGAAATTGCCTTTATTATTAGTGCCATGGTTATTTGCCCTTGTAGTCTATAATTATGTCCCAGTCGCTACACCCCATATTATTAATAAAAATTCTTGTGGGCTCCTAATTAAGAAAAAAAATTACGTATAGGTGGTGTTTTTCTTCTAATGCTTTTAGAGATGTTTTAAAAGCTCACTTAATATTCATATTTGTTATTTTCTATTTTTGTTTAATCAAATAGAAAGGAGATATAAAATCCCCACTATCAGTTTCATGTTTCCTTTTATACCACAGCAGAGAACCAGTTTCTTGACAAAATTACATATTTACCACTCTGTATTGGCATAGATTGCAAGATCCATCAAATATCTTTTATTTTTTTGTCTTTGGAGAAGGACATGCTGTTCATTGCATCCTTACCAACCAAGGTACCCTTTATGTCAGATGTCTAGAATTTTGTGTTGGGTCAAGACAAGTTTGATTTCTGTGTGCAGAAATCACAGAAATCATTGAGCCTGCGATTGATCCTTGTTTGTGAGGAGGGCAGAACCTGAGACAGCGCTTGAGTTCTGTGTGAGTGTGTCTGGGGAGCAGAAGAAGGGTTTCTGGGTTGTCATCTTGGCAAACAAAAGGATGTAAAAGACAGGAGGGAGAATATATGCTGTGGGAATGTGAGTTTTTCTTTCTATATTTGTTCTTTAACTTCCTATTGGTGTTATGTCCCCATGAATGCATTAAGTTGAAGATATTGTAAGTTGGAAGTACCTAAGAAGAAAATGCAGTTAGTACCACTAACCATCACAGTTCAATACCGTAGAGTGTCATCAGGCGGTTTCTTAGCATGACCAGGAGGTTCCTGGGAGCTGTGCCTTCTGCCACTGCCAGCACCACCATCGTTGGGAAGCCTAGTGGTAGTACAGGGGAAAATCCCAGTTCCCAGTACTTCTGATTTTTATTATTTTTTTTTAAGATTAGAATTTCACATTTTTAAAAAATTTTTATTTTATTTGGGATTCCCCCCCCCAAACTCCCACTCCTCCAACAGGTTTTCCACACGTTGCTACAATTGTAGAGTCCTTCATAAGGAGTCATAGCTTCACCAGTCTGTTATTTAAGTGTGTCCCGACATTGCTGGTACAGATAGTGTCTTCAGATCTTAAAGGTCTTTGCCAGTGAGGGAAGCAGGAGGAAGGAGGTTGGGGTCCAGTACTTGATATCAGCAGCACAGGGGGAACTTTTAAAATCAATTTTTCCTGATGTATGTGCGAAATAAAGATTGACTTTCATGTTTTTTCAAATGACTGTTCAGTTGTCCCAACACCATTTATAAAAAAGTCAATATTTTTTCCAGTGATTTGAGATGTATTCTTAATTGCATACTAAAGGTCCCTGTAAACTTACATCTTTTTTTTCTGAGATTCCAATTATCTACTAAAGTTTTAAAAATCTATTTATAAATCAATACAGCACATATTTGTCTGTGGAAACTCCAGATTGTCTTAAATCTGGACACACTATTACCTAATTATTGCCCCCTTGGATTTTCAGAGTTTTGCAGATGGTTCTTGGTTTCTTATTCTATGATATTTTTAGAATTCCCTTGTTTAACATATAAAAATGCATTGTTAACTGCTTTAGGATTGTGTGAAGATTAGCTCAGGAGTATTGATATGTTTTTGACATTGAATCTTCTTATTCGGGAAAGTACAAAGTTGGTCTTTCAAACATTCTATATACTTTTCACCTATCTTCAGGTTGTGCCTCACCATTAAGCACAAATGTATGCATATAGTTACAATTTTTAAAATGTGTACATATATGTTTAACATACAGATGTAAATGTGTAAATTATTGATAGTAATATTAACAGAAGCTTCTATTATATCTTAATTTCTTTTTTTATGGTGATACATAATTTATGTTTTGCATATTATAGACTGCTACTTGACTAAATTCTTATTCTTTAGTTTTTCCATTAATTCTCATGGTGGTATATAACCATGTAACAGCAAATAGATATTGTTTGATTTTTCTGTTTAATCCCAAATAACTAAGGCACTTCTCATAGTAGGAACCATAGGTACCATTTTCTTATTCCTATATATTTATATAGCAAGAATTTAGGCATTTCTATATTATTAAACTATTGTTTTAGTAATGAATGAAATGGTTATTTTTGCATCAAAATATCAAAATATTTTGCATCCAGAACTTTAGAGTGCTCAGGGAAGTTTAAGTAGTATGCGAAGTGTCTGATTTTTAATATTTAAAAGAATGGTAAAATTCCCTTTAAATCATCTGAACTTGATGTTGTCTTCTATGGGGGCGTTTTTCAAAATTTGGATCTCCTATAGTAATTGATTTTTAGACTTTCTATTCCTTCTGGAGTCAGTTTTGTGTAACTGTAAATCGTTTTTCTAGTAAAGCAATGTCCCTCATCTGGGTTTTTGAATTTGTGGCATTTGGTTGACTAATGTTTACTAATGATTTATTAAAAATTTATCCCCCCAATGGCTATTTTCACCTTATAATTTATTTTGTTTGTTCATCCTTGTTAGAAAGTGGAGATCAGCTAATAACCTACTGTTCTCTGTACCTCTGTTTTGTTGACACTTTACTCCAAAGAACTAGCTTGCTTTTAGAAACTAGTTCTACTGATTTTCTTCTTTTTAACTTATTAAGTTATATTTTGCAATTCAGTCAGTCCTTTTTAAGCTTTGGGTCACGTAACATTTTAATTTTTCTCTTTAGATTTGATATTTCACCTGTTTTCATTTTGTGATGTGTGTGTGTGTGTGTGTGTGTGTGTAATTAGTGCTCAGAATTTTCCCAAATTTATTTTTCACAAATTCTGAAATATTTTGTTTTCCTTATCATGATTTTCTGTAAAACTTGCATTTTCATGTTTCCTTTTCCGTTTTATTTAAGAGTTTTGAAATAGTTTAATTTCTAGATTGTCAGGGCAATCATTTGTTCTGTTATTAATAAACATATTTTGCTTTAGAAACATTGCTTCCATTTCAACTACTTTGGGAACATACTACATTTGTCATAATAGCCTAATTATATATTACAGCTTTTCTAAATGTCATATATATGTGTGTGTGAGTGTATAGATTCATATATTCTTGGGATAAAGGTTCACTTATTCTAAGATAGAAGATAAAAGATGGTCTGCCCATGCCCACTTTGTAACCTACAGTTTCTCCTTAGTGGAAGCATAACTCATTATCTACTGCATAAATATTTATATTTTCTTTGTCTATTATACATTGCACTTTTTGTGCTTTAAAGTTTTTGGTTTATCGATCATTTAGGGGAATCAGATCTTACTCTATTTGACATCTAGATCATGACCGCTGTTTTTTATTTTTCATTTAATTAAAATATTGTTCTTATTCTTTATTTCTAACATTGAAATAATCATTTTAGGTCTCTATTTTATATTGTGTACAATTAAATTTTACTTTGTTAGCCAATCTGAGAATGTCTTTAACAGGTGGCTTAATAAATGCTTTAATAGGATGTTTTAGTAGGAGGCTTAGTTCATGGATACCAACACCGCTTTGATTCACATTCTGTTTTATTATTTTACATTTCTCAGGTATTAAATTATTCCATTGTTACTTATTGATCGATTTGATTAATTTAGTTGTAGGTATTTTGTGGTTTTGCTCTGGTTGTTAGATTTATATTTACTTATTCTACTTTTACTTTGGAAATTTTTAATTCCTTACTACATATTAAAATGAAGTGAGCTGAATCATTCAACACCTGACCATTCTCCTATTGTTAATCATTAGTATTATCCTAGTATGATATTTGAAAGTGTCAAGTCTACTGCATGGCTCGTCAGAATCACTCAACTCTTGGTTCGTATCCATGAGATAATTGATTAAACTAGTAATAACTATAATGACTATTGCATCCTCATCTAACTTTCGCTACTGATTTTACATATTATTAGATCCCATCATTCTTTGCAGCCTGTCATCTTTCATTTGATCCCAATTTTTAATGTCCACCCTCTCACTATATGTTGATGATTCTCTAATCTTTTTGATTTTCTAGCGACTTTCTTCTTTCTTTTGATTTTTGAAAAAATTTCAGGAGACTATTGAAGACAAGATTTTATTTTTGAATGTTTTTAATTGTTTTTATGTGTTCTTTCAACTGCAAAGTTTAACTGGATACAAAATCTTGGCTCATTTTTCCTTAAGTGTTTTAAATTATGGCTCCATTATTTGCTGCTATAAAATGTTGCTGTTAGGAAATTGGATGACAGCCTGATTTTCTTTCCCATAGTTGTTGGGAATGAAAAAAATTGACTTTCATTTTTAGTACAGTTTTTGATTTAGAAAAATGGAACAGAGGATGTAGAGATCTTCAGTTTATCTTCTACATGCTTTCTGTGTGTATAGATAAATTCATGGTGACTTGTGTTCAATATTAATGTATGTGTTATGCAGAATAATTTTAATAGACTTAAAACCTGTGCTCTACATATTCATTTGGAGGTGGTTTTTTTTTTTTTCACACTAGTGAGAAACTGGAATCTGGAACGTGGGCCCAAACTGAAGCTAACATACTCTACTATGGGATGTTAGCCTCTTCATCCTGGTGTACAAAGCCTGTCCATTTTGTTTCACTTTTACCTTTCCATCCTTTACTCCTTGGAAAACATTTGTCATAATGGATTTGTTGTTTAATCCTGCATAATTTCATTTATGCTGTGAATGATTTTCCCTTACTCGAATTTTATTTTCAATTTTTAGTTTTTTCTGTTATGTGATCCTATCATTTCTGACTTCTCTTTTTCAGAAATGTACAAACAATTCTTTCAAGTCTTTGGCTATTTTATATTTTAAGTTCATTCTGAAATACTGGGTTGCAATTTTTATTGACTTTGTGGTAGCAGTCTGTCAAGGGCTGAATTGTCAAAGCAGACCCATATAAATAACATCCAAATCATTGTAAATAGTTACTAACAATTAGCAAAAGACACCAGCTAAAAATGAAACAGACGCAATATGATCTGTCATCAAACAGGCTGAACCAAAACACGGGCTTGCACAGGTGAATTTTCCTCGGTTGGCATGTCTTTTAATTTCTGGAGCCATAGTTGATTGCTAACTTTACATGAGGTTAACATTTGCACAAAGAAGCTGGTTTAGAGTTGGTATACTCAGTTTTTACATTTTACTAAACATGAGATAGGAAAGTTTATGAGATTATTTCACAATGTCTAGCAGCTGCATCCCATAAAATAAAAAGTCCAAGTTTTTAAAATCATGGACAATTTAGGCAGATTTGATACATCCTGTTTAAAGCATTCTTAGATAAGAACTTATCTAATTGTTTTCAATCTTATCAATATGTTTAAAAGAAAGCCTATTTAATAATAAAGAAAGTAAAATCGTGACCTAACAGTTTAGATACTAGTCAGAAAATCCATGTCTTATGTCAGAGTGCCTAGGTTTAATTTTGGGCGACTTTTCCAGACTTCTGCTAATGCAGATGTCAGTGATGGCAGGAGTGCCTGGGCTGCTGGCACCCATGTGGAAGATACGGACTGGATGCTTGGCTCTTGGCTGCAGCTTCGGTTGGATTTTATTTGGAGAGTGAAGTGGTAGATAAAAGCATCTACATGTTTCTCTCTCTTCTCTGGTTCTCACCCTCTCTAATTAGTGAACAATAATTGCACAAATGCATATGCTAACCCCCTTCCTAACACTGCTTTTTTTTTGTATCTTACAAGTTTCAGTATCTTCGGTTTCCATTTTTATTTTGTTTAGAAAATATTTTAATTTCCCTTTTTCTATTTTAAATGACCTGTTGTTCAGATTTTGTTGTTCAGCTTCTGTTTGTTTGTGTAGCTCAAATGCAATATTCATTTGGAGTTATTCTACTGTGATCAAACACATATTACAATATTGATATTTTTGAACTTTTTAAGGCTTGTTTTGTGGCATGATTATCTGTTCTAAAGAATGTTCTGTGTTCTATTTTTTTAAATGTGTATTCTATAGGTGTTGCGTGAAATGTTCTTTAAACTATTTGTTAGGTCTGGGTGATCTGTGATGCAGTACACTGGTATTGTGTTTTTGGTGTTTATGTCTGGATTATCTTTTCCATTGAGGAAAGTGAGATGAGAGAGAGAGGGAAAGAGAGAGAGAGAGAGAGAGAGAGAGAGAGAGAGACAAAGATGTGGAGGATTAGATATGGGTACCAAAACATAGTTAGACTAAATAATCAGATGTGGAGTTACACAGTTCACCATGGTGACTGTAGATCATGATAATCACGATAATATTTTATATACTATGTAAAGAACCAAAGGAGCATAGCTTATAAGCACCAAACGTGGGGAAAAGGTGGGGAGGTAGGAACACCTGCTTGGATTACACTGTATACACTGTATACTACACTCTACTCCATAAAGCACAAGTGTTACATTTTAACTGAAAAATTGACTAATAAAAATTATTCCAGCATCAGAAATAAATAATAGGTAAGCTTTTATTTGTAATTACATGGGCTTTATATTAGCAACAAAAATTAGAATACATTTTGAAATAAATTTCATAAAGAAATTGAAAATCCATAGTGATTATTATAGGTTTCTGTTGAAAGAAATCAAGCACAAACAATATCAGAAAATAAAGTTATGCTTTATTTATTGCTAGGAAGATTGATTCTCAAAAATGTATCAGTTCTCCACAGAGTGGTCAAAGTCAATGCAGTTTTAGTCAAACCAAGATGATTAAATACATCTGAAGACACAAAGGAAGGTTGCGAGAAAGGGTAAAAAAATTCTATTTTTTTTTATAAAAATAATCAATGCTTAATGTGATATTGGCATAGAAATAAGCCTACTGAGTAGTGAAATGTACAGGTGATTGGAAACTGCACCGACATTCATGAAATCTACCTGCTCCAGAGTGAGTAATGAAATTAAGTTAATGAGGCTGAGACATTTGGCTAACTACAATAAAATTATGATTCTCATATCATCTGAAAAAAATTAATCCCAGATGAATAAAAAAATTAATGTAGAGCCAATACTAAAACTTTTCCAAGAATCTGAAATTTGGAATTATTTTTTAAACACGATGCAGAAAGTATTAGCCATGAAAAAATGACAATGTTGTCTGACTTTCAAAAAAATCTTTAATAAAGTAAAAGAGGAATAATGTTGCTGAAGAAGTAGGTATTTATTTGTATTATGATTTATAGTATATATTAATGCAACTTTTTGTGGATTAAATTATATTAAAGATATATTAAAGAAAGAGAAATAAAAACCCCATACCACTGATAATGGCATTCTGTTTACATCTGGGATCAAGAAAGTTAGGAACCTGCGTCACTCTCAAGTTTTCTGAAATGTGAAATGAAAATACTTGTGGAGAGCCCTCACCGATACATTTAGAGATTGGATGCTCAGGGAAATGGAATTGAAATGTTTTAGCAAGAGTATGGGCCCAATCTTGAAATAGATGTTTGTTGAGTTTTCTATAGCATGTAATTACAACACAATAAGACGCAGAAGCATCTCGATGAAGTGTGGGTGGAAGAGAAGCAGGCTCTTTCAAGGACTTCATTAGCTTTCTCCTGCCTGGAGCTCTCCAGACTCTTGGGAGTAACCCTGTTTACCTTGGTTCAGAATCAGCTTTAACCATCATTGAGGCTGGTTGGGCAGCAGAGTACAGCACCAAGTCCTTGGGAGTAGGCTGAGTGGGAGAAGAAAAGATAACAATGTATTTTTTTTTTTTTTGTCTAAAAGCCCAGAAATGGGCTCAAATTTTGTTTACCACTTGTTCCCAGGATAATGTGGTGGCGCTGTTCACTGGTAAAATAGTACGATTGTACTTGTGTCAGTACTTCATTTTTGTTTTTTGGAGAAGCTTTTGGTAAACCAGAGAAATGGCACTGGCTTGATTTAGTGTTGTCGTGTTACACTGAAGATACTGTGTTTTTATGTATGCTACAGCTTGAAGATGTGGGAGAACAGAGGCGGAGGTAGTGGAGGGGGAAGGAATAGGAAATCAAAAAGGAAAACAATACCCTTTGTGGGACAGTGGGGAGTTAGAAATATTGACGCATAAATCATCCAGAAAATGACTTCTTCCCTGAGAATGCCAATAAGCATGATTACAGCAGTACAGATGCTGGTTGGATCCGGGTAGGTTCATGTTGCCTTTGAACCGCCTGGCTGATGCTGAGCCTTGTTGTTAATAAAACTCTGTGAATTTTTCTTTTTGTTTAAAATTTATTCATTTTGTCTTTTATTTGGAGCACAGAGTTATAGAGAGAAAGAGAGACAGAGGGAAAGATCTTCCATCCACAGGTTCACTCCCCAAGTGGCTACAATGGCTGGAGCTGAGTGGATCCGAAGCCAGGATCCTGCAGCTTCTTCTGAATCTCCCAAGCAGGTGCAGGGTTCAAGGTCTTCAGCCATCTTCTGCTGTTTCCTCAGGCCATAAGCAGGGAACTAGGTGGGAAATGGAACAGCCAGAAACAAACCAACATCCATTAGCATTAGCCTACTATACCACAGTGCTGGCTCCCAATTTTTCTTAATTTTCATTTCCGTTTCTCATATACATTCCTAAGCTATTACTTTCCTTCTCTCATATTGCATTGATTTGAAAGAGCCTTACAGTCAATTATTATAGAAAACATAGAAAATTGTAAGTGATAATTTGATCATCTGTGTCATTCTTGTGGTTTATAATCTGCCATTCCACTTATTCTCTCATGTGTCCGTGGGGTTTCTGTGACCGACATTACAAAGCACATCTTTCTCCTGGGAAAGGAGACTTGACACAGTTAAGTTAGCTGCTCGTGAGTGCAGGTTAGATAGTCACAGGCGTTAAGGCTAGGTCTCTAGGTTATGCTCCTAGTTCCTCCAGGGCTGCTTTTGCATAGTTGGAACATCACATTTTATTTAACTGATTATGAGTATATTACTCCTTAAAATGGTTTGAAAACCACTGATGCAGTTCAGCCTCCTGGTTTGCAAATAAAGAAATGGAATTCCAGACAGGCCGAGTGGTGTGCCCAGTGTGGCAGACCACTGACCCACAGACTGGTGCCAAGGACACGGATTCATTCCTTCCCAATATACTGTTCTTCCCCAGTGACATGATGCTCTTCAATGTGGCACTTCTTGTATTTTAATATGATCAAAAGAAATGTTTTAGAAAATATGCTCCCAGTTCATTCTGGCCATGTAAAACCTTCAGACAGAAATGAGGCTTTGAGACATGCACAGCCTTTTCCCCCATGCCCACTGGGGAACAACCCGGTGACACTTGCCATCTTCCGATACATGTGCTTATTTTACATTTGTGTTTTTATTTAACTCAAAGATTTAACAAGTATGAAAGATACAAATTATTTGGTGAACTCAAGACAATATTAACACTAATTTGAAAAGACTAAGAGGAATGAAAGAAGCAAACTAACAGCAAGAATCAGACATATCAGGAGAGATATACTCAATGAACCCGGCCTGTGGTGGTCACTGATGGCAGGCCTTATCGGTGGCCTGATTCAGGGAAGGCCAAGACTCTCTCAGGATTGTGGTTCCAACTCAGGGATGGAGAGATTTGACTTTTTAAGAGGAAGGCAATGTGGAAGCCACTGTTAACTTTTTAAAATTTTTGCATTGTTTGACTCAATGCATTACATTTCTTAGTCTTCCTTGTTGGATTTCAAAAGCAGTACACCTTTTCCTAACCTTATTAAAATAACTACATCTTACTTGCCCTAATGTGCAATTTCTGGAAATTTCTATTCTGAAGATGGATTTGAGATAATCTCAAAGCAGCCTGATATACACTTCAAATGTCACAGCCTCAAATACAAGATAGCCAGTTTTGTTAGAGCTCATATTAAAATGGGAGATGATTTGGTTCCTACAGACAGCAACTGGTCTGAGGCTCTATACACTGGGTCACTTTTGGTTCCGGAAAAGTAAGGGACCTTGAGCAGCCAGCAGGGTGCTGAGGATCTAGTAAACTCCTAACTAAGGGTACTGATTAACTCTAGAATCTCACAGAGATCAACATTCCTGGTCATTAGTTTGATTGTTGAAATTCCAACACTTCATTCATCCTGAAGGATAGTGACTAGATTGAAATTTTATGTAAAAGGAAGGGTTAAAGAAAGGCATTTATTTCTCTTCAGACATTTTGATGGCTGTGATTAACTGATTCTAAAATATTTTACATTGTATTTTGTTTAGATTTTTGTCTACACAAGATCTTTTGCAAATACAATGTTAAGAAATGTCAACTTTACCATTAGACTTGAGACAAATATTTTGTCTGTGAGTTTCATGAGGGCAGATTTAGTCTTCCTTTAAAATAAGGGGGTTGGGGAGGGAAGGGTCAGATGAGTAGAGAGAGCTGCATTTGCTGGTTCACTCAACAAATGGCAGGATGCCTGGGGCCAGGCCAGACCAAAGCCAGAAACCAGGGGTTCAGTCCAGGTCCCTGACCTTGAGTGGCAGGAAGTCAGTTACTTCAGCCATTACCTGGGCCCCCAGGCTCCACGTTAGCGGGAAGCTAACCCAGAAACAGAAGCCAGCAGTTACAATGAGGGAAGAGGGTCTCCTACTTAAGATTTAACCTATAGGCAAAAAATGCCTTCCCCTACAGTCTTTGAAAGACACAAATCTTAGTCATTCTTAAGCCTGGAGTGATGCCTCTTGCTCCAGATGTTAAAACCACGTTCCTATGGTGTTGTCTTGTAGCCTTAACCTGTGCCACCTGTTCTTGGGAAACCTAATTTCCAGGTCATCCATCTTCTTTCAGCTCCTCAAATCCTTCAAGCATTTTCTCCTAATGTCCACACAATCTCTTTCCTTGGAACACTGTTCCAATTTTTTTTCCCTTTCAGATTGAATTTCACATCCTTAAAGAGGTTTCCTCTAACAGTTCCCACCTTGCTTAAGTCCATCGCTTGTTTGCCTTTTGTTCATCCTCATTTCCATTGCCATTTATCATAATTAATAGTTTTACTTCATCATTGTGTGTACCTTTGATGTCTGCTCCCTTGCTGAACTGTCAGCTGTAGCAGGGCAAGGCTATGTCTGATGTGCTGGTTGTCACACCCTGTGTGTCGGTTCAGTTTCTAGGAGAGACTAGGTTCTGATGCAGTTAATGTCTATTGAAAGGGATGAATGAATGAAATTGAATTTTGTTTCCCTAGTAACTAGAAGGGGCTCTAGTATAGATGGGCTGGAGAACCACTGCCCAACTAAAACTGACATAAAGAACAAGAGAAATATTAATCCTATTTTCTTTGTATACAGGCAATTCTTGATTTACCAGTAATAGAATCCTCACTAGCACTCTTTGTTCGCTGATTTCCCATCATTCCAGTTGGTTACTCTTAGTGGGAAAAACTGCTTGATTACTCTGTATAATCTCAAGATATCCCTATGAAAGATGAATAACTGAGACCTTCCTTATATTGCATAACTGATAGGGGCATCTTTAAAGATTGATTGGATTTATTTTCTGCTGGGAGTTTGAGTAGGCACAACTGTTATGGAATTTTCCTCTAGGGACTTGCTTCGGCTCTTAAACTGTATAAACTCAACAAGGAAACTTAAGTGGATCATTATCTATAGAAGTGCAGAATTCCATCTCCCTTTGGCAAACCATTCAAACCCAGAAGTGTGTTTTACACATTCTGAAAGAAGCATCTATAAAACCAACTTCAACCTCCCTTCTCGCCACTTTAGCACCTAAAAGTATATGAAAAGGGTGCATGTGAAGATTTGTTGTATCTATTAGAAGATCTCTGTGCTTAAGAACACTTTCAGCTATCAGCCTCCTTATGTGAGAAAAGTAAGCGGCAAATGGTTCTGTGGATCTTTACTCCTGTGTGCAGGTAGCATAATAAAGATAAACTGGACATCATATGACTGCGTGTTTGAAGTGCTTGAAAATCCAGACACATCTCTGAGATAGGTCAGTCCGCCATTCCCTGTGTAATTTCTACAACAACCATTTGCATTATTCATGGTCTGAATCCTCTACATGACAAGTGTATGTCTCAGGATCTGTCCATGTGCTTGGGATTTGGAGGGAGGCTCCCACGGCCCAGGTACACCCTCCGAGATGACTGGAAGGACACAGAGGTGAGGAGGAGCATCTTCCTGGTGCAGTCTGGGCATGGTGGGAGAGCATGAATTAGACCTTCCCTCTGGGAGGGGTGCCACATGAATTATATGGGCAGTAATCAGAGTCTCAGAAGAGGAAGTCTCTGTTCTCTGTGAACTTGATCGTCCTTACCTTGATAAAATTGCCTTAGAAGAATGCACCTTTCTTGATTTTCAGTGATCACAGACTTACACTTAAAGCATCGTTCTTGCCTGATTTTTCGAATTATTATTATTTCATTAAAAATCTGGTCACTGGGTGCCCATGTTGACTGATTTTCTAATAGACTTCCACAAGTTAAAAAAAACAAAAAAACAAAAAAACAGGCGTAAGCATTAGGTGTAGCATTTACAACTGTGGACAGCCCCATCCATGTTAGAATCCTTGTGTCTTTGTGTCTGAGCTGTTCCTGGCAATGGTGTGCCCTGAGAGGGTTTATGAATCTCTCAAGCTCCTGCCGTGTGTGTAGGAGCTGTGTTTACATGGTTCCTGCCTCATACAAAGGAGTTCGAGGCTCTTGGCTTGGGTCTGGCCCAGGTCTGGTTGTTACAGGCATTTGGGGAGCAGTCAATTCTCAACATCGGGAATTCATTCACTTCTTTGCTCTTTCACATTCTCTCTCTTACAACAAGGAAATGTACTTTATTTTGTAGCCTCTGTCACTTCCTAATCAATCATTATATATGGATTTTTGCTATAACAATGAAGACCTTCCTTTTTGTCTTTTTAAGGTTTTAAAATCCGCTTATCTGAGCTCTATCTTGCCCAATTCTAGAACTGAAAATTAAGCCTATTTATATTAAAATAAAAATCAACAATAGCAGCAAAATAAATATGAACACATGCTAATAAAAAGAAGAAGCTGAAAACGTTTTTGTGCTTTCTGGCTTTGGCAAGTTGTGCTAGACTTGGAGCATATGTTTTCAGAGTCTTACCTCTCTGAAACGCTAGCTGAACTGCTCGGTGCGTTTATTCCTCAGACTCTCAGTGAAGCAACTCTTGGCTCTCTGTCTCATAGCAACTCTTCTCAAGGTAATGGACCAAAAGTCATTTCCACTTGAAACCTAATCCTTCTAAATGCATCATACAACATAGTTTTTATTTCCATTTTCTCATAATAACTCTAAAAAAATGATCCTCGGGCCGTGTCCTTAAAATTTCTCATTTTACTTCATTCTGTTTTTCTGCTTTAGTTTTCTAGCAAAGCATTCCCGTAAGAGGAATAAAAATTCTGTTAGTCATCATTCTGTGTTTTGCATATTTTCCTTGATGGATAACTCGCGGTAGTTAAAGCATACTGACATACAAGGACACTTGCAGTCTGGGGCTGTTGGGTTCACATGTTGACAGCTGTGAATGAGGAAGGCCAGGCATGAGGAAGATATGTTCTGACGAGCTCATGAAGCCCATTTCTTTTTCCTTCAGTTTTGAAAAAACATTATTTTTACTTGAAATGCAGAATTGCAGAAGAGAGAGAGAAAGAGAGAGCAACATGAGAAAGAGACAGAGAGAGATTTTCCATCCACTGCTTCACTCCCCAAATGGCTGCAGTGGTCAGCCAGAGCTGGGCTGGTCTGAAGTCAGGAGCTTCTTCTGAGTCTCCCATATGGGGACAAGCATCCAAGGACTTGAGCTATTCTCCACAGCTTTCCCAGGCACATTAGCTGGGCGCTGGAACAAAAGATGAAAACTGTACCTGCTATACCATAGAGCCAGCCCCCATCATAACCATTCTTATAACTTAATGTTCAGATCGTTCCATTTGTTCAGCACAATCATCATTAAAAAAGACCTCAACCTATGGAAGACTTTGAAAATAAGGAATAATGAACTATCAGATTTTTAAAAAATATTTGTTTATTTTTATTGGAAAAGCATATTTATAGAGAGAAGGAGAAACTGAAAGAAAGATCTTCCATCTGCTGGTTCACTCCCCAAATGGCCACAATAGCCAGTTAGCAAATCTGAAGCCAGGAGCCTCTTCTGGGTCTCCCACATGAACACAGGGTCCCAGAACTTTGGGCCATCTCCTGCTACTTTCCCAGGCCACAGACAGGAAGCTGGGTGGGAAGTGGAACAGATGGGTGATGAACTGGTTCCCATACAGGAGCCCAGTGTTTGCAAGGGGAAAATTTAGCCAACTGAACCATTGTGCTGCATGTTTGACAGAAGTCAGTCCTTCTATGAATTATAGTCCATGACATGTCATGTTTGGAGGAAGGAGTTTGATTTAGGATTAAAGATACTATTGAACCATTGCTATCGCTATCACTGCACCTGGATTCAATGTCAGGTTCAGCTTTAGAGTTCAGCGTCCTGCCTGGCAGGTAGTGGTGATGACTAAGGTAATTGGGTTCCTACCCTCCAGGTTGAAGACTTGGATTGAGTTCTCAACTCTGAGCTCCAACTCACTCAGCCTGTAAGGGAGTGAACCCATGAAAGGCCTGTCTCTCCCTCTCCCTCTCCTCCCAACCACTTTTGTTCTGTGCCTTTCTCTTGAATAAGGAAAATACAGTGTGTTTTGTTGTGATAATAATGCTGTTAATCTCAGTGTTGTTAAGGCTCTACATTTTATGTATTTGACTTCTTTTCTACTACACTGGAGACCTTCCCTTAAAGTTGACTGCCAGTGCATCTTATGCTGGAAGCTCCCTGTCTTACCATCCTCTTCTGTGGTTCCTGTTTGCCCCGTCCCTTATGCAGACTGAACCTACTTGAGCTTTGATACTCATGGCTTCTATTTATATTATTCTTTTACAGTTCCAGATCAAGCTTGGTTTATTTGAATGGTAGAGAAAGGAAGAGGAAGTTTTACTTCCAAAATGTTTACAACAGCCAGGGCAAGGAGTCAGAGTCAGGAGCTGGGAGTTCAATCTGTATCACCCATACATGTGACAAACTCAAGTACTTGAACCCATACCTGATGCCTTCCAAAGTGCGCGCTACCAGGAAGAGCCAGGGCTTGCAATTAGGTGCTCTGCACAAGGCAGGCTCCAAGTGGCATGTTACCTGCTATACCAAATGCCCACCACTATTTCAAACAATCTTCTGATTTCCTCCTCCACCTCACCCCTGCCTCACTGGGTCATCTCCAGCCCTGCAATCAGTCATTGCAAGATTACATTCTGGAATCTTTGAGCCCTAACCTTTGTTCATGCCCAAGCAGTCAGTCTCCTATCTTGGGTCACACCCACTGTCTTCTTCCACTTTCATCCCTAGGCTTTGCAAGGCTACTGGGAAAAACCACACTACCTTCTTGGTCTGGCCTACAAATGCATTCCTATACTCCCTGATTTTTCTGAACTGTCCACATTACTGACACCCTCTGTGACACTGTGATGCCCATCCTCCTGGTTCCTTTGTAGCCTCCGCTGCTTCTCCTCTGTGTCCTGTGCAGGGTCATGTTGCTTCTAGGCCCTATTCTCCAGGATTTTGTGTTCTGGCCCTCTGTGCTCTCCTTTGGCAAGTTTCAGAGTTGTGTTTCCAGAACAAATATCTCTGTAATCCTCAGATCTGCAGCTCACTAACATCTCTTTGAAACCAGCATGGCCATCTCAATTTCTCTTCCACATAGCATCTCTTCACAGGATTGTGAAACACCATAATTTACCTCTTCATACCATATAATTTATTTTAAAATTTTTTTATAAATTGTTATAAACCTCCATCCATATAGATTGTAAGTTCGTTTTGAAAGCAGCCCGTTTCTTTGCTGCTTTTCACTATGTTGTTAGTGACTAATCATGGCACATCATTGGTACTCAATATGTTGAATGAGGAAGAATGTTATATGGTATGGAAGACAAAAACACACTAGTAAGAATAATTTCATTGGCATTGTGCGGTTTGATTATTGCTTTTAGATTTTCTCAATACTTCTGAAGAATAGTGATTTTTCTACTTACTACACTTTGAATTGTTTAGTTTTAGCAATTAAGCTTGTGATTATAAAGTAAACTGAAAATACTCCCTTAGAAAAAGTTAAAAAAAAAAAAGAGGAATGGGGATGAGATTGAAGCAGTGAGGAAGGGTAGGATGGGAAGTATCGTTATATTCTTAAAACTATAGATGATAAAGGGCCCAGTGTGATAGCCTAGCAGCTGACGTCTTTATCTTGAACATGCTGGCATCCCATATAGGTGCCGGTTCTAATCCCAGCAGCCCCGCTTCCCATGCAGCTCCCTGCTTGGCTTCGGATCGTCTCAGCCTCAGTCATTGTGGCCTTTGGGGAGTGAATCATCAGATGGAAGATCTTCTTCTCTGTCTCTCCCCCCCTCTGTATATCTGCCTTTGCAGTAAAAATTAATTAATTATATATATATATATGATATACATGAAATTTTCTCCCCTTTTATAGATGTAACAAAATTTATGTCCCATAATAAAAATTTCCTGTGAGTAAACAGTAAAGAACAATTTTGAAAAACGCAATGTATTTTACGGATACATACTGATGTAGTGTAAATGCCTACCAATAGGGGCATTTATACATTCATATGTGTACATGTCATTCACTGGTAAGCTTTAAATGATCTTTTTTATATCATTCAATTACTGTTATCAACTCTGTGGACACTGAGCTGCTTTTGTCAGTTTCTCTTATGAACACCAAACTCCATGAGTCAGGTTACTCAGTAGTCCTCAAATATGCCTTATCTTCTTCCATTTCTGCATTTGTTGCTAATCAGTTTCCTTCCTCCTCACTCCTCCAATCCCTTGATACCCGCATCAAATGCTACACAACTTCTGTGAAGTTAATTATGCCAGTTGAAAAGAGTTTGAATTAATAAGGCCAGATTCCCTGGGAAATAGCTTGCTTGTCCCTTTGTTTATTTAGGAACCATGTATATAGGAGATAACTGTCGTTTTTGAACAATTAGAACTATGCTTTTGTGCAATTATGTGTGTTTGGAGTATGTTGAGATGGAGAAAAATCAGATATTCCTAAATGTTAGTCACTTGATACAATAACCATTTGTTGTTCAAGTCACTGTCCTTACTGAGTGACTGTCCCACATTGAGGAGCCCACACTCTTGCTTTGCCCTCTACTGGGTTTATGAAATGCTCTTAATTCATTGTTGATGAGGGAAAAGTACTGAGAAACCGTACCTCTTACTTAACTCGCTCACCACAGAGGTGATGGAAAGAGCTTCTGCTCACTCTTCATCAGCCGGAACTCTGTCACATACTCACCTTTCGCAAGGAAAGCTTGGAAACGCTGCAGGCTCTACTAGGAAACAGAGGAGCACAGGGAGCTCTGTGGTGCGGACAGCAGACTGTTTCCGAGGGACTCCACTTCTGGATTCCAAGTTCCCATTCATCCCCTTCGTGTGTCACACTCTGTGACTCCCCACGGGAGACAAAGTCACATCCACCCCCAGCAGCCAACTCAGTGCTTTGTCTGTGATGTGCAGTTCTGTGTCAGGCACTTTGCAGCTGCCACTGGTTAGGCACCCTCATCTCACCTGTGCATGCAATAACCAGTGATGGGGAAAGGGCAAGTGAAATGCAATGAAAATTTCTATTCATCAAAGAAAAAAAAGCAGAGGGTAGCTAGCATAACTTTCCACAAAAGCTATGGAATTTTACTGGGTAGAATTGATGTGGATTCTACTATGAAAAGCTGAACAGTTCTTTGATTGTTAACACTCTCTGACAAAAAACTTAACTTCATATTTTTCTTTTCTCCTGCTGGGGGATTTTTTCCCCCTTGTTCACCGTGGCCGTATTTGAAGTTGATGTTGAGAATCCTGTCTTGGTGGTGCTCACGGCACTTCTAGTCAGCAGACATCTGGGGCCCCAGGATTGAAGTGTTGAACGTCCAGCAGCCTTGCTTCTTGCTTCAGGCTCACACTTTCTGTGGTCGTACCGTTCTTTGAGAAGCGTAGGAGACTTGTATCTGTTTTTTGTCCATGTCCATTATTGGAAATTATTCTTAAGCCTGATATACTCTCATAAATTATTGTTATCTATTTTCTGAATTGACAAACAGCAATTGTACTTATTTATGGAGTACAGTGGGTTTTGAAATATACATCCAATTTTGATTGAATAAATCCAAATAATTAACATAAAGATTATCTCACCTCTCACAATTATTGTTTATTTGTAGTAAGAACATTAAAATCTATGCTCTCAGCAATTTTTACGTGTGCCATATACTACTATTATCCATAGTCATCATGTTAAACAGCAGTATGTTCTTCCTGTACAACTGCAGTGTTGGACTCGGACCAACATCTCCTTGCTAGCCCTGTCTCTGCGAACCACCATTTTCTCTCTGCTTCCATGATTAAAGAGTTTTTGAGAATTTGAGATTCCTTGTAGGAGGAATTGTGTGATAATATCTGGCTTCCTGTGCCTGGCTTATTTCACTTTAATGTCCTCCAGTTTCATTCATGTTACTGTAAATGACATGCAATCATTCTGCTTTAAGGCTGAGTGATACTGGCTGGTGTGTATCCTCTAAGTGCAGGTGTAATGTGTGTATGTGTGTGTATGATATATGATCACATTCTTTGCTGTGTTCCCGTTAACAGTGTATCAATGTTCCCCTGTCTCCATGTCCTCAACAAGCTAAATATTCTTAGGTTTCTTTCTTTCTCCTTCAGCTTTTCCCTCATGATTTATTGAAACAATTCCCCTGGATGGGAAGGTCAGATATTTGGATGTCACCCTTTTCCATAAGACTGAGTTACTTTGTCAGTGGAAAAATCTAACCAGGCTTTTTCATATGCACTTTGCTTTTCAATTTCATCTATTGATATTTTCTAACTAGAAGAATTTTTTTTTTTGCTAAACTTGTAAGAACATTGAACTTAATCTCTTTCCATTCTCTTCAATTTCTGCTTGAGACACTTCCAATTCTTGCTAGGCTCACACCTTCCTTGTGATACCTGGCTAATGGCATCTCTAGTATCCATGGGATAGAGTCAGTTTGTGTCCTGACCACATCTGTAGGCATGTGGTCTGCCTTTGAAGTTATCTCAGAATAAACTTTCTGCAGGCTGTTACATATTTTCCTACCTTGTTTTAAGTTCAGTTTCCACACTGTGTGACATTACAAAGTAAACATTTTTAATGGGAGTACTCTACATCTAGTACCAATTCCATTAAATTTTTAACAGTAATTGTACATGATTTTGATCTGTATGTTGACATTGGAATGCGTATATGCACAATATATACTTATCAAGTCATGGTAATTAATATTTCCCCTTCTTTTTTATGACTGCAGATTTGGAGCTTCTTTCTTCAATTTTTTCCATAAAATATATCTGGGTTGTTGTGAACTGTGATCTCCTTACTATGCAGTGCAACAATAAGGAATTTTTTTATTTACATATATTTTTTAATTGCATTTCATTTTATAACAATGTTTCATAGGCTCTGATGTTCCCCCATCCCCTCCCGGTGCCTTCCCCCATGGTGGATTGCTCCACCTTATTGCAGTATTACAGTTCAAATCTAGTCTTGTTTCTTGCATGTGCCATGCATAGAGTATTTTATTGTCCAGCTCAACTCAACAGTTCCTTGGGGAGACCAACTCTGGTCTAGAGACATAGCTGGCAGAATATCAATCCGACCAATTTAATGCCATAACATAACATCAACAACAGTTTCCAACATTATGGGGTTAATTAACATTGTAATGAGTGACTGATATGTTAGACAATGCGAGTTTTTAACCACATCATGTGACTACTTCCTTAACATTTCAATTATAGTTTGCATACAACTGGCTTCTATCTACCTTAAATTGGCTATAGGATACCATTCAGCTATCTCATGGCTATTTTCATTTCAGTATTTAGCAGTTTATTGTGTTGAAGCATAATTTTTACTGAACTTGCCAGATTTTAGGGTAGTCTAAACTGGCTTATACCTTTAGCAAGGCATGTGACACCCATTGAGGCATAGAACATTGTTGGGAGGGGTGTGCAGAGAAATCCTCCATACCCTAGTTAGGAGTAGTTTATTTTCGTGTCCTACCTGGTAAGGTATGTGTGAGTCCCCTCTGATTGTTTCCTGTCTAGTTCTAAGCTTTCCTAGTTGTTCTCTGTCTATTCTAATTTTTTTGTTGTTTGTTTTGTTTTGTTTTGTTTTTTGGGGGGGCTCCAGGGCGACCCTGATGGTCATTGCAAGAGAGGGCAGGGATCCAGTACTGGAACTAAGCAAGAACCAGAGAAAGCTCCTCTCCCTGGTCTTGGAGGGATTTTATTGTTTTTCTGTTTCTTTAGACGGCTCAGGGCTCCTGGCTGTTGTTCCGGTGACACTGGGCTCTGCAAGGAAGGATTTGGACTACTACTTATCCTATGTGGGAGATTCAAGTGGGAGCGGATGACCTCAGAGTACTTAGCCTCCGAAGGCACTCCAATTCCCCATGGTCTCCTTGGCAGTTGGGATGTAGTCCTTGGTGCCCATACTGGTAGTCCTTGGTGAGGATCCGGAAGTCTCCAGGGTTGGAATACAAGTCTCCTCTTGTCCACCTGCTCCACTCTGGAATCCCCCCGCTCTGTGCATATGACTTCCTGTTAAGAGGTTGTCAGGGTCGCTCTTAACACCCTCCATGTCTTTGTGGTTTTACTATTGTCTGATGCTGATTCGAGTCTGTTGTCTTTAAGTTACCTGTTATGTTCTTGATAGTTTATGCTACATCTGCCTCACCCATTCTAGGGAGATGGAAGATCTCTCTGCTCTCCCTCCCCATTACCGAGAAGCATCGGGTCTTAAAATTGCATTAGGTTTTATAGTTCTTTGATGAAAATCATGAGCAGTCTGCCTCAC
This sequence comes from Ochotona princeps, assembly GCF_030435755.1. Taxonomy (NCBI): domain Eukaryota; kingdom Metazoa; phylum Chordata; class Mammalia; order Lagomorpha; family Ochotonidae; genus Ochotona; species Ochotona princeps. Next base: position 13,115,917 of record NC_080832.1, on the reverse strand, counting down.
ATTGACTGTTGGTTCATTGATTATATCACAATATGTAGTTCTATGAGTTACAGGTTGTTAGAGGTTGAAATAATACTACATTTTACAGGTACCATTTTTCAGATTGACAGCATTTCAGCTTAAATTAAGGCAAACATGTGGTATCTGACCTTTTGGGATTATTATTTTCCTCTAACTCTCATGTGGTTTTACATGAGCTAGCTTCTCTATATAATAATCACCAAATCCCTGTGGCTTAATTCTTCCCTATTCTTCTTATACTGCAGTGAGCGTGATTCTTTCTTTGTATTCATTCAAGGATGCAGAACTTGCCTCAATTGGATAATTCTCCTCCTTCAAGTGCCAGGATCCCATAGAGACACCAGTTTGTGTCCCAGCTGCTCCAATTCCAATCCAGCTCCCAGCCTGTGGCCTGGGAAAGCAATGGAGAACAGCCCAAAGCCTTGGGACCCTATACTGCATGGGCTACCCAGAAGAAACTCCTGGCTCCTGGCTTTGGGTTGGCACAGCTCCTTCTTCTGTGGCCATTTGGGGAGTGACCCAGAAGATAGAAGATATTTTTCTCTGTTTGTCCTTCTTTCTGTAAATCTGTCTTTCCAATAAACATAAATAAACTTTTAAAAATAAAAAAAGGAAGCGATGATGTCAGGACTTAAATTCGGGCAGTTGGACTCCACAATCTGAACCACTTTTCTTTAATTTTTAAGATAGATGTAGTTTACAGTTTTCCATCTTTAGCACTTTTTTCATGCTTCCATGAGTTACAGATGTAAGCGTCGTGCTCTTACATTTATCGAATCAGTTTTTCAGAGTGCTTGCTTTGAGATTTTGTCGCATCCAACTACAAATAATCTTGCCATGACTGATTTCAAGGGACATCTCTTTCCTAATCATATGATACTTTCTTTTGGGACATCTTCATTAAAGTATTGGATTCATCTGCTGGATTTTCTGCTTGTACTTTTCCATTTTCTTTATACTGACAAATTCATGGACAACAAGTTTATAAGGTGTATTTTTGAAGACTTACAAGTGCAGTTTGGTTATGTGCTCTTTAGAGTTCTTTATTTCTCTTGTGTTGGGAGAGGTACCTTAGGGATGCAGGGAAAGCAAACTTTCAGTTTTATAGAGGAGAAACTTCCAGGGCATACCGTGGGCAGGAACTCTTTCAGGACCTGTTCTTTTCCCCATTACCCAAGTGCAAATGGACAGCATTTGGAAAGGATAAGTGGATGAACAAGTCTCCCCACAAGGGGATTTTGAGGCACGCAGAAAACCAGACTGATATTATCGGAGGAGGAGTTCTTCCTTGCAGCCTGTCACGTCTCACAGTGGGAGATGGAGTCTGCTCTGTTTTCTGATCTGTGACTGAAGCTGTGCTTTCTGTAAAAATCATCTTGTTTTTCCACAACCTGCCTACTGACCAGCCTTGAGGTTTAAGACTCACCTTATCTTACACAAATAGTACCTCCTGATCCTGAGTAATCACGTAGATTCTGGTTGCATCAGTTCATCCTTTCCCTCTGAAATGGAGTTAAATGTCCTGGCCTAATTTGCTCTTGGAAGGCACTATAAACTATCAACAGCACTGGAGAACCGAGGTCCTGACCACCCTGTGCAGTGACTTCAGCAGCTGGTGAGGGATTCTTCTTTCATGTAGGTGACTGGTAACTTGCAAAGTCCACATAGGTTCATCCAAGATGTCACATGGTGGTTTGTCCCTTGTTCCTCAGCTCTGATGACATGGTTTTTCACCTTGTAATCACATACCTGAGAGACAAGCAGATATGGCATAAGCATCCAGTCATTAGGATGGAGGCAACATTTTAATAATTTAATGAAAATCTCATCAGGAAAATCAAAATGCACCATTTTATTTTTGCACAAATAGTGGATTGGCTGAAGTACTTGGACCAACTTAGTTGTTTATGTTGAAAAGACTAATGGGTTCATTCTCACGTGGTCATCAGGGTACACTTCTTTGACCTGTCATATCATTGCTTAGAAACTCTGATTTCACTGCCTTAAATATCATTCCATGAGCTCTCCAAATTCAATTACACAGTCACAAAACATGCAGCAGGACATGGTCACATGAAGGCAGGCTGGCGTGTCCTCCACGATAGTATCTCTGTTGACAAATGGTCAACACTTGTCCCCTTCACCTTCGCGAAGAAAGTAAACATGCACACATATGCATGCGTGCGTGGAGAACTGAGTTTAGTTTGTAGTACATCAATGTCTGAGGGCACATCCACACCTTGTCACATGCCTGGCTGAACAAGGATTCCAGTGTCAACAGGCACAGGCCCTGGTTGGGAATAACAGGAAATCCACCGAGAAAGGGCTGAGAAAAATATTCCCCCAGTGGAAGAGCTTAAGACCAGCTCCACATGGGAAAATGTGCAAGATTATTGAAAAGGTACAAGAAGGGAAAATTATTGAGAATCCACTTTCTCAGTTTTTGAGCTGAACTTTTGCTCACAGCGGGCGAGCACAGGCTCCCTCCCACACGAAGATCTCCCCCCCGCCAGTGTGCAGTCTGTTAAGAAAACAGAGGTTTTATCCTGAGAAAGGAACATTTCTCTATTTTGGCTGTGAGCTGTTATTTTTAAAGCTCCATGCTCCAAACATTTTTCTCTTCCTTGTTTATTTTTTTCACTCAAAAGAAAATGCAGTTGTTGTTTTTTTTTTTAAAGAAAATCAGATACCTGACCAAAATCCAGCTTCTATCCGGCCATGTCTAAATAGGACTGTCTGACCTTTTCGTGTGACCATCCTTGTCTCTGCAGTAATAGAGTTCAGACGTTGCTGGTCTAGTGGATCCAGATTTCCACAGTTATTTCCTAAATACTAAAGATAAAAAGGTCAAGTTCTCCCTTGAAGTCTATGAGTTTCTATGTGTGCATACTGTAGCTACAGCTAATGATTAAGTATAGTCCACTACCACGCTTCAGCCTAAGCACTTCATATGAAACCTCGTTTTAACTGCTCTGAAAATGCTGTGATGGTTGCTTCAATATTATCAACGGTTGATCTTGGGAGAACTAGCATTTGGTTTTAGAGACTTCCTTTCTATACTTTTCTGGAGATGTATCCCATAGCACTGCCTCTGTTTTATTTCTTGTCTATCTTTTTCTGACTTACATCTCTTTGTCCAAGCACCCATGATTTTAGTCTCTGTATCCAAATGTCTAGCACAAGGAATGGAATGCAACTGGCTCTAAATAAATTTTATGTAGGAAGGAAGGCAAAACCATCCTGTTGGAATCCTTTCTTCTTATTGGTAGACAATGTGGTTTGTCTTATTTGGAAAATTAATGCTTAGCTTAGAAATCAATTTTAAGAAGTAAATGAAAACTGTATACCATATTTCAAGCCAGTGTGAAAAATATGATTTAGTCCCTAAATAACACATAGCTACCTGGAGAAAATATTAAGCTGAATCCTTGCCTTGTGTCTTACACCAAAATAAATCCAATTGATGGCAATGCAGTTCTGTGAATAAACAAACCCTCTGGAATGTTTTTATTTAAGTAAGTGAATTGCAAGTTATATCATTGTTGCACAATAAAGATTTTATTGAAAATTCATACATCCAATTCATTAGGACAAAGATTTGAAGATAAACTAAACTAGAAGGAAATATCATTCTTATTTGTTTTTAGAAGGCTGATACTCTATGCAAACAAGATAAACTAGATCCATGAATGAAATTTATTGCATTTGATTCTGAAATAAATTTTTAAAGATTTATTTTATTTTTATTGGAAAGACAGATGCATAGAGAGAGGAAGAGACAGAGAGAAAGATCTTCCATCTGCTGGTTCACTCCATAAGTGGCCGCAATGGCTGGAGCTGAGCCTATCTAAAGCCAGGAACCAGGAGTTTCTTCCAGGTCTCCTACACGGGTGCAGGATTCCAGGGCTACAGCTGTCCTCTACTGCTTTTCCAGGCCACAAGCAGGGAGCTGGATGGCGCTGGGCCCAGCAGTTTTGATTTTGTTTTGTTTTGTGAAAGACAATAAAAGATGAAAGGTAAAAGATTAAAAAAAAGATATTCAAAATATATTTGAGAAGACTGATTGCTATCATATATAAATAACTCTTCAGGATCAATGTGAAAGGGACCAATAGCCTACCAGAACTATATGGGCAGAGGACTGGAGGAGACATCTCAGGGAAAGAGCTAATGTGAATATTTTCTCCTATCAATAATCTATTGGTATAAACAATTTGAAAGCAACAATTGAATTATCAAAACTAAAAATGCATAGTTTCTTTGGTCTGGCAATTTTATCTGTAGTAACTTTCCTGTAACTATTGATATCCAAAGACAAAAGGATAGTCATTAAGTAAAATTCTGTAACAGCAAAATCCCTGAAAACAATAAAAGGTAGGCCCAGAAAAAAAGTGTTAAAAATGTACCATTTTAAGTAAAAAAAGAAATAATCTACTTGTTTTAAGCAGTTGGTTATGGGAGTCACATCCTGTTCATTAAAACATGAGTTTATAAACAATGTATTTTGTGTTGATGTTTCAAATGTTTGCATATTTCACAAACTTGCTTGGATATATAGGATATTTTAACTCTTCTGATTTCTTCCAATAGATCACATTCAGCATTTAAATTGGCAACAAGCAATGAATGGAATCTTTTATACATAGTATGTCACTAATACATGAATCAACCGTAGGGAAAAACAGTGACATTTGCATTTTTAAATATTACATGGCATGGAACATCAATTTTAACTACATAAAGTTTGCAACTGTGGATGCTAAATCCTGATTTTAAGGATCTCTTATGAAGAATCTTCTCCACGGTTTGCAGAAGGTCCTTTCTCACCTGACATTATCATCTCCTAGGTCCTTACCTCCAGTGTACGGCTCCATGTTCATTGATGCTGCTCCTCCTTGGGTTGTTTAGGACCCACTTGCAGGGTTCAGGCACACCTCTTTCATGAAATCTTGCATCCTTTTAAGATGTCAATTCAAAAAGCACTTAGTAGGCACATCTTTGCCTATCATCCTCTGCAATATCAGTGGTTGTAGCCCAATCATCTTCCACAGTTATTGTCATTTTTCTTGCAGTTCAAAAGCACTTCAGAATACGTTACTTAGGACTTGCTATGCTAATTCAAGGCCATTATCATCCTGAGAGTAGAGGTTTTTATTTTTATTCCCATAACTACCACACTGTCTAGAATATAGTCATAGCTGAATAAATGAGTATGATAAAAATCATTTATACTCCGGTCATTTTTGATTATCCTCTCTTTTTTAAATCATCCATATTTAGTGTGGCATCTTTTAGAATTTAACAACAAATCTCTTCCAAGAATTTAAAATTTTTTTATATAAAATCCTCTTTTTATTGCCTTCTCTGATTAAAATAAATATCTGTGCCCTAAGAATGGGCTGAAGTTTTGTGAATGTAAATCTGATCCTGTTTACAGAAGCTTGTTTGTTCCTTAACACTTTTTTCCCTGTGCTTTCATAGGAACCAGGGGAAATGTGTGGAGGGCTTGGTGGAGATCTTTGACATGTTGCTGGCGACATCGACTCGGTTCCGTATGATGAATGTACAGGGAGAGGAGTTTGTGTGCCTCAAATCAATCATTTTACTGAATTCTGGTGAGTTGACAGCATGAGTGTCTACAATTCTGGATTCTGGAAAATATTCATATCTATTTTCAACCAGATGTAATCTACCCACTTCAAAAGAAAAATGTCATAAATTGAAAGAAAATAGTGATATACATTTAAAATACACCATTATCTTATAGATTGTTTACGGAAGTAGAACCCTGCTGGTCAAATATGATGAAAGGCACATGATGGCTGGACACTGAATCAAATGGTCTTGTTGAAATGTGTGTGTGCTTTCACATACATGAGGATATTGTGGTTAAAATCATGTGTCATTAGATGTATCTATAGTTTAGAAAGCCAGTAGAACAAGTGACTTTGTTAAGATCTTGTTACCAATTCCAAGCTCCAGGTACTGAGGGTCATTTGAAACTGAGTTTTTTGCTTTTTTCAGGTAATGGCTAATGATCTAAAGTTAGGGTTGGCTGAGTGGTAAAAAGAAAAAAAAAAACTGATTTGAAAATTGGAGAAATTCTTAAATGGGTACAGGTGAAAAAGCATTTTCATTTGATATATGGGAACCAACTCTATTTTCCTCTCCTGTTGATTCTTTTGAAAAAACCTTAGCTAAGAGCAACACCTGTTGGTTTATTTGCTTTGATTTGGTATAAGGTTGGCTGCTGTGGGAGGGTCACCTGGATGGAAACTGTGACTTAGCCCAGAATAGCACCCTGATTCCTTCCAGACTCTCAGCGTTCGGGCCGAGGCACTGATGTTCAGGATCTGGGATCCGACCCTGACAGTCGGGTATCAGCTGCAGGACAGGTGCAGCTAACCTGGGCTTGGACTTCTGGCCACACTGTTTGGATCATTCTCATTTCCAAGGAGAAATCAGAGCTGTTTGCAAGCCTGGGTGTGCTCTGCTTTCCTCTCCCACTGTGCATGATGTCAGCTTCTCAACTCTATAGCCGTGGTTGTATAGATCACACACACGGTGATTCAATGCTTCCTTCTTATTCCCGGTTTTTTTTTTCTCTCTCTCTTTTCATTTTGAGTCTCATTCCTATTGAGCCTCCCCTAACCATTTTCCACTTCTCTTTCCCTCCATTTCTAGTAACTCATATTGTTGAATGATTTTTGCTCTAATCATTCTCACTTATCAGCTGATAATTGGAAGTCTGTACCATTCTGGAAGGCAAGGGATGAATTTCTCAGTGAAGTTGCGTGAAAAATAACGTGATCTGCTCTAAGCGAGTGATTGCTGCTCATTCGAGTTTTAGGTCCCACTCACTTGCATTGTGTCGTTCATTTGAGGTTTTTGTCCTGTGCATTGAAGGGTTTGGATATCACAATGGCTCTTTATTGGGAGAGAATTCTGGGAGCAGCGCCACTCGGCTGCACAGTGCCAGGTCCTGAACCTGCTCCTTCTGCACTGGAGGTCTGGCACGTGCAGCTCGCTCTCAGGTGGGCTGTTGACTTCAGGGAACACGCGTCTGTCTAGGATAAGGCCTTCCTCCACCCACTTCAGTTAGGCAAGAATAACACAGGATGGCAACTGAACTGAGCCAGAGTTGTATCAACAGCACAAGTGAAGGCTCTGGTTTGGGAATTAGAAATATTTCCTTCTCATTCATCTGACCTTTTCCTGCACTATTGAGTGGGTTCTCTTTAGCATGAAAAGTCAAGACTTTTTTTCTATGAGACCATGGGATCCATAGAACCGTAGAGCCAGTTTACAGCACAGGGGGGAAATGTGTTGTGCTCAAAAGTCTTTTATTTATTAATTTACTTAAATACTAGCAGCAGATCGTCAATGCGATCTTTGCCATTCTATGCTTTGGTATTCATCTGATTTCTCACCCTGGTTGAGCTTTCATCCTCTGTCCTCTTATTTCTTAGAGTTTTCTGTGTTTTTGCTCTCAGAGGGTCGGAGCACTGTTCTGGAAATGCAAGACATTGTATGCCGACATAGTTTACAGTTTTGTTTTGCTCATTGAGATAATGGGACAACAGCTCATCTGTTCTGTCCAGGTCGGTGCCGCTGGCTCAGGAAGGCAGGAAACAGAAGCTGTGCCTCTGCCCCAGACAAGGGGATGCACTTGGCTCATTGTGAATTTGAGCCATGTTTTGGAAAATCAGATATCCTACCGAACCCAACTCCTGGTGTCTGACATCGTTCCTGGAAACACAGAATCTGGACTGGTACTTGGAGCCTTTTATTTATTTATTTATTTCAGAGTGAAAAAGCAATCCTTGCTATGAAGGGTACTGGCATGAGTGGTTTTTGTCTCCTCAGCTGGAGAAAGGAATTTTTTCTAAAACACCAACTGATTCATAGCTCCAGTCTGGGATAACTATTTATCATGAGATAAATTACAAAGTGATTCCACCTTCAGGAATCTCCAACAGAAGCCAAGCTGGGAAGGAATCAGGAAATCAGATTAGAAGAGGCCTTTCTGATGTCTGAAAAACAGAACCTCCGTGTGCGGAGGAACCCAAGGTTTTAGGTTGAGCCCCTGTTGACAAAGGAAGTTGTGTTCATATTGGCCCTGATCCGAAGGCAGAGACATGCAGGAAACTGAAGGGTGGTTGTGAGAACCTGCTGGAAATGTCCCTCTGAGAGTTTTGAGGTGGTATCCCAGGTGCCAGGATTCCCATGGGAAACACTCTTAGCAGCTTTTTGGAGGTGGGAGATACTTTGTCTTGATTTCTGCGAAATCTCAGAATGCTCCATAGGACAAGCACTGTTTTTCCATGCCACCTCAGAGGACAGAGGCATAGCAATGCCAGCCAAAGATGCCTTAGCAAAGTCAATGTCAGCTTCAAGAGTTACTGAGAACAAGGAAGCAAGCTATAAGAGAGCAGATGAGTTCAGTTAGAAAAGGCTGGGAAAAAGTAGCCAAAGGACTGAGCGGGCTCTGCGTAACCCTTCCGCTGACCGTGGCTGCTTCGTAAATACGTGTAAATCTCCTAGGCCTCACTCAAATCGTGCCTTAGTCAGAAAGCCTTGCAACTACCTCAGTTCCTAATAAAAGTTCTTTGGATTATTTTCGTTCTTTAAGTCAGTATACCATCTACATTAGTTGATTGCCTGTTTTTTACTAATTTATTCAGTAGTTGCATTCATTTAACTAATAATTAAACATTTACTGAGTTGCTATTATAAATTATGTGCCAAACAGTTTTGTGGGATTTTTGGTACACTTTTGTGTGCTTAAGTCTGGATTGTTTTCTCTCGTTAAGATTTATTTATTTTTATTGGAAAGTCAGCTATACAGAGGGAAGGAAATACAGAGAGAAAGATCTTCCACCCACTAGTTCACTTTCCAAGTGGTCTCAACGGCTGGAGATCAGCCAATCCAAAGCCAGGAGCCAGGAGCATCTTCCAGGTCTCCCACAGGGGTGCAGATTCCTAAGGCTTTGGGCCATCCTCGACTGCTTTCCCAGGCCACAAGCGGGAGGTGGATGGGAAGCAGGGTTGGTGGGATTAGAACCAGCGCCCATATGGGATCCCAGCACGTGCTAGGCAAGGACTTTTAGTCACGAGGCTGCCACGCCAGGCCTATGCTGTTTTCTTTTTTAAGAATATATGTACCAATTTCCCAATAAGCTCTTTATTCCTCCCAATGTTTAGCTGGTGGTCTGTCAACAAGTCTAACATGTCATTTAATAGATGCTTACCTGCTGAACCTAGAAAGTACAAGTTTCCCTGAAACATGTTATCCTTGTCAGTATGCCATGGATTGAGATCAGATCAGACAATTGAATGGGAGAGACACTGTCCATTTTCTTGGTATGCTCACTAAAGGAGAAACGGTATATAAAGACGCATTATACATAGCTAATGCAACACAGTATCCCATGGCCAATGGCAGAATTGACCAGAATCTCTGGCTTACCCTGAGTGTACTCTGTACTTTTTGCAATGTGATTAAGGGCTTTAGTTGAAAAGCCTTCAATGATGCTTACAAAAGAAATGTGGGGCTCTCGAGGATAACAGAATGGACTCTGACCTTACACTAGACTTCGTTAATTACCCTATTGAATAATGTTTAGAAAAATGTTAGAGTGAAACAGGTCATTTGGATATACTGATTGGGATCTTGTCATTCTTCAGAATCAACACGTCAGACTATAAAACACGTATTTTCTAAGGTTTATTTTGACCTTCAATTTAATGATTGTTTATACACCCTTTTTGAGTCTCTTTTTAAAAAAAATAATAGATTCATTTTCTTTGTGGTGATGTTAACATAGTTGAGAGGGATGCATGCCCATGCGGACCACCAATTAGGGCGGGGAGGAGTGGGGGAGAGTGGACAAGACAGCTGCCTCCAATTTCCATTTCTCTTGCTGTTCTGGGGAAAGTGGAAAGAGAAGGGGACAGGGCCATTCCCAGCAGCACAACTGCATCAGTGCCCAGGAATGGGGCGCAGTCACCTGAAGCCATTTCAGGGTCCCCAAAGTGGAGCATGCTCTGGGATACTGCTGCAGTGGTTTTGATAGTTCTGAGATGCTGTTGATTTCATTGCTCCAAGGTTGAGCAAATCCTTCCAAGGTCCATTGAAATGACATATGCGATCGCATAGTGGTTAAAGTCCTTATCTTGCACGCCTGGGATCCCATATGGGCGCCGTTTCTAATCTCGGCGGCCCAGCTTCCCATCCAGCTCTCTGCTTGTGACCTGGCAAAGTAGTCGAGGATGGCCCAAAGCCTTGGGATCCTACACCCACGTGAGAGACTCGGCAGAGCTCCTGGCTCCTGGCTTTGGATTGGCTCAGCTCCAGCTGTTGCGGCCACTTGGGGAGTGAACCAGACTCTCGCCTGGCCTTACTAACATCTGGCTCTAACACATGTGCTCACCAGTGGGAGCAACAACCCACCAGGATTGTCCCCAAGTTTCCCCACCAGACCCAATCCCAGACCCAGATCTCCTGCATGTCAATGGGTGCTAGACCCTTATCCAGCACAGTCTGCCTCCTAGTGTCAGCCTTTGTGTGTGCTGGTCGATGTTGTGGTCTGGCCTGCCCACATCCAATTCTTCAGTGTTCCCGTGGGTGCTATAGCCTGGACCAATCCCAGAACCTATGAATGATGAGTTCCATGGTCATGCCTAGTTCAGCCTGTTTCCCCCCTGGCCCTTGAGCAAACAAGTTGGTATGGCAGTCCCACAAGGGTGAGCCCATGATCCCCCATAGAATCTACTCCCAGACCCTGTTCTCTTGCAGGCTGATTAGTGTCATGGCCCAGCCTGATGTGGTCCATCACATGCCCTAACATTCACTAGTGGGTCCTGTTTAAGCCTTGCCAGGCAGGCCCCTGGCCATGCTTTTGTGTACATCAGTAGGCAGTGGTTTATACTATCAGGTTCAGCTCAGGTCTCCCTTGTTGGTGGGTATATTGGTTTGTCCCCCAAGGTCATCCAGTTTCCCTCCTGGAAACCACCCAGTCTCACCCCTTTCATCTGCCTGCAAGTGCAGTAGTCTGGTTCCTGGAAGTCCCTGAGAAGTCACTCCTCACCTGTCATGTTCTCCCTCAACAGTCCTCCCTCCCACACATCTCTAGACCCTCCTCCCCTGGGTAATCCGGAGCTCCCTATGCCCACATATTCCCAAGCTTGATCCTCTGGCAGTGTGCTGTGGCAACCTGGGGCCTTGCCTTCCCACCCAGGGCCCACAAACTCATGTGCAGATCCTCAGACCCTGTCTGCTGGCATGCTAGCATCTGCCCCCAATATATCTTAAAAAAAGGGAATAGACAGTTTCCCTGGCAGTGTTAGCATAAATTTGGCATTAAGCAAGCCCAGGATGCCTGCCAGCTATTAGCTGCTTTTCTCCTAGCAGAATAACCCTTGTCTAGGTACAATGAAACCTAGGCAGTGAGCAGAGTAGTGTATATTTCATCCGGAAGAGCTTCATAGTCTTTGTTGCTCAATACCTTTGACCAGTTGGTTCCCTGGATAGCTCGTCAGACTCCTCTTTGTGGTTCCTTAGCCCTCTGCTCATGGATACTCTGTCCTCTTTGCAACCATAAGCCTTTAGCAGCTTCACAGAATCTTCTCTGTGCCTGCTGCTCCTCTGGGACCAGCAGCATCCCTTGTTATACCTGCAATGTCTGATGAAATACGCCATGATTACCTGTTCACTCACAACTGACCTTTAGCCAATGGTTCTCTTTTAATTAATGAACTAATTTGGACCATGTAGCCAAATCCATAGACACTTAAAACTCCAAGCTTAAAAGTCAAGGGGAATCAGGGATACTAGAAAGAATTATAGCAACCTCTCTAAAGCATGGGTGATGGTCTACATTTGGCATAAAAATGGGACATGTTTTGCTGAACAGCAATGTATAGATCACAAACAAAACGATGTGAGTCCTTGTCTATCACCTCTTGGAGATTTGTCATGATGTGTGGTGTCATGGTGGCAGCTTTCCGAAGCAAATGATGGAGAAGTCAATGTCATACTGTTTTTGCTTAAATATTTTCATCTCTGGCCACACTCTGGTCAAAGCAGCATTTATTTCATGACTGATCACAACAAGCTCTTGCCAGAAAGCAAGCCTCTGCCCTCCATAGTTGCCTCATTTGTGTTCACTCTGTTGTATTAGACAATTACTCACAGCATTTATATATTTCAGAGTGGAAATAAGTCAAGGATTCAGCATCACAAGAGTTAGATGAAAGAATTTTTTTTTTAAACGTGTTGACTGTCAACACTGAGAATCACTCATTTTCAACCACTGGAAGCTTCTGACAGCAAAAGGCATTGGAAATCGCAAATGGGCACATTGTCAGGGATGCCCGGTGCTGTCATGTTCATGAAGGTCTGGTTATAATTTTGAGTTTCTTTTTCCTTAATACCACACTTCCTCTCCAGGGAGCTCACTTATTGTTGTAACTTTGCTAATAAACGGTGCCTCACAACTCCTCTGTGGTCACGTGTTTTCTCATCAGTGACTGGACTGTAGGCAGCCAGGTTGGCGTCTGGAGGCTTTCCCTGCCTCATGACCTCCATTCATTCCCTGGAAAGGTGAGGTGTCATAAACTTTGCTCTCAGAAAGTACCTGGATTCAAAAAGCAATCCTGTCCCTCACTGGTTGGGTGCCAGCAGCCCTTTGGTAAGGTGCCTACCTGAACCTGAAACTGCCACTCCCATCCCAGAATTGCGCAGTGATTAGAAGCAGTACATAGCCCTGTGCTCAGCACATCAGCACACATCGGTGGGTGTCATCTGTTCTCAAACTCCCCAGATCACACCTGAACAGATAGGACCCTCCCGCGTGGAAGCTCTGAGCAGGGTTATAGGCTGCAGTCTTGTGAAGGAGAGGTTCCTCCACATGTTGGCTCAGGCCCTGGCTGTGACGCATGGGGCTTTGCATTGTCTGGGAACAGGCTCTTGACCTTTCTGAGAATCAGGGAGTGTGGCCAAGTACGTGTGGCCTCAGGAATGCCTGTTAAGATTTTATACTTTCAATTTCATCTGCTTACATTTTTTTAAAAGATTGATTTACTTTTATTGGAAAGTCATATATATAGTGAGGAGGAGACACAGAGAGGAAGTTCTTCCATCTGATGATTCACTCCCAAAGTAACCGCAATGGCTGGAGATGAGCTGATCCAAAGCCAGGAGCCAGGAGTTTCTTTCAAGTCTCCCACACAGATGCAGGGTTCCAAAGCTTTGGGCCATCCTCCACTGCTTTCCCAGGCCACAAGCAGGGAGCTGATTGGAAAGTAGGACTGCTGGTATTAGAACCGGCGGCCATATGGATTCCCAGTGTGTTCAAGGTGTTTTAGCCGGTAGGCCACTGGGGTGGGCCTTCATCTTGTTACATTTTTTCTTTAACAAGAGAAACAGAAAGCAAGAGAGAGAGAGAAATGTCTGCAGTGATTGGCCAGGTTAGGCCCGACTGCAGGTGGGAGCTGAGAACTCAATCAGGTTTCCCACATGGGTGTATGGCTGGGAATCAGCTGCTTGAGTCATTCCCTACTTCATCCTGGGATGCGCATTAGCAGGAAGCTAGAAGCAGCAGCCAAGCTGCATCTCACACCCTCATAGTCTGGTATGGGAGGCAGGTGTCTCTGTTGGTCCTTAAATGGTAGGCCACATATCTGCCACTTTTAAAACATTTTTATTGACATTAAATTTTGTTTCCTTGAGAAGAAGAGAAAGAGGAAGACAGAATTTCCACCTGCTGGTTCATGCCTTAAACACACATCATAACTGGAGGCAGGCCAGGACTAAGGCAGCGCTGAAGCTGGGATCCAGGAACTCATTCCAGGTTTCCCACACAGGTAGGAAGAATTCGATTACTTGAGCCATCATTGCTACATCCCAGTGTTGTATTGGTTAGTGGAAAGCTGGAATGAGGAGCTGGAACCAGGAGTAGAACTTACCACTTTCATTTATTTTTTATTGGAAAATCAGAGACAAGGAGAGACAGAGAGGAAGATCTTCCATCTGCTGGTTCACTCCCCAAGTGACAACAAAAGCTGAGCCAATCTGAAGCCAGGAGTTTCTTCCTGGTCTTTCATGTGAGTACAGAGTCCCAGGGTTTTGGTCTGTTCTTAACTGCTTTCCCAGGCCACCAGCAGTGAGTTGGAAGGGAAGTAGAGTGGCTGGGATATGAACCAGCATCCAAATGGGATCCTGGTGTATTCAAGGTGAGAAGTTTTACCACTAGGCTGCTGCACTGGCTCGAACTCATTACTTTTGATACTCTGATGTAGACATCTCAAAGAACAGACTTGGGGAGGTATGTTTTTTAAGGCTTATTAATTCTGAAAATCATTGTTACAGGAAAGCAGAGAGAGAGGGGGAGGGAGGAAGAGAGAGAAATAGAAAAGCACTGCTCGGCTGTAAGTCCCATCTTCCCGTGATGCATTCCTCCTCTTGGACACTAAGTACTCAGAGCAGTGTACTTTTCTATCGTGTGTGTTGGAGGTTGGCTCAGCTCTGTTTTCTCTGTCTTTATCTGTGCTCTGGGGATTCTGTTTTTCTTCTGGCCTCTAGGGCCAACAATAGCCTACTGAAATGAATGATGTCTGTGGCTGTGTGAACTACTAGGCATTACCAGCCTACCGTCTGTCAAGGACTGACTGCTTTCCAACCGTCATGCTATAAATTGGGAACACAGAATTGTTTGTGCTTGTTCCATCTGTAAAATCCAGGACAGAATAGTTTCCACTTTGTGGTTTACATGGAGCGAGGCATGTGGATTGAGTTTCAAAGGACTCCGCAGAAATGACTTCATGGGCCTATCGAGAGTGGACACGGTGTAAACAATGAAGGAGTCACCCCTAAGTCAAGCACCATTTCTGCCTGTGGTATCTTGCTGCTGACCTGGGCATTGTTCGTGCCAGTCAGCTTTCAGAACAATGCTTGCTGTTTGTGTTAGGAGCTATTTTCTTTTCCATCTCTTCTGTGTGTGCTACCGAACATAAAGCAAACGAGCCAAGAACTACATGTGAACAGCATGTGGTGTATGTACTCCTGGATGGTGTGAGTCCGTCACTTAGTGTGGACCTTTGGACAGTCTGGACACACAGTAGGCATGGGATTTGTGAGGCTGTTGTTGCCATAATCCAGAACACTCTTTTCCACTATTCTTTTATAACTATCCATATATTCAAAATAATGAAAAGCTAACTAAAAACATATACTGGGAGCATAGTTCTTTATCATCATCAAGTATGATGTACTGTATGTACTATGTTTCTCTTTGACTTGCACCATGGACATTTGTTTACATCAATATCACCACAAATCCAGAACTTATGCATTACAATATAATGTCAGTCTGGCTACAATATCACTGGGAGATGGAAATTTTTAAAACTTACTACGATTTTATGAGACCACTCCTATGTGTCCCATAGTTGATTTTAGAAACCTTTTTGTGTGGTGTGATTGTTTATATTATATATTTTAATTGTGATTATTTATACATCCTTTACAAATAAGTTTGGAAGTGTAATCAGTTATGAAATAACATGATTTATTCAACAAATTTGATACTTTTAAATACTTAAGTGGTTTTTTTCCTTCAGTATTATGGAAAATCATTGCATTCTATTTTCATACGTATTTTGTTCACTTTTTTAAAAAAATTAACATTTGAAGAATATTTGTTCTATTTATTTGAGAGAGAGAGAGAGGAGAAAAATTTTAATCTGCTGGTTTGCACACTAAACGGCACAGTTACTGAGCCGGGCCAAAGGCCGGAGCCAGGAACTCCACCTAGGTTTTCCACATGGGTGGCAGGGGCCCAAGTACTTGGTATATTTTCTGTTAATTTCCCAGTCTCGTTAGCAGAGAGATTTGGATGAGAAATGGAGCTGCCACATCCTTTGCTCATATTGTAGCCAGCGGCTTAACTTGCTGTGCCACAGTGCCAGTCCCTATCCCCCCCCTTTTTTTTTTAAAGATTTATTCATCTTATTACAGCCAGATATACACAGAGGAGGAGAGACAGAGAGAAAGATCTTCCATCCGATGATTCACTCCCCAAGTGAGCCACAACGGGCCGGTGTGCACGCCGATCCGAAGCCAGGAACCTGGAACCTCTTCCAGGTCTCCCACGTGGGTGCAGGGTCCCAATGCATTGGGCCGTCCTCAACTGCTTTCCCAGGCCACAAGCAGGGAGCTGGATGGCAAGTGGAGCTGCCGGGATTAGAACCGGCGCCCATATGGGATTCCGGGGCTTTCAAGGGGAGGACTTTAGCCGCTAGGCCATGGCGCCGGCCCCCTATCCCCTTGTAGTTGCTACTTTTTCACATGTCACTGGGAAAGTATGCTGACATGGATGGAGTGTAAGCATTTTGTTAAAGCTCTGGGTGCACTTACCCATTACTCGAGCAAACTGTGGAAAAAGAGGTGAATGCAGGCTGAGATTAGTTTAGAGAACACACACTTTCTACCTGCCAGACACTGCTCTCTACTGCACGGTGCAGCTGTCCGGAATTCTACAGTCAGTAAGAAAGAGATTTCCTTCTGAAGAAAGTAATCTTTCACCATGCATTTTGCTTTGACTTTTTGACATACAAAGGTGCTTTTTTATGTAAACTGTACGTTTTATAACTTCAGGGGACTGGCACTGTCATGCAGCACATGAAGCTACTGCATGCAAAGCCTGCCTGGTATATGAACACTGGTTCAAGTCCAGGTTCTTTCATTTCCAACCTAACTCCCTGGTAACGCACCTTGGAAGGCAGAAAATAATTCTTGGGCATCTGCACCCTACATGGGAGACTTGAATGCAATTCTGAGCTCTGGCCTTTGCAGCCATTGGAGAATCTCCTCCTTTCTATGTAATTCTACCTCTCACATAAATACATCAATTAAAAATTTTTATTACTTGCACAGATTGCTAGCAAACAGCCCTTATTCTGAAGTCAGGTGATCAAAGCAGGGGTACTATTTTTATGTCTTACCCTCTGCCACTGTTCTGAGGTTACTGAAAGATAAGAAATGAAGTAAGTGCATTTTTGCTTTGAAATTTTTCTATGGAAGTGTAAGCTGGCTCCTCAGATATTCCACTTGCTGTAGGTTCCTGGTAGTTGATGTAACTCTCCTCATCAGTAAATAGCTTGAGGGAAGCAACTTAGTACACGGCACAATGTCACTCCAGTCATGCCCTTCTCCAGTCAATTCAATGGCACACTTTCAGTGCCATGGAGACACAGGAGCCAGTGTTTTCTAACCTCTTGGTTCTCTGCAATTGAAGGCAAATGCTGGGTTCCCTGGCCTGGTTTGGGACAGCTAAGCCTGAGTGGCAGGGGGACTGGCAGGGACGTTTATTTATTTTCACCCACTGCCTGCCACTTTTTCTTTCTTGCTTGCTTTTTATTTTTTTTATTTTTCTTCTTAAAGATTTATTTATTTTATTACAAAGTCAGATATGCAGAGAGGAGGGGAAACAGAGAGGAAGATCTCTGTCCGATGATTCACTCCCCAAGTGAGCCACAATGGGCCGGTGCGCACCGATCCGAAGCCGGGAACCAGGAACCTCTTCCAGGTCTCCCACGCAGGTGCAGTGTCCCAATGCATTGGGCCGTCCTCAACTGCTTTCCCAGGCCACAAGCAGGGAGCTGGATGGGAAGTGGAGCTGCCGGGATTAGAACCGGCGCCCATATGGGATCCCGAGGCATTCAAGGGGAGGACTTTAGCCGCTAGGCCATGGCGCCGGGCCCTTGCTTTTTTATTTATTCCTTAAAATTGGCATCAATAACAGTGATGAGTAACACCCAGAATGCAGAATTCACTTTCATCCTGCAAGGGAAGGAATGGTACTTTCCTGTGGAATAGCATGTGTTAGTCATGCAGTTCAATCACAACTTTCACATTAAGTAGGAGCAACCCCTTAGTACCTTTGAGTCAAACCAGGACACTCTGTTTTCTTAGCGCTGCAACTTGCGAGACCTCCAGGAATGACACGTTGTCATTCTCTGGAGCCTTTGTGTACATGGATGAGCTGCAGTTCCAGTGATGTACACGGCAGACGTATTTCCAACTAGAAGAATTATACAAGAAGTCTGTAGCAACACGTGGCTAGCTCCACATCATGCTGAAAGGAGAAGCTTCGTAAAACATTCAGAAATGTGAACAGTCTTCGAAGCTATGTAAATATCAGGAAAGTAACAAGCGATACCCAACAATAGTCCCTCTTCTGGGGACTGTCCATTCACCAGCCATGCTTTCCTTTCCATAGTCCAGGTGTTGACAAAATTCATGAACATGGCAAGCAGCTTAGAAAATGCAAAAACGTTCCTGGCTAAAGCAAAGAGGACAGCACAACCCATTATAAAGTTTACAGATTTTTTAATAAAAATAAAGTAAAATAGACAAGTTGCTCAACATAGAAACTCTCCTTCAGACTGACCTCTATGAAGTCTGTTTCTGAGAACCCAGACTTTGATGAGGATTGTGTAATTGAAAATTCAAATTTGTTTATCCTCTGGGGAGAGGTTAGAGTGTAGGTTTGGGGTTGACAATTTAGGGCCATTCTATATGTTTTGGCAGTCATTTGGGCAGTGGGCAGGGTTAAAGGGATGCTGTAGCTGACAGGATAGACTGCTACTGCCCTGTTTTCACTGCATCAGCAGGGCTGGGCTAAGGTACTGATAGGCAGCAGGATTCCCTTCACGGGTGAAAGTACCCAAAGGCACAGCAGACAGGGAGCCTCGTCTCCAATCTGCCTGTTTTGAATAACTTTCCCTTACCTGGTATAGGTATCTATGTGTTTCTGGTTACTGTGAAGTGCAATAACTGGACATAAAATTTAACAGGAAAGGAAAAGTTTGGAACTGGTTATGAATTCTCTTTGGGGCATATTGGGAATGATTTGTTTGTCTGTCTCTTCTTCATAGTACATGGAGTCTCAGAGAACATCCTTTACTACGGATCACATGATGGTTATGAGCTGGAATCACACTGGGGTATCTTTTTCACATGCCAAGAATTAAAGCTGGCTTTTGGGCAAACCACCTGCTGGAGCTGTTGGTTGTCTGTGGCCTCCATAGCATGGCAAGCCATCTACAAGCAAATATTCTAGCTGACAATGCAAAAACTGAAAGATCTTCTATCAGTTGTTCCTAGAAGTTGGCCACTCTGTTGATTATAGGTCAATCATGAGTTCACCTAGATCCAAGGGCTATGGGGCGGTATGGATATTACATTGCCATGAAGAATGTCAAGATGACCTTGTAAAAACTGATGTAGATGGGAGATATTGTTGTGGCCATCTCTAAAACAGAAACTCAGCCACAACGTGTGAGAGTGGTACTTTCTGCTCTGTGAAGTTAAAACTGTCAGATAGAAAGAAGTGGAGTTCATGGAAGCAAATTCATCTAGGTTACTTAAGCCTACCTTTTCTAGGGTAACAAGGTAAACTTGAAGGCCTAGTGAGATAAGGCCAATTCAGTGGGACTAGGCGTGAAGAATTACGACATGACATTTTGTTCGAACTCCTATTGGATGTGTTGGAATAAAATTCTTCATCAAGTGTCATCAGCGAATCTCCTATTTGAATACAAAGATAGTAATTGACTAGGAAATAGGAAATTCAGAACTTTACTATGTCACAAGTATAGCTAACAAGAATAAGGCTCCTAAGCAAAGTTTATAGCCTGGATGGCTTAGTATGAAAAGGTATAAGAATGCATGTATACACATGTTTATCTATATATGTGTTTATTTTTTATTGTGCATAAAGGTTGGCTTAAATTGGAGAGAACATAAAAAGTTATAACACTAGGAGAGTGCTCATTCCAAAGATTAAAAATAGCTCATATATAAAAGTGAGATAGAAGGCTGCCAGTTAATTATTCTTAGAATTCATGCATAAGATTTTTTCCTAGTCAACTGGATCAGTTAATCAGCTTTACCATCTGAAGTTATCATTAAGAAATTTGTCTCTGAGTCATCTTAAATGTATGGATATTCTAAGCCTGGTAAATTTTACTAAAATATCTCACTAATATTGATAAGTGTCACCAAGTCAGAAGCATATCGTTCCATAGTAGGCTGTGCTAAGAGGTCATCTGTCAAGATATGGCAATACTAAATAAGCAAGACCAGTATGTTCTGTTATTCGGGTTCTAGCAGGAACACACATTTTCACTGGGATTCCCCTCTGTTTGATGCCACTTAGAAACTTTGTGAGTGAATGCATGGATCTTTTCTTTTTTTAAAAAAAATATTTATTTGAAAAATAGTTACAGAGAGAGAAGGAGACAGGGAGAAAACATGTCACATATGTTGGTTTATTCCCCAAATGTCTGCAAGAGCCAGGGCTGGGTCAGGCCAAAATCAGGAGTTTTATCTAGCCCTCCACATGAGTGGTAGAGATCTAAGCACTTAAGCTATTGCTAATATTATAAGGAAGCTTGACTAGAAATGGAGTAGCTAGGACAGGCACTAGCACCCAATGGGATGCTCACATTGTAGGTACCTTGTTCTGTCACAACACAAGCCCTGAGTATGTGCCCATGACTGGGTGGTGAAAAATTTCTCCTTCTTTCAGGTCAACAATAACTGATCAGTAGAATTGGAGTTTCTCATGTATGGATGAATGTGTTCCAAAGCAAAGCTCTCATTGTTCAATTCACAAAATGAGAAGCTGTGCCTCCCTAGCATAGATTATTGCTTTTAAAGTCGTTAGGAATGTTGACAGCCACATCTTTTGGTTATCTCAGTCTAGACAATCCGATACTTTAGCTTTCCCTTGAATAAACTGTCTGCTGAAATAGAGTAGTTTTCAGAATGAATGGTTGGCATGAGAAGGCTTGACTGGGTTTTAGATTGCAGTTTCTATATAAAGTGTGGCAATGTGTGGGAAAAGCTTAAATAACTATGAAAACAGTTGTCATAGATTGCTAGAATTTACATTACAATTTTTATAATAAAGTGTGGCAATATGTGTACTTGGAAAAAGAAATGATTCCTAGATCAACTGTGAAAACATTAGGTCTCGAAAATGCAGGTATAAGCAACTAAAGGAAATTCGCAGAACTGATTTTTTTTCTCTTTTTGTACAAATGTATGCATCTCACTGCCAGAAAGTCATGCAAAACTTATTTCTAACTTGTATCGGAGAAGGCTATGTGGCCCCAACACCTAGATTTTCATTTCTTGGTTACTTCACCAGTGCTTGGTCCACAGGGAGGGTTAGTGTTCTAATCTGGCATTTGGAAATTAGGGACTCAGGCTGACATGGGCTTCAATATCTTTTTTTTTATTATTTATTATTTTTAATTCATTAATTACATTGTATTATGTGACACAGTTTCATAGGTACTTGGGTTCTCCCCATCCCTCCACAAACCCTCCCACCATGGTGGATTCCTCCACCTTGTTGCATAACCACAGCTCAAGTTCAGTTAAGATTCCCCCATTGCAAGCGTATACCAAACATAGAGTCCAGCATCTTATTGTCCAGTCAAGTCCAGTGGCTTCTTAGGTATACCCTTTCTGGTCTGAAGACAGAGCCAGCAGAGTATCATCCCAGTCAATTGAAAGCTCCAACATACCATCAGCAAAAATTTACATCATTATGGAATTAATTGACATAGTAATGAGTAACCAATATGTTAAAAGTAAATGCGGGTTCCCAGCCACCTTCTGTGACCACCTCACCTATACTTCAATTTTAGTTTATACACAACATATAACATTCAAAACATAACATGTTATACATAACATCATATCATCTTAAATTAAGGCAAACATGTGGTATTTAACCTTTTGGGATTGGCTCATTTCCCTTAGCATTATGGTTTCCAGTTTGGCCCATTTGGCCACAAAGAACTGCATTTTGTTTTTTTTAATAGCTGAGTAGTATTCCATGGAGTAGATGAACCATAGCTTTCTTATCCAATCCTCTGTTGATGGGCATTTTGGTTGCTTCCATGTTTTTGCAATTACTGATTGTGCTGCTATGAGCATAGGAGTGCATGTTGGTTTCTCATAAAACAAGTGTTCTGGATATATTCCTAGGAGTGCTATTGCTGGATCATACGGTATGTTGATTTTGAGTTGGTTGAATATTCTCCATACTGATTGCCATAGAGGCTGTAACAGCCTGCAGCCCCACCAGCAGTGGAGTAGGGTTCCCTTTTCCCCACAATCTCACCAACAAGTGTTGTTGGTGCTTTTATTCATGTGGGCCAGTCTTACTGGCGTTAGGTGGTACCTCATTGATGTTTTAATTTGGATTTCCCTTATTGCCAGGGAACTTGAGCATTTTTTCATATGTTTATTTGCCATTTGGGTTTGTTCCTTTGTGAAGTGTTTGCCCATTTCCCGTGCCCATTTCTAGAGTGGCTTGTTTGTTTTGACATTTTGGTTGTTTTGTAGCTCTTTGTATATTCTGGAGATCAGCCCTCTATCACCTATGTCGTGTGCGAAGATCTTCTCCCATTCTGTGGGTTGCCTTTTTACTTTGTTGATTGTTTCTCTAGCTGTACAGAAGCTTCTTAGTTTGATGAGGTCCCAATTGTTTATTTTGGTCTCCATTTCTACTGCTTTTGGAGTCTTTTTTAGGAAGTGAGGGCCTACCCCTAAGTGTTGCAGTGTGTTTCCAACATTTTCTTCCAAAAGTTTGAAGGTTTCTGGATGTAGGTTTAGTTCTGTTATCCATTTAGATCTGATCTTAGTGTATGGTGAGAGAGGTGGATCTATCTTTTTGTTTCTGCAGGCTATTAACCAGTTGTCTCAACAGCATTTATTGAACAGACCTTCCCATTTGCCTGGATTGTCATTTGTCTTTTTGTCAAAGATTATTTGGCTGTACCTGTTTGGGCTCCCTTCTGGTGTTTCTATTCTGCTCCATTGATCTTCCTCTCTATCTTTGTGCCAGTACCATGCTATTTTGATAACCACTGCCCCATAGTATGTCCAGAGGTCCGGAACTGTGATTCCCCCTGCTAGTTTCCTGTAATTCAGGATGGTTCTAGCTATCCGTGGCTTTTTGTGTTTCCAGATGAACCTTAGGATCATTGTTGCCACTTCCATAAAGAATGTTTTGGGCAATTTGATTGGGATTGCGTTGAATGTATATATTGCTTTTGGCAGTATAGACATTTTAATGATATTGATTTTAAGTATCCAGAAGCATGGGATGTTACTCCATCTTTTGAGGTCTTGTTCAATTTCTTTTTTAAGTAGTTTGTAGTTTTCTTCAAATAGGTGTCCTACATTTTTGGTTAGATTTATTCCCAGATATTTCATACTTTTCTCTGTTATTGTGAATGGTATCTTGCTGGTTAAATCTTTTTCCATCTTGGGGCTGTTCGCATACACTATGACTGTTGATTTTTGTTCATTAATTTTGTACCCTGCCACTCTACCAAACTCTCGTACAAGTTCTAGCAGTCTCTGTATTGAGTCTCTTGGCTCTTCTACATAAAGAATCATATCATCTGCGTATAGTGAGAGCTTGACTTCTTCGTTTCTCATTTGGATTCCTCTGATTTCTTTTTCTTGTCTTATGGCCTCAGCGAGTACCTCTAGGACTATGTTGAATAGTAGTGGAGAAAGTGGACATCCCTGTCTTGTTCCAGATCTCAGTGTGAAGGGTTCCAGTTTTTCTCCATTCAGTATGATGCTGGCATTGGGTTTTTCATATATGGCTTTAATTATGTTGTGGAGTTTTCCATCTATGCCTACCTTGGTTAGGGTTTTTAGCAGGAAGTGGTGTTGGATTTTGTCGAAAGCTTTTTCTGCATCTATTGATACTATGATGTGATTCTTGTTTTTCAGTTTTTGGATGTGGTGTATCACATTTATGGATTTCCGAATGTTGAACCATCCCTGCATTCCAGGGATGAATCCTACTTGATCTGGATGAATGATCTGTCTGATGTGTTTTTGAATTCTGTTGGCTAGGATTTTGTTGAGAATCTTAGCATCAATGTTCATCAAAGAGATAGGTCTGTAGTTTTTCTTCTCTGTTAGTTCTCTGTCTGGTTTTGGGATTAAGGTAATGTTGGCTTCATAGAATGAGTTTGGAAGGGTTGCTTCCTTTTCTATTGTTTTGAAGAGTTTGTAGAGGATTGGGGTCAGTTCTGTTTGGAATGTTTTGTAGAATTCTGTAGTGAAGCCGTCTGGGCCTGGGCTTTTCTTTGTTGGGAGATCTTTAATCACTGATTCAATCTCTGCTTCAGTTATGGGTTTGTTCAGGTCATTTGTTGCCTCTGGGCTAAGTTTTGGCAGGTGGTAGAAGTCTAAGAACTTTTCCATTTCTTGGTGATCTTCTGATTTGTTGGAGTACAGTGCTTTGTAGTAATTTCTAATTATGTCCTTAATGGATGCGGTGTCTGTTGTTATGTTGCCTTTTTCATCTTTGATGCTGTTAATTCTTGCCTTGTCTTTTTTTTCTTTGTCAGTCGGGCCAGTGGGGTGTCTATCTTGTTTATCTTCTCAAAAAACCAGCTTTTTGATTCATTGATTTTGTGTATCTTTTTTTTATTTCTATCTGATTAATTTCCTCCCTTGTTTTGATGATTTCTTGTTTCCTATTGTGTGTGGGGCTCTTCTGCTGTTGTTTTTCCAATTCCTGGAGGTGTGTGTTTAGTTCCTGTATTTGGCGCCTCTCTTGGGCCTTGACATGAGCTCCAATTGCGATGAGTTTACCCCGTAGCACTGCTTTGGCAGTGTCCCACAAATTTTGGAATGTTGTGTCAGAGTTTTCATTGGTTTCCATAAATTTTTTGATCTCATCTTTAATTTTTTCTCTGATCCATTGTTCGTTTAATGGCATATTGTTCAGCCTCCAAGAGTTTCTGTATTTCCTGGGGCATTTTGAATTGCTGATTTCCAGTTTCATTCCGTGGTGGTCTGAGAGGGTACATGGTATGATTCCTATCTTTTTAAAGTTATTTAGGTTTGCTTTGTGTCCTATCATGTGGTTGATCCTGGAGAAGGTGCCATGCACTGCTGAAAAAAATGTATAATCTGTAGCCTTAGGATAAAAAATTCTATAAATATCTATCATGTCCAGTTGTTCTATTGTTTGTATGAGCTCTGTTGTTTCTTTGTTGAGTTTTTGTTTTGTTGATCTGTCTATTGTTGTTAGAGGAGTGTTCAGATCACCCACTATTATTGTGTGCATATCTATGTCTCCCCTTAAGTCCGTAAGTAATTGCTTCACGTAGCTAGGTGCATTTGAATTTGGTGCATATATGTTCACAATGGTAATTACTTCCTGATGGATCAGTCCCTTCACCACTATATAATGTCCTTCCCTGTCCTTTTTGATGTGTGTCAGATTGAAGTCCACATCATCTGAAATTAAGACAGCTACCCCAGCCTTTTTTTCTCGTCCATTGGCATGAAATATCTGTTTCCAACCTTTCACTTTCAGTTTCTTAGAATCTCTTCTGGTTAGATGTGTCTCTTGTAGGCAACAGATAGTTGGGTGCTGTTTGATAATCCATTCTTTTAATCTATGCCTTTTGATTGGTGAGTTCAGGCCATTTGTGTTAAGAGTTAAAATTGAGAAGTTGTGATTTTGCCCTGCCATACTTGTTTTTGTGGGTGTTGATATCTGTGTAATTGCCCCTCCTTGTGTGGACTTTAGTTGGGAGACCTTCCTGTTTGCCATCTTTGCTTATGATTCACCTCCTTTTTTTCTGGATTTAGTGCATTTCTAAGGAGATTTTGTAGAGCTGGTTTTGTGCTGGCATATTCTTCTAATTTCTCTTTGCTATGGAAGTATCTGATTTCGTTCTCAAATACGAATGAGATCTTTGCTGGGTACAATATTCTTGGTTGACAGTTGTTCTGATTCAGGATTTGGAAGATCTTTGTCCATTCTCTTCTTGCTTATAAGGTCTCTTCAGAGAAGTCAGCAGTGATCCTGATTGGTTTTCCCCGGTATGTGATCTTTTCTCTGCTTCGTACTTGTCTCAGGATTCTTTCTTTGTCTTCATTGGAGTGGAACTTGAGCACCATATGTCTGGGTGAAGATCGCTTTGGGTCATATCTGCTGGGAGTCCTTTGACTGTCCTGGATTTGGGCTGGGTTCATGTTCCAAGTGTTTTGGAAGTTTTCCTGTATAATTTCATTGAGCACCATTTGCATTCCTGACTCTTTTTCCGCTCCTTCAGGAAGGCCAATAATCCTAATATTCAATTTTCTGAGGTTGTCTTTCATTTCTTGTATGGTCTTATTGGCTTTGTTCAGACTTGTCTCCAGCTTTTTAATGAACTGGGTATGTTCGTTTTGTGTGTCTTCCGTTTCAGAAATCCTCTCTTCTGCTGTATTTGTTCTGTTGGTTAGGCTCTCAATTTTGTGCTCTAAGTCAAGGATTTTACTTTTCATTTGTTGTATTTCTGTGACTATGTGGTTCTTGAATTCCTTGAAGTCCTCCCAATTCTTCTCTTTGTCTCTGACATATTTTAACATTATTTTTTTGAATTCCTTGTCTGGTTGATCTTCTATGTCTTCATCTCGCATCTCCGAAATAGACATTGGCTTTTGATCCTTTTTTGGTGGGGTGCTGGCTCTCTCATCTGGATCATTACCTTTTCTGGTATTTCTTCCCATTGTGTTAGTGTTTCTTTTTTGAGAGACCTAGGCACCAGTGTGCTGAGGGGTCTCCAAGCACTGTCCCGTAGAGATCAGAGTTTGCAGGCGTGGAGTAGCAGGGTGTGGGAATTTTCAAGGCACTTTTGGTGCGTCTCCAGAACACTGGACCTCAGGGCGCCACTTCCAGGGCCCAGCAGATTCAAAGCGCACTCTCAGCTCGTCCCCTACAGGTATGCTACCACAGGGCATGGGGGAGTGAAGGCACACTCTGTGCGCGCCCCCTGTGCGCAGGATCACAGGGCTCGGAGGATTCTAGGTGCTTTCTCAGTGTGTCCCCAGTGCCAGGGACTGCAGGGCGTGGAGGTTCCAGGTGCTCTCTGGGAACGCCTCCTGCACGCGGCTCCGCAGTGTCCTCCTGGTGCTTCTCCCAAACACGGGACTATAGGGCGTGGGGTGTTCCAGGTGCTCTCTGGAAGCGCCTCCTGCGCAGGCCCGCCCACCCCAGTGCTTGCAGGGGACCGACCGCCCCAGCGCTAGCACGGGACTGCCCAGCCCAGAGGTGTGCGAGGGTTTCCTGTGGGATAGCACCGCCCAGCTGAGTGCCAGACCGCAAAGGCACGGGGGAGTATTCAGTGTGCCTTTTGCCTTTCTCCTCAGTGCACAGGACCGCTGTACGTCACCTCCAACACACAGTTTTGGCAGTTTCAAGGCACTCACCCTGTGTCCCTAGATGCTGGAGTCTCGGGGGAGAGGGGCAGGGAGATGAGCACTGAGGGTGTTCAGGCTCTGTGCATGCCCCTGGGGGGCCAACTCCCGGAGCCTCCAACCCACCACTGTCCCCACCCAACTCACTCAAACCTCAGGTTCTTGCAGTCTGCCTCTTCCTCTGGTGGGAACCCTCGCCGCGGGTGCGTCTCCTGGCGACTGCATCCGTTGCAGGTCCTAGCGGGTCCCGATGGGACCTGGAGACTGCGGTAGGTGCAGGCGGGTGCAGGTCCTGGCGGGGCTTGGCGACTAGGGTGGGCGGATGCCAGCGGGTCCTGATGACTTCAGGTCCTGATGTCTGCAGTGGGTGCAGGTCCTGGCGGGTCCTGGCGACTATGGTGGGCAGGTGCCAGCGGGTCCTGATCACTGCTGGTCCTCACGGCCACAGTGTCTGCGGGTCCTGAGGTCTGCAGGTCGACTGCGGCTCTCAGCGGCTGCACTCAAAGGTGACTCAGCAGGTCAGGAGCGGAAAGCCGTCTTCCCTGCCCTTTGTTTTGTTTTTCCCTGGTTGCTCTTCCGGGTTGTGTGGATTTTTTTGGCTCCACACTGTCCAGGGAACTTCACGTTCTTCTCCCTGTAGCTCGATGCTGCTCCACTTACGCTTTTGTCACGTTCTAGCCCTCTCTGTCTGTGAGCTCCCTCATGGTCTTCCTCCTATGTCGGCCATCTTGCGAGTCTCCCGGGCTTCAATATCTTAAGCAAAAGGCATTGCAGATCTTCCCAGGAGCTCTGTTCCTTTTCATCAGCCCAGAGATAATGCAACAAATGGTATGCAGAAGGAAAAAGGTCAATCACTTTAAAGTCAGTGTATCTTTTTTTTTTTTTTAAAGATTTATTCATTTTATTACAGTCAGATATACAGAGGAGGAGAGACAGAGAGGAAGATCTTCCATCCGATGATTCACTCCCCAAGTGAGCCGCAACGGGCCGGTGTGCGCCGATCCGAAGCCGGGAACCTGGAACCTCTTCCGGGTCTCCCACGTGGGTGCAGTGTCCCAATGCATTGGGCTGTCCTCAACTGCTTTCCCAGGCCACAAGCAGGGAGCTGGATGGGAAGTGGAGCTGCCGGGATTAGAACCGGCGCCCATATGGGATGCCGGGGCTTTCAAGGCGAGGGGCATTTTTCAGAGTAGAAAAATGTAGCCCATATTTTCAAGATTTCATAATGATGATATGAATAAATACGGTAACTACATGATTGATCATTGTAACTGTGCATGACTCATTAATGAGAAGCTGTGAGAAGTACACACTTCAGGGCTCCACGCGTGGCTTCCAGTCAACAGGTTTGGGTGGACCATGGGCAACTGCCTCTTATAAAAATGCACGAGACCTCTTAGTGCGGAGGTGAGACTCTGATGACTTCCACATCCATGACATCCAGCAGGGGGAAAGTTTTACAAGTTTCACCTAATAAGCTCTACCAAATAAACAAAACAAGCACCAAATAGTCCTTTTTGAAAAAGATTTATTTATTTTTATTGGAAAGGCAGATATACAGAGAGGAGGAGAGACAGAAAGATCTTCCATCTGAAGATTCGCTCCCCAGGTGACTGCAATGGCCAGATCTGAAGCCAAGGAGCCAGGAGCTTCTTCGAGGTCTCCAATGTGGGTTCAGGATCCCAAGGCTTTGGGCCATCCTCGACTGCTTTCCCAGGCCACAAGCAGGGAGCTGGATGGGAATAGGGGCTGCCAGGATTAGAACCAGCGCCCATATGGGATCCTGGCATGTTCAGGGTGAGGACTTTAACTGCTAGGCCACTGTGCCAGGCCCCAGATACAATCTTCTATTATGCTCCAGCATCCAGATTTTTTGCTCAGTCACAATTTTACTTGAAAGCAACAATTGTCCTGGCTCCTTTTCCATTATTAAACTACTGGATAGTTAATATAACAGATATCATAATTTCAGAATAACATTTGATTAAACATAAGGAACTCATTGGTTAATATTGTACTTAAAGTAGAGTTGAGAACTTGAATGTGCAAATTTTTTTGGAACTTGTCTAAAAATTACCTTATTCTATTTAAATATTTTGCTGTTTTATTTTATAAAAATTATTTTGCTGAATTCACAAATAGAATTTGATTTTAGCAGAAAAAAAGTATAGGACACTCTAAGAGATAGGCAAACTTGAAAATTAGAAAGCTTGGGGAAAACTCCTGGAATTGACAACAAAAAACCATCAGCCTAGTAAAATATACACATCGATTTCACTCTGAATATGAAGTAGACGCTAGACTGCTATATGTATAATTCAACTAGACTATGGCCAGATCAGAGTAAGAAGGTCTGAGATTCTATTGCACACTAAAAAGAAGGTAGATGACTATAGTTCACGACGTATTTTCCACATAAAAACATTAAGAGAACTTCTGAACGTTTTCTCTATGAAGAGTTGTGAAATGTTAGAACAGATAAATATACTGACCCTCGCTGGATATTACAGAATGTATGCATATAATGAAACATTGCTTAGGACTTATATCTGATTTGGGGTCTGTTTTATTTAAAAAATTTTTAGGGAGAACACTGTGACACAGGGGAATAGAGCCCTGCCTTGGATGCCTAAACCCCAAACAGAGCGTCTGAGTCTAGCCCTGCCTCTGCCTTCTGATGCAGCGTCCTGCCCAGGTGCCCGTGACACAGCACATGATGGGCTGAGTGCTTCAGTCTCTGCCACCAGTATGGGAGAGCTGAGTTCCTTCTCTTGGCTTGCTCAGCCCTGGTGATTGCAGGCATTTGCAGAGTAAACCAGGGAATATAAAATATTCTATATATGTGACATATATAGAATATCAAAGAATGTCTATCCTTCTCCATATAAATATATATGAGCTAATACATATATATTTCAATACAGATTCCCAGGCTTAACCGAAGTAGAAAGCATAGTAAAATCTTCAAATGCTCATTTGTATTTATAAAACAATATAATGAGTTTCCGGAAAAAGAAGATGGTTAAAAGTCTTTCTGTCCAAACTGTATAGGTATATGAAAAACAGAGCCAGAAGTGTACACCAAAATAAGAAAAACAAAAACTAACCCAAACTTATTTGTATAGAAATAAATCAATTTAGTAATAGATGGCAAATGAAAAATGACTGTGGAAGAAAAGTGAAAAAGCAATGTAATTTTGCAAATGAGCTGGGTTTTATTAAGCCTATTGTTATGTTGATCCCCTTTGTCATACAAATGAGGAAAGACAAAGTGGATGGCTCTCTTAGGATTCCATCTCTAGAGCTTCAAAGGCCCTGGAGACACTGTCCATTGGATAAACAACAAAAAAGAGATGATGGAGGAGAAAAAAAAAAGAAGACCAGGGCCCAGGTGGCCTAGTGGTAAAGTCCTCCCCTTGAATGCACCAGGATGCCATATGGGTTGCCGTGTCCTAATCCCAGCAGCTCCACTTGCCATCCAGCTCCCTGCTTGTGGCCTGGGAAAGCAGTCGAGGACGGCCCAAAGTCTTGGGACCCTGAACCCTGTGGGAAACTTGGAAGAGGCTCCTGGCTCCTTGGCTTTGGATTGGCTGTTGCCACACTTGGGGAGTGAATCATCAGGTGGCAGATCTTCCTCTCTGTCTCTCCTCCTCTTTGTATATCTGACTTTGCAATAAAAAGAATTTTTTTAAATTAATAACACATAAGAATCTATTGAGAAAAGTGTGAGAAAACTCCAGAGACAGTTTCAATGTGAGCTAGAAAGAACCCCCAAATGCTTTTTACATGTACTTTTAACAAAGCAGATCTATATTCCAAAATGAAATTACAATCGGTGGTTCGGAGGCAATAACTCAATAGTTCATCAAAGTGTACTATTTTATACCTATCAGTTCTAATTTTCATAAGAGCCTTATATAGCCACCACATTTTCAAGCACTTGTGTTTCTGTAGTGCCTCTACATTCTCCTGAAGTCATCATAACTGAATGGATAGTTACAGTTTCTATAATACACTCCATGGCAGATTGCATGAAGTGAAAACTTTAATGATTTGGAGAGAAAGTATTCCATTTAACTTCCTCTCTATAACCAATTGCAATACTGGACCTTTTGGATATAGGTTTGTAAAAGCTTTTTGAAGCTTTTCATTTCAAATTTGCGTTTACTTTAGACCAGTAGGAGATTGAGGAAGTATGGAGAATGTCCTTCTCCTTCCAGGATATCCATCACAGCCCTTCTTGTGGGGTGGCAGCAGAGACAGGCTGGGGAGAGAATCGCCTGAAGAGCCAAGGCAAGACCGGGCAAGCGCTGTGCACACACAGTACATTAGAGGCAACAGCCACTTAGTCTCTGGAGCAGTCTCCAGTAGAAAACCCAAAAGGCTCACATGCCAATTGTCTACTGGATCCCCTCTGAGCACTGGAAATTGTTTCTTATCCAAGCCTAGTGGCAGCTTCCTGGCATTGGCTGCTTACAGCCGTGAATGTAAGGAGTTTTCTTTTGCTATCTTTTTCCTTTTGATCTTTTACTTTTTTTAAAAAAAATGAAGCAGTCACAAACTGAATTCTCCAAGGGGCTGTTCAATCACTCTTCCTTTTGGAAAGAAAAACAAAAGCATGGCCTCACTTGAAATATTTGTCCTAGTGTTTCTGGTAAGCTGTTAGCCTCAGCATTCCTCGGTTCTCCCTGAACAGTCAGCAGTGGCCCCTGGGGGAGATCCATGGTGGAGCTAACTGGGGTCCCCTGATGGTGGCAGTGCTGGCTTCTGGTCTGTCATGCGTTAGCTGCAGTGGGAGTGTGCACACCTTCCTCCAGCTGACTTCATTATCTGGGAAAGCACTGAGGAGTGGAAGAGGAGTTTCCATGGGTGAAGCCAGAAAATGGGAATGAAAGAGTTGCAGTGGAATGAGGAGGTGAGAGCGAGCAGCAGGCAGAGATATGGAGAAGAGGCACTCAGTCGCCAGCTCTCTGACATAGATACTTCAAAGGGTTCATGAAATGCAGAATTAGAAGTTTGGTTTATTCTGGAGCAGAAGAGTTTGAAATCCATGTGCAGCTTTTCTTTAATCACCCGCATTCCCACGAACTTGTGGAAGACCCCTGTGCATGTGGGCGCCATGTGGTTTACTCCCCATTCCTTTCCCCATGGCCTCTGCCCAAGTCACCCAGGATTGGACAAGATGCTGAGTGCTCAGGACCTCAGATTTGCCTGCCAAGCTTCGAGATTAGCTAACAACATGCAGATTTTTTCTTTTTCTTTTTCTTTTTTTTTTTTTTTTTTGTCTTCAAGATGTGAGGCAGGCCCCCGAGTTGCAAAAGCTTGTCTGGTTGCACATATCCTTCTCAGGGTCCTTGCTGTCTGCTTCTGGGAAAGCAGGTGTCACCCTCCAGGCTGGCAGAGGCGACCAGGAACCTGGGGATTAGTGCTGCTGTAGCAGCTCTCCAGTCACTCCTCAGGGGCAACAGGTAGCAAACTAGAACTGATTTTTGCCAGAAAAGTCCAAAAGATGATGGCTGCTGTTGTCAGTTATTGGCATTTTCAACAACACTGTATTTTTATTTGTCAGTGTATTTATTCAACTAGGAGGCATCTGCTGACAAGAATGGGATGATAAGCTGTATTGGTGCCAAAACAGGCCTGTAAAAACAGGCTTGCGCTGAAAATGGCTTATATCCTGCAAGCCCATGATAAGAAAATTTTCTCTCCAAAGGCAATAGCTGCCTTTGAAACATTAACACTTGAAAGGAACCCCTGCTCCTTCATAATGTCATGCACTCAATAATTCTCAATAAATGCATTCCAGATGAAGGAAGACATATGTGTCTGTATACACTGAAGGGAACAGGGAACTGCCAGCCCGAGAGAAGGTTTGATTGCTGGAGCCTGGGTGCCAAGTCTCTTAACCTCTTTGGAAAGACCACCACAAAAGCCTGATCCTGTGGTTTCCTTGAACAGGGAATGAGGGCAGGATCCTGGGTGATGACAAAGGAATTGGTACAAAGTACATCTTCCAATTGGACTATTCATCTCTGTGGCCCGGATGGTTTCCTGGGGTGTTCAGCCAGAGGCAGAGCCTCTAAGAGATGTGGGGCTGAGGTGTTTCTGATGATACAGGACCCAGAGAGGCAGAACTGGACTGCGGCTAAGGCCACCCCAGACTCCAGCTCCCAGCCACACCTCCCTGACACCTGCATCCTCCAAGCCAATCCCATGGCTGTTGGATGTCTGCCTGTCTTTCTCATGGGCACGTTCTTCCCTCTTAGCAGTCCAGATGGAATATAATGAAGTCATCAAGCAATTTTTCTGCTGCTTACTCATTCTGAGCTGTGTTTGCTTTGGATCATACCTGAAACTGCATTATTCCACTCTGCAGCAGCTAAACTCCTGAAATCCTCAGCATTCTAATTGTGTTGCTGTCATTTGGGTTGGTTTAAGCCTTGGCTCTTTGGTTTGGTTTAGGCCTTGGATGTTTTCCATTCTAGGCAATGACAACCCCATCTACTGTAAATTATGCTGGGTAGGTGGTTTGTTTTTGTTTTTGTTTTTGTTTTAAATGGCTAATAAGAATTTTATTGTATTTTTGTTGACAATCTTTACATAGTTAATTACAGTAAAAAAAAGTTCAGGGGGTATAGGGAAGTGGGTAATACTATTATGTCCATATTGTTTCCATCATGTATCTGAGGTAAAGGGGGATATTGAGGGAGAAGCCCCACCCAGTCTCCCACCCACCCCAAGTCCCGGATATGGGGCACGCTCCGAGATCCTTGCTCAAATGGTCTTAATAATTCTCTAGTTATGAATTGCTGCCAGTTTCGTTCGATGAGGTTGTCCACTGATTGACACAGTCCATCATAGAGTCTTCATTTGCCCAGTATTTCGCTGTCAACATATAGCTGAGGTAGTTGCTCTGTCCTGTCTCTTCCTGGCTAGGGTTCTGAGTCCAGCAGTTCGATCGGGGAGATCTCCAAAGAAACTTTGAGGTATTCCCAGACCAGATTCTTGTATGCTCCAGCAAGCACAGGGCCCGGCACAGTCCATCACCATGATCAGCTGGTGGTTTCAACCACAGGGCTGGTTCTGTTCTCAGTCCCAAGTTGCACTGGAGCCAATGGGTGTTGTAGTCCAGCCCGGCCCTGCCCAGCACACACTCGGCCCCCACACCAACCAGTGAGAGCTGCAGCCCAGTTGGGGCGACCCACAATAACCCCCCCAGGCCTGCCCCTACCCTGGTTTGCCAGTATGTATAGCAGACTAGTCCAGTCTGTCCCACATCCTATTTGGCTCTTGTACTTGTCAGTGGGTATTAAAGCTTAGTTCCATCTACCCAACTATCTAGCCCTCACGGATGTTGTTGAGTGCCTCTCAGTCTAGCCACCCCAGCCCCCATCCTAGTTTTCATGCCCTCCTGCGGGACAAGTGACCCAAGAGGGGGGAACCCATTATTTCCCTCCCAGGTCTCTCACAGTCCCGGTTTATGCACTCTTCGGGTGGTTCTGTGGTTTGACTTGACAGAATTAGTCCCCAGTGCCAGCTTCTGCCAGCTGATGCTGTGGCTAAGCCCAAACATCTCTCACCCACTCTAATTTATGCTTGCACCAGCAGGAATAATCCGCCTAGCCTGGCTTTTCCCTGATCTAGTCCACGTGCAACGCACAGGTGTTGCAGCCTTGCTTAGTCTGTTCTGTCCCCATCCCAGCCCAAGCTCTCCAGTGGGAGTAGCTGTTTGGTGAGGGGACCAGCCCCTTAATCCCCCTGCCGGCTCTGCCCCTCCGTTCCTGGATCTCGCGTGTGCTGGTTGGGTGCTGCAGTCAAATCCAGTACAGGCAACCTCACCCTAGCATTCCATAGCGTGCACTGGTTTTGTTGCGACCAGTCCCGGCTCGACCCACACTCTGTTCTGGTGTTTGGATTTGCCAGTGGATGACATGAACTGATTCAGCCTGGTCTGCCCCTGACCCATGCCAAATGTATGCCAGTGGGAAACTTTCCATGGCCTATTCTGGGCTGTTTCCTATCATGCTTCTTGCGCTTACCTGCAGGGACTGTGTCCTGCCAGAGGAGTTGCCCAGGCTCCTCCATCAGAACCTCTCCCAATGCCAGATTTTGCGCATACCAGGGGTCCTTCAGCCAGCCCTATTCAGTTCACCTCCTGTCTTAGCAGGAACAGTGGCTTTTCCTGGCTAGCTTTCACCCCATTCTGGTTCTTGTTGTTGGATGTTTCAGCCCAGCCATGGCTCGTCCATACCCACGTACAGCTCACATATGGCTCATAGGGGGTTGAGACCCAGCCTACTCAGTCCCGCATCCACCCTGGTTCTCCAGGACACCAGATGATGTTGGGGTCTGGCCTGGCCTGGTGCATCCAATCCCAGCCCACACTAGTGCCTCGGGAGATTGCAACTGTTTCCTAGATAGAACGCAGCCCCCATTCCAGCACATGCGCCCCTTGGTGGGAACCTCAACCTGTTAAGGTGTCCCCTTAGCTCCCCAACTGGGCCTGTTCCTAGCCGTAGATCATGTGCCTGCCAGTGGTTGCTCTGACTCAGCTTGTCTCAGTCCCTCACTTGTCCTGGCCTCTGCCTTACAGTGTGGCTTAGTGTCCTTGACTCAAGTAGACCAGTAGGTGCAAGAGCATGGCTCAGCATGACCTGTGCTCCATGCTGGTTTCTAGTTTTACTGGTAGGCTAAGGTTTGCTCAGTCCTGCCCAGTACATTCCGTTCCGTTACCAATTTCTTCAAAGGAAGAGTTACCGCCATTGGGAATGTTTAGGATTGACTAAGATCCCAGAAGCACAGTGGGATCAACCTGGAGCTACCTAAGCAGTGATTCAGACAACCAATACCCCAGAGCTCCCTGGCCGGGCGGCCAGCAGGCAGAGCCTGGTGCCAAATGGCGCACTGGCTGCCCAGGGACAGTTCACCACGTGCACATGGTGGCTGGAGTCAGGATCTGAGCAGGACACCCCTTCCTGGGGCCCACCAACAGCCTCCCGGCTGTTGGAAGTTTAAATCCCCAGGGCCAAGGTCGCGCCCCTCCCCAATCCCATTCACCGCCCAATGAGGGTGGTGGGTGGTCCCCAGACCTTGGGTAGGTGTTTTACTTGCCAATCTCCAGGAAGCTGATGGAAGGAGTAACTCCTCACTACATGACCACTGTAAACACTTAGAAGCCTTTAATGTAAAGGTGCTGGAGAGGGTGGAGACAGAAAAAAAATTTGGGTATGAAGTGGTCAGTATGCTGATTAGCAGTACAGAATATGTAGTTTGATACATTCTGTGCCATCTGTCTCCTAGCAGGCAGTGTGACAATGCAGGCTGCAGCTTATTTCTGGGGTAGACGGGTGCTCTGAAGACTCTGTCTCAGTGATGCAGGCCTGCTCCATCCTGCCCTGCTCTAACTAACCTTCCTCATCCTCATGCTGAGCACACAACTTACCCTTTTAGTTGTAAGAGAAAGAAGCCCAACTTGTATTATTTTGAGCAAAAGGGAATTCATTGATTCATATGTTAGGAAGGATACTGTGAAAGAACTAAGGTCAAATGTCAACGGTTAAGTAGTAGGACCCTGCCCTGCAACCTGGATTGATTTCCATCTCTTGCTCTCTTCTTTTCTCCTTCCTTCTCTCCTGCCTTGTCTGTGTGTCTCCCTCCCTCACCCTCCTCTTCCTCACACCTTCTCCCTCCCGCCGTCTCTGCTGCTGCTGCCATACACACAGCCATTCCTTGGTGCTGTGTGTGCTGTGAGGAAGGATGTTCAGAATCCTGTACAATTGTCTGATTATCCCAGCTTAGCAACCCTGGAGGAAAAGTATTCTATCTTACAGCCTCTATCTATAGTTCATGTAGAGAAAGTCTGTGTGTCCAGGGTAAGACTAATGCGGTCTAGAAACCTGGAGTACCATGATGGCATTGACTCTGACCTGGTCCATGTGTGGCCCTGAGATCAGAAGAAAAAAAACTGTGAGAAAACTTGCACGATACTGTTTCCAAAGTCCGCATATGTCCACTCATATCACAAACCTTTCAATTGAGGTTGAAAAGTGCTTAGGTGTCAGACTTCACTCTAAAAAGAGAAACAAATTAAATCCTCTTTGGAAACTTCACCTTCCTTTCACATATCAGTCCTTCTTCAATTTCTCTTGTGAATTTCCCCAGGAGTTTCTGCTGCCTCCATGTTCTTTACTGGATGTGGAGTCAGCTGACTGTGTCCCAGTCTGAGTTTGGTGGCTACTGTGAAAGTTACCTCTGTTGGTTCATGCATTTCTCTGTCTACATTTTCTCCATTGGAGAGTGATGGCTTCCTCTCCGGGTTGTTTCAGTGTTAAATGCACAGTACAGGCTGATATCTGTTTGAGCAGGAGCAATAGCCGTCTCTGTTACAGCCCTGGCGTCCAGTTTCTGTCTGCATAGGCAGCCATGTTGGTACATTGATGCTCTCAGACATGTTTATTCATTAGGAGTTGTACATGGTTATTTACTTCCAGATGGGTCTTAAACATCCCCACTGTTGTCCTGCACCATTCAAGGACAAGATTGTGTCCCATGGATTCTCCAGGTCCCCTAGACCACATCCTCTATGAAAATTTTTCTTTCTCCCCCTGCACATTCAGGGGTGTACACCTTTCTGTCCAGCACCCTCAAGTCTCTGGAAGAGAAGGACCATATCCACCGTGTCCTGGACAAGATCATAGACACCTTGATACACCTGATGGCCAAGGCAGGTCTGACTCTGCAACAACAGCATCGACGCATGGCCCAGCTCCTCCTCATCCTCTCCCACATCCGCCACATGAGGTGAGTCATCTATGCATGTTCCCAAAAGAGACAGACACAGAGCTTGCTGCAAATCTCAGGGAGTGCTGGCCTTGCAAGACTTAAGCCTTAATGTGCAGGATACCCTTGGAATTGCTCTGGTACACAGTAGGTGTGAATGCTATTGGGGGATAGAAGCATGGAGCATTGAGTCTGCCAGGAACTTGAGGCAAGGGGCAGGAGTTGGTTTGAAGTCATATGAACTAATGGCAGCATGTGAGCTGTGAATGGAGGTGTATTCAGTGAACAGGGGGAACAGGAGGCCAATCAGGGGAGCTCTGTGAGCCTACTTCACAAGCACGGAGCACACCCCTGGCTCTTTTCACCTCAATGTCATCCTACTTACCCTGGAAAATCCTAAATGAGGAAATTCATTCAGGCCAGATGCCTCATTTAGAGTCAATGCAGACTCCCCCATATCTTTCAAACCCTTCTTGTCACCCCATTGCCAATATCTCAGCTCAAGTCATCACCATTTCCTGCTGGATCTCTGCCCTGGTCACCCACCACATCTCCCTGTCTTTGCTTTTGGTTATTTTTTAATCTGCCGTTCGTGATGTGGTTGTATGGGATGATTATTCTAAAGCCAAATCAAATCACTCTCTCCTGTGACCTAAAACTCCTAAGTGGCTTCCTGTTGACTTGAAAGATAATATTGCTATTTTTGTGTAAGCTACTCCTTATGATCCTGCTTTGGGAGTCTGAGTTTGTTGCTGTGATAAGCTGTTGTAGGAGGCACCAGGGAGGTTACACTATAGATTGCAGACTGGCTGAACAGCCCCGTTTATTGCAGCTAGGTTCATCCATATGTCAGACAGGTGGAGGGGAAGACTCAGCTTTAAGCCACAGCTCAGCAGGTTGGTGAGATGACCCTGGATAGGCCAATGACATGGCAGAATGTATAGTCAAGGATCATAAAAACCTGGCAGAGGTTGTGATTTTTTGAGCTGTAATCAGGCCAATCTATTAGTGCTTAGGTATCACTCCTTGTAGGAAGCATCCTCTGATCCTTTTGACCTAGCTGAGACTTAACATTCTGTTTTCCCCCTTACAACTGACCCTTTTCTGTCTTACATGATACTAAACTGTGTGAAGAAATTATCATCTGTCTTGCATGCTCTTTGTATCCAATACCACCTAATGCAATGTTGGGCAAAACAGACAGAAGGGAATTTCTGTAAGAATCAAGTAGAGATACCAGCAAAGTAAATAATTGTGACAATGCGAGTCACGTGCTTTGGCTGCCAAGAGCCTAGGGTGTGCCATTCTCATATGCCAAGCTGATCCACCAGGGAAGAAATGAAAAGTGGTAGGTTTTTTTCTTCAGATTCCAGAAAGACTATGACAATGGCAGGAAGTGATGACATATACTAGATGGAGCCCATGTGACCTTGGTCTCATGCTGGCACCCAAACAATGGAACAAAGGTTCCCTCTGTTAGTGACTGGGAGGGAAGGACTAGAGTGCACAAGAGGCATTGGATTAATTTATACAGAGCCTTTAAATCTTGAGTTTATGGCTCAAGTTTGTCCCATCAAAGCGCAGGTGCCATCCTTTCTGGAGACACTCCTGCAAAATCTGACTTCTTTCAGAAATAGATGCATCTTTTTATATTTGTATTACCACAAGTGTCAAACAAAAAGCCTTACACATTGTATGGGCTCTCAGTATTATCAGTGAGGAAACAAATTAACAGATGAGTGGATGAAGACATGAATTGTGGCAGCATTTTCACTGCCTTACAAATTCAGAATTCGCAAAGGAGAAAGTTCCACCCTTGGCAAAATTTTGAGGGAATGATTGTAATCTCTGTTCTTAGAACTCCCATTTGCTGGGTAGAGTAAGAGTCTGCATCCACAGTAGCCATATCCATAGGTTGCTGCCCATTTATCTTTTTGATTATCACACAGTAAATAGGCAGTAAAGGGATCAGGGATCAGAATAACAAGTCCTCTGCCATGCGCCTTGAGTAAACCAGTAAACTAATCGTTGGAGAAAATGCACTGGGCATACTCCTTTACCAGGCAGAAGTGCTTTCTCGTTATTGCTGTTGATAGAAATGATTTACTTTTTACCTGCCTTTTCTGCTTATGAGCACTTAGCATGCTTTATTAGTTAATGCTCCA
Organism: Ochotona princeps; assembly: GCF_030435755.1. Classification (NCBI taxonomy): domain Eukaryota; kingdom Metazoa; phylum Chordata; class Mammalia; order Lagomorpha; family Ochotonidae; genus Ochotona; species Ochotona princeps. Next base: position 13,075,648 of record NC_080832.1, on the reverse strand, counting down.
CATATTTGCAGTACATATTCATGCAGTACATATTCAGCACTGATGGATTATGCTGGCAGTATTTGGCAGATGGCAGCTGTGATGAAAGAACTGGATTCAGCTGGAATTGTGCGCAAAACTGGAGAGGTGTTGTTAGTGTATTAAAAGCTCAACATTTTCTGTCTCTCACACACACTCATGCAAATATTTTGGTGCCTTATTGCAGCTAAGCACAGAACTCTGTTTTGTTAGCTTGGACTCAGCCATATGGTGCTAGTCAGAATTCAACAGTGGGTTTCATCTAATTGTAAATATGATTCATTAGGTTGTAGGAAGAAGACAGTAGCAGGTCCAGGGGTCCAAGGGGCATTCAACTTTGACAGCATTGTCAATGAAAAAGCAAAAGTAACCCTTCAATGTCTGATTCAGATAGTGTTGCTGGCTCGTTTGTCTCAGTGCTTCTCTCCATGGCTTTCCCCTTGCTAGTGATGTAGTCATTTTCTAGGACATACTCTTGGTGATACCTACTTATGATGTACATTTCCTTTGGAAAAAAAATCCAGGTGGACAATATTTTTTTTTCCTCCATGCTTCCACCCCAGTGGTGTGGTGGGAACAGTGTTATAACTGGTGGAGGAGAAAGGGAGAGGGAGACGTTATTTGCCTACATTCCCCTCTTATCATTTGTCCCATTTTCTGAGCCTTCACCAAACCAAAGGACAAATCCCCATCCTTCTGAAACATCTGTGTGTAGGGAAGGGAGATGGGGATACGAAACAAAAATAGAGGGGTATTACAAAAAAGTTGATGGATAATAGAATTTTAAAAATCAGGGTTTTTTTTTACATTTTTAAAAATAATGTGCATTTCCCATGAACTTCTTGAGGACCCTTTGTAGGCAGCAAAATTTTTGGTTTATAGTTGTGATAAGGATGGAGTAATATGCAAGACAGTATTTGCGGCTGCCAGGGCTTCAGACAGCGGTTACAGATCTCACAGAAGGAAAGGTGCAACTGGCATGAGGCTAACGTGGGTGTAGATCACATACATCCGGGAGAGCCTAACTCCTGTAAGCCGCAGGACAGAGCCCACTGTGGCTACGGAGAATAAGGGAATGGGAGAAAGATGAGCTCTGTGAGGATAGAGGCAAAATTTCTGCTGCATGGCATACACAGAAAATTTAATCTCCTTCTGAGATCAGTGAGAGGCCATTAGAGAGGGATAAACTGCATTTAGAACCTCAAGGCCTGTTGGCTTCCCACCTACTTTGGGGACAGAGGGAGATCTCGCTTTAGGTCACCTGCGTAACAAAGACCCTGGAAGAGGTTGAAGGGAGGGGTTAGGAGAGTGGGATTGCCCTTACAGGAGGTAGGAGATGACAGCTATGGACATACATTTGAAACCCAGGCTGAAGATTCAGAAAGCCTTTAGCCTCTGCAGCCACCAGCTAAAAATGGTTCTTTAAACAGTGGAGAAGGATTGGAATCTCCCTGGGGTTCTTGCTCTGGTTGCTGGAGAGCCCAGCCATCCTGGGGTTCATGCTGTCTTATGAAGTCCTCTCTTTGTTCTGCAGTAACAAAGGCATGGAGCATCTGTACAACATGAAGTGCAAGAATGTGGTGCCCCTGTATGACCTGTTGCTGGAGATGCTGGATGCCCACCGCCTGCATGCTCCAACCAACCGTGGAGGTGTGCCCATGGAGGAGCCCCCTCAAGGCCAGATGACTACCACCAGCTCTGCTTCAGCACATTCCTTGCAAACTTACTATATCCCTGGAGAGGCTGAGAACTTCCCCAGCACGATCTGAGAGCTCCCCACATCCCCACAGGTTCTGCGAATCCCTGTAGCATTTTACCCATGCCATGTATCACTTTAGTGGAATTTTGTCTCCTGCGCATAGTTCAGCATGCATCTACCACCAGTGGCTTTCTAATATGAGTGGCCATTCATTTGCTTGCACAGTTCTTAGTAGTGACACGTCTTCTGTTGGGAACAGCCAAAGGGATTCCAGGGCTAAATCTTGGTAACAGCTCTCTCCCCGCCGCCCCTTTGCTCCATGATTAAGCAAAAAGGATTCCTGTAGCTCTTGCTGACAGAACTCAGTCCATGGGATGACTATGTGCATTTAATCTGCTTGTTGAGCCAGGCCTGGGAAATAGACAGTATCACCCCTGAAAAGCTCTAAGAATAAGACTGTATAATTGTAATAGCTCTAAGAATAAGACTGGGAAGGAATTTAAAGTGACTCCTTTCACTGCTGGCTGGGAGAAAGCTAGCTCAAGAGTTTGGTCTAGCATTCTCTTGTATTCCTATAGTCATGCATCAACTGTTGAAGGTGATGACACTTGTTGCTTCACTGCATGACTGTAGCACAATGTTTGGTTGATTCATTGTCCCTATAGGAATACAAGATGCATGGGGGAGGGGGGAAGATTCCATACCTGTCAAGACTATTGCACCTTAGTACCTTGCACCTCAGGCTTCAAACACTACTGCTGGCATTCTATGGCATCGCAAACAGGTCCTGGGTTCCCATTCTCTCTTGCTTCCCATGGACTTATGGAAAAGAATCAGTGGAAAGAAGTCACCTCTACTGTTGACCATGCCAATCTCCCCAAACAAGGAATGGGTTCCAGTTTTACTTTCTTCATTTTCATCTTTTGAGACAAAATCTCCTCCCAGGTATTGGAGAAAAGTTGACTTCCAGACCTGTTCTGTAGGGGTTGGGGAGCATTGGGGATGGAGACTACTGAGGGGGCATCTTAAATCTACCCATAGAGGATGCTCTACTTGGCTCATCCTTGTACCTGCCAGCCAATGAATGACCCAAGAAATTTCACTGAGCCAGCACCCTTGTGATACTTTTTCTTTTTAAGCCCTTGGGTACAGGGCTAAGTAATAAATGTGTGTCATGACTGTGGCTGCTAGAGGAGAGAGAAGCAGAAGGGAAGTGGGATAGGAACTGCATCAAACTGTGAGGCATGTTGAGCCTTTGCTCAGAGTCATTTGGCACAGCTGGCAGCTTCCAAGACCCTGCACTTAATAGTGGGGCTGCGCAGGCACACACCAAGTAGTTCTCCCCTTCTCCCCTGCCTAACAAAGCCAGGATGGGAAGCAGTGTAATGGGCAGTTGTGTGCCTTCAGCTCTCAGGCTGCCAGGCACCTGTGGTCAGATTACACATGCCCTTGGTGGTTTAGAGATGACCCAAAACCAGGGTTGGCTTTAGAATCCCTCACAATGCTCTCCATGGCCCATGTCCTTACCTTTCATAAGGCAGGAGAATCAGAAGGCCATAACTGGGTCCCATGAATCCTTCAACCCTCAAAGAAAAAAAAAAAAAAAAGGCTTATCCCACACACAGGGAGGACTGCCCTGGGTCTTGGCTTCTCTAGTGCAATTAGAAGTTATTATTTTTTAGCTCACTAGAAAGAAAGTAAACTTTTTCCTTTATTGCTTTCACTGCCTACAATTTCAACCCTGTGGAGAGATGATGTAAGCCAAAACCCAGGTGAGCTGCTAAGCTCTCTCCGTGTGCTCTGTCTGGTTAAGTATGTTTCCCTGTTTTTGGATTACCCAGTTAAGTGAGCACCAAAGAACTGGGACTGGGAGGGCCAAATAAACTTTTTTTCACATATGTGTATCTAAATTTGAAGATAATTTCATGTATCTGCATTAAGAATATGTTTAAGAGCACGGTTCTTTTGTTTGTTGAAGAGGCACCTTATATAGTATAATATATATTTTTTTGAAATGGCATTGTTTATCAGACAATTGAATGTAATGATTCTGTTCTGGATTTAATTTGGGTTAACATACAAAAACCAAGGAAAATATTTAGCTTTTTATGTATACTTTTCAAGGTATCTTGTCATGTATGCAGTCATGGATGCTTAAAGCCTGGTGATTATTCATTTAAATGAAGATCACATTTCATATCAGCTTTTGTATCCACAGTAGACAAAATAGCACTAATCCAGATGCCTATTGTTGGATATTGAATGACAGACAATCTTATGTAGCAGAGATTATGCCTGAACAGGAAAATTATTCAGGGCAGCTAATTTTGCTTTTACCAAAATATCAGTAGTAGTAATATTTTTGGACAGTAGCTAATGGGTCAGTGGGTTCTTTTTAATGTTTATACTTAGATTTTCTTTTAAAAAAATAAAAAGAAAACAAAAAAAAATCTTTAGGATTATAGATGATGTAATACCAGCTAAATCCAAACATTAATAGAGGGTTTTACATTATTCATCTAATGTACTTGTATTCATGTTAAGATATTACTACGTTTGAAATGGGCAGAGACCATCAGATGGTTGAAAGGTTAGCCCAAGAGTCTCAATGTCTTGGAAATTTCTTTTGATGCTGATCTGAAGTGCCACTAATGGGCAGCTTTCTCCAGCTGATGTTGTTGTAGGATGGAGGGGACCTGCTAGATTATGTTACCTGTGCCATTTTTTCACTCTGAGGAAACTTCAAATTGCAAAAGCCTGATTCACCTGAGGAGCCAAGAGAGGGTGGGAAAATGGGCCAGGGAATTTGGAGAATGGGAAATATGGTAATGAAAATTGTGAAAGTATTCTGAGGCAGATCATTTCTAGTGCCTGGAGTGTGCACCAGGTTTCAGTACTCGAAATCTGCACTACTATCCAAAACAACAGACTCCATTGGCAGCCATTCGCCAAATGGCAGCATTAATTGTGGAAAGAAAACAGGCCACTAGCTTTGAAGTCCAAGCAATAGCTAGTGGCTCCGTATTCTTCTTAGCTATTGCCTAAGCTGTTGCATAGATCCTCTAAAGTTATCATGCAGCAGTAGGAGAAACAAAGTCATCCAAAGAGAAAGTCCCACTGAACTACATTGTAGAATCTAACCCTTAAATAAGTGCGGTCTTGGTTTGCATTTCCTTAATCTAACCAGGGCATTTCCCATGCCTTTAGCTAGCTGAACAGATACCATAATATTTGCTTTTAATGACATTTAGGTAGTCTCACATAGAAATCATCTACTTTGAAGTGCTATTGTGTTAGGCTGTTGGTTTAGAATACCCCTATCCCTACATGAAACCAGTTACAAATCCTTTATCATACTTTTCAACTGTGATATGGACTGTGGACTTTGGGAATGATTACAGGACTGTGATAATGTCCAATATTCACAGACAGATTAGCATGGAGAACCCAGTTATTGGAAAGGTAGATAGAACAGCACAGTAGCTCCCAAGGCAACCGGGAATCTCTTTGAGGAAAGAACATTTACTCATTCTCAACTGAAGCAAATGAATTTACCTGTGGTCCCAAATATCCATCGTTTCATCCATGTGACTGTTGTTTCTAGCTGCATTGCCTTTACATCAAAAGAGTATGGCCTCTTTTTAAGTCATTCAAAATTGTTTCATAAGTAATTGCTGCCTCTAGTGTGGCACTTCAATTTTGCACTGTCCTTTGAAAATTCAAGACAAATTTCTATTTTTATTTTGCATCCAGATGTGCCTGAATTTTTAAATATGTAAATGCTGCCATATCCCAGATACATGTTTCATATGTGTATATGTGTACAGAGCTGTGCACCCTGGAAACAACATACAGTCCCATGAGCAGGTGCCTACGACATGGACCCCTTTGTGTTCAGAGAGGTCATTGGTCACAGAGACTTGAAACCATAAGTGACATTTTGCCAGTTTATGTTCCTTCACAGCTTATAAACATGCTCTTTGTGCACTACCTACTCTTCAGTGTAGAGCTCTTGATTTATGGGAAAAGGCTCAAACGCCACATTGTGTCTGGTAGATTCAATCTGCCTTTCTACCAATGCATACTATTATTGATGTGATTCTGTTTTGTTGCTGCACTGCTTTGTTTAATGAAATTTACACTTGTAAACCTCTTTTGCACCTTAAGAAAAGTAAAGAATTCGGCGGGATGCTAGAGCACCTGTAACCATTTTCTCAACTTATTTGATGTCAAAATAAAAAAAATAAGAGTTTGTGTGTGTGTGTGTGTGTGTGTGTGTGTGTGTGTGTCTGTGCTTACAAGCCGAACTTATTGCTTTTGGTTCACTACTGACTACCTGAAGTTAGAATTATTAAAGGATCTGCTAATTACAGTGAATTTGTATCTAAGCCACCCCCCCACCTCCTTCACTCTCTCTCCTGACACCTAGGCACGTGTGAGTCCTGGCATCTGGCAGACTTGGCCTTGATGTTTGGCTCTAGCACCTGCGCATCTCATGATCACTGACAATAACTCAGAGCTTCAGCCTCCCCATCAACACGATGGTGATAATGACAACGAATCCACAGGAAAATCATGAGGATTTGAAAAGATGCTCAACAAAATAGCTGCCTTCTAATGCCTCGTCCCTCTCACTTCCCTGTTAAGGAGAAGATAGAAGAAAGTTCCTAGTGAGTCCATTAGAGAATGAATGAGTCAAGCTTAAGATGCACAATCAGCTGAAAGTCCTTTTTACCATCCAGAAAGTAAAGTCGGAATAACTGGCCTACTCCCAGCACAGGGTTCCATTTCAGCGCTCCCTTCACTTGTCAAAATCACCTGTGTCTCTTTTTACTCACTTCTGTGTGTTGCCTCTGTGAGTTAAGGGGTGAATTGATGTTTTGGTAGTGGAGGAAGTATGGAGGTGTTGAGAAACACTGTAATACATACCGCTCTGCAGCTTATTGATCTGCTGAAATCCTCACTCTACTAATCATTGTATAATCTTGGGTGAGGGAATTCTTCCACATCTTCAGTTTCCTTACTTGTAAAATTAATTCATTTATTGTTTATAGCAATACAAAATACTCGAAGCCAGCTGACTTACCAAGAGAAGAGGTTGGCTTAGCTGAAGCTTTGAAGGCTCAAGAACAGCAAAGCATAGGAAAACATCACAGAATGGATGTCGTTGTGGCAGGAGTGAATGTGATAGATTTCACCCAGTGAGCCACTTCTGTTCTAACAGAACGGGAATCCCATGAGAACTGTATGATTCATTCCAAGGATAGTGCCTGGAGAGGCATCTTGTACTAGGTCCTAGCTGCCGAGCATCTACCACCTCCCCATACCTCCACACCGACAGGAACCCTTGGGTCACACAACTAGATCATACTCAAACCAGGGAACAAAGGAAGATGCTGGTGCCACTTACCTGGGGCATCACTGGGGGGACGTGGGCTCGTCTGTGGAGAGCACTGAATGCCAGCAGCTGACTCTGCTTCGTTCCATTGTCCTCTGCAGCTGTCCATTTCTCATTTCTTCATTCAGACAAGTTTCGGGTTGTCACATCCACTGGAGTTCAATAAACATTCTTGCTACATCATTCCCTTTTCAGACCCTTCAATCTGTCCTTGGTTTTCTCATTTGTAAAATGTAAATAAGAACAGCACCCACCCCATAGCAGTCCTGTGGACCCCAAAATATAGATATCTGCCAAGACAGGATATAGGCCCTGCCAAAGCAAGCCTTGGTGTCTCAATTCTTGTGAATATTGCCCTTTCTGGGTATGGACATTGAAAGGTTTGTGTTTACATTTGTCATCGTTTTGTACATGTCTTCAGTTTTGTTATCAATCCTCTGTCCTTCCTTACTGCTACTGTTTATTGTTCTTTGTGATTTCCAGATATGGCAAGAAACAAGTTTATGCCAGATTTAAGTTCCCTCCACGGCAGCTTACTGTGGGGAGCGGTGTGCTGGAGGTGCCCCCATGAATATAAAAGGCCGTCTCAGGATGGGGGCTGGCCCAGGGTCAGGAGGCGGGGTTGGTCTCGCCAGCAGGTAAACAGGAAGTCACAGGGATAGGCTGATGCCCTTTCTGTGATTATGTCATTGCTACTGGCCTATCAGGTAGTGCCAAGTGGACCCACGGGGAGAAGCAATTGGTGCAGCCGCTAAAAGCTAAGGAGGAGACAGGGAGAAGAACGGGGCAGCAGAGAGGGGTACAAAAGCAATATAGACCTACGGGGAGAAGAACGAGGAGAAAAGCAGCAGAGAGAATCTGAGACCTTCGAGGAGAAAAGCTAAGACCTACAGGGAAAAAAGCAGTGGAGAAAGAGTATAATAGCAGCCGCTTTTGGTAATAAGGGGTCCAGTTGCGGTTCCAGCTTTTCCAAGACCCTCAAGAGTGTGCCTCGCAGGTACTGTCGCTGCTGGCCGGTGACAGCTTACAACTGTAATATTTGTGAATAGCACGCAAAGCATAGTGTCCTGATCAGCAGTCATAGAGGATAATCTTCCTAATGGATCTGTCTGTAGATGAAGTGGGAGGCTGGGTTGAAGTTTAATGACGAGGAGTTTTCCCTGTGACAGTGACTATGCCAGAGAACAGCCACAGAGGCTCTGAGCAGGTGAAATGCTAATGGTTGGCACATTGGAGGGTACTTCCAAAAGTTCATGGAAACAGTAAATCAATCTATTCTGGTATGAAACTTGTTTATTTCATACACAGCTCTTACATGGTAGTTATTTCCATGAACTTTTTAAAGACCCCTCATATGCACAGAATTCTAGGCAATCTTTGAAGCTGCCTTATAAAGGCAGTTATATTATTATCCTTGTATTATGCAATGAAGACATAACAACACTTCCCAAGGTCAGATAGCTAGTGACTACTGATTAAGGGACCAGTCTTCCTAACTGCAAAGTGAGAGTCCAGAACCACTACTTGGAGCTTCATAGGAATTGTTGGAACTACACTCAAGGGTCAGAGAAAAATGTACCATTTTGCATTTCTAGAAGTTCTCCCATTGCATGAGTAGAAAGAAAAATTGGTGTGAACTATAAAGACAACACATGGCTCTTCAAAGGCGGACAATGCTCTGGGCTGGTTCCTTCATACTCTGACCTTGAGTTTTGGAGAAATGTGTCCCCTTCTCAAGGTGAGTAGCCCCTGACAAGGAGAAATGAGAGTCCTTCTTCCTTCATTGTTACTGGAATCTAAGAGGTGCCGGTGTGCTTGGCTTTCTTAAAAATTACTTGAAAGGCACAAGTACAGAGAGAGAGGTATGGGGATACACACACATGTGTGCACACATACACAGTTTTTTTCCATAGGCTAGTTCTCTCCCCAAATGGCCACTATTGCTAGATTTACACCAGAATGAAGCTGGGAGACTGAAATGCCATCTGGGTTTCTTATATGGCAGCTGGGGCCCAAGCATCTGGGTCATCTTTCTCTACTTTTCCAGGACTGTCAGCAGGGAGCTGGTACTAGAACCAGTGCCCATTTGGGATGCCAGCATCACAGACGAAAGCTTAATCTACTGTAACACCAGACTGGCGCTGGTACTCTTGGTGTCCTGCCTTTGCTTCCTGGCAGAGGTGATGGGTGTGGTGACCACCTCATCAGGAGGACTGTTCTTGGGGTATGTCTGCAGACGTTGGCGCCTGAGGCACAGGTGTGCACATCAGCGACAAGGCAAGGTTTAGAGTAAAATCGTCTAGGCCGGGTGTGATGTCCCCTTCTACCCTGCCAACACCACTTTCCACGAGATCATCTAATGTTCCATTGCCCAAAATAGAGACCATGAACCATCACTTAGTACTTAGTACAAGGTACTAGATTTCATACAAACTAGATGAAACTAAACAACAAAAAAACCTACAGCAAATACAGCAAGAACATTTGGGGGAAAATATCTTAAAAATTGACTTTGGAATACAATGGTAAACTCTGAGTGGCAGGCCCCACTGGGAACTGGGAAGGCACTTTCAAGTGCTCCACTTCAGCTCCTCTGCCAATCAGCGGACAGCAGCCTGGGAATCTGCCGGATGTGTGCTGCTAGGTCTCTGCAGTACAGTGAGCTGTCACCAGCTACTGTGTGCTGAGAAATATATGCTTGTGGGAAATGCCAGTGAAAGGTCTGTGGGTTGGTGAACATTGTAATGGTCTGATTGAATTCTCTGGATCACCTGCAGATTGCAGTTTATGCTGGCAAGTTTCCTGAGTATTTCCACATTTGAATCAGAAAGAACAAGTTTCAATACCCCAGGCCCCAGACCAGAGAATGGAGGGGAGAAGAGACAGGAAGGGGGAACACAGCCAGTAATAAGGTCCCGTCCCAGGTTCTGGGCACTGCTGTATATGTCAGCTGTGCCAAGCACCAGCTACAGGTGCTGAGGCACATACACAGCCAAGGAAGCATTTGCCTCGATTGATCAACAAAGTCAAAGTGGAAGTTTCTGGACACTTCACTAAGATGGGATTAAAAACTGCAATAAGTGACCCATTTGGTTTGTATTTATTATTAAACTATTCCCATGGCCTTTAATCCTTAATCCATTCTGGTTCTCAGCTTTTGTTACTACGAAATTTCTAAGACTACTAACTTCATAAAGAGAAAAGGTTTATTTAACTCACAGTATGAGAGGTTCAAGTTTAAGCTAGGATGGCCCCTGGGCCTTTGTTGAGGGTGGTAGATAGCAATGGAAAAACATGCCTGGAGGATGGAGTGTGCAACATGCCAGGAAGCAGAGAGGGAAAATCAGTGGGTACCAACTCAGACTTTTATATACAACTGTCTTTAAAGAAATCAGGAGGACACAGAAGAACCACTTTCTGCAGCCAATGAATGACTTCAAAACTTCTCAGGAGGCTCCACTTCCTGTAGATTCCATCATCCCCCAAATGCCAGCCTGGTGACAAAGCTTTTAAGGGACAACACTTCTAACACATGGGGTATTGACAGGCATTCAACATCTAAGCCAGTACCCCAAACATAGCATATTCTAAAATCCATTAGGGTGCTCAAAAATTCTAGATTTTACAACATTGTGGATTTGGGATTTTCAAATTAGAAAAACTCAATATGCATAAGGAAAATCATTAAATAGGTTCATGAAAAACAAGATATTTGGACAGAGAAGTTAATTATAATTGCTTGGCAATGTTGATACCAACTGGCATTTGTCCAGGATCAAAAGATGCTGAGTCCAGTAAGGAGAAAGGCATAAACCCAGAACTGCAGAACTCAAGGTGGCTCTAGGAGTATTCTCACAGAAAGAGTAAGAAATATTTGGCTTAGGTTTCATAGGAAATGAGAAGGCCATGTCAGAGAGCTTAAAGCATTATGGAAAATTTTCAACCACTTTTCTGTAGTTAGAGGCAGAAAAATCAACTCCAGGGCCAGTGTTGATATCAGGTCAAGCTATCACTGGCAATGCTGGCATCCTGTATCTTTCTAATGATTCCAATCTGCTTCTGAATAAACTACCTGCTAACATGCCTGATAAAGCATTGTAAGCAACCCAAGTCTTGAGTCCCTGTACTTACTGTGAGAAACTTGGATGAAGTTCTTGGTTCCTGGGTTTAGCCTAGCCCAGTCCAGCATTTGTGGCCATTCGGGAGTGAACAAGCAGATGGAAAATATCTCCTTCTCTTTCTTCTTCTCCTCTTCCTCCTTCTGACCCTGTCATTTCATCAAACAAACTTGTAAACAAACAAGTATTTTAAGGAGCTTTCCTGGACCCCACTTTCAGTGAAATTTCCACTCACCAGCTCCCAACTCCTGTGTGACCTTGGAGACTCAAGATCTTGGGAGTTAACTGCCAATGCTTAGAGACCACTGGAATATGGCCAAAAGAAGGAATCTGCTATTACGTACCCAGGAAAATGGTGCTAGGGTCTCCTTTAGTGAATCTAGAAGGAACCCCATATCCTAAACAGACAAGGTTGACTACCTACTAAGTGATCAGTAGCCTGGTCCAAATTTCTCACTGTCCAGTGAGCTCTGGGAAACCACAAGTATGCACTCTCTCCTTAACATGTACTTACCGCCTTATTGCAAAACACAGGAGTATGTGTGAGAGAGTACTTCAAAATACCATATAAAATGATGCTGAAAGATTTATCAGTTTTGGTGAAAAACGTTGGGAATCCATGCATATGAGGAATCTTCAAAGATCTCACAGAAAACACATCTTATGGAAAACCTAGGCATGAGTTTGAAAAAATTTCACCAAATTAAGCTTACCTTTTGTCCCCATTTTCTACAAGCAATATGTTCTACAAACATATAAATATGTTTCTTCTTCTTGATGAGATCATTTAAGACTAACTTTAGTGATGTTGACATACACAGAGGTAAACTAATATATCATTAATTACATTTGGGATGCTACACTATAGCTCTGAAAAAACAAATCAAAAACAAAACAAAAAAGTCAAAAGTCTTCCTCCCACCTCACTGAAGTTTCATTTGCTTTTGTTACCAACTCCCCATTTCCCCCAATTCCTGGAAGGTTAATCACCATTCTTCTCTTGCTTCTATGAGTTCAGTTTTCTTGAATTGCATAACAGAACACACAGTACTCATTTACACTTTGCTTGCCAACAGGATGTACCAAAGCTCAAGAAAACATTTCTGTAGAGGGGCCAGAATCCTCACATTCCTGACTTCATCCCCAGAAGCTGAGGGAACAGCCAAGGCTACCGACCTGGCATGCACCCCAAGCAGAAATAAACACTGCAACCGGTAGCAGTCAAAGGTTTTCCAGAACTCTCTGTGACCATTACTCATAATGTCTGAAGGCAAATACTAATGTCCTGTCTTCATGGCCCTCCAGCAGAATGCAAGGGACAGATGGAGAGGAAAAAGAGGGGAAGGGGGAGGACAGGAAACAGAAAGGACAGGAAGGGGGAGAGAGAGGAGGAGGAAACAATGGAAAGAGGAAGGCAAAGGTGAGGAAATAATTCATTATGGATTCTACAGAAGGGTTTCTGGTTAAAGCACTGCAGATCAGTCCTGTGGAGGTGCAGGTACGAGAGCTGACAAAATGCTGGGCTGACCTTAAGGACTGCATTGTGAGAAGTTTCTTTAGTGAAAGGAATAGATGTGGCAGTTCCAACGTAAAAGATATTTATCTCAGGCAACTCAATTTCATGGGTCAGGAAACTATTCCTTAAACCATCAAGAATATTGGAAGTATTGTTTGTCTCTCTTTGTTTTGCAATAAAAATACAAAACCGATTCTTGATCCAAGAGCCTATAAAACAAGCACAGACTATGGTTTTATACTTTGCCAAATTTTGCCAAGCATCATCAGCCACAAGTCCCTGCTTCACAAAGATATTAAGAATCTCAGGAAATGAAGTTTTGAGGGAGGCACTTGGAAAGGGCATCAGTGGGGAGGAGCTCTGGGAAGCACTTACAGGGAACGATGTCCCTCTATTCCTTTGGTTGATTCCTGAGCTACTAGCAGAACTGAGAGATTCTAAAATGAAAATCAGCATATTATACTATACTTATAATTAACTACATTGCATCATATCAGAGGACTTCAAAAAGTTTGCAGGGACTGTGCATTTGGCTTAGCAATGAAGATTCTCCAACCTCAGAAAGTATACTAGGGTACAGAGAGTGAAGACACTGCATGGGATGCCAATGCTGTATTTCAGCATGCCTGGGACTGAGTCCCATCTTTATGCGCACTTAACATCCTGCAGATGCATGACCTAGGAGGCAGCAAATGAAAGCTCAAGTCCTGGAACTCTGCCACTCACAGGAGGAACCAAGATGGAGTTCTGAGCTCCTGGCTTTGACCTCATCCAGTCCTGGGTGTTGTAGCCATTTGGATAGTAAACTAGCAGATGGAAGATCTCTCTCCCGCCTTCTCCTTCTTTTTGTTATTCTGCTGTTCAAATAAATGGAAAAAGGAGGGAATCACCTATATTCAATATCCAGAGTACCTGGATTCAATTCCCAGTCCTGGCTTCAGATTTCAACTTCCTGATAACACAGACCCTAGAAGGCAGTGATGCTAGCTCAAGAAATCGGGTTCCTGCTACCACATGGGAGACTTAGATTGAGTTCCTGGAAACCAACTTCAGCCTCAACCTAGTCCCAGTTATTGCTGGGATATGGAGAGTGAACCAACAGGTGGGAGAGACTTCTCTGTGTTTATGTCTCTCTCTGACCCTAAAATAAATCAAAATGTTCAAAAAGATGTATAAACATTGTAGTAAATGAGTAAGAGGCATGGTTGGTGATTCCACCACAGAGACCCCAATTTGAATGACTATTCACAAACCAAGTCAGCTTCCAAAGGCTATGGGAGCCAGATGAGAGACTAAACTGCCTGGCGTTCATATAATAATAAGAAAAGACCAGTTGAGGAAAGCAGAAAGTCAAGGAACAGTTGACGAGAATCCTCCTGCTTGGTTGGGGGAACTTTAACTTGAAATCCATTACCAGGTTTGCCACAATGAAACCAGTGCTCAACAGAGCCCCGCAACAGATACCCACTGACCAATATTTATAGGGTGTGAGTTTGGGCCCTTCTCAACCAGGTAGCTTGGATATGCATTTAACATCCCTCCTCTAACCCCTGACTTGAAGCAGAGCAGCATTCTAGCCTCTGGGCAATGGGATAGGAAATAACAGGATCTTCACTTGGAACTCAGCATCAGGCTATGACCAGAAGATGCAGCACCTGATAGAGTCCAAATATCCCAACACCCAGACCAGGGTTCACCAATGAATCCACTAAGAGTTGCCGTACATCCTAGTTCTTGCCCTGCTGGGACAAATTTGCTTTAGGCTAATCACTACTAGCCTCACAGGTACCTGACTGTACCCCCAAAATTTCAAAGGGTCTGGTGATTGTGAAACCCAGTTGTCATATAGCTCAGTGTCAATGTGGGCAGTTAAATGGGCTGATTTTATCACCCTTACTGAAAATTTTGGTAGACAGCAAGGAACCACAAGACCCTATATTAGCTCTCATTGCTGGGCTGGTAAAATCCACAGTGGGCAGGTACTAATAGTTTCTGAGCCTAGGGTTGTAGACCAAGACTCTAGGCTCACTCCAGTATCAGAAAAATATTGAGCCCCCACGGGACAAATTTATTTCAGGGAAAATCACTAGCAGCCTCACATGAGACAAGCATGCAACTCCAAGGTGACCAGGGATGGGAAACTGTGACTCAGATGTGTCCCAGCTTTAAAACATTTCTAGGCTACTGAAGGACTGCCTAGATCAACACATCTCTTACCTTGGACTATAAGAACTCACAGGCCAACCTGGTAAAATGCAACATTGGTCAGACCTTAATGATGCTTGCCCCTATTCCAGTGTCAGTAGGCAGAGCTTCTGGACCTCATGGTGCCCAGTGACATCTCATGGGTTGCAATGAAGAGTCTGTGGAAACTTTGACAGGGCATTAAAAAGGCAATTACTCAAGAAATTGGGGCTAAAAGGGACCAGAGATTGCCAAAGGAATAGAAAGCATATCTGAAGAGGTTCACAGAAATGACCAAACCTAGAGAAAGACACATCTATCCAGGTACAGGAAGATCAGAGGCCACCAGATAGTCAACTCAATCAAGTCCATGCCAAGACATTGGATGATGAAGCTTTCCAATGTGAACAGCAAAGCGGGGCACTCTTAAAACTATAAGAAAGAGGAAGCCCTAGCACATACAGTTTGCCTGCCCTCTCAACAGAAATCTAACAGGTCTGGTAGGACATCCACAGAACCAAAGGAAACATTTGCCTAGAGTATGTTGTCTAGCAAAGCTATCCATTGATAGGAGGGAGGAGAAAAATACACACGTAGATAATACAAGGACTGACATGATTTGTCATCACCAGACCTGTCTCAGAGAGAGTTCTAAAAGGAGTTCTTCAAACTGAAACCAAGATATGAGAAAGAGCAAGAGGAAATTTTAAAAGGTAGATAATTCACTAATTTGAATAGCTATATACACAAAAACAGAATCCTCCAATTCAGTGGACATGGCACATAAAGAAAGACCTATTTACTGTGAAGAATCTAAAGCAAAATGGCTAAAATACTAATAATTGCATTAATACAAGAGATAGGTGGTGTGGAAAGATATAAAATTGAAAATTAAAAAAATGCAAATATGGGAAGAACAGGATATCACCAGAACTCTTTAGCAATATTTCTCACGGATTTTTAAAATCTTTTTTCCTATCTTTATCATCAATGTCAAGTTCATATCATTTCATAATAGCCTCTTAAAACCAAAATGTGTGGACCTAGCTTCATGGTCTAGTAGATGAATCCTCACCTTGCATCCATTAGGATCTGGGATGGGCGCCAATTCGTATCCCAGATGTACCCCTTCCAATCCAGCTCTCTGTTTGTGCCTTGGGAAAGTAGTAGAGGGTGGCCCAAAGTCTTGGGGCACACATCTGTGTGGAAGACCTAGAAGAAGCTCCTGGCTGCTGACTTTGCCTTGGCTCAGCTCTGGATGCTGTGGCCACTTGGGGAGTGAGCCATAAGATCAAGGATCTTTCTCTCTCTCTCTCTCCTTTTCTCTGTAAATATCACTTTTTGCTAATAAGTAATCTTTTAAAAAATGTTCTTTTGTGGTAACAACACAGCAAAAAAATCTTTAACTTACTAGCCAGGAAAAAAAGCAAAGAATCAAAACACACTACTAGGGAAAATGACAACAACAGAATAAGGTTGTAGCGAGGGGGAAAAGAAATAAAATCTGAAAACAAGTATCCAAGTGGCAGTATTAAGGCATTATCTCTCAATGATTTCCCTTAAGTAATAATTGACCTAAATGTAGTACTAAAAAATTATAGAGTAATAGAATGGGTGCACATATAAGGTCTAACTCTATGTTGTAAACAAAAAGGAAAGAGAGACAAGAAAGGTCATTATATATTGACACAGATTTTAATCCAAGAGGATAATAATATTCACATCCAATATCAGAGCATACAAATAGAGCAAATGTTAATAGATCTAAATGGAGATATTGGCCTCAATATAATAATAGAAGACGTTTGCAACTTTCTTTAACAATTCAATGGATTAGATAGAAAATCAACAAAAAAATAGTGAAGTGAGGGCGTGGCATGGTTGTGTAATAGGTTAATCTCCCACCTGCAAGGCCTGGCATCCCATAAAGGCACTGGTTCATGTCCCAGCTGCTCCACTTCAGATCCAACTCCATGCTTGTGGCCTGGGGAGGAAGCAAGGGGAGGAAGACTCACGACCTTCAGTCCCTTTACTTGTGTGGGACAACCAGAAGAAACTCCTGGCTCCTGGCTTTAGATGGACTCAGCTCTGGCTGTTGTGGCCATTTTGGTACTAAACCAGATTCTCTCCACAAATATCACAAATATATGTTTCAAATAAGAATAATAAACCTTTTAGAAAATCAAGAGTAGAGTGCAATTGCACCCTAGATCAATGACCTAGCAGGAATCTACAGAACCTTAAATCCAACCACTGCAGAATGTATGTTCTTCTCAACAGCACACATAATATTCCTCAGGATAGATCTTACAATGAGTCACAAAGCAAGTGTCAACATATTATTAAAAAACAGAAGTTATATCACTTTTTTTTGATCACAGCACTACAAAACTAGAAATCAATAACAAGAAAAACTTAGGACACTATATAAATAAATAGAAATCAAACTTCATCCTGATAACAGAAACACCAAATAAACTTATCAGAAGTTCACTTGAAAAGTGTGTGCATATGAGTGTGTATCCTCCCTGTGTATAATGCTTCCACCAACTTCTATCATCACTCCTGATGCTGTGTATGTGCTTACTTGGTACAGATCTAAAACCTCTTTTCTGAAGTGGCAGCTGAGGAGACTCAAGTGTTCAGCACAGCTGATGGAAAAACTCAAGGAAGAACTCAGAGCTGAGGACAACAATCATTAATTTGAAGGTGGTGGTGCTACAGTTTAAGAAGCATGCACCATTTGTTAACTAATAAAGCTCTACCTTGAAGAGGCAGATTGGCTTCTAATTTGACAGGCATCCAATCAATGAGACAGATGTTGCTACCCAGTTGTGAATGGAGGGGTGAGGATATAGGTGTGTTCCAGAAGCAGAAAGGTTTCTATTTAAAAAGCAGTCTACTACTTTAGTTCAGCCTCTCTTCTCACAACATACATGAATGCAACTGCTACAACATTTTTCTTTCTTTTATGCCTGTCCACATTCTTTGCTGTAAAGTACCTAGTGTACATTCACAATCATGTTGCATTTTTAAAAATAAATGGCCAATGGAATATTTTCATTGGCCTCAAATAGAGAAGGAATTGGGAAAAATATGTGTTCTATGAAAATATGCCCTTTCCCCACTGGTGGTATACTCATTCACCTCGTTGCATTCCAATAAGTTATTTTGTTCTTGCTGTTTCAACAAAATAGCAAAAAAAAACACTTCTTGAATGTCATTTTCTTTGAGAATCTTAAAGTGTGCCATAGGTTATAATAAAGCCAAGGACATTTGTACAATTTTTTTGTGCATAGCTGTATTACATGCGGGGCATTCTGTGTTTACATTGGGGTGAATTACTCTTACAAAATAAATTCAAGATTTTTTTTCCAAGGAAAACATTTTATTAGAACAAATGTTTCTAAGGGTTGAAAATGATAACATGACATTCTAAAACCCATGGGATACACAAAAAACAGTACTAAGAGGAAAGTTCATAACAATCCCTAGCGATAACAAAAAAGCTCAACAATCACTACCAACTGATTATTGTAACTTAACAGATTAGGAAGCCAGAACAGATCATGTCACTTGATATTTACAGAAACAGCCACACATACATGGCTTCACTAGATCATAACATGTAACTGTGAGTACATCTTCTTTACCTATGTTATAGTTATTGGTATGAATCCCTCTCTCTGTGATATTAATAATTGCTTTCAAGAAAAATAGTATATGTATAAATATATAATGTCTAAATTTGAGGTGTGAGTAAATGCTAAAAAATATAAAAGTTCAAAAAGAACAAATAGGACCTAAAATAAGTAATAAAGACAATAAGCGAATTTTTAAAAAAGCCATAAAAATCAATTAAACAAAAGGATAGCTCTTAGAAAACATAAATTTGACAAAGCTTTAGCCAAAGCAAAAAAAAAAAAAAAGAGAAAAGATTCAAATAAACAAAATCAGAGCTGAAAAATGTTTACCACTGATCCCAGAGAAGTATAAAGAATTACTGAAAATTGCCATGAAAAATTATTTGTCAAACATGAGAAATGGGAAAAAATGGACAGATTCTTCAATACACATTCATTAGCCAGATCAAATCATGAAAAAGCAGGATACCTAGACCAGCCAATAATGAACAGCAAGGAAGAATCAGTAATAACAATCTCTGTAACAGAAGAGCTTGAGCTTCACTGCTGAATCCTATCAAATAACTTAAATAATTAACACCTATTCATCTCAATTATTCTAAAGAAAAATTATTCCAAGCTTAAATTATATGGCCACTGTTAACATGATACCCAAACTAGACAAAGACGTAAAAAATAGGAAGCTATAGGCCAGTGCCATTCATAAACATAAATACAAAAATTTTCAACAAAATATCTATAAATTGGGTTCAATACTATATTTGTTTGGGAAAAAAAGATCGTTCACCATGAAGAAGAGGAATCTATCCCAAGGATGCAAGGAAAATTCAACTTGTGTAGATCAGTAAGCATGACACATCACAACGTATTCTATCATAGAATGAGGGATAAAAACCTATGATTATATTCATAGATACAGGAAAAAAAATGTTTAAATCCAACATCCCATCATGATAAAAGCTCGGAAAATTAAGTAAGGAAGAAACACACTTATGCACAGCTATATGTAAGTTGCTAACAGCTAACGTCCTGCTGAATGGGGAAAAGCTAAAAGCTTTCTCCCTAAAATCTGAAGCAACACAACAAAGCCAACCAGGCAGGAAAAAGAAACAGATGTCACCCAAAGTGGAAAGCAGGAGATCAAACTATCATTGTTTGCAAATATGACTTGTACATGAAAATCTCCAAGGATTTTATGAAAAATATTACAGCAAGTTCATCAAAGCTGCAGGATATAAAGCCTTTTTTTTTTACACAATACACCTACATGAATGACTATAAAAAGCATAGGTAAGAATAAATTTAACCAGACAGGGGAAAGATCTCCATTATGAAACACAGGTGAAGAAAACTGAACAGGACATAAAGACAGAAAAAAAAATTACAACATTACTTACAAATACAACTTAATTACCACCAAAATACCTGTTACATTTTTCCTAGAACTAAAAAAGTACACTATTAAATTTGTATAAAATCACAAGCAATCCGAAATACCCAAAGCAATTTTGAACAAAAATAAAGCAGTAGGCATTATAGTTTTTGAGTTTAAAATGCATTACAAAGTTACAGTAGTTAAAACAGTATGGTACTGACATAAATAGGTCAATAGCACAGAAAATAGATGCTAGATGTAAACTCACTCATTCTTAGTCAAAGGTGCTAAGAGCACATGTTCTCAATAAATGATGCTGAGAAAACTGAGTGTTCACATGTTGAAGAATTCAACTTCCTTCCTGTCTCTTAACATGTACAAATATCAACTCAAAATAGATTAAACACTTACATTTAAGACCTGAGACTTGGAACTGGCTAGAGGATAACAAAGAAGTTTTTAGGGCATGGGCCAGGATTTTGATGGTCGGAGGTCAGTAGCATAGGAAACCCAAAAAAAGGAGCAATTGAAATTCCATCAAGCCAAACAGCTTCTGCAGAGTAAAAATAGAGAGAATCTACATAATGGATAAAAATTTTCAAGCTATTCATTTTTCAATATATTAATAACATAAATCTATAGGGAAGTCTAATTCAATAGCATAAAATCAAATAAATCATTTGAAACTATTGTTCTCTACAGTTATTTCTCAATAACAAATGGATAACAGGTACATGAGAAGATGATCAATATCACTTGTCATGAAGGAATTTGGAAACCATAATGAGACATTATGTTACTTCAATTAGATTGGCTGTTAACAAAATGACAAAAGGTAAGTGTCTGGCAAGTATTTTGGGAATGGGAACACTTGCATATTGTTGGTAGGAATGCAAGTTAGTACAGCAATTGTGGGAAGCAGTGTGGAGCTTCCTCAGAAGACAAAAATTGATCTATGATATCATGTTGCAATCCTGCAACCTGGTATGCCTCCAAAGGAGATGAAATGAGTTCACTAAAGAAATAGTAACTGCGTAGTTACCTTCTAGTGCTTATTTTGCTTTATTCCAATGCCTTACATAGATTTATACATTAGATCCTCGTAACAATTTCATACAGTAAGTATGGCTATTGTTGCATTTTACAGAGGAGGAAAATGAGCAATGGGTAGGGTCAGTAACTTGCTCAGTTTCCACATCTTGAAATGTGGAAGCAACTAAGCTGAGGATTGTGTACAGGTATTTTGAGATCTATGCAGTGGTATAGAACCCCATGGCAAAGCCTTCTGGACTGGGGCCGAGTCTCACGGAGGTTACTGTGTAGGAGCAGATCTCAAGTCGAAAATCCAGTGGAGCATAAGTCTAGCACCTGAGCCCAGAAAGAAAAAAACACAGAGGCACAAACTACCTGGGGCTGCCCACAGCTTTCAGGGCCCACCCCTTCCCAGCTCCCATCATGTCTTTGATCAACAGCCTCTAATGGCCTGCCCTCACCTGCAAACAGGGCGACTTCTGAGACCACTGCTTCATTGGGAAGCTGGAAATGACTGAATAAATGACTGCCATGTGGCCCCTTAACGAAGCCTTTCTTGTGATTATTGAGTTCCCCAGAACATGTTCTGCACTCCATTGTTCCTGCACCCTAGGCCACACCGTCAAGATGAACATTCAGAACACACTCTTTATGAAGATCCTGCCATTGTTCAAATAAGAAATCTACCAAACTTTGAACATATCAAAAATTCTCTACAAAAAAGGAAATCAAATGGATTTTCATACAAGAGCACACACCTTTTCAAATTATTTTTTTATATTATAGCAGATTTTATCTAAAAACTCATGCTTCCTGTCAAAATTTCAAAATCAGTATGGAGAATATTCAAACAACTCAAATTCAACATACCGTATGATCCAGCAATAGCACTCCTAGGAATATATCCAGAACACTTGTTCTATGAGAAACCAACATGCACTCCTATGTTCATAGCAGCACAATCAGTAATTGCAAAAACATGGAAACAACCAAAATGCCCATCAACAGAGGATTGGATAAGAAAGCTATGGTTCATCTACTCCATGGAATACTACTCAGCTATTAAAAAAAACAAAATGCAGTTCTTTGTGGCCAAATGGGCCAAACTGGAAACCATAATGCTAAGGGAAATGAGCCAATCCCAAAAGGTTAAATACCACATGTTTGCCTTAATTTAAGATGATATGATGTTATGTATAACATGTTATGTTTTGAATGTTATATGTTGTGTATAAACTAAAATTGAAGTATAGGTGAGGTGGTCACAGAAGGTGGCTGGGAACCCGCATTTACTTTTAACATATTGGTTACTCATTACTATGTCAATTAATTCCATAATGATGTAAATTTTTGCTGATGGTATGTTGGAGCTTTCAATTGACTGGGATGATACTCTGCTGGCTCTGTCATCAGACCAGAGAGGGTATACCTAAGAAGCCGTTGAACTTGACGGGACAATAAGATGCTGGACTCTATGTTTGGTATACGCTTGCAATGGGGGAATCTCAACTGAACTTGAGCTGTGGTTATGCAACAAGGTGGAGGAATCCACCTTGGTGGGAGGGTTTGGGGAGGGGTGGGGAGAACCCAAGTATCTATGTAACTGTGTCACATAATACAATGTAATTACTGAAGTTAAATAATAAATAATTAAAAAAAATCCTTTCAAATTCCAGTCATAATGTGAACCTTTGTGTTTCATCTGGCTTATCTCCAAAGTTACTCTTTGGCTCCTTTAGTCAGTACATATGCACAGCTTTCATTTTAGGACATGTGTTGAAACACCTATGCCACCTGCATCCCATACCTGAGCATCATTGCAAGTCTGAGCTGCTTTGCTTCCAGGTCAGCTCCCTCCTAATGCACCTGGGAAGGCATCGGAGTAAGGGCTTGGCTACCTGTCTGCCAGGTTAAAGGCCAGGGTAGAGTTTGTGGCTCCTCACTCCTACCTGGCCAGACCTGGGGCTATTGTAGCAATTTGGAAAGAGAATCAGCAGGTAGAAGATTTCTTTCTCTGTGTCTTCTTCTTTCTCTGTCATTCCACCTTTCAAATAAATCAACCAATCATAAAAATAAAATCATGTGAATATTATTCTAACATTAATCATAAATTATATAATTTAAGAATATATGACATTGTAATCAGTACACATATGGTTTGCTCTGTTTTTTTTTTAAATCTCATCCTAGTAAATAGTACATGTGGATTATCATTGTTTAAGCAGTTCTGTGATGCCTGACATTGAGTTTGCTGAAAATGAGTGATACTCAAGACAGCAGGTCTCTCTGTGCTGTTCCTGATCCGTTTGGAGGCAATTGTCTAGACACTTGGCAAAAGACAAAGGGGTTCCCTACTTCATACTCAGTTGGAAAAAAAAGGCTCCAGGTAGAATTCAAAAGGAACTACAACAATCATTTATCTGATCTTGGAGTAAAAAATGCCTCCTTAGTGTAGATTATCCACAATGTATACAGCAGAACTTTTTAAATTTGGTAACACCCAAATTTTTCTATGTGACCAAAGAAGATATTGAAGTCAAATACAGGTCACTAATTTTTTCTAATAACAATTTTTAAAAATATTAAAATGCAAGAAATAGAAATTCAGAATATAAAACAAACCTCCCAGAAGAGATAAAGACAGAAAAATTATTATATAAACTACTTATGGAAGGGCAATTTTTAAATCCATGAGCTACTATTATCCCTCATTGGGAGATTTTAAAAATGTTTTTCTTTTTCATAATACAGTTTTATAGGTATAGGAATTCCCTTTTTTCTCTCATTTTTCTTCCCCTCTTGTCCCCACCCACTATTTTTCTCCCATATTATTACAATAGTATAGTCCTTTAGTAAGTTACTAGTTTATCAATTCTGCAGTTTAAGCACATCATAGTTTTGTAGGTTGACAAAGGAAAACTAGGTGGTATCATGTTATCAAGACATATTTAAATGGGAGCAGTTTTAGAAAACTGGAAGCATCCAGGCTTGTCATTCCCAAAGCTGTGAATAGAAATATCTGAGGCGGAGGGGTGTCACGATGGCCTAGTGCCTAATCCTCCTCTTTCACATGCTGGGATCCCATTTGGGTGCCGGTTCAAGTCCCAGCTGCTCCACTTCCCATCCAGCTCCCTGCTTGTGGTATGGGGAAGCAGCAGAGGATGGCCCAAGCCTTGGGACCCTACACCTGTGTGGGGGACCCAGAAGAATCTCCTGGCTCATGGCTTTTGATCAGCTCAGCTCCGGCCATGATGGTCATTTGGGGAGTGAACGAGTGGATGGGACATCTTTCTCTCTGCATTTCCTTTTCTCTGAGAATCTGCCCTTTTAATAAAAACAAACCAATCTTATAAAAAAATAGCCTGGAGAGTGACAAGCACCACAGAGACCAGGATTGAGCTGATTGGGAAATGGCCTCGGGGTCTGGATTGTTAAAGTTGTGGGATTCTTATGTGCAGC
The DNA here is from genome assembly GCF_030435755.1 of Ochotona princeps. Taxonomy (NCBI): domain Eukaryota; kingdom Metazoa; phylum Chordata; class Mammalia; order Lagomorpha; family Ochotonidae; genus Ochotona; species Ochotona princeps. The sequence goes on along the minus strand of NC_080832.1, from coordinate 13,051,205 downwards.
ATTTGAATATTAATATTTTGGGCAGAATTTCTGCTAATTTGGATATGAAGGAATCTTTTATCCATTTTGTGAGGGAGAGTATCAAACATCACAGTTTTTTTCAGGAAGTCATCTGACAAAATTTATTAACATGTATTAAAAGGGAAAATGTACATACCTTTTGATTTAGTGATGCCACCTGGAACACCTCATCTTAGAGAAATAAAATCAGTAACACAAAATGTTTCACATGCATATACACGCAAAAACATTCACTGTAGCATCAGTGTATGGCAAATATCTGGAACAACTGTTGAAAAAAATACGGTTTTATTTCACTGAGCATAATGTCCTCTAGGTTCATCCATATTACAGCAAATGAGAGCCAGTAGTTATAATACATACCTATGTTTGTTATTATAGATTTTGCTGTATATAAATATTATACAAATACTCATATTCATATAATTATAACCAATTATATTGTGTACTTATTTAGATTTTGCTGTAACCAGAGAGGTGAATAACATACAAGAGTACAGAATAAAAGATTTATGTGGGAATATATTGTTCGATGAAGCTTTTGAGGAGATCAAGGAGATTTGTTTATACTACTTGCCACATTGGCTTGCTGGAAAGAGCTAAGGGGCCCTAAGATGTGGGCATCCAGGACCAGCAGTGATGGAGATGTTGAACGTGGCAGTCTTAACATGTTTCCAGGAGATGCTGATGCTAATGACCTAGGGCCCATTTTGGAAACCAATCATTACTTGCATACCTACAGTTCCCAGTCAACTTGCAAGCCCAAGAAGAGGTGCGATACAGGATCAGGAGGTGGGCTGCGTCAAAAAATGTGGCTTAGAACTAGGGGAAGCCGCCTGGAGCTGCTGTCTATTGCCCTGGGCAACTGCTTGGCATCCTTGCTGAGTCACAGCCATTGTCTGCAGGATTTCAAGTGACCTAGAAGGTACATCTACAAGGCCTTGAAGTTAATAATCAGCAGAGAGGTTTGGATTTCTTACCTACCTATGACACCAACTGCAATCAAAACCAGCATAGCTTACAAAGTCCGCCATCTCCTGATGGAATTGTGGTTTTCAAACTCAGTTCTATCCCCACACCTGACTTTTGCCGACAGAGAGGGGAAGAGATGAAAACAATTGTGAAGCAGAGTCATTTTTTCCCAGATCTGCAGTTTTAATAAATGTGACATTCAAGTGCCAACCTCAGTTCTCTTACTCAACTTTCCTTGTTGACTATCCTGTAGAAGCCTGTTGCCCTGGCTTTGCATCAGCCATTCTTAACCTTGCCTATACCCTGGCAGCTCAGGGAGTTGTAGGGAATACCCCAGGCTCACCTTTTTCTTCAGCTTATTAATTCAAACTTGAGTTCTACTCCAAATGAAGGTCTTTCCTTGTGCTCCCCATGGATTTCTGGTGGGTATTTATACCTTGGAGGTCAAGATTGGTGAGAAACAGAATCAAAGTTATCCTTCAGCATCTCATTAGCTCCGGGTAAGGACAGGTGTGGCAATCAGTTCAACAATCCTAATGTGTTGTTGTATCTACATCTGTAACGATCACATTCACAAAATGCCTCCACTCACTGCACAAATTAACTTAGCACTGTTCATGACTAAGTGGAAAATTGCTTCTAGGCCTTTAATGCTTGCAAACTGAGCTTTTCATTCTATTTTCATTTGCACAGATGGACATCTGTGCACTTCAAACTGTACCCCACAACATAAACCAGATGATAAAAATGTAGAAGGGAATTTCCTGCCTCCACACAGAGGCACAATAATATATGTAATCTCACATTCCATCCATAAATGATTTATTGCTTCTTTTGGGTTCCTTCTAGTTTCCTCTCTTTACCATAAGATGCAGGACATACTGTTGGAGGAAGGCACACATTCTTATGTATGGCAAGGACTCAGTGAATGCTCTTAGTGATTAACTGAGGTTTGACTCCTACAGGAGCTTGAAGAAGGTCCCACCATACAGCAAGCATCCCATAAATATTTGGAAAGTGAGTGAATGTCAAGTATATCCAGAAATGCTTGCATTGGTCATTTCTGCCCCAGTGTAGTAAAGCATTCGGAGACGTCTATAGTTTCTGCACAATTCTTCACGGGAGTTTGGTGATGATGACGGAGGACTCACAAAACTAAGAACTCAAACACCGATTGAGGTCAGCATGAGGGAGGCCATGCTGATCTGGCCATCATGAGTCACCGCACTTTGCTGTTTGTCCTTTACAATATTTTACATGGCTTGCTACTGAAAATTTATTGTTTTAATTTCTTAATCTTTGACATCAAGGTGTAGGTTATAAATCTGTCAACATCAATATGCTTTTTACAGTAAATTCCAGCCATCACTTTGCCAAATTTCCCACTAGAGCCTCTGTCAACATCTCTTCTTACTTCTTAGGAAAGCAAGGGAGTTACTGCTGTCTCATTTCCTGGGGAGCACAAGTCTGCTCCTTGGGCAATTTCCACCAAAGCTTTTCATTCTTTGTTGGAGATTCAGCTGTAGTTTTTCAAACTCTATTTCTCTAGCTTTGTCTTATGGTTAATATTTCTAACGTTTCTATTTGCTGCTGCAAATTTCACTCATACAATATTACAAACGCTCTCCTTCTTACCCTTTCTAGTTGTTTAATGATGTCTTTACCCATGCCTTTCTTCACCCAACCCTCGTTCAGAAAATCATTCTTTCTATCTTGGCCCACAACAGGACTCTTCAAAATCCTTATTATAGAAAATGAGCCTCTTCAACAGTCATCAGTGTCCTTCTATACTCTGATATTCATCTAAAAATAAAGCCCTGCCCATTCCAGAAATCATTTGACAAACATATTCTGTCTCTCTTGCTGGAGTAGCTGCAGGCGGCAGTAAAGATGCTCCTAGTATGAGTCCATGGATCTCTCTTGGAAAGATCTTGAGATTGGAAGGATACTGGGCATGGGTCATCTGTTTGGCCCTTGAGAAAGTCATGGCCTCACCGCTTCAGTTCCTATATTCACTGAGTCTCCTATTTCCTGCCTATTCCAATCTTCTACTTGACTCTTCAAAAATTTTAGCAGAAATGTACACGATGCACATCAAGTGCCTCACCAAGAGTTTCAGAAAGGCACAAATGGGACCACACTCTTTTTTCTTAATCAAAATTAGCCTTTTTCCCCGTGACAATATAGGACACCTGACTCTCCAGTGATGGGTGGTGCTGAGAATTCATGTAACCACAGCCGGGAGGGGAAATGCTTCTGCAGTGTCCTGGTGCTTGCCATGCCAATCCTGCACCCACAGACTCCCTGCATGGTAAGTGCTATGCTGCTCCTGCATGGTGGTACACTTCCAGGAATCCGGAGAAGGCATGGTGGAACACTGTCTCTATTCCCTGAGGGGAATGACAGGGGAAGTAAAGTGGGAGTGATGGGACAAGGAAAAGCAAAACACACTTGACACGAGTACCCACAACGGGAAAGCTCAATAGACAGGCAACTTACACACTGCCAAACAGGAGCCATGGAATTCGTCAAAGCAGAGGACAAGTGAAGAAAAAGAGAACGGTGAGAACAAAACAATGGATTTAAGAAAGAATAGGACAGTGCTTTTCAACAGTCACTTGAGGTATGTGTTTGAAATGAAAGCTTCCGGCCTCTCCTTCAGGAGATTAGAAACAAGTCCAGAATCAGGATATGCCAGCCACAGGAATCCTAACTGAGATGATATTCATCTCATCTGTAACAAGCAACCACAGAAAATGGCTCCAGAAAATTTCTAGATCTCAGCTTGGTATGAACACTCGTATAAAACAGGATTTGTAAACTCAAATGCCTCCTGTCGCTAGGCTGATATTGACAGGTTGATGGAATGTAAGTGCAAATGGAAAACTTGTCTCCTCCCATTCTTAAAAGGGATAGCAAGTAGTGCTTCTAGTGGGATGTGTTCAGGCTATGACAGCTTTTAATTTTCAAGGGAAACCAGAAACCTGGGCTTCATACACCCTGCCCAAATTACTAAAGGATGAGTTAGAATGCTGAGAGCACGCACTGATTTTATCTGCCCCCCTCCAGTTAGCAAAATCAAAGGGGCAGAGTGAAATCATAATGTATATGGACTTGAAAGACTAACACTGTATATTCATATGCAATGAATCTAATTGAAAGCTTTGCATAAAAAGGATCTGGGCAAAAGAAGCTTTAAGGAAGCTAATGAGGTGGTTGTATTCCCGTGAAACAGAATGGAGAAGGGCCACAGATGGAGATCCTAGGAGGTGCTTCCAGCTATGTAGAGGGCATTGAGAAGAGAATGTGAAAGGGGAAGAAGAAAATGAACCATCCACAGGGCCTTCTGCTTAAATGTGCCCTGCCATCAACCATCCTTTCCCCTGAAGACGCACTAACATCCTGCTTCATCCACTGCACGACAAAGATCACTGCCATGGCCTTCTGAGCAGTGCCTGCATACAACCAACAACTTCAAACCCGATTTTGGAGGAGAAAGCAAGCCAACACAAAACATTTTACAGTATCTATAATAAATGCAAAGAAATCCATACAAACAAAATTTGGCTTTAGCAAACTGTACATACATAAATATCATCTTTTTACTGTAACATTCTTTTTTCACATAATGCTTCACATGATTTTATTTATTACATATAGCTTTTCCTTATATCTTTAAAAAAGTGCCTTTCAGATTTACAGCTTGTGCTTCTAAAGCAAAGGTTAGAACATCATGCCCCAAAGGAATATAAAGTAAAAAGGAAGCTGCCATTTAAGCCTTTAAAAACTGTATGTTACAAAGTACTAAAGTCTGTTGAGCACTGGTTGGTTGGTGGATTAGATGATACTGACATGGTGCTTGGGAAAGTGGTCTATCGGATGGAAGGAGCAGCTCCATGGGAACGCTGCCCAGATGGTCTTGTCAAGTCCTTGGCTGTGCACAGAAAGACAGAAGTCCAGAATTCCCAATTCCAGGAAACCTTGGAAGTCCTCTCCCAGTCTTGTCAGTTTTAAGGTCCAGAGTCTCCAACAACACTTCCTTCAAACATTCCATAAATTGTTGGCTCTTCCTCATTGCATTTTATCCACTGTTGGAGTCATGATTTGCACACATGGGGCATGGAAGATGTACAAAGCTGGCACACCAAGGGCTTCTGCCAAGATTCAAGTCCTCCCATTGATGCTCTGGGGTACTTTTTTAGTCCTCCTTGCACATCTGGCACTTCTGCCAATGACATCTTCTTAGCTCAGAGTGGAGGAGGGCCATTGGTGTATCGGAGCATGGGGTGGAATGATCGGGCAAAATTATTGGAGAGGGCACAGCTGTAGTCTTCCTCTGACATTGGTACGAGGCAGGCAAGCCCGATGAGGAGAAGCAGGAGAAGCTGGAGGGGAAGAGCGGCCCGGAGGACTCTAAACAGGAAGGCTCGGCTGGACCGAGCAGGCCGGGGTTCAGAAAGGGAGGAATCGGAGCCACCTTTTGTGGACCTGGGAGAAGAATGGACATAGATAACTCAAGTGCTGGAGAGATGCTGTGTGTGTGTGTGTGTGTGTGTGTGTGTGTGTGTGTGTGTGTGTGTGTTTCACTTCTGTACCTTTCTTGTAGCTACAGTGTCAAACACGACCCGATCTGGAGAGGAACCACCAGACTTCTCCAGTAAGCACAGGTCATTTACTCACCAACAGAGTTGTTAGAAACTGTGCTCATCAAGAACAACTTTGCAGTTGATCAGCTCAAATAAAAAACTGGGTTCAAATTCCAGCTCTTTATCTAATTTGATAAAACTGTTCCCATCAACATACATTATTATTTTCACACTTTCTACTAGCAAAAATTAATGAGATCCAGATATTTAAAATATGCATGCTTGATGTAGTTTATTTTCGTCTAACAATACACAGAATTAATTAATGTCAGAATCAGACAGACCATCCCGCCTGGCCATCCCATAGACCAAAACCCATGCACCAAGGACACAAAATAATCCCAAGCATTTTGTACAGACTCACGGTGCTTAGTTACTCTTCAGGTATACCATGGTTTCATCTTGCACTGGATTAGCATCTGGCCCTGACATTAGCAGGTTTCCAAGCTGTATGAGTAAGAGCTGGGGGTGCAGTCTGTTTACAGAGCATCACTTTTGAAGGATGGAGACTGTAGGTTGATCCTTTCACTAGCCCTATGACTTTGAGGGCAGATTTTCCTCATTATTTTTAGAATTTTTATTTACTTACTAGAGAAGCAGAGACAGACAGACACACAGACACACAGACACACAGACACACACACACGACAAGTGTTCCTGCTGGATTAGTCCTTAGATGTCTGCAATGGCCATGCTGAGCCAGGGACTAGGATTTCAATTTAGGTTTCTTGCTTGTGTTGCAGGAACCAAGGTACCTGAACCATCACAAATGCCTCCCTGGGTCTGTATTAGAACTCTGGAGTCAGGAGCCAGAGCCAGGTTTGAATCCAGGTACTGAAATGTGAAACAGAGGCATCTTAAACAAAATCTTAACTGCACACTTGTACCGAGATCGTAACTCTGAAGGCCCCTTGTAGACTCAAAGTTTCAGGTTTTCCTGATTCAATTTTATGTTCCTTTTAAACACTGCATTAGAGACAAAGTGCAAACTTTAAAATTCAGAAGAAAGACTATGAGAAACACTGACTGTGGAAATAGGTATACATTGGGTGCCTCTGTTTTCTTTTTTGAGAACAGCCATACATATTTTGTTCGATTATCCAGTGGAGAAAGCAAGGAAATATTACTTACCAGAGGCATTTTGTACACACTCACACCCACACCACTTTGCATTAGCAAGAAGAATACATATAACAGTGGCAGATATTGTAATATGCCTAAAGTGAATTCTCTATTTAAAAATACTTCTGAAAGTGGGAACACTGAATGTGAGCCTGTTGGAAAAATACAAATGTGTATCAACTATATTGTTAACTCGGTTCTGCTCCCAAGAAAACACTACACATTTTCCCTATAGCTATTACTTTCTGAAGACAGATCATTTTATTATCGGTGGAGGACAGTACCAGAGAAAATAAATATTAGAAATCACATAATCCCTTTAAGGGAACAAGGAGTTTACTCAAGCTCTTTCATTAATATATTAAAGAAAGGTGGTAGACTAAATGTGTCTATGGAGGAGCCAAACAGTCCTGTATAGCCCTGTTTCTCGTACAGCTCTTATGCTAATATAAGAAATAGTCACTAAGCTGAGTTAGACCTTATTCTTTTCTGAAGTTCAAAAACTATGGCAGCATCACTTCAAACAAGTCATTTAACCTCCATGTGCCATATCTCCATGAATATTTTCAAATGGACTAGGTAACCTTTTGCCTTTAATATTTTATATGATTTATGTCTTCTATTAGCTTGTCAGTGTAAACTGTCTCTACTAAGAACCCCCAGGAGTTCAATCCCCATCTAGTGGTCAAACTCATTAATTGCTGTTGCGCTAAAATTAATGAGTCATTCTTAATCAGCCATGAAGTGGGGCACTGGGGGCAAAGACAGTACAGCACATATGGAATTTTTCATATATATTATTAACAGTGGTAGAAACTTTTTGAGTTACATAAATATAAAACACTCATCAAAGATCCTTAGGGAGTGCCTAATCCATCTCCTAATTTTGTAGGTCAGCAACTCAGGACAGTGTTTATACTTCAAATGGCTAGGAAACATTCTAAGCAATTATATCATGTTCTCTCATATAATCTTTGTAATGGGCATCTGGATTTGTGAATGTCATCTTCTTTGTATAGCTGAAGAAAAGAGAGCTCAGAGGAATAAATAAAGCAGCTCCAGTTTACATACCTAGCAAGTGGCATAATTATATTTTGAGCTGGGATTTTAACTACTGGACTTTGAACTCTAGTCACTGGGCAGAGGACTTCCCTATAATCCACACTTAAAAGGGGCCTGACAATCTAGCAGAGACGCAGGGTTCCAAAACCCCTGACCAATCATATCTTTGCAATGCCATGCTCTGTTGGTCAGTATTATGAATGACAGTCCTATAGACCACGTGTTTCCTATGCAGCTCTTCTACTGAAGAGGAAAAGACATTTCCCACGTCACAGGTGTTTCACACGCAGAAGCATCCTAAAAATCTAAGGAACAAGGAGTCTTCTTGTGTCTAAACTAAATGTCTCCCATCCTATTGTGTTTATCAAATCAGTATACAGACGTGGGCACATTTTGTTCTGAGGCAGCTGTGAAATCATGGGCAAATCAACTACTCCCCTTGGTCTTCCGTGTTCTCAAAGAACAGGATACCACTGATACCCTAAAATCATTTTTCTTCTCTGATATCTTTGGATTAGATGGTTTGCCTTAAAGTATCTGAAGAAGTCTGAGATAAGCTGTCCCTAAATATGGTATTGAACTTTCCCTTAGTCTATCTTTCCTTTGACTTGAATATGCCCTGGTACGTAGCACTCACCAGGTATCGATAAATGAGTTACAAGACAGGCACAGAAGAGAGCTTCACATTCCCGGATGATTAAACATCTAACCGACCCTCTGTCATTAGGAGTTGTCCAACTTTAGTTCTGGAAAGATTCATGCATATCATTGATACTACAACCTGAAACAGCTGGAGAGCCCCTCTTTGTTATTAATTTCTTTGAATAATTAGGTAAAAGATTAAGATCAAAACAAAGGCTTTCCATTCAATAGTTCATTCCAACAGAAAATGAGAAAGGGTGCCATCTTTGGATCATGAACTCATGTGTTACAAAATTTTTTAAAGGACACGGCACATTCAATAGCATCAGAGAATTCTTCACTAAAATGTAACTGGCACCTGACTTACAATGCTGAAGAGTCCCAGCACACGCAAAAGCAATGCTTTTGGATGGGGATGGAGAGAACACACAGTACTTAGTGACCAACCCTGCAGAGTAGACTGCTCTTGAAAATATCCACTCTGGGGGGTAATGACCCAAGTTTCAACATGCCTGAAGTTGTCTATTCCTGTTGAATCTGTTTTTGGGAAATTTTAGTAGCAACAAGTTAGAAAGGGAGCTTTCAATATTCTTCTACTGACCTAAAAACTACCTAAATTTCAAAAGTCTTAGAAACCTCATTAAGAGAAGGAACAAAGCCAACATTTTTGGGCCGGTCACGGTTCCTTTTATACTGGTCCTAATACTTAAGTTGATACCAATGAGGGTTGTATCCATAAAGTGAAAAGTAAATGTATGAAGTAACATAAGTAACTTAGTTAACATTCAGATAATTCTCTCCATAAAAAAACAAACAAAACAAACCCGTGCTTATCCTCTAGCAGCAATTACATATTTCATCATTCTCTTTACTCTTTACAATTTCTAGGGAAATAATTTCAAAGGAAGTTTTTCATTTCTGGTTCAAAACATACATACAGATGAGGGGAAGAAAGGTGGCAGGGGAAGGATTAACACAAAAGCACTTTAAAAGTTTTGGGAAAATGGAATTCAAAAATAAGCTTATTGTCTTGTACAAAATGTTTTTGAAATCTATGCATACATTTCCCATTAAATGCATTTCCCATGAACTTTCTAAAGTACTCTTGTACTTCGTTCATCACGTAAAGAAAAAAAAATGTGTGATAGAGATATGAAAAGACTGAACAGCGAGTGTGTGACTCACTGTCAGAATTTTGCATAGGCAAGGAAAATAAAAAGATCTGGTTCTGTGCGTGCATCATGTAAAGACAAATGAAAAGAAAGGAGGCACTGATCTGCAAGCCCCACTCGCCAAGCAGCAAGATCAGAGACAGCTGGGAAATTTCAGTGCTTGGCGAGTGGGGCTTGCAGATCAGTGCCTCCTGGACATACAGTTCAGAAGACAAGTTTCCAGAGTCAGCTTAGGTTTCTAACTCTCCTTTTTTAAACCAAATCTTCTGTTTTACCCTATGGTGTATCAAGAAGCCTTTGGTGTTCTAAGCCTTCAAACTGCTGTGTGTGCTATCTTATCCACCAGTAGAGTGGTGTGGTTAACGAGTTTGGGTACAGAGTCAAGAGAGAATTGGGCTGAAGTCCTAAAATTTCATTCTTTACCTTCTCAGGATCGCTGCTATAAAATCAAGGGACATAGCCATGCCATAGACCTGTGAAGGCCACAGGAGGTAACAGAGAGACAGCATCAAGAATGTGCTTGGAATACATTAAGTACAAACTGCACATCATCAGCTTATTGTTATCATTTCTACTATTACACCAAGGGAGTGCTGACTGATATTCTTTGGGTTTGTCTAGATTTAGCCTTCCTTTCCTTCCAGGAAAATATGTTTTAAAAACATGATGAATTTCCCAAGTGCCTGACTCCAGAAATGGGGAAAGGTCTACCTTCAAAAGCTAAAGAGAAACCTACTGGAACCCTATTCCATGGCTCTTCTAGAATCAACACCAGGCTGCCTCTGAGAGAAAGCTGTTCTAAGTTGAGGCTCTCTCAATGATTTGAACAAGTAGATTCCCAAATGGAGTCTAACATAAAAGACTTGACAATAAATTCTATGAGAAATTTTCTAGTGTTTACATCGAAGGCCCAGTACATGTGCAAAAAGCCCACTGGGCTTGCTTAAGTGTATTTTAATGTCTCAAACACATTTTAAATGAGGTATTTTTCCTCTTCCAGTCAGTAACTCAGGCAGTCACTGGTGATGTTTCTGCGTAGAAGCTTTTAGAGACCAACAATGATGTCTAGGCCAATCTTGCATTCTGTAATTCTAAACTTTAGAATGAAGACATCAAATCACCTTGTTCAGACTGAAAACAATTATTCCCTGGCCTTGCTTGAAATGGGAGCGAATGTCTAACTTGTCTAATTCAGCTCAGCTGCAGAAGAGTTTTGAGGAGTTACTAGTAATTGGAGTAGAAAAGATACCAACTTGATATCCATGCACAGTGGTCTGACAGAACAATTCTAAAATAGATTCAATCTAAAAGATTATGAAACAGAAATGTAAGCATAGATTTCTTTTTATATATTTATAGTTTTAAGAAGTGTTGGGGAAATTCTTTTAAATTATTTAAGAAAATTCCATATCCTGACACATTATAAGCCTTTTAAAGACAGGAGCCATATTGTGTTGATTTTGTAGACCCAGGGTTTACACAGAATGTACTTGGTAACTACTGTCTTCAATCCACATATAGGTTTACATTGAGCTAACATCATCAAATCAAAGCAAAGCATCTAACAATTCAGTATAGGAGAGGGCTTTAAGAAGTTCAAGAAAATGGAATTCATTTTGTTTTATTTCTGGTGCAAAAAAAAAATTTCAAAATCTGTGCATCATCTTTTCATAACTATCATTTCATATGAAGTATTTGAACACTCCTATTATTCCTATTATTAATATACACACTTTAAATGACAACAAAAACAGCCGCCGCCACCACCACCACAACAAAAACACAAACATATAAGAAATCCCTAGACTTCAAGTTAATGTCCAGTTTTTGCCAACAAGGCTTCTTTCAAGTCTCAGGGAAATGAAGCTTCCCACTGTAGACCACTAGTGTCAACGTTTTAAGCTACCTGAACTTGTGCAATAACCTTCCAGAGTTGTTGGGCCAGTGCAAGATCAAACACGTGGTATCTTTATTGTCCAGAAAAAGGACCACCATGACAGCCTGGTAGGTGTGAGGCTATCTTTTCCCCACAGTTTCTACATCTCATTGTTGGATTTGGGTGCACACGTACATGGGCAATAGTTAGGAAATTCCAGCATATTCAACCACAACCAGTCTGCCAATGTGTTTAACGAAGTTTGTCATTCTGGTAAAGATTTGAATTCCAACCCAACTAAGTAGCAAAGTGAACATTGTGCTGAATTCTCAGAAAGATGTTAATCAACAGTGTGGACAAAGCAGAGCTGAATGCTTAAGTGAGAGTGTGACTGTTGCAGCTGCAAAGCCCTGTTAGGAGGCATCTGGACACTCTTCCTGCCCTTGGAAATGAGCCTTGACATTCTGAAGCCTGAATGGCTGTCTAGAATAGGGGGGCACAGAACCAAAGGGTAGTTGCTATCGGTGTAGTGTATCATGTGAGACCCTTCCCTTTCCCTCACCATCATTTGTGTCAACCAAAGATGTGATCTCTCATATTCTCCAAGGAAAAAGTATGGGGAGAGTGTTCACTTGTTGGTGGTGGTACGTTAGCAATTCTGGAGAGTGGGACTGTGTAACACAGGTATCATCTGTGGTACACAAATAACTCTTCTTTAGGGAATAAGAAAACATGAGAGCACCCACCAGTCTCCATCATCATCTTCCCAGTACCTCTGAGTTTTTCGCCATATTGCATCATTACCATTTTGTAATGAGTAGGGAAGGAACCCCACAAAATTGTCTTCAGATCACAACATTGAGTAAGAAATAAATTAGAAAGTGAAGCTTAAAACCAGAAAACATCAAACCAGTCTACCTTTGTTCTGCTGAGAGGGAGTGGCCCAGGGAAATGGCCAGCCCCTTCAGCACTAGCTGCAGAACAGGTGCTGTGACTCTGGGATGCTTTACATCTGCTTTTCCTTCTCCTTCCCCTCCTCCCAGGGATTCAGGCTCCTACTCATCGCAATGAGCTTCCAGGGATATGGGGGTAGGGGACAAACTATTTTCACAGTGAACTCCTTGAGGGTGGGAATGAAACTCTGCTTCAAAGAAAGTGTTTTTATTTTTGGAGAATCTGTCTGGGACACATGAAGTGCTAAGTAGGGTGGAGGAGCACACATGACACTGACGACAAAGCAGGCAAAGCACTGCTCACTGCAGAAACACGATTTGGTCAGAGGCAAGGTGGGAAGCACAGAGGAGCACATGGAGTGGCCCTGGGGCAACAGGGCAAGGGTATGGATTACTGTTAGTCCAGAGTCAAAGAGTTGCCAGGCGTCTGGAGAGAGAATGATCGAGTGTTGGCTACAGAGAAGGGCCAGGAAAAGCTGAAGAGAGAAGGTGCTTATAAATTTTAGATGAAGATTACCAATAAGAACTTGCCATATTGAGACTCCAAAACCCACAATCTGGATAAAACATGAAAATAAAAAGCTGGGGATGTTAATAAATTTTATGCAGATCTGTGGGTTCTGTGGATGGCCAAATAATCCATTGATCTGTTTATTACCTATCTGATTGTAAACTCTAGGAAAAAAAGAGGATGATAAAAGTCTGCCATCAATCAAATGGAAGCTATCCCAACTGGTTGTATGGAATCCTTGTAACACAGAGAAGACAATTCGTTGGAAAGTACCATGTGAGCTGTTGGCAAATGAACAAAGTTTTGGTGGAGTCCAAATATTTATGCTCTTCGATTTACTTGTACATGCCTTTTTACAAAATGTGCCTTATAATTTGTGAGTTAATGGTGTGGACTGAAATGATTAATTTCTTAACTACTACTCTGAGGCAGACCATACATAGGCCTACTTAATCATGGACAACTTTCATCATCCTCTTGGAGTTCTAGAACAGTGTGGAAACCAGGAGAACAAGGTACCTGCTATGTGGACTGCTGACAGAGGGTCCGGGCTGTGAGGGACTACCTTTGCCTCGTGGCTGTTTGCAATGAACAGGGGGTAAAGAAAGAAGAATGTTCAGTCCAGGCAAATAAAGACAAGCTACTGATGACAATTAAACTAAAAGTGCAGCAAAGGAAAACAAATCAAATGAAACAATCAGTACCCATGAATTAAGGAAACTGGCTTTTCTTTTTGGTGAAATCAATTTAAACCTGTATTGTTAATCATTAGATAAATTTAATTTGTGGATCTGAGATTCACATTACAGTGGGATGTGGAAACCAACAAACCTGCATTAGTCAAGTATCTGTAGAGATTGATAGTAAATTCACTAGGCCAGGCCAAAAATGTGAGATATTTTTCGTATTTTTCCCATTTTTCAGAACTCTGAAACAATACTTATATAATTCTTTGTAGATACATTTGACTAAACAATAGTACCATGAGATTGTTCTTTACTGGAATGAGACCCAATAAACTCAGCAAGTTCCAAAAGGCTAAAATTTGACTTGAAAAGCCAGTCTTCCTTCACATTCTTAAACTAGGATCTATATGAAACTAGTGAATGTAGAAAAAAAACAACAACCAAAAAACTAACAACAGCAATCCCAAAAGAGAGAATACATTTACCAGCATAGAACATAAGTGCTCATAACAAAAGGGTAAAACTGAAATCAATACTTCTAAAAACTAAGGAGATATGGGATGACTATAGTCATAAAGCCAGACAAAAAAGTAACAAAACCAAAACAAGCTTCTAATTACACAGAGAACTCAAAGTATAGAGGGTAGCAGGGGCCATGTTGGTCTTTTCATCCTCGATGTTCTGCAGTGAGGACACCTCTACCCAGGGCCTTGCAAGTGGGTGGGCTGACTTGTTGCCACTTTTAGCGGCACTGAATGACTAAGCACCTTCCGGATGCCCACTCACAAGCTTCTTTCACTGATAATCAACAAATCCTCTGTCTTGTCAATTCAGTGGGTTCATAAGACATTCACAGTTTTGTCCACTTCTGGCTGTCCTATTCCTGTCCTTTTTTTAGGTGGACATAATACTGGAGGCTTGAGTGAAGGGGCTACTAAAGGGTCAAACGAGCACTATTATGGAAATGGCCATTTGAATAAGAAAACTATGTTTTCTCCCTGCATACCAGGCACTTGTGGAGCCCGGGTTCCTCTGAAAAAGAGAATTGCTGTTTTTCAATTCCTGAGTCCACGCTGGAAGGGCATGTGACAGGTCGAGGTAGCCCTACCTACGGGACAGCCCTCATCTGTCTGCGGATTTCTGCATTGTGTAGGCAGAACCTCTGGAGCCTGTGGCAGGTACAAGTAACTGTCATTCTCCAGTATTACCTCCCCCTAGGCCAACTGAAAACCACCCATGCCAAGTTACCGATTTCTGTCTGTTTGGAGTGCTTCTTCCTGATGTAGGACTCACAGATCCTGAGGTGTCTAGTTCATCAGCAGAAGACCAGGAAGACAGATCCTAGGCAGGTAAAAGGTTCGTCAATGAACACCATAGCCCAGAACATGGAGGATGTACTGCTCACTCCATCCCACCTACTTAAAAACATTAAAAACAAACCATTTCAGAGGTAAAAGGGAACCAGATAAGTCTTGAAGCAGGACCTAACTCTTCAGCCCACTGGGCTTTCCTGGCTATAGGTTTGGCCCTTCTAGAAGACCTAGCCATAGCATTGCTAGTGATATGAATCACTTGTAACTTCATCATTTCTTAGTGACACAGATGAGGATGAACAGATATCAGCAAGAAGGGAAGAAGTCTGCCTTAAAGCTGCAGGTCAGTAGGGTAGAGAGAAACCAACGCAAGTGAGTCAGGAACAAAAGGCAGTCATCCAAGAGTCTGCCTTGAAACATCAGAGAAATTGCGTTATTTCTGACTCTGACGCTATTCAAAGTGATTGCCCTTTTGCAAGTGGTTAAAAAAAGCAAAGCATTTCTGTGTCGTTCAGTGAGTTTCGCAAGTGAGTGCTTCAACTTTTACCAAGAACTGCTATGCTTACAAATGCTTTTATCAAGACCAACAATTCTACCATGACACAGTCACTTTAGGAATCACATATAAAAATACATGAACAGAAGAGCATTTCCATGGCTTAGCTGCTGTGTAGTAAAGGAGAACCCACAGAGTTGAATATAGCACTCATCAGCAATGCCTGGTTTTCTCTAATGTGACTGTGTAATGGACCGTGTGGGAAGTTTTCAATAACTGGGGTGAAACAAAAATGTCACAATATTGGTGGTATTAGGATGGTAGGAAGAATTTCAAAAGATCTTTTGGATAAAATACCATCAAAAGCAGTGTTGTACAGTAAATGTGAATGAGTGTGCTTTTAAAATCTGAGATGGGAGTTGGAGGAGCAGTGAATGAGAATTTGCTGTCTTTTCCCATAAGCACCATGTTCTAGGTCTATAGCACTTCCTAGGCACTTGTAGCATTTCATAATAAGATCGTGTTTTGTAAGTCATTAATCAATCATACATTAAGAGACTGTTTGTCAATGTCCTCTTTACAACTATTATTACTACTGCCCATAAGTAATGTTGAGCTAGTCCTTGCTGTACTTCCATTAGTGCCACATGGGACACACACTGACACTTCTTCCTACATGAAGATGTTGGACACTCTTTGTTTATCAATCTAGTGTCACACTGATAGCTTTGTTACATGTTCATTATCTTCATAGGGATGAAGTTTCACTATTTTTTGCTCCTTGTGTTGGATTGTACTTAATAGGATGCAGAATGGAAGTGTGGTGAAAATTAACATGTTCATAGATGGAAACAGAGAGAAGTATGTCTCCATGCATGTAATACAAGGATGCACTCACAGCAAAATGGCTGATAATCTACTACATTACTGGGAGACACCTTAATGGTAGCATGATGGACTTGAGAAAATTCACAAAAGACACCCATCATAAGACTGGAGGAGAGAACAGTGCTAAGGGGAAGGATCTTAGGGAGGGGGAAGGGAGACACCAGTGCCTATTAAACTGTGTCATAAAAAAATAAACAACAATAACTACAATAAAAACACACGAGACGCTTTTTTGATTTCCTGTGAGAAACACTATCCTTGCGCAATCAGGTCTGTTTAGAGCTTACCTGCTGACTGCTTGTAACGTCTAGTAACTTCTCCAGTTCCTTGATATGACGACTGACCTCCTTCAAGAGAAGTTTGAGTCGGTTTCCAATCACGTGGACTTTTTCTTTAGCTTCTAAACAGTCCGTGCCTTCAGCATTCACCAGGAGTTGACAGGACATGTCTTGCAATGAGGCCACTTTGACCTGGGACTCCAACAGCTCACGTCTTATTTGCTATATGTGTAACAGGAAACATCTCTCTAAAAACTTGTGATAAGGTTTACAGTGGCTTAATGGACAGTTAGACCCAAGGAAGTGAAGTACACACACACACACACGTAGAAAGGGAGAGAAACATCCATGTCTTGGAAGTATGGGGCCTTGTCTTTGTTAAAAATGTTCTCTAAGACCTTAAAGAACTCAGGAGCCTTGGGTACAGCATCTCAACCACTGCTTCAGATTCCCGATAATGCACTCCCTGGGAGGCAACACGTGATGGCTGAAGTACCTGGGTCTCCGCCACACATGTGGGAGATCTGGAATGAGTTCCGGACTATTGGGTTTGCCCTGGTTCCAGCACCAGCTGTTCAAAGCATTTAGTGAGTTAACTGGAAAATGGAAGACATCCCTCTGTGTATGTGTCCATCTCCCTGTCCTTTGCCTAAAATAAAAATAAGCTAATAAAAAAAATCTTTAAATACCTCTTAATGTTATCACTTGAAGCCTGGTATACAGGAAGTATCCTTGGAAGACACAAAAGGACTAATGCCTCAAGATTCTTAAAATGAAAATTATGTAAATGAGAAATAAAGTAATTGTTTTGTCAGAAGAATAAAAATCTTCAATTAAAATTACCAAACTTAAGCCTACCTATATATGAGGCTACACAAGTTCTACTTGTGGAAAATGAAGTTAGAAGTTATTTATTCTGGTAGAAAAGTTTAGACATCCATATTTTTTTCATAATACACATTTTCTATGAAATTTTTGAAAATTCCTATATACACAGATCTAAATCTTTCTCAGAATAAACTTATCTTTTAACTCCACTTTCCATAAAGTATTCACAAATATTCTGATAGTAAACCAAAATTTCAGCTAGATGGGGAGCAGGATAGGTGCATTGGTTAAGACGTCAGATGGTCCATCTGCATCCTGTGATTGAGTAGCTTGTGTGTGTTCTGACTCCTCTACTGCTAAACGTGAACCCTGAGAGACAGCAGCGATGGCTCTAGCGCTTGGCTTTGTGCTGCACACCTGGGAGGCATGGTGGAGCTCTAGACTCGCAGCTTAGGCCTGGTGTAACTGAGGCTGTTGGCATTTGGGAAGTGAACAAGCCAACATTTCATATTTCACATAAAGTGAAAATAAAATTAGAAATTAAGAAAAAAGAAAAATATGGGGTGATTCAGCATTTACAACATAATGCTACAACTTAATGATTCAGAGGCCTAAGTCCAGAAAATTTGAGCTGTAGAACTATTACATTTCAATTTCTAACATGTTTAAATTCAAAGCTATAAATTTTGTATCTCAAATTTGAGAGTATTGGTTGTTATAATGGTTTAAAAATGCAGAACGCTACATAATGCAAATGATTTTTCTCCTAATGGAACTTATCTTCTAACAAAACCACTTCAATTTACCATACATTATATTTTCCAAAGATCCTTGTATAAAAATGTACACAATGAATTTCCACTTGAATGTAGTGCTCAAAAGTTTCTTGCTTCTGAAAACTGTTTTTTTTTTGTTTGTTTGTTTGTCAGATAATAAAAGCAATTAAACTCACAGTGCTTCCTGGTTTGTCTTATCTTCTAGAAAACTCAGTACTAAGGACCATATCTGATCTGGTATATTTGACAACACTTCAAAATCTCTTTTAATATCTTTAATGTCCTCTTACTATGCAGGTCATCAAACATACCACTGGCATACAGACATAGGAAGTTTAGACAAAAGATGAGTGGAGAGGGAGCAGGAGAGTGAGTGCTATGCAGTCATCAGTTCAGAGCTGTTAATTATGGAATGCACAAACTCTATTCTCTTTATACTAATGATTATAAAGCCACTGCCTGGAGCACTGGCATCCAGAATGGATACAGCTGCTGCACTTCTCATCCACCTGTTTGCTAATACATCCAGAAAGCAGCAGAAGACAGCCCAAGTACTTGGGTCCATGAACCCATGTGGGAGAGCCGGGAGAAGCTCCTGGCTCTTGGCTTCAGACTGGCCCAGCTTCGGCTGTTGTGGTTATTTGGGAAATGAACCAGTGGATGGAAGATGTCTCTGTCTCTCGCTTTCTCTTTGTAACTTTTGTCTTTGAAATAAGTAAATAAACCTTAAAAAATGAAAACATTTTAAAAATCAGTCCAGCAATAGAGAGTTAACAACAAAAGGGAAAGTATATGTTATTCACCAAAAATCTGCCTTCATACATACAAGTTAATCAAGCCAAAGAATGTGTAAGGTTTTTCACTTAAGCAATGATTGAGGATCAGGATCTAAAACTACCAGATGTTTGTTTCTATACATTTATGCTTTACAAATTCTGGAAACCATAAAGAATATAAACATTTTTAGAGACTAGAGTAATTTTCTTCTAAATTAGTACTGTATTCAGTCTAGCAATGAAGAGTACCCCTGTGCAGCCCTGCATCTCACCATGAGCTGTCTGTGATGGTCTTGAAGAACTTCCGTGTCCAGATTAGGATCAATGGGAACAATTTCGTTTTTTCTTCTGTCAATGTTCTCCAACATGAGGAGCAAGCCATGGCTCATTTCATGGAAATCCTACCAAAAAACACACATAGTGGAGAATATCCATGGGTGACATGGTTCTACAATAGATTTTCTTTTTTCCAACTGCTGCCATTGTCAAGTGTGTCGGTTTAAAGATAATATGGCCACATTTTTTCTAAGGAAAGCATTAGTGGCTTAGTATTGACCTGACTGTGAATTCACATTTTTGCCAAAACCATCTAATTACTTGGGGAAAATTTTAGCCATAAAATAAATTAGCTCACTATTTTTCTGTATTTATATGACTTGATTTCCCTAAAGAAAGTAGAGACTACACTTGTGCCACATCTGGATACAAAGTGGACACTAATTAAATATTTATGGAATTGTGATGATTGGATGCATAAAATATTTTTTGTGTTCTCTTTCTGTTCAAAACATGTCTGTTTATGGACTCAGTTAAAAAAAGTGTTGATTAAATGAGTGAAATAAATGGATAAGTCAGGGAAGGAATAGCAGGACTGAGCTGAACCTGGGGAACAGTCTTCTTACTGGATGGATGGTAGCAGCCAGATGCTTTGATATCAGGCCAAAATGTGTGCATTTCCACCAAAATCAGCAGTGTCAGCACAAAGTTAGTTTATCCAGTCCTAACTCTGGGTCAAGTGACTGCGGTGAATGAACTCACTGCCTCAGCTAAATGACCAGCATTGAGTCCTAAGGCCCAGGTTGTCCAAGCCCATCCCACCTGGCATTGCATCAGCGCATCCTGCAGCAGGCCTCGCCAGTCCTCCAGCAGAGCGCAAACCCGGTCCCAGCGCCCATTCATGCAGGACAAGCGCTCCTGCAGCTCCTGGCTGTCCTGGGTGAACTCAGGACTGCACAGGTTGATGGACAGGATGATGGCTTTGCGGTGGTCTACAGCTTTCTGAAGCTCCTGAAAGAGAAAGAACAGTGATACAAAAACAGTCATGATGTAACAAAAGCATTTTCTAAGACCATGGTTGAATGCCTTGAGAGCTTCTGTTAAAATGAAAAGGTCTATTAATTAAAACTGCCCTAAATAAGATGGGCCATGTAAGACATGCTGGATGTCCCACACTGAGACCCATGCCAAAGCCAGAAGAAATGGATTACATGGCTGGATTTTAAGAAAATATAATAAAAGAGATGGCACATCTGTGATAGCAGCATCCCACTGAGCCACTCACCAAAAGATCTCGATTTTTCTTTCTCTCCCCGCCCTTCTCCTATCT
The DNA here is from genome assembly GCF_030435755.1 of Ochotona princeps. Taxonomy (NCBI): domain Eukaryota; kingdom Metazoa; phylum Chordata; class Mammalia; order Lagomorpha; family Ochotonidae; genus Ochotona; species Ochotona princeps. The sequence continues at coordinate 13,030,581 of NC_080832.1, read as the reverse complement.
TGGCTTTTTAAATAAATAAAACTTATAAGAAAAAAAACATGGCTGAGAGAGAAGACTCTCACAGTGATGTGCAGAAGACAACATCATCAGTGCGTGTGCACACACAAACACGGTGCTCAAGAATACACAGACACAGGTGTTTCTGAGTGACTGCCATGGCCTTGAGGGATGGGCAGAAAAGAGAAAGGAAAAACAGTGAAGATGAGCCTGTGCAGTGCACAACAGGGCATGATGAGCTCACACCTATGATGTGTTTTTTGTGCACAGTCTGTGTGCAGTCTCCCTTAGCTTCCCTAGAGATAATGCCAGCTCACCAATCCAAGGATGCCAAGCTGTCATGAAGAAGAATGAAGAGGCAGAGAAGGCTGCCTGTGTGACAGGTTACCCCGGAGAATGAATCAGATATTTCCTGGATTAACCAATTCAGTTGATCTCACAAACACAAAAAAGAAACCCAAACAAGCAAAACCCAGGCAAATGATCTGTGATTTTGAGCATTTTTTTTCCAAAAAATAAAACCTCAGTTCCAGGAATTTCAGTACATATTTATATATGAATAACTGAACACTGTTTATCCCCAGATCAAGGTGTGTGGGGGGGAGGCGAACAGTCCTAGGTTGACCCAGGCTGAATATTCCTATATTTTCTCACTGGTTCTAGTATGTTCCCAGCATGTCTTAAATTTCCATTTCTCAACAGTTCTTAATCTGCCATGGCATAGCCTCAACCACAGAGGCAGCCTAAGATCAGAATATACTGTGGAACCTACTTGGCTACTCCACTGATTTGTTAACAGCATTTATATATGAAGGATCAGGAGGCGGGCAGAGGTGGATGACATTTTCTTAATTGCAGAGGCTGCTCCCCAGCCTAACCTCACTGAAGTCTCAGACCCTGGCTGCACTGGCTTCATTATTTCCTCATTGATAGGAATTTGGCTGCAATGCAACATGCCTTATTAGAGTCACCTACGAACTTGAGGGAAAACATTTTGTAGCACAGACACTCATAGTTTTAACTGCATCTTCCATTCTGACCTTCATCCTATAATTCTTGGGGCTAGTGCAGATTGGGGGGGCGGTGCTTTCTGTAAAGATGCAACTGTAAGAACATCTTAGGGAGATGAGTCTTTGTGGAAGACTTAAAACAGACACAGCATCCAAAAGCACAGAAACATCAACGCCAAATAAACAGCGTACGATAACATATACACAAAGGCAGGACGTGTACATCCGTGAGCCTACAGAGTCTGGGCAGCTGCAGTCTGAGGAAGGGAACAACCTGATGTTCTTCAAACAGAAACAAGTGGTAGATTGAAAGATCCATCAGAAAGAAACTGAGCTCTCAGTCCATGGGATGCTACTGCGTCCCTCGCCTATCAAGGCATTTTGAGAGCTGTGGTAAGGTCCAAACATGGAATTGATGGAGGTTGTCTTGTGTACCACAATCACCCAGCCCAAAGTAGGACGCAATGCCAGATGTTTTACCAAATTATGGTAGCTTTGTTTGTGTTGCTATTGCAAAATTTCTTTTTAGCACCACTACTCTTAAGTTTCACTGATTTGAGTGTGTTAAATGATTTCACTGTGTTTGCTAAAAAGTCATCCAGATATAATCCTAAAAGGGGTTTCTCTCCAGCTCCAGATACTGATTTACAGAACCTTGGATACCTCTGCGCCATCTTTACAAAGAAGCTGAATAGGCCCTAGATGCTCCTGCAATTTTCATGAGGCTTTATGGTCATTTCTTAAGATACCTATTCATTAAATCATCCTTGTTTATTTACATGGTGGACAGTTCTACAAAGTGGATCCAACCCTCTTCCCTTCAAAGCCATCTTGATTTAAACAGGTACATTTCAAATGGCTGCAAGAGGAAATCATTCTTGGTCACTGTTGTTAGAGACCTGCCGGGGCAGCTACCTTGAGTTTCTTGATTTGGAGCTCTATGGTGGAGATGTCGGTGCTGAGCTCCAGATGTCGGAGCTGTTCCAGTTCCTCCTCCGTCTCACCCAGCCAGGCCCAGATGTTGTTGAGGTCCGAGTTGAACTGCTGTTGCTTCTGGAGGCTCTGTTTCAGCCTCAACTCCTTGCTCAGAGCCTGCGCCTGGATGAGTTCCCATCGGTCAATCACACCTGGTAGGGCATGGAGAGAACAAGTGAGGCTTTTTTCGTCCTACTTTAGCAATTTAGGGATAACTTTCAATATGTCCTGGGCGCTAACTTAATGTGAGACAGAAAAGGAAGTAAATCCACTGAGCATTTCTATTATCACCTTAAGGAATTATTAAAGGAGCACATGGCTGCTTTTTTATTTGCATTTACAATAATGCTAAAGTTCTAAAATGAATTAACTAGATAGGATTTAAACTGGCCACGAGTTCACAAGGTGTGGGGATGTGGTCTGGAGGTTTAGATACAAGTTAAGATGTGCACATCTTACATTACAGCACCTGCTCCTGACTCCAGCTTCCTGCTGGTGCAAGCCCCGTGAGGCGGCAGGGAAGGCTTGGATGGTTGGCATCCAAAAGGCCTGGATTGCATTCTTGGCTCATGGTTCCTTTCTGCAGTTAGGATTCTGAGAGCCTACATATGAATGAACTTCCAAATGTCTGTGTAAATGGAATTCTGCTACCAATTTATTACGGTGTCAACAAGTGGAAATCCATGTGCATTGACATAACTAGATGAATGTCCTGAAATAAATGCCAGCAGGGAACACCCACATGAAGGCCATCACTTCCCCCTACATCATGAGAGGTCATGAGAAGGGGCACAGAGCAGGATAGGAGGTGGCTAAGCAGTCCAGGGCTACTCGGGGGTGGGTAAATACTCCCAGGTCCCCTGTCTCACCTTTTCTTGTGCTGAGCAGCACACACTCACCAGCCATCTGTGTTTCGGTGCTGTTCAGGTTCACAAAGCCAGGAAGGCTCTCCTCCTCTTCCTGCAGTTTGTGTTCCAGCCTCTTCACAGAGTCTATGGTGCCACTGCATTCACCCAGCAGCTTCATCTGTTTACACATAGATAACAGGCCAATCACCAACATGCTCGCTAGGGCAAGAGCTGCTGGGGAAACAGTCATTGATTTCTCAGCCAAGGCAGAGGTTCTATGTTACTTCTCTGAACCACCTAAACAAAATTAAACAAACTCCACAGGATAAGCCTTTGACATAAGGATGTTGGCATGCTCACATCACGTATTGTAGCACCAGGTTTTAAGTCCCCAGTTTGTTCTCACTTCCAGCTTCCTGCTAATGTGCACCCTGGGAGATGTTAAGTGTGGGCTCAGTGTGGGAGGTCTGGTTCCAATTCCCATATCCCAATGATTGGAGCGATGATCCAGCAGATAAGAGGCATCTGCTTATCTCTAAGCCTTTTTTTAATTTCTAACTCTCATCACGGAAAATGTTTTTTTTTTTTTTTTAAGTGAGAACCAAATAATTAAGAAGGTGTATTGGGTGAAACTGCTGACTGCAATGTTGGCATCACATATAGACACTGATTTGTGTCCTAGCTGATCCATTACCTTCATCATGGCCTGGGCAAAATAGAGTGTTTGGGCCCCCGCCTCCCACATGGGAAACCTTGAAGAAACTCCTGGCTCCTGGCATCGTATGGGCCAGGCCTGGTGGGACAGCCATCTGTAGAGTGAACCAGTACACAGATCTCTTTCTCTGTCTCTGCCTCTCTCTCTCTGTAACTATCACTTGCAAACAAAGAAAAAGAAAAAGGTTTTTAAAAATAATTAATGCTTGGGCCCAGTGTGGTAGCCTAGTGGCTAAAGTCCTCGCCTTGCACATGCCAGGATTCCATATGGGTGCCAATTCTTATCCTGACAGTCCTGCTTCCCATCCAGTTCCCTGCTTGTAGCCTGAGAAAGCAGTCAAAGATGGCCCAAATCCTTGGGACTCTGCACCCGTGTGGGAGACCCAGAAGAGACTACAGGCTCCTGGCTCAACATTTTAAAAATTCATGAGTCAAACAGATTAAACCAGTCCAGGACTTAAAGGTCAGACTGCAGCTTTCAGAATAACACATATGTGTTCAAAAGTGGTTCCTTTTTCTCTTTCTAAAATTGACATAAGAAACTCTAATAGTACCACAAATCTCTTTGGAATATTTTTCGCATCAATATTTACAGTAATTAAGAGGAGAAAACAAGAGCGTTCCTTAATCCACTCAAGTGCAGACATGACTAACCTAGAGCCAGTGTCACAATGAATGGGGAAAGTTGAAAGCATTTCCACTAAAATCCAGAACTGGACAAGGATGTCCACTTTCACTATCGCAATTCAATAGAGTGCTGGAAGTTCTAACCACAGCCATCAGATTAAGAAATCAAGGGATTTAAATCGGAAAGGAGGAAGTCAGATTATCCATATTTGTAACTGACATGATTCTATAAACAGGGGAACCGGAATACTCCACTAAGAGACTAATTAAACTCGTAAGAGTGTGGCAAAGTTTCAGGAACCAAAATCAACACACAAAAATTAATATAGCATATGTATACACAGACAATGACATGGCTAATGAAGAACTTTTAAAATCAGTACCATCCACAATAGCTACAAAAGGATTTAAATACCTTGGAACAAACCAAACCAAGGATGGGGAAGAGCTCCATAATGTACATTACAAGACATTTAAAAATAAATAAAAGATACACGCAAACAAAAAGGAAAAATTTGCCATGTTTGTGGATTGGAAGAATTATTTCAATGACAGCCCATCTAAAATAAAACTAAAATAACAACACTCTACTCATATCTAGAACAAATAATACTAAGGTTCATAATGGAAACACAGGAAACTTCAAATAATCAAAGAAATCCTGAAAATTAAAAATTAAAACAAATATTAATTTAATTAAAAAATTAAAAAAATTCTGCAGCGATCACAATATCAGCTTTCAGAAAATACATAGGACAGCCATAATCAAAACAGCCTGATACCGGCATAAAAATAGACACGTGGATCAATGGAACAGCACAGAAGCCAAGGAATCAATCCATTTTTCTACAATCAATGTGTAACAAATGAGCTAAAATCAGTCTCTGGAAAGAGGACAGTCTTTTCAACAAATGGTGTTGGGAAACTTGGATCTCCATAGGCAGAAACATGAACAAGATCCCTACAATATAACTTACATGGAAATCAACTCTATGGAAAAAGGATCTAAATCTATGCTGTGATGCCATCCAATTACTATAGGAAAATATGGGGGATAACTGCACAGCACTGCCCGTCGGCAGAATGTAAACTATACAACCATTCTGGAAGCCAGCATGGAGATGCCTCGCAAACCTGAAAATAGACTATCGTGTGATACAGCCAATGTTCTCTTCAGAATATCCCAGAGGAAATACAATCAACATGAGACAGGTACCTACTCTCTCACATGTATAGCAGCTCATGTCACAATAGATAAGGTACAGAATCAAGTCAGATGTTCAGCAACCAATGCCTGAATGAAGAAAGTGTAATACAAACACTTTTTGGAATAGTATTCTGCTATTAAAAAAACAATGAAATCCTGCCTTTTGCAACATAATGGACACAATTGGAAAACAATATACTTAGCCAAAAAATAAAAGCCAGCCCTCAAAAGACAAATTTCATGCTTTTCCCTAATATACGCTGTGCCAAAAAGCTAATCCATATGTGCAAAGCTTACATTTTGAAATTTGACTTTTCTTAGCAACTTTTGTTTATACTCCTGAGGAACTCTTTTTTCTACTTGTCATTTTTTGCATTCTTCACATAATGAAGAGTTGAGATGTGCTTGTGCAATGAACTGAAAACATGCAGTCACAAAAATCCAAAGGGGAAAACAAGAGAGTGGAGGAGGGTGGGTGAAGTACCACTGTACTCTCAAATCGGCATGATGAAATTGGTTAATCTTCAATAAATAAAAGAATTTACATTAACAATACAGAGCAATGTTAAATTCAGCTGTTTTGTTAGAAAAGCATTTACTAACATCACTGGGTTTATTTTTAAAATTAGACAAAAGGAAAACTTTTTTTAGGAGGCAGGGGAAACAGGAGAGAGAGAGAGTGAAAGAGAGAGAGAGAGACAGACAGTGTCAGGGTGCTTTCATTCACTGTTTTACTCTCAAACTGCCCAGGAGTCACTCAATGCAGGTCTTCCACATGGGTGGCAACCGTTTCCTGGCACCTGCCAGGACGCATGACTGCAGGGAGCTGGATCGCAGGCACTGTGACACAAGAGGCGGCCATTTCAACTACTGGCTTTCTGATTAGGCCAGATGCCTGCCCCTAAATCCACTGGACACTGTATTTAAGGATTACAAGAAAAAAAAGCCCTCAAAGTATTTGTTATACTAATCATAAATTTATTTTCCAAAGCCTCTATTCCTCAGAATTCTAATATTTATTTTGACTATTTTCTGTTGGCGTTAAGTGTAATCTCAGTGATGTGAGCACATTTATCACAAAACTCTGTTTTAAAAAAACAAAGAGGCTTCGGTTTGACAGATGTGATTTTGATGATCTAGACATTATCACATTTAGCTACTGCGTTTTTCTCCCCTGAATTCAAAAAATTTTACACGTGAGCTATGATTAGAACATGGGACATTAACTTCCTTTTCTGAAACAGTGTTAGAGATATGAAAGGTGATTTGGGGCAGGAAAGAGATTTAAGCATTTCTCTACCTTCATATGCATAGGAAAGTCAGTGCTGTGGTGGGGAAAAGAAATTGTCAATAACTTGAACAAAGTAAGTAAAGTTATTAATAGGCTCCATTATGTGTAGGTGAAATACGTGTGTAGGTCTAGAATGCATGATTACCTAAAGTTTGGTTTTTTTTTTTTTTTTGCACCAAAATAAACTGCGGTTTTAACTTCACTTTACTATGGACTTTTTGAAGCATTTTCACAGAACTCATAAGACACACTATCAGCTATTCTTTCCTCCAAATGTCTTCTACTTGTTTTGTTCAGAATCAGCACACTGAGAGGATAAAAATATTCCCAAGGTCACCAAGTGAATCAATAAACCCAGGAAACAAACTCAAACAATTCCTCTAGTAATCTATTAGCCAGAATCTGTTGCTTCAAGGATAACCTCAGTCCAAAAATGACTAGCTGGATTTGGAAAAATGCCTAATGACTTTTGCAAGCCAGAGCACTGTGCTGTTCAGCTGAACACTTCTTCCTAAATTCTCAGTGCAAAGGAACATGGGGGTCATTACCCCAGGCTGGGGGGCCTGAACACAGACCAGTCCTGCTTAAATGATAACTCTGAAAAGCAGGGTTATGTCTTTCACATCCATGTTCATGATTTCAAAGGCCACACAGTGTTCAGAGACCCTCAGACTAGAGACAGTCCGTTCTTTGTCACAGAACTGTGATTCCAGCAAGAGGTCAGGGTCAGGATACATGGTCGAGGATACTCACGTAGCCTTTGTAGCTAGAATCTGGCTCTGACCCCGTGGGAGTTTTGCTGCGGATGATGCTTCCAGCTTGCTGCGTTGAAAAGTGGCTGTCATCCAGGGCTTTGCCCAGCTGCCGGATCTGGGCCTCCAGGGCACTCTGATCACCTGGAGCATCAACCACAAGAATCCTTACCGGTCATATTGTTTATTTCAAGTTTAATAATCCAGAACAAGTTTTAGACGTTATTTCAGTTATAACAGCAGAGAAAAGCAATGTGGGGGGTGATTATAAAGCAAATTTAGCACTATCATGCTAGTGTGTTAGGCATTTAAATCAGATTAGTGCAAGTGCTTCTCTGAAGGTTCCAGTGGACTGAACACTGCACAGGGGCTCTGCCCTTGGTTCCGAACGCCTTCCCGGGTCTGCTCCCTCTCTCGTCCGTTCCATCTTACACTCAGGATGTTGTAAGCTTTAACAAGGTCTTTAGAAGACTCCGGCATGGTGTCTGCTGCACCCCCAGAAATAGCATGCAGAGGTTGATATGGCCTTTGATTTTCCTTTGTTGCACTTCAGTGCCTGGAAGTACCCGGCCACTGCATCATTCACTTGAGATACAAATTCAAGAGAATAGCTCAGAATAGAAACATCCTGATGATATCATACCAGCAATAACTTCTTCAAAATGAAAAAAAGCATCTTAACCAATTAGAGAGAAGGGGTTAAGTTTTTAGTTATTTTTCTAGGCCAGAATCTTAAAGCCCTTAATTCCTAGCTCATTCTGTTCTGAATCTCAATGCTTTTTTGGCAGAAAGTATAGTGTATGTGACTTTGTATGCATATTGCAGTCTTCAGAATGAACAAGAGGAGCAATCAGCAAACTGCAGCTAGCACTGGGTGCAAGCAGAACAGAATATTGGTAAGCTGGGCTAAACCTGTTTCTGGGAAAAAAAAAAAAGTATTTCTAATTACACATGGCCTAGCGAAGTCTGCCACTAGGAACTGTTTCGAAAACCACCCCCTTTGACGTGATATTTTGCTGCCTGTCCAAACTGTAAGTGCCCCTGTTCCAGGATATCCATCGGGAACTGGTTCCATGGGCCTCTATGGGTGTTAGAATGCACACAAGCTCATCCCTTAAATAAATGGGCTAGTACTGAAATGTGACATATGCACATCATGTCTGGATAAACCGTAATGCATAATTCCAGAAAACGCTATGTAACAATTGTTTTACTGCACTGTTTACAGAACCATTGCCAAGGCCATCTGTACACATCTGGAACAGATGCTATTTCTTCCAGAATGTTTTCAGTCCACAGTCAGTTGAATTTGCAGATGTGCAACCCACAGACACAGAACTTGTGTCTATCAAGAGTGGTGTGCGCATGTTAGCGACCTCATGATTTAACATCACATCACTGTGTTCAAAAGCTCTTCTCCTAACCCTCACTCTCATCACTGACCCGGAACTGCAGTTTGCCTGATACAAAACCAGGCAAGCATAGTGGCATTTCCCTGTTTCTTTGTTGGGTTAATCTAACAAACAACAGATTTTTCTTCCTTCAAATTATTTTGAGGTAATACTTTTTTTTGACATGATATAATTTTTAGAACTAAAATCTGGTCTCACTACTATAGGTAGCACTTGAGGGGGATGAAGTGGTTGATGTCCCTAGGGTCCCTTCTGCAGGTTGTGAGATGTGAGCTAAGAACCTGTATCCTAATTTCCCACAGGGGAGTGCTGCCGTCCCAGGGAGCTGGCATGTTATGGGCCGAAAAGAACATGAGTGTCAACGAGAACAGGAGATCTCAAAGGCTTTCTCTTGTCATATTTTCTGCTGCTGTTGGGCATACGGGTGTGATCACCATCTCACAAGGGGAGAAGCTATTTCATTGTATTTGATTATCGAAATTTTATTGTTGGGATTGCTTGATCAGCTGTTTTTCTGAGTACAACAGGAAGAGAAGAAGGCTGTGCCTAACATGCCCAAGCTAGAAAGCTGTGAGAGATCCAGTAGATGTGCCAAGAGCCTGGGTACAGGTGATGGAGCAGGAAAGATGGCTCGCTGCCGCCTTGGGTGCCTACCAGAGACATTTTTGATGGCATTTTCTGTGAGTTTTACATAGGCCTCGGGGCTTTCAGGGATCATAACATCTGCAAAGAGAGCACAGTCTAAGTTGACAGCTAAGTTCTAGGAACCTTGGTTTCCTTGTGATTAAAATATAACTCTTCTAAGGGAAAAAGGAAATGAGCCATTCTGGACCCATGGTCCCTGAGCGCAGGGAGCACAGTGCATCTCCTCACACAAGGCTTTCTACAGTGAGTTCTAATAAGAAACTCAAGTGAGTTACCAGCATCTCACAAGCCAGGCACAACCACAGCACTAACGTATCCCAAAATAATCCCACAGAGTGAGCGCTATTCCTCTTTACAGTATAAAACAGCAACACCAACCAAGATCCAGAGGAATTACACTACTTACCCAATTTTAAATAGCTAGTGACAGAACTCAGATTTCAATTCAGATATTCAGACTCTATCATAGTACTGTCCATATATTTCTATATGAGCCACACAGGTAATCTTACAGGATTAATAATCATATTGGAAGAGCAAGATGACCCATGAGATTAATTTGATTGTATTTTACTAAACCAATATACTCACCTTATAACATGTAATCAACATAAACATTATTGCTATTTTGCATTCTTTGTGCTAAATCTTTGAAATGTGTCTACCTGCTAAGTGCATTTTGTACAATTCATCTCAGTTTTCAGTGTCACATTCCTGAGCTCAGCAGTGACATGTGGCTGGCTGGTGGCTACATGGAGGACAATGCTGCAACCAGTGTCATATGCTGACAGGAAAACAGAAATTAGAAAAAAAATCATTTTTATTTTCAGCACATTTTCATATGCTTTGGAATCCATATTTTCTTTAGGAATAAGCAAAACTGCCCACGGATAATCTTACAAAGACTGTATGAGACGACAAATGCTACCTATAAATCTCTATCTATTCTTATCACTTTCTTACACTCTGCCTATTTCTCTGTCTACCACTTCATCAAAGGCTGCTAGGGATTGCGTCTCTCGTTTCCCTCTGGATAAGCTACCTTTGTGACTATCTTCATTCACTTAGGGCAGTTACTACCTATGTGGGTATAATGCCCTAACCAGGACATCCAGGTCTTGCACTTCAGACTCGTGTATCTGTTCCCTGATTTTTGTATTTGGACATCGCTCAAGCACCTCAGATGCAGTAGGTGCATAACTGAACTCAGACCCTCCCCTAACTCAACACTCTGTCCTTTTGCCCAGCTACAGCACAGTGTTCTCTCCCTTTATTGTCCTCAGTCCCCAGGATCGTCTGCATCTTTCCCCGAAATGCCCAGCTAGCTATCACCTTCCTCTCAACCAATGCAGCCGACCAACACGTTGGCAGGTTTGTCTCATGATTTCTCATCTCTTCCACTTTCCTCTCTATCCTCCCATACTGCCTCTTTAGTTCAACCTACCATCCCACTTCTATTCCTAATATGTTTTACTCCCAGCAGGATACAGATACAATGTTTGATCATATCCCCTCCAACCTGATGTCCTGCTGGGACTCCTTGCTGCCTTCAAGATAAGCCCTAATTCCTGGACAGGTTGCTTTATGATGTGGTGTTTGTTTTCTGGCTTAATCTCTATTTAATTCATTCATTGCCACCCTATCTCCAGCACTGTTATTCGGAGGAAATCTGTGATGACCCAAAGCACTGCACCTGATCACAAAGTTGGGCCAGCCTCCAGCTCCTATCTTCCCCTGAAGGCTTCCACGTCTACTGCTTTCCCATCTATTCTTAGCTCAACAGTTTCTTCCATTTTTTTTTGAAAAGGAAAGGAATCGTGTTAGTGCTTGACAAAGGACTTCTCACCTATTACTATATTAAATGTGTACTAGATCAATGGCAAGCTAATTTTTGTATGAGATAATTACATTGTTTCTAACTGTTGGCTCATGTATAATTTTCCCTACTGGGAGAGGAAGACAATGGAGAGAAAGTCATTGTAGTGATGTTTCCCTACATCAATAATTCCCTTTGCTTTTCCTCAGGCTGGGTCTCAGGTCAGGTGCTTTCCTACCTGACAAGCCGGGAGCACCTCTGAGGTAGAAATCTCTGTCTTCCTGGCCCTCCTCATCCTCAGAGGGTAGGGTTCCGGACACTGCAGACTCCAGGTCACGACTGAGGTCATAGTCATGGTCCCACTCCAGGGGGATGGAGTCCACGCTGGCTGGGGTGTCTCGGCCGGACCGCTCACTCCGAAGTGGCTGGGCCAAGGAGAGCGAGGGGTTGGAGGATGGTTGTGGTGAGGGTGCCGTATCTGCAGATGGCTCCTGCCAGCGCAGGTCTGAGAGAGCTGTGGAGTCTGCAAGGTCCAGCTCCTGGTCAGAGAGGTCAAGTTCATCTTCTGGTAGCTAGAAAGAAATTCAAACCAGGTAAGTGACTGGAGGGCTCAGCTCCCAGCATGACCCAGGCCTCGATTCTCAGCAAATCTCCATGATCAAGTCCCTTGGTCCATTGTCTACCACTTGGGTATCCCTTTAAACTTTCTACCAATTTATCAAGAAGAACCTTGCGAACACACAGAAAATGTCTGTGGATCAAGCTGTATAAGCCTTAGATTCATTATTGAAAAAGTAGGAACTATATTAAAACCTACTTCAAAGAGCTGATACTTCAATGAAGTAATGCCAAACAAAGCAACTTAGCAGCACAACTGAGCTCAGCTCAGAGCAGCACACCAAGAGCAAAAAAAAAAAATGTCCTTTTAACCATGTGTCCAGACAAAAGATGTATTCAATCATAGCAGATCCCAAATTTGTGCATCCTTTTCAGTGAAGCTATGCTTATGGTAGCAACCAGGAAAGCAGAAGAAAAACAAAACGAACCTCAATGTAACCTCATCAAATGAGCAGCTGTTAATGTTGCTCACCGTCACCTTTTTACTGATTCAAGAGGCTACTTGATTCTCCATAGAAAATCATGCTATGTACTCTTGAAGTAAGCATATATCTATATAGCTATCAGTTCATCCAGGACTTTAAGTGATTTTCTACAAGGTAGTGACTTTTGTAAACCAGTTTTACAGTTGAAGAGCCTAAGGAAAGAAAGGGAAATAACCTTGGTTATAAAGCCAACACATGTCATAGCCAGTGCTGTGGCATGCTGGACCAGGCCACTACCAGTGGCACCAATATAATATATGGGTATTGGATTGAATTCTAGCTGCTCCACTTCCAATCCAACTCCCTGCTATGGCCTGAGAAAGCGGCAGAGGAAGGTCCAAGTCCTTGGGCCCCTGTACCCATGTGGGAAATCCAGAGAAGCCTCATGGCTCCTGCTTTGGGTGGGCCCAACTCTAGCAGGTGCAGCCAACTGGGGAGTAAATCAGCAGATGAGGGATCTCTCTGTCTCTTCCCTCTCTCTAGAACTCTGCCTTTCAAATAGCAATAAATCTGAAAGAAAAATAAAACTATACTCGTCTAAGTTAGGATTGAGGACCAGCATTCTGGCTCCAGGGGCTGAGATCTCACCCAGTATACAATACCACACAATTTGTTCTCTGTAGATGCAATAGCAATGGAAACAGCACATGGTACATACAGGCAGGCGCATCAGCTTCCTGTGGTATCTTTCCACGTGCCCGAAGACAGTCTGGCAGTACCGCCTCAGCTCATCCAACTCTTCCTCAATGACTGCGGCATCCAGGGGCTCACTCTTTTCTATCAGCTGCTCTCCTTGGGCAATTATCTGCTCAATCTTATTGTGGTTCAGGGAAATTTCCTGCTGGAAGGCCTAGGAAACACAAGTCCCATGCAATTTTTTTTAAACTCACATTGATATAAAATAGTAACATTAGCATTTTTTCAGACTCTGCAGGGAGCACCGGATTGATCAAATACAGTGACATATCATGAAGGTGTTAGTCTCTGGAGTAAAGCATAAACATTTGAAGTCAGAACCCAAGTCAGAAAAACACATTTAGAATTTCACAGCCAGGAAAAGACTCCTGAGTAATACAAATCATTACCATGGACAGAGAGATCAATGACACTGATAGGACATCCTGGAAGAAAGCCACATCACTCTGAGAATGAACTTGGCATTCTAAAGAAATAGTCAGAATATGATGATTTTTGGTTGTTCTGATCATACAGCAGGCATGCTTAGGAGAAGCCATCCAACAATGTCACAAATTCTTCTCAGATGGAAACAGGCACAGTCCCAATGATGTGCAAACCAAGAGGTGCTGAGGAGAGTGTCTGGACTTATCCTGCGTGGTTCAACATAATTTCAGAGAGGCTTTGGGCACGAACTTTAACTCAATACAAAATTCAGTTCTGGAAGAATCAAATGTATCTAGCCATCAAGGAGGCCACCAGAAGAAGGGTGGTGATCAGTTCCGCGAATCTGGCACAGTCCAAACAAGGTAAGATTCAACTGCCCCTTGGTAGAAACAGACAACTTAGATAACAGTTTGCCCATTAGATGACTTGCGGAGGTGGATGGGGCAAAGCAGTTGAGAATAGCAAAGTTTACTGTGTTGTGATTTCTTCCACCCCAGAAGCTAGGATTAAGGATACTTTCTTCATCTGATTATAGAATTCAAAATATGATGCACAAAATAACTGCTCTTTTAAGACATGGTATCTATATGTTGTGGAAAAAAAGAATTTTCAAAAGCTGCCTTGCAAGTTTTCAAATTATTAAAGACTCTGTCTTTAAGGAAACCTACACAGCTAATATGTATCCCTCCTACTCAAGTCTGTAGGTAACCAATGTACAGTAATTATATATAATTATTATATATATAAAATTGATCTGACATCAAAGAATGCACAGCAGGCAGAACAAAATTCCAGCCCATGAGAGGGGTGCTGTTTGGTATGTGGAGGTCAAACTACGTGGAGGTGCTAGGAGCTACTCAGAAGTGGCACAAATACCCTTAAATAAGATCTGTAAAACTTGGGATTCAAATTAAAAATCAAGAGTTTGCATGCTAAACAGTGGTTGTATCTAGGTAGTGGCTTATTATTTCAATACTTTGTTCCCAAATTTCTTTTACAGCAAAGAAACAATTATTTTTTATTTGTAAAGAAGAGCCTGCACTGTGTTCTCAAAGGGATCTTTCAAACCTTTCCGTTTCAGACTTTCTTCACGTTCACAAGAGAAAAAACAACCCATTACCTTGAGTTGCTTTATTTTCGCTTGAACATCACATTCAGAAAAGTGCTCAATATTAGTAAGTTGCAGATCCATTTCTGTTAGCCAGACCAGAATGTTTTCCCGAGCAGTCTCAAACTCCTCACGCTGGCCAATGAAGTGCTGGGTGCGAGGGGAAAATAATAATACCGTCAAAGTCCGCAGGAACATACTGAGGTGGCACAGCCAGTTGCAAAATGCTTCTACAAAGTCACAGGAAAGCAACGGAAATGTCACTGCATCACGCCCCCGCACACCTTGCTGCCCTCCCAGTCCACATCAACACTGGACTGCGTCTCCGTGTAGTGTTGCCATGGCTGGTCCTGGGCCTCTGAATCACAGAGGCAGGATACAAACCTTGAGTCTGCGCAAGATGGAGGCCACGCGCTTCTGCAGGTTGTCCCAGCGCTGGTTGGCCTCGTGCACCCTCTGCTTCAGGCTGCACTGGGAGTCTGTGCGATTCTCCCTGGCCAGGCGGCGGTACTGTTTGTTGATGAGCTCCAGCTGGGTCAGGCTCTCGTGCACCTGGCGCTGGAAAGCCTACGGCAATGGAGAAGCATGTGGTCAGAGCTCTGTGAGTGGCTCTCAGGCATGGTTCATGCTGCCCTGAGACCGGGAGGATGTGACACGACCAGGCAGAAGGACAGGACAATTTCTAAGTAAGAGGAAGGTACTTCAAAAATTCTTGGAAAGTCAACCTAAAAGTTATGTTTATTTTGGTATAAAAAATATCTTAAAATGCATTCATGGTTTTTCCACCATATGTATTTTTCCACAGACTTTTTGAAGACCATTGGTATACATGGATTTCCAAATTTGCACACCAATAAACTTTGTTGTTTTCAATTGCATTTGTCCATGAACTTTTTGAAGCACCTTTGTATTTCTATGACTTTTAAAACAGCAAACAACTTGAAAACAAATTTTTACTCATAAACTTCATGAAATGGAATGTGTTTCGAAGTGTGAGTTTAAAATGTCCAATATATCTAATCTACAATAGATGTTTCTTTATTTGTAAGATAGGTAATCTACTGAAAATCTACACATTGCCTCAATTCCTTTGTTCTATACAAAATTACAATCATTTTTATAGCAGACTCTCCAAGTTCAAGCTATTATTAACTTTCAAGAAAAAAAAACTTAGCAAAATCTAGGTAATCTTACATTTAAATAAAATTTTGAACACGATTCATTTATTTTTTTTTTCCTATGAGTTATTCACACTTTTTAGAGAATTTGGTGGAACAAGTATACCACACTCTATGATAGTGGATGTTTTCTGCTTTTCTTAAATTCTGTTGTTTATTTGAAACGGAGGGAAGGAGGAGAAGAGGGGGTTAGGCTGAGAGAGGGAGACAGGAAAAGGGAGAGATAGAGAAGAGGGGCTGGGGGGCGGGGAGGAGGGCTGAGAGGGAGGAGAGGGGAAAGAGGGGATGGGGCAGAGACAAGGAACTTCCACATTCGTCGATTCAACCCCACCAGAGTGCATAGAGCAGACAAGGCCGAGTCAGGAGAAATTCAGGAGCCTGGAACTCAGGCTGGGCCTTGCACATATAACAGTTCAGTTGCTTTCAAGGGTGTAGAGTAAGCAACAAGCTGGAATGGGAAGTGATCCCTCTGACCTGCACTCTGATCTGGGATGCAGACATTCCAAGGTGAGAGTTGTTTGTCATTCAATCGGCCCCTCTCAACCCTAACTTTCCACAGTTTAGAGAAGGTGAAAGTAAACACTGCTTGATAGAGGAGCCTGATGTCATAATCAAATCATGATTACCCCCCCTAAAAAAAACCTTACTTGATTCATGGCTGATTTTTATCCTAACTTATACCAAACATTTTTATAACTAATTAATTTGGATCGTTTTCACCGAAATCCCCAAATTCTCTCTTTTTGGGGGTAACACATTTCTGCTTCTAAAACAATTTCCTTTTAGAGTTGCTTTAAGAGCCTACATTCTACCTCTTATTCTCTAAAACTTTAAGTGCCATCTTCTGTTCTGTATTTCTACCACAAAGGAAACTGTGAAGCAAATTAAGCTTCAGTCACTGCTAATGTCATGCCTGCGTTTGCCTAACTGGGTGATGACACTGCGCCAGGGCAGGTGTCCCAGCCTACCCTAGCTATCCTGCATATCCAGGTCACTCCGTGCGTCTGTCTTCAAGAACAACTGGATTATTGTGATTTAGTTGTCTCTTGAAAGACAAGAGCAACTGTGAGGTTAAGGAAAAATGATGAGGTCCATCAGTATAAAACTGATTCTAACATCTCACTTTTACTACAAATCTGACAGTCTAAAGTAGCGTCAAGAAAATCCTCACACCACCCACCTTCTGGAATAAGCCAATTATAAGAGGCTTAACCTTAACAATGCCGAGGATAAGATGCCACACGGCTGTACTTCTAGTAGTGCTGCTTCACAATGGGGTCACCTGGAATCTACTATGAAGTTTATTATGGCTTTTAACTAGCTTTGCTGAGTGAAAGCCTTTTACGTAGGGATTTTTTAAAAATGGATTTAGTGGTATTGTCATATATAAATCCATTCAAGCATGATAGCTCAGCTAGTATTGATTTATTAGTATTGAGTTTACTAGATAGATTCCTATTATTCTTAAATTTGAAGCCTCACAGGACCAAAAAATAAGCTTTACATGCTCCACAACAGCCACTGCTAAATGCCTGGTTGTTTGTTACAAAGTTGGAGAGCAAACCAAACCAAAAACGAACAAAAAGAAAACAGGGTTAGGTTTGTAGTCTTAGTTCTAAACACATTGAAGACCATGAGACAGCGTCAGCAGCAGAGAGATGAGGACAGCACCTGTTGGCTGTCAGCATCCTGGAGCACACATCCGGCTGCCAGTGGGAACTGAAAGTGAAAGCAGCCTCCTATTGAAGCTGTATCGTGTGTGAAAATCAAAGGCAGCTAAGTCAGTTCCATCACTTCACAGTGACAGGAACCAACTGTTGCCCTCCTTATCATCAGAGTTACACTACGCTGTGTTTAACCAGTATATACTTGGAAAGGCTTGGTGGCTCAAGAACGACACTGCTGTGAATCTTATGATCAGAAGTGGATTTTGATGAACACGCTGAATTCAACTCTGGAGACAACGATTTTAACAGTGGTTACATAAGTATATGTGTGTGTGAGATTGTGTATGATAACATACATCACAGAAGAACTAGAGAATTGAGTCAAAAGATATTTCTGCTATGGTGCAAAAAATTTGACACCTATGCAAACTCCTATAGATAGGCAGACAAAGAGTTATGTAATAATTACATTAAAAATCAAGAAAGTAGAATTACAAGTTAGGTTTCTATAGTATGGAAAGCCATATTTGTTAGAAAGGATGGCTGGTGGCAAAATTTTCTGAATTAAAAAATTAATTTTGAGAATTAGGAGGGAATAATGATATGTGTTTTCTAATACAATTTCTCTTAGTACATTTTGGGTAATTCTGCTCCGTCCCTTGTTGCCTCTGAAGTTACAGTAAAGGTGACTACAAAGTCACCGACTCAGCTGTTGGCACCAGTGACAAATGACATGTGGGTGGACAGCTAATGCCTTGCAACACTAAACTACCAGTTGGCCACTTGAATTTAAAAAAGAAAAAAGAATGAACTGTTTGGAAACAGGCATCACCTCAAATTTCTTTAGTTCCTCCTTGGCGACTGTGTACAACACCCCAGACGAGCTTGGGAAAGCAGCTGTCCTTTCTGAAGTCTTCAGCCAATCTTCAAAACGAGAATAGTCATCCAGAAACTTCTGCCATAACCGCCAAGTCTCTTCAATTCTGACAGAAAAACACGGATTCTGATTATTTCGGGCTGCTTGCACGCTGGAGCCCTGTCTGGCCCCTGAATCGGATTAAGGGTGCCCAGTTAAGCAGCTGCTGGTCCAAACAATAGCTGTGCCTTGAGCCAACTTTGAACGGAGGAAAAAGAGACAACTGTGGGAGCTAAAGGTCTTAAAAAAAAAAAATAAACAAACAAAAAAACATGTCCTGAAGCTCTGGGTTTGAAATCAAACTAAATGTCATAATCACCTCACATGAACTATCTCGGATGTCCATAAGGTTAGAAATACAATGTGTTTACAGTGTCCACTCAGCTCGCAATTCCCCTGATCGAAAACTGTGCTTGAAAAGTCCAACATCAACCTAACCCTGACAAAAGTCACGCTGCGACAGCCAGTCCAATGGAAAGTTCTGAAGAGTCGGCCCAAGAGCTAACGCTCATGTTTTCACTGATTCGGCAATTGCGTAGAATATTCTGCCGATCTTTTTTTAAGACAATTTTTTTTCTTTCTTTATTTCAGACTTACCTATCTATTTATTTTTAAGAGAAATAGAGCATGAGAGAGACAGAGGAAGAGAGTTTTTTTTTTCATGATAGGGTTCCATAGTGCTTAAAGATAATGTATCTTTTATTATCATTCAATTTCTAATTGAAGAATACTATTCTTTTCCACCATTAGTTCTGTAACTTGTTGTAATTGTCTGGCAAACATGGCCCACATTTGTCTGTAGTTCCTCACCTTTTAAATGAGCTTTACAAAAAATTATAAAGAAAGATAAAAAAAACTATTTTCTGTACTGTATTTAAACTATTAGGTGAGATATTAAATTGCTGCATTTATTTCTAAATTATTTTTATGCCTGCAAGAGTATTTTCAAAAAATTTGTAGAAAAAAAAATCGGGGGACAAAAAAATTGAGATCCGCTCACAATTTTTTCATAAACATTTTCCATGAAATTTTGGAACACCCATAAAAAAGCTATGGATTTCAAAATGCTTTGTCCCAAAATGAACTTACTTCTTTCATTCCCCTTTTTAATGAATTTTCTGAAGTGACCTCAATGCTTATTTTTGCAACCAAATATAGTCAATGGTAAGTTAGGGGAGGGAGGCTATTTTGGGACATCTTTACCAAAAGGACTCAGTCCCCAGTTGAGAGACTGGATGATTTATTGCCTGTGTGGTCTTTCCTCTGCCCCCACAGCTATAACATCCCAGCTCACTTGAGTCTCCTCTCCATGGACGTGGCACAGATATTTCTCCAGCGCCGGTCCAGGTTCCGTGTTGCCTGCTGGATGGAGTCACACTCGGCGTCAGTGGCGCAGGCGTCACAGTCATGCAGCAGGACTTCACACAGGTTGAGGACCGAGGCCACCCCGGTGCTGTGCTTTTCAATGTCTCTCTGAAGCTCCTGCAGGGCAAGGCCACAGGCTTTACCTGACAGACGCATATCAATGGATGGAAGATACAGAGCCATACCACCAACGGGCAAATGCAAGGCTGGTTCTTGGCAAATACTTCACTTCCTCATTTGTGAAATCCAGCAAGCTCAAAGGTATGAGAAAACCAAACCAGAAATATGCTGGCTATGTGAGCAATGTTGAAGTACAAACCAAATAAATGAAGTAGGCTTCACCAAGACTAAAGTTAACTTCTTTACGTATGTTACTGGGGAATCTGATAAAACATCGTCTAAAGTTACCTTGAACATACGAGTCGACACAATTAAGTCTACAAAGATTAAGCACATCAACAAGAAAAACCACAAACTCTACATAGGAAAAATGAGAAAATATTTCCTTGTAATTTGATCTGTCCATTCTGGTGGCAATTGGGAATCACATCCCAATACAGACAGATTATCATTTATTTCTTACAACATGATTCTTAAAGAGTAAACATTTTGCAGAACCGTGTTTAAACATTTTCCACAAAGGAAGCAAAAGTATATATGACATGACTAAAGTGGATGAAATATTTACTTCCCTTTACATTTTAAAATCATGCTTTGTCAATACAGGCTGCTGACCAGCATTCTATGAGCAAGGGATCAGATTGCAATAGCTCCTTCCTTTGCCCCAAGTTGTGAGGTTGGGATACGAACCAGGATGTCTTTACCTTTAACCAACGGCATAAACTTTTTCATTACATTTGAAATTGCAGTTTTGAAAAACTATGTGCATAGTGGGATATTTTAGAAAGTCAGAAGTGGCTGGTCCACCCACCCATTCCTCTTTCCCAGGGAGTGGACCAACTCTTTGGGAAGTATCCCTCCTCCGGCACACTGGCCACTGGCTCCAGGCTGGAAAGGTGATCCCCAGCCCCCAGGGAAGATATCATCAGGACTTTCCTTCACTTTCATCTGGAAAACAACCTCTTCTTTCGCCTAAGTTCAAGATTCTTCTCCTCTGCTTTCACCTTCATATGACTGTGACACACCTACCTTTTATTAGCTTCCTGCAATGAGTGAATAAGGCGTAAGCTTGTGAGATATGTAGGTACTTCATCAATATCATAGAAAATGAAAGTCCAAGGTGAGTTTACAGCAGGTGTTAGGGCGTAACAGGTTGACTACACCTGGAACAAAGGCACCCCATGCTGGAATGTCTCAAGCCCTGGCCATGCCATGGTGCTTTCAACTCAGGTTCCTGACTGCATTCCGGGAAGCAGCAGATGATGGTCCAAGTGGTTGAGTCCCTGCTATCCATGTGAGAGACCTGGATAAAATTCCTGGCTGCTAGCAGCAGCCTGGCTTGAACCTAGCTGTTTCAGGCACATGAGGAGCGAACAAACAAGTGGATGATTTCTCTGTCTCTTCCACCTTTCAAATAAATCTTTTTGAACAGATACATTTGTTTTGGTGTAGAAAACATGAAATCCATGCATATTGTTTCCATTAGAGGCATTGTTACAAAGTTTTAGAAGATTCTCATGGACGTGGATTTCAAAAATGTATTGCACTAAAATTAACTTATCTTTTTATTATATTCTATGCTAGATATAGAGGCAGACGGAGGGGGCAGAAAGCAAGAGAGAGAGACAGTCAGAGATGACGAAGAATCAGCTATGTGAAAGCCACTGCTACTTTCCAGGGGTGCATAGCAAGAGCCAGGGGTCACTAGCAGAGCTGAAATTGAGCTCAGGCCCTCTCAGAAGGGACCTACACGGCTATGATGAGGCCCTACATCAGCCCCCATCCTATCCTTTCAGAAATTCTATTACCCATGAACAGTTTTGTACCACTGTGCTAATGAAAGGTTTATAAAGTCATACGCTTTAAATAATTTTCTATTTGTTGAAGGCTGTTTGGGGGAGAAGTGAGATTTCATTCATTCTGGAAATCTCAAAGATCTTTAAATTCCGCATGTCTGGGAAATTTACAATGGGGTGACCGAGGATCGTTTTCCCAGTTTTTCTGGGCGTTGGTCGGGCCTTTTTGATTTTGGAAATGTATGTTTCTCATTAGGGATTTTTTTTAAAGTTGTCACTTTGATCATTTATTTCTCGTGATTTTTTAAAATTATTTTTGAGTGTTTGCAATAATTTGTGTTTGGAAATTCCTGTTCTCTTCCTTTGATCTTATTATTTTTCCTTTCTGTTTTCACAGATTTATGCTTTAGATTTGTTTTGTGGAAGATAGTATCAATTCTGAATATAACTTCAAAAACATAATAATAATAAGCCATGCAATTCCTTCATGAACGCAATCTCTCATCTCTGGGGGGCATGGCTATTTGCTTGTTTTTCTCTTCTATATATATTTAAACATGAATTAGGCACTGGATGCCACACTGGATGCTCCACTTAGAGCATGCCATGCAGGAGGCTCTCTGATGGGAGAGTAAGGCTGGAGAACAGCTTGGTGTTGAATTCTCTTAGACATGGCTACCTTGTCTGGCCAGTTGCTCCAGGGAGCATCACTTCTGTCTCTCTGCTGTGGTATAATCCTGACACCTGACACTGTGGCGGTATTGCTGGGACAGGGTGCCAGGAGTACACCATTTAGTATAAAGACTTACAGTTTGCTTCTTCAGTTTTAATTCCATGGCTCTACACTCAGTGGTTGCCAAGGTCCCTCCACCCTGCCTTTTCTATAGAGGAATTGTGTGGTCTGCTCCCAGTATAGAAGAGTAGCCTGGCTATCTGGGCTTAGGATGGGTCACCTAGACTGACCACTCTTTGTTCACATCATGAGCACATTTTAAAATCTTCTACTTGAAAGTTTGACAGTGTTTCTGTTCTCAGCTGCACCTGCTCTCTGCTCTCCAGTACTCTGGGAACTCTGCAGCACAAATATACTTTCCACACCTTCCATTCTGCTGTTGTCATCACTATTCAACGGTATACTTGCTGTCTTCCAAAATTCTATTGACTACCTGCAAGTGCTAGCACCCTGTAGAGGCACCAGTTTGTGTCCAAACTGCTCCACTTCCAATCCAGTAGCCTGCTTATAGCTTGGGAAAGCAAGATTCTATTTCCGTGTTAGAGACCCAGAAGCAGCTCAGATTAGTTCAGTTCTCGCTGGTGTTGGCCACTTGGGGAGTGAACAGAAGACGAGTGATCTTTGTCTCTCCTAATCTCTGTAAGTACGCCTTTCCAGAACAAATTTAAAAACAAAAACAAAATTATCTTGACTTTTTCTCATAGTCTCTTCCATTTGCCATGATGGATTTTGACTTTGTTTAATTGCCATTTTTCTATTATTTCATTGGAGTACTAGTTGCAAGAGGGATAATGAATACATAGTGTAAATTTACCATATTTAACCAGATATTGCCTTAACTTTAAAACATTTGCTAAACCACAATATGTACCATTTGTGTTTTAATTTTACTTAGCAGACACCTAATTCCAATTTTTTCCAGAAGAATTTGGGGAATTGGAAGTCAACCATGACTCCAATGGTTCAATCAACATCATCGTGCATCACATAATTTTTTTCTACTTTATAATTTTTACCATCATGAAAACTGAAAAATACTCTAACAATGTTTAAAAACAGTGCAATTAATTTAAATATAATACCCAAAGCATACAGCCAGATTTTGATGTCTATTCGCACTGGATTACTTAGAATTTAAAGTCAAATCATACATAAACCACTTTACAGAATTTTAAAGTGCATTAAGTAACTTGAATAGGCACATTTTGTAGCGTTTTGAAGTTAAGCGATTTGGCCATCATGGCCTAAATATAGTGGAAGGAACTAAAGTTGGGAAGGACTTATTGAAGTCCATCTACAGGGGCAATGATACTTGTCCTGGGAACTCATGTTGTTTACTGTGGGAATCGGAAATCTGACATTCTTGGAGAATAAACAGAATGAATGGGAAGTGGAAACTTGTTCTGTGTGCCTGCTTGAGAGCCATCCCCTTTTGCTTTGTTGGGCTTAACATCATGCTCAATGATGACTCTGCTACATACATGATCAAGAAACTGCTACATGGTCTGCAGGCCATGTGGTCCTCTTTGAAAAACAAAAATAGATTAAACTCTAAAAATGCTAAGTAAGCCTTGCAGTGTTTCTACACAGACAAAAGGGACTCCTTTCCAGGTGTATGATCTTCTGTCACCTGCTTTAAGCCATTTATGGAAACTCAGCTGTTCTATCACCAGGGAATGGCTTATTGATATACCAATGACACGTAACCTTAGGGCAGCACCAGCCTGCCTCCATATAACTTTCCTTCCTCTCTAGTTCTCTCTAACTTCCTCCTGATCTTTCACTCCAAATCATCATCTTCTTGCCAGCTTGGCATCCCAGGCAGGAAAACAGCAGATATTCCCTGTGTTACTAAGGGAAGATTGGTGGTTCTAAGTTATACCTGCTGCTCATTAAGCTTCTTCTGTATTTCTTCTGAGTTACAGGAATCGTAGATTATGGGTTTGGCAAGCTCGGACTCGATGTGAGCAAGCCAAGCTCTCAGGCTCCCCATGTTCTTATCGAGCTGCTGCACAGCAACCAGGGTCTCCTTCAGCTTCTTCACCCTGAGGGTAGAGAGGGCAAGACATCCAGGGTCAGGCAGAGGCTCCATCCATGTTGCCCTGGGTGATCCTGGCCCAGCCACCTACTGGCTGTGCAACTTTGTTCAAGTGGTGCAATGTTCCTGTCTCTGTTTTATTATTTATAAAATGGGGATTTTTGTAGAGTATAAGTGTTCTTGTGAAATTTAAATAAATTTTACACGGAGTTCCCAGTATATGAGAAACAATCATAATTGGAAATTATTATTCAACACAGCTGCAAAAAAAATAAAAGGCTGGAGAAACCTTAGTGCTGTCCCCCAAAATATTTTGAGGGATACATATTAGATAAAATTGTAACAGTTCTGCCAGAGTGGATTACATAGCTACCATTTTGATAACAATCAAATAAAATTTAAGTTCCAAAAGATTACACACCAGCACACTTGTGACAGAAGAAAACACAGTTAAGATAAAGTGTAAATGAGAAACCACGTGCACACAGAGCAGCTTGAATCTCACCAATGACAGGCCACACTTACAGCACCTGAGGGCCCACTGGATTATGAACAATGGGTAGATACATGGTCTGCAGCTACCCAGTTGTCCACATCAGAGCCAGGTGTGGCACAGTACTCTAAATGGAACACTTTTAAATCTCCATTCCACATCTCTTCCAGGATGCAGAAACACTTTGACACTATCATCCATCTAATATTCACATACAAAATCTTAAGTGTAAGATGCTAGGAGGCAACTACAAAAAAAGGCCTAGTTTTTTTTTTTCCCCTTAAGAACTGTATAATCTGATGGAAGATCCAGACATGGAAACAGCAAAATATAATACAGTGAACCAAGCATCTGGTTTACAAGCAGGCAGACATCAACTTTGGCCATACTCTGTACAACTTCATTCATCCCTTTATTGTTTCTACAAATGTTCATGGTGTTAGGTATACAGGCTGCTAGTTGATGGAAGCACAGTGATATTAATGGCTCATCATTGACATTAAGGATCTTACACTTTGATGAAAGAGAAATGAAGAGGTAACTTGAGCTCTCGAGAGGCAAAGCACATATGGTCTAAGGAACAAAGGAAAACCACACATTTGATGGCAACTAAAGTGATGCTGCCAGCGAGGTCAGAGCTGTAGGACAGAGAACAGAACCGGAGAAAGGACTGAGCTGTGAGATAGGAGGTGGTCTGAGATAATTAAGGTCCTCTACGGGCATGGTAATGCATCTCTATGCTGTTTCAAAGAGAGTGAAAGTATGCCAAGACCTACTAGCAGAGAGATGCTGAGCTCAATTCTGGTTTTGTTTATGTGATTTTGAAAATATGGACATTTGAGAAGCCAGTTCAGGAATGAAGAAGCATCCCAACATTTTTAACAAATGTCTACACTAGGGAACCCATGGGCACAGAGGTCAGGATGGAATGGCTAAACTCATGAATAGGCATGATGCAAGACAGAAGCAGTTAAAAACTACACACTATTCTGTAAGGCAATACAGTGGAAAATGCCTTCAGAATGTATAGGAAGAGGAGCAAGTTCACGAGGAGTCGTAGGGGCCAGGTAGAAATATCGGAAACAGTGGCTATGTGATCCAGAAGGAAGGAATCTATGACATCAGCTTAAGCATGGTCAATAT
This sequence comes from Ochotona princeps, assembly GCF_030435755.1. Classification (NCBI taxonomy): domain Eukaryota; kingdom Metazoa; phylum Chordata; class Mammalia; order Lagomorpha; family Ochotonidae; genus Ochotona; species Ochotona princeps. Next base: position 13,004,505 of record NC_080832.1, on the reverse strand, counting down.
GAAACTGAATGAGGTCTATTTTCAAAGGTTATGGAATAAAACGATTAGGCATTCAAGTAGAGGAGTAGGAGTAGGGAGAAGGGGAGCAAGTGCTTGTCCCAGTGTTAAGACAGCACTTGGACTCATGCATCTCATCAGAAGTGCTCCAATTAGAGTACCAGCTTAACATCCACTTCCAGTTTATTGCTAATGTACAGCTGTTATCACCCCTGTAGGAGACCAGGATTGAGTTCTTGGCTCCCACCATTAGTAGAGTGAACCAGCATATAGTCAAAGTGAATGAAGACAGCATGAAATTTCTAGCTTGATTTTATTTCTAGGAAACATGGACTTTGTTTTGCTGAATGTAATTTAGAATAGTGTTACAGTGTTTGTATACAAAGAACCAGACACTCATGTGAAGGAAGCCAGAGGGAATAAAACAGAGTGATGATTGATGTGTAGATACTGAAATGATGATGAAGAGGTGGCAGGGTCAAGGGCACAAAGTCAGGGAGTAGGAGTGGCCTGGGAGGGAAGTAGTGGGCTCCTCCCTCTTGGGTTACCACCCCCCACAGGAAGGTACCAAAACTGGGACAGAGGCTGGGGTGGCTAGACAGAGACACCCAACAACATCCGTGAAGGCTGGACAGTTGAGCTGGTTAGATGGAACAAGGTTTAATACCCATTGACATGTATGAGAGCAGAAGCGGATGTGGGACAGACTGGACTAGTCTGCCACACATACTGGCAAACCAGGGTAGGGGGCGGGCCTGGTGGGGATTATTGTGCCTCTCTCCGACTAGGCTGCAGCTCCCAAGGCTTTATGTGAGGGCCAAGTATGTGCTGGGCAGAACCAGGCTGGACTGCAAACACCCATTGGTTCTAGTGGAAGACAGGGCTGGAAACAGAACCAATCCAGCAACTGTAACCACCAGCTCATTGGGGCAATGGACTGTGCTGGGCCCTGTGCTTGCTAGTACATACAAGAATCTGGTCTGGGAACACCTCAGACAAAGTTTCTTTGGGGATCCCCCCAATCAAGCTTCCAGACTCAGAACCCTAACCAACAAAAGACAGAGGACAGAACAAGTCAATCAACCACCTCAGCTATATGTTGGCAGTGAAAAATTGGGCAAACGGAGACTTATGATGGACTATGTCAATCAGTGGAGTCTCCAACGACCTCATCATGCTTGGAATAGTGAGAGTGGCAGCGATTCATAACTGGTGAACTATCAAAACCACTTGAGCAAGACCCTCGGAGCATGCCCCACGTCTGGGATCTGGGATGGGTGGGAGACTGGGTAGGGCTTCTCCCTTAAAATCCCCTTTTATATCAGATATATTAAGGAAACAATACGGAACTAATTGTCTTGCGCATCTTCCTGTAGTGCTTGAACCTTTTTACCCTAATTATGTCAAGATTGTAAAAAAGTCAGGGGTATGTAGACAAGCTAGCTTTGAAAAAAAATTCCTCATGTGAGCAGGGTGTGGGCAGAAGCTTGGAAAGGACATCGGTAGTATTTCTCTACTATTTAGAATTTCTAGCGAAAAACTCATTTTTGAAGACTTCTTGTGAAAGTATACTATGGCTAACTGTTCAAAGATTACTGTAAGGAGTTATTCGGATATCTTGCCCTGGACCCGGCGCCATTTCTTCTTCCTCACAGGTCATGAAGTTCGCGCTGGCCCAGCCGTCCACCAATCAGATGTAACCTGGCATTCCACCTGAGAATCCCACCCCATCTTCTAGCCCCTTCCCCAACCCCGCCCACTCGCCAATCATCCCTAGGCATTCACCTGCAGGCACCAATCCCCTGGGGGCCTGGCCACAATCCCACCCAATTCCCACCCCCTACACCTGGCAGACAAAAAGGCCCCCCCAGGTGCAGCTCCCTCTCTGGTCTCTCTAGTCTCTCCCTCTCTCTCTTCTCTCCCCTTCTTTCCTGATCTTCACCACCTCTACCCTGTTCCTGCCCCGCTGGAATAAACCTCCTAAAATACCTCGTTGCGTCTGGTAATTTCAACTCACGGTAAAGAACCAGGTTGTGGAAATTAGCTGCGCATAATAATATCGTAATATTGTATGAACTAGAACTCTGCCAATCTTTTTAAATAACTAACAATTACTCCCTGCCAAAAGCGCTATATTGATAATAAACCTCTCACCAATCATTTCTTATACTGGTCTTGCTTGAAATTCAGTTAGACTTTCTAGAGCACAAATCCTGACATTTAGTTTAGGAAATATGGACTTGCTTTGAATACAAGTGAGACACAGAAAGGTAAAACACTTCAATCTCTCAGGTGAAATTTGGCCCAACTGAATAGGTATCTTCTTCAACAAACTTCAAGAGTAGTACAACTTTAAACCTCAATGAATGTAACATATTTAAAGGCAGAGACCTAAAATAGAATGTTCTCAAAGACCGACAACTTACACTCAGAATTACCAGGTATTTCTCAAGCCTATCAACATTCAAGCATTATTTTTTTTTCAAAATTTAAATATTTATATCTACTTGAAAGGCAGGGCGAAGTAGAGAAAGAGAACTTCTATCTGCTTCAATTTCCAAATGTTTGTAACAGCTGGGACTAGGCAGGCTGTAGCCAGGGGTTTCACCCAGTTCTCCGGCAGGCATGGCACAAACTGAAATACTTAAACCATCGTTTTGCCTTACATTATGGGCACAGCTGGAAGCTGCAACGGAAGCCCAATAACCAGGCCTTGAGTTGGCACTCCAACAAAGGCTGCTTCTCTGCCTCATTAAAACCCCATCACCCCATTCTGGCCTGAAAGAACAGATTCTCAAGCTGGTATTCTTATAGAATCCCCTGAGGGTGTTGTCAAACTACAGGTGTCAACTTGGCTGAAATGCATTTGGGTCCCAGCCTCTTCTGCAGGAGCCACAGCATTCATAGTGTACTTTGAACATTCTGATTTAGTGTTAGTTCCTTAAACCTGATAGCATCTTGTATAGCATAGCTTCAATAAATCACTATTTCTTTCTGATGAAAATGTTGGTCTCATGACAACACAACTTCTTTTTCTGTGTTTGTTTCCTCATAGTACTGTCATACACATGTTTTTAGAAAGATTTTCGCTATCGTGGTCAGCTAGTGTTAACAACAACAGCAATATTCAAATTAGTAATATACTAGTAGCTATGTTGGGACAATATTTTGAATTTGTGAAAGAACTCAAGATTATAACTTCAGATTTTGGCTTATACATTATACTCCATACAAAAAGCAACTCACAGTGGATCAGAGATCTAAATCTAAGACCAGCAGCCAGCAAACTATGAGAGAAAAAAAAAAACCAAAAATAAAGAAAAACACTGCAAGTCTCAAGCATAGATAAAGTTGTCTCAGATAAAATCACCAACAAGAATCACATGAGATTATATCAAGGTAAGGTGCATTTGCACTGAAAAGAAAAGTGGCAAGAGACAACTGGCATAACAGGAGAAAACATTGGAAAACCATGCATCTGATAAAGAATGAATATCCAAAATATACAAGGAGCTCAAGAAACTCAATAGCCAAAGAAGTAATAGGTAAGAAAAAGACAAAGGGCACAAATAGATGTCGTTCAAAGGTTGAAATTCAAATGGCCAACAGACACATGGAAAAACACTGGCATCACTAGCCGTGGGGGAAATGCAGATAAAAGTTGCTACGAAGCTTCATCTCACCCCAATGAGAACAGCTATCATCCAAAAATCAAAAAATAGCAAATGTAGCCAAGGATGTGGAGAAAAAGTCATCTTAATACATGTTGGAATTGTAAACTAATGGAAAAGCTTGAAGGAAAAAAATGTGGAGATCCCTCAATAAATCTAGAAATTGATCTGTCGTATATTTAGTTATCCCATTCCTGGGAATTTACATTGGAAATAAAATCAGTATAAGGATAAAGATATCTAATCCCCAATCTCTGTTTACAGCAGATTAATTCACAACAGCTAAGATGTGGAATCTACCCAGTTATCCATCTTTCTCTCTCTCTCTCTCTTACTTTCTTTCTCTCTCTCTCTCTCTCTCTCTCACACACACACACACACACACACACACACACACACACACACACACACACAATGGAATACTACTCAGCCATAAAAAGAATGAAATCCTGACTTTTGGAACAAAATCGCTGCAGTGGGAGATGATGATGCTTAATGAAACAAGCCAGACCCAAAAGACAAGCGTCATGCTTTTTTCTGATTTGAGGCAGGTATAACATTCAGTATAAAAAATGTAATGTTATACATAAGACTGGAATCTTGAGATACGATTAATCTTTACAGCCCTTTACTTCTTTAGAACAGTGGTCTTTTTTCTACTTGTTGAGCTCTTTATTTAGTGGAAGATTGAGATCATGAGCATAAATTGAAAGCAGGTTGTTGCAAAAATTAAAAGGAAATAAATGGAAGAAGGGAGGACAGGATGTTTAATCATGTATTCAAAATTGTCTACATCAAACACAAAATCGATTCTCCTTATATGAATTAAAAACATATTATAAATATCATGCTAATATTCTAAAATATAACCCATTGACAAGGAATGAAACTTTGTTGTAGTATTTATCATGACTTGTAAGTATAATCAAGGCAAGACTTCTCTAGTTAATTTTATGAGCATAAATTATAACCTGTGCTCTGGGTACTTCAAGGAATTAGCCTGAAAAAAATATTTACAAGGACTTCTACATATTTATCCAACTTATATTTTTCTCACATATGACAAAAATCACCTGAGTATCAATTGGCAATACTCAGTTGTACAATGGCTACTGATGCGAAACTGGGGTACTGGCAACCTTGGCATTTAGCATAGGCCTAGCCATCCTGTCCCTGTGCCCCAGAAAGAAAGGATAGTATATAATCAGCAAGACCACTGGGGCAGGATTGAACAATCATACACAGTTCTAAGCTGTCCATCCTCCTCTTATCCCTGCAATCTGAAAGTCCTCTCAGTGACAGCCCTTGCTTCACCAACTTCCTGCAGGTGACTTGGCTGGGATCACAGTGCCCATCATGCTACAGCTGGGGCTCTTTCAGTAGCATCACAATTTCATTAGGCTCTGACTAGAGGCTGGAGTTCTTGCCCCTCCCTACCCTTACACGAAATTTCTGGTAACATTTATACACAAGTCAGTCTCCTTCATGGTAAATTTCTGAGACACCTGCAACTGTGACATTCAAATTTGGATTTTCCCATCTGGCCATGCTAAGCTCAGCACCTTAAACAAAATTATAGAGTACTTAAAATGCTTAAGATTCTAAGATAACTGTTTGACTAATTAACATTCTAACTTTTTAGAATGACATAACATATATATTTGTTTGCAATGTATTCACTTGCAAATGGTTTGTCAATTACTAAAATCCATTTTTTGATTCCTAAGTCAAAATATGATCCAAGCACCCAAAATACAAAGAATTGTGAGTAAACACAATTCCACTGGACCATCTACACTAGCAAAATAAATGACAGAAATAGCAATATCAGACAATAGTGAGTGAATTTCAATTTAGAGTGATTAAGTGTGCGGAATGTCAAGGCCATCGTGACATGGAAATGCTTGATCATACAGTCCATCGAGGATAAAGTTCCTCTTTTAAACTTGTGTGTGAATTTTGTCAGGCTCACAGAGTGAACATTTAAGTAGTTCCTCTCTCCAAATTAAAAAAAAAAAAGTATATTTGACCAAAAATAGTAGTGTGTATGTGTCAGTGGGGGAGGGAGGTGAGAGAGGAAAAGAGGGGGAGGGGAGACGCACAGGAAGCAGACCTGAGCTGCGTGAAGCCAACAAGAAAGGCCCATTCACACTCTGTGTCTTACTGAACTTAGTACCTGTCAGACAAGGCTCATTCTCATTTAATGAAGACTATTCCACACTTCTTCCTCTATTTCTTTACCAGTTTTGGTTAGAATGTCACCATATTTTCATTTATTTATTCATTTATTGTATGAACTCTGAGCAGGATTGGTATTGGTGGCATTCACCGTATAGTTTAAAATAGCTCCTTGCGGCTGTCATAGGTCTGCATAAATTTAGCAAGCCTTATAAACCTGCAAGCCCTTGCAGTTTATGGTTCTCCTCGAATAATTGGACGTGGATCATGGCCACTGACCTTTGTTGGAAAGGATTCTAGTAAATTCACTTTTCTAACTTCTTAACATGTCATACCGGTGTGTGTATTTGGATACAAATACATATGTGTGCCAATACACACATATACAAGCATATATTTATATGTAGGTCTGCAAATTTAAATCATTAATTCCCTCTAAACTAATTCAACACTACCTATATATAACCACTAACAAAATCCAAATTCCAAACCAAAGTTAAGTTCTAACCAAAATTAAACAATTGCTTTCCATCTATGAGAATTTACTTGTAGGTGATATAAGAAAAACATCTTTAAAAGTTGAAAACAAAAGTTCCTATAATAACATTGGTATAACAGAAATTATAGCCTAGAAATTTGTATGATGTAATCACTATTTGACATAAGTTTATATATTTATGTATTTCATATGCTTTAGTTAGAGATAAAAATTTACTAAGACAAGCAAATGCAGATTTCTCATAATGTAAAATCTTCCAGGCCCCTGAAATATGATTTTTACTTAATGAAGTTCTATCTTTCAGCCACAAGGCTGTCAACCAACTAAGGCTGAATCTGAGTTTTATCAGAAGCTTGTCCTCTAAATAGTGTGTGATGGACTCTAACTGGCTTCTATTTCTGAATGCCTTTCCCGTGTCCTCACTTCTTTAATGAAACCTTTCTTGTCATATGACACATGGCCCAGAAACAACTCAAAACCAAATAAAAATAAGTTAGTTAACCTTTTCATACAGTCCTGCTTGCCCAGTAAAGGGACAAGAAAACAATTCTTAGCAATCCATGCCAGCAACCTCCCAACACCAACCAACTTCAATTAATGTCAGCCAAAGCGATCCTGGGTTAAAGCTTCCAGCATTCATTCTATAAACCCCACGTAACGCGAAAGCTATGTTCAGTGGAAGACACTCAAGGAGATGCCTGCCTGGTGACATCGCAGTTACAGTCTGGGAGATCTGTATCCACTTCGCTGTCCTCTGCCATCCTCAAGGCACGCAGGTTCTCTGCTACCACCATGAAGCTTTCACTTGTCAAAGTTTCTGTAGCACAAAAAAGCTAAATCCTGCGTGGAGAGGCAAGTCACCCCGTGTCTGCGTGCAGAAGTATGGAAATGCTCATGCCAGACAAATGTTGTAGGCTCTGTCTGATAATATGACACTGGGCAGTGACAAGTGGTCATGTTACTAAATAAAACCTACATTCATTAACATGTGCCAGGCTTGATCTCCTGGAATGTAGGCCACGAGGGTAAGAAGGGGGAAAAAGGCTCAGCGTAATCTGCGAGGAGGAAGGGGGGGAGGCGGAGGAGGCTCCAGGTCTAAAGAAAGGATATCCAAAATAAAGTTAGCTGCAAACAGTGCTTTTCTATTTGCTGCAGTGAGAAGGCCATCTAAACCAGACAGGTCTCCCAGTGCAAAACGGCACACAAAACCTCCCCAAGTGCAGAAGACCACAGCAGCAAAGCAGCTACTTCTCTTCCTCCTCGGCACAGTATGCCAGCTCACTGGTATAAGTAGGAGTTTTAAAGATTTTTTGTTTCTTTTGGGGGGGAACTGGGGAGAAGAAGATATTTCATGGGAAAGTATTTGGTTTGTGACTTTTGAATACACTGAGTACAAAAACAAGTGAATACTGTTTTCATCTTCATTTATTCAAAATTGGCTTTTAAATGCTTAAAGGTGACAAGATAATACGTTCATTTTAAGATGATGATTCAAAGGAATCCATCTGTATGTTTAGCAGATGTAGGTAACTTTGGTTTTCTTTTGGGAATGTCAAGAGTCTAAGCATATAAAAGCTATTGAAAGGCACATAGCAGATTAACTTCTGCTTTAATGAATCAGTGTAAACAAAAGTTGGAAGGAGGAAGAGTCATGAAGTGGATTAAATAATGGAAACTAAATATCTCAGCAGGCGGAACAGGTGTGGGGAATGCTGGGAAATGTTCAACCAGTTTGCGCACTAAGGAAACACTGATAAACAAGGGGAAGAAAGCCAATGTGACAGTTGAGTGTCTCAGGGGAGGAGCCAAGAGGCAACTGTGACTCCAACGTGGCATTCCCTTCCAAGGCAAATCAATGGTCAATGTCGCTTGAAAATGTTGAATCAGATACAGTGCATGTATACAAAAATGCCCTCCCTCACCAGGAATGATTATGTATTCTGAGTTTTAACACAGGTAGAAATATTTGCATATCTTATGATACATAACTGACTCAAGATTATTAATGTTATCTTTCTAGAAAACAAACTAAATAACATCAGAAAATCTTCACCCTAAGTCCAAAACAAATATTAAATACCAACATTACCCTAAGGAAAAAGTACCAGACTTTCACAAAATGCTGGCTATTGACTGCGCATACGTCAGGTTAGGTTAGCAACTAAATTGCATTAAGTTTAATATGAGAAAAAAAAATCTTTCATCCACTAAATCCAAACTATTCGCGTTATCGAGGGACTCAAACCCTGGAAAGAATAGCACTTAGTTTAACCAGATTACATGGAAATACATGTCCATCTATGAGTCAGAATCTGGAAAAAAAATCCCACGGTGTTGACCAAGTGGGTAGTTTCCCTAAAAGGTATACCACAAAAAGCTTCCATTTCTCCTCCTGAAACAAGATTTTAGTGTCATTTTGGTGACTGGGAAGTGAAGCTAAGCATTGCGTTGGGATCCTAAGGTCTCCAAATCTCTACACTGTTGAGTGATTTCAGCTCAGGTGCGGGGTTCTGTCATCTCTTTATTTGCCAGAACAGCTGGATAACGATTATCCTAATTTTTTTTTTTTTTTATTCCCACCAAGCACTCTTCCAAGGCATCCCAAGCCTCTATCACAGTCCTTGTCACATTGGAAGTCCTTTACAAACAAAGCACTGGGAAACGAGGCTGCCACATTTAATAACGTAACTTAGTTCTACCTAACTGCTTTGTCTCTGACAAGGACAAGGTCACAGACTCACTGGCAAGACAGTCAGTGTTGTGGTCACGAAGCCACGTGGGCAAGCCTGAGCCTCCATTGCAGTACAGCAGACACATTAAGGAGACCCCTCCAAGGGCCTTGGGGCCTAGAGGTCAGAAGACACCTATGAGTAGAGGAAGTGCCCAACAAGCCTGAGCTTTTATTTTTTTTATGCTGCAGATCTCACAAGTTGGTAAACTTATTTTTTTAATTAATTAATTAATTTTTTTTTTTTACAATCTTGACATAATTAGGGTAAAAAGGTTCAAGCGCTACAGGAAGATGCGCAAGACAATTAGTTCCGTATTGTTTCCTGAATTTATCTGATATAAAAGGGGATTTTAAGGGAGAAGCCCTACCCAGTCTCCCACCCATCCCAGATCCCAGACGTGGGGCATGCTCCGAGGGTCTTGCTCAAGTGGTTTTGATAGTTCACCAGTTATGAATCGCTGCCACTCTCACCATTCCAAGCATGATGAGGTCGTTGGAGACTCCACTGATTGACATAGTCCATCATAGAGTCTCCGTTTGCCCAGTTTTTCACTGCCAACATATAGCTGAGGTGGTTGATTGACTTGTTCTGTCCTCTGTCTTTTGTTGGTTAGGGTTCTGAGTCTGGAAGCTTGATTGGGGGGATCCCCAAAGAAACTTTGTCTGAGGTGTTCCCAGACCAGATTCTTGCATGTACTAGCAAGCACAGGGCCCAGCACAGTCCATTGCCCCAATGAGCTGGTGGTTACAGTTGCTGGATTGGTTCTGTTTCCAGCCCTGTCTTCCACTGAAACCAATGGGTGTTTGCAGTCCAGCCTGGTTCTGCCCAGCACATACTTGGCCCTCACATAAAGCCTTGGGAGCTGCAGCCTAGTCGGAGAGAGGCACAATAATCCCCACCAGGCCCACCCCCTACCCTGGTTTGCCAGTATGTGTGGCAGACTAGTCCAGTCTGTCCCACATCCGCTTCTGCTCTCATACATGTCAAACCTTGTTCCATCTAACCAGCTCAACTGTCCAGCCTTCACGGATGTTGTTGGGTGTCTCTGTCTAGCAACCCCAGCCCCTGTCCTAGTTTTGGTACCTTCCTGTGGGGGGTGGTAACCTAAGAGGGAGGAGCCCACTATTGGGCCCTTCCAGGCCACTCCCACTCCCAGATTATGCACTCTCCAGGTGGTTCTGTGGTTTAACTTGACAGAACTAGTCCCCAGTGCCAGCTTCTGCCAGCTTATGCTGTAAGCCTGAGCTTTAGCAGTGCGATTGTTCCTCATTTAAAAACCTGATAAACATGTTTTCCACTTAAGTGTCATTATTGCTAAATTATATGCTGAACATTTTGAGTGAGACCTTTTATTTTGGATGATTTTTTTATACAAATGACAATGTCTGTCAAATGCTCTCAAAATCATCATATAGAACCATCACGTCTGCAAGTAGTTTTGTTGGGAAAATGATATTCAATTGACACTCTGTATGTCTGGCTTTATACAATGCAGTTGAGGAAAGGCACATGGGCATAACAAGTGTGTGCCTGCATGGTCCCCAAATGACTGAGTCTCAGGATCCTTTGTAATATTCCAGCTTTCCCAAATGCCATGGAAAGCATGCATTCCACTACTGCAAGTTTTCATTCATTCATCCATCCACTAATGTATTTATTGAGCCCATAGTACATTCAGGTGCTGTCTGGTTATCATGGTATCCAGTTAGCATATCCAGTTAGCACACAGGATAACGCTGCCTGAGCTTATAAAGCCTTTACTCCAACACGAATCGCGGTTCATCTAAAATCAAGTATCTGAGAGCCATTGCCTCTTTTTTTATATCAAATAACATGGTGCATCAATCAATCACCAGATGTTCAAAGCTCTAATAAAACCCCTCATGTATGTTTGTTTTTGGTTTTTATCCCACTCACTCACAATACCCTTCCTCAACAGAAATGAAGCTTGATGTATTCCTTAGATGGGAAGTACTGACAGCTATGATCTAGTTAAGCAGTCAGTGGCACCAACACAGGAGTTTATTTTGCATCTATGTGGAGTGGCAAAAATTAGCCTTAATCTGGTACTTTACTTTGTTATGAAGACAAAAACACCATAGACAAATATTGATTACCAGCTTCCCATTCTTCTGATACGAATCTGAGAATCCTGAATACCTACAAAAAAAAGGATTTTCCCTTGGCAATATAATTTGTTCGGAAATGACTCTTCCAGCTACATTCAAATCACATTAGGCCCATAAAAAACAAATAGTAGAATTTTAAAGTTATGGCAGGTGTCATTTATAGAAAAAAATCTGAACCTGGTTCAAAATGGTGAGAGGAAGCAGAAAAGGAGTGATTCCTTGGATTTTCATCAGCTGCAATGAAAAGGATTAAAATTCTGTGCACACGTGTGCTGTTGAGTCGGGTCCTCTTTACCTGGCCGCAATGAGATCCAGGAGATGCTGCCACCGGTCGTTGACCTTCCCCAGTTTGTATTCAATCTCGGATGCTTTGCTTTCGTGGCTGGCTTTAGCAAGGCGTTCTCCCATTAGCTGGAGCTGTATTTTGTTCTCTTGGGCAACAGCAATTTCCTCTTGATAATCCTGTATAATAAATAGTAATCAGAGAGGTCAGAAAGCATATTCTTAATGCATTCACCTGGCTCTACTGGAAACATAATAATTACAGTTTTCTACTGCTTGGGAATAGTTTAGGCATGAGGAACACCGTGTGAGCAGCCATCCACGTGCACAATAATTAGCAGTACCTATTATTTTCAGTATGTGTGCAGAGAGAATGCTCTTGAAAGGAGGGGTATTTTGTATTTGCTTAAAAAGAACACTGAAAAAAATTAAAGTATGTGCACAGCTTCAAAAGACAAAGCCTGAATGATTTAACACTGGCATACTATTCCTTATTGCACTAATCACTAAACTGATGCTATCTTTGGTGCCAATCTTCATACAAATATGTGCCAGGAAGCTTACAAGATGCAAACTTACACAACAAAAACAGTCTGTGCACTCATACATGCACATATTAAAACTGACACCCATAAGCGTACACAAGGGTTTGTTTGGTTATTTACGCAAAACATTTTTAAACAGTTCCTTCATTTGAAAATGATATCTTCTATCCAATGGTGACATTTTGTATGGATGAATCAGTTCCCACAAATAATTGCCATTCATTTTAGAGAACCACTGGGCCTCATATTTTAAAACAATTTTTAAAGATTATTTTAATTTGAAAGGCAGAGTTTCAGATAGAATCTTCCATCAGTTGGTTCACTCCCCAGAGGGGAGAAACAGCTGGTACTAAGCAGATCAAGAGGCGGGAGCTTCCTCCAGGTTGCACACATGGATTCAGAAGCCCAAGCACCTGGGCCATTCTCCTCTGCTTTCCCAGGCTGTTAGCAAAGAACGGGAACAGCCAGGACACGAACCAGCATCCACAACAGGTGCCGGTGCTGCAGGTACAGGCTCAAAACGCAGCCCCTCAAATCTTGGTTGCTGTGCTAATTCCTTTCAAATATTCTTTGCAAGACACAAATTTCAAGTAGAATGATGAGACTGGTGGTGAAGAGATAACTGCCCCTCCCCCCATGACCAACTCACTCTTATCACAGTGTCAGCATCCGACTGTTACAACCAACCTTTCCATTTTTGCCTTAAACTCCTGCTTGACAACAAATAGCTTCTCCAAAACATAGTAGGTATTGTAAGAGTGTGATATGTTAATCTTTTGCTCTAAAGTTGGTGTTGTAACAGGACTTCTTTCCCCATTTATCTAGTAAGGAATTTTCTCTCTTTCCAGTTTTTCAGTGTCCCAAATCTCTGCTTACTTTATTTGTGTTATTTTAACACACTGGGATTACCAGATAAAAGGGCCAGATTCAGTTATTAACTATTATAATACTGTATCATTCATTTGAGATCATTTTATTGAGAAATACTTCTTTCAAAGACATTTATAAGCATTAATATGTATAGTAAATATATATACCCTTTTAAGTTGTTTCATGTGCTAATGCTAACCAGACAGTGTCATCTCTGTTTAATCTGGTTTTTCCCCATGCTGCTCGCATTACTAAGACTTTGTTAACCAGTTGTTTTACCTGAGACAGACCATAAGGAAAAATCTCAAGGAGCTTTTAAAAACTGCATCCCTTAAAATGTAATTTTATGATACTTTACTTCACAGGCAGAGAGAAGTAAGGAAAGGGTGAGAAAGAAAAAGAATAAGGAAGAGAGTGAGAGAAGAGAAAGAATGAAAAAACTGCCATTCCTCCAATGCCCACAGGAGCCAGGGTAGGCTAAGACTGAAGTCAGAGATGGGAACTTGGTTTGTATCTCCCACTATGTAGTGGAAGCCTTATTACTTGAACTACCATTGCTGCCTGCAAGAGTTTGCACTGTCAAGAATCTACAATGAGGAGCTGTTTGTGTTTAGGGATGAAGATAATTTTTCCTAATAACAGCTTAGTTTTTCAGGAGTAATGAAGCTATAATTCATTTACTGTTTACACTGAGCATTTATGAAAAAAAACACTAGGCACTGCCGTGGGTTCAGGGCAGACAGCACTAAACCAGACCAACAAAGGTCACTGTCTCAGTGTATCTCTAAGCCCAGTGGCGCTCCATTCTAGACAAAGATTCAATAAATACACAAGTATATTGTACATCATGCGGTGACAAGTGATAACGAAAAACAAACTCAAAAACACTAAAATGATTAACTGCTCACAACCAATGTGGAAAAAAACACAGAAACAGTAAAAAATATTACATATGCCAATAAATTTGATCACATCTATATAGATCAAAAATTTTCTGGGAACAAGTGAGTAGAAGACCAATTTATTCAAATATACATGACTTGAAAACAATATGAAGCCAAAATTATCAGCAAAACCGTCATTCTTGTATCAAAAGCATCGATTTAACCTGTATCAGGAATATTTCCTATAGAAAAAAGTTATCAGTTTAACTTGTCATAAGAATATTTTTTTTTTAGTTTTACAAACTGTTGATGGGATAAAAGTCAAGTTCGCAATGACATTCCAAATATATAATGAAAGAAACCAGAAAATGCCATCAATTACAGAAGCAAAAGACAACTGAAAAATCTCATTCCCAGGAAGAACTACATGGCAGAATTTGAAATAAATACAAAAAAGCAATTATTAGGATCATTCATTACAAATTATTGTGAAAATTCTTGAAAGAAGCACAAATTTTAATTAAAAAAATACAGGTAGTATAACATGTACCCAAAAATAAAATTTTAAAATGGAAATTACAGTATCTAAAATAATACCTATCATGGAATGGGATAAAAAGAGGAATGGAGATGACAGAAGTCATAGGAAAAGAAGTTGGAGAAAAATTTTAAAGATACGAAGTCTGAGTAACAGGAGCAGATTTTAACAAAATGCATAGAGCCTCGGGGACATCCTACGCAACATCAAACACCCACTGTTTGTGTTCAGGAAATCTCTGAATGACAAGCAAAAAATGTACTCCTTAAAACATACCCAGGGCCCGGCGGCGTGGCCTGCAGCTAAAGTCCTACCCTTGAAAGCCCCGGGATCCCATATGGGCGCCGGTTCTAATCCCTCTAATCCCGGCAGCTCCACTTCTCATCCAGCTTCCTGCTTGTGGCCTGGGAAAGCAGTCTAGGACGGCCCAAAGCTTTGGGACCCTGCACCCGCGTGGGAGACCTGGAAGAGGTTCCTGGTTCCCGGCTTCGGATCGGCGCGCACCGGCCCGTTGTGGCTCACTTGGGGAGTGAATCATCGGATGGAAGATCTTCCTCTCTGCCTCTCCTCCTCTCTGTATATCCGGCTTTCCAATACTAATAAAATCTTTAAAAATATATCCATAAAATGGTGAAAGACTCCTGAAATTTGACCAAATTAATAGATTCACAAAATAGTATATTAGAAGAACAGGATAAACTAAAACAAACAAAAAATGCCCACCTGCCTTATAATGAAATTGCTGGGTGAAAGAAAGGAAACATTTAATAAGTATCTAGAGAAAATGTCGCATTATCTACAGAAAAATATGATTGTGGTTTTCTTGTCAGACATTATAGGCCAAGGTATAATAAAACAATATCTTAGAAAGTCTAAAAGAAAAAAAAATACCTCAAGTTCAATACCCAGCAAAGCTAGACATTTTCAAATGAAATTAAACTAGGATAATGTGCCACTAGCGGGCTTGTTTTGTACAAATGTGAAGTTCTTCAAGCTCTTGAGAAATGCTACCAAAGGCAACCTGAAACTTGAAAAGGATGACTGACACAAATGGAAAATATTTAGATAAGTAAGTTTCACTTTTCACTTGTTACAATATTCATGATTCTTGAAGACAATTATAATATGGGCTGAGAGCATGTCAGTATACATAATGAAATGCATGCAGATGGAAACCATCACACAAAAATTGTGGGGAGAAATTGTGCCTGGTGATTTCCTAAATAATACAGTGTAACATCTATTGACAAAATATTTATACTGAATTTGGAATTGTAAGTAATCTGCAGATGGTTTAAGTACATGGGATAATTATGCAGGTTACAAGCAAATACTACATTATTTCATGTAAGGGACTTGAGCACCCACAGATGTCTGGCATTTGCAGGGCTCCTGGTATGAGGTGTAGAAGGGCTAATTGGCAGTTAGGGTCTCTGGTCCCTGGAAAGGTTGCTTTTTGGAATAGAAAATCTTGTTCTCCCCCTATTTTTGCCTCCTATGGAAAGAGGAGTCCCTCTAGGCTTCTGGTTTTAACATAAAACTAGCAACTGGGCTGTGAGGTGGAGCCCCCTGTCTCCCCAGGCCCATCCATTGGTCTGAGGATTCGGTTCCTCAAGCCCACAGCCTAAGAACAGTGGACAGTTGCTGTTTGATCCGGGAGATCTGGTTTGGATCCTGTGGCATCACTCACCCAGCCTGGAGACCTGGTGGGAGGAACCCTTCACCACTATCATGAAGATGCCCATAGTTGTCAAGGTATCTGAGAAGTGACACTGGATCCATATCAGCCACCACCTAGGAGGCCCGGTAGACAGGGAGCCATCCAGAAACTTATGCCAGACCAGGACCTGCTTCAGAAAAATCTATTCTGGTTTTCATGGTCAAGTCCCTTGCTGATTGTCCTGACAGAACCTGTTACCCTGCTCAGGCTAGGTAACTCAAATCCAGTGCAGAATGTGACAGCCCAGACAACAGAGTGTAAGAGTGATGACAGTAAGGCTAGGTCTTCTGAAACAGTTCTGGGACTTGTCCATAACCTGACCTTACCATAACCCTGGGCTCTTGGAATATCCCGAAAGGAGAGAGAGAGTGCTTATCGCAAGATCGCATCTCCTTCCAGGATGAGATCTTGATTTTCTTTTACAGATCAGGGAATAAGCCGATTGACCCAAATTGTATTCCATAAATGGATTTTGGAGGACCTGTTTGCCTGCTTCTGTTGTTCACTACCAGGTGGGATGGGACTCTTACTGATGGGATAAAGTGTATGACACTTAAACCGGGCATCTATGCTCCATGCCACTACAGTAGATTGGATCATTTGTACTGTGCACTGATGTTAGCCTGGTTGATTCAATAATCCACATCATGTGCCAGTGGTCTCTTAGTTAGTTGCATGATCACTGCTTAAGAACCCTTGCACACGATCGATCATGGCTGCTTCCCTTTTCCAACGTGGTGGAATGGGACAGTTCCCTGGCCGATGCTGGCCAGTGAGTGTGGACTCCTGAGCTTCTAGGGGTCGTTCCTCCCTTGGAGCCCTCTCCTGTCACTATGCAAGAGACTTTTTTGTTTTCATTCTGTTACATAAATCTTGCTTTGCACACTGAAAGTGTTTGTATGAAAATTTTACTTTTGTGTGAGACCAGAAATGAGGTTGCTGCAGTCTTTCGCATCAAATTCCTTGCAACACTGGGACCCATCTCCCAGGGCTGCTGAGTAACACCTGCACTTTCTGCAAACAAGAGAGAAACCATGAGTGGCACTCATACCTTCCTGAGTTTCTGGATCATGTCTTCAATGAGAATGTCTCCATTCTGAGAAACTTTGCTTTCCATCTGAGTCAACCATTCACAAAGCTCCTTGTTCTTCTCACTGAAGACTACCCATTCGTTCAGTCTTTCACTTACTTGCTGTCGCCGCAAGGAGACCTAAAGTGTAAAATGTGAGAATACACAAAAGGATAATGAAACGGTAACTCTAAAAAACTGCAAATAAATTATGCTGGCTGGACAAACATGACTAGCATCTCTTTAAGCAACTGTTTCGAGAAATATAGAATTTGCTAACAAATGAAAGCAGATGACTTGAATCCTTGACTTGTAATCTTTCCTGAAGAGTCACACACATGATCATCTAGCTTTAGGCATTGTTTTGTATTAGATTTGATGCAAAACTAATGGCTGTGCTTTAAAAAAAAAAAAGTAAATGTTGGGGGAATTGGACAGAATGGGGAAAGAAAGGAAGGGGAGCTAAGGAAGAAAAACATAAGAGGAAAGAAATAACAAAAAAGAGAGGAAAGATAATAAAATGTGTAAATAGAGAAGGGAGGGAAGGGAAGATGAGAAGGAACACAGATGGAGGGATTTACTGAGACCCAAGTATCTGCAAAGTGTGTCTCCCAGGCAGCCCGAAAGCACCTCGAGGTACATGCTACAACTCCAATTTCCTGCCCTTTTAATCTTCATTTATTACTGCATCCATTCCTCCCTTTTTTGGCAGAACAATTTTAATTATGTCTACTATATATAGTTCAACTGCTCAAACTACAAAATTCACTGGCTCTTAGCGTATGAATAGAATTGTGTAACTGTCACCACCAGCTACCAGGGAATCCAGCAATTCCACTTTTGAAAGAGATTAAAGGAAATGAAGCCAGCACACCAAGGACATATGTTCACTCCGACAGGCAACAGCCTAGATACAGCATAAACCCCGTGTCTATCCGTGAATGAGTGGATGAAGAAAATGTAAATGGAATATTATCCAGCCTTAAAAAATGAGTAATTAATGACATTTCCAACAAAACAGAATGCAGGTCATTATGTTAAGTGAAATTCGACATGGGAGATGAGTACCATTTGTTATCTCTCACTTAGAATAGTGATTACTAGAGGGAGGGTGGGGAAGGTTGGATAACGGGTACAGGACACAGGTACAACATCAAGTTCTAGGGTGGCACAGGAGTGAGCTGATTATGGCATGTATGCACACACTGTGCATGTATACACACATTATATTCTGAATTAAGAACTAGAAGAGATTTACAAACTCCACATTATCTGCTATCTCCCAATAAGAAAAAAGGAAATGCAAATGCTAAGCATTTTATGCTACATAGATGAGTTGTATGTATGCATTGCACTCTATGCCATGTAGCACCATTACATGCTAGTCAGTTTAAATGTATTAAACTTTAAACATTATTCTAAAAGGTATACAAGTGAGTTTAGTATACTAACAGAGTTGTGCAACCCTTACCATAATCAATTGTGTAACATTTCCACAAGAAACCCTCCCTCCCTCTAACATACCCCTGGCTATCTGAACCCACACTCTTTTTTTCTCTCCACTCACCTCTTATCCAGAATCTGCTTACAACTACGATAAATTAACTTATTCTGGACACTTTATATAAATACAATAATAAAATCTGATTCTCAATGACTGGCTTCTTTCAGTTAACATTCAAATTGTTCACTCCTAACATGTAACAAGATTATATTTGTTCTTATTGCTGAATATATTTCATGGTGTGGATATACCACATTTCACCTATCAGTTCATCCATTGAACATTTGGGTTGTTTTCACTTTCAACTCTGAAGGATACTGTAATGAATAACCATGTACAAGTGTTTGTGCGTTTTCATCTCTTAGGGACATACTTAGCAGTAGAATCACGAGTTACATGGTAGCACTACAGATTTTCTAAAGTGGTTGTGTTAGTTTTATATTCCCATCAGCAAGAGGGTTCCAATTTCTCCATAGCCTTATCAGCACTTGTTATTTATCTGTCTTTTTGACAGTCCTAGTGGGTGTGAAGTGCTTTTGATTTGTGTTCTCCTAATGGCTAATGATGCTGAGAATATTTTCACTATATCTTTGCCATTTGCCCATCTTCTTTTTGAAAAACTAGTCAAATCTTTTGTCCATATTTACAACTTGGCTTTTTATTATTAATAATTCTCGTTATTATTCAAGTTTCTTAAATACTGTAGATTTGATAGAATTGTTTTGTTACCTTTAGGTAAAAAATGATTTTTTCCAGAATTCTAAAGGTCTCTTGCTTCAATATAATCCTTGTTTTTGAATTCTACTTCTTGAGTTACTAAGAACTGTTTATTCATGAGTGAATCCACATAATAGAAGAACATAATATGATTTCAGTGGGTTAAAAGGCTCCCGCTGATTTTCTATGTAGTCCTGTTGACAGTGGTAGAAAAACACTACTGATCTCTTTGTATTAAATCCCTATTGATTTTCTCTCCCCTCAACATTTATTATGAAAAAAATTAAAAACAGAGATAGTGGAAGAATTATATGATACATGATATTCCCTTGGGAGTCTAAAATTGTTAACAATTTCAGCTTTCTTCTAATATACATACTCCTTTATTGATTCATTTACTTTTGATGTATTTTAAATTTATTTTCTTTTAATGATGAAAATGAAAATACTTTTATGGTGCCACGCTGCATTCTAGCAACGATCACACAGGTAAGATTTAAGGTCTCACATGACTCCAAATATTTGTGATTCTTCATCCAAGAAAACAGAACTGTATCACTAGCTCGTAATACCTATCCCAAAGCCAGCTTTAGGTACAGTGAGCTGCCTAGACAGTAAACCCAATAACTCACCACAGTTTTTAAAACGTCAACATCAGAAATCCATTGCTTTGTGATTTAATTACAATCTTTTAAAATAAATATTTCTGATGTTCCCCAAACTGATGATGCATTAAGTATTTACTCAATCCTTAGCGTATCGTAGATATAGTTCTGCTTACTAATCTTACTTTTTAATTTTTGAATAGTAAATTTCAAACAAAGGACAGTGGAGTCACTTGGAGTGGATACCAAGATGAATGAGACAAGCTAGGAAAACAGGTTAACAAGTTTTAGAGACAAATTGAGGGAAGAAGAAAATAGGTTAACAAGTTTTGGAGACAAATTGAGGGAAGCTAGAGGAAGTGTGTGACACAATGGGATCAGTTGTGGAACCCACACGACTGCGGACAGTAACATTTTCAAGCACAGAGAACATAAATACATTAGACACTGGCTGTCAGTGATGTCAAAAGCAGCCAAGATCTTATCAGAAACATTGAAGATTATAGGGTAACTGAATAAGCTATCATTGTTAAATGAAGCATAAAACAAGAGAAAAAATCCTTCTTACACTGATATCATGACAGGTTTTAAGTTTTTAGTTTAGCTCGACTAGAAACATTCTGAGCACATAGCAGAAGAGCGCGATCCATCAAACATCCCTTTCCTCTCCAACGTCAACAGAAGAACATATTCAGATTTTCTGTTGGAACTCCTCTAAGATTTAGGATTTTCTCGTGCACATCCATTTTACCCCTTTCATTCTTGAAACATCAGCATCAGAATTCTGATGGATGAATTTCTCACTCAACTGACAGAAGCTGAAGGCATATTTTCATATTTGGTAACTGCTTTCTTAGAAAAAGTTAGAAACTCTAATCACTCAGTTTGAAGATGAACAGGTGTGTACACAGCTTCCCTTTTAGTACTTCCACTGTGAGTAGCTTCCCCTAAATTTGGCCATGAACCAAACAAAAATTCTTAGTCTTCTCTCACCAGTATCTACAGGGATGATGGCCACACAACAGAAAACCTGTATCTGTTACTTGGAGAAGTGTGCAGTGGAAGCTGGACAGTGCTTAGGCATTTGTGCACAGGTAACTTGAGATGGAACCTGCAGAACTGCAGAAGAATCTTATGATCAAACACAGAGAAGTAACTGAGATTCAAAAACAGTCTTATCAATTCCTAGAGATGTGACCAGGTCAAGTCATGTATCAACTCTAAGTCTATTCTCTTCATTTGACAGTTAATCTTGTACTAGTCTTAAAATTCACTATGCAGATATTTAGTGTTTGAAATGACGTCTAGTATGTGCCAAACACTGTCTTACATGCCAGAACATGGAGTGTTGAAAAAGCAATGCAAACGAAACAACCATGTAAGAGAGAGACCTTACAAAGCTCGACTACAACACACTGCTGCTAGTCTTACAGCTACAACATGTGGCCACAGAGCATCAGCTTAGTTTGTGCTTTCTCCCAGACATTCCTAAATTCTTTCTTTTATCCTGTACCATGGAAATGCTAGAGTAAGACTTAGGATGGTTACAGTCCAAGTCAAAAACTTCTCAAAAATGTGAATTCTACAGGGGGGCAGCATCTTTTTTTTTCTTTTGTGGCTTCTAAATCTCACATTTAAGTTGTATGATATGTAAATTTAAACATCCTTTTTAAACAGTTTATCAACTCAGTAACCTGTCATTTTGTGAAGAGTACAGACACATTGCGTTTCCTCTAGAGCGATAAAAGGAAATAAATCCTTTTCTAACTTTAAATACTTTTATCATGATATTGTAAAAGATACAATGTGCAACAAAGCGATGAAATATATCTATGTTTCAGCCAGAATCACCCACGAATCTATAACCTAACAAAAGAATAAAAACAAGGAAGACCCATGGCTGTACATAAGCACAGTCAACCATTTGGGGGAGTATCTTATACACATTCACTCTGCCTGGTGGTGTTTACTTACAGCCTGTCTGCCTCGTTCCGGTCTGTAGTCCAAATTACTCCTGACTTCTCACCAACTCCTTCAGTTGGAATCGGAACAGATTAGTTGCTCTCTCACAAGGACAACGTATGTTTAACTAGACTTTTTGACTTCTAACTGTGAGTCTTAGGAGTAAGCTCATTTCCTTTTGTGGTTGCATACTTGACAGAAGCTAACAGGAAACAACCAACTCAGAAACTAGTCACTAATTTACATTCCTTTTCATAGCCTTGTTCTGGTGCCTTGGTCAAAATTGGGATTAAATTTTCACTAATTTAAATAATAGAATTTAACTGAAGTAATATGAAGTAATATGCTTTAGTTTCATTTCATAAGACTCTCCAGCATAAGAAGTTTCCAGAAACACTATAGATGAATTTGCTTCCTCATTTTTATTTCCCACTCTACCCACAAATTCAAAGCACTGATCTCCTCACAGCCTATCTTCTGATCAATACCAGCTTTCCTAATGCTTTTGGAAAAAGACTGAGCAGTTATATAACATATGATTGTCTACTTTAACAATACCTCTTGCTATTTTTAAATGCACTTTAAATGTTTTAAATGCTCAGCCTTTTAATTTGTTCAACTACTACAACACCAAGATAGAGAGGAGAGAGAGAGTGGAATGGAGGGAAGGAGAAAGAAGAGAGGACAGGAGAGGAAGAGAGAGGAGAGAGAACACAGAGATATTGATCTAACACATGCTGGCTCCCTCCCCAGTTGCCTGGAACATTCAGTGCTCAGCCAGGTTGCAGCCAGGAGCCCACATCTCCCCTGGGCGGCAGAGATCCAAACAACTGATTCATCATCTGCCGTCTTGTAGGGTACAGTGACAGAAAGCAGGTTGAGAAATGGAGTAGCTCAGCCTGGAATCTGTGCCCTGTCGCAGAATGTATTGCTGGAGCTGGATTTGTCACATAGTGGGTCGTGTCACTGCTGGCAACACCAGCATCCCGTATGGGTACCATTTGGTGTACTAGCTATTCCATTGTGATAGACTTCCCTGATGGTTTCCTGGGAGAAGAAGTGGAAGATGTCTCAAATGTTTTGAGACATACATAGAAAGGCCAGGCTCCTGGTTTCAGTCTAGATCGGCAGTGACCTTTGACACCATCTGGGGGAACAGCACCAGAGGGAAGACTGATCTCATTGGCTCTCTCTTTCAAAAACGAATAAATACATCTTAAATAATATCTAAGGCATTATTTTCACAAAGCTATTCCTGAGTCAAAAAGTGTTGCATAACCATCATTATTTAAACTCCAAAATATTAAAAACCTTATTATTATTATTTCATAGTTAGAGGAATATAAGTATGAAGCAATAAAAAAAAGCACTGTGGTCCTGCCTTCCTTATTGACAATGCATAATGAGTACTTAGCCATGCAGTCCACTGGAAATGCAAAGAAATATTCTTTGTATCTCAGTGGCCTCACAGACTTGCAATCAGGCCACCCATATCAAAAATCTGAACAACACAAACACAATGCACATGACAGCACAAACCAAAGGCACGTGAAAACTCAGAGGACCAGAAAACACTGAGGGCTGTGAACAGTTTAAAAATTGCATCACAAATATTATGGATGTGAAAGAAAACATGTAAAAAATCACAAGGGAAGAAGATATCTGTGTGGGGAAGAGGAGTGGTGTGATCAAGCTGAGAGTAGGAACGTCCCTGGAGGTTTGGGAAAGAAATCAGAGACGGCCTCTGAGCCGTGATGTCCAAGACTTTGTCGCACCAATGTGATAGCCATGCCTATGGTCTAAATGACTTCCTTTTGTAAATAAAAAAATAACAAGAAGACTGCAAACAGCATTAGACTTTCTTTTTTGAAAAAAAAAAAAACTAGCTCTTATTTATTTGAGAGGGGCGTAAGGGTTGGCTTGGACATGCGCATCAAGTGTCTGGCTGAGCACTGATGGGGCCTTTTGTGCAACAGTACTTGACTCAGCCTTCCAGCACCTGCTTGGCTCCAGCCAGCTCCTGGCTTTTACTTGAGCTGTAACCTCATCGACACATCTGTTTGTTCCTTGCACACACATCTATTTTTTCCATCACCCTTCAGAGCTGCATTTGAGATCAATCAAATACAAGGCCATCGTCTTTATTCCCTGCAATCCATACTTCTTATAGCTTGCTGACATCTTCATATATTTTTCTGCATTGCTGTTACCTGTTTATAGCTGACTTTCCCCTTAACTGGGTAGATTATTTTAGTCTTAGCTCTACTGCAAACTTGATGGTATGAACATGCATTAAAGCTTTCTGCAGTACACAATAATTAACGAACACATACATACCAAATTCCACCATGAACCAAGCACAATATATACAAGAAACACCCAAGGAACCAGACAGATATGATCTCTGAATCATTAAGATTAAGGTTCCAAGACCTTATAAAGCCATCTGCTCTTTATTACGAGCCTTTATTTTGTTATTCCATTTTGCCCATGGTGTCTTCTCATCACTCTTCCCTCAATATTCCATCATAGTTTCAAACTCAGATCCCTATCTGATCTATTTTAAGTTATTGTGCAAATAGGAATACTTAGTAAGTAAGGTAAAAGAGCCATGCACCCATGAGTTATTCTAAAACAACTACAGTAAGTAAAAAGTAGTGGTTACTCTTCAGTTGGTAAATTAGCTCGACAGCGTTCTTGCCCATAAAACAATGCTCCCCTGACCCCACACACACTTTAAAAGAGAAGAAAGACACCACCATCCAACATCCACCTAGCAAAAACCCACTTCCATGAACCACATCATTATGTTTCTTCTTAAAAACATTACCCCAACCAAGAAAGGGAGAAGAAGAGATTTCATTTTGGATGTATCTAAAAGAAAATGCTAAAGTGTTTCAATCTGAAATAGTTTGGCTATAACTGTGAAGTTCTTGAGGCAGCCACACAGACTGCCCCTTTGAGAGTCAGAATCACTGCCCAACTCTCTCTCTTCATGAACTTATCCCACCTTTGGAACTTGCCTAACCTGGTGGCACAGTTCTTCCCACTGTCTTTGCAGAAGCTCTATGCGTTCATTCAGGATGGAGATGTCATCAGAGCTGATATAGGCAGAGAGGGTGTCCCTGAGCAACGTCAGCTGGGTCAGGTCATCTGTCCAGCTCCCAATGGCATTTTCAAGTTCCTAGATTTAAAAAAAAAGTAAAAGTCAGCTGTTTCGAAAATGTCTTTGAATCACCTCTTGATACAATTTCCTTTCCATTTCACTACATTGTATCTTCTAACCTGCGACCTACATTATTTGCTTCTTAAATAATCTTGTAAATTATCAGGTTCATCTAGTACATGATCCTGTTGCTTGTAGAACCTTCCTTCTCTCTTAACCATGTCATTGATTTTTTAATGTTTTTTTCCTAATTTGAAAATTTTTCGTTGCATGGAACTTATTTAAACTCCTAACTTATTCTCTCTTCATCCTTATTGATTATACTCACAAAATAATATAAACAGACTGCTAAATTTAATTTTAATTTCCAACACTCTGAGTTACTATATTCTGTGATGCATAGTTATAATGAACTAGCTAAGATTTACTGCTGCCACTACTTAATTAAAAATAATGAACTGGGAGGGAATTTTACCTAGTGGTTCAGACAGCAGTTATGCTGCAATAGCCCAGATTTTATGACTGGCTATAGTCCCTGACTCCAGTTCCTGCAGATGTGACCCAGGACAGGCACTAGTGCTACTGCACAAAACTGAACTCCTAAAACCCTAACAACAGAACTAGACTGAGTTTCCACTGACTGGATTTGACTCAGTCCCACTGTGGGTTTTGGGGAGTAAACCAGCAGCCCTCTTTCTTTGCCTCTCAAAAACATACTCTTCAAAACAGCTTTTTAAAATAAATGAATGTGGGCCCGGCGGCATGGCCTAGCAGCTAAAGTCCTTGCCTTGAAAGCCCCGGGATCCCATATGGGCACCGGTTCTAATCCCGGCAGCTCCACTTCCCATCTAGCTCCCTGCTTGTGGCCTGGGAAAGCAGTCGAGGACGGCCCAATGCATTGGGACACTGCACCCGCGTGGGAGACCCGGAAGAGGTTGCTGGTTCGTGGCATCGGATCGGCACGCACCGGCCCGTTGCAGCTCACTTGGGGAGTGAATCATCAGATGGAAGATCTTCCTCTTTGTCTCTCCTCCTCTCTGTATATCTGACTTTGTAATAAACTGAATAAATCTTTAAAAAAAAATAAATGAGTGCACTGAATGCATTCTCTATGGCTGAGATGTCTTCAAGCTAATTAAAACAAAATACATCCTTGCATTTTTGGTGAATGTTTTCAGCAAAAAATCTATATAACTATATTTGAGTTCACATTAATTTTTTCATGCTCTGACAGTTGGACAGTTTTATAATTTGTGTAACTCTTTTCTGCCAGCTGTTGTCTCTAGAGCTTGCCTAATTTTATGTGTGAATGGAATATTTCACATGGCTTTTCCACTTTTGCTTCTGCCTCCTATCACAAGAAACAAGTTTCCAAAGGCAAAAGCAATTAACGGAGCAGTCTGAGGCTAACTTTGCAGGCAATTCTGGCAAACAAGGCTTTAGCCTAAATTTTCTAGGTAATTGTTCTGTTTTGCTGTGGACAGCTGGTTTAAGGGCGGAGCAGAGAGCTGTACTGAAATGCATGCTTTTCATCTACAGACTCAAAAGCAAAGTGTTTGTGTCATGGGATTTGAGATAAAAAAAAATGAGGTCTCAGGGTAACAGTATTTGGCCAAAAGATCAAATCACCCAAGTGAATTTAAAATGCAACATTTAGTATATTACATTATGCAACATATTCTTAGACAAACGGAATTGTTATACTCCTGAGAAGATGTTCTTTGGAATAACACATTTTTTAACTCCAAATGACAACACTGGTTTTGCTTTTGGGAACAACAGTAACTCTGCTGAAATCCTACCATTCCAGACACACAGTATATAAGGAGCCTTCCGAGAATTCATAGAAAAGTCAGATTACAAAAACAAACAAACAAAACAAAACAAAAACAAAAAACTATTGAAGAAGGTTTGTGCCAAAGTAACTCTATCTTTTAACTTTACATAATGCTCTGAAATTCCCTCATGTTTGTCCAGTAGAGGATCAATGTGTTCAGCATTGTCAGCCAATCCTGACACTCATCAAACTTTACAAATTCATGAGATTTCTAGAAGCCTCCATGTTCTCACACTGAAACGGAATGAAGAGGATGTCCTCGTGTGTTCATGCGTGCTAACACTGGTAGTCACTGATGAATAAAAAGAACCTAACAAATGTCCATTTCTGCTTATCAGTGTCCCTCAAATGTCTTGCGAATTTATAATAACAGGTTTAAAACATTTTCTAACCCGGCATCCTTTACACACTTGTTAAAATAACACTCCACCATACTACTGTGATAATTAAGGGAATAGTGGGGGAGGGGAAGGAGAAAGAAAGGAGAAGAAGCCCTCTTCCTTCAAAACTGTGTCAGGATAAATGAGAAACGTATTGTTAAAACACTGTGAACACAGCAATGAAGAGCTTCTGGTTAATTTCCACTATTAGGATTTAAAAACCAGTTGCCAGGGTATGTTCGATTAGCACAGCTATCATACACTGTAAAACAAGATTTTCTGTTTGCATGCAAATTATTGTACTAAGTGTGAAAATAAAGCACAAGATTTTTTACAAGCAAAAAAAAATAACAGCTCAAGATTTCACTCCCTTATCATTTGTGATACAAAATATAGATATCTTTACTCATTTTTCCCCTTGATCTGTACTTATCAAGTTTCAAAGGATATCCTTGAATTTTAATATTAAAGAGAAAATTCTTATATTTACACTGGTTTTGGTATGGTTTCTACTCATTGTTAACCAAACTTATGGCTCCTTAGTCAACAAGCAGAGGCATTCTGATAACAAGTCCTGGTCACACAAGCATATGCAGAACTTTAACTCATCCTAGAACCACTACTTGCCAATGAACACATGTCATTGTGTGCGTTTTGTTCAGGCATAGGAGGCTTGTTCTTCTGGATAGGGATATTGGAAGGTGCTGGAACCCTTTAGAGGTGGGGTCCAATGGGAGATTATTGAGTACAAGTCCTCAGTAGGGGATAAAAGCAGTTTTTGTGTGAATCCTTAGTGGTTCTTTGGATCAAGTTGTCACACAAACCTGGGCCTGGCCCCACCCCACCCCTCCCAAGTTTCCCTTCTGCTCTGTGTCCTCCTGTAATCCATTCCCTGTGTTGCAATGCAGCCCGTAGGGTCTTGCCAGAGGAACTGATACAGGTGTCATGTCCTTAAGCTTCCAAAGCTGTGAGCCAAATACATCTCTCTTTTTATTGTGTCAAGTATTCCATTATGGTTATGAAAAGCTGACTAGCAACACAAAGGCATGTGCAACTTGCAAAAGGGAATGTTTAAGGGTGTATGTGATATGATCACCACGATGCTTTGCTTGGCAATAAACTGATGATTCAGTGCCCCAGTTGGCTGAGTACGAACCGAATGAATTCTACAGCCATTAAGACATGGTAGTCTCCATGACCTCATAATGCTGAGAGAATTCTGTATTAGCTGGTGATTTGCTTCTGAGTTAGAGTTAAGGTATTGATCATAACCTTCAAATAGAGCCCTGAGGAATTAAGGATTGTGTATCTCCCTGCATTCATTGACAAGGTCATGAAGACAGGGCAGCTTTCTCCATGAACTTACTTTCTGCTACCCTGTGAGGATGCTTTAGAAGGACTGTTTATATTTCTCTCAACCAAGATTTTAAATATCTTTTATGCAGTATCTTAAATTTTCATTTGCTTCCTCAGGTAATCCACAAATAAGTATGTAATTTCAGCAACTGTAACGAGTCAACCACACAGGTTTCACCAAAGAGCTGGCTGTCCTATTGCCAGGCATCATGACCTCTTATCATTCAGTAGATAACTATGGGGATTTGGTGGAATTATGATTTCAAAAGCTTTATCCCAGACAGCGCTGGGTGACCTGGACAACCTGGCCAGGAACTCACCTTGCACCGCATTTGTTCTGCATGGAGCTCTTCATGATGATCTGGCAGAGACTGGGCAAGTGTCCTTTTGAAAGTCCGCAATTTCTCTAGAGAATCGGCTATCCCTTTCTCACACTTTTCCCAATCCTATAATGGGAGGACAAAAGAATGACATAGGCATTTATGTGTAGGATATCATAAAAGAAAAGCAGCCCTTCTCTGTTTGTTTTGGAGACAGAAAGCTCCCTTCTGCTGGTTGTTCACCAAATGTCCAGAATGGTAGAGGTGGACAGAGGTCTAAGCCATAAGCCAGGAACTCCATCCCCATCTCCCATGTGGACAGCAGGGACCCAAATACCCAAGACATTACCTGTTGTCTGAAACAGTGTGCACTGGCAGGAAGATGGAATTGGATTTGAATCTAGGTAGCTCCATTGCAGAATGCAGATGTCTTAACTTCTCAGCCAAAGGCTTTCCCTAAAAGCAGTTGTTAATTCTCAGGGAGAAACTAAAGCTGTGCTAACGAACAGCATAGGATGCACACAGTAGGCAGAGCTGACTAAAAAGTTGACTGTTGTTTATGAATTGTAAGGCTTTAAGCACATTACACTGTAAATGTTAGTTGTGCTCATGAAAACAGAAATACTGCTAATTCTGTAATAGTGTTGAAGACTAAAGGAGACAATGACTATGCAGGCATACAAACAAAATGGACAGAGTATTTTGGGGACTAAAAACATGTCATTTGAATCCAAATCTATCTGCACAGGTGGAAATACAACCAGGGACCTTGCCTCTTTTCATAACTCTACGCACAACTACTCCAATCCCTGCAGTACATTCTCTCCAGCATGTGATCAGGGATTAAACACAAACAAAAATGAAAATAAAACATGGAATTTCTTTCAGGATGAACACTTATACATGTGAGAAAAACGAGATGAAACATAGACTCTAACTCCAATCCACTTCATGACAGGACTTCACAAAGTTCATGAAAAATTCACACTATTCCTTTAATTCCACTTTCTCACAAACTTTTGATGCCTTTCCATGTAGAACAGGCCAACTATTTGAACTGTCCCAGGAGTGGAAAATTACTTCAGACGGGCATGACATTTGACTGGTTTTATCTTGTGAGTGTTAAAATACATGTGACAAAGGGTTAAAAGCGTAACACATAGTAATCAAGAAGGGGAAGGAAGGAGAGTGATGAGGCCCAACGTCAGACACACACGTCCAGTGTGTCCAGCGGTGACTCGTGCTCGGGGAAACAAATCCTGGGTAAGCGGTGGAGAGCACTCGCATTTCCAGCAAAGGTGAAGGTCTCTAGCCACCACACAAACACTGTGGTTGTTTTGCAAGGTTAGATGGGAAAACGGTGGCAAAGGTCTACTCTGGGGGAAGACAAAGCTTGACTGATGATATGTGATACTTCGCCTTGTACTCCACAGGTCTCTACCATGACCTGAGTCTAACGCACATGCACTCATCCCATAATTAACAAAAATAAACAGGAAAAAGAAATCATAGCTGAGACTGATTACAACCCCAGTGAAGAAATTAATTCCTATGCTGCGGGTCCCTGAGAGAATGCAAATGAAATTGCACAACACCAATCTTTGGTGCAATGCTGTTTATGTACTGTGTCCACAGTCATGCTCCCCAGTCATGCTCCCCACATCAAAACTTGCTGAGCTCTAAGGAAAGACAGATGGCATGACAGCTATAGTCACTTCAAGTAGTTAACAAATCCTGTTGTTTTTTTCTCTTCACGAGCTCTCTTTCATCATCAGTAGCCTTTTCATACGTGAGCTCCTCCTGTGCTGTGTCCTGACACTTTATCTGTAGGATCCCAACCCATAGGTTACCAACAAATGTCTTCTGTACCAGTGTGGACTGAAGTTCTTCCTACTCAAACACATCTTAGTTTCCAACTGATCTGGGGATTTGGCTCAAGATTTTTATTTCTCTTTAAAATTCCTCCAGGGACCAGTCTAGAGCACAGAGCCATGTTCCGTCTTCCATCTGGGCTTTCACGGGCACACGTATACTAAATCTCCTTCACTCTAAAATGTTTCTACGCTTTCTAGGCTGCACCCGACAATCCTATAATCACACATTAGAAATCCATCAATACGTACTTAGCACATATCCACCAGTCTAAAACAGATAGCAGAGCTTTTTACTTTTCGTAATGGATTAAGAGCTGTTTGTGAGGCCAATGAACACACAGGACATGGCAGTGAAATGATTGTCTTTCATCGTTCTTAGAGCACGACTTTAAGAGTGAAAAATGAGTCAGTGCAATTGCCATGGCAAAAAGATACATTAAAATGGGGCTGCATAAACATGACAATTCAGATTCATAAATTTCTTCTTAGGCAAATAGAGGGTAGCACATGATTCAAAATAAACTTTAACAAAAGAACAGGGGTGCCTCTCTCCAAGACTAACTTAGATTTTAAACCTATAACCAAGTCATTTTTACTGCATGGATTATGATAAAACATAATATCATGGTCTGAAACAGCCATTAAAGTGGATGTTTTACACACCAACCAGCAGTCAGACAAAAGATGCAACTGGAGTGCTCAGGCATCATGGCTTAGTAGATCATGGGAACAACTCCAAAAATGACATCACAAGTAAAGAAAAATGTATGTATCCTTACAGAATGATTTATAATATGTTACAGCAAAAAGTACCAGCTTATTACATCTCAAATCATTCTTTATAGATGCTAAGATATTTTTCATTATTTCCTCCATAGAAGATAAAAAATTAGTCAATAAATTCAACAGGACAAATGAAATGGGTATACCTACTTTAAACATTTAAAAAAATTAAAATCATGGATTGAACTTGGAATATATATATATACATATATATGACTTTAAAATAAAACTAAAATGTAAAAAATTTTAAAAGCAAATATGGTTCCATTAGATTCAGTTATTATCTTTGATTCAAATAGACCAAGTCTAATACGCATTAAACTATTGATCACCAATATGAATAAAACATCACATTCAGCTGTGCTCACTTTTTACAATGAAATAAACTTCAACAAGGACATAATTACTACCATTTAGGTAATATTCAATACATGCTGGATATAATTACTGCATGATTTTGCTTTATGATTTCATTAACTCCTCACAGTGGCCAGCTGAAGGAGGCAGGATTATTTCTGCTTTACAGATAAGGAAACGGAGTCTAGGATAGCTTGACTTAATTACATCACTTGGTTGACTATGGTTTTATCCTGAATTTATCTGAAATTAGAGCTCATAGTCTTTTTAAAATTCTTGTGTAATAGTGTATCATGCATGTAATTAGACAGCAATGGGAAAAAACAAAACGTAGGCATGTAAATGAGTCTTTATGTCTCTGAACTTACTGTGTGATCAGCATGAAATTTGTTTCCAACTAAGGGTTTACTGTGCTTCCTGAAGATTTAATTGCACAGCCACTTGCATGGGTAAGTTAGATAAAATGAGAGTATCTTTCTGGGTTGATTTTGCATGGCTATAAAATAAGAGATATCAATCTTGAAAACCACTTTAGAGTTTCAGACTAGGGAGTGCAATCTTCTCTTTGAATTTCTGTCTGAATTTATAAAGTTATCACACAGCGAAGGCTTAGCACTGGTCGTTAATCAGGACTCATAGCTTGGACAGGCTTACGAGTGTTTAAATTACTTTCTTGGGGGACATTTCTAAGAGATGAAATGCTAAAAACCTGGAAATGTTTCCAGTTCATGCAAGATAGGACAAATTCTTAAACAAAACACAAGCAGATCAAAATACTGTCCACTGTTCTTTGATGATCTCTGCAGTATTTAACTCGCGAGGAAGCAATGGCAGGGAGAAGAGCTATCCAGAGGGTTTTTTGGACTGAACTTACTTTCAACAGGAAGGCCAGTTTTTTCTTCTGTTCCTCCAGACGCACGCTGGCTGCTCTCCATTTCTCTTGAATCTCGGTGAGTTCGGCTTGCAAGGCGGCCTCAGCTCCACTATCAGCACAGAGCAGGAGCTGCTTGCCAGCCTCCACAGTCAAGATATAGCTGCCTTGTTGTCTCAAGAACACCTTTTCTTTGAACTGAAAGGAGCCAAAGCTTTTCATTTTTCTTTTCTCCAAAAATATGCTATATTTTGGCAAATATAATGTGCCATCTCTATATCATCCAACCAGTATTTATTGAGTTGATACTTTTGTCATGAATGTATCAACAGATACATGAGGATACAACAGAAAGAGGGATTTTGCCCCCAAGTTAAACATAACTGCAGTATACAGGGAATGTGCTATATAAGATTGATATCCAGGGAATGCGGAACATGTGAGCCAGCATAGAGCTCACAGAGAGATCTCTTTATAGGGATAAGGAAGAATGGGCTTTCAAAGATATGGACACAACCAGAGTAAAGAGAACTTGGTGACTGGCCCACGTGAGACCAGGAGTAGGAAGACACCCTTCCCCAGGTAAACGAGGGTGGAGAAGTATATGACATGTTGCAGAAAACAGGACAATTATAAGTGGCTGAGGGTTTAGAATACACATCACAGAGAAGCAGATGTTGAGGCAAGACCTTGACTTCCACAGGAATTTGGTTTTTGCAATTGCATTGACTAAGCTTATCAGAAGAGAATTAAGAATTAAGCAAGGTGGTAATATATTAGGATTAAAGCTTGATAAAAGTACTCAGTGTGAGGGCAGAAACTAGTATGGAAAAGATATATTGGATACACCAGGAAAGGCTAAGAAGCAATGGTCTATTGAGGCAAGACATGATTAGCATTTCACCTAAGGCAATGGCAGCAAACACTGGGACGGCTGGCAGGAAGGGGGCTGGGGAGCAGATTAGCATTCAGGAGTGAGAAATAAGGCATAGACTGTGGACCAGATACCTGGTGATGACACTGGTTCAGACTGGGGACAGGAAATATAAAATGGTTGGTTCAGAAATCCACAGTTTCTTATAGGCCTGTGGATGACATCCGTCATGTCACAAGACACAAATCTCAACGGGAGTCAGGTGGCACACACAAGCCAGAAGGACAGCAGGCACTAATGCCCGGAAGATACCACTTTGACTTGTCTGCCAGGAGGGGAGCAGCTGAAGCCATGCCAATGAATGAAGTTGCCCAGAGAAACTTGGAGGGGAAAGGGATCCCAGGATGGCAGCCTTTCCTTTAGAGCAGTTCATCTTGGCATGGGCACATGAGGGAGCAGGAGGAATCAACCTCCCGGCTAGGCAAACCAAAGGACCAGCTGCGCAGGGACACAACGATAACACTGGACCCAAGAAGCCTTCAGCTGCATGTCTGAATCACTCTCCTTTCCTGGCCACTGCCTTTGTATCCATGCTGGGATTTGAGGTGAAGAGGGGACAATGAGCTGTCACATGCCTTGGGATGGGAACAGGAGGAGCCTCAGCGAGGACCCAGGGTTTACTTTAACTTCATCATTCACTGTGGCTATACAATGCAATCCTTTTTAATCTTTCTTTTGACATTTATAAACAGTGTTTTTCCTAATTCCAGTGTTGCTTGGAGTCCTTCTGAAGAACCGAGGCTAAGGCAAATTGTGCAGTGGAAACACAGAAGAGGTGTGAGAGCGGCATGTTTCACACCTTACCTGCACTTCATCGAAGAGGGTCCTCGCTTGCTGCAGTGGTATGGGGACGCTTCCGAGACCACTCACAGGATGATAGGATGCTTCAACCAACCATTTCCGCAGCTTTTCTGCCATCTCGCGATAGCGCTGCCACTGGCGAATCTGACTGTCAATGATGCCCCTCCTCTGCTGAGCCCTACGGATCACTCCCTGCCATTGATTACTGAGGAGTGTCAACTTCAGGTTGAACTCATCCCTGGGGAAGAAGCAATTAGACAGTGAGAAGTGTGGTGACCTTTGATGCAGCTACACACTCAGCCAATGTGCACATTCTCTAAGATCGGAAGCCATGAGGACAGATGGTTTCCGAAATCATGCCAGGGGCTATTACTGAATTTTTGTAAGTCATTTAGAGATTAAACCTCCCGTATTTTCAATTGTGGGTGTTTCCACTTCTCAGCTAAGCCGGGAGGCAAATGTACAACAGGGTCATTGTCAATTTCTTTCCCTGAGAAGACAGAAAGTACTTCAGATGCGGTGCACATTCACAGACGTGCGTGTAGCACCGACCCACCCTCGTGCGCCTCACAGGAACCCACGTGGAGCAGCGCTGACGCATCACCGCTGCCTTCAGCTAAAATCAGGAACCACCCTGGATCCACAAAACTGTCATCTTAGCTAGTCACAAGCCACTAAAAGCACATTTTGTGACTCAAGATTTTTTTTTAAATCTGTACTGTATAAATCCCAAGTATTTCCTCAAAATAACATCATCAACCTTAAAAAAATTATTCCACATATGAATCTAAATCTTAAAAAGAAGAATAAAAGCTCTGAGTAAAACCCTGACCCAAAAAAGTGTCATCCTCTCTTTTTAAAAACAGATGGTGATTATTTAGATTTTAAGGACGACTTCTCTTTATGATCGGATATTCAAATGAATCAGGTTTCTGATGAGATATTCAGATGGATTAAGTTCATGATACTTTCCAGTCAAGAGAATTTGTCAACCAGTCAAGTACATAACTTGACTGGAGTTTTTCCTGTAACACGAAAGCTCCTGCACGCAGCACTCCCCCGAGTCAGCACTTAGGAGCTCTTTGGAGACCGGGTTTTCCTGTTGTACAAGCATCCAGCTGTGCTAACATGAAAGACTGCTTCAAGCATGCCATTGTTCCCGCCGCTGAACTTGGGTCTTTTTTAAACAACAACGCTAGCTTGTGTTAACTTTTTACAGCAGGATAAATTTGTCATTTGAACCCTTACTGTTTTCAGCAGACACTAATCTGATTCATTTTCATCTGAAACTTCTGAAATGCTTATCCTCACTCCAATCCAAACCTCTATTTTCATCTCTTTCGTGTTTTCTCTAAAATGTTAGCATTTAAAGTTTAATAGAATTTGGCTTGCATAGGGATTTTAAATTTTATTTTACTTAATGATCAGAATGTTTATAATATTGTTATGGAGTTAGCTAAGAGATGGTAATGCAGAAGATAAAAGTTAATTGCATTTGAATTTGTTTTATTTTGAAGGCCTTAAGTTCTCAGTAAAGCTCATATTTCATTTTGGCTTCCTCAGAACAGAATAAACACGATACTACATTTTGTTGTTCCAAACTTCACCATGAAAATGTTTCATGTACTTTCCAAAGAAATTTCCACTTAAAACCAAAGTTGATTCCAAATCATTAAAAACAATGTCCTCAATAAAAATGATATATTTTCCAATTAAAAACATATTGAATTAATTATAATAACAACTACCAGTTCCAAATATGGGAAGGATGCACAAATGTAATAGGATAAATGAAGCTAGCATTCTAAATATTACCATGGACAGTAGGTAAGATAAAGTAGTTACTGTAAATCTAAATGGACATGGTCAGTTCTAACTTCATATCTGAAGAGAGGCTATATTCTTATCTCTGTATTTTTAGTAGACAGTCATTTGCTACATCCAAGAACAGAGAGGAGGATTTTACATTGATTGTAATCTAACTTGAGGTAGAATATGTTTCAAGAATGGGACAACTGAGACAACATGGACCCCCTCAGCACCGAATAAAAAGAAGACGCAGGTGCCCAGGGCCTGTTGCTGCTGCAGCTTTGTCCAGACCTTGATCAAATCAGTTCAGATGTGAGACTTTCGGGCTTTTCAACGACAAGAGTGACGTCTGTGCTCATTTTAGGAATACAATTTCTGTAATTGTAGGAGATTATTAGAAACATCTGTTTACAAACCACAGCTACAATTCATTCTGATCTATTCATCAATTTCAGTTCCCTACAGCTGACCAGCTAAGGTTGGCTAGGTGATTTCCAATTACCTTATGTCCTTCATATCATATAATAGCAGTTCTCTAAAAAGATTCAATACTCACTCATTTCAGAGATTCAGACTAGACTCTCTTCCAATTACAGAGGCTCCACTACAGCACAATTGCCTTAGCAAGATTGGATATATGCCCTCTAATCTGCTCATTAAAAAGAAAATGACTAATTTCCTAGGACCTTTCTTCATAATAATTTGTCAAAGAGCCTACCTGTCATCAACTTGACCTTGTTCTAGAAGACGCTGCCCATCAATAATGATTGAGTGCAATATCTGCTGACGGCTGAACATCTCGGCTTGAAACAACTAAAATTAAAAACAAAAAAAAAAAGTAGTATGCAGTTTGGAATTCTTAATTTCGTGGCCAGTTCTGCGATCACTTTTCAAAAATTCTGGTTTGAACAAGGCTGTGAAAAATATCTCTTGCTGAGTCAAGATGTGCATGAAATATTGCAGGGTAGGGATAATTTATTTTTTAATCAGATACGATGTGCTTGAAGGTAATGTATAGGTTTTGGTTTGGATTAGTAATAAAATTATGTTTCTTCTTTTTTTTCAAAATTATCTAATAAGGAAAGATAATGTAAAATTCATGCCCTGGCTCATTGTGGGTGAAAAAAAGTCATTGTAATATAGGTTAAGAGCTTTGTGAAAACTGAAGAAAGGAAAAAATGAACTACATACTTCCTGGTCTTCCTAACGTTGCTATTTTCAAGTTAAGTAGGTTAATCAAATCATTATTATCTCAAAAACTCATCATAAAGTCTCCAAATTACTTCTACTATTTTAAAGTAGCTTTATTAGGATGTAACTCACACATTCATGTAATTCACCAATTTAAAATGGCCAATTTAACAGTGTTCACGATACATAAAGACTTGCACAACCATGACCACAACTGACTTCAGCAATGTTCTCCACTTTGAAAACAAACGCTGTATTCATTAAGAATCACTCTCCCTTTCCACTCAGTCCTCCAGGTCTCAACAGCCACCGAGAGTCTGTCTGCAAAGGCTGTCTCTTCTGGCCATTTCATACACATGCTCATGGGATCGTTTCTAGCCAGCTTCTCTTTTCGGGATCTAGTCACACAGTGGGTGTCAGGAGCCCACAGTCTTTCATTGCTGAATAGTATTCTATGATGTGGATATGCTACCTTTGAGTTGTCAATGAACCAAAAGCCATTTGAATCGTTTCCATTCTCCTATTATGAAGAATGCCACTATGAATAGTTTGTGCTGTGCAATTGCTTGTGTGGACACTATTTTACTTATCCTGGGCATAGAACTGGCAGTTTATACGGGAACTGTTTCACGTATGAAAGGGCCACCAAACTGCTTTCAAGACCGCTGTCCCATTTTACATCCCTCGCAATGATGTATGCGCTTTCACTGTATCTGTATTTGCACTGACACTTGGTTTTCCTTGAAGGCACTGTAGAGGGTATGAAACGGTATCTTACGATAGTTTGGACCTCTCACTTTTTACCATTTTTCAACTCAGAAAAACTAAACTTAAAATATTTGTATATCTTAACAGTCCCATGCTTTACAATCGCCAGCAACATGTGTTAAGATAGCTTCGTTCTCTTTCAAGTTCTCACACTTTGCTGTTGGGGAAGTCTCATCTCCCCATGTGCATGCATTTCAAATCACACAGAACAATTTAGTTATGCCAGCAGGGCAAAATTGGAACCAATTTAACTTTTGCATATAATTCTTTCTCCTTGATTCTTGAAATAAAATTATAATGCAATGTGACCAAGTGGTATACCTGGAGATAATTGATAGTAGGTTTTCCTGGTATAAAAACTGACATTTTTAAAGGACACATAATTTTCGTTTATTAGTCTTTTGAGTGAAGCAATTAATCTTTGTAATATTAAGGTGGCATATAATTGAATTTTTATAATTGAGTTTAAAAACTAATTTTCTACTTCTGTCCCCATTCTCTTTTGCAGGTTCCTCATTCCAAAGAAGTGACCTTTAACCACATTTCTGGTACTACATATTGCAAGGAACTGCAAGCTTCATTAATGATCATTGCCAATCAAGGGGCAGAAAACTGAAGTTTTAAAATAAAATATCAAATTTTAAATTTAAGAAAATAAATCATGCATTTGAGCTGACATGATATAGCATTTTAATTTTCCTTTGTAGCATTTTCCTGAATTATCTAAAGTTCTAAAACTCTCGTCTTACCCCAAAGATTATTAACATCATTTACCTCGTGAGCTCTCTGCTGCTCCAAAAGATGCTGATAATTGCCCGAAATCTCTACTGCTAACTTCTGTTCTGTCTGGACCAAGAATTCCATCCATGTTTCACATTTTTCCAAGAAAGTCTGATGCTGCAGCAAAAATGACTGCAACTTGCTATCAGAGCAAAAGACAAAGAACAGCACTGATGTTACTGCTTATCCTTGTACCTTTGGCATACGCAATTTCATGAGCTATTCCTTACCTGTCATTTTAACTGCACTGCCATAAAGCTTTCATATCAGGGAGCAACATCAGAAAGACAGAAAAAAAAAACAGGGAAGACAGAAGGAAACTGAAAGGAAGTAATTTTCAACTTGCTATATTTTTAAATGATTATAATTATGCATTTCATTTAAATTCATTTTGACTTTTAAGAGTTGGGGGCATATTTTGGCATCTCTGTTAAAATGGCTTTTGGGATGCCTCCTTTTCATACCTGACTCTACTTGCGATTCTGGCTTCATCTAACGCATACCTGAGGCGGCAGGGACCTCACCTAGCTGGGTCACTGCCACCCACCAGGATATCTGGATTGAAGGCCCACCTCATGGCCTCACCCTGGCTGAACATTAGCTGCTCTTTATCCTTCCCTCATGTGTTCTCCTTTTCTGCTTTTCAAATAAATAATTCAAATATACAAAATTAAAGAACGATTTACTCTGTAGAAACACTATGAAACCTGAAACAAATCAGTTCACAATTTCAATCTCCCATCATTTCGGTTTAAATTTTGTCATTACGTGCACATCAAACAATGAACTAGGAACACTTGACAACACGGGGGCTAGGATTTGGATGAATTTCTTCCAAAGTTCCGGTACATCAAGGGTAAAGACTCAAAGGGGATTCAGCCAGGAGTGTTCCTCATTCCTGAGTGGCTGATTCACAAGGGACTGGGCGTTCTTGCTCTGTGCCTTCCTCCCTGCGAGGTCACAGCATTCCTCCTCTGCAGCAGGCAGCAAGGTACCATCTCAGAAACCAAGTCAGCTTCCCTTGCTGGACATGAGGCCTGCTAGCATCTTAACTGTGTTCCATTTTTCATCACTTCCTGGCATTTGGCTAAGATCAAGTGTTTTTCCATTTTCCATTGAATTCTAAAGGAAGACAGACAGAAATCTCCCCTCTGCTGGCCCACTCCACAAACGTCTGCAACAGCTGAAGCAGGGCCAGGCTGAAGCTGGGAGCTGGAAATGGAATCTGGGTCTCCCAAGAGGAGGAGATCCAGGAGTTCAGCTCCTTCAGGATTAGCCTGCTCCCTCTCAGGGCACACAATAGCAGGAAGCTAGGACTGGGGCAGAGTATGCCACCTTAATCCTGGCCCTCCAGTATGAGATGTGACAGCTCCAAGGAATGCCTTAAACACTGTACTAAACAGACATTTCAGAGTCCCAAGGAATGTCTTAACCACTATACCAAATAGCCACTTGAAGCTGAAATTTGATGTTAGGCTTTCCAGTCTCTGAACTGGGAGACAACACATTTCCTTGGAAACAATTTTTAAATATTCTTCATGTAATATTTTGTCACCGCAGCATTCAACAGGTGACACACAATGTAAGCGATCAAGACATGTGTCCACCTGAATCGTTCTGTAGTCTGGGAGGAGACGAGAGACCAGTGGCGGTTCAGGCTCTGCATCCTTTTTATTTCCTTCTCATTCAGTGGTAACCTGTATCCAAGTTCATTTAGACGGTCTAAATCTGGAGTCATGCTGCTAAATTTTAACATCTGGCCCTGAAAGAAAGATTTAAAAGCAGTGTCAGACACAGAAAAGGTGAATTTCTAGTTTCAGGAGAAAGTTGAAATCTGGTCTGTTGTGCGTAACTGGGTAACTCCTCAGGTTCACTGGTGGGAAAGGAAAAGCTGAGTCTACCTTGTGCTTGGCACTGCCGCTGTTTCTGCTACAGCCAGGAGCTCACCTGCACCTTCTTATCTAGTCTATTTACCCACATGCATTCTTTTTACTAGCACTAATAAAGGGTGAGGATTATGCTGACGACTGGTAACCCGTCCCTTTAGTAATCAGTCATGGTAACAGTTTTAATAGTGATTGCTTGCATTTATGGATCACTTAACAGTGAAACCAACATCATTTTAAGAGCTTTATAAAGAAATGATCCCTTCTCTCTCCAAAATCTCATGAGGTGCTTCTCTCTTCGAGGTGAACAAAGAGCAGAGCAGGACCTAAGTAAACTGCTTACGGTCACCCAGTTAGCAAGTGGTGAAACTAAATGAACAAACAATGCCGGGTTCTTGCAAGGTGAAATACAAACACGTTGCTGTAAGAGCTTCAGTTACTCAAATGATCAATCTATGCTTTCCTATTTCCTGCCTCCTTTCAAACATAGCATAGAACTCCCTGTTCTGGTTTTCCCATGAGCATCTTTATCCTCATCTAGATAACTGGTTATGGGAAGAAGAAACTGTTAAGACGTCATTAGGTGTGTGTGTGGGGGGGGGGTTTGTGGGGGTGTGTGGGGGTGTTTCTCTTTGCAGGGCCTGATAAAGCTTGGGTTCCTGAAAAAGAATCAGTCTTCCCAGTTAGCAAATCCCAAATCATCACCATTCAACACTTAACGGTAGAATTTCCACAGGACACTAGCACTGAACAAAGCTGACATGATGTCGTCCTGCTCAAACACTAGATCCCACTAGGAATCACCTATTCAGAGAAACGGCATAGCTGAAGGATAGGAAGTTTGGAGGAACAACAATAGGGTACAATGGATTTGTGTTTTGGGGGAGCCTGATCATCATTTTGGAATGAACCAAAATGACCAGTTAACCGTTTTTAATCAGGAGAAAGTTGATGAAGACAAGTAAATAATTCTAGAAAATCTGAAAAGGTTCCAGACACTGGAACACACTGTGACTCCCTCCTAAAAGGCTGGAAGGGTGGACAGTGAGGCAAGCAAAGAACTTTAGGTGAGGTGGAAATTAGGCTAGAAGTTCCCTGAACGTAGTAGGTCACACTGCTTTTTATTCTAAGAACAATGATTTTGATCAGAACAAGATGTTAATATTTCCATGTCTATTGTACTACTTTATTTATCTCACTGAATGTTAAAAACAGTGAAGTAAAATCCTGTATTGTTTTCATTTTAAAAGCGAATGCTATTTTTCACCAGCATACATGATTGTATGTATTTATGTATTAGGGGATACAATGTGATGGCTAAACAGATGTATGTAATAGTGACTAAATCAAGCTATTATGTGGAGTATTTTTTTTTGTTGTTTTTGAGAGAGAGAGCAAAAACGATCAGATCGTGTAGGTGGCCAGATATAGAGGAGGGTGGGGGTGGAGTGTGGGGGTGGTGGTGGGGTGGTGGTGGTGGTGTGTGTGTGTGTGTGTGTGTGTGTGTGTAGTGAGAGAGAGAGAGAGAGAGAGAGAGAGAGAGAGAAAGATTGTGTAGGTAGCCAGATGTAGAGAAGGGTGTGCATGCACTGGTGTGTGTGCACGTGTGTGTGTGTGCACGTGTGTGCATGTGTGTACGTGTGTGTATGTGTGTGCATATGTGTGCACGTGTGTGCATGTGTGTGCATGTGTGCATGTGCGTGTGTGCATGTGTGTGCATGTGCATGTGCGTGTGTGCATGTGTGTGTGTGCATGTGTGTGCATGTGTGTGCGTGTGCATGTGCGTGTGTGCATGTGTGTGTGTGCGTGTGTGTGTGTGTAGTGGGTGCCAAGACCATTGTAAGCTGCTGTAGCAGTCAACACGGATCAGATGATGTTAACACTAGCAGTGAGAGATTCAAAAAGTTATTAGGTAGGGCCCGGCGGCGTGGCCTAGCGGCTAAAGTCCTCGCCTTGAAAGCCCCGGGATCCCATATGGGCGCTAGTTCTAATCCCGGAAGCTCCACTTCCCATCCAGCTCCCTGCTTGTAGCCTGGGAAAGCAGTCTAGGATGGCCCAAACCTTTGGGACCCTGCACCCATGTGGGAGACCCGGAAGAGGTTCCAGGTTCCTGGCTTCGGATCGGCGCGCACTGGCCCGTTGCGGCTCACTTGGGGAGTGAATCATCGGACGGAAGATCTTCCTCTCTGTCTCTCCTCTCTCTGTATATCTGGCTGTAATAAAAATGAATAAATCTTTTAAAAAAAGTTATTAGGTGGAAGATGTAGCCTGGGGAGGGACCAGGCTAGAAAGAAGGAAGAAGAAGGTGTTTTTTCCAGGATCGGTCCTGGCTAGCCTCTCCTCAGTGCCTAAGAAATCTGATCAATACAGCAGGAAGGAGAAATTTGGGAGGTCAAAAGAAAGGGCAGTTTTGGAGTTTCCTTAGGATTCTGGGGACAGAACACAGGGCGGTACTCAGATGAGAACACCTGTACCTTGAGCTCATTCATCCTTTCCTGGATGCTGGAGAAGTCAGAGGAGTGTGACGGGTCCTGTCCTTGGAGTATGTCTTCGGCTTCCACTACCCAGGCCTCCAGAGCTTCTAAGCTCTTAGCGAAGGTTTCATAGTCAAGAACTCCAGCCTTTAAAAAAATCACAGAGAAAATCAGTATTTTAGTGAGAGTGATTGGTGTTTTAATAAGATTTAATTAAAAGTCAAGAGGATATCGAAATTAATTTTACATTCACAAATCAAATTACCATTCAAGATGTCATTCTTACATATTAAAGGCTATAACAACTCAAATTCTCTTCATCATGTAATTTTTCTAAGAATTCTCTCCATGCAACCAATAATCAATAACAAGTTAAATTATTGTTTAAATATATTCTCTAATAAAAATATATTCTGAATCATGCAAAAACCTGTTAATAAGCATTTATCTGCAATAAGATATTTGAAAAATATTCTGATTCATGCAAAAATCTGTTACATAACAGGTTTTTATTAACCTGATTGTTAATAAGCTTCTATTACCTGAACAGCTTATGAAGGCAAACTAAGATGTAGCGGCTTACCATCTGAATTAATTTTAAAATTATATAGTACAAAGCTCTCACTTTTCCTTATTCCCACTGGAGCTTCCAAATCAGTGTATTATTTTGTTGAATTCTTTGCTCTTTAAGCAGGCATTGTCTCATGGAAGAGAAATCCTGTTAGCTGTGTGTAGTTACAACATTACAGGGCCCCTAAGGTTATACGGCACACTGCAGACCAGCTCCATACCTGTAGGACTGACTGCTGTTTGCAAAGAGCCTGCTCCAGGGTGACTAAGTGTTGGCTTAGAGAGAGTTGGTCAGACTGAATGGCTGATGCAGCAGAAACATCCACTTGCTGCTTCAGCTGCTCTCCCAGCTCTTGGAGGACAAAAAGGGAGTCCTTGACTGCCCCCAGTCCTTTGAGGAGGTCCTGAGGGAGAGACGAAAAAGCACGCTTTGTTATAAGGAACAATCAGCACCAGCTCACCATCTAAAAACACTCAACTCTCCTTTGTGAAACTATTATACTAAATAACCTATACCTGCAGGGCAAGATTTGAACCCAAGTTTTAAAAATATTACGTAAATACTAACAGTTTACATTGTACATATAGAAGGATGCTTTAAAACAGGTTATGGAAAATGAAATTAAAAGATAAGTTTGTCTTGGTGCAAAAAGGAATATGAAATCCATTAACACAAGGGTTTTCCAAATTTCATAGAAAATTATACTATGAAATTATGCGCAAATTTTAATTTTTTTAACCAACACAAATTATTCTATCAGTACCATCTCCCTCAAACTTTTGGAAGTGCTGTGTGTGTGTTGTGCATGTATAATTACAAATATAATAAAATCTGCATACGTTCATCACAGGTGATTGAGTAAATAAAACAAACA
Source organism: Ochotona princeps (assembly GCF_030435755.1). Classification (NCBI taxonomy): domain Eukaryota; kingdom Metazoa; phylum Chordata; class Mammalia; order Lagomorpha; family Ochotonidae; genus Ochotona; species Ochotona princeps. The sequence continues at coordinate 12,959,571 of NC_080832.1, read as the reverse complement.
TTTTAAAAAGCCCACGATTTACAAACAAAGCACATTGCTTGAAAGATTTTGGCAGTTGTTTCTTGTCTCATTATGCAGTTGGTAACCAATTCAAAATGCAAAACTTCATTTTACTTTTTCTTCTTGGCTATTTGTACCACAGACTAGTTTGTCCACAGGAATACCTACATGTGTGGCCATGCTGTTGTAGTTCCGACTCTCCTGGCAGCACGAGGCACAGCACCTCACTGAGTCCCCTGACATTCTAGTGGACTGTGTCACTGCTCTTTTCAATTCTATCTTTCTGTGCAACCTTCTCAGAGCTTCAAAAACATGAGCCTGTAAATATCCAATCTTCTTGACTTTTATACATTAGTAAAATGGTTGATAACTTTTGGTTCTTTTAGTGGAGAGTTCAATTATGCCTCCACAGCCATTGGTGCAAAAAGGATAACAAAGGGCTCTCTTGCTCTTAATACAGACAACTGACAAATCCTCATTTCAAAAACAATACAAATGACAGAACTGGGAGGACACTGGGCACAGTGCTCAGACATCACTTGGGATGCCTACATTCTATACAGAAGCACATGAGCTCATATCCTAGCTCTGCAACCAATTCCAGCTCCCTGCTAATGTGTACCCTGGAAGGCAGCTGACAAGGGCTCAAGCAGCTTGGTTCTTGCCATCCATGTGAGTACTGAGTTCATTTTCTGACTTCTTTCTGGCTCCTGGCTGTGGCTTAGTTAAACCTCAACCATCACAGACATTTGAGGAGGAAATAAACATATGGTAGTTTTATTTTCTCCTTCAAACAGATAAAATTAAATGTATTTTTAAAACTTTAATCATATTGAATTCAAATAGAAAAAAAATTAAAAGAACTTGTAAAGATGAGCTATGCCTATACAAAATGTATTAGATATTAATCTTTAACTTGATAGTGATCAGGTTGAAGTCATCTGAATGGGTTAAACTTTTATTTATGTAGCTTTCATACTTGCCCCATTCTAATGAATTTAATTGAGAAAGTTTAGAAGCAAATCTCTCCATAAGTTAAAGGAGGAAAGAAGTACTACCTTTGATAACCTCAAGTTAGATACTGTCAGTTACTGTGAAAAAGAATTAACAAAAAGCTACACAGCAGTGCATCACAAGAAAGGGACTTCTTTCTACTACTAAATTCTTAGCTAAAACCCACATGCAGGGCTTCCATAGCAGATAACAAACCTATCTAATAATATCTCTAATGTTAGTGCTTTAAAGACGGAACATCATTCCCCAGATGGTCATTTCTCACCTTGGCTATCTCAGTAAAAATAAGCAGCCTAACCTTTAATATGGATTATAGTCTTTTTGGAAAATGGGATAATTCATCATTTGAAATGAAACGATGGGAGGGACCCCATACAAATCTGATGCATGTGTAATGGTGAGCTGAAAATCCAGCAGGCTCTTAGACATATAAGACGATTCACTCATTGAGACATGCCACAAAGTCACACCCATTCACACTAGCCCTGCTAACCCCGGGGAGGCTCGGCAATTCTGGAGAAGCACCAGTGGTGCTGAACATACGTTGCAGTCTTGAATCCATGCCGCAGCTTCATCGTCCGCAATGTCTTTGTCAGCAGCGGTCTTCAGCAGCTCATTGGTTCGCTCTTCCTGCTGTTGGACAGTAGAGGCGCACTGTTTGGAATAGTCCTTGTACCTCTGCCAGAGCTGCAGCAGAGCCTTGCTGGAGTGCAGCTGTTCAGATATCTCTTCCAGCAAGTTATTCCATCTGGAAATAATAGCAAGCACTCAGGGGCAGATTATGACCTCTCATCAATGCTGTTATTTACTACTTTATTTTGCATGGGGCTGCTTCATACAAATATGAAAATGATACAGGCATGATTTAATCCCAATTTAACAGAGACAGTAACATTTCACACTCATATTTCAAAGGTGCATAATGGAGATCTTTGGATAAATAGCAGTTCTAATTATTTCTAAATGTGTTCACGATATCATTAAATCCATTTTGTGAAAATTAAAATATTCACAGGAGGTACTCTATACAGCCCTACTGTATACATAAACTTTTAACAACAATATCATTTATAGTCAAATTGGGATATGAATAATGCACAGAGTTTGTGTATGTCATACCTCATATTGACTTCTTTTAGTGTGTTAGTGAGAGTTTCTGTTACAGGTGGGTGGCACTCTTTTAATAGTTGATTGGTGACAGAACCAAATTCCTGTAAGCTCATTTCTTGCTTTTCCAAATCATCATGGAGACTCTGTTCAAAGAGAAAGTCCCACAGGTGACATGATATGATTTAAATTACAAGAGCAAGATGAAGGATTTCTAGGCGTATGTGCATGTACAACTCAGTCCTATTGATTTACAAACTTCCCTTAGATCATTGCTTCCCTTCTGATTTTGTTCTTACAGCTGTGACAAGAATTCGGAGTCATCGAACCTTCTATAACAGCGTCTGGGATTGTGCTGGAAAACATCACATAGAGCACCCTCTCCTTCATCTTATAAAGAGTTTAGCTAGTGCCCAATGTTCTATCTGACACCGTTCTCCTCCATGCAGGACAAACCCAAACCCCAGGTCTCTGGGTTATTGCTTTTAACAAACCTAGAATGGTTCCACTACAAACTGGTAAGAGTCTAAGAACTCATAACTTTTATCATCTATAGGTTCTGTCTCTAGGTTTTCTTCCTGAGAATCTGTTGGCTTTGAAATTTTCAATTTTGAACTGAGAAATTACTGTATATAATCATAGGACACATGGGGCTGCTGTTGTGTTGTAACGGGCAGATTAAGCCATCACCTGTGACACCAGCATCCCAAGCGGATGCAGGTTTGTGTTGCAGTATCACTACTTCCAAACTAGCTCCCTGATAATGCACCTGGGAGAGCTATGGAAAAGCGCTCAAGTCCCTGAGCCCTGCACTCATGTGGGAGACCCAGGTGAAACTCCTGGCTCTTGACGTTCGTCTGCCCAGCCCTGGCTATTGTGGTCATGAGGGAGTAATCCACTAGACGAAAGACTTTTTCTATCTCTCTCTCTTTCTCCCCTTCTTTCCCTCCCTACTCCCCGCACCTCTGTCTTTCTCTCCATCTCTAACTTTGCCTTGCAAATAGACACATACATGTTTTTGAAAAATTACAGAACAAAATATATCTTTATGTCTATATTTGAGATTATTAAATCAAGATAACATCACTTCACATGATTATCATTTGTTTTTCCAAAATGCCGAACTATAAAAGTGAAAAGTACAAGGGAAGGGAACATGTAGGTTTGAGTGTATATAGTCTAAAGGAGATAGCAAGAGTAAGCTTTGTGGACCTGGTACACAGGATTGTTACCACAATGATTAATAATGAATTATCTATTTCAAAACTGCTTTCAGTAAAGAATTTTATTGGACTGACTTGGAGTTTTCTTTCGAGGGATGGAGAGGTTTCGAGAACTAAAAGAAAGATGTTATTTTAGAAATATTTCTGTGATAAATCCCCACAGATGATACAGGGTACAACAAGCTAGTGTTATTTCATACCCATAACTGATTATTCTCAACTCCAAACAGTGCAAGACCCTTAAAATTGTTCTCTTAAGACAGCATTTACAGGTAATAAAACCACAGAATGTTACATTTTCAAAAATATGTTTCACTTTCTCAAAGTTATCCTATACATTCTCAAAATAAGTTGTAATAATCATTGGTATCTAACCACCTCTTTCAGCATTAAACAAATCATGTGTACACAGTCAATTCCTCTCCCCTCCTGCCTTAGCGAGAAAAAGTGGACCTCCTAAGAAAGTTGACTAACAAGGTCAGCCACATATCTCTTAGGATTGCCAAGCCAGGAGGTGGGCTAGATCTAACAAGAGCACATGCTGGGCTCCACTGGCATCCCAGTCCTCAGCAGCCTACTCCTGCATCCCAAAGTTTGCATTGTGAAGCCAAGGAGAAACAGCAGCAACAGGTAAGCATGACCTAGGACGAGGGGTGTAGAGAGTGAGGGCTGCAGCCGACTGGAGGGCAGTAACCTGACATGGAGGAGAGGACAACAATAAAACCACCATGGCTTTCATTCTAGAAAGGCACAATGAGAATACACACATGGAAACACAAGCCAGAAATTACTTGTCAACACTGATGGTGTCGATACATCAGATAGGCTAGTGACACTGGATAAAATGAAAAGGAAATGACTCAGGGGCCTCAGCATGTACCACTTCTATTATTTTTCTCTTTGTGGCCCTCAAAATCCCCCAGGATGTGTGGAGATGCAAGAAAAACAAAAAAACAGAAAAGGAAGACACAAAAGGCAGTGACAATGGATCAAGGAGATTATTTTAGGTATAAAATACACCTGTGTGGGTTTTTATAACACAAAAACATCAGCTTCATATTTTCAGGCTAAACTGGATTTTGGTACACATGGGAAAATTTAAAGAGCAATGAAGCAGATAAAATTAGTTTTAAGATTTACAAACCTTCAGGAGTGGATAAGGGAAATCCTAGGGCCTATGGAACTATAACATAAAATAGTAATAATAACAATAATAATAATACATTAAAAAGATTTGCAAAGCAATAAATATAAGCAATGTAAGGTACAAATTCCAGTAAGATGCTCCCAGCTGCTAACTTTCCACTCTTCCCAAATGAAAATGACCGCAAGGGAGTGTTAAATTCATTCCTTACCTGGAGATTGTCCACCTGAACCTGCACGGCTTCCAAGGATCCAGTCAGCAGGCGAAATCGGGACAGAGAATATCTGGCCTCCATGAGGTAACTGTTCATCTCTTCAAAGGCCTTTTTGTGATGGTCCCACTGGTCAAGCACTGACTTCAATAGTATCTTTAACTGCCCAACCTTTCAAAAAAGATAAACATGTCTAGGCATTACAGAAAATTTAAGACGGTTGAATACATTTTCAATTGGTAGAAAGACACACGAGCAGTTAAGAAATTCAATAGGGCTTATGGCAAAGACAATAAAAGAAAAAAAATAATTTGAGAGCTATTAGCAAGCAGCTCAGAAATGTATGCCTTTAACACCAGCAGACACTCCATCTAAATGGAAATGTAATAAAATCGTGACCGGCAAGTGTGTACATTTGAAGGTGATTGCTTTGACTACAACAGCTTTGAGAAATACATAAAATAGATGTTTTGGTACCTCACTTCCTTGTCATTAATAACTGTATGTGTTAGGCATATTCATTACCCCCATTTTAAGAAGTATGGATAAGACTCAAGAGCACAGCTGAAATCTGAGAGATGTGAGTTTAAGCCCAGATAGTTTTCATCTTAATGTGCATCAGAAAAGCTCTGAATTTTGTGTATACCACATAGAAAGAAATCTATTTTGGACATTTTGGATATGACTGCTGATTGTCTACTGAGCCAGTTTGCCCAGAATGTGGGAAAGGGATCATGTCATTAATTTTCATTTCCTTTTTTTTTTGGGGGGGGGGAGGAGGGCGGTTCTTCTCGGAGCAAAAGAAACCTGTAAACTATCTATTGAGTCAAAGAGAAAAGCAATGTTTTCTCATTTGTGGGATGATGCCTAAAGATACAGAAAGCTGCAAAACAGACAAAGAAATTAGAGAAGACTAACAGTTTTTTAAAAAGGGAGTCTGAAAGCCCATCCTGAGATGAATGAGACTTGGGGAGAGGAAGGGGCTCTGCGGGTAACTGGGAGAGGGTGATCCAGAGAGATGGAACACACACACCTGCTGCGTTCAAACACAGGGAGACCAGCGTGGCCACAGCCACAGCTACCTGCTTACAGCCACAGAACAGGACCCAGAGAGGGGACACCAGAGGACCAGCAGGCTTTGGCCTCCTTCCGAACAAGAAAGTGTGAGCAGGAGCTTGGGATGCTCTGTCCTCCATTTTAGTCCTCCCCTTCTGGCCAGACTCTCTGGGAGTCCCGGAAACAATGAGCACAGATATACAGACTTAGACACAGCTGTTAGCAACAGGGCTGCAAAGAGGTGTCAACCTATTCTGGAAGTACAGCTGGCATGGGGTGCGAGATGTCTATGGACTATGCCAGGGGAGAGGTCGGCCCAAAGGGAATGCAGAGTTAGGGAGAAGGATGAAAGGTGTGGACAGACACTGGGGAACTACCTGTGCCTTGCAAGGATCCAAGGCAGTAGGACTGAACAGAATTACTAAGAGTAATGCTTATAATAATGGATATTATAGGAAACATCGCAAGTTGTATTACTTTTTATTAACAATGGCATAAATGAAGTTGACTCTTCGTACAAAGGGGTTAGGTATAGAGTTGATAAATATTCACTTTGGAGAAATGCAAACCCAGAATGTGTGCAAGCACAGGTAAAGGGTGTTAGAGACAGGTCAGCATTACCATGTGGTCTAAATTGGCCCAGGTCTGCTTGAGTTCCTGCAGTGTGCGCACAACTGTGCTGGACGCTTCCTTTTCCTTGTTCTCAATCAAAGCAAGTCCACTCTGCTGGATTTTCTCTACTTCCTTTTCTTTTGCTTTAATCAAATCTTCCAGATCCTGAAAGATTAAAAAAAAAAAAACCTGTCACTTTATATTGATCTTTAATGGAATTCAGATTGAACGATTATAGTTCCCACCTTACAAATTATGCATTAATCTAAAAAGATTATAATTCCCCATAGCAATACTTCTTTCTACATTGAAAGGCTAAAATAAATAAGTCCTATTGTTCATTGGGGAATTAGCATATCTCAACAAAAGTAAATTTGATTTTGTACAAAACAGTACTATATAAGCTTTTCAAAAGACATGATGGAAAAAGCACACATAGGAACCTGTAATTTAACTTCTATTTTTACATTTGACACATGTTCACTATTAAAATACACAGTCCAACCCACAGGAAGACCGTGACACAGCGGTATTTGAGGGTTCAGTATCTGAAATTCAATAATCTAAATCTGTGTCCTTTTGGGAAATAGAAATTTCCATGGGGTCTCAGGTTTTTCTCAGACAGGAAATGAGAACACTGAATAGGAGGGTATGTAGTGTTTTCTGTTTCTAAAATGCTCTGGTTCTACATGATTCTAAAAGGTTTTAGGCTTTTTTCATAAATCAAATCTTCATTTTCTGTGTGATGTGTAAAAATGACTATCCATATGAAATGCTTAAGGAAGTAAAATGAAAGGAGAGAAAATGTCACAGTGGCTCAACATGCTAAGCCTCCACCTGCAAGCCACTTGGTATCCCATATGGGCACAGTTCATGTCCTGGTTGCTCCATTTCTAATCCTGCTCTCTGCTTATGGCATGAGAAAGCAGTAGAAGATGGCCCAAGTCCTTTGGACCCTGCACTCATGTGCAAAAGCTCCTGGCCTTGGATCAGTTCTTCTCTGGCTGCTGCGGCTGTTTGGGGAGTGAACCAGTGGTTGGGAGGCCTTTCTTTTTCTCTCTATAAATCTCCCTTTCAAATTAAAAAAAAAATAGTAATGATGAATCTTTTAAACAATCCCAGGAGGAAGAAATCTGCAGCTCACAGAAAGACACATGTAATAATTCTAATGTATTTTAATGGTCCTTAAAAATGTGTTCAGTGAAGCAACCTGAGGTAGTTATCAACATTTTGCAGATAAACAAATGGGACATCAAATTATCAGACAAGGGAAAGCTCTTGGGAGGATTAGAATACAAGCCATTAAACCACTGACTCCCAGCCCAACAATGGAGGTGACTCAGTTGAATAGCAAACTCTAGAAGGATTATAAATCACATCTTAGTGGGGTATGAGCTAACTATTGAGGCATGGATACATTCCCATATTCAGAAGTATACCTCTGAAATGAAAAATAGATTTATAGGCCCTGGAGGCTAGAAAGGGAAAAATTCCAATATATTTTCTAAGTCTAGATAGTGTTTCAGCTTTGTAGAAAGATTTTGACCCCTGTGAGGGTCTCTTGTAGATAAAAAAAAAATGGGACTAAATAATATTGTAGATAAAATGTTAATGAGGAGCCCAGGGCCTTGTATACTAACTCAAAATTCATGCTTCTTATCATTTTGACCCCATATTTTTATTTGTGTGAGGTTCGACCTTTTAATCTTTTTCAACCGCAATTCGACAACAGGGATAATAACTTTTTCCTTACAACAGAGACAAATATATGTGAACTATGTCAGACATTATTATGGTTAGTCATGTGATAATTTGCTAGCCATCAGTTCAGATGTATGTATTTTTCTCTGCTGAATTATCATGAAGCTATTTTTGCCTTGGTATATGAATTGGAAATTCAAGAATTTGGTTGTGTCAAGGTCATTTTATTTCATAAATTTGTTACTTCTATATTAAAACTATTAATATTTTGATAGGTTTGGTCATTACCACAAAGTAAAGATAGTGATTACTGGGGAAATAAGCCCTTAAAGGGATTATTTAAATAGTATCGAAAATTCAGTTAATTTCACTACTTAATGATCTTTCTATCCATTGCCATAGAGAATAATTATATATTATAATCCTAGCATAATAAGCACATTATTTTGTTAATATTTGCAATTTTCAATAAGTTTGAAACCCTTGCCAGAAGCAAGGATGTTGTGGTGATTATATTAGGAAGAAACAAATTCCTACACTGTCAAACATGTACACAAGTCCCTTTTGCAGACAACACTGATCAACCAGCAGGTTAAATCTTCTGAAATGTGTTCTAGGATTCTAAAATTCAGCCCCTAGAAATTAATTCTATTCCTCTGTGTTCATACAAGCAAAAGAGAACACATCATCTATTGTTTGTAAACATGTGTAAAAGAGAATACCCATATATATACTTGGAACAAGAGCCAAGTCCTGGAATGAAACAGCACTGACATCTCTATTTTACACAACATAGAGATTTCTTTTCTCTTTCTGACAATGCTTAAAAGATGTTCTGTTCCTGATCAATGAAAGGTCAAATCTAACAGTTTTGTTACAATGAGTCTTTTTTTTAACTTGGGTTAACTCATAAATATCAGTTTTTATGTTGGCTTAATTCAATAAATCACTTCTAAAAGACTGGAAAAATATTCAAGGGTTTTAAAAACAAAATGGAGCTTGAATCCAGTCACTGATTTAAGCATGCTGGCTTGAATTTCACACTTTGGTCCAAAGGAACAATTTCTCAAAAATGACAATAAATTTTATCAAGGCTTGTGCTACTGCCAAACAGAACATGCCAGTTAGGCCATTGTGATTTATGTGATATTATGTCCTCAAATAACTGCGTGGGCTACTTTCATTATGCTTTCTGTTTCACAGAAATGACGTCTCACTTGAAGTCACAACTGGCATTGGTGTGGAATCCTCTAAACCGTAGTCTAGGTTTTCCCTCCTGACGTTGTCTGACCTGACCTTCCGAGAGGCTGAAATGCAGATCCTGAAAGTTGTAAAACTTGGGCAAACTTCTGCTGTTTTGTAGATGGCAATGTTTCTCTGTTAAAGACACCCAGACAGACAGAAAATGGAATACGACAGAAAAAAAAGTGCTTTGAGAATAAGAAAAAAACTATCAAGAAATGAACAAACTGGAGGACTTGAAAAAAAGAGGGGGGAAGTAAAATTGGTAGGGTATTTCAATCATCCAGAGCTGAAGTTCATGACAGCAACAGAAGAAGGGAGTTTAACCTAGCTAATGGTAAACCCTTCTGAGTATATCTAAACATGAGCATAAATGTGTTTTAAAACCATGTAAGGGGCCAGCACAATGGCTGAACTGGCTAACCCTTCACATTTCATGCATAGACATCTCATATGGATACCGACTCCTGTCCCAGCTGTGCCACATCCCAACCAGTTCCCTTCCTACGTCCTGGGAAAGCAGCAGAGGATAGCCCAAAGCCTTGGGACTCTGCATTCTTATGGGAGACCTGGAAAAAGCACCTGTCTAAGGATCGGCTCAACTCCAGCTATTGCAGTCATTTGGAGAGTGAACCAGTGGATGGAAGATCTTTCTACTTCTCTTTCTCACTGTAAATCTAACTTTTTGATAAAGTAAATATTTAAAAAATAATTTTAGTCATGTATTTATTTGAAAGGGGAGAAGAAATGCATCTATCTACTGGGCACTACAGAAATACCAGGATCCGTGAGATTGATCCAAGCCAAAGCAGGGAACTGGAGAGCTAAATGTAGACCTCCCATGTGGCATCAGAGCCCCAGGTATCTACTGTGTCTGAGAGTCTGCAACACTAGGGAGCTGTAGTTAGAATTTGAAGATGAGAATCAAAACCTAGTATTCTCTTATGCAACATAAGTGACTCAACCCATAGACACCTGCCCCAACAGAATAACTGAAGAATTCAACAAAAGGTATGCATTTAATTCATAAATGTATCATCTTGAAATTCTGATTGAGTAGACACTAGAATTTATTTCCTGAAGTGGAAATACAACTGGTACCTGGAAAACTGGAAATACAATGAGACTAGCTGATGCATGTTTCTGTCTGTCCTTCAATATTTTACACAATCATCTTCTGATGCGTGATTCGCCCAAATTATTACTAACGCAAGATTCTTGCTGTTGAGCTTTTCTCGATCATTTTTATGTGATCTCAAAATTGTCATTCAGGAATTGGTGTTGTGACACAGCCAGTAAAGCTGCCACTTGTGATACCAGTGCCCCATATGTGAGTACCAGTTTGAATCAGGAGTTCCTCCACACCCAATCTAAGTTACGGCTATTGTTCCTAGGAAAGCAGTGGAAGATGACTCAAGTTCTTGAATCCCTGCTACATAGGGAGCCAGTGAGGGAGGTCCTGGCTCTTGGCTTCAGCCAGCCTCAGCCCTGGAGGTGGCAGGCATTTGAAAACCAAACAGGTAGATGGAAAAATCTTACTCTCTCATTTGATCTTCCATTTTGCCTCTACCTCTCTCTATGCAGGTATCATTCTGCATAGATGAACGAATAAATGAATGAATGAATGAATCAAGTAAATAGATAAATATTTTTTTTAAATGTGTTCAATTAGGTAAGGAACCCAACTCCAGTGGCTTGGGGCTCTTCTTCCATATCTAGGCCAAGAAGCTTAAACAGGGCACAACAGCAGATCTCTTCATATGTGTCCCAGACAGTAAAAGTGTTGATTGGAAGGGACACCATGACCTAAGCCATGGGTTTGTTTGTTTCTTTGTTTGCTTTCAGTCTAGATTTTCAAAAATAGGATGCAGGGAAATGAATTGTCTGCACAATCAGTGTGTATCTGACCATTCAACTCTTCTTTGAGAAACACAGCAAGAGAACAGCATAACCAGTCTTTAACACAGTGCAATCAGTGAATTCGCCTAAGAAATCTCTTTTACAACATAAACCATAATAGTTTACATTTCTTTTGTATAATCAAGAATACGTGAATAGTGATGACTTGTTCCTAAGTCGCTGAGAAACATTTGAACTACAAGTGTGCCCTCCGAATCCTCTATCCTCACTGCTAACAAGGGGAGACAGGCAAGCTCTGTGCGTGTAGCCAAGTGACAGAACAGAGGGGACGCTGTCACCTGCCAAGACCAAGTGGTAGGTAATCTCATGCAGCAAGATAAGCTGTCACTTGTGACACCTACATCAGGGTCTCTGCTACGGAGTTCTGGCCCTGCTTTAAGTCCATCTTCCTGCTAATGCACCCACGAGGCGGCAGCAATGGCTCCAACAGATGAGTTCCTGCTAGCTATGAAGAAAAAACTGAATAGGGTTTCTGACTCAGCCTCAGTCTAGTATAGCTTCAGATAGGGATGGTATTTTTGGAGTGAACCAGCAGACAAAAGATCTCTCTATCTCCAAGTCTCTGTCTCAATCTCTCTCTAGCAATGACTTTTTTTTTTTTGAAGGTAGAGAGGAATTCAGTTAGGCCTCAAGTGCTTACTTCCATGTACATGAAATTTAGCATGGAGAAAAAAGCAATTAAGTCACATCTAACAGAGGTGCACAGGCAAGTCCCAAACATGGAGACAGTCCAGCATCACCAAAAAGTTACATAACTGCAAAAAAAATTAAAGAGCCTGAAGAACTCCAACAAGCAAAAGTTGCACGTGGAAACTGTTCTCATTCATAATTTAAAAATTCATTGCAAATATATTTTAGAAACAGAAAATGTTATTACATATTGAGTTTAAAATGTCATGGAATTATAGTTAAAGATTTTGTGATGATAATGCTATGATTGTTTTAGAAAATATGTTTTCTAAGTTGTGCACTGCCATATGAACAAATACAGTGATACATCTGGGATTTGTTGTGAACTTTCTATAAACAGAGAATTCAGGCAAATATACTTAACATATTCATAACTATATTAATGCTAATAATTATAGAATTCATAGCATGTCTTTCCACTTAAGAGTGTCAAATTTTTCAGTTTCAATTTTTTAAAAAATACATAAACTTAGCTAGAAAATTCTATAAATTAATGAAATTAGAGAAATCTGCTAACAACCCCAACTACTTACAAATAGCTAACTCAACCCTTGAGCCTAAAAATACAGTTAATACACTAGTGAAACTGTACAATGGTGCACATAACCACCGGACAAAATACCTGACAGTCCTTCAATGAGTTCTGTACTGAAGCATGATCCCCAACTTGATGCTGCTCTTTCAGCCTCTTTTCTTGGGTTTCAAACCAAGTTTGTAGACATTGTATATTATTCTCATATTCTGACCAAGATTCCAATAAGCCTTCCAACAGCTGTATCTGAACAAAAATAATAAATGAAATTTGCAATTTTAATATTAAAGTCAAATCATGGGCAGGCTAATTATTCAAGCCACTGGTTTCTCCAAACTAAGAATTACTTAAGTTGGATCCATCATTTTTAAAATTTGGTAAAATGTGAATTAATTCATACCCCTGGTAAACAAGAAAATATTAATGGGAAACAAAGGTAAAGGAATTAAGAGGCATCATTTATATTGGAAACATCCCTACATAAATAAAGAAGAGAAGACCAAGCAAATTAATGGGACTAAGCAAAGTTTAGAGTAACGCAATCTTCAATGGCATTAGCAGAGAAGTGCTGGTGTCTAGTATAGAAATACTACTCTGGAAATAAGTTTAGAATGTGGAATACGCTTTCTGGTGGCATGTATGCATAGACAGGGGTAGCGGCAGCTCTTGGGCTTACCTTCTCACTTACTAGACCCTGCAATATTTGCCAACTTTTATTCATTGCTCCCAGTTGCTCTGCAAAATCAGTTTTATCACTCCGCTTGCTTTCCACATCCTGAGTGCTGATCTGTAGCACAGACTGGTTCACAAAATCAACTGTCAACTGCTTACAGTTAATGTCGATCTTAAAGCCCTAAAAAAGCAAGGAAGGTACATGTCAATGTCTTGCTATTTTACCAGGAGTTGGAAAATCTTAAATAATCTTACGATCAATGACACTCACAAATCCAATGTTTTCACACTTTCACATTACACAGTTGTCTGTTCATGTTCATGCAAACATATAGAGATACATAAAGACATGCAGATACTATGTAGAAGATGTAGAACTGGACAACGCACACAACCCCACTGTAAAATATTTATATTACAGTACTTATTTTTATCATTCTTTTAAAGAAATAATGTTTTCAAAATGATCCCCAACATTGCAGAACTTGGCTATGCCTTGGCTATTGCTTTGGGTTTTTTTGTTTGTTTGTTTGTTTGTTTTGGTTTAGAATGCCTTTGTGGGCACCATTTATGGTTTCCTAATTTGAGTTTCTGAGTCCTACTGAGATAAAGCAATCTAAAAAGGGGAAAATATAAGGAATTACCTTGTATTTCTGAAGATATTCATGAATTGCTTTGTAACCTATACAGTTTTTTATATCTTCTTCATCTTTTTGAATCACATTTTCCATGAGAGAAATCCAACTCATTACCTCAGAGATGGCATGACGGGATGGCAGCTTGTCCATCTGCAGCTGTCCAAGTTAGAGGCAAAACACACCACAAGTGTTAGAATTCAGATTTCTGTTACTTCAAAATCCTAAATTAGTTCCTGTGAAGGGACTCAGTGATAGCACTTCTTAATGGCAGGCTCAGATCTTAACTCCACTAGAAGCTTGAAATTAAAACTCAAGCACTTGATATCCAATACTATAAACACTGTATAAACATTTATTAGTTAATCAAAACACCAGCAAGAAGAAAACATTATTTTTATTTTACAGTCTGTTTTATGAGCCTTAAGAAAATTTAAACTTAAACTACAAAACACTACACAGATGTATTTTAATGATTTTCTTGTAAAATTCTCTATTATGACTCAAGAATGTTGAAAGAAAAAGGAAAAATACTACATTGGGTAAGCTATCATTTTCCAGCATTTTTGGCACTCTAATAGTTATTCCTAAGAGCATAGCCAATTTTCTAAGCCTTTAAAATATACTTAGAATTTTGAATCTTGATATAGCACTCTTTTGTGCATATGCTTAAAATGCTTTGGAGGGGTAAAAGCAATCATTGAAAATAATGAGATGAAATTCCTCCTTAATGGTGCCGAAATATATTTAGACAGACACCGAATTATTTCTGCCTTTGCAGAATATATCACTGCTGATTCAGAGAAATAACTATGCACAGTCCTCACACCCAGTAACTCCAAGCCGGGCATCAACTAAAGATCGAAGGTTCTAGTAATTCAGGTGACTGGTATATATTCCAGAACACAAGTAGAACTCACATGTTTTACATCATGACTGATGGTGGTTTCACACATTTATACCACCAAGTGACTCAAACGTCTTCTTTCGTATAGATACATTTGGTGCTGTTTACACAATGATGAAATCATGCAATGACCCACTACTCAGGATGTCTATATTGCACAATAACTTACAATGATTTAATGCCATTTGCTCTCTTTCACATGAGATAAAACTTTTACATATAGTATTATCCATCATCAAGACCCATGTCCTTTTTTTTTTTACATTTTCATCCATTGGAAGACAAAGTTTCAAAAATATCAGCTAGACTTCAATATTCTCTCTCATGTGCGCACGCACGCTCTTTTAAACACACACACACAAACACAAATACACACACATGTTTAAGAAGCCTTTGGATGACATATAATCTGAACAGGGCTTTGTAAATAGTTCATATGTTGTATAGGTAATGAAATAGAAGAAAGAAAGTTAAAAAAACTATCTCTGGGACAAAGCTGATGTAAATATGTGAGCAAAAACTGATTAACGTGGTTCTCCATTTAACATAGCTTAAATCAATGACTCTAAAGTAGGCCGATCCTTGTTTTACTACCTGGTGGAGCTTTTCTTGCACAGCTGGGATATTTGTCAACAGCTCAGTCCACTGACTGTCAATGTGAGACAGTTCAGAACGCAGTGCTGCTGTGTCCACCTTCTTTAATCGAAGTAGTTGATTTCCAGTGCTCAGCACAGAAGACTTCAGGGAGGCTTTAGCATCCACTTCTTTAGAAAATTCCTAAGAGAAACAGCAGAGCCTTCATTAGGTTTAACAGTGAAAGAGACAACGGTGTCTGGACTGGTGTTGGGCACTCAAGAGAAACACAGAAGAACCATGTCTTAACATCAAATAGAAGTCAACTGAGAAATGACTACTTGAAAACTATATTAAGCAGAGAATGTTGAGTCCTTGAGCCTTATTATTTTGCATAATTGGGCACATGTCCTTAACCTGGATGTCAGCATTACTTTACAACGTACTAAGACTTTAATGGCTGATTTCCGTCATACTGTGCATAAATCAGCCCTTATCCATATGCTTTAAACAATGAGACTGAACCAAATGGTTGAGATTCTTACACTTACCAGGAAAGAACTGAGATGATCACGGACCATCTCCAGTTCCTGCGGGATAGTTACAGACTGCTGAGTCCAGAACTCTAGCTTGTCTCTTGCTAACTGCAACCAGTGACTCAGATCTGCAGATTCCCGTTGATAACTGCAAGCATATTAACGAGTTTGGTAAACAAATAATCTCGACCTTTTTCTTGGCCACAGTATGTTGTTTTCCAACTAGATATAGCAGACTTAGAAAAGAAGTACACTTGATTGCTATTCTAACATTTTCCTAACATCTATGCCTTTATCAACGCAGTCCCCTGGGTTTCAGCTTTCCCATCTCTGAACTGACAAAAGGGTATCTTTGCTCCCATTCACATGAATGCTGCTTAGAAGATACTAAATAATGATTAGTAAAAGTTCTTTTCAATGAAGTTAATCTACAAAAAGGATTTCATCACATACTAAGTAACCCTTGGATACTTCCCAATGTCCCCTAACAAACTTGTCTAATTCCCATTCCTCTTCTTTGTCTTCTTCTAAAGGTTCCCTTCCTCCAACTTCCATTCCAGCAATAGTCACCATGTGATGGAGGAGGACAGCCTAAAATCAAAGTACATTATATGCATGTGTCTACTCATTTAATAGGTTTATGACTAGACAAGGATATAACTAGTGAATTTCTAATACATCTTTTCCATATCTTGCAATGAGCTTCTAGAGGCTTCATGTTTTCCAAGCCTGACCCCTACTAGCATTATGAATGTACAGCAGATCTTAGATAAAAATGAGCAAACCAGTCATCACATGTTACCTGGTCCAGTGTTTCAGTATGGTTTCCAGTCTGTGAAGCTCCTTGGATACCTTGTTGGTATTATTTAACCAGCGCTCTCCGAGTTGATTTAGCTGGCTTTCCAGATCAGAGCAGCTAATGGATATCAGAAGTCGTTTCCCCTCATCTAATACTTGATATAATTTGGGCTGGTATTCATTAAGGCTTGATTTTAAGTGCTAAAACAATTGAGGATATCTGGTTATAAGTTGGTAGCGCACTTTGTTTAAGAATTATATTCTTCATGATGCTTACAATGTTCATTACTCTATGGTTTAACCATAAACTTTTTGTACCTAAGTAACATTAAAAACTCTTAGAAATATTATGCTTATCCATATTTAGCTATGGACTGTCATTTTTTGGTAGTAACTTTAGATGCTTTTAAAACTGTTACGAATAGTAGGACAACAGTATAAACCACAGACCATGTTTAGTAGAGCCTGAATTTTCACCAAGAACATTGTTTAAATGGATTTTCATTTTTCTATTAATAACACAAATCAGCTTTCAACAATATTAATAACCTGAATGGAAACTAAAAGCACTTTACAGCGCGTTTGACTACAAGTTTAAATTCTTCTAGCAAGAGGAAAATTTTCAATGGAAATACAGTAACATGCTACCCCAAGGTGTCCCTGAACACAGACCTGGTAGAGCACGATCCGGTCCCGGAGCCTGTCCTCTCTCTCCTCCATCAGACTTACGCTCGGAAGGCTGCTCTCCACCACCTCCAGCTGTTTACTGAGTGTCTGCTGTTCTGCCTCCAGATGCGACCATGTCTAGGAACACAACATTGTCTATGAGCTAAAAATCCCCAAGAAGGCAAAAGAATGCACTTGGTATGTTCTCTTTCAAGTCAGAGGTGTTTGTGTTGGACTTGTTTGAGGAAGCAAAAGACAGCTCTGAAGAAACGAATCAGCGGGTACCTCTTGAAAGCATCACGAATGGGCACTGGTGTCTGCAACTGATGAGCTATGTGACCATTGGAAAGTTATTTAATCTCTCTGACTCTCATCTACCAGACATTAAAATGGAGACCATAATCACTGGCTTCTTCCTAATGAGGGCTATGCTAAACAATGTTCCACAGACCTGGCAACTTGTATGTACAGCTTCATTTTTTTTTTAATCACAATAAGAATTCCAGTGGGATTATCTGCTTTTCTTATAGTAAGTGAATGAAACATTACATTAGCACATAAAAATTTTAAATACACTTTTTACCAAGTCAATACATAGGATAGATATTTTCATAAGGGTTAAATACCATATCACTTGCTCCTAAATACAGATAAGTCAGTTTTTATATTACACAAAACTGGGGGCGGGGACTTGTAGAAAGTTAACATGTTTTTCAAATAACTTAAAGATTCAGAAGTTTTTCAATATGCGTATGCTCATTTGACTATGTAGCTGGAATGCGAAAAAGGAATAGTATGGAAACCTGTGCTTGGTTTCCAACATGTTTACTACTTATGGTCAGACACTGCTGGAGGCCTGCAGATCAAACAAAGCAAGAAAAAACCCTGATTTAATGAAGCTTACATTCTAGTGAAGGCAGATACAAAACAAAAAAATAATAGCACAACCAAAAATAAAAGTAAAATTGATGGGTCTGAGAAATTATTACACCCAAATTGTCAAGTAAGCCTCATTGACAGACCCAAAGCCGAGGCCATGAAACCAGACAGACCAGTGTGATTACGGACTCTGCTGCCAATTCACCATGTACTTGAGCAGATATTGCTTGCAGACTCATCCTCAGAAAAGACAAAGTGTCTCCGAGGATTATAACACACATACCTAGGCATGTGCATTCATATGGAATGCCTAACCTGACATATATTGCCAAATAGTAACCATGCTCACAAAGATTTCAAATATTAGAAAGAAATTTCTCTCCAAACACTATTACATGAGAGAATTTTATAACTGGAATTAACTGGAATTAACTAGAGTTGCTCTAGTCATTGACAATGTTGGTGTATCATGTTAAGCCTATACTTGTGGTGCTGGGGACTGACTCGAGTCCCAGCTGCTCCACTTCCTATCCAGCTTCCTACTTATGGTCTGGGAAGGAAGCAGAGGCTAGCCTAAGTCCATGAGCCTCTGTATCCACATGGGGGGGGGGCCCTGAAGGAACTCTTGGCTCCTGGCTTTGGAGCAGCCCAGTTCTGGCCATTGCAGGGCAGTGAACCAGTGGATAGAAACATCTTTCTGCGACTCTCCTTTTCTCTTGGTAACTTTGCCTTTCCAATAAAAAAAATAAACCTTGAAAGAAGTTCATAGATACTTGAGCTAAAAGATACTGATTTTGGAACAAAAAAAATGAAATTCATTTATATGAAGTTTTCAAAAACCACAGAACCTATGCATTCAGAAACTCTAAAAATCTTTCCTCCAAAACAACTGTAATTCCATTTCTCATGAAGCTTTTGAAATCCCCTCATATAATCTTGAGGAAGAGAGGAAGTGGACAGACAATCCTGAAAGCTTTCACAGGAAAGGGGAGGCTGGGAAAGCAGGAGCAAGTGAGGTCAAGGAGCTGGCCCGAGAACAGGAAGATGTGTTTTAGCACTGCAGTTCCCGGGGATCTGCGGTGGACCAGTCAGTCACCTCTAAACACTAGCTATGTGACCAAACATTTGTGGTAAAGTTGAACTCTGCTCCAAGTCTGTCCAACTCTAGAGCAGTGGCCTGCAAACTTATCTCGCAATAGTCTAAGTCACAAATAGTTTCAGCTTTGGCTCTACTACTTAACGTCTGCCCCTGTATTGTGAAAACAGTCCTAGATAATGCTCAAATAGTTTCAACTTTGTACCACCTGGTGCAGCTTGGGTTGTAGACTATTTCCCTGTCTTCTGGCATACAGAACACCATCCCCTTCTCAGGGAAGCCTTGTCATGCTGTATTTCTTTACTCTCTGTTGCCCCACTAGTCCATGAGTTGCTAAGGCCAGAGAATATGCATCCTGTGTCACCAATATCTGGAAAAAAAAACTGGTGTCTGTTTGATAAATGTGAAATGAACACACATTTGATTCATTTGCAATGAGTGAGTGAATAGCAGAAACTAACTGAATGTGAGAATGGAATTTCACTGTTAACTCTGTGGCAAAGAAGACAATAAACTCAGGGTGTGACCAAGGTGATCACTGCAAATACCTTTGACCATGTGACTCCATGTGTTCTGATTTCAAGCCAGTGTTCCCATGCCAAATGGATCTTTCACGTCCTGCATCTGCAGAACAAAGCCTCAGGCCCAGATGTCTGCCATTTGGCTCTTGTACTTCAGAGAAAGATATTATCACAGGAGCCACTGCAGTCAGGACAGACACTGAACTATACTCTACATTTTCTTTTTGGCTTGTAAACTAAACCAACACTCTGAAGGTTCCAAACATCTCCATGCACAGACTAAAGTCAGGCTTCACCCAGTTGACTTATGGTATGGGGCAGCATATAGCCAAATACAAACAGAAAATACAACATGAATGCAATGATAGGGCAACACAAATTTGACCCAGAGAGCTTGGCCAGTTCCCAGGCACAGCAAACACAGAGTGCCACACAGGTCTGCTCTGCCATGGGGAGGCTGCGGCAGGGAAGCTCCGACATGCAGACTCACCTCTAGAACGTACTCCAGCTCCACACCCTTCTTGTGAGCCTGCTTCAACACAGCAGACGCCTGGGCCATCAGGTCCGTGTGCAACTGTTTTTCCTTTGGGACCGCAAAGCTGATGATCTTTCTGAAGAGTGTTTCGGTCAAGATCATGTGAGATTCCAAACCCTGAAAATATTCCTGCAATTTTTCAGGTAAAAGTGGTCAGTGACTCATTCATACATCTAAAAACTGTTTTAGGTGCAAGAAATGATATGTCACATCCAATACACATAGCAATATTTTCCCACTGCACTCTGTTCACTTCCACTCTGCTCAATCACTCACTGGTACCTGCTGAGATGGGCTCTGCTCTCATCAGACTCCCTGGTCTCCACATTCATGTGAACCTACCTGGCGCTGCGCAATGGACCAGCGAGCCCTAAAGAAATCTCTCTATTTGTGAGCTGCCACTGAAAACCCTCCCATGTGTTCTTAATACCCTATCCCTGTACCCTCCTGCCTTTACCATTTTTCACATGGTCTGTCACTTCCTTCATCCCCGGGCCTCCTATGCACACCATCTGAATGCCTTAGCTTCTACTGCTCCATCTTGTCTGTGCTCACACTCTTCAAGATAATTCCAATTGACATTTAGGGAGCGTCTCCTTCCATGTCTGGGCTTTAATTCTATTTTCTGACTGATTAGAGTGTCTGCCATGCTTACTGTTTATTTCCAGGTATTCCTTGACACACGTTGGTTGGTACCTTTTAAAATTTCCCTACTATACCTATGTATTACCATGGCATCCTTGAAGCCACTCTACATACTCTGAGACAGGTGGCTTTGTTTCTTATTTGATCAATGAGAACTTCAAACCAACATGTCTGTGGTTTGCTAAAACTACACAACTAATTTTGGCAGCGCTGGGGTTTGAACTTGAACTAAGTGGTTAGATCTGTGCCGTTCCACCTACATACTGAAGAATGCTCTCTCCAAAGAAATGGACAGGTCAATAGAATTCAGAGTCATTATTTTAAATTGGCGATCATCTCATCACAGAATCTTGAAGTTTCAATGACCTTGGAGGTCTTCTAGCTTAACTTTCAACGAAACCTGAAATTCCTTTCACAAGGCTGTCTCCCCTGACGACAGACTTGGCACTTCTCCTGGACAGGAGGCATTCTGAGCAACAGCAACCCACTCCTTTCAGAGTACCTCGACTGAGCTTTGTTTCCCTTTTATTTATATTCATTGATCCTGCTGTTCCCTCCGGGATAACTCAAACTGATCTTTTATGGTTATGGCCATATTTGAGAAGAAACAGCTATGAATTTAAAAGCGATGCTTTCAAAGCTTAATGAGAAACTCAATAAATTATAAATTCTAGACAAAAGTCTGTGGGAGAAAAATATCTAGAAGCAAAATTTTCTCTCACCTCCCGCCTCCACACACAACACTCACGGTGATTATCCACTAGAGAGTTTCCTAATGTAGACGGTGCTAAACCATTGAATTCCTAGTGGAACTTCTTTGCTTTCTTATAAGAAACTCTTATAGTGTAGGAGGCTAGGTTTTTTGTATTGGCAAACTTTTCACAATCTTTGTTAATATGCAAGTGCTAGCGAATGTGCATGTGTGTTGTACATGTGAGTGCGTGTATGAGTGAGAGACAGACAGACAGACAGCGAGCAGGAACAGGCATTTCTGTATAAAAGAGTAGCATCCAAGTTTCCTCTCTGAGTTTGGCCACAACTCACATAGATCCAACCATCTCAGGCCTTCCCAGTGCGTTTTGCATTGTACAGCAACCTGATGTCCCCAGGAAAACACTAGGAGCTTGTACTTAAAGGTCAGACAAGCTTAAAAAAAATTAAATAAACTAGCAAAAAACCATTCACAGACATGAGCCCAATATCTAATCTGAATGGGGACTCCGCATTCCCTGAGCAGAATTAGAAGTTCTTGGTCCAGAAAATTGAGGCATGAGAGCACCTTTCATTCACTGACAAGGGGGCACAGGGTAGGAGGCAGGGTTCCGTGTAAGAGCTTTGAGTTTCCCCTTGATCATAGCTCATGTAAGGGAGAAGCATGTCTAATAATAATGAGAAAGTAAGAAGAAAAAGATCATTGGGTTGGACCATACACGTATTGCTCAGTTTTAGAAACTTAAATACAGAGGAGGAAGTCACGAATGATATAAACTACAAGGTCTGAGCAAATATATATATCGTGATTTGGGCATATGCTGTTACACACTTCTTTCTCCTTTCATTTTGTACCTTGTGTTTGTCAAGGAGTTGTTGGATTTCCTCTTTGGAAGACACCATGATTTTCTGGTCCCCTGCCATCTTCTCTCGTCCAGTTTCAAGCAGGTCAGCCAGATCCTGCCAGGCCCTCTCATACTGACTCTTGAATACAAGATTTTGATTTAGGCCACTCCGCCGGGAGCCAATGGTCATAACCAGTTCGTCATACATGTCCTAAGAAGAGAGACACAGGACTCACTTTCAATTCACACTGCAGCACTCCTGTAAACCCAACACCTGCAGGCCCCCGAGGAGTTGCGTCACGCCTGTGGCTCACAGGACTTCTCCACGTGTCGGTCACTTGCCTGCCTTTTTCATGAGCCTTATTTGGAAAACATCTTTCAAAGAAGATAAGCTTTGGATTTCTGCCCCAAAGCCCTCAATATATGGTTTATGCAACTGTGGTTTTAGAAAGTTTTGATATTGTCATGTTTTAAGCTTTCTTATGTGCCTTGCTCAATTTTCTTATTTACTCTTTCTTCCTCTCAATTTTATTTTCTATTCAACTGACTCATAATAAAGAACAACAGAGAACTGAAAAAAAGGGGAACTGTGTATTAAAAATATAGATATGGAGTTACGAGGTAGAGGATTAGATAATCAATGAATAAAATGGAAACAACTAAACCACTTGGAGAAAGTTAGAGTTGGATTTTGTGCCATAAATCAAAACATAAGTCTATATTGTTTAAAAAGCAAAATTGTAAATAAAACTTTCAAAAATGCAAAAAATAAAAGTGTGTCAATAAAATAAGCTTCATATTTTAATATTTCAAAAGACAGGCAAAAGTATTTCCTAGGAGTTGGCATTGTGGTTCAGTGGGTTTGACCACTGCCTGCAATGCCAACATTCAATATGAGCAGTGGTTTTAGTTTCAGCTGTTCCCCTTCTGATCCACCACACTGATAATGCACCTGGGAAAGCGGCAGAAGATGGCCCAAGTTCTGGGGCCCTTGGCACTCACACAGGAACCCAGATGAAGTTCCAGGCTACTGGCTTTTCCAGGCCTTTTCCTGACTGTCAGGGCCACTTCGAGAGCAACCCAGTAGATGTGAGATATTTCTCTCTCTGTCTCCCTTTTTCTCCCCTCTCCCAATCTGCCCTTCAAATAATAAATAAATCTTTTTAAAAATATTTCCTAAAGATGGCACTATTTTTTGGAGTGTCAATAATTCATAGTGGTGAAAGTTGGGGCAAAAAATTTTGAAAAATTGTCCACACAACTAAAGGAGATGTCACAGAAGGTATAATTTTCATTTTTGCAATGGTCTCAATATTTACATAATTTAAAAGAAATCGAATACTTTATACCTAACATTCTGCTTGCTACATAATAATGAGATGTTGAACTATGGTCCAAATAAAGAGATAGAGACATAAAGTAGAGGAGTTCAATGTGAGGAAAGAGACTTAAGTCTTAAAAAGGAAACTTTTTTTTTTTTGCCAAATGTGGTGGAGTAGATAATCGCTTAAAGCAGAATTATGTTTTAAAAGATGATGATACAAATGCAAACTTTATTTGAAGCATGTGGGTTTAATTAATACATCATAAGAAAGTTAAGCTGGCCAAAATGGTTCAATCTGGAAAGGTTCAACTTTAATGCCTCTTTATAGCTCTGACGTTGGACTCTTACACCTGATGCTGAGGCGCATCCAGAACTGCAGACAGCAGGAACTGTGGGGTTACAATATTGTGAAATATGAGATAAAGGAATGAGACAGTTATGAAGAAAATCTCCTATCTTTTATGAGATCTATGTTATTTTGTCTGAGAGAAAGAGCTTGCAAGACTGTCCCAGAATCACATGCCTAAAGCCTAGCTGTTCTGCAATGACGCATGCCGACAATGTCATGACATGAGGCGTGTGTGTGTGTGTCTGATGGGACACAACTGGACATCACTTATTCTTACCATGATGATGCTGCCTTCCAGATGCTAAGTTCCAGTGGTCTCCCATCTCTACCTTCCTGTCACCCCATCGGATTCCTGACTACGCGTCAAAGCTAAGAAAGCGAACTAACCTTGAATATTATTTCCTTTCCTTGAGGGATGCTCAAGGATATGTTTCAACTGCCTTCTAATTAATTGTTGTTATTACAGAATTGAAACAGTGCCTCTGTTTCATAAAAATATACACAAAAGATAAACAACAGCTTGTGAAAACCTTAAAAAATGCCTTTTTGAAAGTATTATGTTGAATAATTTTTTATCAGCTTTTGGAAAGACAGTACAATTCAAAGTAGATATCTTTTTAAAAATTTTCCCAGATAAGAGTGATAGTTGCTATATTTCCTGGAGAAAAAAAAATGATATATATTGACTAAAGTACGCCAGAATGACTAGGCATCAGAATAAACAAGTAAATAATTAGTACATGTAAAACAATACGATCATTAGAAGCATTAGAATACAGCTGATCATATTGTACTGTGATAAAAGTTTTAGAAAACTTTCAGAGTTAGTTGAAAACAAGGTTAGTGCCCAAAACAAAATGAAGCATATAAAGAAAGCTATGAAAAAGAGAAAAAAACTTTTTTCAACTCAAGTTAAGTTAAACCATGGAAGTAGATGACTGGTGGCTGAAACTTGTACCTGGAGTTTGGAGAGGTCTTGCATGGATGGCTGCTCAATCTGCAACTTATCTCCACGTCTTTTTAACTCAATGATTCCTGCATCCAATTCCTTTAATCCATCTTCTGCTTGTTGTATTGCCTATGTAAGATTTGTGAGATTTCATTGTAACTCCAATGAACACAACACAAAATATGTCTATTTGTTTCTCCTTCATATACATACATACACACTGAGTGACACAGTAAAAGGAGTCACTAGGACAGATTATAACTACGATGGCTATATTTCATGTGGAAAATGGAAGATGGCCGTTTGGCATGATACAGTTCCAGAAAAAGAAGAAGCGGTAAAAGAAATTTAAGGCAGAGAGTTTGGGAAAATATAGCTTCCTTAAACAAATAAGGGAACCTGAAACTGCATCATGATTTAGATCATAGCTAGAAATTGGTATGTGTCTGAAACTTTTTAGAAGAATTAAGTTGCAGTTTCCTGAAATGCAGCTGTGAGTATCTGTGAAAAGAGATTCAGCAAAGAAAACACATTATAACACAGTTCAGGAATGCTTGCTCAGGCAATGAAGTGAATAACCAATCAATCAACAAGTACTGAAGTGGTTACTGTTGTGAAACTTTGTCTTCTGTGTGTGAGGTCTATAGAAATCAGGACCTCGTCTTGAACTTCAAGAAGCTGCCAGTCTGGTTAGGAAGTGACAGGGAAAAGAAAGCAGGCTGAATACAATTAGGAGCCACAGCTGATGATGCAACTCACTGGTCAGAGGTGTTTGGAGATGGAAAGACTGCAGATCAGTCAAGACGGATGAAGTAGACTTTTGGAAGAGTAACAACCTCAGTTGCCCTCCAAGGACGCCAGATGGCAGATGGAACACATGGGTCCAATTTCTCTTTTCTGAGCCCCCATTACAAGCACAATAAATATTCTGTTTACTTTCGTATTTGGTATGTTTTGTCCCCACAAATCTACCACAACAAGGGGAACAGAAAAGAAGAAAGCCCAACAGAATTCTAGAAATGGGATTCAGAAGAATGCAGGAACATGGGCTTGGGGGATCTAAGGAGCTGGAGTCTTCTCTGGCAGAGGCCCTGAACCACTCAGAGCTCAGAGCGTCAGAGATTTCCAGAAGCCAGAGTGAAGTGGAAAGTAACTTACAGCTTGCAAAAAGTAACTTAAGGATCAGTTAAAGGTTTGGACCCCTTCCTTGTTCCACACTGCCCTTTCCTTCCTCAAAGAGCTGAAAGTTAACTTTCTGGAGAAGAAATAGCAGTTTGTAGATACAGGGGAAGCAGACACAATGGTGCACTTAGGTACTTGACAACTGGAATGAGATATATAAGGGCCCATAAGTGCTTCATATGAGGCCACAAAGTCTTCTCTGATTCAAGACATGCTGTAGCCAGGTCATCTAAATGGCCTAAACATGTTAATACAGAGACTCTAACACACGGTCCATAAAGCCCGATCTCGAGTAAACCTCAGAAGTGTGAGTTGCCACCCACACACGAGATCGCCATCAGTGCTTCAGTCCCCGTTCTAGATGTAGACAGCAAAAGATTTCCATATCCTTAAGTGAAACTAACATGACAGAGAACAGAAAATAAGCAAGAAAAAAATACCTTGCAATGAAACCGATTATATGGAAAATTTTTAAACATTGACAATTAATCTGTAATTACAAAAACATAGAGAAAGAAATGTTCCAGTTAAAAACCTAACAGGATAATTTTTAAAAGCATCAGATGATCAGCGTGAGCTTGGGAAAGTATTAAATAATAGGGATCAGGAACTCAGAACTCAGTGTTTTTGGAGATTGAAGATGTCAAAAAGGAGATTACAGTAAGAAAAATAGAGGGCTAGACAAAAAATAAAATCTGATACAAATGAGTTTCAGAGTGGATGAAACAGAGAACAATTAAAGTTAAGGAAAAGATGAGAGTGAAAAAACCAAAAAGGCCCACTGATCTCTACGAAGCAGATAAAATATGCCTTCCCCCAGGCAAGTGACTGAAATTCCAGAATACCAGCATCTTTTGGAAACCAGAATGAGTTTACATTACTCAATCAAGTTTTCAAACCTACAATGAAGTAAAAGCCTCCAAACTTGAAAATAAATGATCAACCAAGAACTTACACTAAAGCCAACCATTCAAAAAAGCATTAACACAGCTTAATAAATTCTCAGACTCATAAGACCTTGAAAAGTTGGTCTTTTCCTCTCTTAGGAAAGATGTGCAGCACCAGCATGGGGTAGGAATTCAATAGAAGGAAGACTGGGATACACTAGAGAAACTTGGACAGAGGAGAAAGGAAAGGAATTCTTGGGTCAGCGGTGAAGAAACTGTTCACAAAGACAGGTGTGCAGCAGGCCACCTGGACAATCAACCTTAACTGGAATAAAAGTCAGATGAGGAACACACTGAGAGTGACGCATTCACGCCTTCTGATGCCATGTTTTAATCAAAAGAATGTAGCGGCAGGGTTAATGCATTTATCAAACATTTTTTATTTATTAAAAAAGGTCCAATTTTTTATTCTTTTATCTGTGACATTGATTTTGTTTCACCAGCCAATAATTACAAATATATATATCTCACCCTAGAAATACATTACAAGAGGACATCCCTGTATTTGCTCAAATGCTTTCTGGAGTCACTCACATTCTAAGTCATAAACAAACAAATGTTCACTCATTTGTAAAATATACCATGCAATTTTTTTTTAATTTAGGAGAAAGTGAATATTCATTTCTTTAAAAGAAGATTACATCATGGTCCAGAAAAATGCATATTCAAAAATTTTGCTATCTCTTTCATGTTATTCCACATTGTCCCTTGGGGTCTGCTGAAAGTAGGTGAAAAAATTGTATTAAAACTCATCCTTGTTGTAATTACATAGCTTATGAAACATGGCATGCTCTTTAGCCGCGCCTTCTGCATCTGCTCTTTGCTCTGGTCTGAGTCCTCACTCCTTCTCAGCGCAGCTAAGATGCCTCACGTACCATCTGCTGCTTTGACTGTCCAGAGCACAATCTGGAATTGACATCCTTTTCATCCACAGGGGCGCTCCAATGTCAAGGTTGCCATGATGACCACTATCCCGAAGCATACATGATGATGTGTCAGTATGCAGAGCTGTGTCAGTGGCTAATGATAGTCTCTTTAATGCTTATGCCTCATGAAAGACTTCATATAATTTCTAAGTAAGGGTATATTTTCATACATGTATTTGTGGTGTGCTTTCTTTTATTAAACATGGAATCAATAAAAGGTAGAGACCACTGGTTTATACAGTAAGTTCCAAACTCTTTTATTCATTAGGCCCGACAAGCTACCTCAAATTGACTCATCCAATTCAACTTTCTTTAAACCACTTTGTTTTTTAATTTTTAAGTTATTGCATTTATTTTTCAGGTAACATTTTCATCAAAAGGCTTAACGGCCTACTAAATAAAGGGTTCAGTAAGGAAAAAGGTTTATGCTTAACCAGGAAATAAGCAAGGCCTATAAACAATGAAGTGAAAATCTGTTCAGATTCATTCATATTATGTAAATTCTTTGAGACTTCCTTTTTGAACCATGCTTTACTAAGAAGCATGTTATTCATTTTCCAAGTATTTCCAGACTTTCAATCTTTCTAGTCTGATTCCATCACAGTTAGAAAACACTTTTTGGTTTAAGTTCACTTCAAATCTGTTCAGGTTTGTTTAAGACTCACTATATGATCTTTCTCAGTCAAAGTTCCATGACGATCAGCTGAGAAGATCAAACTGACATGTACAGCACATTCATCCAGCAACACAAGAACATGTATTCAAGTGCTCATGGAACATACTAAGTAAATTTTAGTAATCACAAAATCACTAAAACTTTAGCGTTTTAAACCATCCTAAACTAAGATAAATAAGATTTCCCATGTTCTTTCATTAATGTTGATATTTTTCTAAAGTTTGTATCTATAAATGCTTTTTCTGTCCTCCGACACCTTCTCAAGTTGCCACATGTACAAATCTCCAATGTGTTCAGGGTTCTTCAACCAAGTCCCAGGTGAACTTCTCCTGGCAGAAGTTACATGCCCATTTCTTAGTGTCCACAGTAACTTGCATTATATTTTTTCAAGGACAATTTGGCTTTTCTGGCCTGTGTCACTGAGGTTCATATCATTCTTCTTGTGGGATGGCAAACTCCAGCTCAGCATCTGTCATGGCTCCCTTTTCCTAACTCACATTTTCCAGTTCCATAAAGTAAGTGATGCAGACAATGTCGCTCTGCACATTACTAAGACTGAGTAATCAGAATACGGCAGGCAAGAATGCTACAATAAGGGATGACATTTTCATAGAGCTTTTGAAATTTTGCAATAAAGCAGATCTGTGTGCATATATTGTTCTAGGAGAAAGCT
Organism: Ochotona princeps; assembly: GCF_030435755.1. Taxonomy (NCBI): domain Eukaryota; kingdom Metazoa; phylum Chordata; class Mammalia; order Lagomorpha; family Ochotonidae; genus Ochotona; species Ochotona princeps. The sequence goes on along the minus strand of NC_080832.1, from coordinate 12,930,074 downwards.
GTACATACCTCTATCTGTTCTGCTACAGGCTGTTCAAACACGTTGGCCAGTTTCTGCAGGATGATGTATTTGTTGTCAGCCAGAGATGCAAACAACACCTTCAGATCATTCTGAGGAGGAAAGCCACAGGGAGATATGTTGGAACAAATATGACACATGTTTTTAGCAACTATACACACCAGCATCTTTATATCCTTCCAGGACTGATTCCAGGACCCAATGCAAACAACATAATCCCTGGATGTGCAAGTCCCTTTAATAAAATCTCATGATATCTGCATGTAATCGACACAATCCTTCCAAATACTGTTTTTTAACCTTATTTAAGTACTAGAGGGAGATAGGTAGAGGAAAGGAGTAGGGGGAGAAGGGAATGAAGAAAAAGAGGGAGAGAGGGATGAACAAAAGGAAGAGAATGAACCACCATAATACTGGTTCAGTCTCTAAAGTATACAAAGCCAGGAGCCAGGAGCTCCATCCACATCTCCTTCATGGGCAGCAGAACACAATTACTAAAGACATCATCTGCTGCCCCTAGGGTCTGCATTAGCAGCAGGTAGTAGCTAGACATTTGTATGGGATCCAGGCACCCTGACATGAGACACACGCATCTTTACTGTTATGGCCTGAACTAGAGACCATTGGGACAAATAGCATTTGTTCTTACTGATATAAAGCAACATTCATGCAAACATACATATTCTCATAGATGAACTGTACAATGGAGACCAGCATACAAGAAAGTGAAGATATATCACAATAGACACCTCTAATCCTGAATGAAAGGACTCCCAGTAAAACAGTTATTGAACTGATGACACTGAGGGAGAGATACTATGAGTGCCTATCACCAAAATGAGCAATTCTGACCGCCCTCAAAGAGGATAGTTACACCAAGCACAGAAAACCATCTTTAAAATTAAGGATTGTGGAGGTATCACACTGCAAATGCAGGCTCAAAAGAGAAGGGGTGAATTATGCAGTAGTACAGCTGTGGAAATGAAAACAGTCACGAACATGAAAATTAAATAGAAACTATATCTGTGCTAGAAAACCAATTATGGATTCAACAATAATCATATTGGTCAACTGTGTGAGGTCAAGTGGGCCATTAGAACTATCACACATTTATCAAGGACATAATAAAAGATGTTTTTCATTCATTTTTATGGATGCCAAGTACTTAATCTTCATGGTCTACAGATATTTATAACACCATTAATCTGGTCTAAAATGCAGATGAGCCAGAGGGATTATTACAGGTTAGGAATAGTATATGTATATTTCTTATACATCATATTTCCATAGCATATTTTATGTCTCATTTGTATTTCAATCAAGATCATAGAAAACAGAGCTCAGATTCCAAAAACCACACTAACTACCAGTGGGGCTCAGTTAAAGTCATAAAACACAAATTGAAAAGTTTCTAAAATAAACTTTAAAAGCAAATGGATGCAGATATTTTCTTTAATGCCAAAAAAAATCCATTTTTCCTACTGCACAGTAGGCTATATGGCAGGTTAATCAAGGAATATTTATACCACATGTATAATAAAAATCACATTTTCTTCTCAGTTAATGGAATCAATGGTTCAACTCAAAAAAGCCAAACTCCAAGCATTTGAGATACAAATCCACAAAGGTTTCAAGCTTTAAAATTATTTGTACTTTCTCATTCATTTAAGAACACCTTAATTTATTTTCTATATTTTAAATTAACTTAAAATACTTGCTTATACACCTAGAAATATTGTTTGGGATTATGAATATAAGCAAAAGAAATTAATTACAGAACTGATAGCTGACTATGCATTTGTAGAACATTATGTTCCTTTCTAAATAGACTTCTGAATATAGAATAAAATCAGTAATCTATGAAGATCTAATACTCAAAGATTAAGCCAAAAATGAAAGCACGTCATTCCAATAATTATTGAGCACTGGCTACTTGGTGAAAACTAAAACAAAATGGCTTATGATGTGAACTTTTATTATACAAAGGGTCTTTTAAAAGTTCATGAGAAATGTGTATTATAAAAATTATCTATTTTCAAAATTTGTGCTAAAATAACCGTTTCATTCAATTTCCTACAAATTTCTAGAAGATTTTCATGTCAACAACGAGATTCTTTGTCTCAACTAGGAACACAAACATTTCAAATGATTGGATTCTGTTTGTGAGCTGGCCATCAACACACAGAAACTTACTGGCAGATACAATTACAGAACATGATTTAAAGGTAAATTCATGATTACATATCCTTCTTCTAGCCTTTGCAATGAGTTCCAGACTACTGTGCCCGGTTATAATTACCAATACAACTGGAAAGTGCCAAAGACACTGACGAAGTAAATGCAATTCACGAAGGGGAAGATCATGCCCTGAGTGCTTTGTAAACCAGCCCTCATGCACAGTTATGCATAAGTCAGAGTTTTATTTTAAGAAAGGTAAATCTTAGAGCAGTGAAACATGTTCTGGTGAGTTACCAACATCCTGACCCATTTAAAAAAAAATGTGTACAGACATACACACAATTGGACCTTGGAATCCAAAACAAAACATGCAGTTGAGTAACCCCTGCTTTTTTAACTCTAAAATGTTCTCCAGACATACATCCAGCCTAGATAATTTGCTAAGCCACACACATGCAGACTCAGATGTCTAATATGATGTTTTAGTCAAGGCTTTCCACAGTCAATGGCACCACTAACACCCAGCCTTGTCTGTTGGCCAGTGGTGTTTCTACCCACCAGTCTTCTCCATCAGTTTCCCACACATTTAGCCCCAGATGCTCAAGCTAGAATTTCCAACATTTCTCAGAAATTCCCTTTCTGCCATTTCCCACACCCAAACCATCAATGGATGTTTTCTTATTGATTCTTTCTATCAAATGAGTCTTGAGCAGGAACGACCCTCCATCTTCTCTGCCATCACTATAACAGCTATAAAATTCAAAACTACTCTTTGAGTCAAATCCTGGCTCTGCCTCCCGACGTCTGAAGACTGCTGGAGAAGTACTTAACTCCGTGTGTTGGGTTCAGAGCCTCTGTTATAATAGTATTAATAGCAACAATACTTAAGAACAAAATTGGAGATACATAGATTTACTATGTATTAGGTTTTATTCAGAGTATATATGTGACATTTCAACTCACTTTACAGTACTCCAGGAGAAAACAATTAAGGGCATGATTTGATAGGTGAGACTATGAAGTCTCAGACAAGTTAGGCAGCTAAGGTTACCTAGCAGCAAGTGACAAAGTCAGAATTTAAACCCAATAGTGTTGGTAACAGAAAGACAACCTTCCCCAGCTATAAGCAACTGTCTAGGCTAACCTTGCATCTAGCCAAGTGTTAAAATGCTGGCAGAGTAGGTGGTCACAGAAGGTGGCTGGGAACTCGCATTTACTTTTAACATATTGGTTACTCATTACTATGTCAATTAATTCCATAATGATGTAAATTTTTGCTGATGGTATGCTGGAGCTTTCAATTGACTGGGATGATACTCTGCTGGCTCTGTCTTCAGACCAGAGAGGGTATACCGAAGAAGCCGTTGAACTTGACTGGACAATAAGATGCTGGACTCTATGTTTGGTATACGCTTGCAATGGGGGAATCTCAACTGAACTTGAGCTGTGGTTATGCAACAAGGTGGAGGAATCCACCATGGTGGGAGGGTTTGGGGAGGGGTGGGGAGAACCCAAGTACTTATGTAACTGTGTCACATAATACAATGTAATTAACGAAGTAAAAATAATAAATAATAATAAAAAAAGATGAAATGCAGCATTTCAAAAAAAAAAAACAAATAAAATGCTGGCAGAGAAGCAGCCAGTAGCTGGTGGGCATTCTGGACCTGGTTAATGCCAAATTTGTATTACCTATACCAGTATGCCAGCATAGTGGTTTATCATTAAAAAAGAGAGAGTGAGATGCAGTGAAGGCAGGGAATGCTGGGCTGGCACATGCCACCCTTGCCCCAAGGTGAGGGTGAAGAAAAAGCTAAAAAGTTCAGGGAAGGTCTGGGGGACCTAATGAAGTGGGAGCAGCTAGGAGCATGTTTTTCAGGGAAGGAATTGTTTCTGCAGTCTTCCACGTACCGAGTCACTGCACTCACAGGTAGGTGGGAGAGTTGAGATAGAATGGTTTAAAGTGGGGATTACATCTGCATCAGACAAAGGCACCCACCCACAGTGGGAGACCAGCACTGGGCTAAGTAGCATTGCCAACCCATTGGCACATGCAAAATCTGTGGCTGTAGGGCATGCCTGGTTGGGCTGGGCCATAATATCCATCTGAGAATGTTAGAGCAGAGAGTAGGCCATGTTAACCTGGGCTGCAGCACCCACCAGGACCCAAGAGAACCAGATCTGGTGGCAGATTCTGTAAGGAATCTGTGGGTTCACCTTTGTGGGACTGCAACACCTGCCAGTTTGTGGTTTCTAAGGAGAACTGGGGTTGGTGATGGGCTGAACTAGACTGGACCACAGAACTCACCTGACAGAACCCACCTGACACTCAATGGAGTTGGGGCTGGGACAAAGCAAGGCTGGGACAGTCTACAGCACTTGCTCACACATATAAAGGCTGGGACTGCAGGAAGACCATGTCAAGTAGGATTGTTGCACCTGCCAGCATGTGTGGGATCTAGGGTTGGAAGCAGGCCTGGTAGGGGAACTTTGGAAATTCCCCTACTAGACAGTAATTTCCACCAGTGAGTGTGAGAGCCAGGGGTTGGGGGTAGAGCTAGACCTGGCTGGGCTGAGTATCTTCTAGCATCAACACAAGCCAGGTCTATGGATGGGCTGAGTAGGGTCCAGTCCACAGCACACACTGGCACAAGTGAAAGCCAGGACAGAGAAAAGGCCACACCAGGCTAGAGTGTAACACCATCAGTTCACATGAGGGCCGGGGTGAGCCAAGTTGGGCTAGGTTGCTGCACCTGCTGGCAAGAGCTAGACTGGGGGCAGCATGGTTGAGATAGGTTGTAGCACCTGCCTGCAAATGCCAATATTGGGGACAAACCTGTCAGGCTGGGCCATAGTGCCCACTTGCATGCATAAGACCCAGGGCCAGGAGCTGGCCTAGTAGGGTAAATCTTTGTAACTCCCCTTCTGGGCTGCTATTTCCATGGGTGAGACAAGAGCTGGGACTGGGGGCAGGCCAGGCTAGTCTAGGTAGTGTCACCTATAGTCGCACATGAGGGCCAGGTCTGGGGGTGGGTCAGGTTGTGCTAAGCTGTAGAACTCATGGGTATACACAAAAACCAGATGGGGTATGGGTTGGTGCCAGGCTAAGCAAAAGCAGAGGCAGGCAAGTACAAAAATTGGGCTGAGGTAGGCCTGGTAGGCATTACCGCAGTTGTCCGAAGGTCATGGAACCTGCCAATATGTTTGAGGACCAAGTCTGTGGTGGACTGGTTGAGCAGCAGCACCTGCCAGTTCACATGAGATGTGGGGCTGGGCTGCAACAGACCAGGCAGCCTGCATCTACCGATATGTGTTGGCTGGTGCAGGTGACAGACTGAACCTGACTCTGTCTGTACTTGATGGTGTAACCAAGAGTCAAGTCTGAGGTCACCCCAGGTGAGGTTTCTAGGCAGAACTCCCCAGCTAGACCCCAACTATCCCAAAAGTCACAGGATGTGTAATCTAATCTTAGAGGGCATGTTTCAAGACTGGGCCTCCTCAGTTGCTGATGCCTTTGCTGTGGACAGTATGCCCAGATGCACATGGAGGACATTATCACCAGCTCATCTAGGCCAGCAGAGGCATTGACTGCCTCGTCACAGGATGGAAAGCAGAACAGGTGGAACAGTTCTGGCCAACTTCTGCAGCATGTTCCTGGGTTTGTGGATGCACTAAAGGTAGTTTGTCAACCAACAGACCTCAGAAAGAGATTCTCAACAATGAAACCAGTAACTTTTCAGAACTATCAAAACCACTTAGATACTAGGCATCATCAAATGACCATTCTGCAAGCCTGACCACCGATGTGGTCTGGCAGCAGGAGTGGTCCCCTCTCCCCTCTCCTCTGTGGACACAGAAGGGGAAAAAAAATGAAGCATTTGTCCTACCTGCCTTCCTCTGTACCTGACCACCCAGCCCTAATCAGAGGCCCAGAAGGGCATTCATCCCTCACAACTATGTCAACATTAAAAAGAAAATTTAAAATAAACTTTAAAAAGACAATATTATGCTGAGGAGGCTGAACTGGAACATAATGGGATCTTCTGTTGTTGTTTGTTCATTCGACCCGAGAGCTGAGAGAGCATGTGAGCATACTATGTCCTTCCCCATGTGCTAGTTCACCAGATGGCCGGGAGCAAGGCGCTCCATCTGGGTCTCCTGTGTGGTTGGCAGGACCCAACTACTTAAGCCATCACATGCTACTTCCCTGGCTGCATTCTGCAGGAAGTTCGACTCAGGAGTGCAGCCAGGACTTGAACCAGGCATTTCCATAAGAGATGTGGACATGTCAACTGAGACCTTAGCCTCTGCGCTAGAGTCCACTCCTCGACACACTGTCGCCCAGAGAGGAGTCTGCAGACAA